>NC_060034.1:3750000-5000000 GCF_905333055.1 Maniola jurtina | reverse complement strand
GTGTGTGTGTGTGTGTGTGTGTGTGTGTGTATGTTTGTTACTCCTTCACGCAAAAACTATTGGACAGATTGGGCTGAAATTTAGAATGGAGATAGATTATACCCTGGATTAGCACATAGGCTACTTTTTATCCCGGAAAATCAAAGAGTTCCCACGGGAATTTTAAAAACCTACATCCACGCGAACGAAGTCGCGGGCATCAGCTAGTCACACTAATATTATAAAGGCGAAAGTTTGTATGTGTGTGTGTGTGTGTGTGTGTGTGTGTGTGTGTGTATGTTTGTTACTCCTTCACGCAAAAACTACTGGACGGATTTGGCTGAAATTTGGAATGGAGATAGATAATATCCTGGATTAGCACATAGGCTACTTTTTATCCCGGAAAATCAAAGAGTTCCCACGGGATTTCAAAAAACCTAAATCCACGCGGGCGAAGTCGCGGGCATCGGCTAGTAATATTATCACACTAATATTATAAAGGAGAAAGTTTGTATGTGTGTGTGTGTGTGTGTGTGTGTGTGTGTGTGTGTGTGTGTGTATGTTTGTTACTCCTTCACGCAAAAACTATTGGACAGATTGGGCTGAAATTTAGAATGGAGATAGATTATACCCTGGATTAGCACATAGGCTACTTTTTATCCCGGAAAATCAAAGAGTTCCCACGGGAATTTTAAAAACCTACATCCACGCGAACGAAGTCGCGGGCATCAGCTAGTCACACTAATATTATAAAGGCGAAAGTTTGTATGTGTGTATGTGTGTGTGTGTGTGTGTGTGTGTGTGTGTGTGTGTGTGTGTGTGTGTGTGTGTATGTTTGTTACTCCTTCACGCAAAAACTACTGGACGGATTTGGCTGAAATTTGGAATGGAGATAGATAATATCCTGGATTAGCACATAGGCTACTTTTTATCCCGGAAAATCAAAGAGTTCCCACGGGATTTCAAAAAACCTAAATCCACGCGGGCGAAGTCGCGGGCATCGGCTAGTAATATTATAAAGGAGAAAGTTTGGATGTGTGTGTGTGTATGTTTGTTACTCCTTCACGCAAAAACTACTGGACGTATTGGGCTGAAAATTAGAATGTAGATAGATTATACCCTGGATTAGCACATAGGCTACTTTTTATTCCGGAAAATTAAAGAGTTCCCACGGGAATTTTAAAAAACCTACATCCACGCGAACGAAGTCGCGGGTATCAGCTAGTATCACACTAATATTATAAAGGCGAAAGTTTGTATGTGTGTGTGTGTGTGTGTGTGTGTGTGTGTGTGTGTATGTTTGTTACTCCTTCACGCAAAAACCACTGGACGGATTTGGCTGAAATTCAGAATGGAGATAGATAATATCCTGGATTAGCACATAGGCTACTTTTTATCCCGGAAAATCAAAGAGTTCCCACGGGATTTCAAAAAACCTAAATTCACGCGGGCGAAGTCGCGGGCATCGGCTAGTAAAATATGAGATCGTGTAGCAAAATACATTGCTCGTGTTCGTGTATTGTTATTGAATCACTTGATTGGACGCATACATTCTAATGGAATGACAAACATACATTTGCGCTTTACATAAATTAATATTATTATTTATCTGTCTGTGCTCGTTGCCGGTCTGTTTGTTTACTTCTGTGTATCTTTCATTTGATTGAAACGAAACTTTGCACAGTAGTGTTGGGATTTGCGGAAAGGTTTCTGAAATAGATCCATCAACGAACAAAAGATGGCAAGTGAGTCTTATTTAATACCTAAATAATTTAATAAAACACTTACAAACATAACTCTATTATAAAGATAAAGTAGGTATCTAATTATTACAGATATTTTTAGAAGTTTACAAAATTATTAGAATCTAAAGCTAAGTCCTATCTCCTGCTTATAAGGCCTATTCCGTCAAAAGCTGGTTAATAAAATTGAACGAGAGTGCCAAGAGGGCTTTTTAATTTTAATAAAGACGAATTATATCAAAATTGAACAGAGTAATAACCCAAATTGCCTTGTACAAGTTTGTTTAATAAGAAAATTGAACCACTGAGAACAATCGGAAGCCTTCTCGGCACCATTGGTAGGAACAAATAGCTAAGTAAAATTAAATGGGAGTAGAGGAGGGTTCTTTAAGAGGTCACGAAACAATAGCGCCTATGTTTATAATAATAGCTATGTTTTCTTACGACGTATTTCATTCATTGCCTGCACTAAGATAACTTACTTGATTATAGTGCTATTTTCAAAATCCACAGCCTTCCAACGCTGATTCAGCAATGAAATCAAACTCAAATTTGTTTATTTCATGCAAGACAATTTGTGTCACTTTATGGTAAATCTGGGACTTTACCATCGGTTCGGCAACCAGATATTCTACTAAGAGCTGGCATATTATAATACATAGCAATATTATCAATCGTACAATTAGGTACCTGGCTACGTATTGTGGGCAACTGAGAGCACAGCTTTCATGCAACTTTGTCATTAATAAAGAATACATCATGGTATTATAGACTCCACTTAATAAGTACGGCTTTACATATTGTTTTTTGTTATGGAAAAAAGACCAAAATTCTTTCGGAAATAAAACATTTTACATTATGGCTTGTCTGAGTCTATATTATGAGTAATGTTGCGTCCACTGCTGGACCTCCAAACACCTCCAAAACCTCCAAACACTGTCATCCACCTTACTTATCTACCCATTTTCATTTTAGTTTGTCGGTTTAGCGGGCTAGAGGTCATTCCATGCTGCGCTTGCCGGCACCCCATCTCATTCCAGAACACGTTTGCCATAGCTGCCATCGGTTCAGCGATGTGAGCGATACACATGGCCTGTCCACTACCACTTTGGCTTGCGTATCCGTTTATTCTATTACTGCTAAGATTACTACGTAGATACATAGCTGTAAATCCAATAACAATTGTTTTCGCTAAAGTTTACAGTCAGTTATTAAATTTCCATTCGCAGCGGCACAGTTTTTGCAAACTGCAGTCGGCCACAAACACTAATGACTTGAATATTACCGTGGAAATCTTCCCGGGGACCGTTGCATTTGCATGCTAACAAGGAGCCTGGCTTTCTTTATTAATTGCCGTCGTACTGCACTGCAATTTACAATAACGAGAAAACTATTTTACGAGAGAGACAAACTTAGAATAAAATGCCTAAACTGTTTATCAATACCAACTGAACTTTTTTGTGCTTCAAATACCGGGGATTCACAAAAAGTCCAAGTAGGTACAAAGATTTATTTGTATAAAAATAATCCAATCTTTATGCGTCCACTGAGGTTACTAAGTGGTTAGGACATCCGCCTACTAATGGAGGTCGGGGGTTCGATACCGGGCACGCATCTCTATCTTTTCGGAATCATGTGCCTGAAGTCTGCCAATCCACACTAAAGGTGCCCACGCACTCGAACTGAACTGCAACTGAACTGCGCGTCGCGGCAGCGCCCTCATGATATTCTCTCCAGCCGCAATGCACGGCAGTGACGTACGCGCGTCGCGGCTGGAGAGAATATCGTGCGGGGCGCTACCGCGACGCGCTGTTCCGCTGCATTTCAGTTCGAGTGCATGGGCACCTTTAGCCAGCGTGGTAGATAGACAACGGTCAAAACAGTTCTCAGTAGTGACTAGTGAGCCGGTGATGGGATGATGATGATGATTGCTGCATCGGTTACAACGCTGAGCACGTGAAAATAAAGTGAATATCGATTTTGCTCTCAACTCCACACAATATTCAGTTCACTGCACCTTTTAGAGTGCAATAAAAATAATCTTCTTTGTTCAGTGGTCCGTTTGAACACAAACAGGCGTATGATAACAAATACGTTGCCTGAACAACACGACCTGTTATTTCAAACTCGAATTGGTGCATACAGTGTGCTAAGTACGAGATTTTACATCACGCAAACGCTGATAGAATTCGAACTTCGAAATACTTTAGCGTTAAAGTAAAATGAACCTTGGTAGCCTGGTTTTAAGGCTCAAGTTCCTACAGACAGCGCTCTAAGCGGAAACGTGAAAGTGACATTATAGTAGGTGGTACTGACTACTGAAGTTTTTACTTTAAATCAGGAATTTTTAAGTCCATTTTACTTTGACGTTATTTTCTTCTGACACTCGAATTCTATCAATTTGGTGAGATGTAAAATCTCATACTAAGGACACTGTTATTTCAGGACCGAATTGGTAACAGGATATACCTAAACGTTTTGATCACGGAATATATTCTCGGTATCAGTATCATCCTATAAAATTGGAACTATGTTATAAAACTAACATTAAGAAAAATATTATGACTCCAAACTTAGGCTTTATTAAAGTGAGCTGTCTCCTTCAGTATCAATATTGTATTTCCACGTTTAACTTTTCAGACACATTTTCCCAACTGAAAATATCTCAGCCACTTTTCTTTCCGCTCACATTTAATTTTAACTAACGATATAATATGTGTGTATAATGCGTACAAAGTGACAAAGGACAACAAACTGTCATTTGAAAAGTACGGTTTGCAAGGAAAGTATTTTGCATACAAGAGTTTTTAATCCATTATTTAACTGTTATTTAAATATTGCATGAAAACTGACATTATTTCATATTTAATATTGTAAGCACAAGTACTAAACCAGCGACGACTGACAGAGAGAGATAAATCACGTGAAATGAATTGATAAGACACGCCAGCAAAGGGAGATCTTATGATCTTAAAAATAAGGGTGAAAACTTTAGTTTTATTATAAACACTGACAATAAAACCCCTATTTTTCTTTTAAACAAGCAGTGATAGAAATATTTTAGTTGATATTCTATTTTTATAGAGGAAAGCAGCTGTGATAAAGGTGATGTATAGATACTCTGAGATTGATGAGACATCAGTGGAGTTGGAAAGCTCTACATTCGGATTTACTCTAAATATATATAATTTTTGCCAACCCTACCTAATCGGATCATATTGATAGCTAGAACATCACAACATGGCGGCCACAGTGGTCCTTTCTCAGATTGTACGCGTTATATGTGTACTTTGTAACTAGCTTTCAAAGAAGCTTGTCTTACTTTCGCGAGTGAGGAATAAACGTTATTGCAACTTTTATTGAAGCACTCCCGGGATTTGCGAGAGATATTTTAGTGCTCATATAAAACTTGTTAGCGTTTTTGATTGCATCTTGTTTAAATATGAGATGATGAATAAGGGTGAATGACATATTATGAATTTTATTAGCAAGTTGACGATGCGGTGAGCTGGCTCCAACACGATACCACATATAGGTAGAGCTGCATTAGGTCCTTTTGCATTAAAGGCGGTTAAAGTTAGGTTACGATTACCTACCGTTAAACTTAAACTTTGATATTTGATAAAAGGCAAATATAAATAAACTAAGAACTTTGATAAAAATAAAATCACCATTCAGGGTTTGTTAATATTGCGTAAAAAAATTGGATCCCACCTCCTCAATCCTGACGCTGCAAGGGGTCTGACCACTAAAACTGATTTGGAAACTGTCGGTTATGAATTGATATTGAAAGACCTACCAAATAAAGACTTTATTGTTGAACACGGGGACCTAGCTCCTCAACTCTGATGCTGTAAGGAATTGCATTCCTAAATCGTGCTGATCTCACGAAATTATTAAAGAATCATCCGTTCTAATGGTTATGCGGGTACAAGATACTTACGTATACTTTTTGTCCTAGAAAATTAAAAGTTTCCACGGGCAAAGCCGCGGGCGTCATCTTGTTAGTACCTACCTACATAAAAAAGCATTGACTTTAAAAACCTCTTTTACATTTAACTTATATTATTTTAATCAAAATAATATAATCTAAAGCGATATATTTCTGGCAAAGTTGGCAAATAGGGCGGTAATTCCTAGGTGAATGCAATTTGCTTATAGTAACCTCTTTACGTGGCTCCTAACAGGCAGACGGGCAGGAAGAGCGAATTTCTCGCGGGATTTTCTCATTTCGAGCTCAATTTAGAAATTTGTCGAGTATACCTTCTACTTAGCCCGGTATATGTGGAATTTATGAAATATTATTTTAGCCCTACGTGCGATTTTAATTTCCTATTTTTTAACGTAGTTTTTAGAATTTAAATTATAATATGTTAACGCAGTGCCCGGTAAAACCGACTGTGGTTTTTTGGCACTTGTTATACTAGGTATGATAGTTATTAACAGGAATTATTCAAATTAAATTAATAATTTTTAAATTAGAACGATTTTTCAAAGTGTGGGGCATCTATCCGTACTATGTCCTATAGAGAATTTAACATAGACTCTACTCGTAACTAAATACTTAGGTAAGAATTTTAAGTAATTCTAACTACATTTTTTAAAATACTCTCACGGGTAAAGTCGTGGGCTACAACTAGTTTTAAATATAATCCTACCGTTGCCATGTCATCGATACGGTATTTTTCTTCAAGCCCACCCACCTAAGTGGTCTGTGAAAACAAGCATCGATGAACTTTCATTGTCACACAAAAGGCGTATTCAGCCACGAACATTCCAAATTGATTTTCGTACGTATTCAACGGGCCTTGTCTAGACAGAGTTGTTCCTAGCTACCTAGGATAGCTTTTGTACGTAGAGAAATCTTCCATCATAACTGACAGCGCTAAAACATCAGGATTCAGGGTATCGCACAGTGACCTTTAATACTTTGTACCTTATTTTTTTTTGACGAGGGGGAAATCTTAAGTTAATCTCGGGTTATGTGGGACTTCTACCAATTAAAACCCCCTCGGTGGCCTTCCTTAGCACATATTGAGAAGCTCCAGGAACTCCGAAGTACATGCGCCGGTGCCTATCTCGCGCGACGTCCATTGGGCTCCTCCTGAAGGATGTACTGTGTGTGTCATCAATATACAAACGGTATTAAGTTTCCAAATCTGCGAAAATGGCTGTAAAAGACAGACAAATAAAGAGCTGATAGTGTTCCATTTTTAGAGTTCGAAAGTTTCGAAATTTTACACGAAGGGTTCCGTACCATCCATACCCTTGGTATGTACTATTCGTACCAATAATATAATTATTTTAACAATGATTTGGTCAGATCATAAAACATGAAAAAAATACTGTAGGTACAATCTTCATGTGGGTGGCTGGTGAACTTCATGTTAAAAAGTGTTTTATAACCCTATCCCTAATATTCTATGAAAGTCTTTGTTCTGTGGCATTTTGTTGACATTTTGCTTGTGAATGAATTTTTTTTTGCGTTATTTTCAAAAGGTTGAAGGTTTTTCTGAATAAAGTTAACATAATACAGAAAGCCTGTGTACTTGTATGTACATGTGACACATTGTGTTTATTTCTTTGATGTTATATAAAATTATATCTTCTAAAATTTAATCTCGTAGTTTAATTAGTTCCAAGGTTTAAAATTACGCCACCCGATCCGATTAAATTAGAATTATTTACGGGATTAGAAAACAAGATCCACCTAAATCCGGAATAATTTGTCTCGGCTTAGCGTACAAACATTCCGACAGCCAAAACCCGTTTAATCAAAATCGCAGGAACAGTAGAGTAATCAGAAATAATATAATTTTCGTCTTCATTATAACTTGGTGAGGGAGGCGGAATTACTTATGGCTCACAGCAAATGAAAAGATCACAATCGGCTTTATTACGGGGCTGACTAGGCATTCACTTATTTCTTAGGATAGAGACTTTTTTCCCTTTCATTTCCTTACCCAATTTTCATGTAGATGGCATTAATGCTGACAGAAATAATTTCCTTCTCGTATGAATGGCAGACCTTAATTTTTGCGATCAACTCGTTTTTTATACCTACTTGAAATAGTAACGTCTAATTTTTTAGTTATGTTTTACTATTTGATCGTTTCCCCTAAACTGAAGTAGTGCTTCGGAAGGGCCACTTCGGAAAATCATTTGGTAAGTTTTTTCAATAAAAAATTTTGAGGCCTAATATATCTTTATTATGACTACATATGACATATCCTGAAGCATTATTTATAGGAAGGCCGCTGGGTGTTTTTTCAAGTCGGGCACCGAAAAGGACGATAAAAGTTATGAGGGCAGGGAAACTCTCGTAAATAGCAAAAAGGGAGAGGGGATAAAGGTATAATATATCAATACGAATCTTTAATATTCGCACGCCAGCATCATAAATCAGATGGAATGAGACCGGACGGTAAATCAAAAAGTTTTTATGTGTTTACACTTTACATGAACCTATTAGCAAAGCTACTACTAAGGCTTCTGTGCTATGAGTAGATAATGTTAGCGCAGGATATTTTAGTCTGCATATTATTTCAACCCATTACCTATTTGTTTAGAAGTGCTAAAATCTAGTTTCAAACGGATTTTATGTTAATTTTTCCTTCATTAATAGGTACTTAGATATGTACATTTTAACACTTAAGGTTATCTATGTGAAGCTACAGAGATAATAATATATAATTAACTAAAAACTTTCCGCGGTTTCGCTCGGCAATAATTTTCATATCCTATCCCGTACGAATTTCTACAATATCAAAAAGAAACCTTTGTAAAAAGGTCTTTCTAGAATCTAGATCCTAGCCCTTGGCTTGGGCTGGCTGGGCATTAGTGAGTCAGTCCATGAGTCATAATTTTTCTTTAAATTAATTTATACTTAGTTAACTTTTGCAGTTCATTTCTAAAAACCCACTGTAAAATCAACGAATTATGAAAATCTTATTACTTAATTATATCATGATGACATCATGTTTTTTTTTTAAATTACAAGTCAACCTTGGTTAACTTACAATGCCACATACTTATCTAGTCTTTTAAGACGTTTAGTCCTAGCGTTTGTCTACACTGTTTTATATCGTTTTGAAAATTCTCCTAAAGGCTTCGGAGAATCAAAGCGGAAAATTGCACAAAAATTTTCTTCAGTATTTTGTCTGCGCAGATATGGCGCTTTCCTCATATTTCGTTATGTTACAGCGCAGTGGAATGCTGCGCTCTGAAGTGCATAGCAATAGAGTTTGAAGAGCATGGAACTTTGTAGTTTATATTATGTAGGTATCGTTAGGTATGTTTGTGCTGACAAGAATACCGCGCGCTTTTATCTACTCGCGGAATCTGGAAGATTTGTACTTAGCCTTAAACTTTCGAGCTAAAACAGCGGTCACTATACTGTTGGAGCTTACTTAATATAAAAATATTAAGAACCAACGACCTTTTGAATTTCAGTTTTGGTTATACCGTACAGCTATTGGGGCCTCAATTTAATTATCTACACAACCTTCCATAGCTTCGAGTTACGTAAGCAAAATAAACTAGCACCAAAATTAATATAAATCCCCATCTTGGCGCTACTCACTGTGCAAATATTATTAAGCCGCTAAGTCACGACGTTCTGCCAACAGTATACGCTGAAAGCCATACATTTACATAGTTTAGCTAAATTAACTTTTAGGCACGCTCTTAATATAGTAGTTTAATGTAGAATTTAGACGACGACGTTGTTTGTTTTCCCAAATAGAGTATGAGTATACTACAGTAGGTACCTGTAGTAGTGTTCACATAAATTTTTTAAACATTAGCTCTTTCTAATGAACGTCTGTTTAAAAAAAAAGAATATTAGCCAAGTTTATCATGATGATTGATATTCCCCTACTAAGCGTAAAGCTTGTGCTAGGAGTTGGTACGACAATAGTGCAACGGGTGGGGTTTGAACCGGTAACTCGAATATTGATCCACTCCTTTAACCGTTGAGCTATTGAGGCTCAACAGTACGAAGGTATCGAGGTTCACCACTTGACATTACGTTTGACTATGTTTCTAGCGTTTAATTTCAATGAAAAATGAAAAAATGAAAATGAAAATTTATTTCACAAATTTAGATTTATATAAATATTTAAATCAATTATTCTGAAGTTAATTCAATGTTGCAGCTCAAACTGATATAAAAAATAACGACAGTTATTTATGCCTTCGATCCGAAGAGACCTCAGAATATAATTCCGAAACGATTATTCTAGAATAACTTCAAGGAAGTTTGAAGGTGCATGGGTAGGAGCCATGCTGCTAACGTTGCGTATCGTAGGGTCTACAATTACCGTGAGTGCAATGTGATGTCCTGCCTTTACTAACGCCGAGCGCGATTCAGTATGTCTATGCCTTTAGGGTCCTGAAATTGCTTTTTATAACGGACCATAACACGAGTCCTTTGACTATAGGGACCACATTTGTAAATTGAAACCGAAAAGGGCCCAAAGTTCCCAAAACTATAATTTGCGGTAGTGCATACGTATGAACCTTGAACCTTCGACAATACGATTAATAGTGGGTGAGGGTTTGTAGGTATTGGTAGTAAAACGTGTCTAAAGTACCCTACAAATCATTATAGGTACAAGAAACTATAATGGAAACATTAGTATGCCCCGCGCTTCTGCTGTCGTAGTCGCGCGCAGGCTATTTGTAACCGACTTCAAAAAAAGAAGGAGGTTTTTTTTAATGTATGTTCCCCGATTATTCAAAGACCGATTTGGTATTTTTTTTGTTCGAAAGGGTATACTGTGCAGGTGGTCCCGTATAAATTTGGTGAAGATCTGATTATATCTTCGGAGATGGAGAGCAGAACTCCTCAATGGATAAGAGCAAATTGCTCGCGATCAGTGTAATAGCTTAGTAAACAGTAGGGTTTTAACTGGGCATAGCATATTATAGTACAGTGGGGCCACTAAAAATTGTGAAATAAAAATTTTCAAAAGAAAAATAAAACCGACTTCAAAAACCACAAACACTAAAAAATATTTTTTTATACGTCGGAGCAACAATATGCAACAATGTAATAAACTATACATTCCTACAGCTTTAAGAAACTTGCGACAGTTTATTTTGTCATCATCATCATCGTCATCAACAACCCACCGTTGCTCACTACTGAGAATAGGAAGAGTTTAGCCACACTGGCTAAGTGCGGATTGAAAAATGAAAGGAGATCCGCTATCTGTGGCTGAGGCTTTGAAGCATGCTACAGATTGGTAGGTAAGTATCTAGTATCTCGATGATTCTTGACACATTTAAAATCAAATTTAAAATTTGTAGCAAGAATCGTTCAGTTCTAATTCCACAGAATAAAATTATTTATTGTACCTTGTGGCCATATGGAATGTCGCATTATCGCACGATATCGCTCTGGAACGTTTCCACTATGTCGCCGTCGTATAATATCGTAATTTATCGTCGTGTCACTGTTAGAAAAGAGTCGCGGACGTTAATTAATCGTGCCGTCCTATATGTTAACACCCCCATTGAAATATGTAAGCCATGACACTGTAAACTGTACGACTATTTATCGTTTCAACAGAGTGGGAACGTGCCCGTACCCTTGCGTGCAGTTTTTGTCACGCTGCGCTAGTAGGTATAGGCACCTATAATAGGCAACATCGGCTGAAAAAGTATCTATTTAATGTCACAATATAAAGAGGTCAAGAATAGAACGTAATAACCCGATATGTATTTTGAGTAATGACAGCCGCGTGAAACTAATTTCTGACCTTTTTGTTGAAGAACGTCACAAAAGGGAAAGTTATACCCTCAGTGGACCCTTTAAACCTTTCAAATAGGCGAGCACATGTGCTCTATTACATTTCAGAGTTATTGCTCTGCATTATGACATCGCTATTATATTGAAATTGAAAAAGTTTTGGAGGGTTTATTAAAAAGAAGAAAATGACGATCTTTGCTCATACCTTTTCATGTGGAGTATACTAGAGATGTTACGGATGTCCAATTCTAAGTTCGAAACTGTCGATTAATTTTGCACATTCGATTCCGATTTCGGTTCCGATAAATTTTAATCGGAAGTTATATCGGAGGTCGAATATGCTGATGCAGCTTAACTTCACTACTCGATTTGATTGTTTTTAGCCCCAAGTATACACCTACTTATATTATTTTTTAAACTGATTATAAAAATAAACTGATTAATTATATGCAATTTTATATTTTCTTAAACTTGCCCTTATGCCCGGGTCGGGCATATTCTGCGAAGAGAGAAAGGAAACGCTGCTCATGTGACGTTTCAATGTCAGCCTGGCGGTCGAAGGAGACCTGGTCGACCAACCAACACCTGGAGGAGGTCCATTGAAGCAGACCTAAGAAGGGACTCTCGTGGAACCATGTCAAGGCAGCAGCCAAAGATAGGGAGGGGAGAAAACAACTGCTGACACAATCATCAGACCTGTCCTTAACACTTCTCTCCGATACCGGTTCCGATTCTTGTTCCGGTTCCGAATTCAGTTCCGTTATAACTACTTACGTAACATCTTTGGAGTATACTGAGGCAGATTGAAAAATAGCGAAATAGAATTTTAATAATGATTCTATTTTTAGCTTTTTTATTGCAGTTGCTGTGACTTACTGCGAACTATTTTAATATTCTACTACAAAATATTGATATTAACATCAAACGGGTTTAATATACGTACTGCTTTCTTCGTAAACGCATGAAAAATAAAATCTCGTTCAAACTCGTATCTCGTCTCAAACGGAATTCGTTTTCATTAAATGTTAAATGTTAAAAGCATGAGGTCTGCATCAATTTTTATGCAAGCAGCAAATATCTCGGGCGCATCCTCAGTTTTAATGAAACTTGCAATAACGCAACGTCTACGAGTACTTCTCAGTCGCGAATTCCATAAGACAGCCCGTCTTTGAAGGCTAGCAACAAATTACATACCTTTTTCCGTGAGCTATAATTAAATATGAGAGGAAACTAGAAGAGTGGCTGCGATATTGTGCAGCTGGAAAATATTTTCCAGGAAGTTTTTTTCTATAGGAAGGTTTTTTTCAAAGGCTTACAGTACTGAATTTGGCATCTATCATAGATATAAAATAGGTCTGGGTACTTTCCTTTTTTTGATAGGTTTTTATCAAAGCTTTCTCCACCCTTGCTGCAAAAGTCGCGTTGTGATCAGCGCAAAATGCAGTCATCTAAAGAATGGAGCAGGTATCTACTTGTATATTTTCCAAAATGGCAGTGATTTCTTAAGGTCTCGATAAGTTCATATTTTGACCCGATTCCGACGTCAGGTCATATTTTAAGGTAAAACGACTGGTTTTATTATATTGTGGTTTTGCATTTTTTAATACTGAAAATGGCAATGAATAACCGGCGTCGGCTTCATCAGCCCTAAAGAAATACGGATGACATCAGTATCATCAATAACCACGTTTATTTGATATTTTGGATTATGATTAGAGTGACTAGTTGGTGTTATTCATTTTTATTGTCAATTTTCAACATTTATTATAGCTCAGTGTAAGATCAGCTTTATTTTATATCTTTCTATAAATCAGTTTTCCATTATCATTTATCACTGATCACGAAAAATGCATCCGCACATGTTATCTATGCAAATGAAAGAATAAACTAACTGACTCTCATATCAATATGCAGGTCAAATTTTCCATTTTATGGATCCATAGAAAATTGATATTTTGCATGTAGGGATTCTTTGTAACATTGACCCCTACTAAGAAAGGATTTTTAATCTCAAAGTACTTGAAACTGACTAAGATGCAAATCAAATTGCTGGCAAGACGATGTGTTTAGTTAAGCTTTTTCTACAATATAGACTCCCAAAAATAAAAAATGTTAAGAAATTCTACCCGAGTGAAGTCAGGGCGGATATTCAAATTCAAATTCAAAATATTTTTATTCAATTAAACTTTTATAATATAAGCTAAGCTACTTTATTTATATTTTCAATTACTTGAGTTTGCTAATTATTTCTCTAGATACATAAACATGGACGTTTCGTACAAACAGTGGCGAAGGGAAATTTCATTTCAGGCTTTTGATGTGTATATAGCAATTCTCAGCGAGATATTATTTTGTTATTGAAGCGACTGATTCAAACAGACCATTTTAATTATTATAACATGAACACTGAGACTGCAAATAGTATTCAATATTGCTTTGAAAGTTTCTTAGTTGTTTGCTTAAAGCTATCTACTAAGTTGTTTATTAGATAGAAGTTTATGTGTAAAAGTATCTTGTAGGTATGTATTCAGAATGTTTTAATAGTATGAATCCTTCTTTATACTCCTAACGCCTGTTCTAGCTTAATAAAATTCTTGAAAAATCACAATGGCGGGTTTATGTGCTCTAATGTGCGAACTGAAAAAGATGCAGTGCAAACCGTAGTCAGGAGTTTGAGAAAACTTTTTAAATCACTTACTAGTGATTTTATTTTGTAGCACCCAAAGAAACTTCATTCGGACTTACGCGTTTAGAGCAGCCTCAATTTGTCTCAAGCCAAGGAGCCTTGGCTCTTATATAAATATTTAGATGAAATGGAAAGGCTGCTTGATAAAAATAGGTATCTAAGCAGAGCGTAGAATTCGAACTTTGAATTTAGACTGCTGGCAGGGCGACCAAAGCCCATTGAAATAAATTTTCCAATAATTTCAATATTGGTAATAATTCATTCCGATTTCCTTACAATTGCAGATTGGTTTATTTCCGAATAGGCTCCGAAGAGTAAATTTTCCATCTGGAATATTACAGAAGTTTTACAATAGACGCTATTCTATTTCCAAACTCGGCATTCAAGTTCGACGTTTTGTCCTAGATAAAATATTAGGTTAGTTTAGAGGAAGAGGTAAATTAGATTCGCAGAATAGGAATTTCTTACTTTACAGGTCAGGCTTGGCTCTTGTGATCAAAACTCGGATCAAAATTAACTTAAACTAATTTTCTTCATGTACTTTATTAAAGTGCAAATAGTCCAGTCGATGGTAGTTTTGAAATCGTCTCTAATTTAATTTATTACATAACCATTTTCATCGTAAAAAGAAGATGAAAGAAGTTATCGTTAAAAAACTGTTTGTTCTAAGCGCCATTTTTCCGAGATTTCGGCGCGAGCGGCAAAAATACGAGGTGGCAAAATAAAAATTCGGAAAGGGCATGTCGAAATCTATAAAATCACCAATTTGCAAAACTCCCGGAAAACTTTCTAGGTAACCCCTTTTTTTTGAGCACCAATTAATGTGAAAATAAAACCGACACTACAAAGAGACACTATAGGATTTTGCTTGAGTGAGAATGAAATCGACGCGCACGCATTCGCGTTTTGCTTCACGGTAGGATAGAGTTCACATTGTAGAAAAGATCCGTTGTTTCCCTTTACCAGAGTGAACTAGAGTGAGGAAACTCTCGGTTCGATCCTGAATTATATGTCAAATATTAGGCTATAGTGACGTAAAATCAAAGAAAAATAGGGATACTTTAGGGCTAAATACTTGGCGTCAAATGTACCTACTTATATTTGACGCCTGCCGTACATTGCCACTTCAGCTCCACAAGACGACTATTGGAGAATACCTACTCGGTACCTATTCTTCTCATTTCTAATTTGATAACGTCAAGGACAACCCTTGAACGTCTATTATACCCGCTGAGTTATTTTGAGCTTTCTTATCAAATCCGTAATAATTAATGACCATATTGTTTTAGAGGCGGAAAACGCACTGTTAAAAGTAAAGTTTGTGGTCTTGAGCCACTGAGGAATATTTGTTGAAAGAATACGACAGACTTTCTTGAAACTAAGTACTTAGTAAGCCAGCGAGTTGGATTTTGAAAACAACTTTTTTCTTGGAACTGTAGTTTAAGTACTTGCTTTTTGATGAAAATGATAGAAAGTTAGGTACAATGATCATATTACGATGAAGATATTACCGGTTCTCAGTAACAGTCGAGTCGTCAATTCACAAGTCAGATAATAAAGGCCGATTATAGAATCTTTTCATTTTTAGTGAGCGATAAGTAATTTCGCTTCCGTAGCGAAGTTATTAACGAAGACGGAAATCCTATTGCTACTGAATAGTCCAATTTCCTAACAAGAAAGATCCTCTTTGATAACTTCAAGTCGTGCATGGAAGCTTGATATTTTAATCATCATTTACCTAGGACATTTTTCTTAATTATTCCTTAATAAGAAGACACACTCAAGAGCGAGATGCGTGATATTTTGACACCGTATACCAACGTAGATATTACGTTATTTATTGCAAAACTTATCGATATTTTTAAAAAAACTAAAGATATTTAAAAATTGGTTAAAATGCCGTTGCTATCAATATCCCAGTTCCCAGTCTACTAACAAACGCCTTTGTCCAATTAGGTACACCACTAGAATAATATTATATTCTGGGGGCACACAACACAAAGTCCAACACTCTTCAATTTAAAGACAGCCTTAGTGTTTCAGAAATAATCCATGCATGTAAGGTACAAGTAGGTACCAAGCTATATTTTTCCTTTGAAAGCTAAACTCAAGTACTTTCTATAGTACATAATACGCTTGGAAATAGTTCGCAAGAAATCATGTTTCAGACTGGCAGGTAAACTATCAAAGTTATAAAATAAATGGCAGGAGTTTGCGCAAAAATTCATACTTTAACGACTTAGAGTTAGCAATAACGTGGCCAGAATTTTCTTACGCAGAAACAGGACACCTTCAGTTAAATAATATTTATTTCGTTGAAGTCACTGTGATCAAATATAAAACATAATGTCCAGAATGTCGATTATTATTAGCCCGGTCAATTTAGACATAATAAAAATAGTGGTCAAATAACAATGATTCCCACAGAGCCAAATATTGGTAGAGAGATGGGTTTTACCATTACAAATAAAGTGTTAAAAATCCCCATCGAGGTGTGCTACAAAAGTTATTCGGAGTCAAAAGTCAAAATTTGAGGTTTTTTGGACTTGTTTCGAAAACAGTAAGTTATATCAAAAAAAAAATTCATACTAAAGTTGTAGATCTTAAAATTTTCTACAAAATGGTCTTCAAAATTTTTTTCCTAAGAGTTACCATTCCTGAGATATCGCAATTCTAGTAGCAGACAGACAGACACACTTTCGCATTTATAATATTATACTAAATAGTAATGGATTAATCATTGTAGGTACAAAAATTATCCCAAATAAAGCGGGACTTATGGTCAGCGTAGTTAGTGAGAAACTTGTAACATTTACTCCGTGATTCTCCACAAGTTTTGATGTCAATTACGGCTCTTGGCGCAACAGCGATGTTTGGCCGGCAACTTAAGCGAGCGCATCTGCCTCGCTGGAGATTATCAGTCTTTTATTAAATCTTTAGCTTTATAGCTGGTCTAGTAGCTAACGTATTTGGCTGCAAATCATGACTGAGACAATCTTTGTGGAATAATACTAGTCACAATTCACATACATAATCAGAATTCAGAGCCAAAAAATATAAGTATGTACTTACGAGTAATTGTTTAAACATTGTCTTGTAAAATTATAACCTTATTCACCTAAATCATTACCCGTATTATAAATACGGAAATGTATCGTGTGTTGGTTTATTGGTTTGTCCTTCAACCACTTTGCAACGGAGCAGTGTCGACGGATAGTAGTCATAGACCTGGATGTTTAGATAGGCAACTCCATATTTAGGGTTCTGTACTTCAAAAGGAAAAACGGAACCCTTATAGGATCACTTAGTTGTCTGTCTGTTTCTCTGTCCGTCGTGTCTGTCAAGAAAGCTATAGGGTACTTCCCGTTGACCTAGAATCATGAAATTTCGCAGGTTGGTAGGTATTATAGCACAAGTACAGGAATAAATCTGAAAACCGCGAATTTGTGGTCACATCATTTAAAAAAAAAATATGTTTCATATGATACCAAATGGGGTATCATATAAAAAGGCTTTACCTGTATATTCTAAAACAGATTTTTATTTGTTGTTATGCATGATAGTTTTTGATTTATCGTGCAAAATGTTGGAAAAAATACCCGAGAACGTACCGCACTTGGCCGGTTTATTTTTCCAAAGAATGCTATACATATAACAAAAAATCATGCCACCGCGCCGGCAAAGTAAATCACCCTGTGACCGGGTTGCCTGTCCGCCCAATTGACGATCCACAAATTGATCGTCATTACAAAAATATGTCACCAAGTGATATCTCTAATGACCTGTCGTCACCGAAGCAGACATAAATTCATAATTACATTGGTCGTTACCGCCCTATAAAAACTAGACATAATAATATTATAGATAAATCATTTTTACAGCTGTTTGATGATTATTATTTTGTTTAATAGGTAAATTTTGTTATATTTTAGGTTCAAGTCATATTGCCGTAAAGTCAAAGATAGACCTACCACTCTCAATTCTTATTGAATGCTTAAAACCCTAGAAAAACCTATTTGCCAACGTCAAAACCTAACGCTCTTACCACATAAATATAAAGTGCATTTTAAACTGAGGTTAAACATGTGCTTTACAAGGAATAAATAAGTTTAAAATTTGTTTGATCAGCAGCTAAAGTCCAGTCTTATTCATAAAAATCCCTTATTATAGGTTTAAAACGTTCATTAGCTAAAATGCTCATTAGGCCTATTAAACGTTCCATAACTTTCTTTATTCATAAAGGTTCAATAAACCTCTCACAACTAAATTCTCGCTATAGGCTAGTTTCGCTTTGTTATGTTGTCGTTCTGATGAATTCATAGACAAAATTGCAAAAAAACTGGGCTCTACACAGAGAAGTGACGCAGGTGTGACATTTGTTTTCGGTCAATTGTCTGAGTTCTGGAGGATGGTTAGGTATTATCGTTCGGAGTTTTGTTCCGATTTATTTAATTAAAAATGGAAACAGGAAGGAATTTAGAAATTAGCGTTAGATTTTATTATACTATTTAAAAAAAACATGTATTAGGTAAAAGTATGTATTAGATACAGTACCTGGACATTCATGGAATAAAATCCTTTTTTTTTTAAATTGAAAATATTACAATAAAACATAAAGCTAGCCTTATCTAATTACTATACAATGCTCACTGCTTACTATACATTACTCATGCCCGTGTGGAATGGTGCCAAGAATACTGGCTGCATTTCCACGCTTGACAGCCAGGCTGATCCGTTGCGCAAAAAATGAGCCAGCCCTTTTTTTTACCCAAATCCTTCTCGGTTTATGTAGTTAGGTACTGAGCTGCATCACCGCCATATTTCTTACGTTAGAAGAAATCACATACCTATGTAAAGCAATGATTACATGAAAAGAAACTTCGAAATTAAGTAGGAACTTTTAGGTACCTACTTCACGACGTCCGTCCCTAGCATCTTGTGGCAGTTTAAAACTTGCAACTCTAGTTAATTACCACAGCTTTTCGAATCCAGAATAAATAACGTACAAATAATAATTACAATGCAATGACACTAGAATCAACCAAAACAAAATAACCTCACTTCAATCTTGCATATCAAACAAATTATCAGCTGTTAAGACAAGACGGCGGCCATGTTGTTCTTAAATAAGGGTTTATAGTAGGGTTCAGCCTGTTATAAGTTATGGAGCCGTTATTGAACACTTTTAGCACTATTGAACGTTTATGAATAATGTTTTTGAGAACTTTGCTTATAACAAGCTAATAAAGCTTCTACAAATTTTTATGAATAAGACTGTAAGATTTTATAGTTCCTTTTAATTCGTGATTAGTCAGTTGTTTCACGTTTATGAAATAGCTATAGATTCCAGATTTCTACAGTTATAACAATGTAGTCTGTAGTTAACAACAGTTCTAGAATATTCAAGGGCTGGAATAGGCCGTTAAATCTGTGAAAATGGGTGCGCAGGTGCCAGTACTGACTCTACGAAGTATCCGCTGTTACTTTGTTAATGGCTTCTTAATTGCTATTCTATGTCTAAACTACGGCTGTAAATTATTTAAATGTACATTTCAAAACACAAACATTAGCAAAGGAATTAAAGCCTAATTAAAATTCAATTATTAATCTCTTCTTGTGAAATCAATCTGCGCTAATTTAATTCCTTGACATTTCAATGGATAAGTAATAATTAAACAAAAACAAAAATAATAATAATTAGAATTTATTCATTTATAAAACTAGAATAATTAAAATTTATTTATTTATAGAGGATGCCCGACTTCGTCCGCGTGGTTTTAGGTTTTCAAAGATCCCGTGGGAACTCTTTGATTTTCCGGGATAAAAAATAAGCCAATGTCCGTCCCCAGGATATAAGCTAACCCTGTACCAAATTTCGTCAGAATCGGTTTAACTGTTGGGACGTGAAAAGGTAGCAGACAGATAGACAGACAGCAGACAGACACACTTTCGCATTTATAATAGGTTTAATGTTAAGTCCTAAATTAGAGCTAAATGAGTCCCAAGAACCACCACAACTGCAAAGTCCACAATGTATTTTTCAACCTATTGAAAATGCCGCCATCGTGGAAAAAGTGCTGATGAAGTCAACTAAGGCTAGCGCTGACGTTATCATGCATGCCAACAATGAAACGAAGCGAAAATAGCAAAACTAATCATTCGATCTTTTAGCACATGAGTAGATATCGTGCTTTTAATATTTATCTACCTGTTTAAACTATGATAGTGAAGCAGAATGTAATCTGCGGACCGCTTCGTTTCGATTGATTTCTTTACTGACACGCGTTATGCCTACCTCTAACTCAGCGCACCATGTTGACATTACTCGAATATTCAATAGGGTCTGATAATTGAAATGAAATCTACGATCTGAAGTTCTATGATTTTTACTTTAACCTAACTTAGCACTTGATTGCGATCTTATACTGCCTGAGATGGTAATCGAACCCATCCCTGTTAAACGTAAATGACCCCAGCGCGCGGATTGATCAATTCATTTATTACACGGTAAAGTTTTCTACAAAATAAAAAAGTGGCTCCACAAAAATACATCAACGAATGGCTAACAGAGTTTCGGAAAGTGAAGTTCTGAATCTGTTTCGATCAACACGCCTAGCATGCATTCACTTTGACTAAAATCGGATTGAGGAAAAGTTAATATTAGAAGTTTTGCTGCTGTTGCAACCGCGCCTACCACTACAGCACTCAGCACTTTTAACTTCGTTGTATAAAGTACTTCCTTTTGTTTATTTCTGCCTTTTCATCCTACTGTTTTTACTGTTGTAAATGCAAAAGTGGGTCTGTCTATCTGTCGCCTTACTACCTTTCACGGCCCATCTGTTTAAGCAATTTTAACGAATTTTAGTACTGAGAGCTTGCGTCCTGGGAAATGGACTCTGCTTTTCTGGATATGCCAATCTCAATTTCCGGGACGCAAGCTATCTCTGTACCAAATTTCATATAAATCGGGTAAACGGATAGGTCTTTGAGAAGCCCGTAGGAATTCTTCGATTTTCCGGGATAAAAGCTAACTCTGTACAAAATTTCGTCAAAATCGGTTAAACTGTTGGGCCGTGAAAAGCTAGCAGACAGACAAACACACTTTCGCATTTATAATAATAGTAAGTATGGAAGTAATGGATTATCGACTGAGGCTGAAATCAATAAAGCTTACTATGACGTTGTTCAGGTTTTACTTACTAGAGATATATTCAATATGTAGTGTCTGCTCTTAGTTTGAGCAAAGTCAAAGTACCTAGGCTCGATAGATATAGTCAGAGGCAACCACATACTGCAATAGTTGAAGTGTTGAGAGACATTGTTAGCAACATCAAACGATCAGCTATCTGCATTTTAAGGATTCCTATTCAGTATTAAGTTTATCGATTGGAATAGTTTATCAGCTGTATAAACTTATGTATCGAAGTGTGTGGCGCGTTGGTAATTTCATCAAAATGAAGCTCTGTCAGGATGAAGAGGGGTCTCTCCGTCACTCGCTCCATACAAACGTAGTTCCAATTTCATTTGAATATCAAGCAACCAAGTGACGGAGAGAGCCCTGTTAACACTCAGCGGGTGCATAGAGATTCGATTGGATTGATTTCCTCTGCAATTGCGCTTATAGTTTCAGATTTGAGATAGGTTGAAGTAACTGATAGGTCTATTGCATGGATTCGATACAAATATATTTTCTTTTCAAAAACTATCAAGGCTTAAACGTCTTTTGTTGAAGAATACTTGGTTGGTAATACCTAGTCTCATAATTTAAGCAAAAATATTGCGAGCTCTTTCAGAAATGAAATTGTTTTAGCATATAATAAGTAATTATGATGATTTATTTTTATATATTAAATGCCTAAGTTTTAGATGATTCATATACATTGTCAATAATATTTAAATAGGTACATGGAGAGGTCACAGTTGAGACGTGGGCCTCCTATTTGGGAGGTTGGTGGTTCGATCCCGGACACGCACCTCTAATTTTTCGAAGCAACTAAAACATTATGAGGAAACCTGACTCCTCGCGAATTCTCCATAATATTTTCAAAGGTGTGTGAAGTCTGCCAATCCACACTTGGCCAGCGTGCCGGACTATGTCTTAAGGTCCCCTTCCCCTAAGGGAGGGTCCCTTAGGGGAAGGGGACCTTAAGACATTCTCAGTGTCTCATTCTAAGTGTGGACCCGTGCTCAGTAGTGGGCCCGGCGGCGATAGGTTAGTCATAATGATAATAATAATGGGGTCCAAAATGTAATAAATTAGGTATCTACCTACCTACCTCAAATTTTTTGACGAAGTATACTTAGTGAATGCAACATAAATATACCGAAATAAGAGATTTTGAATTAAAATTATACTTAGATACTTAAATGAAATTACTATTTCCAGGCAAGAAAACTTTTGTGTTCTATTATTTAAAAGTTATTGCTACAAAATACAAATTGCGGATTTAAAACCACAACGCAAATACGCTTCGTCGGTAAGCAAGAAGTTATAGCTAAAATCTCTGTGTATTTTTCATTCGCAAAATCTCGCTTTCTTCATTTTCTGCACCAACGGCAGGAAATAAAATCGCCATCAAGACGTTGCTCGTAATTTGAGAATACATAACTGCAAAAATTCGTAAGAATGCGCGGTTTCGAGGCAAATTGCGGTGTGTCCGGATAAGGCGCCGGCTAGTCGCCTGCGGTTTTGCTGAACTTTTTATAAAATAGATTGCCGAAAAACTTTTTTTTGGTTCTAACTTTTCTAGTCTAGTCTATATAATATATATATATATATATATATATATATATGTCGGCGCGAAGGCGTTAATAGTTACTAATAATCAAACTATTCAAATCAAAAGTTAAACATTACTTTGTTCATCAAGTACTAAAATACCCTCAGAGTTGATTTAGACATGACTAATTGTTGTTGTTATTGTAAGTTTTGGTATGTCGGCGGTACCGACTTTTAGCTGTCAACACTTTGCTCACTGAGCATTACGTCATCTCCCCACTGTCGTCGTTGGACTATAAAATCAGACACGCTGTGCGTAGCGGGGCATTATTCGTCCGGTTGTTGCCGAGGACACTTCTCAGTAGGCATAGTCTGTCGTACTGTAGAATTGTGGTTACCTAAAGTGGTACTGTTGGTTAGACGAGTTGATATTGTGGTGATTAGGTTAGATGGTCGGTTTGGGACCGGTGTAGGGGTGGAGGAGCCGGTCTAGGTAGGTTAGGCTAGGTTTACCTAGTTACGCTGGTAGTTGTGACATGTAGTAAGTGAGAGTTATCATGGTTATAGTCGAAGGTAGTTCAATATCACTTAACAGTCCAAGAATATCGTTAGTACGCCCACGAAAGCTCGGTTAATCTAAAGGTTGCTATCCTGACGTATCCGCTTAGTTATTATCCAGGTTTACTAGTGGTTAGATCATGCTTCAATCTTAATAATCATTAGAAGCGCCTACAAAGTAATAAAAAAGTGAAAATATGCCCACGATAACCTGATAACACCCTCTGTCTCCGTCATCAGAAGTGGGATCGACCGCTGATCCACCAGGTCGATCATCAGATATGCTGCCGCAAAACCACCTTGTCATCGAACCTCGAAATGAAGTAAACCTCGTAGTCAAGAAACCGTGTCGGCGCCAGAAGACGTATACACGGATCCCGGATCATCCACTTCTCGAGAAGAGTCGCTGGAACAACTCACTCAAGAAGCAACCATGGAAAATGAGACGGAATAAAAACGCCGAGTTAACATATTCTAAAACCCAATTATCCAAAACCTTGTGCATAGCTATTGTCACTCGATGGAGGTGGCATGAGTTACTACTTCTAGTAACGACTAGTTTATCGTCATTCGTCACTCGGTTTAGGTGGTATGAGTTACTATTGCTCGATATAGGTGATAGTAACGACACTTTTGCTGACTAAGACACGTGATACTATTCACTATTGGGATGGTCTTCACTAATGAGATAGAGTTGATTTCTTATCCAACCATGCTGTATAGAATTAAAGAAAATTTCGTATTGTAGCTGTAGCAGTACGATGTCAACACTGAACTTGTTGTTTAGCACTAGCGTTGTACTTTGTTACGTAATGAACTCTTTTACTAAAAGTTAATCAGGAAAAGCCGAGCCTTTGACTATAGCAAGTTTTCTCTTTTACACGAGCCCCACACACACACACACACACACGCACACACACACACACACACACACACGCACACACACACACACATACACAAGTTCTATCCACGAGTTTATCTACGAGACAATCCACGAGTTTATCTACGAGACAATCCACGAGTTTATCTGCGAGAAATCCACAAGTTTATCTACGAGACAATCCACGAGAAATCCACGAGTTTATCTACGAGAAATCCACGAGTTTATCTACGAGACAATCCACGAGAAATCCACGAGTTTATCTACGAGACTCTTTTACACGAGCCACACACACACAGACGCACACACACACACACATACACACACACACGCACACACAGACACAAGTTCTATCCACGAGTTTATCTACGAGACAACCCACGAGTTTATCTGCAAGAAATCCACGAGTTTATCTACGAGACAATCCACGAGAAATCCACGAGTTTATCTACGAGAAATCCACGAGTTTATCTACGAGACAATCCACGAGAAATCCACGAGTTTATCTACGAGAAATCCACGAGTTTATCTACGAGAAATCCACGAGTTTATCTACGAGACAATCCACGAGAAATCCACGAGTTTATCTACGAGAAATCCACGAGTTTTCCACGAGTTCTATCCACGAGTTATCCACGAAACACACACACACACGTACTCACACACGCACGCACACACACACACACACACGCACACGCACACACACACACAAATACTAACGAGATTTTACTTGTTACTAAATAAGCTCAAAAACCAGAAACATTGAAGATGTGCTGGTTTACTACAAATATAACTAAGCATCATTTGATGCTGACAGATACCAAACTCAGAAGAGAATGTATTTTAGTTTCAGAATCAACATCAATCGTTAGGCAGGTGCAGAGCGCGCACCGCCTGTCAGTATGGCCGTGTCGGCGCGAAGGCGTTAATAGTTACTAATAATCAAACTATTCAAATCAAAAGTTAAACATTACTTTGTTCATCAAGTACTAAAATACCCTCAGAGTTGATTTAGACATGACTAATTGTTGTTGTTATTGTAAGTTTTGGTATGTCGGCGGTACCGACTTTTAGCTGTCAACACTTTGCTCACTGAGCATTACGTCATCTCCCCACTGTCGTCGTTGGACTATAAAATCAGACACGCTGTGCGTAGCGGGGCATTATTCGTCCGGTTGTTGCCGAGGACACTTCTCAGTAGGCATAGTCTGTCGTACTGTAGAATTGTGGTTACCTAAAGTGGTACTGTTGGTTAGACGAGTTGATATTGTGGTGATTAGGTTAGATGGTCGGTTTGGGACCGGTGTAGGGGTGGAGGAGCCGGTCTAGGTAGGTTAGGCTAGGTTTACCTAGTTACGCTGGTAGTTGTGACATGTAGTAAGTGAGAGTTATCATGGTTATAGTCGAAGGTAGTTCAATATCACTTAACAGTCCAAGAATATCGTTAGTACGCCCACGAAAGCTCGGTTAATCTAAAGGTTGCTATCCTGACGTATCCGCTTAGTTATTATCCAGGTTTACTAGTGGTTAGATCATGCTTCAATCTTAATAATCATTAGAAGCGCCTACAAAGTAATAAAAAAGTGAAAATATGCCCACGATAACCTGATAACACCCTCTGTCTCCGTCATATATATATATATATATATATATATATATATATATATATATATATATATATCATTGTTTTGCTGCGTTGCGAAAAGTCTTATATGCTTAGCTGGTAATATGCTTAGCTGATAAGCTAATAAGAACAGTTCCAACGTCGTAGGTAAAGTAAATAAACTGCATGGGTTTGGTTTTGCCAATAGATTAGCAAGAAAAGCTCCCACTCAAACTTCATTAAAAATGCTCCCAATGACCACTCTAATCTATAAGTATATCTCCTTGGTTGTTCACAGACATATTAGCAGCAATAATTTAAGGATAATGCTTGGGTAATTTCGCTCGAGCCGCCCGTGAAATCTATGGCCTTTAATAAACGCGAACAAAGTGTGGATATAATTATTTTAAGTAAATTAGTGCTTTGGAACATACCTACCCTTAATGAAAACACTAATTATGTCAGATTCACCGGCTTTAGCCGACATTTTAAATTACGATATGAGTAAGCTTCGGGATTGTATATTATCCAACCCAGCAAGATGAGTAGGTACCTACGTTCTGCAAAATAAAAAGCACCTACCAGCTACTTCTTATCAAGGTTTGTATTCGAAGGGTGCTTACGGAACCCTATTGTCCGTCCGTCTGACCGTCCATATGTCCGTCTGTCAGCGGGCTGTAGTTCGGAAATCGTAATAGGTAGAGAGTCGAAATTTAAACAGAATATGTATTTCAAATGCCGCTGTAACAAAAAATAACAAAAATTTAAAATGAAATTTAAAAAAAAAAGATTAAATAGATTCTTGTAAAATAGTACGGAACAGTTCGTGCGCGAATCCGACTCAAACTTGGTCGGTTTAATACCACAGTAGGAAGGGCCTGAGATGCCGGGCAAAAAGTGAAGCCTTGACGCAAAGTCAGCACAATAAGTACCTAATTTTCAACTTACATTACATAATATAACACAATTTTAGTAACTGAGAAATCAGTAAACATAACACATAATTCATTTTGCTTATTATACTTAAGAGTTAATTATTATTGCACTGGCCGATGGCCGCGACTTCGCCCGCGTGGATTTAGGTTTTTTGAAATCCTGAGGGAACTCTTTGATTTTCCGGGATACAAAGTAGCCTATGTGCTAATCCAGGATATTATCTATCTCCATTCCAAATTTCAGCCAAATCCGTCAAGTAGTTTTTGCGTGGAGCAACAAACATACACACACACACACACACATATCACACAAACTTTCGCCTTTATAATATTAGTGTGATTAGAATGCAGGCAGACCACAATCGAACGGTTGGCAGTTCAAATTCAAAATATTTTTATTCAATTAGACTTTTAATTTTGAATCGTTATAAGCATCTACCACTGGTTCGGAATGAGAAGTTCGGAAGAAGAAATTCCTACCGAGTAGAACCAGCAAGAAACTCGGCGTTTGCTCTTTTCAAAGATTTGATATACTATAGCAGTTGCGATGCAGTTGGGTCAACTGCAATAAAACTGCATTCCAACTGCAATTTTGCAGTCTGTATAGACCCTAGACTATTCAAAAATACCTTCAAAATAGCTCATTTTGTCAGGTAAAAGTCCTTGAAAGTGGGGCGTTCAACAATTTTCCCAACACTTTACAGTGTCATTACACGATCCTCGAGACGCGACAAGTAGTGCGTCAAATAGGTATTTTCTCCGCGGATAATGACTTTAATATCCTTTTTAAATCCCCTTAATGCGGTCTGTTTCTGATAAAAGCTTGCTTACTCATGTTCTAGATGATACTTTTAGAAAAGGCTTTGAATAATTACGTAAGTATGAATGTCTGAAAAAAAAAGTAAGATAAGTTGAAAATGTTTTTCTTGTACTACAATAATATTACGAAGTGTGATAATATTATTATCTTGCAGTTTTTATGAGTGGTTATTTAAATAAGTAAAGAAAAAAAGGTGGCTGAATGACTGTACAGTTCAAACTACCACTGAAATTTGGCATACAGATAGCTGTTATTATGACGTGGACATCCCCTAAGAAAGGGTTTTTGAAAATTCAACCCTTAAGGAGGTTAAATAGGCGGTTGAAATTTGTGTGATCTACGAGGACGAAGTTGCGGGCATATGCTAGTTCATTCATATTCAGCAGAGTTTGTAAGTCATCGAATTATAGCAAATCCTATCCCCTTATACCTTCCCCCAACCTTCTCCCTTCTCACGGCTGGAATCGCGCTCAAATTATACCCATCCTTGGCTGGAGTCTAGCGGTAATACGCCCGTTAATAGCCCAACGTATTACCTAGTAAATTGCATCGTATAATTATATGAAAGTCTATCAAGCAAATTGCGCTGTAGCAAGAGTAAGGTGATAGTAAGTACCTAGTACTTACAGAGCATTGCTGCAGAGCCAAAAAAATAGATTATAGTCTAATAATCCGGGTATTATTAGGACATGCGCAACCTTTGGAAAGCAAAAAACCCCAAAAAGTCCAGAAGATTGAGACTGAAAAAGACCTAGGGTTTCTGGATTAACAGAGCGTTGAAAAGAACTTACGTCTAACGTCTCCGACGGAGAAGTTTGATTGACCAAAGATAATCAAGAGCTGTAGAGCTTGGATGACGATGATTATTACGAGAAAAGTAATAGCTAATAGAAAAGTCAATGGCGTACCCAGAGGACTATATTTAGCATTGCTTTGCTATAAAAATTGAAAGACAAACCAAAAATCTATTGGCTAAGTTTGTAAACTCAAACATGTATCTCTTTTACCTAGCCTACCTTTGTTTCTGGTCGAATGTGATATTTAGTTCAGGCATTATTATAGTAAATTAATTAAGAGTTATTGTTTGAAATTGAATAGCAGTCTAGGTCTGGTCTTTGGTCTACAAACCAAATAACAATTGAAATGTATTATCAAAGTATCAGCACTGAATACTGCAGGCACGAAACAATAACATCAGATAAGGAGCAAGCGCAAAGCTCTGTATCTTTAGTATGAGTTTGCGCATCTCTACAACTCTGATAGATTTTGACTATCGTAACGTCAGATTAAAATAACCTTAATCACCTTGTTGTAAGCTTGATTACAGCTTAGGCAGAAGTTACATGAAATTCACCAGGTGACACGCCTGATCGTGTGCTCGCAATTTTACTATTTAAAAAAATCAGCAAACTAGAATGTTAGGCTTTCACCACAGAAACAAGGTTACTCACGTTAAACACGTGCGTTTATATGGGCTGAAATCGCATAACGTTTACTTAAACCACGCCTGCAATTTTTTTGGTAAGCCAAAGTGACTTTAAAGGGTCAGCTTAATTAGATGCATTTTTCTCAAACGTTGTTGATTTTAATGCTCGATTTACACTGGAACTCTCATAGTCAAGATAGGGGCTTTAGGGGTCCATTCAGACGACATGTGTCATATTCAACCTTATTGCATTGCATTAAGGTTCTGTTACGTTATCGAGTTGTCCAAACTCGTACTAAGGGTACATAATGCTGATAAGGACCGATGTTGATTCCGCTTTCAATGTGACCAAAACAATATCGGTATATTGAACAGTGAACAAACGAATCGCAACTGCAATACAATACATGCTGCTCTTATTGAATATTTACTCAGCCAGGCCGGATTGGCTCTTTAGTTTGCGGTGGCTTTTATCAAAATATCTATTGCTCTCGCTTTGACAACAGCATTGTCTCTCCAGCATAGACAATACGATATTTTGTTCATTTCTCCAAATATAGGTATCCTACGCGTGAATAAATTAGGAAACAGCGTTGTTCACTCTCTATCATTATTTAAGTAGGTATTCCTACTTAAATATTGGTGAGTAGGTAGTGACCTCTTTCCATTAATCACTTCATTGGAATTTCATTGGAATAAACTCTTGAGGATTCTTGAGATCCTTTCTATAGAATACGACTTAGACTCTAAGTATAGCAATAATCATTATTATTATTACTAAGTAATATTAGCCGGGTCGACAGATTTAGCATGATTTATTTCCAAAAAGAAAACGATTATTATGCCTCATTTATTTGGGCCTCCGGAATCGGTAACTGACTGCTTCAGAGTCAGATTCTGACGGTCAGAGTTGCTTACCAAAGGCAATCATTTGATATGCGCAGTCGTAACTCGTAACTAGGCCACATGGGCAGCACACGTCTTGTCTTTGGAGGTGACATATCTCTCAGCTTACTCTCGCTACTCTGGTATAAACTTTGCCTAAGATGAAGTCGCGTGCGAAGGATTTGATAGAGTAGGCATTTAGATAACTTTAGGTACCAGTGAAAACTGGCAGATTATAATAAATTTTATTAACATTGGACTATTTCAACTAAAGCATTGATTTTATGCCTTTCATGACTTGTAAGCTAAGATGGGGAAATTAATGCCAATACGACCAGAGGCATTTGCCGAAATTTCAGCCCCCACTAAGTAGCGTGTCTTAATTACTATGATGTAAGACCCGTAATAAAGGGCAATTTGGCTGATTTATTGTAACATCCATTAAAACTGTTCTCTGAAGGTTAATTGTAGGTTCAGTGGGACTCGAATCGAAGACTAGTTGCTAGCTTCTAAAAAATTTGTAATTCTTTACAGTAATTTAATCAAATAAACTTAAAATAAATTAAATGTAATCACATTTTAAATGCCAGATATATTCGAGTAATATTATAAACATGTTTTGTTTGAATTAATTAAATTTTAATTACATTTATTTTGCAAGATCTGATCAATTTATGTTTCGATTCCATCAAAATTAATATGATTGGTAATAATAATAAAATAGCGTTGATCAAAATATCAATTTTGGGGATTATAGTAGATTTCATTATCACCATAATACATATTAAAATAAACATTGATGACGTCTATTATGTTTAAAACGTGCCGAACTTTCATTTAATTTTCTGAATACCTATTATAAATGCGAAAACGTGTAGTTAATTATTTTTGTTACCTACTAACATGATAACAATTGAACTAAAAGAAAGCGGTAATGTTGAGAAACAAAAGGTATTGAGAACTCACGCGCCATTAGGGCTGCGTAGCTCAAAAGGAAAAACGGAACCTTTATAGGATCACTTTGTTGTCTGTCTGTCTGTCTGTCTGTCAGTCCATCTGTCGTGTCTGTCAAGAAAACCTGTAGGGTGTCGTTGACCTAGAATCATGAAATTTAGGAACAGGTAGGTAGGATCCATGAACGAATAATTAAGTAGTATTTTCAATTTTTCAAATAACTAAGACACCAAATGGGATATTATTGAAAAGGCTTAAAAAACCTGTACATTTTAAAACCGATTTTTTTTCATAAAAGTTTTTCCTGCTAAATGTCAAAAAAAATACCCGAGTAAGGAACCCTCGGTGCGCGAGTCTGACTTGCACTTGGCCGATTTTTATTGTTCTATATGTGTGTCATGTCAAAAGTACGGTTTACGCTTACATTAAGTAAATCTAGAAATACGTATCGTAATATTATTAAAATGATATTCAGGATATCCCTAGAGCGCCGGCTCAAATAAACTTTACTAGCTCTAAAACTTCGGGTCCCAACTAAATAAGTACCTTTTCCGCTAGAATTATGATTTGTCGCCCCCAAAGAGCGGGGCTGAATAAATTTTATTAAATCCCGGAACAGTTTACGAGCATCGCGTCAGCACTGCGCCACATCCTCGGGATAACGTGGCCAAAAATATTTATTATTGTCGTACTTGGCTCCGTCTAAGGATCTGGGTTATTACGGCATTTGTTTAATGTACCTTTTGTTTTGGGTGTTGAGCCGTATCTATCTATTTTTTAGGGTTCCGTACCTCAAAATGAAAAACGGAACCCTCAGAGGATCACTTTGTTGTCCGTCTGTCTGTCTGTCCATCCGTCCATCCGTCCGTCCGTCGTGTCTGTCAAGAAAACCTATAGGGTACTTCCCGTTGACCTAGGATCTTAAAATTTGGCAGGTAGGTAGGTCTTATAGCCCAAAAAAAGGAAAAAATCTGAAGACCATGAATTTGTGGTTATATCATTAAAAAAATTAAATGTAGTAGGTACTTTCAATTTTCAAAGTACGATAACTATACCAATTGGGGTATAAAGGGCTTTATCTGTATCTTTTCTATCACGCAAACGTCTTTTCTTACACATTTAATACCACACATCTTTATTTTTAAAGTTTACTGTGTATTAAAAAAAACTCATTAAAACCTTCAAAACTTAGCTACTAAGCTTACATTATAAGGTTCTTACACTGTTTTCGTCTTAATTTTACTTCATAATCAAGGTAAAACAGAACTTTCAACTAGAAATTTCAACGGAGCAGATGCGATGAAAGTTCTAGACTGACCAAACTTTCCCGTCGTGCTAGGTAACGTAATTGACAGCAAAACTTGAGTACCTATCACGAGGTAGATGTTGCAACTTCCACAAACTCCAAGTCGTTAAAGTATGAATTTTTGCGCAAACTACCGCCATTTATAGAGGAACTTTCTCAGTTTACCGACTCCTCTAATTCTGAGCTACGATTCCTCGACTATTTTCAAGATTAATCCAATACACTGAGTTAGGTAATTCTGGCGCCGATTCAGGCATTTCTACTTAACAAAAAATAGAAATAAAATCTATATTTTTAAGCTAGACTAGCTTAAAAATAGAGCTTAAATATATGCTTTATTATAATTTTACCCTAACATGGCTCTTTCAAAATCAATTAATTTTACAGTTTCAAAGGAAATATCCTTGAGCCTTAATTTAGTACAGTGATAGTTCTTTATTGAGTATTTTTTATTCGGCACAATATTCAGTGATAGCTGATAAATGACCGGGACTATTTTGCTCATAAAAAATGGAACATGCCACTCTTCACGCTAGTGCTCGACGCGTTGTTAAAATCGCACTAAAACAAAACGTTTTCAACGCTCCCGTTCAAAAATAATGTCACTCGACACGCAACACTGCCTAAGCATCGCCATCTAAAATGCAGCTTCAGCTAGGTTTTGTGAAACAAAAAGGTAGCCAGCGTGACGTTTAAAACACTCAACACAAGTTACAGTGTTTATACAAGAATACAAGGTGTAACCAGAACGCTAGCAAAAACTTAGGGTTATGATTATACTCCATCCATATCTATACTAATAAATAAAATTGGAGTGTCTGTCTGTAATTTCGAAATAACTACCTCATATTAAGCTCATATGGTTATTTGAACGATACCATAACTGAATCACACGTTTTTAAAATTTTTGTCTGTCTGTCTGTCTGTCTGTCTGTCTGTCTGTTTGAAAAGGCTAATCTTTGGAACGGCTGAACCGATTTTGACGGGACTTTCACAGGCAAGTAGAGGATTGACCAGGGCGTAAAATAGGCTACTTTTTTAACCGACTTTCAAAAAGGGAGTTGTGTTTTTCTACCTATGTACACCGAAATCTCCGAGATTTCTGAACCGATTTGCGTCATTTCTTTTTTAATCGATAGAGGAACTTTGCGACATTGTTTCATAAAAAATTTGGAGTCCAACTCCTCAATCCTGATGCTGCAGGGGATCTGACCAATCCACGCGGGCGAAGCTGCGGGCATCAGCTAGTCTATACTAATACTAATAAATAAAATTGAAGTAACTGTCTGTTTGAACGGGCTAATCTTCGGAATGGCTGAACCTATTTTGACGAGACTTTCACAGACAAGTAGAGGATTAACTAAGGAATAACATAAGCTAGTCCATCATAAAGCCTTTATGGGTCCACTGCTGGACATAGGCCTTTCCAAGAGCGCGCCACCAAACACGGTCCTCCGCCTTCCTCATCCACCCGCTCCCCGCCACCTTCTTCAGGTCTTCGGTCCAGTGGGCTGGAGGTCGTCCCACACTGCGATAAAACGCAGATAACTTCGAAAAGTTAGAGGTGCGTACCGAGGATCGAAGCCCTGACCTCCCGAATAGGAGGCAGGCTTAAAAAGCTCTAGAAAGTAGAAACGTACTTATGTTTGATTTAGATCTGGTGTCATTCCCATATATAATTTCGTGTGGCTTTAGTTAGATCTGGAACATATTGGGTAATATCTTTCCCAATTAATGAGGGTGCAATTGCCTTGGTATTAGACCTTCACAATCTAGTGAGAACATAAACTGTGAGACATGAACTCGGAGGTCCCTGGGGCCTGTTTAATTTCACGACTGAATAAATCCAAATGCTATGTCGCAGACTGCCCCGCGCTATTTTGACCCCAGCTCATTGATAAATCCTTTTGTCGAAAACTAGTCACCTCTACTAACATAAAAATCTACAATGCACTTGCTATTGCCGCTCTTTTTTAGCGTCATGTTTGTCAATATAGTGTCAACACGAGGGAAAATTGACACAAAAAGTGTCAATTTTGATTCCCGGGACGATCGGGAGGTGTTTTGAATTTGATTGATTTTGACCGCCTCATTTAGTGTACTTGTCCATATCTATGTTAGGAATTTAGGATAAGTTATTGTAATAGTAACTACTAACTTTAATTTTTGGCAGTAAACTGGCTACTTGATAGTTAGGGAGATAGGAGAGATAGGGAGATAGAGATAGGAGATTAGGTACTACATGAAAAAGAAAGTACAATAATAGGAAAAAAACAGTTTTTTTTTTTGTTTCAAAAATTGGCTACTGTTAATCGGCAACGGCAGCTTAAAATGCATTGCCCATATACATACCTACTAGGTACTTAATCAATTTTTTTATTTATCATCCTAGATGATACCTTAATTAAGTACCTACTAGGTACTTAATCAATTTTTTTATTTATCATCCTAGATGCCTGATTCAATTCTCAGAACCGCCGATTTACAAAACAATTCAGGGATAAGTCGGATAAGTCAAAAAATCTGTTATCGTTTGCATAAGAACCGACTTTTTCAATCGCCTAACTTTTACGACTTAAAGAATAAGTACGGATTTACTGTAAACCCCACTTCTCTAACTCGGAAAATTTTACTTAAGAAACAAAAGTACTCTAATAAAAGAAGAACAATCATAAAGGGAGACGTACGAAAGCATTTGCTGTAAAAAATAGGGGTTATGCGACAAACGTATTTTGTACACCCGAAATAAACTTGTCAAGCTTAAAACTTTTCACTTGACATGTTTTAAATTACCCTTATTTAATAAAACTTTTCACTCTGTGTTTCTAAATGAACATTTTCCTTCACTGTGTTTTATGGGCTTCATAACATATTTTTATTAGAGGGACTTATTTTTACAACAAAATTTTAAAGTAACTTTCGTTTCCTATTTATTTTTTTCCTTTCAATTCTTTTTATGATTAGATAAAATCTCAAATCTTTAGTTTTTTATTAGATAAATATAAAAAATACAATTTTAAGATACAGAATATTTAAAATTCATGACGAATACGTTTGAAAATAAAAAAAAATGTAAAAGTACTAAAAAAGAAAGTTTTCGTAGATGGGTAAATCAAGTCTGCCATTTTACGATTCAAAAGCACCACTTTGGTGACAGCTGTCCTCTTGTTTCATTTGTCATGGCCACGATGAGCGTAGTCCTCCATGATACGTAATCTGTCAGCAACGTACAATATTGATGTAAATGGATGATGATTCATTAATGATCGTAGAGTCTGTACTGTACCTACTGCTTTTATGGCATGGATTAAAATGGTATTCATTTTTTTCCTATCGATATTTGCGGTTTCATAACTTCTTTTTTTTTTAACCCCCGACCCAAAAAGAGGAGTGTTATAAGTTTGACGTGTGGATCTGTGTATCTGTGTATCTGTTTGTGGCATCGTAGCGCCTAAACGAATGAACCGATTTTAATTTACTTTTTTTTGTTTGAAAGGTGGCTTGATCCAGAGTGTTTTTAGCTATAATCCAAAAAAAATGGTTCAGCCGTTTAAGAGTTATCAGCTTATCTAATTACTATACAAATCATGCCCGCGTGGAATGGTGCCAAGAATACTGGCTGCATTCCCGCGTTTCATAACTTTTATGTAATTTTGGATCTAGGAAATAGACTTACTCAGACATACTATGTGTTATTTATGAATTTGAAGTAATTAAGTTCAATATTTCAGAAGTTATATTATATAACTCTAATTTATAGACATACGGGCATTTGGATCATCATCTATATTGTATCGCTCAAGTAGAATAGATCTCGCTTTACTCGGTTAAAAAAATCTGCTAAATATTATGACTCAAGAGAACTACTGCGATATCAGCTGTCCTCTAGTTCCATTTGTCATGGCCACGAACAGCGTTGTGCGCTCTTGACAATACGTAATCTGTCAGCAAACTGGCGTAAGAGGATCATAAGGGCTCTCGTGCATCAATCTGAATTCGAGAAAACAAGAGTACGACCGAACCTTATGTAGGTATTTCGGACTTTGATGAGACTTTTCTCAATCCATTGTCAGAATCTATGCAATATTGTACAAGGGCTATAGCCATTTTTCCTTTTTAATAATAATGAAAAAGTATTTTTTAACGCAGCGTCGTAACGGAATGCTTTTTTCAAGAATTGTATCCATCCTGAATTGAGACGCATTTTTTTTCAAATTCATCAAAAACCTATACATAATAGTAGTCCACTGCTGACAGGAGGGTTTGCCCATAATCACCACACTCAGCAGACGGGTTGGTGATCGCAATAGATGGTAGTAGTAGCTCAGAGCACGCTGCTGCCCGTAAGTACTACGTTATATTCCCTTAATTGCCTCCTATGATACCCGCGGGAAGAAGAGAGTGGTGACAAAAATTTGTAATCTGATCTGCCGTCGCCATACGGCACTACTACAATATTGTTTTTTTTTATTCAGATACTACCCGATGGTTAGGATGGATAGGTTTTCGAAATCCCGTGGGAACTCTTTGATTTTCCGGGATAAAAAGTAGCACAATGTGCTAATCCACGATATTATCTATCTCCATTCCCAGCCAAATGCGTCCAGTAGTTTTTGCGTGAAGGAGTAACAAACATACACACATACACAAAAACTTTCGCCTTTATAATATTAGTGTGACAAGTTAGCCCTTGACTGCAATCTCACCCGGTGGCAAAATGATGACGCAGTCCAAGATGGAAGCGGGCTAACCTGGATCGGGTATGGCAGATTTCATTAAACCCATACTCCTTTGGTTTCTACACGGCATCGTACTGGTACGTTAAATCGCTTGGCGGCATGGCGTTGCCTGTAGGGTGGTAACTAGCCACCGCCGAAGCCTCCCACTAGACCATACCAGAGAATTCATAAATTAGATTAAGAATATTTAAAAAAAAATTGCTACTATTTCATCTTTTTCTTATTATGGAATGCCTAGGTACTTATGTCTATTTCGTATGTACCAAGTATGTACCTAATGGATATAAGCGCTTGACTAGCAACGCGTGAAGGAAACAACATGTCAGACAGACATTTTCTTGAAGGTAAGGAAGTTATAATTGGCAGGGAAAAGGGAGGCGTGAAAGATATCGCACACCTCAACAGCTTTGTAGAAATAGGCATGTGTATGTATTTATGTACAGTATTTATGTAATATGTATGTATGTATGTATGTATATGTATGTTTTGTCCGCGACTTCGTTTGCGTGGATTTAGACTTATCAAAAATCTCTTAGTAGCCCTTTGTTTCAAAAGAAATATATTAAGAGGGCTCTCTCCGTCACTCGTTTCATACAATCGTAGTTCCAATTTCATTTGAATATTAAGAACCCAAAGTCCACGAAATTTTGCAGACATATTCTAGAAACTAATATCTGTGTCTGTGGTTTTCCAGATTTCTGTTAAAATATTCGGTTTCAAAGTTACGCGGTCTTAAAAATTTTCATACCAATCTTTGAGCCCCTGTAATTTTAAAACTACATATTTTTAGAAAAATCTAAAACACCACAGACACAGATATTAGTTTCTAGAATGTCTGCAAAATTTCATGGACTTTGGTTGCTTAATATTCAAATGAAATTGGAACTACGATTGTATGAAACGAGTGACGGAGAGAGCCCTGTTAATATCTGTATCTTATTATGTATTTGTCTATACATATTTTATGAAAAGTATTTAATATATATCTTCAAAAAGCAGGCTGCAAGCAATGAGTGCTGTGCTTAATTTCAGCTTTAAACCAGGTTAATTTTGCAGTAGAGTATTAATATAGGTAATGTTTTATAGACACATTTTTCCATTTTTATAATATTAGTATTATTTTTTACTCAAACAGAATATTATTTCGAGAATATAAAATGTTACTCAGTTACCCAGAACGCCACAAAGCCACGCAACTTTGCTCTAGAAAAGTTGCGAAATAGAGTTTTTTAAACAAGCAAAATAGGACATACAATTGAAAATTCCCAACGGTTTTCCTCGGAATCTAAGCGTCAACTTTAGCGTTCACTTGCAACAATACAAGGGTGTTTTGTTAGAGTGAACAATATTGCCGGAGTGAAAAATGAATATGAGCACAATTCTGAACATGCAAAAATAGAACACGCCACCCTTTATGGTACTTACTGTGTTGTAAAAATCCCACGCTGTCGTGCAAATCAAAACGTTCCCAGTGCTCTTCTTTCAAAATAATATTCCATGACATGTGGGCTAAGAGCCAGCGCGTGACAGACCTTCGTTATTTTATAGAAGCTGAAAATTTCTCTGCGTATTGCCCCCAACACAGGGAGAATAATCAGTGACTATGAAGTTTGGATCATGGAAATAAAGGTGTAAAAAATCTTAGGTTTTTTTTAATTTATTGCTTACAACTTACAAAATTTAAAACACAGATGGCCATCCTCCATAAACATCAAAGTATAAAGTCAAATTTTTAAATATTTTCATCGTAAAATTTAGTTGTAGAAATCACGTCATGCATTGCCAGACAGCCCCTTAAAATAAAATAAATGATTTATTTATTTCATTTTAAAGTTCCAAAATCTACATTAAACCCCGGAAAATCTTCTTAAGACTCGACTATGAAATGAATGAAATAATACTGAAAATACATATTCTTTCGAATAAAGTTGTGAGTTGAGAGTAGTGTTGAGAGAGATTTAATCAGTTAAAAACAAAATGTAGAAAATGCTCCCAAGAGCCCTATTGTTACATCTTAGTGCTCTTCGAGGGGTAAAGCAGGGAGATGAGAGGGGAAGTAAAATAATATTGCGACAACTGAGAATCCAAACTTTTTAGGTTTGAAAAATTGTACTTTTTTAGATTGAAAAACAATAACTTTGAAGATGTTTGATTTTTCGTTCAATATTATTAATGTTGATTTTAAATTCAAATGAGAAGTCAACATAATTATTATTTGTCTCCACACTAGATGACATGGTCGCCACGATACGATTTACCTAGTGTGGAGACCACTAGCAACGGTTTTATTTATTTATTTATTTATTTATTTATTTGTACCAGAAAGTTGTAACAATATAAATAAAAGGAAAGAAAAAGTGGACAGGGAAGCACTTATCTCTATAAGAGATCTCTACCAGTGACCCTTGGCAGTGCGAGAGGTTGTAAATGGAGTAGAATAGGTACAGCAAAGATAGACAGTAATCATGAAAAATAAAAAATAAATATAGTAGATATTATGTTATAATATATACTTACAAATATTTATATATTAAAATAGACTTACAAAAACATATATACCTTAATACATAAATATATACTTATAGTCATAAATATATCTTATAATATATACCGATAAATATATGTAAACAATATGTTATGACAGAGAGGAAAGATAGTGCTGTTTCAGACGAAGTTTGAAGGTGCTGATGGAAGGGTTATTTTTAAAAATACTGTCAGGTAGTGAGTTCCAAAGGCGAGTTGCGAGTACCGTAAAAGATTTAGCATAAAATATAGTGTTGTAAGGGGGAACTGCAAGTGAGTTTAACTTGACACACGAACGCACTGGCATCACCCGAGGAGCGGCTTCGTTGAAGCGCTCACGCAAGTAAGAGGGGGAGGATGAATTTAAAATCTTAAAGAGTAGCGTGAGAATATGAGTATTCCGGCGAAGTCGAATAGGGAGCCACTTTAACTTATTTCGAAATTGAGAAACATGGTCGAATTTGCGCAATCCGAAAATAAAACGGATGCACAAATTCTGAAGGCGATCTAGTTTATCAAGCAGCTCCTCGGTTGCATCTAAATAGCAGACATCGGCGTAATCTAGGAGAGGAAGCAGAAGAGATTGTGCGAGTAAGATTTTAGTTTTAAGAGGAAGGAAATTCTGCAAACGTTTCAAGGAGTGAAGGGAGTAGTGCATGCGCTTACTCACTTCATTAATGTGACTTGCCCACGATAAATGGCCGTCCAATATCACGCCAAGATTTTTAGTTCTTTCGGTTAGCGTAATAGTTACCCCATCGTAGGCTATTGCAGGGAGATTTTTTAAATCAGCACGAATTCGAAATTGTCTGCTACCTATTACAATAGCCTGCGATTTTTTTGGGTTTACCAAAAGACCGTGTGCGTCAGCCCAATTCTTTATTTGTGCAAGATCCAAGTTAATTTCATCCACTGTAGCGGCCAGGTCAGTGACAGCAGCATGCCTATAAATTTGCAAATCATCTGCGTAGAGGTGGTAGTGGGATGAAACTGTTTTAGTGATTTCGTTTATGAAAACAGAGAATAACAGAGGAGACAAAACGCCACCCTGAGGTACACCGGCAGAGATATCAGCCCAATCAGAGTAAACTCCGTCAGCATAGATTCTCTGACGGCGACCAAGAAGGTAGGATCTAAACCATTCAACTACGGATGGTGATAAATTAAGCGAGCAGAGAATGTTGAGTAGTACATCAAAATCCACTGAATTGGTTTTTTTGGAAAATAAAGATTTTTTTATTCAATTTTTATTAATTATGACATTATTTTTAGGGTTCCGTACCTCAAAAGGAAAACAGAACCCTTATAGGATCACTTTGTTGTCTGTTTGTCCATCGTGTCTGTCAAGAAACCTATAGGGTACTTCCCTATCATAATAATATAATAATATAATCATGAATCATGGTAATCATGAAATTTGGTTTTTGATTTATCGTGCAATATGTTGGAAGAAATACCCGAGTACGAAACCCTCACTGCGCGAGTCTGACTCGCACTTGGCCGGTTTTTGTACCATACTATTTGTAACCATACTTTTCTAACATCTATTTGCACACATAAATACCCGTATTTTTGCAAGTAATGAATTGAATTTACCTTTGCGGTTTAATTTACAATAATTACTTCTAAAAAGATACAGACCAACTTACTAATATATCCCACTAATAAAATCACATACAAAACTACGTTGCTGTCTCTGTCAAGTCCAATTAATGAGGGTGCAATTTAAGATAACATCACGCCTCCGGTATTAGACCTTCTCAATCTAGTGAGAACATAAACTGTGATAGGGGACGATCCTGGGCTTGTTTAATTTCACGACTGAATAAATCCGAATGTTGATCGTCTTTCGCATTGACATTTCTGTTATCCCATCTCTAAGGGCGCTATCCAGCTAGGACACCAGTGGCGACGCAACCAGTCGCGCTACCAACAAACTGTATACCGCTCTGTGGGGGGTACGTACCGTGTGGTACGTACGCTTGTTTGCACAACCAATTTGGTTGGCAAATCACCCGCTGGTGGCGCAACCACTAATAGTAATATGTACCTACCTGCCTATGGATCTATTTGGCCTTTCATTCACTCGACCACAATCTATCAGCGAGAACTCTCTGTCCACCAATTTGTCGCAGTGACAAAAGCTAAAATTAAAAATCTCGCGCAGCAACGTTCTATTGGCGTTCCAAACACTCGCGTAGGTTGTACAGGAATTTAAAATTAAAATATGTTCATGTGTGCATATACCTGGCAATAAAGTTTTTCCTAAATAAATAAAAATAAATTCTTGGAACAATTACTAAACTGAGTTAGCACAGAAAACATATCTTGTAGATCCAGACCTTTATTTATTAATGTTCTCAAAAGTCACAAAGAAAATAATATTTTGTCTTTGTCTTGTTTTATCAATTCATATCTCATTATTTCTTCGAGCGTACCAAACATATTCTAAGGATTTATTTTCTCCATAATGATATCGTATAATCAGTATTTCTTTTCCCAGTGGTATTAATAAATATGTATCTCCGAAAAGCAATTGTATTGTTAGAAATAAATCAGGAAACGCTAAATTACGTTCGATATCCTCCACGATAGCTGGGACATTGTTATATTAATCTTGTCTAAATGGGAGGGCATAATTGAGGGATTGGTAACGTAGGGCGACATCAAAGGTAATAATCAAAAGTACAAATGATGGAAATATGCCGGAGACGCTGACATGACAGAATAATTAATGAGGACATCTTTTTCTACCAAATATTTTTAGAGAGAAAGTAAAAAAATAATTATGTTTGGAACGTCGAATTTGAGATATTACTTCCAAGTATCTACGCATAATTTTTAGAATATGAAATTATATGGAATCAATTAAATAAAATATAATTTACGTAGGAAGATTAGGAATTTTTTTAACTTTGGTTGACATAATTATTATGGATGTGATGAAAATTGAAGTCAAAGCTATGAAAAAATGAACTAACTACTTATACCATTTATACTAAGATCGATGAAACCATCTAAAAAAGGTTAAGATATATATCTATACTATTTTATTTGCGGATGCGAAAGTAAAATTGATAATATTCAGGAAAATTCAGCCAGAAAATTACTTTTGATATAACAAAAACTACTTGAAATAAAACAAGGTAAGCTTTCAAACTAGAGGAAAATACCTGGCACTAAAGGATTTTGTCAATTTTGGCTCGTAGAATAAATGCGGATTTATACCAGAAGCTTTCAAACTTAGTAAATTTTGCTCAAAAGACAAAAGTACTCCAATAAAAGAAGAACAATCATAAAGAGAGGTGTACGGGAGGCAATTTACTTAAAAAGGTGGAGGATATACGTATTTTATACAAGACGCCATCTTTGATATATCTTATAAAAAGGTTATTTTTTGCGCTGCTTGTATAGATTTCAACGCGGTTCAATTTTTTCCCCGGGATATTTCCGACTTCGGAGCTATGTTTTTTTCGAGGTTTGATAATGGAGCTAGACTCTAGTTAGAGGTGGTTTGTTTATAAATATTAATAATAAAAAACCGGCCAAGTACGAGTTGGACTCGCGCACTGAGGGTTCCGTACTCGGGTATTTTTTTCGACATATTGCTCGATAAATCAAAAACTATTATGTATAAAAAGAAATAAAAATCTGTTTTAGAATGTACAGGTAAAACCCTTTCATAATATGATACCACACTTCGTATAGTTTTCTTACTTTGAAAATTTAAACACATTTTAATTAGTAACCACAAATTCACAGTTTTCGGATTTATTCCTTTACTTGTGCTATAAGACCTACCTAGCTGCCAAATTTCATGGTTCTAGGTCAACGAGAAGTACCCTATAGGTTTTCTTGACAGACACGATGGATGTACGGACGGACAGACAGACAGACAGACAACAAAGTGATCCGGTAAGGGTTCCGTTTTTCCTTTTGAGGTACGAAACCCTAAAAAGTAGGTGGTAGATGAAATAATTATAACACATATAGGTATTTCTAAAAGAATGATCACGTATTAACTCTAGACTGGGCAAAGATACTGCCAGTTTAGGAACCAAGCCAGCTATTGAAGCTGCGACCTTATTAGAGTCCATAATTCAAGACAATGCATGCAATGCTCACATGCAGTAATGCTTCGTACATTGCACAGTACAATCGATTGTCAAGTGCACATGCAATAGACAGGATGAACAATGAATCTAAGCTTTACATCAGGCTAGACCCTTAGTTAACCATGTTAATTGCATTTGCAATTAGGTACGTACGCATTGTCAACAACTACTTATTAGTTATTAACTGATTAGCTGATTATTTTTTTATTTTATTTTTATTCAGATACAAGTTAGCCCTTGACTGCAATCTCGCCTGGTGGTAAGTGATGATGCAGTGTAAGATGCAAGTGGGTTAACCTGGCAGTTTTCATTAAACCCATGCTCCTTTGGTTCCTACATCGGCATTCGGTTTAACATCGTATCGGAACGCTAAATTGATTGGTGGCTTTGCCAGTAGGGTGGTAACTAGCCACGACCGAAGCCTCCCACCAGATCAGAAATTTAGGAATTATAAAATTCCAAACCCCTGCCGGGAATATCGGACCCGGGTCCTCCCACTAATAAGGCCTTACCATTTCGCCAGGGAGGCCGTCAAAATTTTGAGATTCATTGCGTAGCGTGATTGGATTAGCAGCGAATGCCTGTGGTTGTGTTAGCGTGGATTTAGTTTTTGAAAAACCCGTGGGAACTATTTACTTTTTCAGGTAAAAGTGTAGCTTATATTACTCTTCTAGTCTCTATGTCCAAGCAAAAATGACGTCAATCGACGTATGGCGGCGTGTTTGAAGGACAGAACAACAAACCAGCACACAAACAGACCTACCCTACCCATATGGGTAGTTATATTATTATCATTAAGAAAAACGTGGTTAAACTCAATCCGATCTCTACTCGTACCTCCATTTTAAATGAAATTCCTACAAGCTAATTGGAAAATATTTTCATCTAGGATAGAGGAAAAACAGCTTGGGAATATTTCGCAGTAATCAGTGCAAGGTAAGTAGTGATGGCGGGATTAGATGAGATGAAATTATCCAGCGACCGCAGGCGGCTACGGTGAAAATTGGATTTTTTTAATACAAAACCTGTGATGCAATTTTCATTACGCTGATTTTTTGCTGCAGTAACATTAAGTAGATCAATTATACCTTAATTTTTATACAACTGCCCAAAATAAAGAAAAAAACTGATCAAGTGTGAACCGGACTCGCACACGAAGGGTTCCGTAACAAGTTTTTTTTTAATTTTATTTGTATGGCGGCCAGTTTGTTCTTATTTGTTGCTATAGTGTCAATCATTGATTTTGCATGATCTCAATAGAAATACTAACTTTATTACGTTTTAAGAGATACAGCCCGCTGATAGTAAGACTGACGGATAGTTGGACGGACAGAAGATGCTTAGTAATAAGGTCCCGTTGGCACCCTTTAAATACGGAATCCTAAAAAGGAGTGTGTAATATTTTCATATATGAGTACTCATATGTGAGTTTCTTTATTCCCATAATCCTGAACGCTTCTCAGCCTCAGAGGAAACCTGTTCTCAGTAGTGGGCCGCCGATGGGTTGATTATTATAATGATAATGATAATAATAAGTACTATGTGAAAGTTATATACAGCACAACGTTTGTGTTATTTTGACGTTCCGGACTGAATCTCAGCAGTTCAATTTTGTGAGGAAACCTGTTTGCCTGAGAGTTCGCCACAATGTTCTCAAAGGTGTATAAAGTCTGACAATCCGCACTGGGCCAGCGTGGCGGACTACGGCCTAAACCCTTCTCATTCTGAGAGGAGACTCAATCAATAGTGAATCGGTGATGGGTTGATCACGATGTCAAGATAATTAATCTACAGAATAACAGAACAACGTTTGTGTTATTCTGACGTCCCGTACTGAATCTCAGCTGATAATGGCAGTATGTAAATTCTAGGCAAATGTTTGCTCAGGCACGGTTAATATCTGATCTAGATATTAGTGCACTGTTTGAGTTATGGACCGTCTTACTGTGACTAAGAATCTGGATTGCTAATTAGGAAATTGTAATAATACCCTTACTAGCTGTGCCACCCTGGCTTTGCTGAGGTGTAATTTCTGAACTAGGTACGCTACAAAACGAATAACCTATAAGCAATCCGTATCTTGAGTTTGACGCCATTTTCAAATGTAAAAAAATCTTTAATTTTTATTTATTAATTTATAAACACATAACAGACATATTAGACGGCAAACCGCAGTTGGGTTTTTATTTTTATTAACTTTTTAAATATTTGTTATAATTATTATAATCGCAATAGGCTAATTTTTCCATATAATTTCAATTTCATGTCGTAAAATTAGGTAAGAACCGTCTAATTTTTGTGAATGTAAATGTGAACGAAAATCTTTCATGAAAACACATGCGTTGTAATATCGCGAGCTGCTTACATTATCACGATGTTTATTAAAATGTACATGACCTCATAATTAAAACTTTACGACAATAGGACCCCACCTTTGTTATTTATGATCCAATAAAACAAACCACCCACACAATGTAAGGAAAAACTCGCCTTTATTATTTTGAACGTGACAAAGAATTGTAAATGAACTTGCATTGTTTTCGTTTTTACATAAATAAAAATATTACACCACGTCCAAAATAAAAGTCATCATATTTTTTAGGGTGCCAACGAGACCCTCTTACTGAGACTCCGCTCTCCGTCTGTCCGTCCATCTATCTGTCAGCGGGCTGCATCTCGTGAACCGTGATAGGTAAAGATAGGTAAAGATTTGAAATTTTTACAATCTTATTAGAATAAATTAGATATTTTGCAATCGCCAATAAACTTTATGTTCAAGTGTTAAGGTTTATAATAAACTGAAGTTTGTTGACATTATAAAACTTTTCTATTTTTCGTAATGAGAAACGTACATGTACACATGTGTGCAAACCTGGCCACTTGAACGATGCCATTTTGTTCGTGATCTGTCATCTATACCTACTATTCTTTTTGTTTTTTTTTTTTTTAAATTATATAGACTAGCGTTTGGCTGCAATCAGACCTGTTAGCAAGTGATGATGCAGCCTAAGATGGAGCGCACTTGCCTAGAAGTTGCCTATTCACTCTTGACTTGAAGGTACCCATATTATAGGTGGAAGCGAAAACTGATGCCGGAAGGGCGTTTTCTATTCTACGTCAAAGCTGATGAATGTTATACATCGTATTATAACATACAGTCATTATGTACTGAAAGCTTCTTGTTATGAATTAATTACGAGAGTCTCTAACAAGACAGCCGTGTCAACAGCTGGTTTAGTTTCCAAACAGGTTAGCCCCTTCCTAGTTAGGCACTTCGATAACAATAACTTTGAATTCGTATCGATTATGTTATAAGCATAAACTTTGATAGGATAACCTCCCTAACTAACCTATTATTATGCCTACTATGTTGCTTTAGGCTCTTGGCGCTCTGCATTCTACGGTTTTTTTACGGGACGTCATGCAATTTTTTATATGTTTGTCTTTCAATCACGCACCAACAGAGTGATGTTTTGTACAGATTGGAACTACGTTTGTATGAAGCGAGTGACGGAGAGAGCCTGGAAAAGATAGATCATTTTTATTTCAGAAATCAAAGAGTTTATACGGGATTTTTAAGTAGCTTCAGTATATTTTTTTTATAATTTAAGTAATAAGTCATTTCAGTTCATAATAAAGGCAACGAAGACTAAGATTCAGAGTTTTCTTTGCCTTTATCATAACTTAAGATTTTAAAAGTAATGAGACATTAATAAAAAGCTTAATTAAAACTCCTTTGTTACTTTACTTAACTAAAGTTTTTGTTACTTATTCGTATACAATAACTTCTTCTTGTTTTACCTTTTTAGAAAAGCTTAGAAAATGGTTTTATTTTTCTTAACATAAGTCTATTTTCTGAATAAATTGTGTTTGCCTTTTTACGTTCTTTCTATTGTGCTTCATATAATCATATTTTAACCGATTTCATAAAATGAGGCACTATTTGACGCGCACCTATGTTTGATCCAAAGTTGTCTTGAAAGTTGTCGATAAACCGAAATCGATAATTATTTATTTTAAATTCTAGCGATCACCCATGGCTTTGTTCCTTTGGAAATGACTAAAATCCGGCCTTATTAGTTGTCTTTATTATAGAGGAATTTTTGGTTGGGGTTAATAAGTCGGGGCTTTTTGTTTTTGTCTGAAGATTATGCTACAGTTGAACCGATAGCTTTACATAAAGTATTACTATATGTACATAACAGTTTTTGATTTATCGTGCAAAATATCGGAAAAAAATACTCGAGTGCGGAACCCTCAGTGCACGAGTCTGACTCGCACTTGGCCGGTTTTTTATTTTTACCCAATATTCTGAATTCTTCACATTGTTGACTAACTAGTTCAACTAATTATTATGATCATTTGACGCCAATATCCTCAGCTACTGTGCGTCTTTTGAAGCAGAAAGCTTATTGCTATGAATTAATTACGGTCTCTCACAAGACAGCCACGTTAACAGCTGGTTTAGTTTGCAAACTGTCAACAGACTGCTCCATAGTTTTCAAGACACTTGGGTCACGTCTTTGACTTCCTTTCGATTCAATAACGCTAACGTTCAGTTGATGAACTTTGACGTCTTTTTATATAGGTATCTGTAGTGTCTTAGGGCTAGCACAAACGAACCAGGCGCTAGCTATGCGACACCACAAATTGTGATTTGTTCTGACATTTTATATGAAGCCACTGCTCCTATAGGCAGTGGCAGCTACTTTCTGTAAACTGCCGGCCTCCACCCAACTCTCCTTCCACCAGCAGCTAGATAACTGGTAGGTACGGATGAGAGCACCAGATTTAAGGATCTTCCGAATAGTTCCGTAACTCTAAGTAACGCGCTCAGTAGCCGACTTTTCAACTTTCATTATACGTACGTTATAGACAAATAACAGTTTCATAGTTCATTTACTGAGAGTTTGCGTAAGAAAACGGAAGAAGAACTAACAGAAAATTAATAGTAGACACATTGTAGAATCACACTAATATTATAAAGGCGATTTGTGTGTATGTGTGTGTATATGTTTGTTACTCCTTCACGCAAAAACTACCAAACGGATTTGGCTGAAATTTGGAATGGAGACAGCTAATATCCTGGATTAGCACATAGACTACTTTTTATCCGGGAAAATCAAAGAGTTCCCACGGGATTACGAAAAACCTAAATCGACGCAAAGTCGGGGGCATCAGCTAGTAAAGAAATATAAGGCAGTGGTCTTTTGTAGGTACGTACTAAAGTTTGTCACGCCACTGAAGCGAAAAGAACCCTATTACCGGCATGCTACTCTCATGCAAAAACATAAAACTGTACCGGACGTAGTGGATTGACAAGATTAGCATAACTGCACCAAAGCGCTGCACGCGAGGCCATAGCTTTTAATAATTAGAAACTTCTCATAAAGTGCACGATACTACGTGACATTGGCAAAGTAAATTCTGCTCGGTTAGGGCAAAGGTGAAGAAAATTGAAGTCTTGACTAAAAAGCATTATTCAACCTTTGCAAAAGATTTTAGTGGTGGTAGCCTAGTGGTTTAAGGCTCGGCCTCCTATTCGAGGTTGTATATGGTTCGATTCCGGGTGAGGTTTCAAAGCCACGTGTGTTCTAAGCAATTAGAAACCACTTGTTCAACGGTGAAGGAAATATCATAGTTCTGTTCTCCATAAAGTTCTCAAAGATGTGCTTTGTCGTAAGTTAAGCATACATGATTAACTTATGACTTTACTAATGAAAACACTCTTATTTACCATAATAAATTTGTTGTTAATCAATGTAAGCTAATTACGCGAGTTAAACATAACTGTGTAATTGTGGCCTAACAGACAGTAATTATTAATTATCTTTATACAATTCGTTTTAAAGTTAGTCAATTTAGAAATCGAAAAGATAGACGCAAGTGATCAAAACCACTGCTCCAGAAGGATTAGTGTTAAACTACCGTTTAGCTTTTATTTATTTTGTTTGCATTAGAAGTAATCAGTACACGTATACTTTAGATTATTTATAGCTTTAAATAAATTAAAATATTCTATTCAATCTATCACGCTATCATGGAAAAGTAAAGTAAGTCGGTGGCACGCCCGTGCAGTAACATAAAATTTTACCATGGTATTATTCTATAAACACTTTTAAACACTTTCTATATGGACTGTTTTGTAAGTATATTAAAAGATGGTCTGAATTAAAATATTATTTATTTACCCCTAAGACAGCTACGTCGTTGTCATAGACCTTGACTTGTTGTGCTATCATTATCACACAAATTTAATAAGTAGGCTTCAGTAAACCCATAGCAACAATAATGCGATATCGTAGCATTCCACAAGACTGAATAACAAAATACGACAGACTGTCATATACCAATTTTACAGCGCGATGTTTTTCGTATCCATTTGTACCATACTGTATAATTGTCGCATGGTGTTGCTCCACCGTATAACAGCGTAGATACGCATCGCAGTGTATACCAGCGAACGCATGATACGCATTTTGAGGAAGGATCACTAGTATGGCTGGACAGTGTGGAAATTAAAACCTGCCAAGATCTCAAGCGTCTATTTGTCGAATATGGTTCATCGGCGTACTCAACGATGAACACAGTGTATTAGAGAATAGCAAAGAAAGACAGAGTGGATTGACTAATAAGATTAGCATAATTGTGCGAGGCACTGCACGCGAGCCCATAGCATTTCATAATTAGTGCCCGTTGTTATAAAGTGCATGTGTTACTTTGCGCACTCCAACTTATATTGCACGTAAGTGAAGGAAAGTGGGTCGGGCACTCTTTGTCCTTATTGCGTGCAGTTTTTTGCTGACGGCATGGCGTCATGAGCTATGTTGGTTTTAGTGCTTTAACTTTTTTACCGTATGTAATTATTTTATTACACGATTCCACTGTAATGAGATTAATATGACGAAATTAACTGTTGCAGAATTTTTAGAATCTTTTTAGTGCATGGTAGGTACACCACGGCCAGATAGTTGTCAGGAAGGGTTTTTGAATGTCTGTTTCTAAGCCAACTTTTTAACGTTGATGCATGATAAATAATCCTAACGCCTCCACCCAAAACTTGGTGTTTTGTAAATAAAAAAGACTCGATTGCCAATAAATAACTACAATTGTCATGTTTTCTTTCCTTAGGTCGTTAGTCCCGCTGGGGTAATGTGCGAGACCATTAAAAGAGCATAAATATATTCCCCTGTCTATAAATGTCACTGGGTTTCGTAGTTTGCCACTGTAAATAGACCTTTCGATGCAATCTACAATGTTGTTGACGGAAAACTTGGTCGGAAGACATTTTTATCTACGAAAGAATAACGCTAATGACATACTTTTCTTGGAACGCGGCTTATTTATGTTCCAGCGAAGAAAATGTGCACATAATTTTGTTTACCTTCTATAAAAGGATTGTAATTCTTTTTTTACAGAATGCCTAGACTTGGTCGTGGCCTTATGCTGTTTTCAATTATAAATCTGGCAAAGGATTTAATCATATAGCTGGATTTAATATTTTAAAAAAAAAACAATTTAAGTATCTATACTTGTATGATTACATGCATGTATCATTATTTTTCAGATTTGTTTAACTTTAATTTTAAGTGATTTAACAGGGCTCTCTCCGTCACTCGTTTCATACAATCGTAGTTCCAATTTCATTTGAATATTAAGCAACCAAAGTCCATGAAATTTTGCAAACATATTCTAGAAACTAATATCTGTGTCTGTGGTGTTTTAGATTTTTCTAAAAATATGTAGTTTTAAAATTACAGGGGCTCAAAGATTTGTATGAAAATTTTTAAGACCGCGTAACTTTGAAACCGAATATTTTAACAGAAATCTGGAAAACCAGAGACATAGATATTAGTTTCTAGAATATGTCTGCAAAATTTCATGGACTTTGGTTGCTTTATATTGAAATGATATTGGAACTACGATTGTATGAAACGAGTGACGGAGAGAGCCCTCTTAAATACCATCTGCCTACTAGATGACACTACCATTAGGACTGAATACCAAAACAACAAAATATTACCTATACAAAGTCGAGAGGGTAAAATGTCTCTGAAATAGCAAAGGGAAACTTTCATTGTAAGCTTTCTGTTCCAAATAGGTACCAACTAAATTTTTTTGGATTAAGTAATTAATTTCTGGCAAAATAATTTTGAACTCATCAATCAAATGTTAATTACTATAACCAACCACCCAACAAAGACGCCCTTAAACAAAGAAAGGGTAGATCTTGAAGCACGTATTTGCTTACATTTTATCAACATAGGTACTCTTTTTAAAGAGCACGCAACATTTTTTAGGGGTTGACGAATGGGGTGGCACACAAGTTTAATTAAAAATAGTCACGCGATCCTATTTCCAGTGTGGCACTGGCGTGAGAGATTCGTTTAAAATTTCACCGAACTAGGCTTTTATTAAATGCTCTTCCAATTTGATTTAATGACTTTTCTGTCGGTTTCCTACCACGGGTGCGTGTTAAAGATAGAAACTCTGATACAGTGCGCTATTAATTTTATCACTCGAAATTGAAATGGCTAAGGGATGATTCACAATACAACGTGTACAGGACAACATGTGCCATATGCAGCACGAGTAATTTTTAGCACTTTAGTGCATGGTCTAGCATTATTCATTTTTACAATACCTTTTTACAATTCATTTGTTTCGTCCTGGGATGGTGATTAGGCCGATTAGGCCCACATTTTGAATTTTCATCACCTGTATAATAGTACCTACATTTCATTTCGATTCAAAACGTGACCTCAGGATATAAACATATCGCTCAAAAACGTGGTGATTTGTTCTACTCACGTGTTCACGGAAGTCATACAACTTCGATAACCAAAATTTTCATGCAAGCGTTAACAAGCTTAAGAAACTAGTCGATTGGTTATTTTTCATTGCTCTAAGCAATAAGGTCGCCTATGCACACAATTGTTTTTTCTGTTTTCTTCTTTCTGTGCTGTGTTCCTTACATGTATTTTTGTGTGCAATAAAGACTTCTATCTATCTATCTATCTTTGCAACAATGGAATACACAAACGGAAAATATATCTATTTTTGCTTTATTCTATGTCCATGAAAAAGGCGTTATAGGGCTCACCGAATTTATTGTACCCCGCAAAGACCCAGATGGCTTGCCTCATAAAACACACCGAGTGCCTCTGTTAGTGGCAACGCTATACTTGAAGATAATCACAATTTACGGGCATCCCTTTAACGAAAATTTGGAAACACTTGCCTCTTAATAAGACATTATGGCAATTGTATTAGGCTTTATGACGTCAGTCAACATCATTATTAAGTGATAAGTTAAGCTTAACCCTATTATCATGATCATCATAAAAAATCAGCCCACTACTGAGCACGAGTCTCTTCCCAGAGAGAGCTGTTGCCACGCTGGCGAATCTGCTGATTTTACACCCTTTTGAGAACATTATAGAGAACTCTTAGGCAGGTTTCGTCACGATGTTTTCCTTCACCGTTAAAGCAAGTTAATTAATAAATTAACTAAATAAGTTAAGTAAAGTTAATATTTAATTGCTTAATACGCACTTAACACTAAAAGTTAGAGGTGCGTGCTCGGGAATGAACCACGGATCTCAGACTAGGAGTCCAGCGTCTAAACCACTAGGATATTCCCCCTGTACATCCTCATTCAGCACTTTTTCTATAGTGCTTTCTTTGATAAAATTAGAAATAAAGAGATCTGTAAGAGAAACCACATAGCTCAATGCGTTGCCAAGGTGAACGTGTTGCCAAGTAATAAATAGAACACATACGAATAGTTCGGCGATCCGATAAACATTAGGCTCCTAAGATGCTCTAACATGACTTTGCACTAAAAAGCATACATACTTAGTGTTAGTATGCTACTGGTCTAAGTGACTTCTAAAGAAGCGACACAAGGCCATGGAGTAGTATCCTTAGTAGAAACCTATATCCAACAGTATCTAACCATCTATTTATTAAGACTATCATAGTGATAATGATAATGTCGGTTTATTTGCACAATGATCTTTCACAAAGAGTAAAAAAATTACAAAGAGGCTTACGTTCTCGAGATTGTAACTCCTGGCACGAGAATTCAAATAAAAGGAGCGAGTATCAATAAATCACGGATATAACAGCAAATATCGTACGTCTTAATCGTAAATCACTGGTGTAGATAAAATAGAAGCAGCTCAGATTTTCTTTATTTTCACGTTTTTATATGTAACCGGGATATGAAAGATGGCCTATTTATATATTCATACCACATTGGTGGGAATGGCTGGATCACGGTTTTATTTTATATCGGATTAAAGATTGCATTTACTGTAGAATTTACCTCCTCTGTAGAGATTTCTATGAAAAGAAACATATATATACCCGGTACAGATATAAAATTAATATGAAGATCTCAAAATCAGATTGAGCTGGATTTGAAGTTTCCTAATCAAAAAGCACATAAATTTATCAAAGATTCTGTATTGCAGCAGGCGTTCCTACTTCCGATATCCCGCCCTATAAACTCTCATCAGCATCCCCCAAGCTTTGGACAAATTCTTCTGATCTTGTTGTTTAGGGTAAATCTTTCCATTTATATGTAAATTTACGACTGAATCTTTTGCAAATCACCGTATAATAAATACAATCGAGGTAATAGGTATTTGTCCTATTTATCTTTTAAAAGATCAACTATGGCCAATCTTTGAAGACTCCTCTGAAATTATGTTTTGACTACTTTGAGAAAAATGCTACCCTGGAACGTTAAACCACTTTAAGGCATATCTTTACCCGTAGCTGGTAATGAACCATGGTTGAAGCCTTCCCTCAGTCTAAGTTTGAACCGAATAAATGACAAAGTTTTTAAAAATCCCGTTATTTTGATTTACTGGGATAAAAAGTAACCTATATCATTCTCCAAGCCTTTAAACCCACATAAGGGTCTTTAAACGGACTCATGCAAAAAACCACATGGATCCGTTGCTCCATCGTGAGGTGATTTAATGACAAACCAGGAAACAAACACATTTTTACATTTATAATAGTAGTGATAGTTGCCTCAGCTAGAAATCGAATTAGAGGGCCACTTTTAAGACGCTCATTACTGCACCAGGTTATCATGTGGAATATAAAGGAGATGCAATTTCTTTGAGGGTCGTAGGTATATACATATATCGATGACTCGTCACTTTCTTTGATCCCTCATCTGTATTCAATGATCCAAAGATAGGCTACGTAAGTGAATTCATTATAATATTCGTGTGATGTTACAGTTCAATGTCGTCAGTTCATTAGTGGGAAGTCTGCCAACATTGATATTCACAGTCATGTTTAATTTATTCTTTAATTCGTTAAATATCTGATCCGTTAGTAATACATCTAAACTTGATAACAACAAAAAATAGTTGTAACCTTGTCACTATTTTACTGGTTAGTGGAATGTTATAATAATTTAGATTACTACTTGAAAATGATTCGCCCTGACTACGAATGGATCAACTTACCTAACTTTTTTAATAAATTACCTAACTTTAATGATGTTAATTGGAATTATTACCTAACTTTATTAATATTATATTAGGTATACAAAGTTATCGTGCCTCATCAAATATTCTAATAAGTCTAGTTACACTTCAACTTGCGTTAGACGCATGTGCTAACTACCCAGATGTACTCGTATAATACTGCCTCTGGGCATGCCTCTAGCGCATGCATCAAACCCTGTTGTGCACAGAATAACGCACGCACTATCTTACGTCCCATCCCTCGGTTTCGTACCTAATGCGTAGACGCATGCGCTTCTCGGCAGATTACAATATAAGGTCTTCTACGCAAGTTTTAAAAGTACAAATCAGTGTAGTTGGATTAAATTGATGGGGAAAGCAGTATTTATATCCACCAAGGAGCTCAAAATTTCTACACTCTACAGCTCTCACACAAGCAAACGTGAATTGCGGTTATTTTTTATAGGTACAATTTAGAAAATATAAGTATGTAAAAAACAAAAAAACAATAATAATATAAAATAGGCCACAATATTATCGTTCAACCGTTCACTTCAGTGAAGCATTAATTTGTCTAGGCAAGAAGCTTAAAGGATTCCATAATATAATTTTATGCGAAGACCATTTGTCACTAAATCTAAGTAGACAGTTACCAAACATCGTAATTTATGTACCGCTTTCAACACAACTGTCCGTTGCAGCTACCAGCTGTAACTTTGGCGTCTAGGAGTCCTTGGGGACAAATTATGACCTAAATAGTATATATACAATGTCTTAGTTACAGTTTAGTTATATGTAATTATAATACGCTAAGTAGGTATACAAACGATCTTTATAACAGAGGGAATATGAAACTTTATAAACTAACAGAAAAGAATGATCAGCATCATAGTAATTTTATCAACTATGTACCAGGTACCTACTTTGAAAAAGTCCTTGATTAAGTCAAGAAATAAACCTTTAATTTCACACTCAATACTTATTTCAAAGGTTTATTAGTTTTTAAAGGGCAGCTCTGCAACTCATCTGCACAGTCTGCATAGTCTGGCTGTGACTGCGAGTCACAGCCAGACTGTGCAAGAAACTGTGTCTGTGGTTTGTCAGATTTCCGTAAAAATATAAGATCCGGGCTCACAGATTTATTTTGTACCTATAGAGAGCGTTCCGATTATACTCTTTTTAACACATGCATGTTTCTTTGGCACTACGGAAGCATCATCCGACTCATTCCTATATCTTTATATATTCAGGTGTTTTGGAATAGGTAATATTCATAGATATGGTAATATTATATAGTTAGAAAAATTCAAATATTTCACTCTTGAATTGTCACATTCATACGTTATGCAGACAGCTGTGGTTTATCAGGTTGCAGGTTTTCATCCTAATGTAGGCAACTTCGTCAACATCCTCTTAAGAATTTAGAAGTTTTGTATGGAAAGTACTGTAGGTAAACACCTCTCAACACACGCACATATCTTTCGCGCCACGAAAGAATCATCAGAGACTCTCAAATTTCCTCCACCGTTATTTATTCAGGTATTTCTGAATAGGTAATATAGAGTTAGGAGAACTCGAATATCTCACTTTTGAATTATTACGTTACGTGTGCGGTTTCGTTCATACGTTATGCAGGGAGCGAGACCGTCGCAGCTGTGGTTTCTCAGGTTGCGGTTTTTCATCCTAATGTAGGAAATTATACCCTCTTAAGAATTTAGGATCCTGCCAGCGACCGGAATGAATGAATGGGATGACATGAGTTTTAAAGAGACTTGTGCCTTTTAGTAATGAAATTCGTGTCAATGTATTATACTTTTACTACAGTAGGTTATAGCTATTTACGAATAATGCTGATATATTTTTGTCTTTCATAGATACATAAATCTAGTCCCACAAATTTTATCACACGTCCTTTAGTTTTGAAGATTTGTCTACAAAAATCACGAGCAAACGAGCAGGCGGGGGCACCTGTGAAACGATTACCGCCGCCCATGAGCATTTGCAGCATCAGAGAAACCGGTTTTTCAGGAATTTGTTGATTTCGCCCCTTAAACATGGGTCCGACTAGATATCAATGTTCCCAATGTTAATCGATCAATCCCCATGTTAATGTCTAGTGGGAACACTGCCGGAGAAAGTTAGTTCTACAGTTTGTATCATAGATAACAGGGTTTATACTTTGCTTGTACGTACTAAAAAGGCCTGGCACAATGGGTAGTTGAAGTGCACTAAAATGCATTAGGGTATATACATCATAATTATTATTCCTTTTAAAGTTTTATCGTTACAAACATAACTTTATTAGCATCATCATCACAGTTAACCCATCGCCGGCTCATTACTGAGCACGTTCTACTCTCAGAACAAAAAAGGATTCGGTTATAGTCCACCACGCTGGCCAATAGCAGGTTGGCAGTACTTTTTAGGGTTCCGTACCTCAAAAGGAAAAACGGAACCCTTATAGGATCACTTTGTTGTCTGTCTGTCTGTCTGTCCGTCGTGTCTGTCAGAAACCTATAGGGTACTTCCCGTTGTCCTAGAATCATGAAATTTGGCAGGTAGGTAGGTCTTATAGCACAAGGAATAAATCTGAAAACCGTGAATTTGTGGTTACATCAATTTAAAAAAAAATGTAGTTCAATTTTCAAAGTAAGATAACTATACGAAGTGGGGTATCATATGAAAGGGCTTTACGTATACATTATAAAACAGATTTTTATTTATTTTTAAGTATGATAGTTTTTGACTTATCGTGCAAAATGTTGGAAAAAATACCCGAGTACGGAACCCTCAGTGCGCGAGTCTGACTCGCACTTGACCGGTTTTTAATTTAGCAGTAAATAAAAAGAAAAATTTGGAAATCCTTACGCCATCTGTTATTTAATTGAGACATTAAGCCTGGGATCGCTCAAACGGGTCTGCTTTAATATCGCGCATACATAACGGATGGCCGACAAAATGTACGGGAATTACACAAGCGGCGCCCGCCCGGCTAAATGATGGCCATTGCCCGCAATCGTCGCCGGGAAAACTCCGGGATAATTGACATGAATATGGCGAAACGAGCGCCCGAATATGCTCAACCTACCCTTAGTACAAGTGTAAGATCTCGACAACGTGTAACGCGAATTGGAACGTCGCGTCGCGCCGGCACTCTCGTTTTCTGGCAGGTTGTCTATGGCTCTCTGCGGTGCTCGGAACGTTATTCTTTTGTGCGTGTCTCTTAATTTTATTAATATTACAATATACTGCTACAATTACTTTCCTCGTTTTAATGATAGTGAACCAGTCTTAAAAATACATGTTAACAATCAACTTACAAACGTTAATAGATTTTGAAGAAACAGCTGGCTTCAGTTTTAATGTGACAAAAATAACTTTATTAACACCAGCACCTAGTTAACCCATCGCCGGCTCACTTCTAAGCACGCTCTCCTCTCAGAATAAAAAGGATTAGATTATTATCGTTCACCACGATGGCTAATAACAGACTGGCATATTAGAATGATGGCCATTGCCATAATCGTCGCCTGAATTTGGTCAACTATATACCCTTATTGCGAGTTTCTAATATCTCGACAACGTTGATAGATTTTGGAAAAACAGCTGGCTTCAGTTTTAGTGTGACAAAAATATTTCTTCATGGTTTTAATTCACAAATTATAAAATTTTAATTTTTGGTTTTACGGTTAATGTAAAAATCCAAAAAAAACCATTGTTATTCCTTCACTTCTGTTAGCATTTTTAAACTAGATTAACTTTATTAAGATCACTTTATTGCAATATAAAAAATGTTCATTATTACAGTTTATAAGTAGGTAGGTATATTCTACCATCTAGTTTTGATTCTAAATACGACATTAAATAATATTATCATCTTTTCACTATTAAGTATACAAAAGTAATTCAACACTAAGTAACTATTGAAAATTGACCTTAATATTATGACTTCTTCATATTTTGATGTCATGCATTATGACGATACGATTTTTATTTCACAAAATTTTCTCAACTTTAACGTCAAGCTTTAAAGCACGATGACTGAGGTACATTTTAATCTTAGTTTACATTGCTTCGCTATTCGAAATCTATAAACGTCATCGAGAAGTGGAAACTCACACTTGATATAAATAACAACTGTATTCGTGGGAGGATGTCAACAATTCTCTTTCGAAATGACCTAGGGACACTTTTGATGTTTATCCCTGAATATATTCAGGCAATTCGTGACTATTTAGGCTTTGGAATAATTATTTTGACGACGAACCGCTGCCTTTTGGCTTCATAATTTGGTAGGAAATGTTGGAACTTGGACTAAATATTTTATAGAGAGAATTCAGGATTTCGTGTTTTAGAAATAAATATGAGGTTCCGAAGAGTCTCACTTTGCTTTCATGCTGTTTGTATGCCATTTTAGTTCATACTTTTCATCTATTGCTTGTTTTACTTCCGTAGGTTCCGTAGCTACCTATCTACGAAGTAAAATAATACCTGCCAAGTAAATCGAGAGGATAACATTTAAAAGTGCCCCGTCTGGATACAGGTTCAGTATGAGTTTGTCTTGAAGTTCCATTTAATTTGGATTTTAAACATAGTCATCCTTGCAAGCTATGATAGAGATCACAGTCACAAGCTTTGTTAACGTTAAACCCACTGTACTGTTTTTATAGGTAACTTAGATGCCCATGAAATAGACGTAATAGGGTGTGTCGAATTTATTATAGTCGACAAAGACCCAGATGGCCGGCCTCGTAAAATATTGCGAGTGGTTCTGTTGGTAGCAACGTTGTACTTAAAGTTAATCACGATTTACGGACACCCTTGGGCGAATATTTGGAGAAATTTTCCTTGAGGCGCTTGTCCGGCCGACAATTAGCGAAAAACGAGATGAGCTAAGAACTAGAAGCGAGTTGGCGAGCAACGAGTAGCGAGTGTGTAGTTGGGATGGTTTATTCGCTGGACTGTGAATGAGAGTGCGAATAGGTACGGGCGATTACTTGCAGCAGCTACAGTGCAGTCACTCAAGATACTGTACAAACTACGCGAATGTTTTACCCACCAAAACAGCAACACTGAGCGAGTTTTTTCTTTAATAGCACTTGACGCTGCGACAAACTAGTGGAGAGTCTTATTTATTGACATGGATTGTACGTCTTGTGAACGAGAAAACACTCTACTTATAACTAGTCGCTTCCTTGTCGGCGGTGGGACAAGTGCCTATGCGAGGTATTTTTGATAATTACCTACTAGGACTCTTATAAAGCACTATTCTTCATAAGTGAGATTTACACAAAATTATAATATAGTCGCCCGTATGTAGATTTCAGCCTCAGACCTCACTCAGTCAATTATCAATTTGAGATATGACCTCAAATCTGGATGTTTTATTTATTGTGTGGCAACGGTACCTAATTTATTTCTCAACCAGCAAACCTATCCTTCATGAGTATAAAAACCCCCGTGAAATTCTTGAAAAACTTAAATCCACACAAATGAAATCGCTTGCAGAAGCTAGTGAAAAACAAAGTTCTTAAAGGCTGTTAAACTTCTCGTACATTTGCAAGCACACAACCTTTTGAATACACGTCATCTCCGCAATCTTGAAGTATTGCCAACAGTAGAAGCCCATTTACCTGTAGTACTTACGTACGTATTGACTCCTATCGGGAACGATGCATTGTTGAAGGGTTCAGTGAACCGGCTGTGTGATTCAGCTCCTCACAAAGAGCGGTGAAAGGATTATCAGATTTGATAGTACCGAGGAAATCTGCATTCTGTTGTGGGAACTTAGGTTGAGATCTATAGAGTGTTTATTTTTTATTGCGTGAATGGGCTCGCGCTTGACGATAATAAAATAATCAATGATGAGGTCTAATGAAAGAATGACTACTTTAATAATTTGAGTTTAATTATCACCCTTTTGTATATTATTATGTTTTCCTAGTTTAAATAAACTGACCTGGTATTACCTATTGATATAACAGTAGCCTATCTCTGTATATCGCTCACAATATTCTCCTAGCCATCAAATTGCCACAATATGCGTTTGTGAGCGAATTGAACTTCATGGATTCCGATTTCTGTGAATCGAGATCCGCATGCAAAGCCGCTTATCGAGTCCTTTGTCAAAATTAGCTTTGTGGTATCATTAGCCAACTTGCAACATGCAAGGGCTAACTGATACAGGTTTTAGCAAATGCCTGTCCGTTCTGACTTTCAAAATAATGATAACATTTTGAAAATTTAAATATTAGCGTCCTCGTAGAATCTAAATTAACATGGCAGGCACACTATAACACACACTTAAATCTAACATGGCACACGTACACGTAGCTAACAAATATATCTAATGATTTAGAAACAACAGGCGATGATTTGACAAAATAATACATTGTTCTTCCACGGCATTTTAGAAAAGGCAACGACTATCAGAATAAAAACAAAAAATAAATAAAGAGATCTCATCTCAAGATTTTAACAGATCAAATAAACATGGTAAACGATAAAACTTTTTCAATTTTCCAAACACTTTCCCAAACAGGCTCCGAAAAACTTTTGCAAAGTGGCTAAAAGTCTAACAATGCTAGATTACTGAATAAAGTTATGGCATGAGGCCTTTTATTTATCCAATGTTCTACAATATACACCTAGAAATACATTATAAAGAGACTAAACTAAATTAATATTGTGTAGACAGTAGGTACGAGTATTATTATACATCATAACATTAATTAGTGAAAATGACTAATGAAAAGAGACTTAATTCAAACAATAAAACGTATTATTCTAATTAATTAAAACAAAAAAGATGAGGGAAGCGATATTTTCCCCAACGGATAATATATTTAGTTTTTATATGAAGTGTGATAACATTATACAAAATAACCTTATTATGTCTTTGTTTACCTATATCGCAGGTTATTTCAATTTACACCTTGGCGGAGATGTTTTTAAGTTTAAAATGGGAGGGCAGCATTTTTGAAGTTGTATTCACGTGGCAGTCCAAATACTAAGGTGGAGCACGCGATGTGGCACTTCCATAACTCAGTGTCATAATTGGCCACCGCGTTAATTAGTTGCAGCGTCGTGCCGTGCTCTTTAATAGCCTTTTAGGCCTAGCCCCTAAGCCCTCTCTAATTTTTTTCTACTTATTCTACTCACGTAAATAATTATGCTTTTGGTATATCGAATTGTATTGAAAGTAAAATGTGCATACCACAAAAGTTACATGTTGTAATGTAGTTGTTGTAAAGTTACAAGTAGATATTAATTTCTAGAATATGTCTACAAAATTTCATGGAATTTGGTTGCTGAATATTCAAATGAAATTGGAACTACGATTGTATGGAGTAAGTGACGGAGAGAGTCCTGTTAAATTGACTCGAAACGGTATGATTACAATAAAAATTCAACAGCTTTCTTCTGTTTCTTGCTCCTCTTGTAATCCGTTTTCTCCAGCTGCTCAAATATTGTGTTTGTCCAGAGTTTGCCCACTATTAAGAAACTGTTTTCTTATTACGAGACGCTTAAGAGAGGTGAATGAAACTTCCCATAAAATCCAAGTAGACAGGCACGTGCCATTTTGTAAGGCACTGAATGTGACCGTATTTCACGCTTCACGCACCATTACAGGTCTTTACAACGTGTACATTCGGCTTGGTATATACTGGCGAGAAAGGAAGAGCATAAAGATAAAAACCTTACGTCTTTTAAGCAAGGAAATTGCTGGAAAAAAGATGTAATTTGACATAGACGTTAATTAAGAATCCTTAAATCCTATTAATTAGGATCACGTGTACCTTATTGCACCAATCTTGATTTTGGGATACCTAATATTCAAATCATTTTTTTATAGCAAACAATTAAGTAAATAGGCTATCTTGAGAAGTGACCACAAAATGAAAACCTAACCTAATGGAAAGAATTCGAAACTGCACTAACACTCGTACGTTTTGTTAATGCTACGTTTACGTATAAGTACGAAATAAATTCAAACAAAACAAACAAAACAATAACAAAATTTGGAGATATTATATTTTTATAAATAATAGCAATAAAGAAAAATTATCCCTATAATTTTATCCTATGGCAAAGCTTCAGGAAAATCGTGCTATATTTTGAGTTTAATTTTGAGTAATAATTTAAACGAAGCTCCCAAGCGCAGCCTGAATATCTTTCTAATTAAAACGGCTAACGATCTTTTAGGAACTGTTCACTGCCAGCTAGGTTTAATTTGTAACGAGTGCTTAAAGCGTTAAAAGGATTACGCCAACATAGTAAATGGCACGGATTTATGTAGATAATAATTATGAATTCAGAGATAAGGTATTCAGAACCATCATTAAAATAAAAAATGAATAGACTGAAAAACTGTTCGCATTTTAATTATAAACCGCAACCGCATACTGGCTACTCGTAAAATCACTGAAAGTGTACAAGTTTCATTCAGTTTTCACTTTTCTTTATAAGTATAGAACATATATCTCGGCCCAGAAGACATAAGTATCGTATATTTTCACGTTATCTATCCTATTGAGGTTATAAATAAATGATAAATTAATAGGTATTGTTAATATAAAACATTAGTGTTTTAGAATCCTTCGATGCCAACGGGGCCTATAACTGTCTCCGCTAAGTTAAGATAAGTTCCATTAATACATTTCTATGGAATATGACTTTAATAATATACCTATCTACTAAATTATCCATACTAATACTATAAATGCGAAAGTGTGTCTGTCTGTCTGTCTGTCTGCTACGTTTTCACGGCCCAACCGCTGAACCGATTTTAATGAAATTTGGTACAGACTTGGGATACATCCCTGGGAAGGACAGGCTACTTTTTATCCCAGAAAATCAAAGAGTTTCTACGGGATTTCAGAAGCCGCGGGCATCCTCTAGATTGAAAATAAAAATCACTAAGCTTTCGTGGTACGTGTAGGTATAACTAAGGCATAGTGCTGAAATACGCACAAACTTTATGTTGCTCTAGAGAGAAACAATGGATATCAAATGAAGACTGGCATGGCGTAGAATCGAAATCCAAAACATCGTCTACCATTTATTTATTCAAATCAACGTCTGTCAGTCACAGGGCCGTAATCAGTACAAAGGAAAGAGCTTTTAAATCACGTTAAGTGCCTAATCTATAGGTTCCTACTGTGCTACGTGTTCACAAAAACCCAAATGCAGTGACGAGAGCTGGAAAAACAGGTGATTATTGATGATTAGTAATAAGATACCACAAAAAAGGCGCGAAAAAAAAACCTGTATTTTCTATAAGTTCGCAATGTGTTGTAAATAAAACATCTGACTGTCATTGGAGGTCAACGAACGTTGTGTAGATGAGTGCGGCAAGTTTTTCTATACATACGCTCATTGCGGGTTTGAAAAATACTAAATCACTTAAACTACAAGTAGTCAGTATTAGTCAAATGGTTTTTTAAATTAAATGTTTTCTAGCATTCAAATTACAGCCTGTATTTATTGTAAAAACTATATTATGCCCGCAACTTCGTCCGCGCAGACTACACCAAACTTCTATTTTACCCCTAGTGGTTGAATTTTCAAACTCCATTATTAGCGGATGTCTACGTCATAATAGCTATCTACACACCAAACAGCCCAATTCGTCTGATTGAGCTGTGTGTCGATAGATCAATCAATCAGTCAATCAGCTTTTCCTTTTATATACATGTAACTAAGTATATAACAAAAACAACCATAACAATAATTTGCAGTCACCATTAATATTGTACGTGACGTTAAAGGTGAATAATTCGGCTTATTAATTTTGCGGCGCACTCAAGGTGCGGTTTCCACTTTACATGACTGGAGCTCCTTAATCACGCTCCGCTCCAAGCCGGGGGAGCGCGATTCGGCTTTTATTACAATCGTTATTCATTCGATGAAAATTCAATCTTCATTCGAATAAAAAATCGGTGAGACATGGACGTCCTATTCGATTGATCCAGGGTTCAATCCAGGAGGACCTATGGATGATGGATACGGGGTGGTCCGTCGTTCACAGTGTGGTCCTCGGGTTGGTTGGCGTGCTGTGGTGCCGGCATGACTCTAATGGTGTTAGAGGACACGTAGTGTTCCAGTGGTGGGAGGCATTGTCTGTCCCTTGTGGTCCGCTTCGTCAGTGGTGGGATGGGACTTCATGAGGTTTTTCGTCGGTAGGAGTCCGACATAACGGTGGTATCCATGATGGATTTTCCTCACAAAAAAAAAGGGTTCGACCCCAGACACGCACCTCTAACTTTTTGAAGATATGCGTTTGAAAAGATTAGGATATGGATATGAAATAAACTTAAGATATTTTTAGATACTTTTTGTAGGTATACAAAAAGCCATAAAACCAACATTAATTACAAAGAATCTTTTGTTTTATAAAACATCAAGTCTGATTAGGAAAAAGTCTTTTGTGTTTCTTTATCATACCGTCGGTCCGTCGATTTAAGTGCACAATGGTCTCCCCTGACATGCTTACAATGCTCCGATAGCTTGGTAAACCACAATAAAACGTGCTAACAATAGAGTCTAATAGAAATGAAAACGTTTACGTTGCGTATTCAAGATTTTTTTGTATCAAAAGAAGATAGATATCTTACTAATATTATAAATGTGAAAGTTCGGATGTTTGTTATTCTTTCACGCTACAGGTTTGGCTGAAAATAAAGATTGTACCTTGAATTAATACAATATTGACAGGCACAGACTTGAAACAGTCCTAAAATATTCGATTAACAAACATGCTAACAGTCACGGCTAAAAGCTAGTTTAAATTAACAATAACATTAAGTATCTCATTGCAATGTACTTAATCATCATCACGTGGTGCCATCTTCAAACTAAAGCTCAGTGGTAGAGTATGCGGTCGTGTGCTATTTTCTTAATATCTGAGTAGATCTATCTACTTACTTATATCGAGATCTCTTTGTTATATTATCAAACCACTTCTTCCTGTACTCTTCAGGTGCCCTTTTTCTGATCTTAAAAAATCAGTCGTAAAAACTTGTTAAAAGTTTTAGGTCTCTGAAATACTTAAAGAACTCTTTCTCCGTACAACGGATGAAGTAATAACCCTAAAAGGATAAAGGAAACAATATTGCAACCAACTTTACTTGCAACATTATTACACCCAAGGAAAGCCCTAAGATATTTCAAGCTGTAGGTAATTGTAACGGCGCCAGCATTTATGGTTCGTTTAACTGCTGCCAGTCACCATCAATATTATTTATGTGACGTTAAGGAGAGTAATTCTGAGTATTAATTTCTCGACGTGTCTAAGGTGCGCCCTTACATGATTCGTAACTCTTAATCACACGAAGGGGAAGCGAGCTTTTATTCAAGCTCAAAGGCAAGATATATTGAAGTCATTTTTTATTTAACTTGAAATATAATTAACTGTTACCTTTGAGAAATGTAAAAGATTTCATAACCTTTATAAGTAGTCAAATAGGAATTGTCGTAGAAAATTGATGAGATTTTAAGGATAAATTGATTTCATTAGTTTGCGTATTTGCGTGTATAGTACGCGACAGGTTGAGATAGCAATTGGGGCGGGGACGCTCCGTACACTCGCACCGCCTCCGCGCTAACCCAGTGCGCGATAGCCAATTGCCATCTCGACCTGTCGCATACTAGTCGACAAGGTTACAGTCGCGACAAGAAGTAGTAACTGTAACCTTTGAGAAATATAATATTACCAATGTCATAGAAAAATCTTCAAGCATTTGAGGGTTGGTAACAGTAGGTCTGCCTTTCTCATAAATGAAGAAATATTTGGTTTTCTATTGTTACACGAAACAGTAAAATGCCCCATAAATCCTATGTTATTCATTACATCGAGTTATTTGCGTCATAACAATGAAACAATACAATCGGATGTAATGAGAATCACCGCTAAGTCTATTTTCATTTTGAATAATTTAGGCCGCTTTCTGATTAGTCGGTAGTCGGTACAGCAGACGTGCAACATGAGCACATTCGGTATACGCGGTACTGAAAGCTTACCGAGCGTCTATATTTGTATGGAGCGTTCTTGATTGGTGCGGTAAGCGCGGTAGCAATGCGGTACAGATTTGGTTTACCTCGTCTCTGCTGACTCCGAAGCGCGTTGCTCCATACAAATTCACATAAACTACATTTGCCGCGCCGTGCTGCGTCGTGTCACATCACTCAGTGTCGCTCAAGTGCGCTTTGCTCCATACAAACACATATAAACGATATATGACGTGCCGCAACGCACCACGTCGCGTCTTGCAGCTCAGCGTAAATTCGTTTAGACTTTTAGTTTATGTTTAGAGTTATGGTAAAATTAATTGCAGCGACAAGCTACTATATCTCACGTCCGCGTCACGCAAACTTTGCACCCTTCAGCGACGTAAGATTTTTATTATTATGTTCCCCTTTCCGCCATAACACACCGCGCCGAATGTATACGTTGTGAGGAGCAGTAATGATGCGTGAAGCGTGAAATACGGTCACATTTCAGCGCCTGCGAAATGGAACGCACCTGGCTCCTTAGGTTTTATGTGAAGTTTCCTCACCTTCTTACGGCGCCTGGTAAGGGCTGCCAATATCGCCGTCCTCACTTTGTGACCCCTCATAATACGAGTAATACTTCTTGAGAGGGTATTGAACGTGGGCGGGTTCCGTCGCGCCGCTGTAATTTTACGACCGTCCTTTTAGGCCTTTCGAAACTCGGCGATGTTAAATTTCTTAGTGAATATCGCAATTTATCATACATGCGACAAAATGTCGTAATAATGTTATGTCAGTGATCTTCTTCGTCGATACGTTCTGGAGCGATCGTGGTCGTCACTGCAGTTTTGTGGCTCACTTGACTAGGCGTCTCTATTCCTAGACAGTTCACTGTGATCTCTCATTACATAGGCAGCTGCCTTCCTTGTACCTAAGGGGGCATCCATCACCGCCCTTAATTAGCCAGTCTATCTCAAGGTCAATGTCAATGTAGTAACATATGATATCCGAAAGGTAGAAGGTTCAAACCCCACCCATTTTATTATTATATTATTCATTATATTATTTTACGATTGATTGGAGGGGAAAGGGAAATAATAATAATCATTTTTAATACAATGGCTAAAATTCTTTAAAAAACTTACACACACATTTCTTCTTTTACATCGTCTTTTGTTTAAAATATAATTAATGTTAAATGATATTAATGATCACTTTAATGAGTTTCTCATGTCTTTTGCCTTTGCATAATATCGTTGTATCCTTTATAAAATGAGGTATAAACTTTTTGCCGTGCGACAAGTCGTTATTGCGATTTTGCGCTTATTTATGATCGGTCTTTACTAGACTGCTTTTGCCTGTTATAAAAATGTTACGCATAAAGCTTTCAGCGAAAACAAAATACTTTTGTTATTATTCTTATGAGAATTGGAAAAGATTTTTACGTTTGAAATATTTTCTTTGAGTCCGGTTGATTATACTTATCTGATTTAATGATAAAAGTATGAGTCTATATCGCCTACCCAAATTTATTTTCGTAACAATACAACATGAGACATGGCCTGAAAACTCTAATGAGCGATTTTCCTTTTTTTGTTTGCCCCAAGCATCTTTCTACGAAGACAAATTAATTAAATCCTGTATTTTTTTTTAAATTCACTATATCAAGTTAAGTTCAATATATTGCAAAAAAAAAAACATCTAACTGACGCTAAAAGTCAACGGACGTTCCGTAAATAGGTGAATCGAAGTCAATGCGGTCGTAGGTGGGGCATCGACCCAAGTTTTGCACGCTATACAATGCGGGTTTAAAAAATATTAAATCACTAAAATTACAATATAAGGCAAGTGGTTATTAGTATTGGATTGTGTTAAGGTAGTAAGTATAATAATAACGCTAAGTTTTTGCTAACGATCAACCCTTCTTCATGAATTCTTAAAATATAGAGACAAGTGCATTGAAATTCTCCATGAAGAAGTTTGTACTCGGAATGCAGATTAAAAATTAAAAGCCTTTTATTTTTTACATTTTAAGTACAAGACTTTATATCTATTTTCTAGTTATTTATCATTTATTTAGTTAAGTTTAACTGACTGTCCCATAAATAAATAATACTTAATAAAAGTTAACTTATAATATTAACAACTAAATTAAAGGAGACGAGAATAAGAGTGTTTATTTATCATAATGTGTAGAGACATTATGCGCAAACAGAAATATCTTTCTCGACATACGGAGTAGATAGACTGCCATTTTGAGCAAAATATCCCACACAGCAAGGTTCCAACAATAGAATACAAAATTTGATTCGCTCGGCTCCGTCAAATCTGATAAGCGCTCCTAAGCTCTGCGACTAGGATACCTATCCAGCATTCTAGAAAACAAGGACTGTCTGAAACTGAATTTGATCTTGGTGATTTCACCTCTAAACGAAAAACTTATAGAATAGAATAGAATAGATTTTTATTCAAATAAACTTTTATAAGTGCTTTTGAATCGTTAAAATAATTTACCATTGGTTCGGAATGCCGTTCCTACCGAGAAGACCCAAGAAACTCAGCGGTTGCTCTTTTCAACTGTATTTGTTACAATAACAGATGGTGGTAGACATTGTTAAGGGATGCCCGCAACTCCACGTGGACAAAGTTTTTTTGAAAATCCAATAGGACAATCCAACTCTTCAATTTTTCGCTAAGTATATTATTCATGAAAATAACACGTCGATCTATCACTCTGTTGCGATATGATCGAAGTACAAATAAACACATTTATAATACGTAAATAATACTAAATGTTATGTTTATTCAAAACATAAATAATTGATGTTAGGTAATAAATTATTGGTAAGTATACATGCGTATTGTTAATTGCGTTCAATTTTTTACAACTTGTGTATTTTTTACTATTTCAAAAAAAAAAACAGTTGGTATATTAATGGCGCCTTTATATATCTAACCGTTCACTAAAAATAAAGCTTTACAATGGTAAGTAAATGGAACAAAATTCGAAACATAATATGTATTTAGAATTTGTTTTGTTTCTCTGAATATTTTTTTACATCCGTTGGATACCCTACCTGTGAGGTTGTCATGCAGATTCGAGTTTCTTGACCCGTACTACAATGCATCCTCTGCTCTGAGCAGAGAGTCTACAAAATATGTATCTAAAGGCAAATAGATTTCTGCACCTAGTATCTACCATACCTACTTATATTAAGTTTGTAAACAGCAAAAATAACTTTTTACCTATGACTTCTATAGTTTTTATCTAAACTAAATATGACACAATAAATTCCTGATCACAATGGATATCGTCGTAAGCGCTTGATCTTAGAGTTCCGTACCTCAAAAGGAAAAGGGAACCTAAGATCACGTCGTCGTCTGTCTGTCGAGACCTTTTTTCTCAGGGATGCGCGAAGGCATCAAGTTGAAATTAACTAATAGTGCCTTGGGGCTGTGCAAAAATCAAGCTTCTAAGTCAACGCAATTAAAAAAAAAGGTGATTTATGCCGCATAGATTTTGATACTCGCAAATTTATCAAAACCAAAAGGGCATTAGACGCTAACTTAAAATCCTAAAATCGTTCATCAGAATCGTTGATTTGATGTGATATCGTATGTTTCTAGGGTTCCGTACCCCGAGAGAGCGAACGGGACCCTATTAAGTAGATAGTAAGCGTCCGTTGTCCGTCCACCCATCTGTCCATCTGTCTATCTGTCAGTGGGTTGTATCTCGTGAACCTAATAGGAGAGTTGAAATTTTCACAAAATGTGTATTTTTACTGTCGCTATTTAACAACAAATACTTAATAAAAATTTCAAAATGAGTGTTATTTCTTGAACGATGCTGCGGAACCCTTTGTGTGCGAGTCTGACACGCGCTTAACCAATTTTTTTGTGATTACAAAATTATAATGTCAGTTTGAGATGATTTCGAATCCTTTCAAGGTACAAATGTTTTTTTAAAATTTCAACTCTATTATTTTTTTGTATTACGAGCCTGGCATGTAATTAAGTCTTAACTTAATTAAAAACAAATATCTAATCAACTACTCTATAACTTTAAAGCAGTTTGTTAATAAACTCTTTGCTTTGTTCGCAGTTATTTTAGATTGGCTGGTCTGATACAGTCACGTAGCAAAGCCATGATGGGAGTCCACACTCCACATAGTTCTATGGATGCAAGACGATAATACAAGCTTACAGAGGTAAGCTCCTATTATCTCCTTGCAGATGAAACCTGGCAACACTGTAAGCTCTTATTAGGTATCTGGTTGCAAGTGTTACCTAGGTACCTCACAAATATCGTGAAAATGTTGGGATGTGTCTAGACATTCTTACGTAAAGTGGTTCTTATTTCACTGCTGTCCAAACAGTAAAGTGGATTATTACTGTACATGTGCGAAACAAAGTATTACTAATCCAATCCAATCTAATCAATCCATCAGCATGTATGCATCCACTGCTGGACACAGCCGAAGAGCCCAAGAGTGCTAAACCAAACACGGTTCTCGGCCATCCTCATCCACCCGCTCCCCGCCACCTTCTTCAGGTCATCAGTCCAGCAGCGGGCTGGATGTCGCCCCACACTGCGCCTACCAGTACACAGTAGGCGCACTGGTATTACCACACCATGGAAACTTATTCCTGGGATATGTCACAGATATTGTATCAGTATCATAACATCGCCAAAGTCGGGGTCACCCAAGAAAGCAACATCTTGAGCGCAGGTTTAAGAAACCTTAAAAATCAAGATCGAACAAAGTGCGCTAGTGCGAATATGCTTTAACCATTGGATCCACCTGACGAAAACACAATAAGTTGAAAAAACTTTTTTCAAAAAAGTGAGCCGACTTCAAATTCACTGAAAAGTATGAAATAATTTTTAGTTAGGTACGTATGTATTTTATTCCAAACCAACGATCAAAACTTTTGTAATTATTGTAAGTTTTAAGTAAGTAGATCATTTTTGATTAATAACGCGGACAAGAATATATTATAACCTTTTAAAATCGGTTCAAAAGAAGCAGTAGTTATAAATAATGTACCTTTAATATAAAGAGCAATGGAGAATTTATATCGACAGACATTCTTCATAGAAAAGGAAACGGAGCTGAACCTTCGTTACGTCAAAACGGACCATTATTCACACGTTTGGCATATAGTGCGCCGTAGTCGGCAAATACAAAAGGAATTACTTTTATTTTTCATCTCAACCGCAGCATGTTGCCTTATGATAAATCACTTTGGCGCCAACGCTGCAGGAAGAGACAAAAACATTTAGAGCACATCTAAAACATACGTCTTTATTCTTTTATCTCTTTTATGTTCCTTACTTTTGCATGAATTTTACTTTTTAGGGTTCCGTAGCCAAATGGCAAAAAACGGAACCCTTATGGATTCGTCATGTCTGTCTGTCTGTCCGTCCGTAAACTTGGTAAGTAGATGAATTCTGTGCACCGCATTAAGATTTTCACACAAAAACAGAAAAAAAGACAATATGGGAGGTCACCATACTTAGGTTGGATTAGATTAGATAAAAAAAATTTTGAGTCTTAGACTCAAATATTTTTTTTTTCATCAAACCAATACGTGTGGTGTATCTATGGATAGGTCTTTAAAAATAATATTAGGGTTTCTAATATCATTTTTTCTAAACTGAATAGTTTGCGGGAGAGACACTTCCAAAGTGGTAAAATGTGTGTCGTCCCCCGCCCCCATAACCATGCAAACTTCCACCGTGGTTTGAACGAGATCTAGTGGGTAGTTTTTTTTTCCATCCATCCATCCATCAGCCTGTATGCGTCCACTGCTGGACATAGGCCTTTCCAAGAGCGCGCCACCAAACACGGTCCTCCGCCTTCCTCATCCACCCGCTCCCCGCCACCTTCTTCAGGTCATCGGTCCAGCGGGCAGGAGGTCGTCCCACACTGCGCTTACCGGTACGCGGTCTCCACTCCAGAACACGTCTGCCCCATCGGCCGTCGGTTCTGCGACAGACATGACCTGCCCATTGCCACTTCAGCTTGCTAATCCTTTGAGCTATGTCGGTCGCTTTGGTTCTTCTGCGAATTTCCTCGTTCCGGATTTTATCCCTGAGAGTAATACCCAACATAGCTCGCTCCATAGCGCGCTGAGCGACCTTTAGTTTGTGGACGAGGCCAACTGTCAGTGTCCACGTTTCTGCTCCATACGTCATCACAGGTAGGACGCACTGATTGAAGACCTTAGTCTTAAGGCTCTGCGGTATCGACGATTCGAAGACCTGACGTAGCTTTGAAAATGCTGCCCAGCCCAGCTGAATTCTTCTGTCAGCCTCCTTGTCGAAGTTGTTCCTGCCGAGTTGTATAATCTGGCCGAGGTAGTTATATTCTTGAACAACTTCGATGCTAACATTCCCGACGGTGACGGGTCTTGAGATAGCGTGCTCGTTAAACATTACTTTCGTTTTGTCTATGTTCATCTCAAGACCTACTCGTCTGGAAGAACAGCTAAGCTCGATCAGCATTTCCTCAAGGTCCTGCAGCGATTCAGCCAATAGAACTATGTCGTCCGCAAATCGCAAGTGTGAGATATTTTCGCCATTCACGTTTATGCCTCGACCTTTCCAGTCCAATTCCTTAAACGCGTCTTCTAAGGCACAGGTGAAAAGTTTTGGGGATATTACATCTCCCTGCCTCACACCTCTTCGTATAGGGATTGGATTGGTTTGTTGGTCTTGGACTTGGACGGACATGGTGGCGGAGTCATACAAACATCTCAACACTTGGATATAATGCCAGTCGACTTGGCATCGCTGCAATGAATCCAGAACAGCCCAGGTCTCGATGGAATCGAAGGCTTTCTCGTAGTCCACAAACGCTAGACAGAGGGGTAGATTATACTCTTGAGTCTTCTGTATAATCTGCCGTAGCGTGTGGATGTGGTCTACGGTACTGTAGCCCTGTCGAAACCCCGCCTGCTCCGGAGGCTGAAATTCGTCAAGTCTTCGGGCGAGACGATTCGTAATCACCCTCGAGAACAGCTTATAAATATGGCTTAGAAGTGAGATTGGTCTGTAGTTCTTGAGCAGACTTTTATCTCCTTTTTTGAAAAAGAGCACAGTAACACTTCTACTCCATTTTTCAGGTGTTATGCCAGTTTTGATGACGGTATTAAAGAGGTCTTTAAGCTTGTTGAGAATTGGCTTTCCTCCTGCGCGCAGGAGCTCCGCTGTAATACCGTCATCACCTGGGGCTTTGTTATTCTTCAGCTGCCCGAGAGCTATACTAATCTCGCCTACGTCGATATCCGGGAGGTCATCGGTATAGTGGCGCACAAGTCTCGCACGTTTGTCGTTCGCGGTTTGGGTGGGTGCAGGTTTTGGAGCATGGGCAGAGTAGAGTTGCCCGTAGAACTGCTCGATCTCAGCTAGCACCTCTGGTTTCGAAGCAACAATTCGGCCATCCGATGCTCTCAACTTCGTCAGATGGCTCCTCCCAAGACTCTTAGCGAATACTTTAGCCCCTTTATTGCGTTCGATCGCATCTTTTATACTGCGGGTGTTGGCAGCACGGATATCGAAACGTATTCGCTTTTTAATGAGCTTGTTTAGAGACCGCCACTCTGGCGAAGCTGAGGACATTTCCCGTCTCTGTTGCATCAAATCCAGGGTCTCGCTAGAGATCTTGGATGGAAAGGTTTTGCCTTCTTTTCGACAAAACTTACCCCCCACTTCCCGAACGACATCCACAAGATCGCCATATTTCTGATCAACTTCGTCGGTGGTTTCCAGCAATTCGAATCGGTTCCTAAGTTCTATTTGGAACTTTTCTGTTGCATCTATGGGTTGGCATGGTGTAGGGCGAAGAGTTGACCTCATCAGACGTCGTCTCTGGAGCTGAAGGTTTATATTAAGAGAGCCTCTTACGAGTCGGTGATCGCTTCCAGTATTAAACCTGTTAATCACGGAGACATCTCTGAATATATCCCTACGATCAGTCACGATGAAGTCAATCTCATTTTTGGTCACGTTATCGGGGCTCTGCCAAGTCCACTTCCTACGAGCACTTTTCTTGAAAAATGTATTCATTAAGAACAAGCCTCGCCTTTCCAGGAAGTTGACCAGCATTTGCCCCCTGTGATTCCTGTCACCAACTCCATAGGGTCCAATCCTCGATTCGTTGCGTTCTTGTACTCCCACCTTTGCGTTGAAGTCCCCCATAACCACCGTGAAGTAGGATTTGGTAGTATTGTCCATAGCCTCGATGATGTCTTCATATACGGCCTCTACTTCTTCATCAGAGTATGTCGACGTGGGCGCATAGACCTGCACTATTTTCAGTGAATATCGGTGGTTTAATTTAACTATAACATATGCTACCCTCGTCGACACACTACTGATCTCCACGATGTTATTTGCGAGGACTTTGTTGATCAGAAACCCCACTCCGCCTTGGGATGCCTGCTCGCCTTCTCGATAATAGAGTACGTGACCCGATTCTAGTGTCAGAGTATCCTCGCCCTCTCTACGGACTTCTGACAATCCTAGAATATGCCACTTGATTTTTTCCAACTCTACCTCAAGTTCGGCTAGGCTTTCATCCGATCTCAGTGTCCTGGTGTTATATGTTGCCAAATAGAATCGTTTGGTATGGTAGCCATCCGTAGCCCTACTACTAGTACTACTAGAGATACTAGCCGTAGCGTAGTTTTTTTTTAATAAAACTTAATTAAAAAAAATACACTATTATTAAAACATCGATCAAAGTTACAACGAACTACAAGAAGTTTTATATGATGTTATTTGCTGCTACGGAACCCTTCACGGACGAGTCCAACTCGCACTTGGCCGCTTTTTATTTTTATGTTAGCTGATTACCGATTTCATCCGCGTGGATATAGGGTCCTAAAAATCCCGTGGGAACTTTGTGATTCCTATGCCCATATCCAGGGTGCGAGCACTTTACTACAATACAGGATTTTGCAACGACAGAGCGTTGCGAAATTCCCCAAATACATATACCACATTGATTATGCTCGGACTATAATTATTGTTGAGTTACAACCCCTACCGCGCTATACCACTTTGCTGAGACAGCTCGTGGAGTAGAATAGAATGTAAATATTCTTTATAGGTAGAATAGAATAGAAAAGCCACATGTCGACGTCAAGACAAGTGCCATACTAGGTAGGTATCCGCGATTAGTTACATCCAAGGTTGTAACTCGCACCACTCAGAGAAATTGTCATTTCTACCAAATCGCGTTCGTGGTAAATCGACCTTTATCGGAATAGCGCTTTCATAAAGAAGGTGGGTTATCCAGCGGTCACTTTTCGAGGGGCCGATTTAGAGGAAACCGTACGTGTTAGCAATTTATGGCGGCGATAATATCTGGATATAAATTCAAAGGATAACAATAAAACCCTTTATTGCCTTCGTTGTTGTCACAAAAACGATTCGGCGGGCGATGCGGAGTTTTTTTGCGGACATAAAATTGTAATATCATGTAACTTGATAAACAAATCTGCACATTACAATGTAGCATATTTATTGGAATATGATATTATTTATATTTTTGTACAAAAATAATTATTTGTTTACAAAGTATATAGTCGTATTTGTATAGTCGTATGGTAACTAAGAGAAGTTTCCCTAGCGTGCTTCCCAGCGGCGCTCTCATACAAACGTAGTTTGATTTCCTTTGAACTCAATGAAATTTTGTAGACACGTTTTAGAAACAAATATCTGTTTTTCCAGGATGCCAGATTTCTTTAAAAGTTCGCAATTTGAAAGGCTCAAAGATTTGTGTGTAAATTTTGAGACCGTGTAATTTAAAACTGCATATTTTTAAAGAAATCTGGTAAACCACAGACATATGAAATAATAGAACATATTGAAAAAGTTTCATTGAGTTTAATTCGTTAATATTCAAATGAAAAATTACATCGTAGTAGGTATCTAGACGTTGGAACTGTAGGGGGTGAAGTTTTCTGTTTTAGAAGATCTTGCATTTTATGGGTTGCCTGGAGGAGATCACTGAACTGATACCCTTTCTTTTTAAGTCTATCCTGTATTTTTTACTCTTTGTCATAGTATTAAGCAATAAAGATGTTTTAATAAAAGTATAACAATAATACAAGTATTACATAGCAAAAATATACATATAAATAAGATGAAAATATAAATTGGTTGGAATAGGTTGGGTGATCCAAGAGCACGGATATATTATAATGAGGCGTTAGGATGCTTGGATCATTGAATGCAAATGAGGGATCAAAGGAAATTACGAGTGCTATATAAAATTTGCGCTGAGTAAAGAAATCTCACTTTCTTCCCTATTTTCATGCGTTCAACGTTTAAAATTGAAAAGGTACCTTTTTTAATACTAGCTGATGCCCGGAACTTCGTTCCCGTGGATATAGGTTTATAAAAATCCCGTGGAAACTTATTAATTTTCCGGCATAAAAAGTAGCTTATGTGTTAATCCAGGGTACAATCTATCTCTATTCCAAATGTCAGCTAAATCCATACAGTACTTTTTGCGTGAAATAGTAACAAACATAATAATATACCCAGCCGCCGTTTGGCTCGTCTTAGCGGAGGCACTGCCGTGCCCCTTGATCCATCCATACATACAAACGCGCGTTTATAATATTATTTTTCTTTTTTCTTTCTTTTCTTTCCAACCATTGCGATATTGAGGCATATAGACAGGAACATGAAAAGAAAGGAAAGAAAAATCATAATAATTTATACTAATTATTATTTTTGTAGTTAATTGATTGACTCCTCTTTGCTCCGTAATAAACGAATATTTAAATACATAATCTAGATATACCTAGACTGAGACGATATCAGCTTTCTGAGCTCTTCATAAATTTCATATACAAACACCAGCCACTTGAATACGAATACAATCTATTCGAATTCAAATAGTCAAGTGCTACCAGTCCAGGATCATGGAGAATTTCATATTATTTTCATCTAAGCAGCTCCTTTCAAACGCCTTTCAATAGTAGAGAAAATTTTATTGCATTTCTATATGCAAATACACACCCTTCATATTTGAAATTGACTTGTATTGGGTTTATGTCGCAGCTTACTTTATTCAATAGAATGTTACTTCATATAGTAACCCTACAGGAATGTAATGCAAGTATCAGAAATTCCTGTTTTTCAGAAGCTTCTTAGACTGTCAATTCAGTTGTAGGTATAAAGTAGTCCCTATTCATCATCATCATTATGATCAATCTATTACTGGCCCACTACTGAGCACGGGTCTCCTCTCAGAATATGAAGTACATAGTCTGCCAGGCTGGCCCAGTGAGGATTTAAGGAAACCAAATAGTAAGAGCTAAAGTCAACCCATCTTACTTATCCTACACTACCACTAAACTTCAAGTTATGATAACGTTCCACTTCCATCTAAACAAAATTTCCTAACCACACTAAGCCCGGTCTTCTTCTACAGTTTAGGCAAATTGAAATAATTATTCCGGGTCTAAGTATTAACAATTTAGCTAAATATATTTACGGACACACGCAGTCAGGGTCTAGAGACTATTCCAAAAGGAGAATTGTCGTGGACCGCCCTCGAATACAGTTGTTCACAGAGAGTTGTCATATTGCTAGAGGCAGTGATGAGTGTCCCATAAAAAACGACTCAACCTGAATAGTACAAGGGGAAAAGTCGTGTCTTTGGTCATTCAGTAAAATAACACTAGGACTGTTTTCATTTTGTCTAATTATATAAAACCATATAAAACGAAAAGCTGACTGACTGACTGATCCATCAACGGCGTTACGCTAAAAAATAAATACTTTTTAGTGGTCTAAAACTATCTTCGCATTAATGCATTTCTAGTAAAACTTACTGAGGCAAATCGGTTGGATGGTTTAAAAGTCCGTAACGGTTATAGGTAGAAATAATTTTTGGGTGTTATATAGAGATGGACATTGGTATTAGTTTTGTAAGGTTTGCGTCTCTAGTAATATGACATCTCTCTGGTTGGGCATATTTGGGCGGCCGCTTTGAAACATCCGTGTCAATTATCCGGGAGTTTTCCCACAGTTTTGCCAACGAGAATTGCGGACGATGGTCATAATTTAGCCGAGCGGCTTGTCTTGTGATACTTCATTCTGCCGTTATTTCGGCGACCCCACAGCTAATGTCTGAATTCAGAAAACAGAGCCCAAGCACAATCAGTGCGACAGAACTTTCTCGCAAGGTATTATGAGAGCAGAATTTACTAGCTAACTATCTTATCATACCTATGTACCAAAAATACAACTATTACCTACTATGTAAAGAAACGACACTACACAGACTACGACACACACACACACACTCGCACACACACATACCCCCCCCCACACGCACACACACGCACACACACACCCACACACACACACACACACACGCACACACACACACACACACACACACACACACACACACACACACACACACACACACACACACACAGACACACACACCGGTAGTAAATTGTATGGAGTGTCGGGCGTGTGGCGTGCCTATATCGTATATGTTACGACATATAGAACGATCTTAAAACACTTTATATAATATCGATAAAATGGCGAGCATCTGCTAGTTTATTGTAAGTGCATAGAACATAGCCCTCTCGTAAAGTAGGAGACTTAACCCGCGGTCACTTTTATAAGCAACCGATTTGGAGGAAATTGTACGTATTAGCTATTTATGGGGGCGATAATATCTGGATATAAATTCAAAGGATAACAGTAATTCCCTTTATTGCCACCGTTGTTTTCAGAACGGACCCGGTAAGCGAAGTAGCCTCATGCGATTGGGATGGTACGAACATGTAAAATGAATTTGGATTGTTAGAAAAATAAAATGAATAATTTATGAATTGAGATTCAGTTTCTACATAAGTTTTTCATTACTTTTATCGTAAATAGTGTAGTTCAAATTAATTTTTAATGACAACAAATCAACGCATTATCGTAAAAAATACTCCTATATGTTAAACAAACAGAAGAAATCTTCTTTTTAACCCCCGACCCAAAAAGAGGGGTGTTATAAGTTTGACGTGTCTATCTGTGTATCTGTCTGTGGCATCGTACCTCCTAAACTAATGAACCGATTTTAATTTAGTTTTTTTTTGAAAGGTGGCTTGATCAAGAGTGTTCTTAGCTATAATAATCCAAGAAAATCGGTTCAGCCGTTTGAAAATTATCAGCTCTTTTGTAGTTATTACTGTAACCTCCATTTGTCGAGGGTGTTATAAATTTTTAATTTACATTTGTTATTTTATACGGTCATTTTGGTGAGTATAGGTATAGTCTGAAAAATTATTATAATTAGATAAATTCTATCGCTATGAATTGATTTTTTGCAATTTAAATGAACGAGGAAACAAGTGTAAATTAAAAATTTATAACACCCCTGACGATCCAAAGTATTTGAGTTTTCCAAAACATCATTTTCAAATAAATAATTATGTATTTAGGCAACGTCCATCTTGACAGCTTGACATTTGTCTATTGACATAATATTATGAACCTAACGGTTATATAACCTTCTTTTCTACAAGAAAACTAGAAAAGAGCTGATAACTCTTAAACGGCTGAACCAATTTTTTTAGATTATAGCTAAGAACACTCTCGATCAAGCCACCTTTCAAACAAAAAAAACTAAATTAAAATTGGTTCATTCGTTTAGGCGATACGATGCCACAGACAGATACACAGATACACAGATACACAGATACACAGATACACAGACACACAGATACACAGACACACAGATACACAGATACACACGTCAAACTTATAACACCCCTCTTTTTGGGTCGGGGGTTAAAAATAAACTTAATATACGTTCGATACGTTAGTTATTTTTCGAATAAAAAATGATGATACCAAAACGAATTGATTAGTAATTCTTTGTAGACACCTAACATAAAAACGCTACTATACTTCACAAAATAGTGCTATTTACGGAAGCGTTCATCTCATAAGCTGGATCATAAATTCTTAAGAGGGTATAATTTCCTACATTAGGATGAAAAACCGCAACCTGAGAAACCACAGCTGCGACGATGGTCCCACATTAGTTCCGTATTATATACCTACCTATGTACTTACCTATATAACGTTTGAACAAACCCCTTCACAACATCTGTGGATTACTTTTTGATTTGGAAAGTGAATCGATTTTTATAAGCCCGCGTAAGTTTCGGTTTTTAACCCCCGACCCAAAAAGAGGGGTGTTATAAGTTTGACGTGTGTATCTGTGTATCTGTGTGTCTGTGTATCTGTGTATCTGTGTATCTGTGTATCTGTGTATCTGTCTGTGGCATCGTAGCGCCTAAACGAATGAACCGATTTTAATTTAGTTTTTTTTGTTTGAAAGGTGGCTTGATCGAGAGTGTTCTTAGCTATAATCTAAAAAAATTGGTTCAGCCGTTTAAGAGTTATCAGCTCTTTTCTAGTTTTCTTGTAGAAAAGAAGGTTAGATAACCGTTAGGTTCATAATATTATGTCAATAGACAAATGTCACGCTGTCAAGATGGACGTTGCCTAAATACATAATTATTTATTTGAAAATGATGTTTTGGAAAACTCAAATACTTTGGATCGTCGGGGGTGTTATAAATTTTTAGTTTACACTTGTTAAAAAATCCGTGGCAATTCTTTGTTTGAATTTCGGGAATAAAAATTGTTCTTTATTTATTTCTGGGGTGCAAGCTTTCCTGTTCCAAATAGATGATTGAAATACCCGCAATCTTTTAGGTGTGGATTTAGCTTTTTAAAATCCATTTTCCGAGACAAAAAGTAGCCTATGTCCTTCCTCGGGATGCAAGCTATCTTTGAACCAAATTTTTTCAAAATTATAAAAAAGCCAGCAGACAGACAGACAGACATTGGCCGTTTTGTGGCCTTTTGAAGAATATATGTAAGTTAGAGAGCCCATAACATTGCTTCAATAAAATCTATAGATTACAATGCGATTAAGAAATAAAGGTCACAACTCTCAGCATTGAAGAATGTGACACACAGAGAAATAGAAAGCATACAAATCCAGCAGAATTCCGCGAGTAGAAAATGATGCGTGGAATTTTTCTTGAGGGTTATATTCTGCCTGCTTATGTTAAGCGATGTGGCGTAGTACAAAAGTAGGACAACAATATGCGCATCAGTTTATCATTAAAGGTGTAAGTCATTCATCACTGGCATCATTTACTCCTGGATAACCGCTGAATACCAAAATGATAACCAAAATGAAGTTGCCTCCATAACATAGAATAAAGATGAGATGATCTTGGGATATTGTGCGCGCCGCAGGAGCCTGAGTTTACGTGAAGGCTTTTGCATTGTGAGTTGTGTTGTTAGTATGTCGTGAAAATTTTATAATGTTGATTTCGTCAAATTAGGATTACTTATAATGAGAGGTAGAGTATATAGATATCCTTTCTTAATTTTCAGATTCCAAAGTTAATAAACCAGATTTATGGCGGCCCCTATTGTTATACTATCCGTGAAGTAGGTACCTTGGCCTAACCAAAATAATTATATTCATCATCATGATCCAGCCTTCGCCGGCCCACTACTGAGCACGAGTCTTCTCTCACAGTAAGAAGGGTTTAAATCATAAGGCATCCAGGTTGACCAATTAATGTAGGTATATTTTGTAAAATTTTAAATAGAAAGGGAAATTTTGTAAAAACTGTCAGCAATAAAGGCTTAGCTATTATAATAATAACTATCATAATATTATTATTTCTTTTATGCATTTGGGCTGATGCCATAATAAAACTGTAGGTATACCTACGTATACATATATTTTCAAGTAAGATGATTGATTTCTTGCAAAAAGATTTCAGTAAATTAATACTCAATTTTATAGACATCAAACATTATTGCTAACGGCCTCCATAATAAACTTAAAAACATATAAAGGTGAAAGTCACCTTCAAAATAAGGTATAAAGGAACGAAGAAAATTTATGGGATAGGTTTAAGTAGAGCATACGAATATAATGAATTCGCTTACGAAGCGTTACGATGCGCTCGGATCATTGAATATAGATCGGGGGATCAAAGAAAATTACGAGTTCTCAACAAAATTTGCGCTGCGCTAAGAATTTCCGGTTATTTTCTCATTTGCATGGCTCAAGACCAGCGTTTTTAAAGTCTAAAGTTGAAAGACTCTTTCCGGTGTCGATAATTCTATGCATTTAAAACTTTTATTTTTATTTTTGCAAAACTATCTGTTTTACTTAGATATTGCACCATAGGAATTTGAGAACGATATTTTTTTAGCTTTTTTATTTGGAAAAACATACAGGTTGTAACCTGAACGCTAGCAAAAACCAAGACAGGTTATAGTTCTGATAAAGTAACATACCATTAAGTACTGATAAAATACCATAAAACAAACTATGGATTTTTTTAAATTCTGATTTTTTTAAAGTTCACTTGTACAAGTATATTGCAAATAAAACATCTGCCTGATGCTAGAGGTCAACGAACGTTCCATAAATACCTAGGTCACTCGAAGTCACGGCCGCGTCGTAGCCTGTGTCACTCTGCAAGTCTTATATATCTAGGCAAAGTTGCTCCATTACAGAAGGACAAATCAACAAACCAATAAACAAATACACTTTTGCATTTATAATATGGATAGTGATTAGTGATTTCATCACTCTACGGTTTGAATTATTAATTTCTGTTTTTTTTCGTAGTCATCGTAAAAACAGATAAAAATGTAAACATGAATCGACGCTAATCAGTTGATTTGTAAACGCATACGCTGAGACCCGAAAAAGTTCCAAATTTTAAAATTAACATATAAATGGAAAGATTTACCCTAAACAAGATCAGAAGAATTTGTTCTAAGCCTAGGGGAAGCTGATGAGTGTTTATGAGGAGGATTATCGAGTGTGCGCCCGAGGACTTAAGATACAATTTCCTATTTACATTTTAAATACTTTTTAATCCAACGGATCTTGCAAAATCTTATAGTATTATCCTTAAAGTGTGGAGTTTTATTTTTCAAATACATATTTCTAAACACACGAAATATTCTGAAAATCTTTTATTTAGTGTAGATTACGTCAAATGATCTAGATTATATTTATAATGCAGGGATTTTATTATTACAGTGTTCAACATCAGCAGTGATAAACAATTCAGCCAAATCAAGTTCAATGAACTATCCGGGGAGCTTATTTAAGGCTCGAGGCAAAGACGAGGAACAAAGTGCAGTGACGCGAAGTATTTTTAACCCCCGACCCAAAAAGAGGAGTGTTATAAATTTGGCGTGTGTATCTGTGTATCTGTCTGTGGCATCGTAGCTTCTAGACTAATGAACCGATTTTAATTTATTTTTTTTGTTTGAAGGGTGGCTTGATCGAGAGTGTTCTTAGCTATAATCCAAGAAAATCGTTTCAGCCGTTTAAAAGTTATCAGCTCTTTTCTAGTTACTGTAACCTTCACTTATCGGGGGTGTTATAAATTTTTAATTTACACTTGTACACAAATAAAGCTCAGTATACTTTGTCATTTTTTCATACTTTTTCGCGTCGTTTTACTATGACTATTGACCATGCTAATAAAACTTTATTATAATTACTATACGATTCTTCTGTTCTTATTTGGGAACATCAGTGACTATTTAGTTAGCAACCTTAATTTATAGGAAATTCATTTCATATATCTACCTAGGAGGTCCCCTACATTCGTTGACGTTACTATGCCAAATACATAATGCCATATTGACGAGTATTTCGCCCTTACTTAATTCGCCTTTTCTTACAACAACAAACTAATCTCTAAATCAAATGGACACCGTGCTTTGTAAAAGCCTACTTAGGGGTGGTTTGAGTTAATTTTCAAGGAAACTCAACCGTTATCCTTCGAACAGAATCGCGTGACTATTTTTAATTAAACCTGTAAAGTCGCTCCATTCATCAAGCACTAAAATATTGCGTGTTTTTAAATATTCTGTTAAGGTGATCATATACTACGAGATTACATGCAAAAGACTCAATAATCGCAAAAGACACAAGAGATGTAGGTAGCGATTTTTTTTCTATGCTGGAATTGCATGTGACAAAATTCATTGTGACAATAGATGTGAATGTAAAACTAAAATACTAAAATACTACTGTGAAACTAAAATATGCCAGCACAGAAAGAAGTTCTAAATGTATCTTTGCTGAAGTGTTTTTACTTGTACTTATTATGTTGCTGATTTCCTTTGCATTCTTAGTGCTAAAAATGCAGCGTTTGAGCCTGTTTCTTATCTTAGATAAACTTAACGTAACTGATCTTCTTAAATAAACTGTTTACATCAGTATTTTTGAATACAATTTGACCTGTTTCTATAAATGTATTTTTTCTATGTAAAACGGCAAGTATTATTAATGTACGACGTGTCAACATACCCGATAAGAACCCGGCATGTTTCGTTAGAACTTGTAAGTCTTGTTTTCTTGACTACTAAATTAATAGCCACCCTTTTTCATCGCACATTGTTGCGTGCGCTAATGCGACGAGACCACTTGAAGGAATCGACCATATATACCTCAACAGCCGATTCAGCCGTGCAAGTTGTACAATTGTACACAAAATATTTACCCTCCTGCTTCTACAACCGCACCGCACGCCACGTATATGCAAATTGTAGAATCAGCTCCCAGTGGTGATGTTTCCACTAGATTACAACATGGAGTTATTCAATGGGCGGACTAACAAATTCCTAAAAGGCCAGCAAAGCATCGGTGGCATTTGGTGCAGCAAATGTTCATGGGCGGCGGTAATCACTTAACACCAGGTGACCCAAAAGCTCGTTTGCTCGCTATTTTTTTATTTTAAAAAAATGTTTATTGAACTGACTAATAAAAAAATTCGATGTAAGTGTGATTTGTTGATATATGTATACTTTTCTATGATTTTTCAATGAATCAGCATGTTTGCGTCCACCGGTGGACCAATATCTTCCAAACCACTTCGCCACCCACGATATTCTACGGTCTGCCGTCTGCCTTCCTCACCATAGATGACCATAGGGTCGTTCCCATAGACGTCATGCTGCAACATGTCTGTCCCAGCGGCCATCGGTTCTGCAACAGACATGGCTCGCCTGCCACAGCAGGCTAATCCATTAGACTACGACACCGCCCAGATTAGCAGCCTGAAGTGGCTGGCTGGAATTCATTTTGGTTCTTCGAAAAAATTAAATTATGGCGTAGGAAACAGAACATTGAATACGAAGCTGATTTTAGGTTCTGTGGCGTAGCCGCTACGCTACAGGAGTGAGCAGTGAGAATGTATTTCGAATCGTTACGCTACGCCGCGCACACCGTATTAGATATTAGGATAATATTATTAGTATTAATCATGTGACTGAAAATTTTCGAGGTCTCTCACCTCGAAAATTTTGCATAAACGAAATACGAATACGAGTTACCATTCGTACGTCAAGCGCGCGATGGTGTTTCTAGACAGGTTGTGCCACCATTATTACTATTTAAAGGTTGCGTGTGATAAGTACGTTTAAGAAAGTACCTACACAATATAGACTCCATTGCTCTAGTAACAAGTTTTATATACCTAGGTGTATAAATATAGCTAGGTAGTAGATGTTAATTTTAACTTAGAATTACGCGTTTCAAGCGAGTGAATAATGAGCAACGTCTAAAAGGTTTACAGCATTTTTCTTTTGCCTCCGTTGCTTATACTTTAATAGAACTGCTTGGCTCTAATGAGAGGAAATTGTTTCATTTTCTTATTTTTGCAAGTCATACAGACAGATCTATAGTATTATAATAAGAACCATTTATCAGGGGGCACGGCAGTGCCCCCGCCAAGACGAGCCAATTGCATTATTTACTATTAGGTACCTACTTACCCCATTATATTCTTAAAAAAATATAATATCATAATACAAAATTAAGACATAATATTGTTAAATATTTTGTTATTTTTTATTTGTTTCAAAGGAAAAATGGGATAAGTAGGTAAAGAAAATATTTTAATATTACTAGCGATTATTTTAAAATTACTATAATTTATGTTCTGTAATAACATTTATTCATTTACTAGAAAATTACTTGCGAATAAACAGCGCTATCAGAAAAAACGTCGTTCCATTTTATAGCTTTTCCAATAAACCTCTTTATTCAAATTCAAACCGAATTTTATGTGCATTGAAGCAAAGCCCTTATAATGGGTATCTGTTCAATCGGTATAAATGTTTTCTTTTTTGGGAATGAGTAGAGCCATCGAGTTAGACCGTAGAGCAGCAAACTTCATACATCAATCGTCAAAAATCGTCGTTATTTAATTGCCCTAAGTTTGTTAGAAACAAAATATTTCTTTAATTACTCTGTTGCTATAGGATTATAAGGGCCGACGCATATGGACGAAACGAAATCAAGTCCTTTTGAAAACACACTTACTCAGCTTTATGTACCTATTTTAACATATCTACATATTGAATTTAGTAAGTCCTAATGCACGCGAGCGTTAAAAAAGCATTGCATTAAAACCCAGCGTTGCGCTGAAAATACAAAGTGCTCGTTAAAAAAGAGTTGACGTGGGAACAAATACTTGGGAATGCATTTGTTCTATTTGAACGCTTTTTTAACGGACGTTAAAACAGCTCTCGTGCGAATGAGGTCTATCTTGAAAACAAAACACGATGGGAGCGCGCCACGTTGAGTGCGCCTGGGCTTTCTATATACCGCTCCCTTATGCTCAAGTAAATGAAGTTAAGTTGAATGATGCAAAGTCTACCAATAAAAGCGCCGGCTCTGTCTAAGTGCATTGCGCCTAAAAGTTGTGTAAGTTTTTATTTTTTTAATATACATACTAGCGCTTGATGCTATCAGACCTGATAGCAAGTGATGCATGATGCAGCCTAAGATGGAGTGCGCTTGCCTAGAAGATGCCTAAAGAGTGAATACTCTTGACTTGAAGGTTTCCATATTAAAATTGGAGAAGAAAACTGACACTGGAAGGGTGTTCCATATTCTAAGGGTTTATAAAAATAACGATATTATTATTAAAAACCCGGAGTAAAGGCAGATCCAGGTAATTTAACTTAACGTAATTTACCATATAGGCATAACAAAAAGCACGGCTGGTATAATTTTACACGCCAGTCAATTCAAGTCTGTTTGTCGCTGTCAGTCTGTCGCTCTAGGAACGTCATAACTCTCTGAGTAGGCAAGGGTATCATTATAACTTTCAACCGTTCAAAAGAGTGAAAGCTTCAGGAAACTCTTTAAAGAAAGAGAATTTGTGGTATAAGAATGATTTTTGTGGCAATTTGGATAAAAATCTGAAAAAATAAAATTATAATGTAGCCCTTTTTAATACTCAAGTACCTATCTATCACCTACCATAAGTATTATTTCTGTAATCAATTAATTAATTGATAACAATGCAATCCATGCTATCGATGTCCCACCAAACTCGGTCCTCCTTCTTCATCACTTACCTCCAGCCCGGCTAGCATGGGCAGTAGATAAAAATTATATCCTCGATTACATTCACTGATTTCTATGACATCAGTGGATATAATCGGGGGATATAATTTTTATCTATTGCCCATGCTAGCCGGGCAGGTGAGATAACAGTCATGGATTAACTTGTCCATATTATAATATAAAGGGTGTAATCAGAACGCTAGCAAAAACTTAGCGATATTATTATACTACCTAATACAATCCAATGCCAATAACTATTTGCCTTATCTTGTAGTTTTCAATCCGCATTGTAAAGAGTGCAAAACTCGAGTCAATGCCCCACTTACGACGCGGCATTAACTTCAAGTGGCTTATTTACGGAACATTCGTTGACCTCTAGCGTCAGTTAGATGTTTTATTTGCAATAAATTGTGAACTTTTAAAAAAATACAGGATTTTCTTTAGATTTTTTTTTGCATTTTTTGTGGTATCTTATCAGTAATCATCAGTACTATCACCTGTCTTCGTTTTGGCTAGCATTCTGGTTACACTCTGTATAAAAAGGGGTATATTAAATCATAGCTTTATTATCATGTCTCCCATGTCGCTCCCAATATGAATACACAAGTCGTACTCCAGTTATAAAAAATATCGTAAAATATTTTACTCCCGTATACCTATCTATACACACCGTCAGTATTGATGGCCCGTTATAAAGTTTATGAAGTTGTTAACTTTTATACAGACGACTATCGGTGTTACTCTATCGAAGTTCCAACACTTGGCTCATAATGACGTCCATAAAGTGGTTTGAAGAGCTGTGATTCGCTTAACTACCAGTAGCTAAGACAAACTTCAAGCAATTTAATTGATGAGTGCATTTTATCAATTTCTGGGACATTTTGTTTACAAAGTATTTAACTTCTTAATCAGCTGTTCTTTTGCAAATCATAATACCATAATACTTATTTTGAAACTATTGAAAATCCAGAGAAAAGCATCAATTCACACTTCTGAAAATTTAAAACAACTTAGGTAGGTATTACGAAATTCTCTACCTTACTTATTTTGAATTTCAGTTTCAACTGGAACTGGCGAGTTATATTCATGCTAAAATTTCGGTTCGCCATAGCAACTCTATATAAACACAATTACAAGAAAATAACAAATTGTGACAAGACAAAACATACGTTTGTATCGTTGTGCTAGCAAAAAGCGATATGTCGTTGTAGGCACGATAAATGAGTCTCGTTAGTGCCGTATAACAAAGGGCCTAGCGAGAAGTCGCCGACAACTAATAAGTGTCTGTTCGCATTATGACACACCGGCAGTTTGTGAGACAGTGGATAAATCGATGTATTATTTTCTTTTTTATTAGAGAAAGATTTTCGTTAAATTATGTATCACTGTCTCTGATTTTATTAATAAATAGGTAATAATAAGCTGATTCCCGCAACTTAATTCGCATGGAAGTAGGTTTTCTTTAACGATTCCATTGGAGTTCCTCTAGAATCTATCGTAGTCTAATAGAGAAAACCTACATATGCAAAATCCACTAGTTTAGGCTGTGCGTTGCCTGTCATTCATAAAATGACCGAAACTATAAATAGTAGGTACCATAAGTGTAATAAATAACGTATAATTTATGTTATGTGTTGGTTAACATTGGAACAAAGGGATGTGAAACGGTAAAAATGTCGTATATCTCCCGTGCAGCACGCCGGACTATCGGAGACGTAACTCTTCAGTAAAGCTGGGTTTCCCTTGGAATGGTTCTTGTGCAACCATTCATTACAAAAGCAACGATATGTAAGTAGTACCTATGTACCTAATTAAGGTGTATAGAGACAAATTCAAAACATTAACTTTACTCGTAGTTTTTGAATTGTGCTCTTTATAGTCTAATTTTTATATTATTAGGTATTTCACTCTATTCGAGTATTAAAATGTCATTGTATACTTTTTATAACAGATACTAGATTGTGGTCCGCGTGGATTTAGGTTTTTCAAAACCCCGCAGGAATTCTTTGGTTTTTCGGGATAAAAAGTATCTTATATGTTAGCCAGGGTATATATATAATCTATCTCCATTCCAAACTTCAGCCAAATCCGTTCGGTAGTTTTTGTGTGAAAGCTTAACAAACATACACTCATACAAACACACAATCTTTCACTTTTATAATATTAGTGTGATTATTGTGATGTATATTCGTGCATTAAGATGAAGTCAATTCTGAATAAAACGAATGTTAATTCATAGACGGCAGCAAGGGCACCATAGGTTTAAAGGTAATTTTATTACTTCAGATTTGACTGAAAAAATATTATTAATCTACCTTCTCCATGATTTGATATAAATTGTATTAGCACGATTTTCCAAAGCGACCAGGAGTAATAATGCGAACGAGCTCTAATATATCACGTCGGCCAACGATAAGAACGCCTGGATTTATGTTGCCGATTTCTAAGCGATACCGGCGTATATTACTATATTTTGGACACTAATTTTGCCTATTTATTTAGTTATGTAACAAAACATAGTAGGTATCTAAAGAGTGACACTAGTTATTTATTTATATCGTTGCAACTTGCATTCAAATGAAAATCGAACTACGATTGTGACGGAGCGACCTCTGTTAAAGAGACTTGCACTGATATATTATATTATTTTTAACCCCCGACTCAAAAAGAGGGATGTTATAAGTTTGACGTGTGTATCTGTGTATCTGCCTGTGGCATCGTAGCTCCTAAACTAATGAACCGATTTCAATTTAGTTTTTTTTGTTTGAAAGGTGGCGGCTTGATCGAGAGTGTTCTTAGATATAATCCAAGAAAATCGATTCAGCCGTTTGAAAGTTATCAGCTCTTTTCTAGTTACTGTAACCTTCACTTGTCGGGGGTGTTATACATTTTTAATTCACACTAGTCAATGCAAATGTTTACACCAATGTTAGTTATCTATCTATATCTATCTATAATAAAATTAATAAATAATAAAATTTATACAGCAGAACGATTACGTAGTAGCAGTTAAAAAGCGTTCAACAGATTACCTCGTTCGCTCCCCCGGGAGCGATAGATCGTTATCGCTTATAAATCGCTCAAGCTTATCGCATGCATTCAGAGGAAATGTGGAAAAGGTACTTTCCGAAACGCTATTCGTTCACGTTTTCGTTAAATTTTAACTCTCCATTTAGTGTGAGCTGAATTGCTAGGTTTGATAGCCTAGTGGTTAGGACGTCTGCCTCTTGTCCGGGAGGTCGGCGGTTCGAGCCCGGATACGCCTCTCTAACTTTTCGGAGTTATGCTTATAAATCGCTCAAGCTTATCGCATGCATTCAGAGGAAATGTGGAAAAGCTATTTTTCGAAACTCTATTCGTTCACATTTTCCCTAAATTTTAACCTTGTATTTAGTGTGAACTGAATTGTTAGGCTAGGAACAAATCTAGCGAAAAATCCGCACGGAATACGCGCGCGGAAATCGTAGGCATTTTGTCCGCGCAGATAAGGCGTTCTGTCTGTCTGTTACCATTTTACGGTGACGATCGCAATCACTACTGATTGGCCAACAAGGCCAAATATTGCCAAATCAGTGCTTAAATCCACGCGGAATAAGTTATTTTTGTAAAAGGAAAATCTGAATGATCTCTCACATCATAGGATTTTCATAAATGCCACCAAAAAAGAGTCGGGGCCAGCTAATATTATACTTTTTTTATTCATATAAAAAGAAACTGTCAGTTTGCACAGCTTCGTATAATCAGGCAATTTATTTAATACCAAAGTTTACAGTGTAATAAAACAAAGCAATATATTAACAATTTTCTGTTTACTAGTGTCTTGTACGAAAACATGTTTTCCCGGAGATGGTTCCGAACTAAGAAGGCAAATAAATACTGTGTAGCACTTATTTATATTGTTTGTTCCATCTGTTGGAAATACGGCTATCACAATTTCTACTTTAGGTATTCAACAAAAACCTGAGATTGATATAGGTATTAGTGCCACAAACCAAAAGAAAAATTGATAATAGGTAGGTATACCTACATACTCGTATAATGTGTCTATAAAATGAATTTGATATAAGACTTATTCAGTATAAATAATGTGAATAAAGTGATCTTCAATTTCAAGAAGCAAGACAAAAGCTTTATTAAAAGCTATAAGTCTTAGTATTTGGATTTCTGTGGATATATATACCTACTGCTTTACAACATATTTTGACAGAATTCGAATGTCTGTCCGTCTGATAAAGTCAATTCTTTAGCCAGATTAGTTCTCTGAATCTACTGGAACGATGAAGTTGAAATTTGGTTACATTTTTTAAATTAAAAAAAAATGCTTTAAATTATTTAAGAAAATAGGTGAAAATTTACCATTCCTATTTCCCCTTATCTCAGAAACTACTGAACCTAAAATTTTGAAAAATGTAGAAAATAGTTCTTTACTTATAGAGTAGGTATAGAAAACTTATAAGAAGTTTATGGTTTTAAAATAACATGGTAAATCTCTCAATAACGAAAACTATGTAATGTTATGTATGGTAAGTATGCTTACCTTTAGTGAGGAACAAAAAGAAACAACGACATAGCGTTTCTGTGAATTTTATAGAAACATAAAACATGTGAAAGCGCGCTTGGGCGACTGCTTATTTGCATAAAAGCGCCCTACGTTATGTATAAGTACTTATTTTTTTTATGTTTATATAAAACTACGGAGGTTTTTAGATCTCGGTCTTATTAAATATGTCGTTCCTTATCTTTGAACTTTGTAGGTTTACTCGTGTAATTACGAAAGATCAGGAAGAATAAAAATACACAGGTAGGTACATACTTAACGTTTAGGATGAGGTTTTTAAACAGCAACTTTTTTAAGAAAAGAAAGAAATTTTCCGATTTGGTGTGAAAAATTAAAATTCATTTTTAAAATTATCAGAATCAAATTCAATACGTTAAAATTGCAATGTTGTAGAGAATCCTTAGTGTAGCAGTTAGTAAACAAGTATCTAAAGTGAAAAATCTGAAAACCGTGAATTTGTGGTTACATCACAAAAAGAAGTGTTATTTCTTATGATACGGAATCGTTTGTGTGCGAGATTGACTCGCGCTTGGCCGGTTTTTTTTTAAAAATTGAACTTGTTATCAGCCTGAGGAGTCCGCGCATAGGTAGGTACAAGCTGTTCCCACGTATGATTACTTACCGAATAAAATATATTATTATCTTCCTTACAAAATACACAAAAAAAAAACTAAGTATATTTAAGTATAATAAAATATAGTTTTATAAAACTCGAGCTCAAATTTTCAAATAACTTCATTTTGAACAATAATATGAATATTATTATTCATATTGTTCATTATTAACGTACCTAGGTCGTTAGGTACGTAGATCACGATCAGTATTAATTTATGATACAATAATAGCTATTATGTTCACAGTAACACCAACTTCCACAAAGGCTTCCAACATTAATTGAACTGCTATCGATAATTAATAAAGAAGGAATAAAGGTTATTTAACGAAATTCCATGAATAAGAAAATGCTTCATTGAAATCACCTGAGGATTGATGACGTTGCCTTCCATTATGGTGGAGCCAAGACTGAGAATTTAAAACGTTTTCATTTGAATTGGAAATCATTAAAAATTCTATTATATTGCTGAAACGCTGTGCTTAGGTCTAACGCAAACTACTGTTTTTTGTCTGAGACCGATTATTATTCTACAATTACTTACAACGGTCTTTAAGAGTTTGAATGTCTAGGTAATGAGTGTGGATGGTGATCTATTTAACTCCAATATCGCACAATGCTGTATGCGTTAGTGCGTGTTCATCGACTTGATTTACCTATACAATATGTTTAACGTCAAAAACATTTTTTTGTAGGATCGTTTATTATTGAAGTTTTCGTAAACTTTATAACGTTGAGTTACCATTAAATATAATAATATTCTACTAGCTTTTCCCGCGATTTCATCCGAGTGATAAATAGCCAGAGATAAAGTAGCAAACTATCAGTGAAATAATTTTCAGTATCAGATCTAGTTCGGAGATTACTCCTAAGTTTCCAAACTTACAAACATACCTCTTTTTAATAAGTATTATAGCTAGATTTTGCTATTTTCGACTATTAATCGTTCGTCTGCAGTTGGCGTTACTTACCGCGCTGAATATTATTCATGAAATATAAAAACGCAAGGAACTATGTAAAAGAACTGAAGAGACTGAAAATATATAGTTTCAGTATCACTACTACAGTTATACTAATACTTATCTCTGTGTGCAGGTACGCATTACGCATAGGATTTTTATTGGTCTAATAGAGGATGCCCGCGACTTCGTCCGCGTGGATTTAGGTTTTTAAAGATCCCGTGGGAACTGTTTGATTTTCCGGGATAAAATGCCTATGTCAATAACAGGAACGCAAGCTACCTCGGTATCAAACATATAAAATGGGTTAAGCGGATGGGCTTTTAGGAATCCCGTGGGAACTCTTTGATTTTCCGGGATAAAAAGTAGCCTATGCCCGTCCCCGGGATATAAGCTTACCCTGTACCAAATTTCGTTACAATCGATTAAGCTATTGGACCGTGAAAAGGTAGCAGACAGACAGACAGACACACTTTCGCATTTATAATATTAGTATGGATGTATGTTTCTTACCTTTTCCATTTCTAAACCAATTTTTTTGAAACATGAAACACGCCAACCAAATTAAATGTCTCCTCCTTTTCTGAAGTCAACTAAAAAAAGAATACAATGCAGTGGGCAGCACTCCAAAAGTTTTAAGTCAATTTTTTGATTCAAAAAAATATTTATTTATTTATTACTATTTTGAGATCCCGAATCATCAATATTATCATAGTATAAATTAAATTATTTATGTAACTTGAGGATTATTAATTGTATCCTCTCTAACTAGATGGAGCCACCGGCAATTTGCGTTGCACCAAAACTCACCTCAGTACTGAGCGTAAATAGAAGTAGAGACGTGTCTTGTGTAGCGAAGTCACGGGTATTAGCATAAGTTTATTTTATGCTTTACTATAAATGCGAAAGTGTGATTTAATATTTTTGAAATGGGGTATAAAATAAACACCCATAATAATAATTTTATAATAAAGTTGGAATCCATTCGGTAGAGTCCTCAATGCACACGGACTCTACCGAATGGATTCCAACTTTATTATAAAATTCGTTTATTATTATTCGTCATTAGTGATTAGTGTTAATCACTAATGACGAATGCATATTGCACATTCACTATACAGTATACACTGTATTTTTAACCCCCGACCCCAAAAATAGGGGTGTTATTTATATTTTAATTCAATATTCATACAGTTTTGGTGTAGATTGCTCCAGCAGCCACTAGACAAGACACAAAAAAAACCGGTCAAGTGCGAGTCAGACTCACGCACTCAGGATTCCGTACTTTAGTATTTTTTCCGACATTTTGCGCGATAAATCAAAAACTATTATGCATAGAAATAAATAAAAATCTGTTTTAGAATATACAGGTAAAGCTTTTTCATAATAATATACCACACTTGGTATAGTTATCTTACTTTGAAAATTGAAACACATTTTAATTTTTTTTAAATGATGTAACCACAAATTCACGGTTTTCGGATTTATCCAGTTACTTGTGCTATAAGACCTACCTACCTGCCAAATTTCATGATTGTAGGTCAACGGTAAGTAACCTATAGTTTTTCTTGACTGACACGACGGATGCACGGACGGACAGACAGACAGACAACAAAGTGATTCTATGAGGGTTCCATTTTTCCTTTTGAGGTACGAAACCCTAAAAATGAATACCATGTAAGAGAAATTGTATTTCATCATCACGTCTATTTACCTATTATTATTATTAGAACCTTACAGTGTTTTGGGTAACCAATTTTCCCACCCTGAGCTGCTGAAACACCTTAGATGTTTCATGTCTTAATTTTTTTGTTACTTACCTAAATAAATCCTTTTATTTGTTTATAAATTATTTGTATTAATTTTGATACAACTACAGTTATCAAAGTAATTTATTTCTTGTCATAATAATCGAAAATTATATATTGATACTGATTGAGGGACATAGATATCATATTCAGATAGATGTCCGTAGGTACACTCGGACCGCTAAGACAAAGTCAACGAGCTTTTTTTAACCCACGACCCAATAAGAGGGGTGTTATATATATATATATATATATATATATATATATATATATATATATATATATATGTCGGCGGTACCGACTTTTAGCTGTCAACACTTCGCTCACTGAGCATTACGTCATCTCCCCACTGTCGTCGTTGGACTATAAAATCAGACACGCTGTGCGAAGCGGGGCAGGAGAGACGGCAGACGAGCCCGTCTGCCGTCGAGTGCGCTCGAATCGTTTGCGCACCGGCGTTCGGAGCCCGCCTACAGTCTTTCGGACCATTTTCGCGACTTGCCTGTCCGAAACTCACTGCGTCCAGCGGGGGTGGTTCGGACTCACGCGTTCGTGCTTCCCGGTCTAGTCTCCCGGTCTGCCACAAGCGGCAAGCCCCGGGTGCTGGGCCGGTGGGGTCGACGTGCCGACACCCTTGTCTCGGGCTCACGCCAGGCAAGGACCGCCACCGTTTCGTCCGCCAGCGCTCCGATAGCGCTCTCGCGTCCGCGACTCGCGCTGTGCGCATGCGTTCAAGAAGCCGGTGGTAACGCGCGGAAAGTGCATTATGCCACCACCGCCGCTTCCGCAGCGCCGCGTGACGCGCCCGCGCCCCATCCGCCGCAGGGTGTTCGTCCGATCGTCGGACACCCTGGAGGCCATCATTGCATCGGGCCAGGCAACCCTCGCCGCCCGCGCTGCAGCAGCCATGAACAGTCCGGCAGTCGGCGCCGGCGAAGAATCCTTCGCCGCGAGCCCACTCGCACTTTCGCCGGCTCCATCCTCCCCGGCCTCATCGCTGCCGGCCATCGCCTGGCCGGCTAGCCCAGCCGACCCACGCGCCGCCGACCCGCGCGCCCCCGCGCCCCGCACCGATTTTCGCGCTGTGGCGCCTCGCCACGACCCGCGCGCGGCCGCGCCGCCTGTCGCCGTGCCGTCCCGCGCCGACTCGAGAGCGGCCGCGTCTCGCGCTGACGTGAGCGCCGCCCCGCGCGCCGTACCCGCGCCCGCGTCCGCGGCCACACCGACCGCCGCGCCGCGCGCATCTCTCCAACCCGCCGCGCCGGCGACTCTCTCTCCGTCGCCGCACGCGCCGCGCTTCCCGGCCCCACAGGACAACATTGCTGTGGGCCGTTTTCCCTCTCCGCCGCAAAGGAGAGGAGAGAAAACACCGGCCTTCACTCCACCAAATATGCCGGCCCTGTCTCCGGAACCCATGGAGACCGCGCCGGCGAGTGAGCCCGGCCCCTCCTACGCAGCTGCTGCGGCCGCTGCAAAGAGGCCCAAGACGACCCCGTCGGGCACCGCTCCAGTGCGCGCTCCTGCGCCCGCGCCCGCCGCCGCCGCCACCGTCGACCCCAGCAAGACGCCGAAGCCGAAGGCCGCCCGCTACCCTCCGCTGATCGTGGAGGTGCTGCCGGACTGGCCCACTCACTTCCGCGAGCTGAAGAGGCTCCTCGGCCATGCTCCCAACGGACGCCCATTTGGCAAGGGTGTCCGCTTTATACCCAAGTCGGACCAGGAGTTCCGCGCCATCCAGCGCTACCTTACGCAGCTGGAGAGCGCCAGCGGAATCTCCTGGTTCTGCTACTCGCTGCCGGCTGAAAGGAGCCTCAAAGTCGCGATCCGCGGTCTGCCGGCGAACACAGAGCCGGAGCTCGTCGAGGCAGAGCTGCGCGAGCTCGGATACGTCCCCGAGCACGTGAGGACGATCCCCGCGCGTCCAGGCAGGCCTGGATGCCTCATGTTCGCGCAGCTGCAGCGGACACCAGACATCACACCGGGCATATACGAGGTGCACGAGCTCCTCTGTATGCCCGGCATCACTATTGAGGCCTGGCGTGGCAGGAAGGGGCCCGCCCAATGCCACAGGTGCCAGCAGTGGCGGCACAGTTCGGTGAACTGTCACCGACCCCTAGTCTGCGTGGCCTGTGCGGGAAACCACGCAGCCAGGGACTGTCCGCGCCCCAAAGAAGAGCCGCCGACGTGCGCCAACTGCGGCGACGCGCACACGGCGAACAACGCCAACTGCCCCGTGTTCCGCAAGGAGCTGCGGAACCGTAGGGCGGGCACTGTCGCGCGCACCGCACCGGCGCGCGCCGCCGCCGCCGCCTCGACAACCGAGGCCAACGCACCCGGCTCGCTCATGGCTGCCGCCAACCAGCCACAGCAGCAACCGGGCCGCAAGCGCCGCCGCAGACGTGGCAAGCGCGCGCAGCCGCGCCATGACACGGCGCCGGCCGCGCCACAGCCCTCTGCCAAGCGCCCGACGGCGGCCGCATCCGCGGCTCCCGCTGCGCCACAGCCTCCTACCAAGCGCCCGACGGCGACTGCACCCGCGCCGCCAGCCGCCCAGTCCAAGCCCACCGTGGTCGCCGCTCCCGCGAGGGAGACGAAGGCGAAGCGGAAGGGCGCGCCGCGCCCGGCACCTCAGCCGGCCCCCGGCCACTTGGACTCCAGACTTACCAAAGTCATCGGCACCCTACACCAGGTTCTGTTGGCAATCCAGGAGCAGCGTGATCCAGCCCCGCTGATCCTCGCCTGCATCGCTCGTCGTGGACCTCCACCGGCCGCCAGCCGCTCGACGGATCTCGACCAAGGTGCTAAGAGCGAAGACGACGAGAACGAAGACACTACTCAGGCCTCGCTTTCGAAGGCGTCCAAGTTGGAGCTTCTGGACCGCGTTCACGGGGATCTCACCGCGATCATGGCTGCGGTGACGGGGCCCGTGTCGCGTTTGAATAAGGAGAGCACGAACGCCATCAGCGCCAGCGTACAGGACACACTTGCGGTGGTCGCTGCCCTCAGCCTGCGCCTGTGCGAGATGGAAGCAGAGCTCGGCCGGGCGAACGCGAGGTGCGCAGACATGGAGAAGGAGCTGCTGCTCGCCAAAACTACCATTGGGTCGCACACCACAGGTGCACCAACGCCTAGCGCCAGTTCGCAGCCGTCTTATTCGGCTGCGCTAAAATTATCAAAGAAAGCGGACCCGAAGCCCATTCCGGCCGAGCGAGGCCCCGTCCTTGCATTTTACCCGGCCGAGGACCAAATAGACAAGATAAAGACTGCCGAAGACACGAAGGCGGAGCTCAAGCGCGCGGTCAATCCACGCGTGCTTGAGGTCCAAATAGAGAAGGTGCGCAAAGTAGGGAACGCCGGGGTGGTTGTGCAGACCACCTCATCGCACGCTGCGGACCGACTCAGGAGTGCGGCTCCTCCGACACTCAGGGTGACGGAGCCGCGGAAGATGTCGCCGCGCATTTGCCTCCGCGACATTGACGGCAACCCCCCGGCAGAAGAATTCCTGCTGGCCCTGCATGAACAGAATCTGCGGGGCACTCAGTGGACACTAGAGAGGCTGAGGGCTGAATGTAAAATCTTCAAGATGAATGGACGTCAGCACCAGTCCACGACAGTGATTGTGGAATGTCCACCAGCGCTAAGGGAACACCTGTTAAGCAAAGGGAAGATATACATAGGTTGGCAGTCCACCGAGGCGTGCGACTTCGTTCGGGTGACATGCTGCAACAAGTGTCAAACCTTCGGTCACCCGGAGAAATACTGCAAGTCCAAGGAGGTGGTATGCGGGAAATGCGGCTGCACCGGGCACAAGAAGGACGACTGCAAGGCGGAAAAGTCCCGGTGCGCCACTTGTCACCGTTTCGGTAGGGAGTCGGACTCTCACACCACAAACGCACGGTCCTGCCCCGCCCGCCAGTACGCTGAACAAAGGGCCGTCGCTACAACGAATTATGGCTGCCCCTAGGGGGCCTCAAACTCTTCGTGTCGGGCAGCTCAACCTCGGCGGTGCTGCTGTTGCGACGAGTGAGCTACCATCGCTCGCCCGGGCGCTGGGGCTGGACGTTGTTCTTGTGCAAGAACAATACTCACAGCCTCCGCCTGGCCTCATCCAGCACGGCGCCTCAGCCAAGGCTGGAGCACTCGTCGTGTCGGCGGACGTCGCGGTGGTGGCCCTCAACCATCTCTCCACGTCGCATTGCTTCGTCGCGTCGATCAGTAAAGGCGGGGCGGAGTTTACTATCGTTTCCGCATACTTCCAATACTCAGAGTCCATCGACCCGCACCTACACCACCTGGAGAAGACTATAGACTCCCTAGGGCACAGAAGCGTCGTCATCGGTGCTGACGTCAACGCGCACTCGCCTATGTGGCACAGCGAGCCCCGCCACTACACCGGGCGGGGCCAGGAAACGGAGCACAGACGGAGATCGGTGGAGGATTTCATCACATCAAGAGGGCTCGTCATCCATAACGCCATGGGCCAACCCGCAACCTTCAGCGGCCCAAACGGAGAGTCGAATATTGATGTCACGCTAACAACACGTAGCGTCGCAGTCCAGGACTGGCGAGTGCGCGACGGAGCTTCGTCAAGCGACCACCGCCTCATCACTTACACCATTGTCTGCGATCGCGCGCGACGAGCTGTACAGTGCGCCGAGCTTGTCGATGGTGGACCGCCGAGGTTTCGGGAAAATGGGGTTGACTGGAGCCGTTTCCAAGCGACGATCAGTGCAAGAGTGGGGCTCCTGGACGAGCGGAAGAATGCTTCCGCCCTGGCCAGTGAGCTCACGGATGTTGTGGTGCGCACTGCGCATGAATGTCTGGGTGTGCGTGGACGGAGCCGGGATACCGGCTACGAGTGGTGGAGCCCGAGGCTGGATGCCATGCGCAGGAAAGTAGGCAGACTTCGCTGCGCATGGCAGAGCGCTAGGAGAGTGGGTGGTGACAGAGAAGAGAGGGCTAGGGACGCATTCCATGCAGAACGCAGGAGGTACCGACAGCTTATGGTGGAGACGCAGAACAGCTATCACCTCCGAGAGGCTGAGTCGGGTAACGTCGACCCCTATGGTCAGGCGTATCGGGTTGCCTGTGGGAGGTACCGACCTCCCGCAAACGTCATCAACGGCATTAAGTATGCCGACGGCCACTCGGAGAGTGTCGGTGAGGCCGTGGATAATCTGTTGCATGCCCTGTGTCCGGACGACGACCCGTCTAAGGATACGGCGTATCACAGAGAGGTCCGGCTAGCGGCCTCCATTTTCCCGACTGGCTGCGACGCGCCTCCACTCACTCGAGACGGGCTGCAGGCCATAGTTAGGTCCCTGCCTAACACGGCTCCGGGAATCGACGGGATCACGGCGAGAATGGTCAAGCACGTGTGGGCTGCGGCCTCCGCGGAGCTTGTTTGGGTGTACGGTAAGTGCGTCGTGGAGGGGGTTTTTCCCGATGTTTGGAAGGACGGCAGACTTATCGTACTACCCAAGGGGAACGGTAAACCACTGACCGACCCGAAAGCGTATCGTCCGATCACGCTCCTTCCCGTCTTTGGCAAGATTTTAGAACGCGTATTGTTACTGTGTGCGCCCCAGATCGCAATGGGGATCTCTCCCTGTCAGCATGGGTTCACTCCGGGTAGATCGACCGTCACGGCGTTGAGCGAGATCCTAAGCACAGCAAGAACTACTGAAGCGAAATACGTGCAGGCAATCTTCTTGGACATCTCTGGTGCTTTCGACAACGCTTGGTGGCCGATGATTATGCTGAAGGCCAAGCGTGGCGGGTGCCCGCCCAACATTTACCGCATGCTCGCTGACTACTTCAGCAGACGGCGAGTAGGCATGTTCATCGGCGACCGGGTACAGTGGAAGGTGTCAACCATGGGTTGTCCGCAGGGGTCAGTGCTGGGTCCTACGTTGTGGAACGTCCTGCTCGATGACTTGTTTCGGTTGCCGCTCCCTGGGGGGGTCAAAATTGTTGCATACGCGGATGATGTCACCGTGCTGATAGAGGCCGCCACGAGACGGAAGATCGAGCTGGCTGCGGCCGACTCCATCTCCCTCTTTGAGGGCTGGGCCCAAAGGAACCGCCTCTCCTTCGCCCCTGCGAAATCGCAGACGGTGACGCTTAGGGGTAGGCTCCAGCGGGCTCCGGTCATCAAACTCGGTGGTGCGTCTATCGGGGCGGTGCGGTCTGCCGTCGTACTGGGCGTAACGATCGACTCAAGTCTGTCCTTCGCCGAGCACGCGCGATCGATCGGAGAGCGCGCCGCTAACTGCTTTGGGAAGATGTCGCGCGTGTCGACCTCTTCCTGGGGCATTCGATATCCAGCGCTGCGCATTCTCTATTACGGTACCTATGTAGCATCGGTCACGTATGCTGCGGCGTGTTGGGCCGAGAGGGCGACGCTCTATGTCGTGCGGACGTCGTTGATCCGGTCCCAGAGGCCCGCTTTGATCCTTCTGACCAAGGCGTATCGATCGAACAGTGCTGCCGCCCTTGCCGTTCTGGCGGGGGTGTTGCCGGCGGACCTGGAGGTGATCCGTGCTGCCCGGGTAGATGAGGCGCGTAGGACCGTGGCCAAAGCGGAAATGGGCAGGCGTAAGCGTGAAATCGGGTCGGCCATTGTAGCGGAGTGGCAAGCACGCTGGACGGTTGAGACGAAAGGGAGTGAGCTGCGTCGGTTCTTCCCGGACGTGGCCGGTCGGCTCAGGTCAACCTGGGTCGCACCGGATTATGAGACCTCGCAGATCCTGACAGGCCATGGGTGCTTCAACAAGCGCCTGCATGACATGTGTCTTGTTGATAGTGGTGTGTGCTTGTGTGGACTGGCGGAGGAGGACCTTCACCATGTCTTGTGGGAGTGTGCGGTATACGAGGACCTCCGGTGCGCCCTGCTGGACGGGATCGTTCGTGAGGAGGAGGGTCCGGTCTACTACCAGGACCTCGTTGCTACGGCGGAAAACTTCGGCAAGCTACGGGAGTTCGCGCACCACTGGCACAAGAGGCGGAACAGCTCGGAGTCGTGATCAGGGACCTGCGCAAGGAGAAGAACGGATCCGGACCGCGTGGCACGCGGGGATCTATGTATTGTGCTCGTCTGCCCCAGAAAGGGGAGAAAGACAAAAAGGGACAAGGAGGAGATAAATAATTTGTAGGGAGTCAAGAATGCGCCCCTGGGAAACACGCCCAGAGCAAGTACCGGGGGGCTCTCCCGCGATTCGGCCCATATAACCGAGAGGTTGGTGGGGCCATGGGTGGTTGGAGGGTTGATCCTCGCCTGCATCATGGAGCTCTGCAGCTCTGAGTGAGCTCCGTGTGGCATTCTGGAATGCCGACGGGCTTTCGTCACAAAAAGCCCGTCTTTTCAAGAACCTGATGTCTCAGCGTCGAGTGGACATCGGCCTGATCAACGAGACTCACCTCAGACCAGTAGACCGGTTGAACTTTTCGGGATACCACGTCTACCGGGAGGACCACGCCTCGCCGATCGGGACTGCTTACCGGGGATTAGCAGTTTTGGTCCGTCGGAATGTCATCCACCAAGTGCTGCCAGTACCTCAGCTGCAGACGACCTACGCACTGGGCGTGGAGGTCTGCATTGACCGCCAACCCACCCGTGTGTTCGCCTTTTACAAGCCGCCGACGAATCGCCTCGCAGTGACTGACGTCCACACCTTGCTGGACTCGCCACTGCCCACGATTATCGCCGGGGACTTCAACGCGAAACACACGGCGTGGAATTCCAACCACGTGTGTCCGGACGGCAGACGCCTCCTGGACGATGCAGACCGCCACGGGTACGTGGTGCTGGGGCCAGAGGTCCCGACGCACTACCCGTACGCCGCAGCATATACGCCTGACGTCATCGACATAGCCGTCACCTGTGGCTTGTCCGCCACGCCGACGTTAGACGTACTGGATGACCACCTCATCTCCGACCACCAATCAGTCCTCTTGACGCTGAAGACAACGCCGATGACTTCTCTTCTCCCTCCGCCAAAGCATCGCCAGGACTGGCGAATCTTCGCCGAACACATGGCCAAGCATTCGCCGTCCTTCAGAGTGGAGAGCCCTGCAGACGTCGACCGACTCGCCGAGGACCTCAGCGCGACTATGTCCACCGCGCTTCGAGAGTCCAGACTCGACGCTGCAGCCATGCGAAAACCACGCCAGCTCCCATCCTACATCCAAGCGATGCTGGAGGAGAAGAGGAAACTGCGCCGGACATGGCAAAACCAGCGGTGCCCGACCATGAAGACGCGGCTCAACGCTCTGGCCGCCAAGATCTCGGAAGCGTTACAAACTATCGCTGACGAGTCTTGGCATATGACCATCGAGCGAGCCGGCGATGACTGGTCCGGCATCCACCGCCTTTGCCGCCGACTCTCCGGGAAACCGCCTCCGATTAGGCCCCTCCTGGCCGGTGACGGAACCCCGCGTTACCGTGCCGAGGACCGAGCGGAGATCTTTGCGGACCACCTGGAGACGCAGTTCACCCCGAACCCGACCACAGATGTGCAGCACGAAGAAGCCATCGAGCGACACTTGGAGGCATACTTCGAGTCGCCGATAGCGCCGACGGAAGACCCCGTCGTATTTTCCCCTGGACAAGTCCTTCGGATGATTCGACGAACTAAACTGCGCAAAGCGCCCGGCCCCGATCGAGTCACCAACGAAGCCCTGCGTCACCTACCCCCGCGAGCAATCGCGACGTTGACGCGGCTATTCAACGGGATACTCCGCACCGGGCACTTCCCATCGTCGTGGAAGCTCGGCCGAGTCATCATGATTCCGAAGCAGGGGAAAAACATCATGCAGCCTGGGAGCTACCGTCCCATCACGCTGCTGTCGACGATCTCGAAAGTCTTCGAGAAGTTGCTGTTGCTGCACATCACGCCTCATATTCAGCCACGCGACGAACAGTTCGGTTTCCGTGCCGAACACTCTACCACGCTCCAAGTCTCGAGGGTACTGCACCATCTCGCTGCCGCCATGAACAAGCGAGAGCGGTGCATTGCAGTATTCCTCGACATGGAGAAGGCGTTCGATCGCGTCTGGCACACCGGGCTCATCTACAAGCTGTCCACGTCTACTATTCCTCGTCGAGTAGTCAAGACTGTGGCCACCTTTTTGCAAGACAGGCGATTTCAAGTGGCGGTTGAAGACGCCCTGTCCACGGAGCGCCCCATCCGAGCCGGTGTGCCTCAGGGAAGCTGCCTGTCGCCCGTCTGCTATGGCAGATACACGGACGACATCCCAGTGGTCGGCGACGCCATGCTGGCGTTGTACGCCGACGACGCTGCATTCATAACAAAGTCGATCAATGGACCGCACGCGGCGATCAAAATGCAGCGTGCACTGGATGCACTTCCCGCTTGGCTGAATGACTGGAGGCTGAAGGTCAACGTGGCGAAGACTCAGGCGGTATCCTTCGGGCGGACTGCCCCGCCGCCACGGGTATCGCTCTTAGGAGAGACCATCGAGTGGACGCCCTCGGCCAAATACCTGGGGGTAACCATCGATAGGGGACTCAAGATGCGATCCCACGTGAAGAACGTGGTCACGCAGACGCGCGCCGCACGGGCTCTCTTGCGCCCAGTGCTGGCGTCCCACCTGCATCTCCGTACGAGGCTGTGCGTCTACAAGACGTACGTCCGCACGCGACTCACTTACGCGGCCCCAGCTTGGTACGCGCTACTAAGCGAAACGGACCGCAAGTCGCTGCGGGCGCAGCAGTCGCTAGCGCTCCGCACCATCGCCGGAGCTCCACGCTTCGTACGGAACGCGGTCATCTCCAGGGACCTGCGCATGGAGAGCCTCGACGACCACGTTCGCCGCCTGAGCACCTCGATGTTCGCGCGCGCTGATGGAGCGCAAGCCCAGCACCTGCGGGGCATCGCGCCATACCATCGGCGTCCGCCGGACAAGTTAGGTCTGCCACGTGACCTGACCATCTGAATAGTCACCACTGCTTCCCCGCCGCTGGCTGACGGGCGCTCGCCGGAACATCGCCGGCGGGCTCGACCTCGCCGAGCCGCGGGCGTTAGCCTCAAGGACATCCCACGCCGCCGCAGTAGCTGATCGCTCGCGAACATCCGCGGGCTCGATCGCACTGCCGTGCGGCCACTACCGGACATGACAATCCGGAATTGACACCCAGACCAGTGGTCCAACCCCGTGCCCCGCCCGCAGTCGCAGGCGGCGTAGCCACCACTGAAGAGGGCCATCGCCCTGACCAGTCACCCCGGGACCCGAAAGGGTCCGCGTGGACGACCTCGAGATGAAGCGGGGCATTATTCGTCCGGTTGTTGCCGAGGACACTTCTCAGTAGGCATAGTCTGTCGTACTGTAGAATTGTGGTTACCTTAAGTGGTACTGTTGGTTAGACGAGTTGATATTGTGGTGATTAGGTTAGATGGTCGGTTTGGGACCGGTGTAGGGGTGGAGGAGCCGGTCTAGGTAGGTTAGGTTAGGTTTACCTAGTTACGCTGGTAGTTGTGACATGCAGTAAGTGAGAGTTATCATGGTTTTAGTCGAAGGTAGTTCAATATCACTTGATAGTCCAAGAATATCGTTAGTACGCCCACGAAAGCTCGGTTAATCTAAAGGTTGCTATCCTGACATATCCGCTTAGTTATTATCCAGGTTTACTAGTGGTTGGATCATGCTTCAATCTTAATAATCATTAGAAGCGCCTACAAAGTAATAAAAAAGTGAAAATATGCCCACGATAACCTGATAACACCCTCGGCCCTCCGTTATCAGAAGTGGGATGCCCTAGGGCTCCAGAGTAGTCTAATGATTGATTTAGTGAGTTACTAGTCTTAGACAAAAAGAATGTATCGAGGTGATTAAGCTACCCTCTGTGTTGAAAATAATACCGAGAGGACAGAGGTGTCTTACGTGTTCGTTCATTTTAAAATGATTTGTTACAAATACTACCTTTCACTACCGATATTACCTCGCGGAACATGTTGCAACAGGAATTGAAGGTGTTTTTCTATTTTGAAACGTAAACAAAGCAATATCGAACCACCGTCGTCTTGTGGGAATAACCGATTTAATTCTACAACGTGGAAAGTTTTTCGACCTAATTTAGACCAGAGTTTTCAATCAAGTAAATCAGTGTCCGTCACTCGATGGAGGTGGCATGAGTTACTACTTTTAGTAACGACTACCGTCACTCGATGGAGGTGGCATGAGTTACTACTTCTAGTAACGACTATCGTCACTCGATATAGGTGGCATGATTACCGTCACTCGATGGAGGTGGCAAGAGTTATTACTTCTGGTAATGACTACCGTCACTCGATGGAGGTGGCATGAGTTACTACTTTTAGTAACGACTACCGTCACTCGATGGAGGTGGCATGAGTTACTACTTCTAGTAACGACTACCGTCACTCGATGGAGGTGGCATGAGTTACTATCGCTCGATTTAGGTGATGGTAACGACAAATTTATCGTCACTCGATTTAGGTGGCATGAGTTACTATTGCTCGATTTAGGCAATAGTAACGACAAGTTTATCGTCACCCGATTTAGGTGGCATGAGTTGCTATCGCTCGATTTAGGTGATAGCAACGACTAGTTTATCGTCACCCGATTTGGGTGGCATGAGTTACTATCGCTCGATTTAGGTGATAGTAACGACAAGTTTATCGTCACTCAATTTAGGTGGCATGAGTTACTATTGCTCGATTTAGGCAATAGTAACGACAAGTTTATCTAGTTTATCGTCACTCAATTTAGGTGATAGTTTTGCTGACTAAGACACGTGATACTATTCACTATTGGGATAGTCTTCACTAATGAGATAGAGTTGATTTCTTATCCAACCATGCTGTAGAGAATTAAAGAAAATTTCGTATTGTAGCTGTAGCAGTATGATGTCAACAATGAACTCTTTCACTAAAAGTTAATCAGGAAAAGCCGAGCCCTTTGATTGTAGCAAGTTGTCTCTTTTACACGAGCATCACACAGGGACGTGTGACGTGTCAGTTCTGGCCGTATCAGAGACCAACATTAAAGTGGCCATTATTTAAAGCACCATCTGTTATTAAATGGTTGTACTGCTGAATTGTAGAGCGACATCTGTTTGCGAACTCAGGTTCGTTCAGCGTGGTACTAAGGACGACAGTTACAGTTAACCACATATCCTTAACAACAACCAAAAAAAAAAAAAAAATTTTTGTTTTTAAGCTCAGTTAGACGCCACCGAGTTTCTTGCTGGTTCTTCTCGCTAGGTTGTGGCATTCCGAACCAGTGGTAAATTCGTTTTGAATAATGTTTAGATCATGATTGATTAAGAGTTGCAATAGCAATTGCGCTCTAATCATATGAACTGTAGTTTAGAATCGGTTGAACTAAATTTCGCGTCGCGACATGTCAGTAGATAGGTTCTTGTAATTAGGTTTTGGTTCTTCTCGCAGTGTTAGCCTATGTTTTAGACAGATGATCAGTTGAAAGTAATTCCTTAACCTAGGTTGGTTGTGTCAACTTCCTAAGTGTTGAGATGTGATGAATTAGTCAAGCCAAAGAGCCCTAGAAAAAGCCGTGGGGGTCAGAATCATAACCAATAGCATTGTACGTTAATTATTGTAATGTTTCTGGTTTACGGAGGTTTAGTGACTGAGAGGACATTGATGTCCAGTTTTAGAATGAGAAAGATGTTCATTGACAGTTAACTGCTAGCCAGGATGGACGAGCGGTATAATGATTTGTGGTTATGGTTTTGTCCTCACATGCTTTGTGACATTTAGCGTACGAGGACGTACGCCGGTCAGAATGGCCGTGTCGGCGGTACCGACTTTTAGCTGTCAACACTTCGCTCACTGAGCATTACGTCATCTCCCCACTGTCGTCGTTGGACTATAAAATCAGACACGCTGTGCGAAGCGGGGCATTATTCGTCCGGTTGTTGCCGAGGACACTTCTCAGTAGGCATAGTCTGTCGTACTGTAGAATTGTGGTTACCTTAAGTGGTACTGTTGGTTAGACGAGTTGATATTGTGGTGATTAGGTTAGATGGTCGGTTTGGGACCGGTGTAGGGGTGGAGGAGCCGGTCTAGGTAGGTTAGGTTAGGTTTACCTAGTTACGCTGGTAGTTGTGACATGCAGTAAGTGAGAGTTATCATGGTTTTAGTCGAAGGTAGTTCAATATCACTTGATAGTCCAAGAATATCGTTAGTACGCCCACGAAAGCTCGGTTAATCTAAAGGTTGCTATCCTGACATATCCGCTTAGTTATTATCCAGGTTTACTAGTGGTTGGATCATGCTTCAATCTTAATAATCATTAGAAGCGCCTACAAAGTAATAAAAAAGTGAAAATATGCCCACGATAACCTGATAACACCCTCGGCCCTCCGTTATATATATAATAATAAGTTTGACGTGTGTATCTGTGTATCTGTCTGTGGCATCGTAGCTCCTAAACGAATGAACCGATTTTAATTTAATTTTTTTTTTCAAGATTCAAGATTCAAGATTCAAGATTTTTGTTTGAAAGGTGGCTTGATCAAGTGTTCTTATCTATAATCGAAGAAAATCGGTTCAGCCGTTTGAAAGTTATCAGCTTTTTTCTAGTTACTGTAACCTTCACTTGTCGGTGTTGTATAAAGGGAGATGTTGTATAAAGTCGCCATTATTGTCGTGTAAAGTCACTTAAGCAGGATGTTATATATTGTCTATTGTCTGTGTCATTATTGTCTGTGGTCTCTCTCTTGAAATAAAATCATCATAAAACAGTCGGGGGTGTTATAAATTTTTAATTTACACTTGTAATAAAATTGTTTAACGATCTTGTACATCGTCGCATCGTCTCACCTGTAGTCCGGTAAAAATAATGCAAACGCAGTAGCAACAAGCTGCGCGGCAGTGCAGCAACAGGTTATGTTTGAAAGTTGCACTTCATCAAACTAGATGGCACCACATGACGTTACCATCATACTGCAACCTAAGTCAGTTTCGACGTTGAATGAAGTCGAATAGTCCAAGATGTAGCGAAGCCGGGTTATAAGCATATTATGCTACTAACTGACTGATCTATCAACAATTTTTGATATAGGTCTTTGAATTTATCTAAGTACCTATAATATAAAATTTTAGAAAATTATAAAAAATGTAGCTAATTTTTTGTTTATTATTTATGCATACATATTACATACTCGTAACCTATGATAATATAAAAGTTATAAAAACCAGGTAAGTACCTCTTATAGTTTACAGTACTTTGCATATTAAAACCGGCCAAGTGCGAGTCAGACTCGCGCACCGAGGGTTCCGTATTCGGGTATTTTTCCGACATTTTGCACGATGAATCAAAAACTATCATACATAAAAATAAATAAAATTCTGTTTTTGAACGTAACGTACAGGTAAAAGCCTTTTTATTATGATACCCTACTTGGTAAAGTTATCTTCCATTGAAAATTGAAAATAGTTAAGTACTAATTATTTGTTTTTGAACACATTTTAATTTTTTTTGTCATGTAACCACAAATTCAGGGTTTTCGGATTTTACACTTTACTTGTGCTGTAACATGATTCTAGGTCAACGGGAGGTACTCTATAGGTTTTCTTAACAGACACAACAGAGGGACAGACGGACAGACGGACAGATGGACAGACGGACAGACGGACAGACAGACAGACAGACGGACAACAAAGTGATTCTATAAGGGTTCCGTTTTCCTTTTGAGGTACGGAACCCTAAAAACACAAGTGTTTATAACTCGTGGCCAACATCGGCAGATATTTTACCCCATCGCACTAGATGGCATCACACGTGGGTGAATTCACGCATGGACTCAGTGAGGCCGCGAAGGTAAAAGCTGAAGTCCATACATTTTCACCAATAAGCAGACCTGTCTAAGGTCCCGGTTATTATTACTAACATATTTTTTGAAGTGGTTATTGTTGTAATACAAATCCACGTAAGGTACACAATAAAATGAATAAATCATATTATAATGATAATGTTAAACAAAATGTGTAAAGTGAGAAAATAAAAGGTTTATTTATTTATTTATTTATACGAGTGTACCTTTGAGTGAATACTAGAAAAGAATCAATAAGGAATATATTGCAAAAAGAAAATACACAGCACCGGCTCTCACAACTTTTATGTCTAGGCGTTTTAAGATCGAAGGTGTAGAATCCAGCGAACTAATGACTACAGCAGCTACAGTTATGGGCTATATATACCACTTGCATTTCATGATTCGTTTTTCTTCCTCTCTCGTCTGGCTTTACAAAGATTAGCCAATGTCAAGTTTGTAGTTATTTGTAACAAGTTAGTTAAACTATACAAGTGTGGACCCCGTCTGTGCCGGCGCTCGCCGACATACGCACGGCACCCCCTTAGAGCGCTTTCCAGTCAGTTTTAACAAAAAAAACACGCCAAAAGGCAGAGCATGACCGCCAGCTAACACCAACACAGACGAAGTCCTGATTCATTTCATTTTTCACAATTTTAAGATCAAATTACAGATTAAAAGTTGAGCGTTGTGCGGTTTCGAGGTATTGCAAATTGTGCATCTAGGTAAAACCACTCGGTCTGGTAATCCAGTAATGGAATTGGTTACCTGCAACGCTGCAGGCACAGATAAGGTTGAAGTAATCTACTGACTCCACAATACAACTTGGACCTATTTTGCCGTTGCAGAATATACAAACTATTTTCGATGTAACTGGTTCAAACGAACTTGGTCGGATTTACTTATATTTCAACTACTGAAGCGTGGGTTATTGGAACGTATTTATTCATTTATTTGTTTTGACTTTGCTAAAGCATTCAAGCAAGGATGCCGTCCTATAACATTTAGAAAGCCGTTAACTGCAAAAAATTGTTTTGGAGTTTCGCCAAAAAAGTGGGAATTTCAATAAAAATAATGTTACGTTATATACAGTTATATAGCATATTTTTTTAGAAATCAGCTTTTTAAAATTCTGTTTTTTTTAGTTAACGGCTTCATTCTGGGAGGAGACCTATTCTCAGTAGTGAGCCGGCGATGGGTTGACTATGGTTATGCGTTTAGTTTGGTCCAAATGAAAGGGAAAATTGCGTACCTAGGTAAAATAAACTACGCTATTCCTGGATAACATTGCTGTATGATTATGGACAGTGAAATTGGATAATGTAGAGTTGGAATATGCCTAACTATTGGATGATGTTTTGACGATGTAGAAATTCACTATGAGAGGGCGCAGTAACATTACTCGTATACTACACAGGCAAAAGGTTTGGGAATCTACTTTCTTTACGAGGAAGACGTTGCATGCTAATCAGGAAAATTATTTACTCACGTTTGTGAAAATGATACAGGGTTGTCTGCTTACGGACATAGATACATAAATTGTAAAATTTCATGGTCCGCTTTTCAGTTGCCAATGAAATTTTTCATTTTTAAAATGACAGCTTAGTTGTTTTATTTGTTGTGCAGGACTTCACCGGGAACTCTATAAATGCGACACTATGTCCTCAAGCTTCTCGCAGAATAATTCCAAACAATTTTTAATTTATTTTAAATCAAACAATGATATAATATTAAGACAATTTTGATAGAAATTAAAAGTAACAGCCCTATTCCGTTTTGGAGTAAAAATTAGGACGATGAAGTGGAGTGCTGTGGCTTCTTGCAGATTAATGTCAAGTTAAATATTTATATTTAATTGAATTTCAATTTAAAATGTCTAGGTCCTTTTGGAGGAACAATTATAACGGTACAGGAATAGTTAACCAGGAGCTCTTTAAACAGGCACCCTGTGACTTCTGACTTCTTGCAGATTAACTTAAAGTCAAATAATTAAATTCAAATTAAAAATGACAGCCCTAGGTCCTTTTGCCGGAACAATTATGACGGCATAGGAGGAGTTCGCCAGGAGCTCTGTAAATAGTCACCGCTGTGGTTTCTCGCAGATTAATTATTCCAAGTGAGGGTGCTCGCGATCCTTTCTCTATTCAAAGCCAGCCCGCTTGCGACAGACAATGTAGTTCCACTTTTATTAAACCTTTACCGAGAGGATGCGATGCGCTGAAACGTGATATCTGTATAGTCTGAAGCCTCAGTAACTCAACGGTCACAGAACAGGCTGAAATCCGAATGTGAATAGGTTCAAACCACACTTTCACTATTGTGATACTCAAGTAGTATTTCTTCATCATCATCATTATCAGCATTACTGAGCACGGGTCTCTTCTCAGATTGAGAAGGGTTGACCATATCACGCTGTCCCTGTGCAGACTGGCAGACTTCACACACCTTTGAGAACTTTCTGGAGAACTCTCACTGACATTTAATTGCTTAAAATACACGTAATATTAACTCTTCCAGTGTGTTTTAGCATGAGAAAAAAATTAGTAGTATAAATAGAATGAAAACTTAATGGGGAAATGTATGGTCGATTTTGCCGTGACAACGTTTGCACGATACACGCTTTTAGAGCTCGTATCGTAATTGTCCCGTTGATTTCAAGCAGAAGCTGTATGTTTGCCGATACCACGTGACGCACGAATACTGGCACATTGAGACTCATGCATCATTGCGCTTCGATCAGGTTTCTCAACAAGAATGCTCGTCTGAACTCGTACCTTTGAACTGAAATTCCAAACAAAGGGAGCACTTGTGAGTTGTGAACGTTAGCAAGAAAACATTGGAATAATGCTGATATAAAGGTAGATATAAAGCTGAGTGGGTGGAATAAATAATTGTAGAGTGTTAGAATAACGAGGGATGTGTGGCGACAGCATACGTCATACGTGGCGGTTAAGTAACGATAACTGAAGTCGAGTAACGGAATTGGATCGGTGACCGATTTTGGAGGTCCTTTGGAATTTTTGTTACATACTTGCCTTCGAGAGAATTTAAAGCCGTCGCGTTGGTCCCAGTTACTTATTTATCCATAACAATATCTAATCGTTAAATCTGAATTGAAATTGCCTACTCTTTCTTAGTTGCGTCGTAGCTACGTAAGTAAGAATGCGTAGGGTCTGAGAGCCAACTGTTTGTAAATAAGTAGTTGATTTCTTATGTGACCATACTACTATTGAACAAATTTTTGGAACTTCATATCTAAGTTTACAAGATAAGTCATAATATCATGTTAGACTTTAAAGTCAATTTCACTGACTAGTTTTGCAAGATTTTCTCAAATTTCCTGAAACTAAATACAGTGAAACAGTGAAATTAAAGTAACTGCACGTAAGAATCGGACTGTTTCAATGTACTGTGAAGCACTTTAAATATTCAGCGGTAATTAAATACAGAGCTTAGTATAAAGCGCGGTGATTGCTCAGAGTCAGGCTGAGATTCACTAAAATAATTTCGCACTTTCAAGTTACAAAATTAGTAGAATTGCAAAGAAAACTGCAATTTTAAGAGTGGTATATTTTTTACCCAACAGAGGAAATTCTGTCTGTCTGTACCTACATCGGTACCTTCATATTACCAAACTACTGTGAATAACACATGAATCAGCTGTTTGATATGTGGATGAACTTTATCATTTAGTGGCCTGAGTGACGCCATGATAATGCTAGATCTATGCCAGGGTCAGCTTGTCGTTTTTAAGATAATAATAATAAGGCTTTAAGTCATAAATTCAAATTATAACTGTTGAAATAAATGTAATGCACCCCATATCTAGACAAGTTATTTTGACATAATATTTTTGTCCAAAAAGTCCATGCAATATTTTTAAAAATAACGTTGCTAATTAACTTATCGACAGATTACAGATAGATTGATTATTATTTATTGAAAGTAGAAGTAAAATTTATTCAAGCTACCTAGCCTAGGTAGATTTTTACGAGTTCATTTCAGCGATCAGCTGTTTGCAGGGTTGTCACATTGGAGTTTGAGAAAAGTTCTTTAAGTCATCACATTATCTCCCACGGGTATCACTCTATGAGGCTCGTTACTATTTTGTACATATACACATTAGTCCTAACCTGAGTTTGCTGGGATGTCACGGACATTAACTAGCACCTTGTATACTGACTGATAAGCACATAGTACTACTTTGCGTTGCGCAGTCGAGTAAAAATATAATAATAAATAATTAATGTATGGGATGACGAGCATTGTACGAGTACGTCTGAAATCACATCAAGCATTGTGCATGGTAGATATTGGTAAAATTTGAACGTCATGGAATATTTACGAGTCATGTTTATTCAGGCGACGAATTCACAGCTTTTTACTCGTAGTCCCATTGTCTCTGTTTGTTTTAACTTTTAATTACTAGGTGAAATTTTGTAGTTGGAATTCATAATGAAACCGAAAATAAACCTTTCAGTAAATCTTACCTATATGAAAACACAAAATAACAAATGTTATGAGGTATACCTACTTTACATACAAAAAGATAAAATAGCTGACTGACGTAATACACCGCTGGTGCTAGAAAGAACTTTTGCATGTTGATTTTTTTATAAATCCCTCCATGAAAACTTTTTAGAAATTTCACCCTAGCAAAGCTGATTTTAAAAAATAAATATATGATATGCTTTTAAACTTTTAAGGACGGATTACTTGGACTTTTTACTCTGATATTACTTACTGTATTTTTCGACACTAGGAGTCGAGATATTCAAACCCATACTAGACATATACAACCCAAATGAATGTGCATGGGCTGCAGGAAATATTTGAAAGATAGATTGATACGTCGCGTCGCTACGCATAACTGCTACGGTTTAGGCTACGATGGCGCTGGCGTCTCCGTGTGGAGCAAAAGTCCCATACAAATTAAGATTTAAAAAAATTACTACGGTGATAGTAGTATAAATAAATAGATAATTGCTTATAACGCCTGGTTACACTGACGACAGGACAAAAAATAGCCGACATTGTAATTTCTATGAGCGAAATTTTGATTTTAGCGTCATTTTAGAGTTCTTCATATAACAAACTAGATTATGATTCTGCCGCGAGGATTTAAGTATTTTCGAAGTACCGTCTCCACTAACCTGGGTGCTAAAAATCTCTGTATACCACGTCAAAATTAGTTAAACAGATGAGCCGTGAAAACCTAATAAACAGGCAGATAGATCATGTTAGTATGGATAGCCAATTGACGTCACAAACGACAGCTACAAGAAGAACTCATCAGATCAGAGCCCAGATAAGATCCATATCCCAACTACGGCTGTATCTTCAAGATTGAATACCTATCTATCCAGTGTCAATCAACAACATTGTGGTAACCCGGTTTACTACGAAGCGCAAATACGTGCCATAAACATTAATGTTAATTTACAACACGTGCCTGCAACAGCACCTATTGCAATAAACAAATGGATAACATCACGGGAAGGCGATACTCGTAAAAAGCATAGCTGACACGCACGCCCTCGCGTAAAACACTGGCTTTATTCTCAATGTAACAATCGCAATACGGGACTAGCAGGGAGATTTCGATTTTCCGAACCCAAAATCTTGGTGGGAAATTTTGTTAGGTACTAGTTTTTCGTATTTGTTTTTCGTCTACGAATAATATACGTTTTTAGTGCATTTTCTTGCAATCCATACCAATATTATAAATACGAAATTGTATCTGTCTGTCTGTCCTGTTTTTTAAATTCATCACCAGCTAGACCTTGATAGTGATCTCACTTATTGCATTAAATAAATGACACGCACACACTCGCGAAAAACACTGGTTTTATTTGTGTAACAATTGCAATATGGGACTAGAGAGATTTCGATTTTCCGAACCGAAATCTGGGTGGAAAGTATTGTTACTAGTTTTTCGTATTTTTTTCTTGTATTTTCCCATAATACAGTCAGCAACATTTAAACCTTATAAAATAGATACTTACCAAAGAATAGTATAGAAAATAATGTCGGGTTGTGTCAATTTGAAAATTTATAGTTTCTAAATCCACTGATCATGGGTCTCCTCATATAATTAGGCCCTATATAAACCCATTTACTTACCTAACTATAGCCTAGGCTGTAGTTTGCCATACTAGGCCAAGTGCGGATTGGCAGAGGTCCTACTGACAAAAACTGTTCTAAGTACCCAGTGATTTAGCGTTCGGGTACAATGCCACGTAAAAACACATGGGATTTTTAAGAATCTCACAAAGGAAGTCGCGAGCGAAACAGCTAGTTTCTGAATCAAAAAGATTTTAAGGGAGATAACCACCGCCCTATCGTTCTTAAAATAGCCACGAATGAGCAAGCTCTTAAAAAGTTCTTAGCGATTCTTAAAATAATTTACATCCACTCTCAATGCAAATATGTTACGTATTTGGTTAAAAGCATTCTAATATTTTCGATCAAAAACTTTCAGAAAGGAGCTTTCAGGATTTAACCGGAGCGTCAGCTGCGGTTTAAAAGGCGCTCGTAAATCCGATAATGCTGCGAGAAACCTACTTTTGGAATAATATTCCAGAATTCATATTTGTCTGGAATAATATGAGTGCTTACGAAACTGCGCGGTGAAGCCGAATGACATAACTAAAGGGGTTAAAGCTTTTTTTCTTTTCAAACTGAAAGTCAATAAAGAAGCTGCATTAGGTATTGCACTGATTGTATTTGGGCTGCTTAGAATAGGTGTATTATGGTCATAGTCATAGTCATAGTCATAGTCATTTATTCTTGATAATATACATTATACGTCAATCCAATAGTTCAAATTATTTTTTAACCCCCGACCCAAAAAGAGGGGTGTTATAAGTTTGACGTGTGTATCTGTGTATCTGTGTATCTGTGTGTCTGTGTATCTGTGTATCTGTCTGTGGCATCGTAGCGCCTAAACGAATGAACCGATTTTAATTAACTTTTTTTTGTTTCAAAGGTGGCTTGATCGAGAGTGTTCTTAGCTATAATCCAAAGAAATTGGTTCAGCCGTTTAAAAGTTATCAGCTCTTTTCTAGTTTTCTTGTAGAAAAGAAGGTTAGATAACCGTTAGGTTTATAATATTATGACAATTGACAAATGTCAAGCTGTCAAGATGGACGTTGCCTAGATACATAAATAATTATTTATTTGAAAATGATGTTTTGGAAAACTCAGATACCTACTTTGGATCGTAGGCGCGGAATAGTCCAAGAAAATCGGTTCAGCCGTTTCAAATCAGCTCTTTTCTAGTTACTGTAATCTTCACTTGTCGGGGGTGTTATAAATTTTTAATTTACACTTGTATAACAAAATGTCACAATATTTTTTCTTATAAATATAGAATAAAATACAATAATAAATATTAATAATCAATTTTGTCTTCAATGTATTATGTATTGCATTATATGCAATTATGTATTGTGTGGCGTGGCTGTGGGCAGGCCAAGTCTGTCACACAGGATTCTTAAAAAATCAAAATCATAATACTCGTATATACTCTAGCAAAACCTTTGTGTTATTATTATATGCCAATAACCATTTGCCTTATCTTGTAGTTTTAATGATTTAGTATTTTTCAAACACGCATTGTATTTTTAGTGCAACTCGGGTCAATGCTCTACCTACAACGCCGCATTGACTTTGAGTGCATTTACGAAACATTCATTGACCATCTAACGTCATTCAAATGTTTTATTTGCAATAGGTATATTGTGAACTTTTAAAAATACAGATTTTTAAACTTTTTTTGTAGATTTTTTTATGTGATCTTATCAGTAATCATCAGTACAATCACCTGTCTTCGTTTTTGCTAGCGTTCTGGTTACACCCTGTAATTTGTACAAAGGTAGCATGCATCCTGGGGACGGACATAGGATACTTTTCATTCTGGAAAAACAAAAAATTCCCACAGGGTTTTAAAAACCTAAATCGTGGGCATCATCTAGTAGGTAACTAGTCACATTAATATTATAAAGGCAAAAGTTTGTATGTGTGTGTGTGTGTGTGTGTGTGTGTGTGTGTGTGTGTGTGTGTGTGTGTGTGTGTGTGTATGTTTGGTACTCCTTCACGCAAAAACTACTGGACGGATTTGGCTGAAATTTAGAATGGAGATAGATTATACCCTGGATTAGCACATAGGCTACTTTTTATCCCGGAAAATCAAAGAGTTCCCACGGTATTTTTAAAAAACCTACATCCACGCGAACGAAGTCGTGGGCATCAGGTAATAAAATACGAGTAGGTACATCCATTACTTTCGGTAGGTATCCGGGGCACTGTGGCTTCGCAAAGAGGTGCGAGGCGCGTGATTTGAATCTAAAGAACTTCGCGATAAAGCCTGTCGAAGCCGATTTGAATATGAATAGAATGCTAATGAAAAGCTTGTACCCGGGCATAACGTCTCTCGTAAAATTGTTTTACTTGAGTGAAATATACCCGGGTGATAGATAACAGGAATTGAAACAAGTGTCAATTAAAAATTTATAACACCCCCGACAAGTGAAGGTTACAGTAATAACTAGAAAAGAGCTAACTTTCAAACGGCTGATCTGATTTTCTTGGACTATAGCTAAGAACACTCTCGATCAAGCCACCTTTCAAACCAAAAAAAAATTAAATTAAAATCGGTTCATTAGTTTAAGAGCTACGATGCCACAGACAGATACACAGATACATAGTACCTACACAGATACACACGTCAAACTTATAACACCCCTCTTTTTGGACCGGGGGTTAATAAATACGATACGACAGTGGCGCGTTTGTGCCGCGACGATATTGGTTTGTCAGTCAACCATTTGCTTCCCGCACTATAGGAAAGTACAGTAGGTACTCATGCGCAGACACATCTTTCCATTATTGTCCAGAGCATGTTCCTACCGTACACATCTAAATATATAAAAAGAAAAGCTGACCGACTGACTGACTGGCTGACTGATTTATCAACGCACAGCTATGTACCAAAAAGTAGCCTAAAATCAAAGAGTCTCCAAAGAAATTTTAAAAACCTAAATCCACGCGGACAAAGCCGCGAGTATCATTTTGTAAGCAATTAACTGCATAATAATATGTGGATATACTATGAACAATAAGTAATACATTTTTAGGGTTCCGTACCACAAAGGAAAAAAGGAACCATTATAGGATCACTTTGCTGTCTGTCTGTCTGTCCGTCTGCCTATCGTGTCTGTCAAGAAAACGTATAGGGTACTTCTCGTTGACCTAGAATCATGAAAGGTAGGTAGATCTTATAGGACAAGTAAAAGAAAAAATCTGAAACCCCTGAATTTGTGGTTACTTAGATCACAAAAAAATTAAGATGTGATCAAAAAAAAATTTACTAATCTACATAAAGTGTTAGGTTTACCTTGTAGCACCGCACGGAACCCTTTGTGTGCGACTTAGACTCGCACTTGACCGGTTTTTTTTTTAATTTTTTATCCAAATCCACAAGGCTTTTATTTGCGCAAAATTTACTCGTGTAACTTATTATATTTATAATTGTGCCTAGTAGGTAAAGTAATTAGTGCGCTCTTTGTTTTGTCAGCTAATTTATCACGATAAAAAACAACAATATAGTAAAGTAATTTTTTATGGTTCCGTACACAAAGGGTGACAACGGGACCATATTATTAAGACTCCGTTGTTCGTCAGTCTTCTGTCTGTCAGCGGGCTTGTACCTCATGAACGTATGAAGGTAGAAAGTTGTAATTTTCACAGTATGTATGCCGCTTTAAGAACAAAATAAGCCACTATAAAATAAAAATCGGTCAAGTGCGAGTTGGACTCGCATATGAAGGGTTCTGAACCGTCTTTTAATAACATTTTTTTAATTTTCATGCCGTTTTAGAAATTTTTATTATTAGTTGTTATAGCGGCAATAGAAACACACATTCTGTTAAAATTTCGACTTTATATTATACCTTTTACGAGATACAGCCCGCTGACAGACTGACAGATGGATGGATGTGGACGGACGGACGGACAGTGAAAGCTTAGTAATAGGGTCCCGTTGGCACCCATCAGGTACGGAACCCTAAAAACCAATATGCCGAATTTAAAAATGGCCGTCATGCTAATTTAAAAAGTTCGTAGTATTATATCTTGTAGAATGGTACGGAACCCATCGTCTCCGAGTCCGACTCGCACTTGACCGGTTTTTTATTTTTAATTTTCCTAAAGGTTGTCCATTAAACGGTGCGCGTACCAAACTCTAATTTGCTAAAACTACTGGGACTTGCACGAGCAAGTCACGATAAACGAAATGAATATTACTCAAGAGACTGCTCGAGGGTGTTTATTTGAATATGAAAATATAAAATGAATTTATAAATAAATATTCCCACTATAAAATTATACGGCAGTGGCTATTTATTTTTATATTATTTTACACTTACCTAACTTTTGAGTTCCAGTCTTATAAGGGTTCAAAGGTCAAAGCTTTCGCACAAACCTGCGTGACCAAAGCAGATGTTTTGTTTTGTACCCAACGTTCTCGCTACATTTGGTAAAGTTTAGTCATTTGGTTCCCGAGCACCTCTTCGTTGCTATGAAAGAATGACGCGAACTCAGTGAAAAGTAATTTCCTATAAGCAAGTTTCTTATATACGTAACAACATTCAAATTTTTGTAGATGAAAGTCAAATATTTAAAGTCAGATACATTTGGTTCGCGAGCATCTCGTCGTTGCTATGAAAGAGGGTCGCGATGCAATCTCACCCAAAATTAATAACTCAAAAGTTGAGCGACTCAAAAATCAAAATCGATTACGAACGGAGAAGAAAAAGTATTTTCCTATTAGGATGTTTCGTAGTATTCGAAACAACATTCAAATTAAGTAGATGAACGTCAAATATTTAAAGTCAAAGAAACATTTGGTTCGCGAGCATCTCGTCGTTGCTATGAAAGAGGGTCGCGATGCACTCTCACTCAAAATTAATCAGCGAGAAGCTATTGCGGCGACTATTTACAAAAGCTTCCTGGCGCACTCTCCCGCTTCATCATTTTGTCGTAAAAAGGAGCCAGGGATGTCTCAGCTTAAAATTTTATATCTAGCGTGTCTGAACTTTAAACAAGAATCATAGCTAGAAGCTGGCAAGAATGTAGTTACTTTTTGTAATATTTTGCTATCTGAACAGTGTAACTATGTATATTAGCGGTGCGTCTTGCTGAATAAGTCATCCGTGTACACAAACATAGCCGATGCGCTACAGTGTCGGGCAGCCCCAACATCATCCTGAAGGCATTATTATATTGCACATGGTGTGTATTATAGATCATTTGTGTATAGTTGACCTAAAGGTCGATTCACACCAAGCACGTACACGTGATACGTGCGTAGTGACGCGCGTAAACCCCTAGCACACTGGGTTACGCATACGTCCATGCAGCGGTGTGCCATGTTTCATACAGTTCCATATATTACAACGCAATGGTACGCGCAACGTCTACGCTTACGCAGCCTGTGTGAACGAGCTTTGCTTAAAATGCTTTAAAAGTGTTACTTTGACGTATGAATGACCATTTGAAATGATAAAGGTCTCCCAAAAAGTCCCATAACTAACTTGATAATACATTAAGTAAAGTATCAAAAAAATTAAAATAAATATAGAGACAACCCTAACTGTATTTCGCAACAAGGCCCACAGACATGAGTAAATAATTTTCCTGATTACCGCGCCCCGTCTTCGGCGAGCAAAAGGAAGTCTGGAGACCCGACCTCGACAAAAATAATAAAACTTTCCTTCTCCACGTTCCTTATTTAAGTCCGAGAGCTCGTAGGAAATTCGGAGGAGCTTCTTTATACAAGCTGAAAGTTAGTTCTTCTGTGCTACTGTGTATGTAAGCTTGACCTGAACTGGATGATAGCGTGTTTCAAAGTTACGTTTTAATAAAAAAAGGTTATAAATAGGTATCCTTAATATTTTTTGATAAATCTGAATCTAAGAGAATTTAAAAATTAAATAGCAGGTGATTCAACTGTAGCAATTTAAAACGTGGAAGGGCGTGTTTAAAGTTTTTGAAGAATAGAACTTTATACAAACTAAAACTTCACTGTACCAATTTCTTGAGATGTTTTGACATGATTGGATTTGGATTATGGAAACCTAAACTAGCTTTCGTTTTCACATTACATTTAAAAATTGTAAGCCCACCACAAAAAAACTGGGCGGTTTAATCTACCATTAAATCAGGTAATGCAGAAACACTATATCAATATTTAGCAGGTTTTATCAAGCACCTTCCCAAAATTTCCTACAAACTCTTAGGCAATTTAGTTTTTTCTAGCCATCTTGGTATTGCGAAAGAAAATTGATTTCCTGTTACGTATTTTGAGTGCAATAGTGCGAAATTCGAGTACTTAGTTAACTAGATGTCGTCTGTCGCAGAGCACTCTCTGATAGGTTTCACACTGTTTGCTAACGAAAATTGTAATTTAAGTTGCAAATTATCTAATGGCAATTTCTGTTCCTGAAATTTCTGGAATTGAAATGTACTTTGTAGTCTACTGTTTACCAAAAATCACATTATGCCATTAACGTAATCTTTGACGCTAAACGAGCGATTTTCTCATGGATCAAAATTGACATTTCTGATAATTGGGAAATTATCTGAAATACTGAACATTAATTGATATGATAAACGCCAAGTTTTTGAAACAAAGTGTTTAGATTGTCTTGATGTAAAGGAGCACTAACGAAAGACTGAGCCAAAATCATTTTACTACCTACTCAATCTCTTTCTATCTTTCTTTCTATCTCTCTCTCTCTTTTTCCCTCTCTAATCTATACTAGTGTACAACTGTGTATATTTCAGAAGACAAAGCCTAGGTATTGTTGTATACGGGCATGTCATGAAGGAAAGACATCACAGCGGCTAGTGAGTCGTGAGGTGGCTCTATTGACTAGTCGGAAATTATTTCAACACCCTTCACGCTTTTTCATTTGTAAGCGATCTAGTTTATAACGTTGCTAAATAAAGCAACGCGTACAACGGATATTACAAAGATCCAATTAATAGATAAAAAGCGCATTAATTCCATTTTAGCGCACAAAATCATTATGGTGCGAGTAAGCTCGAAATGTAAAAAGTATAAGGTAATATTATTTTGCTACCTACAGAGAGTTGCCATATTGCTAGAGTAAGAAATGTCTTACAGGCTACAGACTGGCTTACAAGAGCAGCAGTCGTGTTTTGTACCAATCAGTAAAGCGTAGGAACTGATTTTATTGTCTCTCGCTATCTTTATCATATTACTCTTACGGAGTAAAAAAGTACATGTGTAAATTAAAAATTTATAACACCCCCGACAAGTAAAGGTTACAGTAACTAAAAAAAGATCTGATAACTTTCAAACGGCTGAACCGATTTGCTCGGATTATAGCTAAAAACACTCTCGATCAAGCTACCTTTCATACAAAAAAAAACTAAATTAAAATCGGTTCATTAGCTTAGGAGCTACGATGCCACAGACAGATACACAGATACACACGTCAAACTTATAACACCCCTCTTTTTGGGTCAGGGGTTAAAAAGAGAAAGATCTGAACATTATGAGAGTCGTCTCAAATGTAGGAGAGCAACATAATGTGGGAAAAAACGCTGAAGAGATTTATTTGTCGTTAGATTTGTTTCTTGATTTAATAGTTATTCTGTAGGTTTCTTAAAAAAATCATAGCCGTGTTTTTAGATATACGGATGTACTAGCCTATGGAACGCGACTTCGTTCCCATGAATTTATATCTTTAAAATCCCGAGGGAAACCTTTAATTTTCCGGGATAAAATTAGCGAATGTCACTCTCCAGGTTTTTATTTATGCCCATACAAAAACACGCCGATCTGTAGCTCCGTTACGACATGACTGAAGGACAAACCAAGCCACCAATAAACAAACACACTTGGTAATGATGGGCCCGATGTACGGGGTCTGTAGGTATTACCTCAATGGCTTCCGATAAATGAGATTGATTTCGAATAAATCTCGGGATCATATCCTAAAAATCCGGAAGAAAGAGAGCGGAATAATTCCATGACGCGAATTAATAAAGGTTTCGTTTGAAGGAGATTGCTTTTATGTGTAAAAGGAATTCGGCGCAGGTGGGGAGCGCAATTAAATTGTGCAGGTCGAAACGCTCGCGTCCCAGGGAATGTAATAAACGAGTCACCTTCGAGCAAATATTTAGGGAATTACCCGTGGTCATGTGGGAAGAAGCGCTTAATTGATTTTTGAAACAGTTTCATTTAGCTCTGCTTTAGTATATTTATTTCAGATATAGCGATAGATTATTTTGTTACTTCTAGTGAACCTATCCATATGGAATATTAGGGTACGTTTCTACTGGACTGGAGTAGAGTGGGGCTAAGCAGAGACGTGTGTTTCTACGACCGTTTTCCGACGTCCTAGAGTCGCCTTGCCAGTATGGTACTGAAAAATTAGTCCGTAAAATACACGTTTAGGCCGAGTACGTTACTGACACGTTTATTTGAAGTCTGTATCACTGGTGTTTTATATTTACAGACGGGACAAAATGTAGGGCTCTGTGTTAAGAGGGGTCTCTCCGTCACTCGCTCCATACAAACGTAGTTCTGATTTCATTTGAATATTAAGCAACCAAAGTCCATGTTTTGCAGACATATTCTAGAAACTAATATCTACGCCTGTGATTTTTCAGATTTCGGTTAAAATATTCGCTTTCAAAGTTACGCGGTCTTGAAAATTCACATACAAATCTTTGAGCCCATGTAATTTTAAAACTACACATTTTTAGAAAAATCTAAAAAACCACAGGCACAGATATTAGTTTCTAGAATATGTCTGCAAAATTTCATGGACTTTGGTTGCCTAATATTCAAATGAAATTGGAACTGCGATTGAATGGAGTAAGTGACGGAGAGAGCCCTGTTAAAAGGATTATCTTCATTTCTTATTGAAACTATATTATGTGTATGTGGGGTTGTGTGTGTGCGGGTATGCAGGGCGTCCCCCCGCCTCATACCCCGATTGCCATGTCGACCTACCTCGTACTATAGGTATATTATTTGTCACGCTAGTTTGAAGCATGCTCAGTGTTTGCTGACACAATGTGACATAGGTACCTATAATGCAAATATTGGCGTGTTTGGATATACGCGTGACTAGTCTATCGATCTGTTTGATTAATAATCTGGCTAAACTAAACAGTAACATTCATGTTAGCTTGTAGAGTATCTCTGGAATCACGTGTAGATTGCAACTATCACGATATTTTAACATAATATTCAATGTATTTTATTCCCTAGGTGCGTACTAGATTGACCATATTTTGATAGGTAGCATAATATGAAAAATCACCGGAAAAGTATACCGGTAGTAAGTAATCACCGGAATAACAATGCAACACTTGCTGCCTTCTCAAAGTAGCCTGTGAAAAATCACTAAGTAAAAATTTTACAAAGATTGAAAATCATTAAATATTTTTTTCACAGGCGCATAGTCATCGACCTGAGCGAAGACGATAAAGATAATGCGAGCTAGATCACTCACATCGCTGCATTTAAGCAAGAGAGCTAAAGATCTTGTTAATGTTTGTGCGAAAATTGAAAATGACTCCGTGAAAAACCGCCCGTGAAATATCAGCGCCATTTATCTTGATCATGATTTCTTGTTAAATTGATGTAGCAAGCGATTGTAAGTGGGAAAAATAATAAATCATATGTGAAGGATCACTGTACAGAAAAAATAATTTACGTAACGAAAAGTTCTCACCACTGCGCCAGAAAGTACCATGAAGGTCATCAAGAGGTTGGTACGTAACTTTACGATAACATACCTACTTTTCCAACACGCTACAAACACCCAACACGCGTTGCATTCTATGTACCTATTTATAAAAGAATAATAATGCATCAGGGTTTTCTTATCGAAGCCGGAGTGGAGAGCATATTCTTATGCTTATACTCGTACTTTTATTAACATACTTATTAAAAAAAATCGTTATCCAATGTAATTATTGTATAGATTGCCACGGATCGATAATATTTGTAGTATGATACTAGTCAAAACAAAAATTGTTTTGAATTCAAAACCGTCGCATTTCGTCCAGACGCTTTGTTATTTAAAAATATATTTCTGCCTTACCATAAAAAAAAAACTGTGCGCGTGCTTGTTACACGTGCAAATACACGTGTTGAGTGGGCTTATGACCACTGTCACGTTGATTTGAAGCTCGCTCAGTGTTTATTAACACTATGTGACGTAACATTACGCAAAGATGTGGTTATTATCTATATCAATCCATATGATTTTGAGTTCATCATCATCATCACCGGCCCACTACTGTGCGCTGGCTTCATCTTATGATAAAAAAGGTTTAGGCCATAGTATGCCGCGCTGGCCCACTTTCACACACCTTTATGGACACATGAACATTGCGAGGAAACCTGCATGCCCAAGAACTCTCAGGGATGCAGGTTTCCTCGCAATTTTTTCCTTCACCGTCAAAACAAGGGAATTTAATTGCTTTTAAACGAATATACCTAGTTAGGTACCGGAACAAGTATAAATTAAAAATTTATAACACCTCCGACAAGTGAAGGTTACAGTGACTAGAAAAAAGCTGATAACTTTCAATCGGCTGAACCGATTTTCTTGGATTATAGCTAAGAACACTCTCGATCAAGCCACCTTTCAAACAAAAAAAAAACTAAATTAAAATCGGTTCATTAGTTTAGAAGCTACGATGCCACAGACACATACACAGATACACTCGTCAATCTTATAACACCCCTCTTTTTGGGTCGGGGGTTAAAAAGGGGATTGTACCCTTAACCTCCCGAATACTAGGCTATCACTGCTGTGATTTTGAGTTATTTTGGCTTTATTTACATACATATTGTGTAGGGGCGCCAGCCAGGTAACCTCCCAGTGCGCCTGGATGCTGCTGGTCCCTTTTGGATGCGTCCGAGGGGAAGAGCAGTATTCGGGCCGGTACGCCCCGGTAACATGGCTAATAATTTCTCTTCGGAGATATTGTTGGCTATGGCTAATGACCTGGCAGGGGGGGAGGTTTCTCCGCGTGTCCCTCTGACTAGCAGAGGGCACAGTGGATGAAGCGTAGGACGGGACGCGGGCGACGTGCGCGGGATCGGGACTGTCTGCGGATGTCGCCCGTTGGGTCCCAGGGTCGGGGGGCGCACTTCGTTGGTGCGCCCCGGAGGTGCGGTGGGGGGACCTTGCGAGTAGGTCCCCGGTGGAGGGTCTGCCTCGGCAGACGTCGCTGGCTGGGTCGCGGTTGTTTGCTTCGGCGTTCCCGTGACCCAGTCGTCAGGCGACGCGCAGTAGCGCCGCTGGGGTTTAGTGGGTATTCCGGTCGCCTCTCGGCCGGCGAGTCCCACATACCCTCCCTCAGCTGGCTGGCTGCCTTACGGTTGGCTGGCTAGCTTCCGGGGGGGGGGGGGGGGGATGCGTAAATGCATTCCCCAGCGTCAACAAAAAAAAAATACATATTGTGTAACTCTGAACATAAACGCCGGGTCAAGTACTTGCAATGTAGATTCTTAGACTTCTACCAGAGTGAACTATCTTCTAATAAGAATGGATTTCAGTATGCCCTTCAGAGTGAAGCCGGGGCCAAATACCTATCAAATAAAAAATATTCAGCTCACAAAATTACCCGGAAGTACAAATTATTTATTACCTACCTGAATACTGAATGGTATTCGTTTAGGCGAAACTATAACAAACGTGAAATAAGCAGTCTTGATAGTGTTACGCAAGTTTTTCATTAACATTCTATTCATATTCAAATCGGCTACGGCAGGCTTTATCGCAAAATACTCCTGGAGTCAAATCACGTTCCTCGCACCTCTTTGCAAAGCCACGGTGCGCAATGAGATAGTGAAACTCTTGATTATCTGCATTCTACATAAACTAACTTCGTGCTCTATATCATAAGCATGTTCCATGTGGATACATAACTCGTTATTTATGGAGCGAAATATTATTCATTGAGTTTATGGTATAATAATTATTATTAATTAATAATCCCGTCCTCACCTATAGGGCTGAAACGTGGACACTGACAAAAGGCCTTGTCCACAAATTCAAAGTTGCTCAGCGAGCTATGGAGAGGGCTATGTTAGGAGTTTCCCTGAGGGATAAGATACGAAACGAGGAGATCCTCAGGAGAACCAGGGTCACTGACATAGCCCAAACTATTAGCAAACTGAAGTGGCAGTGGGCAGGTTCTGTACTGTTTATTGTTCTTACTCAGTAGGAACTACTAGACTAGCTTATTTCTGCACTATTTAAAAGATTAAAGACAATAACTATAACGCTAAAATTCAACATCATGATGCAAATAATGTAGGAAGAAATGCGGTGTTCGAATGTAAGTGTTAATTTTATATATTTCCTTTTTAACCCCCGACCCAAAAAGAGGGGTGTTATAAGTTTGACGTGTGTATCTGTGTGTCTGTGTATCTGTGTATCTGTGTATCTGTCTGTGGCATCGTAGCGCCTAAACGAATGAACCGATTTTAATTTAGTTTTTTTTGTTTGAAAGGTGGCTTGATCGAGAGTGTTCTTAGCTATAATCTAAAAAAATTGGTTCAGCCGTTTAAGAGTTATCAGCTCTTTTCTAGTTTTCTTGTAGACAAGAAGGTTAGATAACCATTAGGTTCATAATATTATGTCAATAGACAAATGTCAAGCTGTCAAGATGGACGTTGCCTAAATACATAATTATTTATTTGAAAATGATGTTTTGGAAAACTCAAATACTTTGGATAGTCGGGGGTGTTATAAATTTTTAATTTACACTTGTTAAATTCATAAGATCTACGTCCGCTGTTAGTTTTAAGTTTACTAACCATTTTAAATTATATTACAATTAATTGAAACGGAATTTAAATAATGTACTAGGTACCTGTAAGAAGGTATCACCAATATTTTATATCCCGAAAATAAGTATAGATTGTACACCTGAAGGGCTCAAGTTAACTCGAGCAGAGAGGAGGTAAATCAATGACACCATCACTCTCGATAACAAGGGTATAACGGGTATATCTGACGCATTAGCCAAGACAGGACATTTATTTTGTTATTAGAATTGATTTTGAAGAACTTCGGCCCAACAGTCCACTTTGAAGGTAAAGTCCTATACGATTTACAATAGAAGAAAAATAAAGCAAATACTTAACAATTTTAGCAAAATTAATTTCTAAATACTCTATTTCCATTCCATTCCATCAGCCTGTAGGCGTCCCAGCTGGACATAGACCTCACCAAACGCGGTCCTACGCCTTCCTCATCCACCCGCTCCCCGCCACCTTCTTCAGATCATCGGTCCAAAGTCCAAATACTCCATACTGCTATCTAAATATATAAAACTTAAAGTTATGACCATTGATGACAGAGCCAGCCACCCTAACTCACTAACTGACTGACTCATGAATGCTCAATCAATCAATCAATCAATCATTTATTTGCTCTAAATGCAGGTTAACAAAGATATTACAACTATTCATTTTAGTATCACCACATTTGCCATGTGATGGCGTGCAAATATTTTATAGAGGCACTTATATTAAATGCAAGTACATACAATGCAGTGTGGATCCAGCATTTACCAGTTTTTTTCAAATAAATTAAACAATTTTATTTTCTTAACTGTACAAACAGTAATAACCAACTACCTACATTTATATCACACATTTGTTAATGTGCGTAGCAATGTTTAATACATAATTCAGTAAATTAACCTTAATTAATTAATTATATATAATATATACAATGATCATTTGCGTCCATGTAGACTACACAAATTTGTAATCCCTATTTTTACCCCCTTACCAAACTCTCGCAGCTGTACAGAGATTTTCTTTATAATAGAGACAAGTAATAAGACTAAATTGTTGTAAATTCCCACAGGAGCAAAGCCGCAAGCGGTTGCTTATATAAGTGTGGAAATATGGGCAGATTTTTCAATCGCGAAATAAATCAACTGAGGGATGATTTGATAGATTTTGTATTACAAAAGCGCGCTTTGACAGTTTTTGAATTAGAGAACCGCCAAAATATCACATATTCTGTTTATCAGTTAGCGTGCATTTACATATTTGCCCTCGCTCCGGCTAATACGGCCCGTCGCGTCGCCATGAATGTCGTCGACTGACACCACATCACTCATGCATAATCTCATCACTGAGGCATGCCCTGAGTCATGACGAGAGAGGCCCCATCTCCCGTCATGACTTTCCCTTCGTAGGAATATGTATATGCACCTTTAGTTTATCTGGTAATTGAAATATCATTGTCATAATCTCAATCTATCTGCAGCATACGTGAGCACAGTTCTCCTCACGGAATGAGAAGAGTTTATGTAAATGCACCAGTAGGTACTAGCCAAGTGCATAATTAGACTTTACACACCTTTGAGAACATTATGTAGAACTCTTTGACATAATTACAGCTTAAGATGTTTTTCTTCACCGTTAAAGTAATATGATATTAATTAATTGCTAGCACATTACTTAAAAATGACGTCGCGGTCATCAGCTATTGACAACAAATGTAAATTTAAAATTTAAAACATCCCCGACAAGTGAAGGTTTTTGAAACGTTTGAAAGTTATCATCTCTTTTCTAGTTACTGTAAACTAGAAAAGAGATGATAACTTTCAAACGGCTGAACCGATTTTCTTGGATTACAGCTAAGAACACTCTCGATCAAGCCACCTTTCAAACAAAAAAAAAACTAAATTAAAATCAGTTCATTAGTTTAGGAGCTACGATGCCAAAGACAGATACACAGATACACACGTCAAACTCATAACACCCCTCTTTTTGGGTCAGGGGTTAAAAATACCAGTAGGTAGATAATAATAGTGTTTATTGCATTTGTGAAACACAGCAAAATATATTTGGCACAGAAGATACTGAATTTCAAATTTAGAGAGCGCTGTAACCTGTTTTCGTGGAAACTGCTTTGTATATGCTGACTTCGCATTGTGACTACACTTCGGCCAAGTTGCAAGAGAATTATTACCTATGTCATTTGTACATATTTGATAGCGAGATAGGAATATACATACCTATTAAGTGATTATCGCCACCCATGAACATTTGTGGCAACCGAGATACGCCGATGCGTTGCCGGCCTTTCAGGAATTTGTTGGTCCCTTGAAAAACCCCATGTTGTAGTCTAGTGGGAACACCGCCGATGGGAGTTAATTCCACAGTTAGCATTTGCACTTTCGCATTTATAATATTAGTAGGGACTACAGACCTCTCAAGATTTATTCAGACTAATAAATCTCTTACGGACGAACTTAATTAAACTAATTACCTACCTTTATGTCCAAATTAACTCAAGTCGCAGTGTTCGGTATCGTTTCGGCCCATCCGTCCTTCTTCTGTCCAATTCTATTACACCGACGCATTTTCTAAGGTACACTATGGGATCTCAAATGAGACCCTGCGTCGTCTTTCTCGGATTCCGTAGTAAAATAACTTAAAATTTAAAAACCCCCGACACAAAAACCTCTATAAGAAACTAAAAAAGAGCTGATAACTTTCAAACGGCTGCACCGATTTTCATCGATTATAGCTTACACTTACACACTCATATATACATAGGTACCTATATAGGTACACTCTCGATCAATCCACCTTTCAAACAAAAAAAAACAAAAAAATCGGTTCATTCGTTTAGGAGCTACGATGCCACAGACAGATACACAGATACACACATCAAACTTATAACACCCCTCTTTTTGGGTCGGGGGTTAAAAAGGAACACTTACCGTCTTACCATAAAAAACACATCTTGTTTAAAATTTTGGTTGTTTGTGTATGGGAAATCTGTCGGGTTCAAAGTAGTTGTTTTCATGGCTTGTTTTAATTTTTTGTCGTATGGTCGACCATAATACATACAGGTTCATCCCATTTACCCGAAACTTCCAAACAATCTTACAAAAACAATTAAGTAAGAAAAAGGCGACATAACGGAGGGTAGGCTTGGCAGGCACCTATATCTTCCGCGCGATATTCCCCATTGTCTCTTAGAAAAAGTATTGCAGAAATGGAATTGGATGGCGAAGGGACGGATGGGTTAAACAGATACCGTGCGCGGACTTGAGCAAAGATGAAGATAAAGCTAATTAGCGAAATGAATTATCATTGTAATGGACGGTTCGCTTGCTTAGATTTTTTTTGTCAACCATTTTTTTTACTGAGCCTTTCTATCCCATTTACGCGGACAATCAGGACGATGGATTCAAAAACTTTGTACTTATGCCTCAATAGCTATGCGGGCAAAAGGACACACTTTAATTTGCAAAATCATCGCATCACACTAATATTATAAATGCGAAAGTTTGTGTGTATGTGTGTGTGTGTGTGTATGTTTGTTATTCCTTCATGCAAAAACTACTGGACGGATTTGGCTGAAATTTGGAATGAAGATAGATAATATCCTGGATTAGCAGACAGGCTACTTTTTATCCCGGAAAATTAAAGAGTTCCCACGGGATTTTGCAAACGTAAATCTACGCGGGCGAAGTCGCGGGCATCGGCTATTGAAGTATATCTTTATGCTTTCTTGCAGGGAAAACAGCCGAGAAAAAATTTCTTCAGTCACTGAATATTTCCATAGAGTAGTAGAGAGTAGTTCAGTTAGTTGTTTTAATGAAATTAGAATTTTCTTAGAAAGTTAAGGTTATATCTGCAATTCAACTCGATTATTGTCCTAAAATTATGGACTAACATATAGGGCGCTGTTAGTAACGTTTTTTTAGGTATCTGTAATTTTTAGGGTTCCGTACCTCAAAATAAAAAATGGAACCCTTATAGGATCACTTCGTTGTCTGTTTGTCTGTCTGTGTGTCCATCCGTCCGTACGTCCGTCCGTCGTGTCTGTCATGAAAACCTATAGGGTACTTCCAATACCCGAGTACGGAACCCTCATGTGCGAGTCAGACTCGCACTTGGCTGGTTTTATAATATCCTTTCAAATAGTAGGTATATCAGGACTTTAGAAGATAATTTATAGTGAAAGAACTACGACAACGTTTGTTAGTAAAGGTTGATGTCCTCGCACTTTACAATGGTAAGGCAATGCATCCAAGGGAATAATCCCGAAAACACGATGCGGAGATTTCGTTCGGAAATTCGAGCATAGGGAACTTCACCGAGGAGATTTGTGTTCGGGAATTGAGTGAAGGCTATTGTTGCGCACTGACTGGAGGCGAATCGCGTCGATACTTGATATTTTGTGGCTTTATCGGTATTTGCTGCAAAAGCTTTCAACGGTTTACTCTGTCGGAGCAGACAGCCATTGTATTTTGAGTAGATGGGTAGGTATCTATGTGAGTAGATAAAATATATATACTTCATCCCTTATATTGTTTTTAAACCCCGACCCAAAAAGAAGGGTCTTATAAGTTTGACGTGTGTATCTGTGTATCTGTCTGTGGCATCGTAGCTCCTAAACTAATGAACCAATTTTAATTTAGTTTTTTTTTGTTTGAAAGGTAGTTTAATAGAGAGTGTTCTTAGTTATAATCCAAGAAAATCGGTTCAGCCATTTGAAAGTTATCAGCTCTTTTCTAGTTACTGTAACCTTCAATTGTCGGGGGTGTTTTTTTTAATTTACACCTGTAGATATTTGTCAAGCATCCAACCACTCATTTTTATGTCTTATTGTGCCTTTCTAGAATAATCTTGTTTCAGACGATGCCTGAAGTATCTAGTGCTAGGATAGAATTTAAACGAGGTTCAACCCATTGTAGTACAAGCACATGTAGGCTTGAGAGAGCAAATCAGTGTTTAGTATTTCTGAGTAGGTATGTAGCGGGGTTTGTGGTCTCCATAGGACATAGTTACGGCCAGTGCCCATTTCAAACTATTTAGTGAGATGCAGCTTTGCTAAACCCTCTTTTATTATCTAGGTAGGTATACTAATAATGTAAATAGGTAACGATTATTTTGTTTGTAAGAAGTAATCACACGAACTACTAAACCGATTTAGAAAATTCTTTCACCAATAGAAAGCTACATTTTCCTGCGTACCATAGTGTAGTTAACTGTCAAAAATAGAGATCCCTGCGAAAATTTTAATAAGCTTACAGTTCTATAAGTTCTTAAATATGGGTTACCTGGAAGAGATCACTTTAGTCGTCCCCTTTTTTTAAGTGTATCCTGTATTTTTACTCTTTGTAATTTTGTTTTTATTTTCCACTAGAGGATGCCCGCGGCTTCGCCCGCGTGGATTTCGTTTTTTTAAATCCTGTAGGAACTCTTGGATTTTCCGGGATAAAAAGTAGCCTATGTCCTTTCCCGGGATGTACCCCAAGTCTGTACTTTTCATTAAAATCGGCTCAGCGGTTGGGCCGTGAAAACGTAGCAGACAGACAGATAGATAGACACACTTTCGCATTTATAATATTAGTATAGATAGTATGGAAGTATGCATATACACTCTTGGCAGAAAACCCTCTTGCGCGGCACGGTCGCGCAGTCCCGCACGGCTGAGTTTTCTTTGAATGAAAAAACGCGCGCGATGTCTGACGCGCGGGCACGTTTTTGCATGGTTTTTAATTAAATTATAATAAAGGATGTACCAGTATCTACGTTTTGCTTTTTTGAGAGCGGTTGCAATAACACAAGAGCACTGCGATCTCTTTAACGCCTATTTTGCCAGTCGCGCCTCGTAAAAAACGCGCGCGGCCTGCAGCGCGCAAGTAGAGTGTATGACACTTTTTATTCACCTATTGTACGAAACAGTTATGGAATGACTACTTTTTATTCGTTCTTTATAAAGATACATTTTAAGATACTTTTTCTGATGTAACGAAATCTGTTGAATGCGGCTCCATGTCTACAGAAACTGAATAAGGTATTTTATTTCGATGTATTTACATTGATAAATATTCGAGAACATTTCAGTCTGGGAAACTGAACACAATAGCTCGTTTGTGACAACTGTCTTCCGCCATTCAATTAAAGTAAATGGATTTGCTGAAACACGATTAAAGTTTGCAATCAGCGGCGTAAACAGTACTGTGCCGTTCCTGAGAGCGACAACGACGAATTTATGTGAACTTGATAGAATTACAGGATTTGAGCTATTTCCTGGCACATATTTTGTTTAAACAGGAGAGGTACAGATATTCTTGCATAAATAGACGGATGGACAGAGATAAATTGATAGTTTTCTTAAAACCATGGCTGAAACATGATTAAAGTTTGCAATCAGCGGTGACGTGAAAGAGTGCTCCTTCTGATGATAAATTGCGTTTAGTTATGACGTGACCAATTCAAAAATTCAAAATATTTTTATTCAAGTCCTTTTGAACCGTCAAATGCGTTGGTACGGAAAACCATTGGTACGGAATGCCTTTCCTACTGAGAAGAACTAGCAAGAAACTCGGCGGTTGCTCTTTTCAGAGATTTCAATTTGATAGCACCTAACTACAATAAAAAAAAATGACGATTGATCGGTGTTCCTTTGAGAAGTAATTAAAGGTCAAACAAATACACTTTCGCATTTATATTATTAGTAGGTATAATCCGTAATATGATTTTAAAAAAAGTTCATCATAGGTATGTATCTAATAATGTACCTAACGTGTACTTAACAGTGCATGCTATTTATTATTCAAATATCTATTTATTTTCTTAAATTAGTTCCCTAATAATCATAAATTTTAATACTGTCTGAAAATAAGCCATCGTCATTTCAGCACTATAATTAAAACCGCCTCCCGATTTAATAAACGTAATGGAACCGGGACACAATGTAAAATTCATGGGTGCTAAAACATTCTTTTTATAGCGGACACCTTTCAAGAAAATAACAGCTATTCGAAAACAAAAGCCCCGGCGCTCTCGTCAACAAAACAGCGAATGTTCTCTCCAACCTCTAAGTAGACGCAGGCCTTTTCAATCTCGACGTGTAGGCGCAGAATAAACAAAAGTCTACGTTCTAGTGATGCGCTGAGGTTTTTTTACTCGATATCCAACATTTTTGTCAGTTTTCATAACTTTGACATTGTGAGATAGGTAATTCATGGATGCGAAAACATTATTTTTATAGCGGACACCTTTCAAGAAAATAACAGCTATTCCAAAACAAACGCCCCGGCGCTCTCGTCAACAAAATAGCGGATGTTTTCCCTAACCTCTAACCCCCCGTCCACACACTGAAAATTGAATTGAATTGAATTGAACTGCTTTACTAGCGCAACTAATCGCGACACCGCTGCACTAGGTTGCTTGCCCTTGCAACGCGATGGACGTCGAAACTGTGAGCTATTGCATTCTCACCGACAAAATAGAGAGCGATGGGCGTGAACGAGGAACACGCGAGTAACGCGTCCACGCTACGTCTCTGCCTCCGTTCCTCGCTCCTTCCCATGCCACACGGGCATTGTGTGGACGGGGTATAAGTATCTACGCCGGCCTTTTCAATCTTGACGTGTAGGCGCAGAATATACAATTACTCTAGCCCGGCTAGCATGGGCAGTAGATAAAAATTAAATCCCCCGATTATATCCACTGATGTCATACAAATCAGTGGATATAATCGGGGATATAATTTTTATCTCCTGTCCATGCTAGCCGGGCAGGTCACTGATCGTTATTCCCCGTGCTAGGGACAATAAGCAGAGAAACTTTCAGCTTTTATAAAATAACGAAGGTCTGACTCTCGCGGGTTCCTAGTCCATAAGGCCGCAGTCTCCTACTTCCAGATTCAATCATACTAATATCAAACAGGTAACACTCGATACTCGATTGTTCTAAAATAAGTACTTACCCATTTAAAGTATTTTACTTACTCGATTGTTCTAGAATAAGTACTTACCTACGTAAAATATTTTACTCAGAGCATCACTAGTACTACCTACTTTCGGAAAAACGAAACTTTTCTTATTATTTAAGAGCCCCGAATGTTTAATGCATGAACAACGATTTATCGAGAGAGAATAATGTGAAGTATAATTTCAGTGATTGCGTTTCTGCACTCAGCGTTTTATTTATTTTGTTTAAAAGTGGAATTCTCTTCATGCAAATTGCACAATGCATATAAAAGCAGTAAATAAATAAATATATTATTTTGTGTTTTTTTTTTAATTATTTAGTGCATAGTGCAAAAGCGTTTAAGTAGCGTATACTTTTAGTGAACGCTTTTGAATTATAGATGTATTTATTATATCGTTTTTATTCTTTCTTTCACCTTTCACCTATTTGAAAATTTGATAATTATGGTTTGTCCCTAACTAGTAAAAGAACCTTCACCGCTTCTCTCTACCTTAAAGACGGCTCCAGTGGCTATCGAACCCAAATCGGTATCAAGCAAAAATCGGTTATTTAGGCTTAAGAATTAATCGTTAGGATTAAAGCTTGAACGTAGGTACTAGGTACTACCTTTTTAATGATAGCCCAAGTTTTACACAGTCGAAATGTGTAAAAACTAGACATACTAGTGAGCCAGGTACTACTATTATACTACCACAGTCAAACACCTAACATAGCTAACTAACGACAAGCCATTTCTTAGTTTGTAGGAGAGAATAAAAGCGTAACAATGTATTTTCCTCGTAAACTCGAACCAACTTTCACATTTGATACCAAAAACAGACAAATTTAGAGTGCTGATATAGAAAAATCCAGTAAGCGAAGAATCCTGCTGGCTGCGAGCGAGACGTGCCTTGATTAATGGAATACTTAGATCTCTTGCATCTTCAGGAAAAACAACGTGTTATTTCATTGAAGTGACGCGCAGGAATAACATGGTGATATATTATATTATTCAAGTCGTTTACTTGGAGTTATTTTGGGAGATTTTATTAACAACTAGGTTTCCTTACATTGTTATTTTCCTCTTTTCATTTACTCTACTCACTACAATTTTTCTCTTTGTAGCATATTCCTCATTGCTAATAGGCCATGCCCCATGCTTATTAATCACGAAATATTTATTTATTCTAATTATATTTATTAAACTTCAAGAAAGTACAGGGCATTTTTATTACATTCAGTGCCACAAAAGCCACGGTGGGTTTTAACTTTTACCGGTCACTGCGTTAACTTATTATAGTTATATAATAAAACTATAAAAGTCAGTATAGTAACAAATTGATATATAAAACTTAATGTTGTGGGTAGGTAAGGAAATAGTAAAATGAAATGAAATATTTAATAATTCATGTTGGATAACTTGTGTTATTCGTGGTTTTATGATATTATGTTAACACTCTACCGCCCGTGCCGTTTCGGATAACAGAGTATTTGAGTGATAATACTCTACTTTTAAATAATAAAAGTCCATATTATTATTAATGTTGCGTACCTAATACAAACTCCGAAACCATTTTCCCGTAGGTACTCTCTCATTTTCCATGATTTTCCTCAATTTATTTCTTGGGCTCTTAGAATACAAGTGGCTTACAATGTATAGTTATATCTGCCTTATATAGAAAGCATATCTTTTGTACACCAAAATTGCGAAAATTCTTTTTTCCATATAATAAGTATACGATACCCGCTGTCAAAAGGTTAAAAGGTTACCAGAAAATGTATTCCTTTGATAAAGCTGAACGCTATAAAGAAAATAGAAATGACCGGATAATATTATATTGACGGTCGCAAAGAACAAACGGTTCCCTTCGAAAACGTGATTTTTCAAGGGAACATTTTTAATTGCTTACTTTTTAAAATGGCACATTGTGTTATAGGACACAATCTACGAAATAATTACGGCATACTTTAATTACCCAATTTAACCCCAAAAAATCCCCAAATATTGGGCTGATTTTTCTCTGATTTTTATCTGGAGGTTGAATCTTTCCTACGGGAAATCAGCTGTCAAATCGTCATTCCTTAGATTAAAGTTATTTGACGATTGAAAAATCGGCCCTAAGAGTTATATTTCAAAAATATACAAGTGTAAATTAAAAAATTTTAACACCCCCGACAAAGTATTTGAGTTTTCCAAAACATCATTTTCAAATAAATAATTATGTCCATCTCGACAGCTTGACATTTGTCAATTGACATAATATTATGAACCTAACGGTTATCTAACCTTCTTTTCTACAAGAAAACTAGAAAAGAGCTGATAACTCTTAAACGGCTGAACCAATTTTTTTAGATTATAGCTAAGAACACTCTCGATCAAGCCACCTTTCAAACAAAAAAATGTAAATTAAAATCGGTTCATTCGTTTAGGCGCTACGATGCCACAGACAGATACACAGACACACAGATACACACGTCAAACTTATAACTCCCCTCTTTTTGGGTCGGGGGTTAAAAAGACAGAATAAGGAATTCTAAGTTCATTTATGTAACAAAAGTGAATTTCGCCAAAATTGTACTTGACCGTTTGTATTTTGGGATCGTCGATTATTTCGCCGTATCGGTTTCCATCAAAGCAGCAAGATAATTGTCTCAAGATAATGTCTGGCTCATTTCAGTATTTCATTTTGTATAGGATAACTTATGTCAGCTAAGATCCTTCGGAGAGTATTGATAAACGAGCGCTAGGAACATACGGCCAGCATACAAATATTATATTGCGGAGTTTTTACCCGACTATGACAAAGCCAAAAAAAAGGGTTATGATTTTAATTTTAGCAGTATATGTATGTAGGTTTTTATTTATGTTTGTTCCGCCGTAGTGCCTGAACTACTGAGCCGATTTTGATGAATGAGGTGTCAATCGATTCGTTGTTATGGTCCGGGTGACATAGGCTACCCGCTATATGCTACATTTTAGCATTAAAGTATTTTTTACTCATTGTATACGAAAAAATCGACCAGGCGGATGTTACATCCAAAAAAGTGGGGCACTCCAAAAATTTTTTTTGCTATTGTATCGAGTGGGATATCAAATGAAGGCACGAAATACATAGATGATTCCTGCAACTTCTTCTGTGTAGATTAAGGTTTGAGAAAATTTTGATTTTCCGAGACAACAAGCCAGCCTAGATAAATCTTTTCCCAGGCTGCAAGCCACCTCTTTTCCCAATTTCATTATAATCGCCGTGAAAAGCCAGCCGACTGATAGCATACCTACACACTTTAGTATTCATAATATTAGTATGGATTACTAAAGATGGAGATACAGTACGTAATTAAAAATGATTAAAACACGGCTTCATGATTGAAAAGCAGCGGCGCGGCGCTTGGATAAACATGAATCATAAATGTTTTATGGATTTCGAATTTAACCAATATTCACATACGGGTAACACTGCCACTGAACATTAACAATGCCTGTTACAGGCCTGCGAGTGAGCAATTATAGGATGCGAATGGGACTTACACGAAAAATGGAACATAACCAGAATTAATTTATTTGATTGCAAATATAATTTTAATCATAAAAATGTATATGTCTATTTCTTTGTTGATGAAACTAATTAATTGTTCTTTAACTACCCATAAACTGCAATCAGCATATCCTTGCTCAATCATAAATGCTAGAAGAACGCGAGCAATCTGGTTTTGCTCAGCTCAATGACAAGGCAGGAGATAATTTGATGAGATGTATCCAAAAAATACCCATTTTCTCATTCATTTTTTCTCCAAAGCAGCTAAAAGTTTGCAAAAACACTCATATGAACATACAACGGTATGAACCTATGACACAAAATAAAACCTATTCCAAATAAATAGCCGTTGATGAAGATTTTATTATTGAGATTGCAGTAAATGACTATTCTTTACCAAATAATACATATAAATAAATCAATGAACGAAAGCTAATTAAACAAACAACCCGCAAGGTACCTACCTATAGGCAGTTCATGTATCAATTTATTGATTACACAAGGATTACATTGTTAACAGGAAAGCGAATGTATCCAATTAGTCAGAAGACTACCATGTGTTGCCGTTTGGATTAAGGTTTTATTTAATCCTGAAACGCAATTAGCGTACCTACTAGATATCTGTAACAAAAGTCTGACTCTGTTATTTCTATCACCTATGTTGTTCAGCTCAGATTTGTATATAATCTATAAGATTTATAAAAAAGACTAGATGATGCCCGTGGCTTCGCCCGCGTGGTTTTGAAAATCCCGTGGGAACTTACGATTTTCCGAGAAAAAAGTAGCCTATCCGTAGTAGAACGATAAAGTCTTTACTTGGTAGTTACCTCTAATATCAACTTATAACCGCCTGTTTCTAAATCCCATCAGTTTTGGTTGTCATGTCCCCTGCAGTGTCAGGCTTGAGGAGTTGGAATCCTATGGGACAATGTCGCAAAGTTTCTCTATCGCTAAGAATCGCGAGTCAATTTATGTTAAAAGAATAGTTCTAAGTTGAAGTTCCGTGTCTATTAAAAGCTACTCTTCTCGCCAACGATAAAGTGTCTCCCATTCTATTTAAACAGTGCCCACTTATAAAAATAAAACCAACGTTACTGCAATATAAATGAGAGAATATCTATAAGGCCGCACACTTTTCAAAGTAAAGTAGGTCATTTGTTGCATTCCAAAATCCAGTCTTTTTCACTTTCTGCAATAAAATACTTGAGTGGTTATTTTACTTGAGTGTCTCTTTGTCTATGTATATTTTTTACTCTCTTACCACTAGATTGATCTTTGAAAAAGCTGACAATATCTTGGTCCAATAGGAAAGTTGATATTTCAAAAAATTATCAAGTTGCGAGCCGCGCTGAGCTAAAATTACTTCTTCTGTCTTTTCTAATTTTGAAATCCATACTAAGTAATATTATTAATTCGAAAGTGTGTCTGTCTGTTTGTTACCTCTTCATGGTCCATCAGCTGGACTGATCTTGACGGGCACACAGTTAGCTTACAACTGGAAATATAAAAGTTTAAGCATATCTTAGAAATCCTAAGACTTCCCTCAGGGTTTTTAAAAATCTTTAATCCACTTGATTGTAGTTGCAGGTATTAGGAGTAGTAGAAAAAATCAAATTCACTTTCTGCGTTTGTCTATGTATTCGTTTTTGTATTGCTTAACTCGATTTCATCCAATCTATAAGTCCTGTTTGGCAGCCTTCGGGTACATAAGCCTAAAAAACAACTACTAGGCCATTCATCCAAGATCCGTCTATTTTCAAATAAATAATAATGAAGAAGATATTTAATAAAATAGTTTATAAACAAGTTGTCGCCTAATTATACCGACAGTTCTCGAAATCTACAGAATATTATTGTTGAAAACCGTATGACGTTTCCACTAGGAATTATTGTGAATTTCCTCGAAGACTTGGTTCAATGGAGGAAATTGTTATTGTGTAATATCGTCGGTAAATTCTGTATCGAGCTCAAAACCAAATTAATATCTACGCTCGAATATATAATATTAGAATAAGTACACAGAAATGTAGCTGCTAGGATACTAAAAAGGGTGAAGTTAATGTACGCTAAAAATCGTTAATATTCCTTGTATTTGTTATGAAAAAAAGGTTACATCGTCTTTGTCAAATCTTTTCGTTCGATTAAATCTTTCCACCAAGTGGGGGGTCTACCTACATTGAGGTTTCCTACGAGGTTCATAGCGATCATGTTTTGGTTATGTTATCATGGATAATACCTATATATGCACTTTCGAAGATTTTGGTCTTCAAGTACTGAGGAATTTTCATACAAATTAAACTAAATTACTTAAACAGGTCTAGAAGTATGCCTGTGTACACTATACAGGCATCTTTTTCACAATGTTCCGTGCGGAAAAAGATAGGCTTACTTTCAGTTTAATTTATTTTGGAGGCTAGCGTAACTGAAAAGCAGCATTGCGTACTAGTAAAAATATGAGTTGATATATTTGCTTTTCACAATATTGTTTGAATGGGTGACATAATAATTCACAGAAAACTTTTAAGTAAAATTAAATTTATGTAATGAAAACTCAGTCGGGTAGAAGTTTTCATTATCTACCGTAAAGTTTCATTAAAACAGTATCGCCTTCCGTTGTAATTTTATCCCTGCTCAGGATGGGTTAATAATGAATAGTTCATAATAGTTCATTGATAACTTTGTGACGAAGGAACAAGGACGCAACGTTGCATATTGCTTATTAAATTGCTTCTAACTAGTGGTCTAGCCCGTGAGGTTGAAGTTAATTGTATTCTCTTCAAAACCAAAGGTCAAAACTAATGTCAGCTACTATGCATAGAATAATTTCGTATAGTGTCGGTTTGTTGTAAAAAAAAATTTGAATACGTATCCAACAGTCAAAGTGCGTAACGCTTGTTTACAGCTGATAATAGGTGTGAACGCGCGCTAACTTTAACATTTTATACCTACTTAAAATACTAAATAGTTCGAAGATTGTATGTAGTAAAAAAATAGTCAAGTGCGAGTCGGTCTCACACACCAAGGGTTCCGTATCATCATACAAAAAACGACAATGTTTTATTTTTTCTGTGATGTAAGCACAATTTCACGGTTTTCGGATTTTCCCCTTTACTTGTGCTATAAGACCTAATTACCTGTCAAATTTCATGATTCTGGGTTAACGGAAAGTACCTATACCTACATGCATCTTGACAGACAGACAAACAAAGTGATCCTATAAGGGTTCCTTTTTCCTTTTGAGGTACGGAAGCCTAAAAATGGTGATATATACCTACAAAGTAGGTACATCAGGTAGGTACCTACTTTGTAATATATATTTTTTATTGTAGCTACGTTTTAAAATTTAAGCTATTTGTGTTGAAATATCTAGAACATACGTAAATGAAAATTCTATCTAGCTGGATTTTTAAAAATATCTAATGTTAGTCATTCGCTGTGTCCAGTGAGTAAATTTTAAATGTAAAATATTTACGAAATGTAAAATTTATGCTATTCCAAGTATAGAATTTACGGTGGCGCGTTTCGTGCGTGGGGATTTTCTAAAACGCCATATATCTTCCTTATTTATGTTTACAGCTTATACCAGCCACAGCCGTTGGTGTAGACTCTGGATCCCGTTTATCGGATTTCGTACACGTTTTGATCGGAACCAAAGAGACCACTAACCTGTAAACATAACGTAACGTAGAGCGGACACTGGGAGTATTTTGACACATGACAGAATGGTGGGATGTTGTGATTGTTTGTATATGTATGCCCATTACTATTTCCCTCAAAAACCTTGTCGCCTTTATTTTAATGCGATTTTTGGCATTACTTTATCGCTTCAAGTTTCTTCGTTCAAAAGTCGCTGCAGTCGTAGTATTTAAAAATAATTTACTTATTGTATCAAAAAATTATGACGTCACTTATTATGTCATAATATTTTGATACTTATATCTCATTATGCTTGTGTTTCTGGCTTCGTCATCTTTTTTACTTTTTAGTCTCTCTTCGATGATTGGTAGTGACTATTTTTATTAAAGACATAATGATTTATTGGAGTTGCAAAGATTTGTATAACTATTATATTTTGTAAGCTAAAAATATACCTTTTTGTGTTGGTTTATTGATTAGATTTAAGCTATAAGTTTAGATTGTTGTCCATTAAACTAAAAGAAAAAGTAGCCAAATGGCTACTCTCCTTGGATTCTTAATTTCGCTTTATGTCAATTCAAATGTTTAAATATCTTGGAATGGAACCCATATCATAGATTTGATATAAACGATCGACCTTCCTAAATTATAAGGAAAAATTTACCTCAAACGATCAGATCATAATATTGGAAATATACGAATGGAATTATAAGGATCTGTCTACTTTTAAGGCTTTGGGATATGATTGCTTTAGAGTTTAGACGGAATATGAATATTGTTGACGACATTTTGCGCTAATACTTGCATATCGGTTCCTATTTCCCAATAAGGTAAATCGATTTATTTTGTGCTTATGTTTTACATTTTATTTTGTCCCCTTTTATATTTACAGAAAAACAAAGGATTTAAGGAGTTTTCTTAAACTTTTATTAAAATAATATACCGATGAAGTTGCGGGCAAAAGTTACTATAAAGAAACTAAAGAGTTGATAACTTACACATACCGCCAGTATTTTGCTATACAAAATATTTGCATCAAAGCTTTGGAAGCTAAAAGTAATCGAACTAACCGGTAAGAATTTCGAAATATAGGTAAGTAGGTATACAAATGCAGGATTTGATTTTGTAAACTTGTAAATAACGATGTTGCCAGAGTCGCAGAAATGTTTGCCGTATATTTACACAATATACCGATGGAAATAAAGGAGAACTTTAGTTGGTTTCCACTGTAGGTATTATGATGGCACACGTTCTTCAAAACCCCTTTAAATACTAGTTTGTAGCCAGAAAAGTATAATAGTTTCTATTCTGCATGTTGGTTTTACCTATTAAATAAATAAAGTTAGATTACCAACAAAACATTAATATAAAAGCAAAGAATAAAAATCTTATGATAACTCATTGTGAAAAAAAAAAATGGTTGTCTGTAAAGTCGGTTTACTGACGATAGTTGAACGTGACAACAAACGCCGATTGTGCTTCTTTGTCGCTCGTTCCGCGCTCTCGCTTGCACTTCAAGCCTTACATGGAACGCCTCAGAGCGAGGTAACGCCGCATGAGTTATGTTTTTTGTGCGTGCAGCCGGCTCTATCGAATTATAAGACGTTGTCATGTCAATATTTAAGTAGGTAGGTTACCTATATTTATCATTATTTATCATCTGTTATAATAATTGTTCAAAGTAGGTACTTATCTTAATTTCGTGTCATCAGTCACAACATTTTAAATATTAATTAAGGAATGTATGACTCAAATTAAGTGTGTCTCTTTAACTGGACAGTAGTTTTAACAACACGAACAAAGTAAAAATAAACAGGTGTGGCAATCGAAGCCCAAACTAAACCTCGTATCTTTTTCGAACCATTATCTCGGCAAATATAGATAACCTAGCTATGTGTAAGACTTTATCTTGCTGATAGCGTTCCAGTAACGATCCGATCGTCGAGTGGACAACCCTAAGTTCTACTTTCCAGTAATAGTTTTCCTGTTTGTAGTGAAGTGAAATATTAAAGTGCAATGGCGGGGGTTGGCAGAGGCGACGGGCAAGGGCCAGCGGTCGGAAAACTCGAGTCACAGATTTATTGCATCAAGTATACTTTGTTCTGCTTCAACATTGTACTATGGGTGGGTATCCGATATTGGACGTTTCGTCCAGTTCTATTTCTCTTGTTTACTTTGAATTAGCTTTACGTACGGTTCCACACTAGTTTTCTGTCCGTAGAGTGCAACTGTGGAATTGGATGTTGGGATTTGTTGTGTTTGTTTTCTTCACCCTATGAAAAGTACACATTGTAGAGGATATACGTAATTGATATGACTCACAGACGGTGTGTTATTTTGGTAAATAGTACTGTCATTTCCGGTACATGATGAGTCATTATACATTAAGAACTACATAATATTTGGAAGGACATAGGTACGATTCAAATCCCTAATGCTTGTTGATATCCATGGCATGCATAATATTATAACAAGGCGGCCATTTTTAAAAGTAGGATAGAACCATGTTGAACTATACGAATAACAATCATGTGAATTATTATAAATAGGTTACAAAATTACAATTAATAAAAACAGAGAGTAGGTACCTACTTATTATACCTATCTTTCTTATTAGCTTCTCAGACAGTATCTTACTATTGAGATTTTGTTCCTGAAACCAATCGTAATATCTCGTATTTTTACGAGATTTTATAACGTTGAACTCCCGAAAAAAAAGGTATTTTGCTTTATTTTTGTCTATGTCTAAAAATCATTTTTCTCATTTGCTCATTTCGTCATGAATGCAGTTTGCTAAATAAAGACACAAAAGCAAAAACATTGTTCATTATGCGTTTAACAGTCTGGAATATGTATAGTTGTCGTAAACACAAAGTAATGTCATATCAGATTAGCTGAAATAAAGGGCTACGCATAAAGAATCCGTTTATCAGAACGTTATCATCGCTTGTCCCGTTTTCCAAGTACAAACGTGTCACAGCGTGAATCACATAACCAACCTACTAAAACTAAAAATATAATATCTAGATCTGTTTAGAGAATAGAAAAGACTAGATTTTTTAATTAACTTTACTTTCATAAGCTTTACTACCATTAGAAAAAAGTTTTTCTCTCTAAAAACGAATGACTATAACTACCTAAGTATCGTTTAGTTTTACAAAAATTCCTTCAACATTTAAGATAAGTCAAGTGTATCCATAAAGCTATGATGAATTTATTCACATAATAATAAAGTGAAATAAAGTATCAAGAATAGTTAACATAAAAACAATAGTCCCGTTTATTGGTAGAGTCAAAAGTTTCATAATCTCATAAATTCCGTAAATGCTATACTGAACTCGGGAGACAAAAAGATATCCAATGTTACTCTTTGTAATAGACTTGTTTTTGTAATAATAAATTTTTATAGGTTTAAGTTCAAGCAGCTACCATCCATTTTGCTTTGTTTGTGTGTGACTTGTCTTATTGAGTATATTTCATTTATAGAGGGAGGTTTCATTTAAAGCTTATTTTTGTAAAAAGCTTCCCTTTCATACACATTCAGTATATTGGTAATATCGTCATTCAGTGTGCAAGAAAATCCCTTAAAAAAGGATTGATACGGCCAAAATTTGAGGTGTTGTAAAATAGTACCCATGTGGATTTATAGTTAGAAAGAAAAAAAATTATTCTATAACATTTCAATATTTTACACACAAATATGTTATGAACATAATATTTTTCATATTTTGCCATAAAATATTCTAGAATTAATTTCACTTAAATATTCATACAAATCCGACTGAAGTTTCAATGAAAATCCAGTGTAATGAAAAATATGCTGAGCGAATCATTTTATTAACCAACAACTTTTTAAGTTATTAAACTTATATATAGGTATTTTTCTTCGAGAAACCCGGAGTAAGTATTTTAGTTATCCTAGAAATGTCTGGCTGGAAATATAACCTCTGTAGAGCTGACAAATTGCGGTACATCAACTATCGGGCCAAGTTTTCTACCTTGCTCAAACTTGTAAAATATTTACTAGTTCTTGTCCACTGTCGGTGTTTCTGTGTAGTAGTTTTATTTTGGCTGTCCATTGGGATAAAACTTAAATTACTATTACAGATATAGGCATTGCAAATATTATACACAAATGATGTAAATGCGAAAGTGTGTCTGTCGTCTGTCTGCTAGCTACTTACGGCTACCGTTAAACCAATTTTGATAAAAATTGCAACAGAGACAGCTTGCATCCAAGGGAAAGACATACTTTTGATCCTAAAAAAGCTAAAGAGTTCCAACGGGATTTAAAAAAAAACAAATACACGTGGATGAAATCGCAGGCATCATCTAATTATAATAAGTTCAAGTATTTCGCTAGGGTCCTATCTCATCCGAATATTTTCTATACAAAATTTGAAGTGGCAAAAAAACTGACTTAGTATAAATACAAACAGTACTACCGATCAAAAAGTGATAATATTTTTACAACCATAAAATTTCTACTAGTTAGGAGAGAAAAGACAAAGAATATTCGTATATTTTAGAAACTAGTACAAATGTACGGGTAAAGAAATATTTTATCTTTTTGAATCCAACCAATCCCTAGCATCAAAGATGCAAATAATCAAGCTGAAACTAAGAATCAGGTCGTCACACTAGTACCAACAGTTCTTTTGCAACGCTACATTATCCCGCAAGCAAAAAAGATCCACATCTCTGCGTCACTATACTTTGTCTGCAAAAACCTTTGTCGAGACAACAACACTGTTCGCAATCCATTAGGGCCTCGGCAAATGACGCGAAAAGTTGACTTGTACGTTTGTACGGATTGCTGCGAGAAACATCATACAATACTCGGGGCTGTAACCACTCATCAAAAGCAATTTATCAACTCAAGACCGTGGTCTGAGGGAAATTGGATAATCTAATGAAGAAGCTGCCAATTTTGATAGATAGAAATAATAAAGTTTACGGTGCTATTTAGATCTAGATGTCTGATAGCTCAATTTGGGGTTTCCATTGAAAATTTGTTAAATAAGGTACGTGGTTTAGCTAATGTTTCTCTTTATTAAAAAGGTTACATCAGTAGTTTCTTATAGCTAGCCTAGCTTAACTATTATAATTGTATTATAACTATTATAGTAGTGACTAGCTAGCTTCTTAAGGTTAATTTAATTATTATATTGTTACCAGGAATATAAATATACAAAATATTGTTGATAAGAAATAAAAAAAAACTTTTAGGAAACAATTTTATGCTAAATGCTGATTGTGTTTTTGACAGTTTTAAGTCTGACCTAAAGCTTTGTTCAATTTAAATAAACTCAGAATAGTTTTATTGGAACTCGAATAAGCCCGTATTGTTTTATTTCTCATGTACAAGGAATAAGAAGTCAATAATATTACTGGATTATTTACCTGAATTTAATGTAAAAAGTGAAGAAATTTTGGCATAAAAGCTAATCACCTATCTATTACAACATATTTAAGCCTTGCATACCTATTTTTTTAAATGAAAGTTACCTCCAGAAAGTGCAGTGTGTAAAAATCTGATTTATCATTTCAATTGAGGTTGTAAAACTGAAAATTTACTGCATAGAAGCGTTGGTTTTTTACATCAATTGCCTACGTCATCAGCATCCTCATTTATATTCCTGCCGCATATTACGTACTCCATGTTTTGCTCTTCGCAACCCAAAAACAGACTTTTTGTGATGTTAAAAATTTATAGCGTCGTAAAAACTCATACCGCGTTCGTCTTCTTGGCCAGGGGTGTCTTTGTAAGTGCGGCTATGACACCACAATGTAGCGTACTTGAATATTTAAGATGTTTTTAAGAACCTCTTCTTGAAGGTTTTCTTCTTTGCATCGTATTCCACATTTAAGAGTCGTTACCCCTTTCCTTTAAAATTTTAAGGGTAAGATTTTTCTTGGGATACGGTAGACTCCCAGATCCTGCTGGCTGTAGGTATCCGATGACTAAGAGGATGAGATTTCGACGATTAAGTTGAGGAACTCAATGTGGAATAGGTACAACTTAGAGATACTTTCTAACCGACTTCAAAAAAGGAGAAGGTTCTCAATTCGTCGGAATCTTTTTTTTGTAATGTATGTAGCCTATGTGCTAATCCAGGACATCATTTATCTCCATTTCAAACTTCAGCCAAATCCGTCCAGTAGTTTTTGCGTGAAGTAGTAACAAACATACACACATACATACATACACACAAACTTTCGCCTTTATAATATTAGTGTGATAGTGTGACTAAAGAGAAGGTTACAGTAATACATATCTTAAGGCTACCTATGCCGCAAACACTGTAACAGAAATGGAACAAAATCCAGAAGTGAGCGACATCTTGGCGTAGCTCCAAAAGTCAATTATTGGGGCAAGCCGCAGCGCGGTCGGGTCGAGCAATTATTTCTCTTCAGTGTAGGAACACCTTAACTAATGTTCAGAATTTGGACAATATTTTATAGCATTTTTAACACAGAGACATGAATAGGTCATAATATTTTAAAAAGTCGCCATTTTGTAGGGCCATTCCGCAGCCGAGTAAAAAAAATTGGTTGTCTGTAAAGTCGGTTTACTGACGATAGTTGAACGTGACAACAAAGGCCGATTGTGCTTCTTTGTCGCTCGTTCCGCGCTCTCGCTTGCACTTCAAGTCTTACATGGAACGCCTCAGAGCGAGGTAACGCCGCATGAGTCATGTTTTTCGTGCGTGCAGCCGGCTCTATTGAATTATAAGACGTTGTCACGTCAAAAATTGTCAAAGGGAACGGGTCATGAAAATATAATTTGCATCCATGTGTGTTAGAAACTAATATCTGTGCCTGTGGTGTTTTAGATTTTTCTAAAAATATGTAGTTTTAAAATTATAGGGGTTCAAAGATTTGTATGAGAATTTTTAAGACCGCGTAACTTTGAAACCGAATATTTTAACAGAAATCTGGAAAACCACAGGCATAGATATTAGTTTCTAGAATATGTCTGCAAAATTATGTCTAAGTTCTGCTAGTGGTGCAAGTGTACTGTGAAATGAATAATATTATCTCTGAATTTAACTTATTACAATTTTGAATTAACAAGTGGCCAAAAGCAGTAAGAATTAGTTATTTTCTCCATTTTCATTTATTAAAATGTACTTAATTTTATTTAAAAAACAGCAAATCTACATTATCATACTTATTTTTTTTTTAAATAGGACGCTTTATGATAGATGTGAATAACAATTCCACCATGCTTTTGCATAATTTTATTGTAATCCATTTGATTTTGCACAAGGTTAATTTACAATTCAAATTGATACGTTAACTAACGGTGACAAAAACGAGATTTTCGATTTATCAACTAACTAGGTATTGTACCTAATTGCATCATTGGTATTGTGAGAATAAATTAATTCTAAATACAGTTAATAAGCTTCGAAATAGTCAACTAAACGCATGAGCGACGAATGTGAGTCCAAATAAAAGTGTTTTTATCATCCCGGATTTTTGCTTGTGAGTTAAATGAGCTAAACTTCTACGTACTCAAAAGTAATTTGAGTACATAGAAATCCACGGGACAAGCCAGTAGGGTCCCATTGGCACTCTTCAGGTACGGAACCCTAAAAAGCTATATCATCTCTACTTTAACAGGGCTCTCTCCGTCACTCGCTTCATACAATCGTAGTTCCAATTTCATTTGAATATTAAGCAACCAAAGTCCATGAAATTTTGCAGACATATTCTAGAAAATAATATCTGTGTCTGTGGTATTTTAGGTTTTTCTAAAAATATGTAGTTTTAAAATTACAGGGGCTACAAGATTTGTATGACCGCGTAACTTTGAAACCGAATATTTTAACAGAAATCTGGAAAACCACAGACAATAGATATTAGTTTCTAGAATAGTCTGCAAAATTTCATGGACTTTGGTTGCTTTATATTCAATTGAAATTGGAACTACGTTTGTATGAAGCGAGGGACGGAGAGACCCCTCTTAAATATGTTTATGACTTAATTATGTCAGTAGTTTTATTTACGAAAGGTGCAATAATCCTACCGCACCGTGGTTCACAACAGCTTATAATATTACTCGGGGCATAAAAAACGAAAAGTTATTCCTTAGGTGAAACGAGGATTTACAACATTATGCTTACAACGCGGCGGCTGGCTTCCTGAATTACCTTCTTCTCAAAACATAACCTGAGTAGGGGATAACACGGAATGAATTTATGACAGGAATGTTTGGAAAAATTACGAAAATACATCTTTATAACTTTACGTTTATTGTTTAAATAACAATTATTAATAATTTAACAATGAATATTAAACTTAATGAATAATTCATACAACGATACACATTACGATACGATAAACATTTATTCTAATTAAATATGAATAAGTATTTTTTTAAATATTTATCTTTAATATTTAGTTTTATTTTATTTTTTGTCGTTATTCATTACCTCTTTTCAATCTCAACCTGAGCGTTTTTCAATGAAATCTGATAGTATGATAAAGATAGCTTTTTCCATTCCATTCCATCAGCCTGTATGTGTCTACTGCTGGATATAGGCCTTTCCAAGAGCGCGCCACCAAACGTGGTCCTCTGCCTTCCTCGTCCACCCGCTCCCCGCTACCTTCTTCGGGTCATCGGTCCAGCGGGCAGGAGATAGCTTGTAGCCTAAAAATTAAAGAGTTAATTAAATTAAAGAGTAAATTAAATTTTTGAAAATCTAAATCCACACGGACGAAGTTGAGAGCATCGTTTGGTCGTAAATGTAATTTTGCACAAATAATGCTTCAATCATTCGTTTTAAGCCTATATAACACTAGCTGACGCCCGCGACTTTTTCCGCATGGATTTAGGTTTTTCGAAATCCCGTGGGAATTAGTTGATTTTCCGGGATAAAAAGTAGCTTATGTGCTAATCCAGGATATTATCTATCTCCATTCCGAATTTCAGCCAAATCCGTTCAGTGATTTTTGTGTGAAGGAGTAACAAACATACACACACACACATACACACAAACTTTCGCCTTTATAATATTAGTATGATAGTATGAAGTATGAAGTATGTATGTAAGTATACATGATATTTACTAATATTGGATTATTCTAAATAAAAAGGTCTAGACATGCTATTTATGACATAGTATCTTTCAGTAAGATCGTCACAACTGTCGCCAGAGCCTATTCCGAGACACCTGTGATACGAGAAATAAAGAGCTTTACAATGTCTCTGAACGGGCCTTTTTTCCCGCGATCCAACCTCATCTTGTATACCTACTACTCGAGGGACATGAATGCGTTATATCGCGGATTTTATCTGTTCAACGCGAACTCCCAAACTCCCAAGATGGCTGCGTCGTCAATAAGCAAACAAATGAAATTTTGAAATCTATATGATAGTTTTCGAGGTGTTTTTTTTTTTGTAGCGGTAATTTAGTGTACTTTTAATACTGAACACGGGTCTCCTCTCAGAATGAGGAAGGTTTGGCCACTTCACTAATAAGGTTTGAATAGTCCACCACAATGGCCGAGTGCAGATTGGAAGACTTCATATACCTTTGAGAAAATTATAGAGAACTCTCAGGCATACCAATTTTCCTTCGCCGATATAATAAATATAATTGCTAAAAGCTAGAGGTGCATGCCCAGGATCGAACTTCATAACTTCAACTAGGCTTGATAGCCTAGTGGTTTTAGATTTTAGAATATTATAATTATGATTATTTTGTTGTCATAATGAAAAAAAACAGGTAGATATTCTGTAAAACTTGTCAGCTAAAAATCTCATCCCAAGATAAGACGCAATATTATGTTCTACATACTCCGTAGAATGCTACAAGAACAATCATCGTCAGAGTTCTATAATAATATCAGTTACAATGATACATAAAGCAAGATAATACGCGTAAATAACTATGTTACAAATTATACGTAAGTCCCATTCCCAACTATTCTAAACTTGAAAGTACCAATTATATCCTTGTCACATTGCAGTACTATTATAATATTAATGACAATGATACGACGATATTATACTTAACTATGTAAGTCCTATGGACTAGCAACCGCAATTAGATACCGCAAGCCGCTCGTCTAGATGTGCTGTTGGAGCCAAAGAGACAATCACCTATTTTGTTTTCATTCCTCTGTCATTACTATAATTCCTCTTTGCTGTCTGTTTGCTCTTGCTTGATTTGATTGATTGTGATTGTGATCATCATTAACGGCCGAAATTAATGCTGAATCTATCCGTAATTTAATCCGTTATTTGTCGAAAACGGCCATACAAGTTTGACAAATAACAAGAAACCTATCGAGAGATTACAGATAGGATTGATAATTAATTATCAAATTCAATATAAAATCTGCCAATCCGCACTGGGTCGGCGTGGCAAACTACGGCCTAACCCCTTCTCATTCAGGGAGAAGACCCGTGTTCAGTAGTGGGCCAGCGATAGGTTGGTCATAATGATGATGATTTATTTTCGGTAAATTACTCGCGTGACGTTATCGTGGGTAGGCAAAAATTGGTACGGTTGGTTTTCATACAGCATGGTTGGTAACGAGCGTGCGGCATCCAGCTATTCCAAGTCTGTGGTATGTCCTCTATGTGATGTATTCCTAGTCCAAAGTATTCTAAACTTAGAAGTACCCATTACCTTCGTCACCTCGCAGCACCATTATACAAGTGACAACTATACTCATGTCAGTTGTCACACGTATCTCTTCATACTTGCTTCCGCGTCCTTTGAGACTAGCTAAAATAATAAGGGCCCTACCTCGGCGTTCCAAAACGGGACATTTTCTCGCGATTCAACCACGGCGCGCACTTAGGGGATTTGAATATCTTCCTCTTTCTTCCTTATATCGCATTTTATCTATTTCAGACAATTTACGGGACAAATACGTCGCGAAAAACAGACTAAGTATATCAGTGTAAAACGTACTTTGTGTCAAAGCGGAATGGATAGAACGTTATACTGAACGTGTCGTATATTAAGAAATACAAGGAATTGAGCGCAACGCTTACCTAGAGAGTTGAGTGGAGCTAATTCTGTGAGAGGATCCAAGACGCAGCGACGTTTCGGAACTAGTAATTTAAAAAAATCTGAAATACGTCTGCCCTGCCCGAAAAATATGAACTAAAAATAGTGTCACAGAGCCACCATGTTGAATTTTTCCAAAAAAAATATAGCCAGTATAACTCGGGATGATATAAGGGTTCTAACGATACGCCCTTAGATCAAAAAATATATTCAGGCATTAAGTTGCATTAAATAAACTCATACACATGAACCATGAAAACATTACAATCTTTTATTGGGCAGTCGTGTAAAAATTTGTACAAATAGGTATCTTTCTATTTAAAATCACTACGGTAGCTCGACGAAGCGACAACCTGTCAATCCAGATGATCCAGGCTTTTATGACAAAGACATAGTTAAAATACAGAGGGGTAAAATTGCAAGGTGACATTTTAATGCGAGTGCAATATTGGCTCAGTTCCAAAAGTCAATTATACCGAGTGACCTCGACGGTGCAAGTAATTATTTCCCATTTGTGCGGGAACACCTTTAACGAGTGCACTTTTGAACGATGCTTGACGTACAATATTTTTGGATTTTTGGCACCGAGTCGACACTTCAATTTAATGTGTTTATCATTTTAGCAAAAACCATACAATGCATAACATTTTGAGAAAGTATTCGCCATATTATTTACTCTATGTGTCATTTATCATGTCAAAAGTACAAGTATTTTAGTCCTTAATCGAAGAGTACTTTTGATATTATATTTGATTTAATAGCTTTTATGGTAGATACACCATAAAGTAGCAAACTGCAATCTGACATTTATATCTCACCCTAATAGTTTAATTTTGCTAATTAACCCGGCTTAATAACGCTGTATCGGGCAAGTTGTGTAGAGCAAGACGATTTACTGCTGACGCCACGTGCCGCTAATGTTTGCCTTAGATAAAGCGGTAAAGGCTTGTTCATAATGGAGGAGAACTATTGTATATATTCTAATTAAACTATTATATAATATTCCTCCTCAAACGAGCTCAATGAGACTACCTAACATCCAACTACACAGGATTTGTAAAATATTGCAGTCACACGTGAAAGCGGTGCACACATTCACAGATGCAAACATACTATGGAAGTGAGGGAATAGAAATTTCCACATTTTCATAGATCGATGGGACTGTAATTCAATATGACTGGAGAGAAATCAGGTGCAGGACCAACGTCTTTATGTGCTTTTCCAAAGCACGGCTTTATGCCACCCATACATACCTATTTCCGAAATCCGGGGCTGGTATTGAGAATTTATTGACATAAAACCTAATTACTTTTTGGTCCGGCCCGAGTCTTGAAGCTCGGATTCATGATCCACTATCGAATAGCCACTAAGATCAACGAAGCAGTTATTATTCAAATATTAACCAGTATTTTTAGTCAGAAAATAAATAACCTAATAAATCTATGCACATCTACAGGACATTATTATTACTTGGTACTGATCATTCCTCTTTAGCTGCTGCCAAATTTTGTATCATGCCAATAAATTTTTACAATTTATTATGAATCGTCAAAGTTGCAAACGAAATATCAGCCACGTGTTGATTCAATGTTATGAGCATTAGGTACTTTTTATGTGAACTTTGTAGCTAAACAAGATTTACTGCTGGCACAATGTGACTTTAATTTTTATTTGAAATGTTCAACCTTTTTTCAAATAGTTTTTTTATTGGCTTGCGCTAAATAAGCTTAGTAAAAAGCTATTATGAGACTTAGGTTAGAGCGCAATTGCCTAGAAGAGGCCTCTCACTCCTTCCTCACTCTTGCCTTGAAGGTTATACGTGGTAGGAAATATGGGTAGGGCATTTGTACCTACCTTATGTGGCATTATGTCAATCTAAAATATTACAACATAATTCATTGTAAATGCAATAAATTTTTAGTTGGATCCCCTTTTAAAATGGCAGTCATTGCGAAGCATTTACGCATCCATTGGTCGGACAGTATGAAATAAAGCACAGCCTCGCGAATTTTCCGCGCTTAATGAAATGAGGCTTTAATCAATTCCCAATTTTGCACGATAGTACAACTCTTTAGTTAGAATTAATTAATAAATAACTAGTCTTTATGGTCGTAGCTTTAGGAGAGGGGTAACTCTACAAAATTACCGACCCGAGGCCATAATTCGTCTGTCCATCTAAAATTATGTGGAGCATCTGCCTTTTTATACAAGTTTCTTGAGCTTAATTTTGCTCTGAAAGGAAGCTGCTCACGAAGTTTTATTATATAAAGCTGAAATTTTTCTAATTTGCTACTACGATATTTCAGATAAAAAGTGGCTCCGTGGGTATAAGTTTTATAAAAACCAATGAAGTAATATTTTCCTACCTAAGTAGGTATACGAAATTTCATAGCTTTTTTTTATTTTTGTCTACTGAGGAGTTCCGTAACTACTTTAACCGCAAAAAACCTTTTTTCACCGAATTTCAATCGGACCAAGCTGGACAGTACATACTTTTTAATTATAAGGAAACCTACCTAATGTAGAGAAGCCTGTTAGGCTTGATTCATAACCTTCTTCTTTTTTTGAATGACTAATTAGTAATTATGGCTTCACTGCCATCTCATCTGATGAAAATGTGACGATACTATAAGTAAATAGGCTAAATTTAGGAGTGTGCAACAGATACTACATGGGAGGGCAGTTTATTAAACCCATTTCTAGGTGGCATTAGGAAAAACTAAAGTGCTTTGGCTTTGCCGGTAGGTACTTTAGAGTGAGAACCTGCACAACCCAATCTCCGACAGAATATCCTTCATCCCTTTTTAGAAAATTAATAAATAATATATTTTTATCTTTTTTCAGTTGTTCGGTGCATCAGTCTTCGCGCTATGTCTCTGGATATGCATAGAGCCTGGATTTAACGAGTGGATGAACATCCTTCAGCTGCAGAAGTATTTCATTGGCATCTACATCATACTCATTGGCTCGCTGGGCATCATGGTTGTCGCCTTCCTCGGGTGCGGTTCAGCGCTCATGGAAAACGTTAAGCTTCTATATGCGGTGAGTTAATTCGGTTTTATTAATTAGTAGGCAAGCGCTTGACCACAATCACACCTGATGGGAAGTGATGATGTGGGCTAAGATGGTACCCATTTACCTAGAAGATGCCTATTCACTCTTGTTTTAGAGATACTGGATTGTAATTGATAGGAAACACTGATCGCGGAAGAGTATTCCAAACCTTGGCTATGCGTATGATGACGCATGTTATTATAGTAGATGATAGGTATCCCTTTTATTTGGTTCAAATGTCACAATCGACTAAGAGGTCAAACCAAACATTTATGACTGTACTAAATGACGGACTCAACTTCACCTGCGTAGATTTAGGTTTTTGAAAATCCTCAGGGAACTCTTTGATTTTACGGAATGAAAAGTAGCCTATCCTAATTTCTTTAATTTCTCGAAAGAGAATCTCAGACTAATCAGAAAAAATTAAGATGTGTCATACGACGTACAATTTCAAACACCTATGTCGTCCATATAATGTGAAACTATTTTATGGGGTACATAAACACTTACATACGGTGTTCGGGAGATTTTATAGGCAGGTTTGCAACCAGATAATTTTTCTACTCACTTTACCACTTGTGAAAAGTCTGCATGCTGTTTATCAGTAGAGTTATAAACTATGAATAGTAGTAGGAACTAGGAATATGATAATAATAACAAAGTGTTAATTTTTTTTCTTTTCCAGTACATAGTATCGCAAATAGCGTCATTTGTGTTCGGATTGGTGGGCGCCTGTGTTGTGTTGGACTTCTCTACCTATGACTCCAGCATCCAACCTCTCATCAAAGATGTTATTTTAAGGCTAATGAATAACCCACAACATGAAGGCAGTCGGGAAATCCTTAGGATGGTACAAGAGGGAGTAAGTGATCAATTTATTATTTATCCTCTCCTCCTCCGTTCCTCACTATTATAAATTTCCTCTAAGATTCCTATACCGGCTGATAAAATCCTTAAACGGATCCTGTGCTTGATTAAAATCTATAATTTTAATCAAGCACAGGATCCGTTTAAGGATTTTATCATTTGTTTTTAAAATATTACAATATAACTTAAAGCTAGCCTTATCTAATTACTATACAAATCATGCCCGTGTGGAATGGTGCCAAGAATACTGGCTGAATTTCCGCTGGCTGGACAGCCAGGCTGATAAGTAGATCATGATTTGATGGCAAGTTTAATCATCTGCATAAAACTTGCCATTAAATCAAAAAATCGCATCGGTACGTACAAACAGGCACAAGCAAGCCTGGAAAAATGAAATTTTTGTTCAGAATGAGCAGTGTAGTGCGTAGTACCTACTACCTGGTCATTGGTTGGATGTGCAAAATGTTAGGTCGTAATTGGACAGTACCAGACAGTACTGCAAAGTATCGGATGAAAATCAGAACCAGACCCAAAAAACAAACAGTTGACGAATGTACAGTCGACGATGAAACGGAAGCGGAGCGTAGGGAGCAGGCACGCTGCCCGTGACGGCCGTACTAATCAAATGACCGAAGCGCTTCGTTGATCAATCGGACACTGCGACCGAAATCCAGATACGTAGGTATCTGTAAAAAAAAGAAAAAGCCAGAAACTATCCAGCGACCGCCAGAATAAAATTTTGTAGTTTCCAATAATATTAAAGGATTTTTATACCACCGAGAGGATTGCAACGATTTATTTGTGCGTTTATTTTATCTTCTATCTATAATTTCTCGTAAAAAATTTCATCAAGAAAATAATCTTATTGAAGTCTAGATAATGCCCGCAATATCGTCCCCGTGAATTTAGACTTTTGAAATTCCCGAGGGAATTCTTCGATTTTCTGGGATAAAAGAAACCTATGTTACTCTCCAGACTTTATACCTACTTTGACGTAAGATTTTTTACACTTATATTACCTGTTATCTCTCAAAGCCCCCATAATCCAAACTTCATAGTCGCTGATCGTACCGTCCTGTATTGGGGACAATACGCAGAGAAACTTTCAGCTTTTATAAAATAATGAAGGTCTGGCACGCGCTGACTCTTACTCCATAAGTAAAACAAATAATAAATAAATGAACCATCGCTGAAAATGTTTTTGCAGTCAAACAAACATGCGTGCCAATGCCATCATGTTCATTTTTATTATTTCCATAAAAACCCAAGTAATTAATCAATTTTCATTTTCGCCTAGATTGGCTGCTGCGGAGCTGATGGCCCAATGGACTACCTCCACCTGAATAAGCCTTTGCCATCGGAATGCCGCGACTCTGTCACCGGCAACGCCCACTTCCACGGCTGTGTGGACGAGCTCACCTGGTTTCTGGAATCCAAAACTGGATGGCTGGCAGGCATTGTTCTTGCTTCTTGTATGATTTGCGTAAGTTTGTAAATCTTATGATAGTGTTTTACCTACACTTGAAGAAACTACTTAAATGTTTTTTAAATACATATCAAAATTCCGGATTCGAACCTGCTGAACCTGTGTAAGTTTTTTTATATTAGAATAGCATGATGAAAATTGCCCAATTAATAATTTTCAAGGATGTTAGTTTATTTCTTTTTGGGTTCTATTGGCTCTTTATTAGAGAATCTCGTCTTCTCTTCTCAACTTATTCCCTGATTTTTTTGCCAATATAGTATCATTTTTTAATCACTAAAAATATATTTTTAACCCCCGACCCAAAAAGAGGGGTGATAAGTTTGACGTGTGTATCTGTGTATCTGTCTGTGGCATCGTAGCTCCTAAACTAATGAAACTATTTTAATTTAGTTTTTTTTTTTGTTTGATAGGTGGCTTAATCGAGTGTTCTTATTAATCTAAGAAAATCGGTTCAGCCGATTGAAAGTTATCAGCTCTTTTCTAGTTACTGTAACCTTCACTTGTCGGGGTTATTAAAATTTTTAAATTACACTTGTTGCAGGTAATAAACGCTGTCATGTCCATGGTCCTCATACAAGCAGTCAAAAAAGAGGAAGAAGAATCAGTAACGTACAAAAACTGAAACATTTTAATTATAAGAGAATCTTAATTTTAGACTTAGGTACAAAGTTATAGAAATAGATTTATATATTTTTTATATACTTATAGAATAAAAACGACTAAGAATAACAACGTTGTTAAAAATATAAAGCGGAAAATTATATTATTATTTTTTATTTAGGAAAATTGAAATGTAAACGTGATTTTCTGTTCTTGTAGAAGATTCCTAAAAATGAAATACAAACTTACTTTATGTAAACTTTTTACCACCGTCTAATAATGATAAGTAACCAAAGTGAAATAATATGACATGTAAGTACAAAATGTTTTTTTAAATAAATAAATCTGTATAAACCTGAAATATTTTCTATAATTTCATGTAAATCACTGCAGTTACTACCTACACTACTGACTGTATAACAAAACCAACTCTATGTTACAGCGCAAATAATTACCATCTCATTTCAAAGAACCATCCTCGAGAATGGAATTTTCCATTTAATTTTGAAATTGCCCAGTTCGTTAAAGAAATAGTTGCCGGCTTCGATACTTAAATAAGATTGCTGACTTTAGCATTAATTTCTCATTTACAGGAACTTTTGTTTACTACCTACTCTTCAATTTAATGCGCAAAATAAACAATAAATTATTAATTAAGTTTTAGGTATAATATTACGGACCATATTTATTGTTGGGGTAAATTTCGGTACACATTGACGTTGTTGGTTGAACTTCTAGCCTTTCTATCAGCCATTGAGCCGTGAAACTTTCACATTTTATCTACTATCCTCAGGAAACCTGTACCACGTGGTAAATCTCAGTGGCAGATTAAAATATCTGTCCGCGTGGACATATGTTTTTGAGAATCGCGTAGGAACTCTTTGATTTCCGGAATAAAAAGTTGCCAATGTTAATTTTCGGGATACAAGCTTCCTCTTCACCAAATTTTATATAAATCGGTCAAACGGATGGGCCTTTAAGAATCCCGCGGGAACTCTTTGATTTTCCTGGATAAAAAGTAGCCTATATGTCCTTCTCCGTAATGTACGCTAACTCTGTAACAAATTTTATCAAAATTGGTTCAACTGTTGGACCTTGAAAAGCTAGCAGAAAGACAGACACACTTTCGCATTTATAATATTACAGTATGGATTAATTAAAATAAACAGGCAATATTAAACAATTAACGCGATGCAAAGTTGCTAAATCTGCAAAACTCAAAGTTTGGCTAATGCATCCACAGCTGTATTACGCAAAATAGTTTGTTTCTGCTACAACTACAACTAAAACCGTAGAACGCAACCACAAAGGCATAAATTCATGTTAAGCTATTTGAATTGTTTTCCGTTACTAGTTGTTTGACTCATTTTAACGTTTTATGAATTATGCAACCATATTTGTATGATTATGCAAGCTGAGCTTATTAAAACTAGCTTTTTCCTGCAACTTCACCATAGTAATAGGTATATATATATGGGTAATTTTATAGCCTTATAGCACTCGGAAATAATGTGGCTATGTGGAAAGAATTTTTGAAATCGGATGAGAAGTTTCGGAGATTATCTATCTCCTTCATCAAAGCTTACATACAAACTTCATAATTAAACTGATATTCACGAGTGTGCTTGGCTTATGCTTGTGTTTCAGTCGTATTGGTATAAGTAAAAAAAAAAAATGGTTTATAAGAACTTGTTGGCTACACTAACGTGTGTCTTAACGTGTGTATATGTCGCAGTTATTGTCAAAGCCGTGAAATTACAATCTCACTAATGATATTTTAATTATATTATGTCAGCGGAACAAACTATCCGGGTTCGTTAATTTTTGATCAATATTATGCCTAAGTATAAATAAACACTGGCTCGTTCAGCTCTCTTTGCCTTTTTAGTGGTATTTAACGGTGACCATACTTATGCGCTTGCTTGATATGCAACTGAGCCTTGCATGACGAAAACACAACTCTACACTAGAGTTAGTATTATTCAAGGAAACTACATATAGTACACAAATAAGCACGCTACAGAAAATACAGTTCCCAGTCTATAATTTGCGTCATGTTCGATTGGAATTATAGGAAAAATTCAAACATGGAACGCCCTGTCAATCACCCCGAGTATGATGCACGAGGTTTCCCCTAGCAAATACATTAACTTTTTTTTTTATCCACACAATGTTAACAAAATGGTGAAACTGGTGAATGAAAAATGCGCATTCAATATCATTAAATACAATTGTTTAAGTATACCTTCATTAATAACTCTTTATTCATATCAACTTTACTAGCGATCCTCTAATTTTCTAGGGATCCTAAATTAGAACTGTCCGTTCCGCTACGAAAATTTTCAAGGATTGAAAATAATTATGAGTAATTGAAAAACACAACGAGCATCTCTATTAGATCAGGAAACATAATAAGTGAGACAACGCTTTCTCTTGGATTTTTGAGTCTTTTTCATCGATAAAAGCCGCTTGAGAAATGTGTCGCACCGATTGTGCTGGGACTGTTTTCAACATGTGGCATCCGTTGTATTCTACCCCCGATATATATTTATCAAAAACGAGTATTTTGAGACGGGCAAATAGGTAACTACGCACTAAAGAAGAAAAGGTTTTATTAAAAAAGTTTTAATGTGCTTCAAGTAAAGAAATAAAACGAGATATTTATCTATGCGACCCCTAAAGTTGCCCTTCAGACAATGAAGTCACCCACTTTCTAATAAAGATCGCTGCGGCGAAGGAAAGAGAGGTTCGAGAACAAATTAAATAAGGATAAGTGAGGGCTGGAATACACATGCATCCGGACCAGGTCTAATATCCGGTGGAGAATGTTTATTGCAAACAAACAACTGTAGTCGGCGCAAACAAATCCGTTGAGCCCCGATCCTAACTTGCTTCCTCTAATTGTTTGCCCGTAACTTTGCTACAACCACCGCTACACTAATATACCGCCTGGGGAATAAGCGACATGTCTAAACACTCGATGGATTGTCGATAACATTGACTTATTATCATTATATCACTGGTCGATACTGATGCCGAAATTTGAGGAAAACGCTGTCAAATATGTGCGAGATACATGGACGTATTATACTTAGCTTTATGGCGAGATACATAGGAAGTGTCAACGAGGATAATTAGGATTATATTTATGGAATTAAAAGAATCGAATGAAAGTAACCTCACTCGAATAATTAAACTCTAGTGGACTAGAGTATTGTTCGAAAGTTAATAATAATAAAAGTTAATAATCATCATCATTGAAAAATAAATTGAAGTGTCGAATCGACGCCAAAAAATGCTGAAAGTCAAGTGTCGTTCAAAATCTGAACACCCATTAAGGTGTTCGTGCACAGATAAGAAATAATTGCTCGCGTACCGCCGAGGTCACTCCCAATAATTGACTTTTGGCACTACGCCAGGATCACTCCCCTGTAAACCGTCACTTTTGACTTCGTCCTGTTTCCATGACATACTCGCAACCAACTCGTAACATTCAGAGACCATTACTTTAGCTAGCATTTTTGTTTGGTGGTTTATCGTTTAATCACGTTTCAACGTGGCTTCAGATTGACGTGATTTTTTGTTTAGTTATAATTATAGACTTGGACAGTGAAATAGGATACTTTGATTCCGGAAAATCATCATAGAATACTTACGGGATTTTTAAAAACCTTAAGCCACAGGAAGGATGTCGCGGGCATCAGCTAGTGTACTATAAGTTTAATATTTTAATAATGTTCTGCTAACCAAACTTCGGACATCTCAGTCAATCTCAGCAAACACAGTCAAGACTGATGCAAGCTAAGTATATATTGTAGTAAATAATATAGTGCACTAATAGTTATATGTGCAAACAAACACAAGCATTTTCTATTCCCTTACTCTTATTGACTCGAAAAATCTAGAACACACGCGATGGATTTGAACCTGCAGGCCTAGGGTTTCAGTCTACCTCCGCCATTGTGCAATTGAGGCTTATTTTGTCACTATTTACGCTCGCAGAAATTCACTCGCAAAAATTCAAATAACTCTAAATCATAACACCCTTTACGCAAAACGAAAGCCGATTAACCGAAAGTGACATCAAAAGCAGCCGTCTTTGTTAAGTGTTTGTTTAAAAACTTAAAATTCGTCACGGATTCGTCTCTGGTAAGTTGCGTAGAATAAATAAAATCTACCATAAGATATTCAAATCCCTTAAGTGCACGTTGCGGTTGAATCGCGAGAAAAGTCCCATTTTGGCGCGTTGTAAAACTCTTTATTATTCCAGCTTCACAGGTGTCTCAGAGGGTGGCAATGTGAAAAGGGAGTGACAGTAAGTTTCTCTATGGACTGCGTGATAAGTCTAGATTTTTTTGACACTGAAAATAGTGTGAGTAATGCTTATGTGGGTGGAACTCTTTGGAAAGAGCAAAAAATACTCCTTGACGTATCCACACATCAGATTGATAATGGCTTAGTCAAGGTACCTTCAGAATATTAGATAGATACCTACGAATCATAACTCATAAGTCGATTTCCTTCTTTGTTTATAATAGGCAGGTAGCCTGTAGCATTTACAACTTCATTTTTCGATAACAGAATCATCACGACACTCCTGAGGCCAGTTTAAATTTTCAAGGTAGCTATGCATTTGCGCCTGTGTAGCCTATAAATGAGCAAACGTCCTGATTTAACGTCTCTGTAGTCTGTACGAAGGTAGAAAACATAACTTTGGTTCACGTTTTTTAGTTAAACACTCACAATCAAGGCCTTTATTTTCATCAAATTCAAATGTAATCCTGGTTATTGACAAGCTGAGCTTATCTGTGTAAAAATATACGAGTGTTTATCAATATGTGTTATCGAGTTTCTTTTGTACGCCTTACTTAGCCATCTAAGATCCGCTATAAAATTTAACGCTCACAATATTCACGAATCTACATTGTAATGTCATACTTGTGCTTAGAAAATGCCTCTGGCTGAATAAAAGCGGTGCGAGTTTTTACGGCGTCGTAAATTTTTAACATCACAAAAAGTCTGTCTTTGGTGGTGGAAAATCGAGTGAGTTCATAACATGCGTAAGAATATAAATTGCATTTTTTAACGTTATAGCTATCTCTTCTTAATCTAAAAGCAAGGTGTCGTTGTTGTAAAAGCATAAATCTGAAAAAAATCAACGATTTTGCAAGCCAATGTCCCAATACAGTCAGCAGAGTATTTGTCAGACAGTTGTGGTCAAAATTACGAGTACTTGGAAGTCTATAGTAGAGATTACAAAAAGAACAACACTGCAATATTCTCTCAATTAATCTACTTAAGCTTATTGGAGTATTATAAGGGGTCCAGTCGTTCAAAATGACCTCAACCTATCTGGGGACATAATGGGGGCCAGTAGTGCCTTCTGTCGCTACATTTTATTTTACTCTATTGGACAAAAATAGGGTTATGATGGGATAACCCATCGATATAGAATTATCTTAACATGACAAGCTCTAACGGTAATGCGACAACAAAGGAAAACAGGTACAGAGTAATTAGATGAAGCGGGTTTACATGAATGTGCTCTTCAATAGTCTATTGAGTTCAATGGTTTTGAGTTCTTTTCTACGTCGTCGCGACAGTTTAAAAAATCATTATCATCATCATCCCAACCAACGCCAGCCCACTACCTACTGACAACGGGGCTCCTTTTGGAATTAGAGGAATTTAGGCCACAGTCCACCGTTCTGGCCAGATGCGGATTAGTAGACTTCATACACCCAATTCTCAGGCATACATACAAAATAAGCACGTAAGCAAAAATATTGGAAACATGTTAGGACGAAGAAGAACTTTCTGACAACAGGTGTAAATTAAAAAAAAATTATAACACCTCCGACAAGTGAAGGTTACAGTAACTAGAAAAGAGGTGATAACTTTCAAACGGCTGAACCGATTTTCTTGGATTATAGCTAAGAACACTCTCGTCCAAACCACCTTTCAAACAAAAAAAAAACTAAATTAAAATCGGTTCATTAGTTTAGGAGCTACGATACCCCTTATACTTATAACACCTCTCTTTTTGGGTCGGGGATTAAAAAGCAAAACTACCCAAGACTATAGAAGTAAATATCATTCTTACTTTGCTAAAATCAGTTACTTGGCATTGTTCGCAATCTCTCAATTTATCATCGCTAGAGCGTGTATCCAGGTCTGTACGTGGTTGTATTATATTATATCTATATGATTTTTCCTGCAGCAAAACGTACAAATGTACAAGTCAACTTTCCACATCATTTGCTGAGGTCTTAATAGTTGGAAAGCTAGTGGCGAATTTTTATAATAATAATAATAATAAATAGGCTTTATTGCTTACTTATTGCTAGTGACAAACATACATATGTTATAAGTAAATTAAATCTATAAAAATAAAAAAACTAACAATAGCAATAAGCCGCAAACTCAGCATGGCCGAGCATTGTTGGCAATGCTCAGCGCTGGTTTTCAGTTTGCTCCAAAAAATATTGATTAATAAAATAAAAACGCATTATGTAGTGCATGTCGTTGGAATTGATATACTCATAGTTTTGAAGTTTCTGAAGATGGTAAAAAAAGTAAAATACCAGAAGGTAGGTAATCACCAAAAAAAAATCTGTTTGTAAAAGATCAGCAATTATTTTTATTAATTTTACAAAAAAGGTTACTATATAATATCGCAGCAACAATGGTATTCCAAATGTTTATTTTGTTAGTTTCAGGGTTCAGTATCTCAAAAGGAAAAAGGAGCCCTCACTTCGTTGTATGTCTGTCTGTCTGTCTTGTCTTCAAGACAAGGAGACAAGGCAAATGAAAACTTATAGGGAATACCTACTTCCCTTTGACCTGAAATCATGGGTACGGAGAAAAGTAAAACCGTGAATTTGTGGTTACATCACAAAAAAGGCGTTTATATACGTGTGTTTACTAAATCACATAATAGATGGCGCTGTCCGTCATTAAATGCGAATTATGCCTACAGTATATTAATTTGAGATTGTGTTATTATTGATACGATGTTACAAAACTCTGGCTCGCGAGCCACATTTTAAAGTTTTCTGCTATCAGCTTCCTATCTATAATGGATTGCGAACAATGTTGTTGTCTCTACAAAGGTTTTCACAGACAAAGTATAATGATTCACAGATGTGGTTTTTTTTGCAAGTGAGAAAATGTAGCGTTGAGAAGGAACAGCCGTGGGTAGCATATTGACCTGATTCTTGCGGTTTTTGCTTGATTACTCGGAGCTTTGAGCCTTTATCTTAGAAAAGCGGTTGTTTTGTGGAGTGATGAGAGATTTTTTCACCACAGATGAGCGATGTACAAAGAGAAATAATTATAATTATTTATTTCAAGCTAAAACTTCAATAAAATATCAAATAGGTATTATTGCAATATAGCCTTAAAACTAAAACACAATAAAAGTAAAAATTAAATGAATAAATAAAAATTCCTCGCATCCCTTGCTTCAATTAATAAGTAAAAATTAAGCTTCGTTGAATTCCCTTCACGAAAGCTTTTGCTATGAAAATCAATTAGTTAGCAAAGGCAGCCTCATTAGGGCTATGCACACAAAGGGTACCAACGGGACCCTATTACTAAGCCCCCGCTGTCCGTCCATCTGTCCGTCCGTCTGTCCGTCCGTCTGTTCGGAAGCCGGTTGTATTTCATGAACGTAATAGAGAGAGAGTTATAATTTTCACACTTTGTATTTCTGTTGCCAAAAACCAAGATGGCGAATTTCAAAATAGGCGCCATGAAAATTAATAAAATTAAAAAAGTACCTACTTACTTTCATATCTCGCACGATGGTACGGGACCCTTCGTGCGCGATTCCGAATTGTACTTAACCAATTTTTAGTAACTGCATTTTATTTGCATCATCAAGGGAAATTGAAGTCCAGCGACCGAAATGAAAAGAACAATACAGAAATATTCTCTCTAATCAATTTATTCAGAGATTCCCATAGATATATTGTGCTAATAAGTTATCCAAGTAATAACAAAGACGTGTCTCATATATTATAACAAACAAAGTAGAAGGAACTGCCTCAACTTTTATCTATACTAATAAATAAAATTGGAGTGTCTGTCTGTAATTTCAAAATAACTACCGCATATTAAGGTCATATGGTTATTTGAACGATACCATAACTGAATCACACGTTTTTAAAATTTTTGTCTGTCTGTCTGTCTGTCTGTTTGAAAAGGCTAATCTTGGGAACGGCTGAATCGATTTTGACGGGATTTTCACAGACAAGTAGAGAATTGACCAGGAAGTAACATAGGCTACTTTTTTAACCGACTTTCAAAAAGGGAGTTGTGTTTTTCTACCTATGTACACCGAAATCTCCGAGATTTCTGAACCGATTTGCGTCATTTCTTTTTTAATCGATAGAGGAACTTTGCGACATTGTTTCATAAAAAATTTAGAGTCCAACTCTTCAATCCTGATGCTGCAGGGGATCTGACCAATCCACGCGGGCGAATCTGCGGGCATCAGCTAGTCTATAATAATTTAGGAGGCACAACAAAGCTATAAGATAGAATCTCCTAATTACTGGACGTCTTATTTCTCTTTTCGTATTTCAGTTGATGGCACTCACGGAATTAATGGCACTATAAAACTTTAGCTATAAACAACAATACAAATTGATCAGGTAATCATTTAATAGGACAGTGACTTGATGTCCTAGTAATTCTTCAAGCTGACGTGAAAATAGCTAACGTGATTATCTGCATTATATTTAAATAGCTGACACCCGCGACTTCGTCCGCGTGGATTTAGATTTTTCGAAATCCTGTAGGAACTCTTTGATTTTCTGGGATAAAAAGTAACCTATGAGTTAATCCAGGATATTATCTATCTCCATTCCGAATTTCAGCCAAAACCATCCAGTGGTTTTTGCGTGAAGGAGTAACAGACATACACACACACATACATAGAAACACACATACACACAAACTTTCGCCTTTATAATATTAGTGTGATGTGAAGTGTGATACTGTGATTCATTCATTATTGGATATTAGCATGTCGGCGACGCAACCTTTAAATTTTTACCCATCCTAAAAGCCTGAAGAACTTCTTCGCTTTAGAAAGATGGTAATCATTAAAACAAAATGATCAAAACATTAATTCAAACAATTAGTTCAGAATGTGTTAGCAAATCGCATGTAGGTACATAAGGTGCGGAATACACGAGCGAAGCTAAACGTTGCTGAGCACACGTTGTAATTACTCAGGAACTAGATTGTCTAGCGTCAAGGAACTAAGCGCTACTGTAAATATACTTGATGTGATCGTCGCCTGTGGTGACACGATTTTAACAGCACTTTGTTTCTGTATTATCCTTGCTGTTCGGATTTTGTTTTACCTACTTAGAAACTTTTTTCAGTTACATATAACACTAATTGCGACACATCTGTTTCGTGGCTTTTACAATTTGTCGATGATGCCGTTTGAAAGCGTTATCCAATAACAATGGTGTGCCTGTGATAGTTTTTAAAATACATACATTATACACAGCAGTGTTCAAAATACAATATCTTTTAATTATTTTATACGACATTTTAGCAAATCTTAATTGATAGCACTAAAACTCAATCCGTTTCATTTAGATCACTTTACGGAGACTGCTTTGATTTTATAAAATTATAAACATGATATTCATAAAAATAGGAATAGAAACATTTTTTATTTAAATAATCATTTAAGTGCTTTCAAATCGTTGAGTGAATCTATTTTATCTTAGCCCCATGATTAATCCCCTTGATTTCATAATTTGTAAAACTTTTTTTTAATCCTTTATTTATAGGCTTTTACTTTGTAAAACATAATGTTGTACAACCAACCATACTTTCATGTTGTACTGTATGGAAAACCATTCAATTCCCCATATTCACTTCAGTAACCATTGAGTTATCGAGAAGCGTATTCAATTAAAACCGCATTTGCCGTGTTCATAGTACAAGAATACAAGCCGGGCTAATCATCACTCAGCACACAATAAAGTTGTAATTACTCAGGAACTAGGACGTGTAGCATCGAGGAACGAAGGCGGCATAATAAATGTACTCCAGTCGCCTGCGGTGGGTAGATTGTAACGACAACTTGTTCTTGTGTAACTAGCTTTAATTACATAACAAGTCTAAAAATAATACTTTCTGTCCTATTTCGTTAGGAGCAAACTGAAAGAGAAAGCATGTGTTTTAGATATGTCTGACTAATCTGCCCACCTAATTATTAAACAAATACCTAGACATATGATGATTGTAATTTTAAATATTTCCTTTTTCATAACCTTTTCCAACTAATAAAACAATATTCTAGTGCTTAAACCGGAAAACGAATAAAAGTAAGTCTAAGCAAAGTATTAATTTCAATACAAAGCGGCTGATCTTGAATTTATTTGATCTGAATTTGCAAATTCATTCGTAACGCCAATTGATCCGATTATGGTCGGGATAGAATAAAATCCGTGGATTGAATTTCGGTGTAGAGTTTGATACATAATTTATTCGAAGGTAAATGAGGCTTTAAATTAAAAGTTAGGAAAGTTCTGTGTATAATATTACTAAATGATGCCCGCGACTTCGTCCGCGTGAATTTAGTTTTTTTTTGAATAATATAAAAAGAATATACTTACTTATATAAAAAGAAGCCTATGTCTGTCCTCGGGATGTAAGCTAGCCCTGTACCAAATCTCGTCAAAATCGGCTAAACTGTTGGGCCTTGAGAAGCTAGCAGCTATACAGACAGACAGACACACATCGCATTTATAATATTAGTACGGATAAGTATATGCAAGTATATATCTAGCTGATGCCAGATTAGCTGAACCTAATTACACACGAAAGAAAACTTTCGCGTGAAATTAGGTTTATAAAAAATCTAATGGAAACTCCTCAATTTTCCGGGATTAAAAATAGCCTATGTCACTCTCTACCTCTGTAACTATGTACCTACCTATACCCGTGGCAAAAATCAAGTCAAGCCCTTGTTCCTTTTCGGCGTGATTGAAGGACCTACCTACCTATATAGCCAACGTCTACATAAACAAAATAGATAGATAGATCGAACACTTTATTGCACACAAAAACACATGTAAAGGATCACAACACAGAAAGAAGAAAACAGAAAAAAGAAAACAATTGTGTGCAAAGGCGGCCTTATTGCTTGGAGCAATCTCTACCAGGCAACCTTTGCTGAGAGGAGAAGTGCTAGTGTTGGATAGTACCAAGTCGCAAGGAATTTTTAAAAAGACATATAATATACCTATATTTAATATTATACTAATAAACAAGTTTAAGTTTGTGACTAAACTTTCTTGTTGGTTGGGCCTTGCCGGTTCTTCTCGGTAGGAAAGGCATTCGGAACCATTAGACAACTCAAAAGTAGTTGTAAATGTTTAATTGAACAAGAAATATTTCTATTCTATAACTAAAGTAGCTTTTATTCCAACCCCAAATCAATTGAATGTGTTGATCATTCCCCAAGCGCTATATTAGCAGCGGTCTCTAACAAAGTTAGCCAAACGGTTACAGGAAAGTTAGGCTCGGACTAAATGGATTTGTTTGAGCGGGCTTGTTGTTTGTTGCCAATAAACATCCTTTAACGGGTATTAGCCCTTCTGGAGAATGCGTTGTGTGTATCTTAGAACCAATTGTTTTGTCTGGTCAATTTGCCCTCAGACATTTCTTTTAATGAAAGGCTTCTATTAATAAAGACCGAAAGTGATCGCTATTAACTGAACTTTACTGATTTATAAAGTTTACATTAGTTACGCTTTTATTTAAATCTTTGTATTGCAAAAAGTAATCTTGATAAGATTAATCTTTGTTTAATTCATTATAATTACTTACCTGCTTATTGTATTATGGTCCTTACAATATCTTCTATAAGTATATTTAATTATACTATTATTACTATTATTACTATTATTTAACTAACTAACTGACATATATCAACGTATACAGCTCAAACTAGCGTCTAAATAGGTACTTGACGCACAGGATACTACGTAGGTAATTGAGGTTTTGCTTGTAAGTACTTGAGGTTATGCTAGCTTTTAGAAATAATTTTAGTATCTTCGAAAATTCCAGCGGGATTTCAAAAAACCAAATTCCACGTAGACGAATTTAGAAAAAGGCAGTAGGCATATTAGTCTCTTCATTACTTTAATATAATGGCAAATACACATTGTTATATTTTTCAATCCCGAATGAGACGAAAGATAACATTCCAAGAAAAACATAAAAGAAAATTGTTTCCGAATGAAAACGTGGCGTAAGTGTGCGAATGTTATTCCACGATAATAAGAAAAATAGAACACGTCTCCATGACAAATAAATGTCTGCGTTTCCTTCAATAGAAACCTATCAAACGTTGGTGTATCACAACTTATTACTGAAGCAAATGAACCGATAACAGAGTTACATGTTTCTTCGACGGCGTAGCAATTCTGATGAGATCTCAGCGAGCGTAGGAAGATATCGTTCGATCCTTTGACTGTATAAGTAAGGTCGATTGTATGATAGGTCTCGTTATGCTGGTCGACGCTACTCGTGCTATAGCAGAAATTCATACAAGCCAGGGACGCCTTCCGTCGCGACGCTAGCTGTTTCGTCGAGGAAATAGAGCCCTAGTACTGAACGGAAGACTCCACGTCTGTAATTATCATCGTTGTTATCATTATAGTGGGTGTATAAACAAAAAAAATACACACAGTCACTTTCTTTAGTTAACCCTTTGCCAATGCAGAGCTTGGAATAAAACTCACTTTCTCATCAAATCTTGTGAAAGTTGAAAGATTGGAATCGGAAAATCTGCAATTAATTACGTAAAATGTTTAAGTTATTTTGAATTATTTTTACGAGTACTCGCTTTACTATTTCATGAGTTAAATAATAATTATACCTAATATAGCAATCACAATTAATAAGTATCTAATTTTTACATTGCGCTTTATGGAATAAACACCAAAATTTCGTGAATTAGACTCTATCTACGGAAAGAAGTTAGCATATTAGGACAGTACTTTCTATCAGTAGTATCTATTACGTAATCGTAAAAAAATGCAGTGCCAAAAATCGCAGTGGACGTTAACAATTTTGACTCAGCAAAAGTTATTTGCGAAATTATAGACTAATACAGCATAGAACATCATGGGGCGCCAGCCAGGTAACCTCCCAGTGTGCCTGGATGCTGCTGGTCCCTTTTGGATGCGTCCGAGGGGAAGAGCAGTGTTCGGGCCGGTGCGCCCCGGTAACATGGCTAATAATTTCTCTTCGGAGATATTGTTGGCTATGGCTAATGACCTGGCAGGGGGGGAGGTTTCTCCGCGTGTCCCTCTGACTAGCAGAGGGCACAGTGGATGAAGCGGAGGATAGGACGCGGGCGACGTGCGCGTCCCAAGGTCGGGGGACGCACTTCGTTGGTGCGTCCCGGAGGTGCGTCGATGGGGACCGAGCAGGTCCCCGGTGGAGGGTCTGCCTAAGCAGACGTCGCTGGCTGGGTCGCGGTTGTTTGCTTCGGCCGTTCCCGTGACCCAGTCGCCAGGCGACGCGCAGTAGCGCCGCTGGGGTTTAGTGGGTATTCCGGTCGCCTCTCGGCCGGCGAGTCCCACATACCCTCCCTCCGGGGGGGATGCGTAAATGCATTCCCCAGCGTCAACAAAAAAAAAAAAAAAAAAAAAGCATAGAACATCATTATCTTTATTATTCACCTTTACAGCAAAGATAAAGCGTTTCTTACGTACGAATCACACAAATATTATAAAGGCGAAAGTTTGTATGTGTGTGTGTGTATGTTTGTTACTCCTTCACGCAAAAACTACTGGACGGATTTGGCTGAATTTGGAATGGAGATAGATAATATCCTGGATTAGCACATAGGCTACTTTTTATCCCGGACAATCAAAGAGTTCCCACGGGATTACAAGAGACCTAAATCCACGCGGGCGAAGTCGCGGGCATCGGCTAGTATAAAAATAATACTGAAACAACAAGTGTAAATTAAAAATTTATAACACCCCCAACAAGTGAAGGTTACATTAACTAGAAAAGAGCTGATAACTTTCAAACGGCTGAACCGATTTTCTTGGATTATAGCTAACTAGCACTCTCGATCAAACTACCTTTCGTACAAAAAAAAAATTAAATTAAAATCGTTTTATTAGTTTAGGAGCTACGATGGCACTGACAGATACACAGATACACACGTCACCCCTCTTTTTGGGACGGGGGTTATAAAAAGTTACCGAAACCGTCTAGTATCATACAGATACAGATTGCATGCAGATATAGTCATAAAATTATTCAAATAGCTTAAACGAATTTATCTCTTTGTGGCGGGCTGTAAGTTAGTTGCTGAACAAACTATTTGGCCGTATACCACGGGGAACGCATTAGCCAAAGCTTTGTGCTTCTGATTTATTTACTCCGCGTTCGCCTTTTGCAACAGACCGATTGTACATTTCTATTTTCACAGTGTCATCATTTCAAATGCGCTTAGAAAATTAAACTAAGTGTTTTCTGGGAAAAGTTCGCGCTAAATCCTATTGTATTAAATAATCCTGACACCAAAGATGACTTCGTCTGACCAGAGACGGACGAGGATTATTATAAAACCTAGTCTAGACGGATTACTTATAGTCTATGCAAAGATGGTAGCCTACTCCAAAAATAATCCATATCCATCCATACTAATAAAAAAAAACAGCTCTGTCTGTTTGTTACTTTTTCACTCCTATACATATTGCTGAAAGGAAATATCTTGTATGCTCGGGGTGGATATAGAATACTTTCTAGAAAACTAAATCCGCTAGGATGGAGTTCTATTAGTTCTGTAAGTAAACAAAATTGAACCGCTATTTTATAAATAGCCACTCTATATTTGCTTGAGCTGTATATGTTTTAGACGTACTTACTTACTTAATAAGTTGTGAGCGTTGTTGTTCAGTGTGCCAAGTACAATCTTCTAAGTTTACTGTTATTGCGAACTCTTAAGTTGGGTCCACACCTGATATTTTCAGCTATCACGATTTCTTATCATACATTAGTGTTAGATCGGCGGTGTAGCGATGCTACAAATTCACAAAATACGTTCATATACTAACTGATCATGTTATGCGTGATACGCATTAATGATAAAATGTAATGAATATAATTGTTTCTGTGTAGGCGCTTTGGACAAATCAAGACTACTACTGCATGGTTTAGTTAAAAAAGATTACTGAAAAGAGCCAGCAAAAACTCTTGATCTTGCTTGCATGGTAGGCATCAGATCACATTGAAATGAATATAATATACGAAAGCGGTCCCTAGTCAAGCAGACGGCTACATATAATTAAAAAGAAAAGAAAGTCAGAACAGAGAAGAAGATGATATCGCAAGAATTGCATTAAAACTCGAACATCATGCGATGCCACGCTATCGTGATCGGCGATAAAACCAAATGTAGCCCCACCCTTATTCAGTTACTCGCTACTCGCTAGGTATATCTTAAGTTTATTGGTACAAATATCTGTTTATGTTGTACCAATTTCATAGCATCAATAAATATGTTTATCCTAAAACAATAATGTACCTCCCTTGCTCTAGATATTTTGATCGGTTGCCAAGTAAAACATTTTCCGATTTCATGTCTCATATTATGCTTAGCAAAGAAAATATGCTAAGTATATGTAAGAATTACATATCAATCATCACAATATTATAGAGATTTGGTTTTTAGCCAATGGGATTGGCCAAAAACCATGTTTTGACATTGATTCCTTTAATGATTGATATATTTTTAGCCAATAGCCCCCCCCCCCCCCCCCCCCCGTTCTTTATAGAAGCACCCTCATAATCAGTAAGGGTCTCCTATCAGAATGTAAGGGTTTTGGCTGTGATTACGTAATAACTCCGAAAAGTTAGAGATGCGTGCCTGAAATTGAAACCCGGACCTTATATCATACCTGGATAGAAAGAAGGTCGATGATTTTAACCACGAGGCTCTCGTCGTTCAGCACTCTAATACGTGTATAATTATACGTAGTGCATTATCCAATGCAATTACACCGCGATCTCCACCGCGCCTCCATCATGGCGGGTAATGATTTCCTGCACTGCAGGATATAATGTGTGCAGGGCTGACTAGCAATCAACTAACTAAACACTATTAGCAAGCTCTATTGCGTCATATGTATACATGATATGTATTTAAGAATAGACACAGGTTTAATTTGCATTTTCATAAAAATATAAAGGCTTGCTTGTCTAATATTCCACTTTTCTTCTCAGAGATATCTTTTGATATGAAATAAAATGATTTATTTTAGCAAGTGATTGTTTCATTTACAATATACGGCTGAGGTCTTCTTATATTGTTTGTACCTGTGGCCTTACAATAACATGCAAGAATGGAGCGCGTAAGCACGCGTCTGTGTGTTTGTGTGTATGTGTGTGTGATTTCGTATGTTAAATCGTAATTGGTAAAGTGGTAGGAGTAGCTACTACAATATTATAAAAGCCTAAAAAGGCCTAAAGTTAAAGAATGCATGTCAAATTATAACATCATAATTTAAAATAAAAAAATAAAAAATTCATGAAGAATTCTACTACACATACCTACCTACAATTTTGGATCCAATATGAAAATGTTACATTTGTAACAATGTAGGTACTTCTTAAATTCTACTGCGCACTAGTGTGTGTGTGTGTGTGTGTAGTGTGGGAAAGTGTTTTGGAAAATTCCACTGGTGTCTTATAAAAGCCTTCCACGCAGTCGAAATCGAATGTTATTTACAATATTATTTCTCAAAAAACTCAGAATCTTGCAATAATTGGCGATAAGACTTTCCGTTTCAATGAAATAAATAAACATGAAAATATTTTCATATTTTATTCAGTTTACCATTCAACGAGTTCCAGAATATAGTGAGGTTAAGAGCACTTCATATGAACTGAATTCCATTTGCTTTCAATCAGAATATGAAATATGTAATATTTTGAAAAATGTTTGGATACTAACGTATTCCTCCACTTAGATAGGGTACAGTGTAGTAGAAGATATAAACTAGGTAGGTAGGTACCTACTTGAATATTGAACTGCGGGTTGTGGCAATATTATTGGAATGAAAGAAATCAGATAAATTGATTGATGGAAAAATAAAATCTCTTCATTTCGTTTATTTATTTGCTTTCATGTACATTTGATGGTGGAAGCTTAGTAAATATGCACAGCCTACTTTTAAGGTGATCATGACCATATACAATATTAATGATCGCATTGCAACAAAAATGATTCAGTGCCACCAACAACGAGGAGCTGACAGCTGATCTTATTGATCGTTAAGAGGGCTCTCTCCGTCACTCGTTTCATACAAACGTAGTTCCAATTTCATTTGAATATTAAGCAACCAAAGTCCACAAAATTTTGCAGACACATTCTAGAAACTAATATCTATGTCTGTGGTTTTCCAGATTTCTGTTAAAATATTCGGTTTCAAAGTTTAGTCTTACAAATTTACATACAAATCTTTGAGCCCCTGTAATTTTAAAACTACATATTTTTAGAAAAATCTAAAACACCACAGGCACAGATATTAGTTTCTAGAATATGTCTGCAAAATTTCATGGACTTTGGTTGCTTAATATTCAAATTAAGTTGGAACTACGATTGTATGAAACGAGTGACGGAGAGAGCCCTCTTAAAACACAACATATCGAGTATCAATAACAGTCGTCAAAAATCAAGCAAATCTGTAGGCAAAGATTGCAAAAGATTTAGGTACGCAAATCGGTAATATTAAGAACTGTGTGGGTTGCTACGAATAGATAGGTAGAGAAATTCTATAAAAGGTTAAGGAAGCCCCGGCAGCCATTCCTAATTTAATTGGGTTGTATACAATTGTTAACAGAGGACTCTCCTCCCACACTCGCTCCATACAAACCTAGTTCTATTCTCATTTCAATATTTAAAACCTCCAGACGACTACGCAGAATTTCTTGGCAATTTAGCTTACAACCCCAATAGCTTTTTGGTCCAACCAGGGACTTGAAACCGGCACCTCACGATTCGTCACCGATTAGGGTAGCCACTGATAAACGAAAAAGTGTACTTACTAGTAAATCGATAACCCTCAACGACCTTTAAGTGTACTAAACACTACACGGACCACTCCGAACAAAAATGTATGCGGCTGCAACTCGTTTTTGCTTACAATTTGATATATCCAGTGTAATAATAGTTTTGGTAGCTTCATAGAGCCCGATCTAGCTCTTTAGGGTGAGAGATTGCCCGCCGTCACTTTTTGCCACGATACATAGCGATACAGCCGTAAAAAGGCTGCGATACAGTAGCGATGCGTCGCTGACCCCTATAATTTTGCCCACAGTTCTGTATCGCGTTCAAGATATGCACAACAAGCAATAAATTTAAAAAAAAACATGATTACCCTGCCATATCGAAATCTTTCAAATAATTTATAGCCAGTGTCACTAGGAAAGATGTAAAGATTCTAACGATATCCTATACACAGAAATCTGTTCGTGCATTTAGAAGTTATGCTGGAATAAATAATAGATACATACATACACCACACCACATACCTACATATATGAACTCTGAAAACATTACACTCCTTTTTTGAACAGTCGAGCTATGCCCTATAAGTACTAATTTAGTTGAATGTCAACCCTATATAAACAGAATCAGCACAAATATTATAAAGCTAGTTACACAACAGGGAGTCAACGTCACAATCTGCCGCGAGCCAGGATCGCATCAACTAGATTTATTGCGTCGCTTTGTTCGCAGACGTTAGACGACCTACATCCTGAGTAATTACAACCTTATTGTGTGTTCACGACGCTTACCTTCTCAGATGTGATTTGATATCATAAATAATCTCTTGTTCTAATAATAATTTACACCGCCATTTCTTAAGCTTATAGCTAACATACGTAGGGCTCAGTTGCTAAGAAAGGAAGAAAGATATAGCAAATATGAACACCTACCACAAATGAAGCCGTGCCGCCGAGCGATTTAGCGTTCCGGTACGAGGCCGCGTAGAAACCGATCAAGGGTATGAGCTTAATGAAACTACCATACCCCTTCCAAACTAGCCAGCTTCCATCTTAGACTGCAACATCACCAGCGGGGTAATTTGCTAATTCAGTGTCTAACACTGAATGATAGCCACCAAGCTTGTTTTACTTGAGTTGGCTCTACATTGCTGTTTCATCAAGTGATATTGAAATATTTTTTCGTAGAAAACCTTCAAATGATTAAAAATAAATGTCCAATGACCTCGGTGGCTATCATTCAGTGTTAGACACTAAGTTATTGAATCAGTAGGCTGATGAGATCGCAGTCAAGGTCTAACTTGTGTCAGAATAAAAAATTAAAATAAAATTAGTTATTACCTAATTGAATTGTCAATACATGGGTAAGTAGTAAAAGACGTAACTACCTTTAGTGCTTAGGTGTAAAACTATCTAGTTCCTGAGTAATTACAACTTTAATGTGTGTTCAGCGAGGCTTAGCGCCGTTCGTGTGTTCTGCACTTTATTTTACGCCTACGAACTCATGAGATTGTCTTCGGAGTGTAGGTGTAATTAAAATTCAAGCTTCGCATTCAACTTGCTTCAGATCGAGAAGTTTTGTTAATTATCGTCATTTTAGCAATTATCGCTTCGAGGCATTTGGCTTAGGCTTCACACATGCGTAGGCACTGCTTATTCTGAAGCTACTTAGACACATTATTATACCTTCACATTATTATAGTACTTTCACTAAGTTTGTATCAACTGTGAACAAAAGCATTGTTGTTCTTGAAATTAAAACAATAAATAGCGTTCATGATCTATTAAAACTCTTTTCTCCGACGATGGGATGATCATGGTGATGATGATCTATTACAATAGTAAAAAATATACATTTATATATTAAAAACCCGCGACATCGTCCGTGTGGATTATTGTTTCACCAAACTATGTATGATTATTTCTTTGTCGGGAAAAAAACGTAAATAGATATCATTTGTTCAATTATAAAAGATATCAGTAAAACCTATTAATTCATCAAGATGGGTAAAACGATTACACGGCGAGCATCTTTAGTAATATGTATTTATAGTATTAGAATTCTTAGAATCTCATGGTTCCATAGATCAAACCCTCTTTAAAAGCCCACCTCACGCATAACCACCCAAATCAAATTCTTATTACTCGAACACGCAAAAAAAAAATCTGCATACTTATATTTAAAACCATGTGATTACATTACAACCAAAGGCTGATAAGAACAGGTTAGCCTATTCCATCATGGCTCCATTGCCAAACCATCAGTAACATTACTATAGCAAATCAATCTGAATCAGTCACATAATTATATCAGAATATAACCCTTTATCCGATATTCAATTTTACCACTACGTTACCGCAAATTCCGTTTCTATTCCGAAAATGGAAAATTAAAGCTTACAGTGGAGCTTAGTTCATATTTAATTGGGAAATTATGATTTAAGCTTGCGAAGCTTAATAATTTAGAAGGCGGATTGAAATCCATAGTCGTTGGTTCAAATTGGACCCGTTGCATAATTTTTGTATCTACAACTAGTTCCATTCTGCTCTCTTGATAGGGAAAGGGAAAGACAAGTTAGTCAACTTAGACCAAAATCTATCTGTTATCATAAGTGACTTATGGCTAAAATTAAAAACCAATCTATCTGTAATGTGTATAAGTTGCTCAGCAACGTTCTTATTTGTCAAGAATTGAATGGTCTTATTTGACAAGTAATAATGTTGCTAAGAAACTTATTGACAGATTACAGATAGATAAGTTATTAATTTCGCCCGTTAGTAACATTGTTAAGCCTCGTGATCCAACGTTAGGGTGAGTACATATGTATAATATGAGTAGGTACATATTATACTCCACGACTTGTGGAGAATAAGCTACATTCTCCACAGGTCGATCGGTCGACTACCATTAGTACTATGACCCTGCCCTTTACTTGTCGGAGTTCGGCCTCTCTGATGGGCCCGGAGGCCTAGACTCTTTTTGGTGGGACAAGTAGAGGCCGAAACAACCTTACAATTTTTGACAACGTTACTAAGTACACAACTTATCAACAGATTACAGATAGGACTGATTTTATTATTAATTTCGGCCATTAACATTATGAGCACATCCCTGACACTCCATATAAGCAAACTGATTTAATTACTTATTACTTCTACCAGAACACCGGCCTTGTCTTCACATGATTTGTGTGTATGCGTAACGGTAGGGCTGAGGTCTGAATGAATCCAATCGAGCGGGACAAGGGCATGTTATACGTAAGCAACATCAATGCGTCTCGTATGCGTGATAAGTTGATAACTGACAAGAAAGTGTGCAGATGCTAGCGTGGCAGTGCCAGTAACCTTGCCGTTACGTTTTGCGGGCGACGATTTAGCGGGGGAGTGTCACTTTTTTACGTAGAGGTACTAATAGTTAGTATTTCTGTGATTCTAGTTTAACATGGCTAGTAATCCTTTAAAAAACCAATGCTACAAACAAAAAGAGCGAAAACATAATGAGGTAAGAAACCTAACTTGAAGTTTTTGAAGAAGAAGTAGTCTGGTTGAAACAAATGATTTAATCATTAATCGAAACGTTAGAAGTGCGAACTGAACAAGATTTACATTTGAGCAAATGGACGTGCATTAACGAAACATTGAACCGGGTTCGTTATTTATTGTGAACATTACGCCCCAGAAATGCAATACAACTTCATTAAGTCGAAAGGAAAAGGTTATAAATTCCAATCAACTCGGCACTTTCAATATAGCGTTAGATTCAGGATCGGTGTTTATTCGTGCCAGTACATTTATATTAGATTGTCTGAGACGAATTGCTCTGGGTATTGTTCCAAACAAGGTGGCCAAGGTGCAGTAATGAAACTAGAAAATAGGTTTGGCTTTCCTAGTGTTGGAAATGGTTATAAAATATTTTTATTGAGATGAGGTTTAGGTACTATAAAATGTATCTAATACTTTAAAAAAACCAGCCAAGTGCGAGTCAGAGACTCGCGCACCGAGAATTCCGTACTCGGGTATTTTTCCAACATTTTGCACGACAAATCAAAAACTGTTATGCATAAAAATAAATAAAAATCTTTTTTAGAATATTCAAATAAAGCCCTTTCATATGATACCCCATTTGGTATAGTTATCTTACTTTGAAAATTGAAAATACTAATTATTTTGTATTATGTAAAATATATACTATAATGTAACCACAAATTCACAGTTCTCGGATTTTTTTTCTTTACTTGTGGTATTTAAGACCTACTTACCTGCCTTATGTTTGTGGTATTTTACTAAAGAGTACCTATTTCATGAATGAAACATAAAATTACCAAATCCATGTTTGTAGTTGTTTCAATCAAGAATATTACATTTTTGTAAAATGTAGATTGAAAAAAGCCTGTCTTATTAGAACAACATTACGTGCCATTTAGGGGCTAGGAATCAAAACAGTACCATTACATAAACTTCGGCAGCACGCCTGCCCCATTCGATTTGTGGTAATTGATCTTCAATTAAGGAACTACGCAAGTGATTCCCGAAGGATTGCCCAATCAACGCCTTGCGGTGCGAGTAAATTGCTTCCTGCGAACGAATCAATTATATTATATAGGTAAGAATCAGTAAAAGTGAACCATGTCTTATTCATGCCCCACTGCCGAGCAAAAGCTTACATTAATTAAGATTTATTCGAGTATTTTATAAACGCAACATTTTTTCCAAAAAATTTCACTTAAAAAATCTTTTTTAATAACAAACTTGTGTTTAAAACATGTAGCAAAATGAGTATAACTTGAGGAGTTCCTATGTCTACCTCCCAGTTCCACCATAAGACTACTTCCATGGTAGGTCCATAATATTATTGCACTGTCATCAAAGTTACCATGATATTTGTGTTTACAAATGCTCAATGAGTTGCCGGGAAGTGCTCTAAAATTCAGTGGCAAGATTCGACCACATAATAATAAAACGGAAAATTAAATATTTAATGTGTCATTACTGAAACATAAGAAATCAAAGGGTAGTACTGAATTTATTGACGCTTGTTGAAAATATACGTTGACTTAAAGCGACTGGCGATGGCGTCCGGTTTTATTTAAATTTGAGCATCCTGGCTAAGGCAAACAATCGGAGCAATTTCACAGAAAGACAAACAATTACTCGGAGACAAGGCTGATTCTTAAATAAATATGGGTGTCCGTGAAATCGCTACCGGGACATTTGCGTTGAGAACTCTTCAACTTTCCCAGGGGAAATGAAAGCCGTTGTATGACAGGAGGAAAAATAAAGGAAAACGATAAAAATATTATATTCTTCTGTTTTATTTATTATTCTAATATTACATTATTTTTAAAAAAATGTTTACAAAAATAAAATAACAGAAATAACAAAAAAATAAATAAAAGAAACAACAAAAAGTAAAATAACAAAAACAACAGAAAACTAAAGTAACGGAAGAAAAAAACATTAATTAAAATTATATTCTTCTGTAATTATTAAACATTCAATAATTTTTATTTAGGTTTTCTAACCCAATTACGCACGTTACGCTCCGACGCCAGAGCATCTCAGGAAATCTAGACCTTACAATGTATCACGGACTCCTGCAAAGTAACGCCAACTTTTGTATATACAACTATGTACTATTTCATGAAGACAAACTTATAAAACGTATATTATTATATAGGTACATATGTACCTATTAGTTATTATTAGGTACATATGTACTTATTAGTACCTAACTCGTATTTTTGCAAACGTAGCTCGAAGTAGTATTTACTCGCTAAGCTGATTCGAGAAGAATGAAAAAGCTATAAGCAGATTATCTGTGATAATCCTCTTTCTCTATTATTTATTTATTATGCTTCATATTTCATTTTATGCCTACGACAGCCTTTACAGTTAACAATACCTACATTGTTTAAGACAAGTTTAACACATCCTTTGTCTAGTTTTGCTAATATCTCAAATAGGAATTACAAAAAATATTTACTTTTCCAGTTCAGGAAGGTTTTCTTTATCAATCAATTTGGCTGCTAGGCTGGAAAAAGATTCTAAAGAATGTGACGAACTCTACACTAATCTCGTGTGTAACGTTCGAATTTTAAACACTTTTCTAGCTTAGTAAAGGAAACCCTTTCCATGCAGATTTCGACTGACGAAGAAAGGCTTTCTGAGATGATAAAATTCAAAAATTACAGTGTGACATCTTTGTGACATTCTATTTATTTCATTTTCATTTAGGTAATGCAGCTTGTACACCTCTATTAGATGTTGTTACTTAGATCTGATCTATTGTTTTTATATTTAGACTTTTTAGAGTTACATCCTGTGTGCCTTTAAAAAAAAAAAACTTTATTGAACACACAAACATATGTACACATACAGAACCCACAGAAAAAACTATACATGAGGGTGCAAAGGTGGCTTTATTCCTAAAGCAATCTCTTACAAGCAATCTTCTATCGATTTTGGTCAGCCCGCCGCCAGAGTATGTCGCTGTAAACACATCAACCTATTATTACTTGCACAAATAAAAAAAAATACGTCATCTCTCTACCAAACCCAGCCTCAATTGGAAAATTTTTACCTCTCGAACAGGACATACGTCTAGTCGACACCTATGTTTTTGGCCAAAATATTCGAATTTTATTTCGAAAAAACCCTGCTGCAATGGGCAACAGGGCTGAACTTTTATTGCAAAAATATTATGAAAGCTGAATATCCTAAAAATTCACCGAGTATGTAGGTATAGAATACGTAATAAATCTATCTAATGAAATTGGAACTACGATTGTATGAAATGGTATGAAACGAGTGACGGAGAGAGCCCTCTTAAGTATCGTAACATTAGCGTTTAAACTATTGTGGGTGATATACATTTCATTATAAATACAAGTATATGTATCACGGTTTAACTTACTTGTTTGTCGGAGTATGCTCCACTAGACTAGAGTTAAATAAATTAAAGTAAGATATTCTTTATTGTGCACCATATTTAATAAAGAAATATATAACAAAATTGATGTATGTACAAAAGTAAATAAGAGAGGAATATACGACAGGTAAGAGGACCAAACAGTAAATATAAATAAAGAAACATATCAAATTGAGGATAAATATAATAGTTTCAGTTTCGTTTTGAAAATAAACAGTGATTTAGGCTATTTGATATCTAAGGGGGGAGAGTTCCATAGCAGTATAGCGTTAACAGTAAAATATTTAGCATAATAAGAAGAGTGTGTTGGCATTTTCAGTCGTAAATTATTTTTAAAACACGAGAAAAAGAGTGTGTATCATATAAAATCGTTCTTTAATATAAAGAGGTGTGGAGGTATTTAACAGCATACAGTAAAGAAGATGTAGAATGTGAATATTCCTACGTCAAATCGGGAGCCATCTTGAGCTTACGGCGCAACTTGGACCTGGTCATATTTTCATAGCGTAGAGTTAGTCTTGGGCATCGTTGCGGCCTCGTTAAAATAAAGACCTCGAGTCGGGCATAGTCCGACAAACGAATGAGTTACCGTCTTACATAATATATGTATTTTTAGCAAGTTCAATTTCCAATAGCTGTAACAATAAACATAGCATTCATTTTATTCATTCTGTATTTTTAACGTATTATAATGAATGAGTGTGTGAGGCTTTAGGGGTTTATACAGCTGACTGCAGCTCCCGCAAATATTATTTTTGCTTTTATATTTTATTTTGATGGGATTAATTTATTTATTATGCTGTTTTAATGGCAGTGCACATTGGCGTAGACATTGCAGAGCAGAGTACAATTTTCTTGTTTTGATCATTTCTGTTTTAGGATAGAGAAAAATTTTAAAACACATTAACTGTCATGCACTGAAGTTCATTTAAGAGTACATAATATTACAGAGTCACATTATAATAGTACAGAGTGTGTATTGAAAATATTACAATAAAACTTAAAACTAGCCTTATCTAATTGCTATACAAACCATGCCCGCGTGGAATGGTGCCAAGAATAAAATAAAGACTGCATTTCCACGCTGGACAGCCAGGCTGATCCGTTGCCCAAATGCTGTGCAAGACTGTACCAGACTAACGGCTAGCAGGGAGAAGTGGCAAATGCGAAGTGCGTATGTCAAAAAGTCACTTCCGCAATGACCACAACCGCTATGCCAACAGTGTTACAACGAAGAAGAAGGATAATATTAGAGGATCTATGAATGAGCATAGAAGAAGAGGAAACAAACAGTTTATATCTCACTATGTGAATAACGGGATACATAGGTATATGTATCGAGTTATCGCCGTAACGAAAACTCGATATTTTGTTCAGTTATCCCATAAAAGATGTTGAAAAATAGCGCAAAGCCTACGCCGAGTAGTACAAACGAAACGAGGGAATACACGCAAAAAATATACCGATCTGAGTCCGTGCTATCTGTTTATTCGTCGTGTTTTTTGGGAGTTTGTAAAGGACAGGGCATGCAAGGTTCCTGGGGGAACGATAACCTGAAAAACGGGGGTCTTCTGTGATTGATGAGGAACTGGGCTTAAGTGTCGGATAAACTGGCCCTCACGTAGTAAAACGGCCTCAGGTGCTTATATTTTTAAAGCTGTAAAATACGATTTGCTTTTTCGAAGACTTGATTTTTGTAGAGGTCTAGGATTTAGCGCGCTTGCCTCATCATCATGATCAATCCATCGTCGGCTTGCTACAGAGCACAGGTCTGCTCTCAAAATGAGTGGGGGGTTGGTCATAGTCTACCATGAACTGCGAAGGGGGCAAGGAAATGTACCTAAACGGAATGTAACAATTGAGTTATAACGGACTCGCAAGTAAAAACAAATTGTAACAAAAGATGCGGTCAAAGCAAGTCAAAAAGATATAGGTAGGAAACATGATTGTCGTTTGACATACAGTTGTAGGTACCATTAAGATATAATTCACGCCTAATTTCAGAATACTCGTAAACACTCATGAAACAAGTGTCTAAAATTGCTTCAAGTTTGATGTATTTGCACTGACTCTTCTATAGATAAAGTTTGAAAACTTTGTGAATATGAAAAGTTTGAAGTTGACTTCAATCCATTACGCGAGTGAAATATTTCTTTGTTTTCCATGTTTCGTGATGTCATTGTACGCGATCTTTCTGTACTTTATCATCTTTGTAACAAAGAGCTTTATGAGTAAGAAGATTAGATTAGATCGATTATTTTATTGTAAAGTATAGTCACTTTCGCCAGCGTGAATTTTCTTAAATAAGAACTCTTAAAAATCCAGTGGGAACTCTTAGATTTTCTGGAATAAAACGCAACCTACGTCCGACTCCGGGTATGATACGCACATAGTATTTGGAAGCGGACCTACTCCGCCAGAATCCTTTTGCTCCACGAGCGCTTATTTTAAATTGGTTAAAAATCAGTCAAGTGCAAATCAGACTTACACACGAAGGGTGCCGCACCATGGTACAAGAAATAACATTTTTTTTTTATATTTTCGGGCGGCCATTTTGAAATATTTATTATTTTTTATAATAGCGGCAATAGAAATACATACACATTCTGTGAAAATTTTAACTCTCTACCTGTTACGGTTCACGAGATTACAGCCCAGTAAAAACAGACGGATGGATGGATGGACAGCGGAGGTTTTAGTAATAGCACAAATAGCACCCATTACCCCTTCCGGGTACGAAATCTTGCAAAGTATTTCACTTTTTTTTAATTCACAGGTTTCAAATTTTATCGGGCTTTATGACGCAGAATAAATAGATTAGCTGAAGAAGGCTTCACGAGAGAACAAGAACAAATGGGATCAACTTGACAAATGTGTCACAATAACAGAATGGGGAGTTTGGAGTGAAAGCGGGCCATTAAGCAAGAGGGAAGCGACTCGAATCCTTGCTTAAAGATAATGGAGCGTATAAAATTTTGTTTTATTTTTAAATTCTTACACATTTGTCGTCATCATGTAGACTGGTATGAGTGGTGATAGCTTAGTGGTTAAGACGTCGGCCTTCTATTCTTGAGGTCGGCGGTTTGATCTCGGGCATGCACATAATCATCAAATATTAATAGTGGGCTAGGAATGGGTTGACCGCTGAATTTTTTTTTCTAGTGTCAACCCATTGACTTGGCCAAACGCACTCGGCGAACGAAAACTAGATCACTTGGCGAAGGTATATTTTGTCGGTTCACTGTCACAAACATCAAAGGGCTTGGTGTTATTCGGAAACAATGTAAAACACATTGACTGGCACACAACGCGTTGCACCTACTGGGGCCAATAGAGTAACGATATTTTTGTAATTTCTTTTTAACAATCTCTTTGCTCACCGTCTTCCTTAATGTTGAGGAATATGCTCTTTTCTACAGATCAACTTTTTTCGTACAATTTTCTGCTGCAATTAAAGAGTAGTCAACTATCTATGTATGCCTATAGTTCGCGACAGGTCGACATGGCAATCGGAGTATGAGGCAGAGGGACGCCCCGCACACCCACACGTCACTTGCGCTATCCCGCACCGGGTTAGCCGTTAGCGTGGGGGTTTTGCGGATGTGCGGGGCGTCCCAACCCCAATTGCCATTTCGACCTGTCGTGAACTATACTTATGCAGAATTTTGCTGCTGCAAAGAAAAATCATTTCACGAAAAAGTTAGACCTGCTCTTAAGCGAGCAAGGTCGCCTGCAATCGCTAGTCTATACTAATATTATAAAGAGGAAACCTTTGTATTTTTGTATTTTTGTATGTTTGTATTGAATAGGCTCAAAAACTACTGGACCGATTTCAAAATTTCTTTTACCATTACTTAGAGGGATTCTTCCGAATCCGTATAGGCTATATTTTATCCCGGAAAATAGATAGGATTTTTCGTGGTAGTGTCCACCCGTGCGAAGCCGGGGCGGGTCGCTAGTTTGTATATAAAAACAGGTAGTTTCATTCGTCTGTGAAGTTCGGGCCCGCGCAAGGCGCAAGTTTTAACGAGGTAGCACTGACTTGCATTAGTCGCTTCAACAACTTGTTAATCTTTCTATCTGAGCCAAGTTTCAGAAACGGAGCTATTTAGTGGAAACACTACCAATTAGTTCTATTTGGTAAATAGTGAGATACTTTTGAGAACTCTTGACAAGTTAAACTAGAAAGGACAGGAGGGGATCGTGCTGCAAATAGGGCGTCATTGGATCATCCTAGAAAAAACTGAAATACTGAAGTCAAGAGTTAGTTATTGCTTCATTGATAATAGAGTCATTGGGGCGCATTAACTTTGAATTCACAAGAAGATTAGGTTATACAGTATTTAAGAGCTTTATTAGTCTAAGAAAACTCTTATTCCACTTATATTTTGTAGTTGATTGAAAAGGTTTACAATCCTCATCAAAGAGCAATACGACGCAACTACACAGAGAGAAAGAAAGAGTACTTCTCTATTGAAAATTCTTTCAAATAAAGGTGAATTTCACAGATAAAATATCATTCAGCAGGTATTTGATTCTTTTGCAGAACCAAATATTAATCTGGTTGGTTTCACTCCTATCCTTCATCGCTGACGTAATGCGCCCAACACTCCTTTTATGTTCGCGGTGTTTTTGTTTCCTCCATCATTAAAATCATTGCAGCCTGTTCGCGCTTCGGAAACGTACAAAGAAATTCACAACGCGAAGTTGTCAAAAGCAAAAAGCTTCTGCGTTATTCATTCGGTAGAAATCAAAAACAACCCCGTCAAATATTAAAAATGCGTAGCTTTGTATATTGTTGAATACTAAAATATTACGTTTTAGAACCGGAAAATCTTGTGTTATTCAAGTCATATTATTTTTTGTTCTGTTACAGTTGTATACTGTCCAACCCACGAGATTTTGGCTCTGAGTGAACCACTCGCCATGCTGCCCCATAAACTTCATGGATAAGCGTTTCATAATGATATAGTTATCATAATAAAATAGTATATTAAGTATATACCGACTAATATTATAAATACGATTGCTTGCTTCACATGGTTGGAAGCAGAGTACTTTTTTTTGGAAAGAGTTCTTAAGGGTTTTTTTTTAAAAACCCTAAGTCCACACGGACGCAGACGCGGGCATGAACTAGTGTGATATAAAACGATAAACTGACTGACTGGCTGACTAACATATTATATTACAGCCCAAACTACAGGGTAACTTAAGATATTGTATAGAATAGAATAGAATAGATTTTTATTCAAATAAACTTTTACAAGTGCTTTTGAATCGTTAAATAATTTACCACTGGTTCGGAATGCCGTTCCTACCGAGAAGAACCAGCAAGAAACTCGGCGGTTGCTCTTTTCAATTGTTCAATTTACAATAATATTCGGTACAATAGTATAACGGTGCTCTCTGCAATATTGTTTTAAAAAGAAACTTATATTTCATTAGAGTTGGTGGTAATATGTTACCCTGTTACATATTTTATTTTTCATACTTTTTATGTTTTAATAATTTAACAATTGGATAATTTATTATTATTATTTATTTATGTCCAGTATTTCAAATGTATAAATATTATGAAAAGTTATTTAGGTATTTAAGTTTTAACACAAACTTACGCTACTTTCCTCAGTATATTAATACAGTGTACACAAACTGTAGAAGACTTTGCTTGAAACTACTTCAACTTTGATATATTTGCACTCGCTCATAATATAGAGATTTCGTTTGAAAACTTAGGTAGATATGAGAAGTTTGAGACTTCAATCCATTATAATGTTGTGAATGAAATGTCTCTTTACTTAGTATCAAAAGGCGAAGGTAATCTTACAAATTACATGTTTGGCATTATTCTGATTCTAAGATATCTGAAACTTGTTCTTGAACGATTTAACAAAATGGCAAAAGTGTGTGTGTAATAATATTATGCCTCAAGGAATTGAGGCATAATATTACTACACAGACACTCACGCGCACACTCAAACAAACACACGCGCACATACACACACACACACACTCATCCAAATAGGCTAGTTAAGTTTAATATTAGACATGTATGTTTAAATTAAAATGTAAAACATGTAAGTTAAAATACAGGGTGTTTGGTAATTAGTATATAATGACGACACGTACCCATGCTACTTTGATCTGATAAACACAATGCAGAAGTATAATGACGAAATAAAATTATAAAAATTTCCATAGAAAATTTAAAAAAAAATTATGTCAAAGTTTTTATGACCCTAACGTGCCCTAACTCACTGAGATTGTTGGCCATCTTTAGATAGGCCAAGGCCAACGATCTCAGTGAGTTAGGGCACATTAGGGCCATGAAAACTTGGTCATAAAAAATAAAAAAAAAATTGTATGGAAATTTTTATACTTTTATTTCGTCATTTTATTTCAGCATTGTATTTATCAGATCAAAGTAGCATGGGTACGAGTCGTCTTTATATACTAATTACCAAACAACCTGTGTATATGTGTATATTTTAAAAATTAAGGAAACTCGGTACCTATTCCTAACTTCTGCAATACAGGTATTTCCTAGTGCAGAGGGTAGAAAACACAATCTTGCTGTTGTATGTATGTAGAAGTTCAATAAGTTTAGGGATTAACAGAATCGACGCCATACAAATAACTCGCGACAGCGTAGCGTTTTGCTACGATGCCTTATAATCTTTTACCTAGTACAATAACAATTTTAACTGCCAGTCATACCTATTTTAATAATAATGTATGTTCATTTAATTGCTATATTGTATTTATCAAGTTCAAAGTTAGACACTAAAAAATACAGGTAAATACGAGTAGGTAAATAATAATTATTTATTTAGGTTTGACTAAATACCTCGAAATATCTCAAGGTATCGTATTTTACCTAGATTCCTCTCAGTCCGCGCCTTACAAATCACAACATTAGCACGACTGGCATTTGTGAGCGTCGTTACGCAGATTCGCCAAATTCTCCACTAAGAATAAAGCATTTTCATTAATAGTGTCGTTATTCAAATTACCTACAGAGAGTTTCTGATGAGATGTATTAAGCTTTCCAGGCATAAAATCGAAGCGTTTTATCTCAACATGAATTCGTCAGGCTCGACCGCTTTGGAGAAAATAAAGTGGAAACCCTAGTGGCTTTTTCTGCTACAACGAATTTTGGTAATTTATACGAGAAGATAGGTACTTTCAGCCAGTTCTACGAAATAATTATGTGCCCTTTAGCTTGTGAAAATACTTCTTAATATTACTAAAACACAAAAATATTAATAGAAATATGATATTTTTGATCATGAAATACATATTAAATGAAAAAGATTTCATAAAAATTTTATGTACTCACTTAAATTTGTATTTATAAACTATTCTAAACTAAATTGGAATTTACGTGGTAGCAAATCAAAAATATCCCAGACCTTTACTCATGACCACGACTCGACTAAGGTGCAAGGCTCATATTCTTATGACAACTGGTTTTTAACCCCCGACCCAAAAAGAGGGGTGTTATAAGTTTGACGTATGTATCTGTGTATCTGTCTGTGGCATTGGAGCTCCTAAACTAATGAACCGATTTAAATGCATAGGCTACATTTTATCTCGGCAAGTCAAAAAGTTCACAAGAGATTTTTAAAAACCTAAATCCACGCGGACGAAGTCGCTGACATCATCTAATTCCATTAAGAAGGTTTCTTTATCCATGTGAGTACTAAAGACCTCTTGTCCGAAGAGAGATAGTCAACCAGTTAATTAATAAGAGTCAGTTGAATAGTACTTGCCGTACACAATGCCATTCAGTAATTACCGGGTGAGGGGCCCCATATGTTCGTGACATTTATTAATAGACTGCTTGTCAATTGCAGGGCATCATTTATTCCTTAGTTAATCATTGTAATAAAGCCATTGAATTCCTTTGTTATTGCTTTTTGTAAACGACTACAATCGTGCTTCAGTCTAAGGCTGACATCTATAGACCGTACTTTGACTTTGCTCAGACTTAAGTCAGAGTTAAAACGAGACAGATCACGAGAGCGTTATAAGTTATAAAGTTGTCTCGTTTTAACAGTGTCTTAAGTTTGAGCAAAGTCAAAATACGTTTTATAGATCTCAGCCTAAATCCAGTTGCATGACAGATAGTAGATAGGCTCTTCTCAGACTTGGGCGCGTTTGGAACCCTTTTAGCTTTAGTTTTAATTTCCTAATTAATTATCACCACTATATCATACAACCATCAAAAGGAGTACAATAATACTTACTTTGAATAAATGATTTTGAGTTTGTTACAGGAAACAGTAACTCTGACTGACAATGAAAGGAAGGTCTTTTTCTCTTTATTGTTTTCTTCTTAACTTCCTGGTACAAATGGTGGGTTACACGAGTTATACTCTATCCAAGAAAAAGAGTTAGTATAGGGCTCTCTCTGCTACGTAATGCCATACAGATGATAGAGACAAAAATCTCAGTGGGTGTTAACTATTTACAGTGGCCAACCAATCACTGAAAGAATGTTTACTAACTATTGCCATGGCTGGAGCCTCACCAGACCAGAGCCTAAATGAAAATATTATAAATTTCCAATAGCCCCTGTTAGAAATCTAATCGAAAAGTGTGTGTGCCAGGTAGGATGTTAAATTATGTTACCCTTCTTCACAATATGTCACATGAAGTTACTAACAATGTACTACACTCCCTCATCACAAAGTTTGATCAGAAATTGTAATTATTCCCGTCACAAAACATGTGCGGGTTCCCTTATCATTCGCCATGATGTTGACATAGATTTTTCCCTTTATGCAACGTCCCCGTTCATTCCCGATCCTCGACATAATGTACCAGCGCTCCCTTTATGCTCCCTTTTTTGTATCCTACATCATTAAAATCATCGCAGCCTGTCCGCGCTTTGGGGAGATACAAAGAAACCGCCAACTTGTCAAAAGCATCCCCAGTTCCCTCTTTATGCAACGTAAAAGGTTTTTTTTATTAAGTTATTGAAGTTTACTTGGATACGCTTATAGGATATCTATCAGATGCTTTAAGCTGCCTTTCCAACAGTGATCTGCTACTTGCTAAGCTAAGGATGTCAAACCCACCATTTTCATAGCATAGTATAGCTTGGCTTAGCTTTGGTGGAAGAGAATGTAACGAAGCTAAGTTTTTACATACTAGTTGCTAAGGTACGGATGTATGTTCAACCCAACATTTTCATAGCATAGCATAGCTTGATTTGGCTTTGGTGGAAAAGTATTAAACGGAGCTAGATTTTTTGCATATACCTACTAGTTGAAGCGAGGACTATATTTAGCTCGCATCCTCGCGGGCTAAGTACATGAGCTAAAGATGCGAGCTAAGCTCCATTTTCCCTCACCACACCCGCTACCCTACTACGAGTAAATATAGCAATGCATGGCTTAGCTCGCATCGTGCATCTTCTTCGCACAGCTACGTCATGCAAAATGCATCCTTAGAGCACATCTTACCTGCTCCATTACACCACTTAGCTTTGGTGGAAATAGACAAGATTATTATTAAGATTTTTCTAGACAAGCGCGCTCCATCTAGGTTGCATCATCAATTGCTAGCAAGTCTGATTACAACCAAGCGCTAGAATGTAAATAAATAAATAAATATAGTAATTTATCTTTACTCTTTTGAACATTGGCTGTGTCACAGATTCGAATCTACCAGTAGGTATATTTGTATGACAGCAGCGAATTGGACGTCTATTTTCCGCAACAAAATAGTGGCTGAATGTAATTGGAAACGCCAAATCAAAACTATACGGGGCTGCAAAAATAGATTTGAAAACTTCTGCTCTGCTCTCTGAAACTGAGAGGTTTTTAGCTATCGTTAAATTGAATCAGTACAAAGAGGCTAGCTAAAATTAAAAATTGTGTCTGTTTTGCCATTAGAACTATATTATTGAATCGAAACTTTTATGTCGAAAGAGCTACGTCCACTTTTTTCCTTGAAGCTCTTTGTAAAAGCGTTTTAGTTTTTTTGAATAATAGATAAACTCTCAAAGAAGACAGCAACGGACAAGAAAGGCAAGTTGAAAAATGAGTAACAATAACCAGCAGCAAAACTTGTAAGCTTTTAAGTAGGTAGCCATTAACCAAGGGCGAGCGTCTTGCATTGGCGCCATTGGAGCTAATAAATCAAAAGTTTTTGAGCACAAAAAGCATTCTGTTGGATGGCTTGAATCGAGCAACTTTGCAAATCTATTTTTTATTCGACTGATTAGTTTTCATTCGATGTTGGTGAGTTACCTACTTACTTACTTACATTAATTTATTCTCAACTGGTACTCATTATGGGAGGTATAGAGACTTATTAATTCGGGTTACTTTTCCGATCAGTAGGATAGCGTAACCGACACGATAATATTTGAGGCGAGTATCAATAAAACGATATCGCATATACTTTGTGGAGTAAAAATTGATATACCTATACCGTAACGTACCTATAATAATCAGATAATCGTAGGTAGGTATATTGTAATGTACATAATTGTAACGAAAGCTGAAAAACTTACATTTCTACATTTCAACTGATTTATAATATGAATGTTCCTTTCTATACACCAATGGCTCAAGTAAGTCATTTACCTGATTATTCAACTACTACCTACAGTAGCGTAATGAATGTGATTCTATGCTTTAATGGCATTACAACCATTAGCTTGAACGTGTATTATGAATGGGCTAAATGAATACTAGCTATTGAATGAAGCTTAATCAAAACTAATGACTATGTTTATTTGCTGACGTAGTATGAAATACTGAAAAAATAATGGGATTGCAAAAAGGCACGTTTTTAACTGATTAAGAGTCCCATTCCATTCCCATAAAATGTGAATCTATTATTGATTGATCACTACCCTATATGGGAAAATGTGTTTGTTTGTTGTTTTCTTGGTTGGTCCTCCAATCAATCGATGTATACGCCAATCACATAGCAATGGAAGTACGGATCGACGTGATTTTGTGCATGAGTATAGTTGAGAGTGACATAGGACAAAGCATTCTCTTTTAGGGGTTCCTACCTAAATGGTGCCAACGGGACCCTATTACTCCTCTGTCCGTCCGTCCGTCCGTCCGTCCAATTTTAAAGATATTTTTACACTTTTTTTTACCTGTTATCTCCCAAAGCCACCATGATCCAAACTACCTACTCCTGTGTTAGGCACAATGTGGGCACAATGCAAACAGAAACTTCCAGCTTTTATAAAATAACGAAGGTCTGGCACGCGCTGACTCTCTCTCTCTCTCTATAAGTATATTACAGTTTTCAAGCACTTAGCTTCAATTTAAACCATTCAAACTTATTTGGTCATTCACGTCCGCAGCGCCAAGTTACAGGAATAAAATAAAGGTAATTTCTTACAGTCATCTTGTCAAAATCTCTTTTCTGTAAATAATTTAAGTAAAGCCGACATTCAAAAATTATTCCTGATGGAGAAAGTTAAAGAAATCTGATGCTTCCAACTTCGAGCATTTTCCGAGTTTTCGAACAAGACGATTTTATACAAATAGCAAATCAATTTGTACCTATTTACTACGAAGATTTTATAGAAGAGAGTATCTACAAAAGAGTAGTTTTTTATTATGATAAGCTTTTGAATTGCCAAATGAATCTGAACTCTACTTAGATCTACGAATCTATATTATATTAAGTACGTAAGCAGAATCAGTGCAGGATACCGAGCCCTTCTAAATTAATTAAGTATTTATGGACCATAATAATTAATTGTCCGACCATAGCTTCACCACTAAGTATATTCCAACCTTACACTGGGCACCTCCACCTCTGAGCAAATTTTCTATACTGTAAGTAGGTACTTATAGGTTATCTGTAGGTAATCTGTGAGCCTTTCATAACAAATTATTTTTGTGTGTTTGTAATAAAATATAATCTTACATTAAGCAATTAATGAATTATGTAATCAACAAAAATCTATTTTGTTATTTATACATCCCTATGTCTTGGTGTACAATAAAAAATATTTTACTTTACTTTACTTTATGTAATGTATATCTTTAGAATATTAATAACTGTTAGTATAGCAATTTTGTATAAGAATTCTCTTTTTATTATTTAGAGGTTATTTTAGTAAGCAAACGTTTGATTTACGACGACTTTTTAATTTTAGCTCCCAGAGTTTATCTAGGTTATTTATTGCTTATTAATTCTTCTCGCGTGGAGCATAACTTTATTAAACAGTTTCTACTCGCACCTATTATTATTGTAAGGGATGTTCCAAAGGTTAACAGGATTCTTCCTTTGACATCATTTTACATAGGTAATATCTCATAAACACACATAGCCGCCTAAGGAGTAGGTGTAGCTCACTCAGGGTCAGAGCATCCAAAGTGAAAGTCAAAGTCAAAGTCAAAATCATTTATTCAAAGTAGGTACAATTGTACTCCTTTTGATGGTCGAAATTGTTAAATTTGTATGATATAGTAATGATAATTAATTACGTAACTTAAAACTAAAGCTACGAGGGTTCCAATACCAACTCCCTCCCTTTGGTATTCAAAAGCGGGCAGTTCAAGTTTAGGATTAGTATTTTAAGGAAGTTTAACCAGACATTTCCGCAGAAGCCGAAAGCACCACAACCCAGCAAGACATAGCCTCTTTGCCTGTTCTATCGTCTTTGAAATGAAGAGTGCCCTGATGAGTTGCAGTTTGGTACCAACTGGTTGTCTGATATACTTTGACCATCCGTTTTAAGAGATAACTTCTTTTACATTGGTGCAAATTGTGAAACCAGCAATTTACTCGGTTCAAGAGCGGGTAAACAAATTCCTAAAAAGCCGGCATGGTATTGGCGGTTCCTGTACTACTTCAAATGTGCATTAAACAGTCTGTAGTACAAATACCGAATAAATCAACTAGCTGTAGTCTACGTTGACTGGTTGGATTGCTCGGTTTTTTGTGTACTTAGTATCCAGTAGTAGTAGTAAAAGAGTGGAATTTTTAAGAATCACTGAGTAGGTGGAATTTACAAAAATCCTGTAATTTGTACTTCTTCATTTTTAATGCCAATAATTGTCTTGGATATATCTTGAAATATGACGGACACACATATAAACTTTCCACCCCTGTTTAACACATTTCATTTCCAAAAAAACCTTTCTTAGTGCAGGTCTAGGTATAGCATGCGACAGGTCGAGATGGCAATCGGAGTATGAAGCGGCGGGACACCCCCGCGCTATTCCGCACCAGGTTAGCGAGCGGGCTGTGTGGGTGGGCAGGACGTATCCACCCTGATTCCCAAGTCGGTTTTATTTTTCTTTTGAAAATTTTTTATTTCACAATTTTTAGTGGCCCCACTGTACTATAATATGCTATGCCCAGTTAAAACCCTACTGTTTACTAAGCTATTACAGTGATCGCGAGCAATTTGCTCTTATCCATTGAGGAGTTCTGTTCTCCATCTCCGAAGATATTCATCAGATCTTCACCAAATTTATATGGGACCACCTGCACAGTATACCCTTTCAAACAAAAAAAAAATTTTCCAAATCGGTCCAGGGGTCTTTGAGTAATCGGGGAACATACATAAAAAATATAAAAAAAAAATAAAAAAAAAAAAAAAAAAAAAAGATCCCGACGAATTGAGAACCTCCTCCTTTTTTGGAAGTCGGTTAAAAATACAGCAATAACGAAATTCTACTTTTGTGAATTTCTAAAAGATTAAGCCCCAAAAAAGCTGAGCAACTAAAAAGCTTCTCATCCCATCCCGAAACTTGAGTCGCAGGTGCGCATTTGTCACCGAGATTCAATAAGTGACAGCGGGATAGAATAGAAAGGGAAACAGGAAAGTGACGTGACGTGAATGGCGTGGATGTCCAATTTGTTTCAACTCAAATAAATGATCTTGGAGTAGATACAGTTCAGTTCTGTTGATCGAAAGCTATAACCAAAGAATTATTTACTTGTACATGATGTCCGACACTTCACCCGCATGGAGTTAAGAAAGTTTTAAAAAAATTATAAATTCCATGGGCATGTTTTAATTTTCCGAGATAATTTTCTAGATATTAGTTTCTAGAATATGTCTGCAAAATTTCATGGACTTTGGTTGCTTAATATTCAAATGAAATCGGAACTACGTTTGTATGAAGCGAGTGACGGAGAGACCCCTCTATCTAGTCATGAAAAACTATGCCAGACCAGATCAAATTGAAATAGATTGAAGCGTCATATTGCCTTAGTTCTAGGAAACTCACAGAACCATCGATCATACCTGTCGCATGCCATTTAATTTTGAAGTATGAGGGAACAAACGAGGTCTTTGATATATTAGGGTCATAGATATAACATTTTTGTGGCAATTTTTACACTTATGGCTTTCATGTACCTGAGTGATATAGTTAAAGACCCGAAAAATTACATAAATAGAATTACTTTTTAAGTAAAACAAGGTGTTTTCCCACAAGATTTTTAAACCTAAATTTATGCGGTCAAAGTTACAAGCATCATCGGCCTTACTATAAAATGATAGAAATTATTTTTCAAATACCGGATCAACATACAGTCAACAACTCATTTATATTCCTGGATTATGGACTGCGTTTTAAGTTCTGACTATCCATTAGCTGTAACATATTGAAATTCTACATAGTTCTCCGTTAATACCTCTCAATGAAGAAAACAAGCAGAAAATAGAATAGAATTTAATATCGCAAATCGCAACAAACCAGAAACAACGATGAAAGACAAAACGGTAAGCAATAAAATGATAATACCCGTAGCCTACCTTACATTTAAGGCTTGAAACACAAAAAAGTAGAAAGTATCTAAAGCTGTGCAACACTGTGCAACAAAGTGTGCTTAGGTTTAAGGACAAGTTTATCAGGTGTTTGGGATACTAAATAACCAGCGACTGCTTAACGTGCTTTACGGGGCACGGTGGAAACGAAAAGGCCAAATTGGAACTCCATAACTCAAGCCATCCATAGCCTAGTAGTTAAGACGTCGGTACGTGGGCATCCTATTTGGGGCGACCAAGGTTTGATCCCGGGCACGCACGCTAACTTTTCGGAATTGTGTGCATTTTAAGCAATTAACAAGGCTCTCTCCGTCACTCGTTTCCACTCGTTTCATACAATCGTAGTTCCAATTTCATTTGAATATTAAGCAACCAAAGTCCATGAAATTTTGCAGACATATTCTAGAAACTAATATCTGTGTCTGTGGTGTTTTAGATTTTTCTAAAAATATGTAGTTTTAAAATTACAGGGGTTCAAAGATTTGTATGTAAATTTTAAAGACCGCGTAACTTTGAAGCCTAAGATTTTAACAGAAATCTGGAAAACCACAGACATAGATATTAGTTTTTAGAATATGTCTGCAAAATTTCATGGACTTTGGTTGCTTAATATCCAAATGAAATTGGAACTACGATTGTATGAAACGAGTGACGGAGAGAGCCCTCTTAAATATATTCTCTTGCTTTATCGGTGAAGGAAACCTCTCCATATTTTTTTCAGAGTTGTTTGAAGTCTGCAATTGGTCAGCGTGGTAGAATATGGCCTAACCTTTCTCATTCTCTGAGAAGAGTCGAGCTTATTTTTGAGCCGGCGATGGGTTGATGATTATGAAAATGAACCAACACAATCGACTGAACACGCCATGCACTGGTTGTCGTGCGTCTCTTTCGTCGTGCTTTGTGTCTAAGCCTAACTTTGAAGTTATCATCATAAAAGCAGTTGAAATCGCAGAGGCAGATAATAATCGTGGGTAGAAAACAATAAAATCCGTAAAGACTATGCCATAAATTGCTAAGCTGTATGAATTGCGATAAAACAACAGATTTGAATTCATAACAAGCAATTTACAAATTGTTATAATATCTAGACTGCTCCTAATTAGTTTTCTAGAAACTATTGAATGTACTCGCCATCATAAAGCTCTACTCGCACTGCATTTGATCCGAATTCAAAAAAAATCTGACCTAAAATACTCGGGTTGAATCTTGATGTCAATTTGAAATTGCATCCGATTCGACCACCATCGCGTGCATGATGGTTACGAGAGTTTTTTTAAATATGTATTATACAACTGTAGGGAAAATCCTCATGGAAACCCACTGGGTAGTGACGGACTCTTACCGGCTGAAATTCCTACTGTCTCCTGACCTGATCACATTGCAACGCATGCCGACCTGGTAAGTAATAATATGGATAAATAATTTTCAACTATTGTTCAACATACCTATTCGATATGCACCAAACGTATCACACAGAAATACAGTTATAGTTCTAACTCAACAGTGGCCTGAATATTCATTCGACAGCGCAACATTAGATTTAACGTCTCCAGCGTTGGCAGCAATCAGTTCATACATTTCTATAATGTTTCCGAACCCGACCATGAATGCCTGAGCGAGGGAATTGTTCGAAATGTTTTATTCTATTACATAACTAGGAGTAGAAACATTGAGTTCTAGCCCATAGAGAAGCTGATACCATCTCTTCGTCGTCTCAAGAGATGACGTCCACTGGCTGACAGCCTCTTACTAGGATTTCCAAAAAACACGGCCTTGTGTCACTAGTGTCCAGAGGCTACCAGTTACTCACTTGAGATTGCCCGTTCACTCTTTCAACGCTGAGCTTTTTAGTGTTGGGTCGCTATACTCTGAGACCCTAACGCCTCTCGGTTCTTGGAGCTATCCCCGCCCCATCCAATGCAACTTCGGTTTCGCGACTCGTTGGACTTTGTCAGTTGGACTAGTTCCTATACGAAACTCTCTATTCCTGATTTGATCACGCAGGAACACTCGAAGCATAGCTCTTTCTATCGCCCATAGTGTGACTCTGAGGTGAGTCTTCTTATCGGGCCTCTAGTTAGCGGCCATATTCCGGTACACTGCACAGTGAGTCATCACTGGCAACACACAACATAAGGCGTCTAAAAAATAGGAAGCTGTAATAGAATAAGTAAATACGTACTGTAAAGTAAGTATAATATCTCTACTCAGGTTGGGGCGTTTTTGAGGAACGTCTCCGCCTCTAATGTATGATACCTCTGTGACTAGAAACTTTAAAGAGGGTCCCACGTCTGGGGCAGTTATAAGCACTAAATCAAAACTTTCTCCTTTCGGATATGACTCGAGTGAATACGCTTGCCAAAGTTAGATATTCCATAGGTAATGCACTGAAGTCTGAAATGCAACGCGTGACGGCAGCAACCGCACGGCAAGAAATCACACTTAACGCGCGTGTAGCTGTGTAGGATTTGTACATAAAGAGCCATATGAAAAACAAAGATATTTTTAGCAATACGGATCTTTCATCTATAAACTAGCTGATGTCCGTGACTTCGTCCGCGTGGATTCAGGTTAAAAAATTGCTGTGTTAATCCAGGGTATAATCTATTGCAACTCCCAGTCGAATCAGAAAGAAGTCGAAAGAGTAATAATCATACGGACGCACACATAAACTTTCGCCTTTATAATATTTGTATGAAGTGTGATAGAAGAAAATATCCGTCAAATCGTCGTTTACTGAGGAATATAATAATAATTAATCATCCCATAATATCTTGCGATTGACAGCAGTATATTATTCTCTATTATTTTTCTAATAATAATTGACGTTTCTCACAATCCACCCTTGGCAAATTAATTGTTCAGGTTCAGTCCCCGTTATATTTAGTCGACTTGGATTCTTATAAATTAATGTCATTGTCAATAACTAACGTATTTGTATTGTGTGGCCCCAAACAGTTGCTGACGGCTAGACGGCAAATCACATTCTACGGAAAAATAATCAGTTCGTATATTATATGGGTTGCCTTAGAAATAGTATAAGCACTTTAAAAGAAACAGATTTCGAACAAAAGTGTACATGGTAATTTAATGTAATAATTTTGAATAATTGCAATACCTTTTAAACTATATTGTGCTGCCATAAAAATAGATTAAAACCGTGACTAGTAATTCGCATAGAAAAATAGGCTATACTATAGGTATCCAAAACAGTGCTTTGTGGTGCTGTCTCCCAACATTGAACTGACATGAAATATAAATGAATTATGTTCATAAGAAGCGACTTCCATGCCAAATCTGTATAGATTAAACAATTATATTGCCGCCTGTAACTTTCTCATTAACTTGCTTATGCCCGCGACTTCATCCGCGTGGTATATACAAAGTTCAAATCCCTATTTTACCCCTTAGGGGTTGAATTTTCAAAAAAAAATCTTAGCTGATCTACTCATAATAGCTATCTGCATGCCTAGCCTGATCCGTCCAGTGCTTTGAGCTTCGCCTTGATAGACCATCTTTCCCATTTATATATTTAAAGATAAATACCCGATTTATAGTCAGGCGAACGAACACTTGAAGTTTGGAAAACCAAAACAAAGAAATATTTCACCCGAGTCCCGAGTAATGGATTGAAGTCACCTTCAAACTTTTCACATTCACCGAGATTTCGTGCTTTTATATCAAATCAAATGAGATGAGTATAAAATATGTCAATATTTTTAAAATTATATAGGTAGGTATTTTTTGTTTTAAAAAATTAGTTTCGTGGCACAAAATGCAGCGGAAATAACTGCACTATTTTCCCGAGAAATTCGTACAACAATCCTACTATTATAATAATATTGTAAACACGAAAGTTGCATGGATGTTTGTTACTCTTTCATGTAAAATCTACTAGACGGATTTGGCTGAAGATTGAAATGGAGATAGATTATACCCTGGATTAATACATGAGCTACTTTTTATCCCGGAAAATCAATGAATTCCCACGGGATTTTAAAAACCTATATCCATGGGAACGAAGTCGCGGGCATCAGCTAGTAACTAAATAAATACTGGTAGTAATTTACTGAGTAATCTATGTTGAAGTGATTGACTAAACTAAAATATTCAGAAATTTCCTTATACATAATGAATTTTACAAGCTTTTTGTAATTTTTGAATGATATATTATATATTTATACAACTTACAAAATCGGTTATTTAGTTATTAGCACTAACTCTAAGCGGCCAAAGTAGTCGATACCTACCTAATATTTTATCTATTCTAATCAAAGTTACGAGTAAATTATACTGTAGAATCTACAGTATAATTTACTCGTAACTTTATCTACAGTATAAGTATGTACATCTACAGTGTAGATGTACATACTTGACAAAAATAACTAACCCTGTTTTTACGAACTAAGTAGGTAGAAAACTTTGAAGATAATAAAGTTGTATGAAGAGGTGGTGTTTTGATAGTTGATCGCCTCGTCTCATTTTGTTTTAATACCAAAGTTTTGATTTATTACCTTTCCTTTCGCTTGGATCCGAGCGGGTAGAAGTTCTGTAATGGTTTTATTGAAATAACTTTCCTGGTTCTGGTTCTTTAAATATAAAAGCGCTTAATGTAGTTAGCGAAAAAGTAAAAAACCGGCCAAGTGCGAGTCGGACTCGCGCACCGAGGGTTCCGTACTCGAATATTTTTTTCGACATTTTGCACGATAAATCAAAAACTATAGGTAATGCATTAAAATAAATTAAAATCTGTTTTAGAATGTACAGGTAAAGCCCTTTCATAATATGATACCCCACTTAGTGTAGTCATCTTACTTTGAAAATTTAAACACATTTTAATTTTTTTTACATGTTGTAACAAATTCACGGTTTTCGGATTTATTCCTTTACTTGTACTATAAGACCTACCTACCTGCCAAATTTCATGATTCTAGATCAAGGGGAAGTACCCTACCCTATAGGTTTTTTTGACAGACACGACGGACGGACGGACAGACAGACAGACAGACAACAAAGTGATCCTATAGGGGTTCCGTTTTTCCTCTTGAGGTACGGAACCCTAAAAATAACGAACCTTTTAAGCCACCCTACTGCCAAATTGATTGTTACTATACCGTCGAGCCGTGATAGCTTAGTGGTTAAGACATCCGCCTCCTACTCAGGTTGTCGGGGGTTCGATCCCGGGCACACACCTCTGACTTTTCAGAGTATTGTAAATTTTAAGCAAATAAATATCATTTGCTCCAACGGTGAAGGAAAATATCGTGAAGAAACCTGCATGCCTGAGAGGTGTCTATAAAGTTCTCAAAGGTGTGTGAAGTCTGCCAATCAGCACTTGGCCTAAGGCGTACTACGAGTATGCCCTAAGCCCTTCTCATTCTAAAAGGAGTCTCGTTCTCAGTAGTGGGCCAGCAATGGGTTGATCATGACGATAAACATAAACATTAAGTTCTTCCTTAAGACTTTGATCTGTTTCAAGTAAATATAGAAAATACTGGTAAATAAACCGAAAACTTGTAGAATTTTGCACTTTAACTTTCATCCCCAACACGATGCCAAAGTCTGCTGTTGACCTAAAAGCATGAACTCGTGTTCGGAACCTGACAAAGACGGCGGGGGCGAGTGAAAATATCTCTTTGTGGCATTTAGTGAGATTGCCCTTTTCTAGCTTTGGTTTATTAAAAGTCAATTATTACCTCGAACTGTACAAATACAGAAAATCTAGGTTCATTAATAATTTAAATAAGAAAGTCTATCTAGGTTATAATCTAGGTTTACTAATAGTTATCCCAAGAAAGCTCTTTCCATTAAGTGATTACTGGAAAGCGGTCATAACCCTCAACAATCAGGAATATGACACAGAAATAGAAAGACGTACCTATTACCTACCTATTTAAATACATACATACAGGTACTTACTTAAAGTAACAACCAAGAACAAGATCGATTCCAATGTGTGTGTTCAATGTATGGCAAAAGGGTATATTGACTCGACGCTTAGTCCCGGTTCCTCATCAATCACCCAAGGACTCAGTCCTGCCCGAAACTACTCAAACTAAAAAACCAAATCAACAACCAACTAATCCAACTTAGTTTCTATTTCGTTTGAAATTCGAACTCGTTGCGGACCGACTTTTCACAGAACGTAATTTTCCAATTTTTCTGTTTTGAGTTTCGGGAAATCGTGAATGTTCCGGTGTTTGTTTCTGTTGGTTTTATTTCAGATGCAAATTATTTGAATTGGTGATTTTTATTTCATGTCTAGCGTGGTGATAAAACGGTTTCCTCTTTGTTATACCTAATATGGTTATCTAGCAACTTTTTTAGCTAGTATCTGCAAAATTCGGTTTAACCATGAAACCAATCAAAATTATTTCAATATAAATCGTCACCACATTAGTGAGTACGGATCTACTCTGAGTTTGTTGTGGGCTCTTCTCAGACTTGGGCGCGTTTGGAACCCTCGTAGCTTTAGTTTTAAGTTACGTAATTAATTATCACCACTATATCGTACAAATTTAACAATTTCGACCATCAAAAGGAGTACAATTGTTACCTACTTTGAAAATGATTTTGACTTTGATTTTGACTCTGTATGAGAAAGGGTAGGCTCGTCGATTGTAATAAGTCTATGGGTAGGCTATATAGTCCACCATTAAGGACAATTTTCAGACATATTTATTCCCTCAGAATGTTTTATATCATCTTTACTAAACTGCAACATGGTAGGAGAAAAAAAACTCAGGTTTTTGTTATTATTAAATCTAATTAACCTATAGTATTAAGTACCTATTCTGACAAAAAAGGGTAAAAAGTTTAAGCACTAATTCGTATTGTCTGTTTCGTCTGATATCTCGGTTTTTAGCATTGACAGTGTGGATTCAACGGGATACTGTAGAGAATTCCTATACTGTTGATATTGCCGCTGATGTTGACTGAGGTTATTCTGCGGCGGGCTCGTTCGAACCTCTTCTAGAAGTAGTAGCACTTTAATTCTAAATTCCCGCATTTGCTCATCAGAAAGAGTCTCAACGTCTGATAATAAACTGAATAGAAACATTTTTCGGGTATCGTCTTTGTTAAATTCCCTCTCTTTCAACCAATCGACTTCCGTTTCAATTTTTCTATATTTGGCCTTTTTAAATGCATTCAACACTGCAGCTGGTGAAGAAACGCCTTCAGGAATTATTACAGATTCTTCCTCGAATGGAGAATACGCTTCTTCACGTGAAGCATCTTGTGGAGAACTATTCCCGGCTTCTTCTGTGTGAATGTTTGTCTTAATATATGGTAGGATGAATTGCAGCTCATTGTGCAAGTAATAAAGTTTCTTTTGTTTCTTCGATGACCCGTCTGCGCATAGCTTTAGGCTGCGTACAAATCCGTTCCTTATATTTTTCCATTTACTTTGACAATAGTGAACTGTAACAAAATGATGATGTTATCAATTTTAAATAGACCAGCACTTTCTTGTGAATTGGTATTGTTTAATTATTATTATCGATCAATATAAGCTCAAAAAAATGTCTACCTACCTATTTGTGTGGAGTCACTTAAATGATAAGTGAACATTATCTCAACAATTACATAACTTACCTACTTAATAGGTACAACTAAGTATTATTATTCTACCAACTAGATAATGAGTTATCTGTTTTTGTTTGTTCGTGACATCATAATAATGTGAAAAAATCGGACCAATTAAACCAAATCTTTTACTTAAATAGGAAGGGTCTATTTTGTAAAACATACAGCCTGAAATATTCCTCTTTAGATCCTTGGATCGCATCACCTGAATTTTACGTGGACCAACTCGCAGGCAAAAACACACACAGTTCTACTTAGAGGTACCTAGTTGGTAAACCTAGTTTTCAGTTCGTTTATGCGAGTAGGTATCACATAGAAACGGCTGAGCCGATTGAGATGAAACTATCGCATTTTAAAGGCCTACTTATGGCTACGGTAAGGCTCCAACCTTTATAATTATTTCTGTGGATCCAACCTAAAACCGGTCCTTTAAAGTCGAACGTACAAAGTCACGCTCTTTCGAATAATAGGATCTTAAGTACCTAAAGAGAAACATAAAATAAAACGCAATTACCTAACTAAGTATCGAATTTAATCTAAATAAATAAGTAGGTACAATATACCAGTGCCATACCTACCTACTATTATATTCTGTGCCAGTGCCAAGTACAAATAAATGACCTACTTAAGTAATATTATAATGCCTACTTACCAGTCCACTGCATAGCCTCTGCAACTTCGTTCCATGCCTTGTCCACGATATCCTTCCTTGAATAGTCGGGCAAAGTGTTGTTGTAAAGGCAAGGATACTGCTCAATTATCTGGACGAAGTTTAACACCGACTCCATAGTAAAAAGAGTGAAACACGTGCGTGCCACTCGTCATACGCTAGAGCTCTGCGACGCTGCCGCTTCGCGTCGGCGTCGCGTCGTTGGCATGTCGCGGCCGCTTGCGTGCAGCGAGGCGAGCGCGACGTTGCCGCTCCGCCTGTCGATATCAAACAGCACGCAGGCGTACTTTTGACTTTGAAACATTTTGCGAATTGGTACTGGTACTTACCCTATTTAATTTTTTTTGGCAACTGCGGACCGGAGCCGGGCCGGATTGTTGGGCATGGGCTAAGAAGTCATAATAGACATGGGGGTGCTTGTATATTCCATCCATCCATCAGCCTGTATGCGTCCACTGCTGGACATAGGCCCACTGTTGCCAACTGCTAGCTTTCCCAGTTGCTAGATATTTTTCAAAATGTTGCTAGATTGCCAGTTTTTTTTACCCCAAAAAGTTGCTAGATAGTGCTAAATGTTAAAACTTAGGCAAAGAATATTTAAACACTACGTTAACGAACTTGGTAGGTATTATGGTAAGTGACAATAAAATGACAATTTCTAAGAATCATTTTTATTTTCCTTAATTCTAACATTGTTAAAGTTAAAAATGTCTAAAGTATCGGTGTACATCATTGAATAAAAAAAATGTGGTTAAAGAATTTATTCTCAAAAGAATTTATAATAAGAAATTAATAAAGTAAAAGATAAAAATAATTTAAAAACTAATTAATTAAATAGGAAGATTTCGATGGCTGGGGTTCCGGGTCTTGCGATGGTTTTGAATATTTTTCCGCAGTACCCATTTTATGCAGAACATCTTTAGGCAAAACACAGTTATAGCAACATTTACCACTTTTCCTGAGGAAGTCTCTACTGCGGAGGAATGAGTTCAGAGTTAACAAACTTAGCTTATTTTTCACTAAATTCATTTCAGAGAATAACCTCTCTACCTCTGCATTTGAATGAGGCAGTGGAAGTTGCTAGAAAAAGTAGCTAAAAAGTTTAGCTACAAGTTTCATTAAATTGTGGCTGTCTGTCACCAAATAATAGCTAGATCTAGCTATAAAGTTGCTAAGTTGGCATCACTGCATAGGCCTTTCCAAGAGCGCGCCACCAAACACGGTCCTCCGCCTTCCTCATCCACCCGCTCCCCGCCACCTTCTTCAGGTCATCGGTCCAGCGGGGTTTGTATATTCATCAATTACATCTGTGATTCTGTAACCTCATAATTCCCAAACTCACACATGAGATATTTTTCTTTTGATGAACAACTGAGCAAGAGCACCATAAAAACCGCCGCCCAGGAACAATTGCTAACACTGAGAAGTGAGAACTACCAAAAACAGGTTGCCGGCTTTTCTGGAGTTTGTTAATCCACTTTTTGAATTTGTTAAATCCATATCTTAGTTTTAATTAAGGTTTCGATGGATTCGAATTAGCGTCCCGTATCTGGATAGGAGCAGCAGAGCAACAATTCTTTCTAACAACAGATTCTCAACATTTTACTATAAATATACCCCTTTTTCGAAAGCTTTTTGAAAATAACAAGGAGATAAAAAATGAAACAATCTCCCTTTCGTTGATAAAAATGTAAGTGATTGATCAGGTGTTAGGTACAAAATATTTTTTTAAGGTTATCTTGGTCTTACTACCTACCTATGTTCAAAATTGTAACTCTTCAAAAGAGTTTTTGTTTAAACCTCCCTAAAATCTCATATCACAAGGTTCATTTCATGAAAAAAAGTAAAAAGGGAAACAATTATTTCGGATCGCTAAAGCATTTAACTAACCTTTTAATCCTGCCACAAAGATCCTGAACGCCAGGCGCAACGAATTGTTACAGAAAAATGGCAGCAATTGGAAGAGTAAGCACGGGAAGTGGGCATTGTTCAGTCGCTGGTCATTCAGTAGCTATATTGTTCAAATTACTGTAGGTATAAATGCGGGACGGGAGTCGGGACTGACCTGACAATAAAAGTTTTGGGATGTAGTTATTCTATACATACTACATGAAGACCTAAAGGGCTTTGATCAAGTTCAGTGTGTCCTTGACGTCCTTTCTGGATATAGATCTCTTGTAAGAACTTTCACATGTCGCGATCTTACGCCGCTTGTATTTCCAGAAGCTCCCTGTGACTTGCTCGATGTCGTCTGGCCACCTCGTCAGCACTACGCTTTCCAGTACAAGGTCATCATTCTATCACCCTAAGACCTCAACGTCTATCGGTTCTTCGAACTACTTGCCCTGCTATGTACCTAACACTTTGAGCTACATCGGTTACTCTGGTAATGATATAGGCCTCTCCTGCACCCGCTGAGGGAGTCCATAGTTTTTTTTTTAATGAATGTTTTGCTGCCAACCCTCCGACATGGTTATCGGAAACTTTGTATAGCTTAACACGGCAATTTTTTTTAACCTTATTCTGTTCAGATTGTCATGAAACAGGTTCTTTTTTTTCTGTACTGTGATCATAATTTCTATGCTGAAGCCTTAGTTTTTTTTATTTTAATAAAATAAGAGTCCATAGTTATCGACTACGGTCTCGGAGCCCTATGTCATCACTAGCTTGACCAGCACTGTTTAAAGAATTTGACACAAAAAAACACCAAAAAATAGACTATTCACTGAATTAAAATCCCGTCCAACTACAATCTGCTGCTGATCTTTACCTTTAGATACTACTACTACTACTACTTAGTTACTACTTAGGTACCTATTATTTTAAAAAACTTTGAAACAGGGTAATCCAATAAACGGCGTACTGAAACGAAATGTGAAAGGAGAAAAAGAAACTTACCTATTATAAAATATGAAAACAAGTAGTAATATGAAGTAGTAATAATGTGTACTCATTTAAAAATGTAAATATATAATAAGAAAATTAGTAATTAAAAAAAAAAAAACTAGTGATGTATAAAAAAAAATATAAATGTAAATTAGTATTATTAATAGGAGAAGTCTTGTTTATGTACTACATTTTATATACTTAAGATGGAAAATTTAGTACTTATTAACATAAAATGTAATGATGCAAAAATGTTTCAGTAAATAAAGGCTATATTATTATTATATTATTATTTAATCCAATAAACATCTAAGTAAAAGGTCACCCAAAAAAATTCTGTAGACATCGTCATGACATAAATAGGTAGGATATATGTAGGTATATTGATAACCTCCTTGTTAAAGTTGGTCAAAAGAAAAGAATGAAGCATGCATCAACAGCTTAATTAGGTCGTCTAGTACGCTTTTGATTAGAATTTAAAATTATAACACATAATAAAATCTTTCAGGGTCTTGGCGAGAGTTGAACAAAAGGGCCGGGGCTTAATTAAATACAACGCCTGAACAACTCCAGCGGCCATTACGGTGTTATTAAATCGTTCGAACCGCTCCCAACACGCTACAATAATAATATGATGAACTTCGACACTTGATTTCATTTGAAACGTATCTAATCAAACCAAACCTTTTACACAGATCCTTAGGGTTTTGAATTTTGATAGAGTAAACAATAAATTGTAGAGAATGGCTTCAATTTTTTTGAAATACTTAATTATTTATTTTTGTTATTCTGTAGGTGTTAATCACACCCACAGAATAACACAGATATTCTTAACCTCCAATATTTCTGCTCTAAGCGTTTAAGATGATTATTATATTTTAGATAGTAGGTCTAGGTAGGTTTAGGTAGGTCTTCTGTGTGTGAATGAATTAACCCTTTTAATAAATTCAATCCATACGCTTTTAATTTGAATTTAAAATGATAACACATAATAAAACCCTTCAGGGTCGGCACTTGGCGAGAGTAGAACAAAAGGGCCGGGGCTTAATTAAATACAACGCCTGAACAACTCCAGCGGCCATTACGGTGTTATTAAATCGTTCGACGCGCGCCCAACACGCTACATTATGATATACCTACTTCGATGTCGGTGATTTTATTTGAACTGCTCGTACCTAATCAAAAATTGTTGATAAGTTTTATATATGGCCTGCTATTTTAATTTGGTTGGCGTTTTCAGTGCTGTGAACTCTCTATACCTTCTTCTGCCTACGTTTCTTTAATTCAGGATACAAGTTAGCCCATTTAGCACTTTAATTTTAGATTATATACCTACCAATACTTAAATAAGTCAATTAATTTTGTTAGACGTTACCTACTATTTAGGTAGGTATTATTAGTAGGTATAAAATGTAAAAAGTGCTGATTGACAGACTTCACATGCCTTTGAGGGCCTTATGGAGCACTCTCAGGCAGGTTTCCTCACGATGTTTTCCTTCACCATCAAAGCAAATGATATTTAAATTCTTAAAACGCACACTGAGGGTTCCATACTCGGGTATTTTTTCCAACATTTTGCACGATAAATCAAAAACTATTATACATAAAAATAAATAAAAGTCTGTTTTAGGATGTACAGGTAAAGCAATTTCATATGATACCCCACTAGGTATAGTTATCCTATTTTAAAAATTGAAACACATTTTTTTTAATGATCTAACCACAAATTCGCGGTTTTCAGATTTATTCCTTTACTTGTGCTATAAGACCTACCTACCTACCAAATTTCATGATTCTAGGTCAACGGGAAGTACCCTATAGGTTACTTGACAGACACGACGGACGGACGGACCGACGGTCGGACGGACAGACAGACAGACAACAAAGTGATCCTATAGGGGGTTCCGTTTTTCCTTTTGAGGTACGGAACCCTACAAATTAATAAATACTAATCTAATTACTTATTTGATCAAAATTAGTTATGTGTTATGAAATCAAATCAACTTCAGAGTGATTTAATTTTACATTTGAGTGGTCAGTACAGTAATTATTAGGTATCTCTTGGGGATTGAATGTCATGTCAAATCGACATAATTCTATAGGTGTCTCATGTTAACAAGTATCTATTGATTCAATAATGGAAACATTTAATTGAAAATAATTATTGTACCTGTATTAGTTAGGTATCTGCTAATTTAATGCCAATAAATCACTAATATTATGATTTACATATTAATTTGTTACTGTAAAAGCTCCAAATATAGTAAATTCCAGCTAAACGCCGGATTCAAACTTTTTAACCGACTTTCAAGAAAGGAGAAGGATCCCATTTGGTGCGTTAGTTTTGTAGGTACCCATACGGTCTGCTTGAGAATTTTGCAAGTCTCTGAGGTATAACAATCTAAACCTATTTGTAATAATAGGATTTACTACAAATTCCTATAATTAACCCTAATTTGGGGTTCTACAGTAAAATATACATCGAATGAGGCAAAGAAATTAATAGGCAAGTACTTAATCTCAAATCTATTTCAAACAAGAATCTGTTAAAATCTGACAAAATTAAAGCAATGTACATTGTACATACATTTTATTGCAGGTATACATGATCAACCCATTTTTGCCCCACTACTGAGTACGGATCTCCTCTCAGAATGAGAAGGGTTTAGGCCATAGTCTGCCAAGCTGGCCCAATGCGGATTGGCAGACTTCACACACCTTGAGAACATGGAGGACTCACAGGCATGCAGGTTTCCTCAAAATGTTTTCCTTCACCGTTAAAGCAAGTGATATTTAATTGCTTAAAACCATAACGCACATAACTGAAAAGTTAATGGTGCGTGCCCGGGATCGAACCCCCGACCTCCGATTAGGAGGCGGACGTTCTAACCACTAGGCTATCACAGCTAACGATCATGACGTACATTTTATTGCAGGTATACGTTGTATGTATAACTGTGTGGAATTCGCCGAACACATCGAGCTAATATAGCTTACTGGAACCACAAAAAAGCAAACGCAATCAAATGGAAATGCAAAATGGCAGGGCTGATTGCCGTCACATGTCGCGACCTGTCACCAACATTCAGCAAGCCGCCTGCCGTGATTGATAGTCTGTTCCGAATAAATCGGTTCGATATTACATTACAAACATTAAACAAACAAGATTGATCGACTCCCATTTAGCCAGATAGGACGTTTCAATTTTATTCCAGTTATATATCCAGATAATTCATTATGTATCCTGGATTGGAATATCCACCGGATGCTGTTGGCTGTTTGTGATAACCACATATTGTGTACCAACCTTAATAAATATGAAACACAATTATAGGTGAGTACTTATTACGGGTAGAATTAATATGGATGAGCATTAGCCGCCTAAGAAACTGATTTCATAGCACACATCGTAGTTATATCCAGATAATTCATTGTGATTGGCTTTATTTGACATTATTTGGTTGATTTCATAGAATTAGTTCCATATTATCTCTAGGTAGGTTACATATTAATTTATGAAAGACCTTCAGGTGCACTAATATCCTCTAATGAAACTTATCACAGTCTCAGACAAGCAAATTGCTTTCACAGTTCAACACTGAATCATTATTAACCATTATAAATTGATTTTTGTAGCTGTGTTCGATTCCGTCTGTTCTTTAATGAGATCAAAGATGTCCTGGAAATAGGGAAGATCAAGTTTAGCTGGCCCTTTGTGGCTTTTTGACCCGGCTACTTCACAATAATAAAAAGAACGAAAGATTTATAATGACGCTGGCTCAGTTAAGGGCCAATATACTATTATATCCAATAACAACGCGCAATGGAAACATGTTTGAAATCCGAATCATCTAATTATACAAAAGGAAAAGCTGACCGACTGATTGACAGATCTATCAACGCACAGCTCAAAGTACTGAACGGATCGGGCTGAATTGGCATGCAGATAGCTACTCGTATTATGATGTAGACATCTGCTAAGAAAAGATTTTTGAAAATTCAACTCCTAAGGGGGTCCTCCTAGGGGTTTGGAATTTGTGTAGTCCATGCGGACGATGTCGCGGGCATAAGCTAGTACAGAATAAAATTGAATCATACAAGAACTCCTCTTTGCACCCCCTTAGAATAATATTTTAGATATAGGTAGCCATTTAGGGAAAATGACTTTATGGCAAGAAAAAGCTTTAGGGTCAAAATTATTAGCACCACAATTATCAGCAAGATAAAAAAAAGATAACTTTTTTTAACGGGTAGTGTTCGCTGTTGTGTTATAATTGGGATGACCCGGGTTCGTTTCTCAGGAGGAGCAGTTTGGAAAATATCTGATCTGGCTTCGGTCGTGCGTGGCGGCTAGTGGCTAGGCCTACTAGTTACCCACAAATATAGCTACCCTTTGCCAAGCGATTTACCATTTTGGTACGCGTACCTAGATAATCACATCACACTAATATTATAAAGCCGAAAGTTTGTATGTGTGTGTGTGTGTGTGTGTGTGTATATGTTTGTTACTCCTTCACGCAAAAACTACCGGATGGATTTGGCTGAAATTTGGAATGGAAATAGATAATATCCTGGATTAGCACATAGGCTACTTTTATCCCGGAAAATCAAAGAGTTTCCACGGGATTTCGAAAAACCTAAATCCACGCGGGCGAAGCCGCGGGCATCGGCTAGTGAGTTTAATAAAATCCTTTTCCAGTATTTTTTTACTTAAACTGCGATCTTCCAGGTGAGATTTTACGGTCCAGGTCTAACTATCGGTTATCCGACAAAAAGTCATTCTTTTTAATACGATTCTTAAAGTACCTATTGCCCCCTATTTGCTACTATAACTTGATAAGAAAAATTTTCTTACCATAGCATGTACCTAAATTTAAGATGTCCATTATTGGGTCATCCCTTATAATACTAAGGATCTGTCTGAGTACCTTCCTACATAGAACGTGAGAGTATGTTTATTCGACTTAAGCCCGGTACCTCATCAATCACCCAGTTTTTCAGGGCTATCGTTCCCTCAGGATCCCGGCATACCGTGTCCTTTACTGATTCCAAAAAACTGAACAAATCAACAGCCATCGGGGAGTTGGATTAGCTTACTTTTTGCCCGGATTCCGAATATGCAGACTTTTTTACTCTGTTATTAATAAGTAATTATATTGAGCAGCAGTGGTATGTGTTTTTGAAATAACCTTTTCTTTTACAGCTTTATTAATACCTGTCTACTTAGATTGTTTGATCAGGTCTGTGATTGGATTGCTGATAGGCTATCCAGAAAATCTTTATCATTTACCTATCTATGGGCTTTGACATTATACGTTATCCTAAAACAGACTTAAAAAACTAGCTAGGATAGCCAATTATTATTGCTCTTGCAACATTTTTGAATCATATTACATACTTACGCCAATAAGCATGCAAATTATTCGGGATCAAACAGTTCCTAGGTATGTATTCTATTATATGCACCTATGTAACAAGATGACTTTAAATGTTTCGTAAATTATATTATTTCGATTTAGATTTCAGAGATATGTATATAAGTACATATAATTATAGCTTCTATAATAATTATATCTACTACTTGCACAAAAACTCTAACGGTCTAAACCGCTTGGAGGGTCTTTTCTAAATGAGTTATTTCAATGATCGGAATTCTGAACCTAAGTCCTTTTTAAATACGAAACCCATTTAAAACTTAAAATTTGTTAGATAAGTAGGTACTTGGTAAGTACTTATCCTACTTACGGAAACAGCAGATCACTTATAACTTTGCGTCTAAAAAGCAAGACGTTACATCGAAAAGCTTTTACCACCATTCGCCTCAAACTGAATCCGAATAACCTAAGCCGTAGTAGGTACCTACTAGGTATAAACTCAAAAGATTGCTCAAGACGCGTTCCAAATTCGAAATTGAAAAAGTTTCCGAACTAGGTAGGTACAAAAATATGACAGAATACGATAAACTCGATCTCCATTCGACTTTTGAGTCTTGGCTCATATCTAAGCTCCCTAACCCGAGCGAAATGTCGTCATCAACATTCAACTCCCTATCGCCCACCCCACGAGCTTGCGCCTAGTGTGGAGGTAGGCTAATCATAGTTGCGATATATACCTAAGTAGTAAGTAGGTAATGTAATCATCATTGATGGGAATTAAGTAATCGCTGCTTGTTGACAGGTGGTTGTTGGTAAAACAATAAAATTACTTAATTATACTTAACTGATATGATGAAAAGGACTGTATAATTTTTCCGTTTTAGGTACTTACCCACTCACTGACAATATTTATTTTGCGGTGGCATAACTTACTTTTATGGTAATTTTTTTAAGTAAAAAATCTTTAGGTGCGAATTCTGTTTCGGAGTTCGGACGTAAGCAATGCAAACTTAACTTGTATTTAAAATGGCCGCTAAATAGAACAGCTGCTTTGAATTTAGAGGCCGCCATCTTTATCGAGGTATCTGCATAAATGTATCAAGAATTCATTGATTCAGTACAATAAACAGAACTACAATACATATCTACCAAGTACGTGCCATATTTACATGTAGGTACAAAATACAGCTTTTAGCTACTTCTCATTTTCGAAACTATTAAATTCTAACATAAATTAGGTAGGTATTCAGCTTTTTTTTTAATTTAATCGTAATATGTACCTCACTTTTGCAACCGCAAAAAAGTTTTACTTCAACCTCGCATAAATGTTGCAGACAGTTATGTTTTTTTTGTTTCATTACCTACCTATCTGACATAGGTACCAGCCCATTTGCTTACCTATACAGATTCACCTACTTGTTAGGGTAGGCACCTATATTGAATGAATGGTAATATTTATTTTGCCGCCAGCGAAGATCACCGGAACGCATGCGTGGTTTCCGAACGACCCGCAGTAAAACGACTGGTCACGTGACTCGACGCGGCATTCGTTCGTCTCACTTCGGCAGTCGTCGGCGAATCTGCCTCGCGGACGGGTGTGTCCGTGTTCAATAAATCAAAATACCACAAATGTGTCAAATTAAACGATTCCGTTAAAAAAAAGTGACATGTGCGCCGGGAGTGTTGTAAACACGGGTTGTAATATCGGCTTTTTGTAGAATATTAGTATTTACTTCGTACGAATCGCGTATTTACTTAAAATTTTGTGTAGCCTATAGTTTCGTTCGTGATTGTGGTTCGCTGACATTCCAGGTCGGGTTCGCCGTAAATGGTATTTGCTTACAAGATCTGGGATTTGTATAGTGTTGTGTTTTGATACATTCAGGATGATTTGATTCACGATGGACCGAGTGAGTGGCGTGTGTCGGTTTGGCGGAGTGGTGTCAGCTGTGAGGACTAGAACTGGTCGGAGTCGGAGGAGAGTGGCCGGGCCTACTCAGGCCGCCGAAGAGTTGCCTGAGGCCCCGCGGAGAGGCCTCGGGGCTGTCCTTGTCCTCGCTTGCATAGTCGTTTACCACAACTGCCTTTACTGTGGCTTCGTGTTTGATGATATCAGTGCCATAAAAGAGAACAGAGATCTGAGACCGCAGACTCCCATCTCGAATATCTTCCTCAACGACTTTTGGGGAACTCCAATACACAAGGTGAGATGCGCGGCTAAGTGCTATAAAACTTAATGACTTCAGAAGTTGGATGCCCCTGTTAGAAGAAACTCTGTGCGTGCTTCATAATTAGTCTAATGTGGTGAAGTTTTGTTTCTGTAGTTTATCTACTCAGAAATCTTAACAGCACTTAAAGAAATTGTGTGAAAAGTAATATGATTGTAAATATTTTGTGAATTTTTTAACCCAGTTTTGGCACTAGAAGATTGAAATCAAAATTGTCAAGTGCTATTTGGTTCCAATGAATCTTATATCAGCTTGTATGATCTAACTAAAACAAATTAAAAACTTCTTTCATTTACTAAAGTTGTCTGAAGCAGGTATTTAACCACTTATCTATCTATCCAGAAAAAATAAATATTTAATGAATCTACAAACTGAAACCAATATTGAGAGCGGTAATGAAACAATAATTACAAAGGTCTGACTTTTCCATCAACCAAAATCTGATAAATTCCTGTGAAAAGACACACCATTAACTTGCTATTAAAGCAAAAAGAAGAAAGTTTCAAGTACAATCTTCGCACCAAAAAATGTACCTACTAATTTTGTAATAATACAACAAACTTTACTTATAAACAAACAAACAACATCTCAGTTTCAAACACAAAACAGTTGCATGATCCAAATCCCTGTTATCAACCATCGCTAATCCGGCAATTATGCAATGCCAGCCCCTGCGTTAAAAAGGGCGTAATTTATTATACCACATGCCACGTGCGGCTCTAGCAATCAAATTAACTATGAATAGTGTTTTGTAAAGAAACGTGTGAAAGAATACCTATCACAAGAGTGAAATTAAAAGAAGAATAAGAAAGAAGAATTAAATCGTTTACAGAACAACCTTTTACTGCGATCTTATAAAGAAGTAAAAGATAACATTATAATATAGTTATTGCTACATGCCAAATTAAAAGGTGATTCGCTATGAAATTAAATCGTGACTGTAGTCGACATCAAACTGTACAGTTATTGTAGTAAGAAAAGGTGTCAAAATACAGGTTATCAGTTTATTTCAGGGAGAACCAGGGCACAGTAGAAAGATTGGTTCAACGCTACGAAAACAATTTGAAGTTTTAACAGTATTTGAATAACAAAAAATCTTGGCCAGTCACCCAATTCATCAAAATCAGGAAGATAGATAAAATTATTCCGTTTTAGTCAAGATCGATGAAAAGTGACTTGGCAAAATATAACTTCCAAACAATTCCAATTTTCCTATCAATCTTTGGAAATCTTCAAACCTAATGCCTAATGAAAGGGGTAAAGACTTCGAATTGGAGCAAGTTTTGTAAGAGTTCTATCGTTTACATTCCGAACATTAACATTTAAATGAAGTAGGAATCGCTTTTGTTTGAGATTTCTCTATAGCGTTAGTAAATAGGCTGATTTGTAATTATTTTATATTTGAAAGGATCAGTAAACAACTCTCTTAGTTAATTGCTATGGATGTAGGAATAGGAATATTTGCATTACGATAACAGTAACTAGAGAGAACTTATTAATATCATTAAAAACATTATAAGTTCGTTCTTACTCACATTTGGTTTTATTTATCACTCAGACAGCACGAGGTTGAGCGGTTGTTAAATAATTCAGCCCTACATTTTTTTTACAATTCAGCGCAGTTTTATAAATTAAGCGTTTTCAGAATTGAGCAAGCCCTAACGCCGCCCTTCCTTCAAAAGGTTCATATAAGATTTATCTCTATATAATAGGTAAAAATCCAGGAATCCAGGTTCATTTATAGTACCCTTATATTCTAGACTTTGTTAATAAGCTCTTACTGCTTGATTTACTATTTTATTAAATTCAAAATATCCACATATTGTTCTTCAGGGGCTCATAGCTATTTCCTATAAGCCCTTTAAACTTGCCTAGGCCAATATTTCATCTAAATAGGTACTTTTTCTAACAAAATTACACAAATTAAATATTTTCCTATTTTTATACAACTCGCACTTTTTGAAACCGGCCAACACACTTTTATCCCATTTTTTTTCTTATGTTTTTTATCTAAAACTCAATTAATCATATAAATTGGAAGGTCATATTGTGATACTTTGCCTTACCCTTGTCATTTGTAAAAAAAGCTGCTTGCGTTACATCTTTTGCAATTTATCACCGAACTCTGCTTGCAAATCACCGTAGATTAATTTGGTCTTGGTTTATTTCATTAAAAGTGGGCGTTTTCACTTTATATTTAGTGAAATAGAAGCCTACGAACTTGTAATTATAGCAATTTATTAAACCTATGATTGGTGATACGTTTTCGTACCGAACGATCTCTATTGTCGGTAAGTGGCTAGCTGTTGGCCTTCTAGTATGACAAAACTTTAGCGAAAATATACTTTTCCACCTATTTTAAAATAGTTTTTTTAAATAAACTCATTTGGGAGTCTGGATCTCTCACTCAAAAGGTTTATTCGAGGTTCGTGCTCAATTTTAGAGGTACACATTTCGTATTTGATCAAAAAGTCTGGGGACGTTAGCATCGGCTCACCGATGGCATCAATCAACGTCAAGTAAATAATAAGTTTTATGTTGCACTCTTGTCGAACGACTGTCCTCTGTCTCGTTTGTAAACTGTGGTTGACACGAGGATCACATTACTTGTATGCTTTGTGAATTTCGATGTCACTCTAGTGTGTAGAAACATTATTCTCTTCTATCAATAAAATACATTCGAGCTTTTCTAAGTTATAGATATATCAATGACGACGATATTGATGCTTACAATATTACTAGATGATCCCCACGACTTTGTCCGCGTGGATAATATGTGATAACCATGGATTTTTATGGGATAAAAAGTAGCAGTGTTAATTCAAAGTTAATCTATCTCCATTCCACAGTCAAATCCGCCCAATAGTTTTTTCGTGAAAGACTAACACACACACACACGCTTTCGCCTTTATATTATAGTGTTATTTTATGTTTTAGTGTGATGTAATGTCCCTATAGAGATACAGAATTCATCATCACCATCATCAATAAAGACTGGACATCCACTGCTGCATATAGGCCTTTCCCAAAGAGCGCCACCATACCTACAACAGCACTTCACTTTACAGAACTAAGGGTCGAAAACTAATGCTATCTTTTTCACTAAGTTCTCTTGAAGAAAAGGATAACATGGATTATAGATATGTCTGTTTAGTTTGATCTTAGAGATTTATGTACAATCCAATTAAGTAGGTAGGTACCAACTTATTTTATCAAACCCTTAAAAGTATTAGCTATTACTTAGGTACTTAGTTATCAGAAAAATCTAGCAAATTTATTAGAGACTGTACATAGGCCTAATATAACCGCAAGCGGGTGTTAATCAAGATAAATTATTCACTAACCATGAAACCAATTTCATATAGCTCTTGCATAAAATATTAAGAACCGTGAGAGTGGATCACATGTATCAAGTAACTGTTTAGTGACGTTAATCATAAATGAAAGCTTGGAGTTTATGCGGGAGTTTTGTTATGCAGCTGTCTCAAGTCCTCTTACTATCTTTATTATGAGTAACTACTTTTATTTTGTCTCAGTATAAAATAATTCATGCTTGACCGTGATGGCAAGTGGTGATTTTGAAGACTAGAAGCATTTGCTAGATATTATTGTTATAAAGATCCTAACACCTTGTGGCTACGATTATAAATGGCGCTCTATTCTTGAATACAATACGAAAAAGTTGACACCTGATATAAAAAAGATTCTGACGAATTGAGAACCTTCCTTTTTCAAGTCGGTTAGTAAAATTTTTCTCATATTCCTACGTGTCATAACGAAAGTAGCAATTTTTATACTTATTTCAGAAAATTTTGCTTAAGTTTTAGCTATGTAGGTATAGCTAAGATTTCAGTATGAATACTATAAACATATTATGTACATAGATATGGTAGGTATGTAATATGTATGATACTGGTACCTCAGCAAATAAATTGGACAAAATGACGTACTCTCTCCCCTTCGTATAACCTCGCTCACCCTAATAGCATAGCATTGTTAAAAATATCGATTATGCTTTTAAGCAACATCTCAATCTGTGATCGGGGGACGTAAGAGGGATGTATACTTCCCCCTGATTTTTTGCAAACTCGGTTGAAAATTGATGTAGACGTATTTCCCCACCTCTCCCCGTCCGTCTGTTCGTTTAAATATCAAATCGAATCAAAATATACGATATTCAAATAGACGTTTACAAGATCTTTTGGATCTTCAAAGGTCTCCTCTCCGTTGGTGCCTAATGAATGATCGGAATAAATATATCGACGCTGGAAAGCGATCTTGTCGTATCTTGAACTTCACACCAACCAAAAAACATTTCCAAAAATTCCTAATTCTATTCTTAATCTATCAGGAGTACTTACAGAGTTTGTTGTTGGCACACATAATTACGTTGTATTACTCAAACAACTAAAAAGCTAACTAAGAAATAAATGTTAAACTTTTTACACATACTCGTACCTACCTGTAACGGGTTTAATATGGATTTAATTAACATAATAATTAATTAGCTTTAGGAATTTGTATGCATAATAAATAGAAGCAAAAACCGTTGATTGTCTGAATTGTTTAATTAATCAGCTTCATGTGGACGAGATTAATTAATGTTGTCACGAATTTAATTAAATGTTTTTAAAGTTGTTGTTAATTAAAATTTATTTATTATATTAGTGGCTTGGTCTTCTTGATCCCTGTTTAACTCTTTCAAATTAGCGCATCACCATTCGCTACGTTTTTGACGTTTACGAAAATAATAATTAAAATTGTGGAACTTCATTTTAATGAAATTGAATTGAATACAAATTTCACGAAATATTAAGACCTAACCTAAAAAATTGTTATTTAATAAATTATGAATAATCTAAATAAATATACAGAAGGTAACCATAATGTAATGGATCAAACAAAATGCTGACACAATTGACTACTGAAAATAATTAATTAAGTCTTTTGACGCTCCTCTTTCAAAGTTCTCACGTCGATAATGAGTTTCAAGTCAAAGCAAAGGCAACATCGGCTAAGCTAAGCTTTGCCTTTTCAGCATATTGTATAAGAGAACCACGCGAGACCCCTAAGATATACAAACAGAGTTTCAGCTAACAGCAAACTTTGTCTGGTAATTTACAGTGTGCATTTGTAACTATCCTTATCGTCACCAAGGATAAACAGAGATTTTCATAGTATCCAGGACAAGCGATATGAAGCATAAATCACTGTTACTAACCTAACGAGAGTTTCGCTCGCGTGCAGAAACGCTGGATTCTTAGGGTTCCTCAGTGCGTTTTTTTAATTCGATCAATAAGTTAGCCCTTGACCATTGGTACGTACTATTTATTATCTCTGCGTTGACTGCTATCTTACCCAGTGCTAATTTATGATGACGATATTGGAAGGTGAATGAGCGTTAACTTAATTTTTAACCCTCGACCCAAAAAGAGGAGTGTTATAAAGTTTGACGTGTGTATCTGTCTGTGGCATCGTAGCTCCTAAACTAATGAACCGATTTTAATTTAGTTTTTTTGTTTGAAAGGTGGCTTGGTCGAGAATTTTCTTAGCTATAATTCAAGAAAATCGGTTCAGCCGTTTGAAAGTTATCAGCTCTTTTCTAGTTACTGTAACCTTCACTTGTCGGGGATGTTATAAATTTTTAATTTAGACTTGTCTTGTATGAAAATTTAAAGAGTATTCTAATTTATAACCGGTACCAAGGACACACCTAGAGTTTAAAAGCATCTGGGACGAACAATCTGCAAGAGATAAATCAACGTCTCTCAAAGTTTTCGCGCCCTGGAATTTTGACTGAGGGCATGAACACTGGATTCCTTAATGTCTTTGTTCTGGAGTTCGATAAAGTTTCTATAATGCGAAAATAGCGCTTTATCGGTTTTGTTAAATGTTAGTAAATAATTATTATTATCACACTAATATTATAAAGGAGAAAGTTTGTATGTGTGTGTGTGTGTGTGTGTGTATGTTTGTTACTCCTTCACGCAAAAACTACTAGACGGATTGGGTTGAAATTTAGAATGGAGATAGATTATACCCTGGATTAGCACATAGGCTACTTTTTATCCCGGAAAATCAAAGATTTCCCACGGGAATTTTAAAAAACCTACATCCACGCGAACGAAGTCGCGGGTATAAGCTAGTTTAAGTAATATTACGTATAATACTGCGAACTACAATTTAGTGCCAATAAAATTTTTTAAATGCTTAGTAATGCTTAATGCAGTAGTAAATTTATATTCATAAACGGTGCCAAAGAGAAAATTGATATTTAAAGAAGTATCATTATATTTAATGCAGGATTTCTCTAATTGTTGCAACTTTCCAAAGAAATTGAAGGAAGAAACTAATAAGACTTCTTATTATATAAAGTACATATTAGTTAGATGAAGATTAATTAATGCTTGTAACATAGAAATCTCATTGATAGTAATAAAATCCAGCGACCTATTTATTCAGGATGATAAATCAAGCATTTACAGTTAACACGTTTCGCGAATAAGTGAAAATTTATGGACGTAATCACCATGAATGTTTCATCCGAGTTCAGTATGAACGCCATCCGAGCTGGATTTATGCTTGCCCAAACGACAGAAGTAATTAGGCTACAGGAATTAATTTCCAATACGTCAATATGACAAAAGTAAAAAGACGTGAACCTACAGTCGGTAAACTGCTGTATCTAGATTTATTTACAGCAAATTCCTCCTACACCAATGCAGGCAAATATTATTATAAGTGTAAATTAATTTATAACACCCCCGACAAGTGAAGGTTACAGTAACTGGAAAAGAACTGATAACTTTCAAACGGCTGAACCGATTTTCTTGGATTATTATAGCTAAGAACACTCTCGATCAAGCCACCTTTCAAACAAAAAAAAAGCTTTATTAAAATCGGTTCATTAGTTTAGGAGCTACGATGCCACAGACAGATACTCAGATACATACGTCTAACTTATAACACCCCTCTTTTTGGGTCTAACTAAAAATAAGCCTCAAAAAAGTAAGGAACAAGGAACACTTTCGATAGCAACACGTAATATTTTTACGTCAACACATTTCAATGGCCATACAAAATATTTTATGAAAGTAACCCTAGACATAGCAATATTGCACGACAATTTTATATTCAGATGTCATACACGTCGTTTTGAAAAGCTTCGGACCCATTAGCAAATGAATAGTAAAAATGTTCGTGACTCTGCCATTCAGGTTCGGTATTATAAAATACAAAATAAGCGAGGATAAAAAGATCTACGTCCAACAGCGTTATTTTTTGCTCTTTTTAACCCCCGACCCAAAAAGAGGGGTGTTATAAGTTTGACGTGTGTATCTGTGTATCTGTGTATCTGTGTGTCTGTGTATCTGTGTATCTGTGTATCTGTGTATCTGTCTGTGGCCTCGTAGCGCCTAAACGAATGAACCGATTTTAATTTAGTTTTTTTTGTTTGAAAGGTGGCTTGATCGAGAGTGTTCTTAGCTATAATCCAAAAAAAATGGTTCAGCCGTTTGGAAGTTATCAGCTCTTTTCTGGTTTTCTTATTACTTTTATCCCAGGACCACCAGAGGTTACGTATTTTCTGACACAGGAAATATGTACGATTGAGTAGTGTTAGTAAGTACTAAGAAAGCATGCCTAGCCTACGTGCTAGCTTGCTTAGACGGCCAATTTTCAGGTATCTGATAATCAAGGTACATAAAAACATTACTTACCTCACGTAAATTCGCCAAACTGATTTTTACGTATATTTTAGGCAATATCCTTAAAAATATGTCGCCAATACTCCCAGATACTTCCCGCGTTGGCCGTATTGCTTTGCAGACGCTTTAAAGCTCCCAAAATAAGTAATTACTTAACTGCACGTAAATTCTGATGCTCCATTTTTATATATGTCCACCAGACAACTATTTTAAAACCTTTTACAAGAAGACAGACCGATCCAGAGGGCCAATCATCCCCTAAATTCAATTTTAATGCCTCTGTGGGTTTGAGCGCGAGGGCATCATTATCTACGCGCATGAGACTGAGTAAGACATGTATTAGGATATATTGACTTCTCTCTCACTCTCTTATAGTTTACTTATGTCAATTAATTATTAATATTAAAAAAATCAGCTAAAAATTAAAAAAATTGGAGAATTTACGTGAGGTAAGTAATGTTTTTATGTACCTTGATTACCTGATACCTGAAAATTGGCCATCTAAGCAAGCTAGCAGGTCTGTAGGCATGCGTTCTTAGTACATAGTAACACTACTCAATCGTCCACATTTCGTTCGTCAGAAAATACGTGACGGCTGGTGGCCCTGGGATCTTTCACTATTGTAACAGAGGTTCATAATATTATGTCAATTGGCAAATGTCAAGTTGTCAAGATGGACGTTGCCTAGATACATAATTATTTATTTGAAAATAATGTTTCGGAAAACTCCGATACTTTGGATCGTAGGCGCGGAGTTTCTAATTTATAAAATATTATAATCACAGTTAAACGAGAAAACATCAATTCAATTATAATATCCAACAGTCAACCAAAGGCCACGAACAATCAACCCAAACCCAAACCATAGTCAAACTATTTTTAGGGTTCAGTAGGTATCTGTAGAAAAAAAAAGATGTTGTAGGTAGCCTCGACTGTTGTAGTCGCGTAGGTGTGCATGGCACCATTAAATATCGTAGGAGGCGATGACCCTCCGCGCGGCTGAGGTTCCCGCATCGTAGTCGCTTTGTCGCGCAGGTTTGGATGATGCATTAGGCGCACCTTCTTTTTATTTTATCTGCTTGAACTCAGCTTATTTACTTTGACAAAATACGTTTAAAATTCATCATCATTAGGATCAACCCATCGCCGGCTCACTACTGAGCACAAGTCTCCTCTCAGAATGGAAAGCTACCACACTGGCCAAGCACGTATTGGCACACCTCACGCACCTTTGAGGGAGCATTATGGCCAACTCTCAAGCATGCAGGTTTCCTGACGGTGTTTTCCTTCACCACTTCGTTGTCTGTCTTTGTGTCATCTTTCAAGAGAATCAAAACTTATAAATTGCGTACTTCCCGTTTACGTAGAATCGTGAAAGGCAGGTAGCAATATCTTATAGCCCAAGCACTCTACTCCTGTGGCCCAAGTAAAGAGAAAAATCCGACAACTGAATTGTCATTACATAAAAAAAAAAAACTTGTACGGAACTCTTCATGTGTGAGGCAGACTCGCACTTGACCGGTTTTTGAAAGTTATGTCAAATAAAAATTTGACATGCAATAACAAACAAAATGAAATACACGCCACTTTATTCCTTATTTCATCGGGTGAAAGTCGATTTCAATTTAATCGTAGGTATATCTTGAAAAGCGAACTATTATACGACTACGTAAAATGGGTACATTTTTAAAGCAACGACATGTTAGAAACAGATATTTCGTTTTGGTCGTGTTAAACTATGTGAGTCATTCAGATAATTCTTGATTTAGTGATGTTCGGTCAAAAATATTTCATGGAACGTATAATTAACATAACATTGATGTTACTTTTGAAGAGATATTAGCTGCCTTATTGGATTTATATTATTATAGAAATTGGGTTTTAGAATGGCACAAATAAACGGTAATTTATGAATAAAGTTTAAAAAGCGTGAAATAAAAATTAAATTAAAAATTTAAAAAACCCCCGACACATAAACCTCTAAAAAGTAAAAAAATAATAGGTAAATATGTATGGGCCCTTTAAGAATAGTATAAATAGTAAAGTTTTATCCAAGCGCTCGTTGCGTCGGGGGACCGCTAAAGACTATTCTTTCTACAACAGATGACTTTCATAGTTTATGATAGGTAGCGGTCCCCTGGCGCAACGAGCGCTTGGATAAAACTTTACTATTTATACTATTCTTAAAGGGCCCATACATATTTACCTATTATTTTTTTACTTTTTAGAGGTTTATGTGTCGGGGGTTTTTTAAATTTTTAATTTAATTTTTATATTCGTTATTCTTTATTTCTACCATTGAATTAGATAGTGCAATCGTCTTTTTATCACTATAAGTGGTTGTACTGTATCACATTCTTCTTATAATTAAAAAAAAAAAAGAATATTAGCCATTTTAATCATGACTAACATTCCCCTTTCCCCTCCAACTAAGCGTAAAGCTTGTGCTAGGAGTGGGTACGACAATAGTGCAACGGCTGGGGTTTGAACCGGCGACCTTTCGGAATTCAGTCCGCTCCTATAACCGTTGTGCTATTGAGGCTATAATTCTTATAATTTAGATCCCATTTATCGTGAATAATGTGAATTATTTGTTATTAAATATGTAATGTATGTATGATTAAGTATGTATATGTATGTAGCTGTTATGTTATGAATCACTTTATTCCTAATGCACGAATATATCATTGTTGGTAATTAGAAACGCGATAGCTCTGCATTGTAGCAATGAGCATATTTTCAGTGAAGAACGTAATTTGTACAAGTAGGTATGTACCTAGGTACTTATTATAATACATATGCCTTTTATTTTGACTGTCTATAAGGTCTGTAATTCTATACTTCTTGTCAAAATAAATCTATTTGAATAATTATAATTATCGCTGCATCTGCAAAATTATAGCTATACCTAGAAAAGCAACAAAAATTTCGCTGCATCTACAAAATTAAAGCTATACCTACCTATTAGAAAAGCAACAAACTGTTTTTATTAATTTGCATAGTTTATCATAAGAACGGCGTAGTTTGGTTTTATGCAAATCTAAGTAGGTATGTCTTTTCTTTCTGCAACTAAATATATAAAATAAAATATGAAAATAAACTATTTAGGAATAAGTATGTATTTAATTAAGTCTTTCCTTCTCACATTTGCTTTGAATTTTTTTCGACCACCTTAAGTTCATTTAATTTAATGAAAGCATCAGCATTCACTAATCAAAAATATTTAGTTCTCTAAATCATCTTAAAATGTCTACTTCATTTTAATCTCGCTTCTGTACATTCATAATGGCGTGAGGATGGGACAGTGAGTGTTTTGATAAGAGATTAACGCCATTTCGCACGTCGGCTTAGCCAGAGAAGGATTATGCGAGTATTTTATTCACTGCCCTATGAAAGAGATAATAACTATGCTAATCACCCAATTAGTAGCAAATTACGTAAGTATTGTACTGTATGTTTCCATAAAATAAATAAATTGAAATTAAATTGCAAGTAAAAAAATCTTTTCCATGGTTCGTACATGAAACAAACTGAATATGAATGTTTATAAATGAAACTAGTAAAAAATAGGAACATATTATATAAAATACTAGTGGTTATTTTGTCCAAAACTGTATAGAGTAAAAAAAGCTTAATACAAATAATAATAAAATAATAATCTTTACTGCATCGTCACTTACCACTACATAGGTTAGACCGCAGTCAAGGCACGTCAAGGGTTAATTTGTAGTTGAATAAAAAAATCTGATATTTACTGATTATATTATGGACACTACAAAATATGAAATGATGATGAACTTGGAAGAAATAGTTGTTGACCAGAATAAATTAAGTACCTTCTTAATTCCTTGTTATCTTACCCTTACTTTTTTATCAACATAAGTTAAAGTTTTCGTACATACTTATATGGTTTATTTAATTAAAAAATCTCATATCATTTTTCTTTCTTGATCCCTCAACTTGCGTAGAGACCCAATTAATCATACAAATTGGAAGGTCATGTGATATTCACGCCTTACCCTTGTCACGTGGAAAGAGCTGCCTACGTCGTTATCTATCAGACATATTGCTAAAAGCGATGTCAACGTGAAATTCTGTTCGCAAATCACCCTGGTAAACTGACGCTCACATTTTCAGCCTTTTTGTGTGTCTAGTTTATTTAAAAATCCAAATTTTCATTTACAACAGCCTGCCGAACGCATTCATCAATGTCAACTAACCATGTACCGTTTTGCATACTCTTTTTCGTGAACCAGTGACCATTTAATCTATATATTACTAGTTGATGCCCGCGACTTCGTCCGTGCAGATTTAGATTTTTAGAATCCCGTGGGAACTCTTTGACTTTCCGTGATAAAGAGTAGACTATGCCACTCTCCAGCTTTTTAACTGTATCCATACAAGAATCACGCCGATCTGTTGCTATTGCGACGTTATTGAAAGACAAACCAACAAACAAACACATTTTCGCATTTATAATATGGATAGTGAGGTAATTATATTCAAATAAGCAATTTTATGTAAAGTTCTAAGATTCATCTAGCATCTTCTGTTACATTTTAAGATTTGCTAGTGTAAAAAGTCTCAACTTATATCAAGTGAACTAAAATTGGAATTAAAATCCCACTGGACGGTGAATTTTTCTTCAGTGAACTTCTATTTTTACGAAACTCTGAAGCCAGTTTGAAGTTAAAAGCTTTCGTTCATTAAGCTAAATTTTTCCACCAAAGCAATTATTAACCTTAAAAAAGTAAACGGTAGTTGTACGATGCAAAGTTGAAAAGAAAGTCAGATTATGGCCAAAAATAACGGACCAAAAAGGTACATTATCATCCAAAACAGAACGCCCATTTATTAAAATATTAATTAACCTTGCGTTTATCTCCAATAAGGCTCGGAAACCCCGGTGAAAATTTGGAAGCTTTCAGCTAAATATAGGTGTAGTTACGTAAATTTCCTACTCATTTTAGAGTAGGCAATGTTTCAAGACTTCCAGACAAGTTCTTTAGTAATGAATCAACAATGAGGCGAAAATGGTTCAGTGTTTTCTGCTCTAAGTGTTTTTACAAAATGGTTGGAGAGTGATTCGCAGACATGCTTTTAGAATTTCATTGTAAGTTGGCTCCTCTCTATCTAAAATAGCTCAATAATATACCTATATAAATAACCTCAATAGCTCAACCGGTAAAGGAGTGGACTGAAAACCGAAAGGTCGACGGTTCAAACCCCGCCCGTTGCACTATTGTCGTACCTACTCCTAGCACAAGCCTGACGCTTAGTTGGAGAGGAAAGGGGAATATATTAGTCATTTAACATGGCTAATATTCTTTAAAAAAAAAATAGCTCAATATTTTTATATGTCCGAAACCATCTTAACGTCATATTTAAAATGCAGGAACGATGTATAATAATCAACTACATATATTCTAACTCATTTATATAGATTCAGTTTTAAAATGAGATCGATCACCTTTTTTTTGTACGGAGATCCCATTGAGATTGAATAGATTCAGTAGACGTTCAACGAAATGATAATTTATTTTAATACTAATAAATGATAAGAGTAGTCAGATTGTAAGATAGAATGATAAAGTAATAAATGAGTTACAAATATTAATGGAGTTGTTTGAGCTTTTGGCCGAAGCCAACAGTTCAGACTTGAAGACCAAAAAAACAATTTTATTTATTTTTCCTTCAGTTATAGGACCTACTATACTAGTTCATCTTTGTTTAAAACATTCACACTAGACAATACATTGAATCGAGGCGTATGATTTCGAGCGGCGTTGTTTAATACGGATGAAACCGCGGGCGGGTGTCAATCGATAATAAATTATTCACAAACCATGAAACACATTTCATATCGCTTGTGCATGTAATATCAAGAACCGACAGAGCGGATCGCGCGTATCGAGTATTTTGTCAAGTGATTATTTTGCGCTGAAGCCTGCAATTTATGTGAGAGCTGTGTCATGTTACCGCGGTTGGTCCATTGTTGTTCATAAAAAGTTCATCGACAGCCTATATTCAGTCTATGAACTTTTATTTTGCTTGATATTTAAAGTTTAACAACTAAATGCTGCCCCGGATTTGAGTCTATTTAAATGCTTAATACTTAAAAATGATTAACATTTTAAAGCCAAAAAATTTTTTTTAACCCTTATTCTTATTACAAAAATGGGACTAGGCTGGACACTGTGATACGCATGTCCAAAAAATTATAGGTAAATTCCGCAATAAGCTGGGTGCCAGAAAAAAAAAACAAAAAGACGTCGAGGCAGAACAAGGCGTTGTTACATTTATGAAAGATTGCCCTAGCCATCAATAGACCGCGATAAATGGAAGATTGAAAGGTAGGCCTTTGCAATGCACTGGGAAACAACAAATTTGAAATAATAAAATAATTTATTATTATCCTTACACATCAATATTGTAATCTCCATACAATGATCTCAATTTTCGATTCGAGTTTGGATCTAGATCTAACTTGATCAAATAAATACCTAGTTCCAGTAAATAAGTACCTAGTTATTTAGTTACCAAGGAAGGTACCTATTCATCTATACATTTAATAAAATTGTAGAAAAGTGGTGTCTGTACAATGGAAATATATAAAAAAAAGTAGCAGGGGTTGTTATTATATCGATGCCGAACCCGAAATTGTAATTAATTTTTTTTTTGTCTGTTTGTCTGTGTGTTTGTGCACGCTAATATCAGAAACGGCTTATTCGATTTAGATACGGTTTTCACTAATACTATATTGTAGTAAGCTTCACTTAACATTTAGTGTTTATTTCATGTCAATCGGTTTATAAATAAAAAAGTTATGTCAATTTAAAGAATCACGGCGAACATTTTTAACGTACATGCTGCCCGAAAAGTCACTATTCCACGTGAACGAAGTCGCGGGCACAGCTAGTTTGAAAATAAATGCAGCAAACATTTTTGTTTTAAATACTAATTAATTACCTAGTTAATGTGTTTGTCTATTTCAGTTTTTAGTATTTATATACTACTTACAATTTACATCTGTAAATTAATGTTGGTTTCTGACGGCTGTACTTCATTATGTCTACGCCCTCAATCACCAGTCAATAATTACAGTTAGATTCCTATGACCTTTTCAGTTTAATATACGATGAGTAAATAAAGCATGAGAGTTTGGGTGGTCGCGTGACTGGACTACACGTGAAGCCATATTTCAACGACCTTTTCAAGAAATTCATTTGTACGTGAGTTATTTATGGCCTAGCGTGGTTTCTGTTACGTGCCACTACGGAGCAGTTAAACTTGTTTATTAACATAATGAAATAATACTAGCTTTTGAACTACCCTCTGTGCAGGCGAAAACAGTAATTCCTTTGTTTAATTCATAACTTTCATGCATGCTTCGAGCTTACGTTTTGGTTTTAATAATGTAGTTACGACTTCTGTATTCTGAGGTTGTAACTGGAACATAATTATACATATAATATAATTATACAACTAATTCTGGTTTATTTTTAGAGAATGTTCGGTAGTCCGATGGTCAATTAGTCTAACTATGTATTTTTTGAATAATTATGTGCGTAGTAATAAATAGATATCGGTTTTTAAAAAAAACGTTTTCACTGTTACTCGCATGGTTTTCGCTGTCGAAATTCCACTGATCCCTACGAAGTGATTTGCCTCCTCGTTTCTAATTCAAACTGCTAGAATATGTAATTCCCTTCCGCGATCAGTTTTCCCCTCCACTTTTAATATACCTTCATTCCTCTAAAACTACTAATCTTTCAGGATGAACTGCTTTATTTTCAAAGTTTGCACGTCGCCACATTAATCCAAGACCGAAGACTCGTACGGGAAACGCGTATCAGCAAACTGGGTCCGGTAATTTGCAGCGTGCATTTGTATCCTTATCGCGACCGGTGGCTGGGACGAACCGGGACTTCGGAGGCGACCGGGACAAACAAACGGAGACATAAATCAATGTCACAGCGAGTTTATCGCGCCTTCGCGTTTCGCCCGCGGACGTGAATGCTGGATCCCCTAATGCGTTTGTTCTGGGGATGGAAAAAGTTTGTTGTACGCGGATAGCGCTATCGCGGATACGGAAGCTCCATTCACTATTTTGAACTGTGATACTCTGTGCCTCGACCAACTTCGTGAGTTACCTATAGTGCAGGTATTAAAGCTTTATGACGACGGAGCTTAATATTGGGTATTAAAATATATTTTTGCTTGGAAACACTTTGTCTTGTTAACTTTGCTTGCAGGATTGTATCAGTCTGTCAAAATGGTATTTTATGTCCTGAAATGTAAGTAGTTCCATTTAGGACATGGTCCTGATTCTCTACGAAATTCAATTCATCGTCTTTCTCTTTACAGGGTCTTGTGAGTTATATAACATGGCATCTCAATATTTGTTACAAGAACTGTCTATGAATTAAACATGAGGATAATATAGAGCCATGATTAGCAAATACTTGTATAGTAAGATTAAATTTTACTATACAAGTATTTTTTTAATTTATAGACTAGCGATTGGCTAAAATCAGACCTGCTGGCAAGTGATGATACAGCCTATAAGTTAGAGGACGCTTGCCTATAAGATGCCTATTCACTCTTGACTTGAAAGTGCCGATCTATATTAAAAGTGACTACCATAATCCATAAAACATTAGGGACCTGTTATTGCAGCAAAATAAACCAAACATTCTTCCATATTACTTTCGCATGTCAATGGATTTTTTTACTTAAATCCACTATTAAGCAATATTATGTTTCTATTACCTTCTTTAGGCCTTTCGTTGACCACGCAAGCTGTAACGACAGTTATTATAGGCACGAAGCTGGTCAAACCTTTTCGCTTAGTTATTGAGGCAATTACGGTTTTATCTTGTTCTTAATCGTGCAATTAAAGATATTTTAGGATTATCGAATGTTACTCCCGCATTTCTGAGAAAGTTAAGCTAAGGGCAAGCGTAGTTTGGACACGCAAATGTTTGGTATTACAATACAGATCGAGTTTTGATATTAGTTTCCAAGATTATAAATCGATGATGCCAAAGTTAAGAACCTTGAAAGCTTTAATATAACTGATACATGGCAAAAGTTGAAAACTAAAACCCGACTGCGATCGTATTAATACACGCTGAAATATTAGGTATACTAAAATTGTTTTTCTGTCTGTGTGTGTTTTGTATGATTATTCTAATATCACTCTATTATTCTGTGACTATTCTAGACAAAAATGAAAACAGAGAGTCAGAGGTACCTACTTTGCTGTTTCTTAAAAATAATATCTAGTTATTTACTTAATCAATACAAAATGGCAGAGAAATAAATCTCTCTCGGCACAGAGCTACTCGTAAAGCTTAGGACAAGATACAGGCTTTCGAGGCGTGTTGCGGCTTTTTGGAAATCCCTTAATTCTACCACTAGGGAGTATAAAATCCATTCCTCACGCGCATCAAGACGCGTAACGTATTTTCCTCTAAAACTTCTCCTTTAGTGAATCTATTACATAGAGAATGACGTAGATACTTACCGCAGTCATAGGTACCTCTACCTACCTTGTGGAATATCAGTAGGTGGGTATACTTACCTATTAATTAGGTAGATTATACGGGAATAATTAGAGCCAGTTTAATCAGGCGGTTAAGTTATGATACAGTTATCGATAAACTTTGATCGTCAATAGAAACAAAATGGTTTGCGCGAGTCAAGGTTCGTTAATTTTGGACCATATCTTTAACTTTAATTATGGAATTAAGGATACTGACTTGTACTACCCACTTTGCTTTTTATTGGCGGTCAAAGTTTGACGTTAACGTAATGTAATTTTAGCATGCATGATGCAACTTGCCCTTAAAATTTGTATTTCATTTCCACCCATTAGACTTACAAAATCGTTTTTAAATTTTTCACATCTGAAAAACAAAAAAACATAGTCTCAAAAAGTTGATTTTTATTTTAGGTGCACGTAGGCGTTAATTTTACTAATTTTTTTAAAGATCTTTTCTTAGAGATTCGACAAATGGTCTATTAGAGATTCGACAAATGGTCTACACATAACAATATCCTAATCGTTTTTGATTGTCTAGGTTAGGGAATTGATTCTCTATCACTTACTGTCTCAAGAGGTACACAGCAAATTCCGTCTAATGCTCACAATCTATTAGCATGAACTTAATATCAATTACGTCCCGATCCTATCCGAGCAACTGTTTATCTTGGATCCTAATTCCGCTCTAAGATGGTTATTAAGAGCATCCGAGACAGTTTATTAGAATTTCAACAGTCTCTTTGTACTGTTCAATCGTTAATATTCTAAAATACCGTGGTATTCTGCGCTAAATCAACACAATTCTTCATCAATCCATATTTAATTTTGACACACAAACCAAGTTGTCAACTTTGGTTTCAATTTCAATCTGTGGCTGTAATAGCATTAAAAGCCGATTCACACCAAGCATGTACACGTGACACGTGACAATCCGTAGACATAACTGCACGCATTACGTCTACGCAAACGTTCACGCTACCCAAGTGGTATACCATATCTCATACACTTTCATACTTACGCACTGGTACGGACATATACAACGCAATGGTACGCGCTACATCTACGCTTACGCGACGCATACGCGGCCTGTGTGGCCGGCGCTAAGTGCGACTATATATTATTTAGGTACTATTAATTAATACCCATACAATTTGTTTCCAGAAAATAAGTAACATCTGGCAGTCTTAGTATCTTGGACCATTATGAGATTCGTCAGAACGACTTGCCAAACATTCCCAATGCCTTTTGGTGCAAACTCACGATAGCGAAATATCGTAGGGTGCACGCTACTATTTATTACCGACGTAAGAGTACCCACATACACAGATTTACGTAACACAAGAGTCGCCGTAATTGTTGTCTGCTCGAATTTATTATCCACAGCATTTGTCACTCTTACAAGGAGGCAGGAGGCGGACTTGCTTGGCAGCGCGCCCCGGCCATGCTGCGCTATATTGAGTGCCAACAACTGCAACATTTACCCTGTTATGCTCAGTTTATTGCAGACGATTTTATGGTGCCGAAGCGTATCTCAAGAATGCTTATTTTGTATAGCTTCTGCTTGTGTAGTAAACGCAGTATACCATGGGGAGGGGCATGTAACAATTCAACTTCTACTAGATACAAGTTGAAACTATGTAACATACCCCATCAAATATGTTACACATAGCCCTGAGTATATGTACATATCATTATTGTACTTATTTTGATAAAATTGTACAATAAAAGATCATTTTCGACTTAAACACTTTAGTATCTATATTTTATGAAGAGTCACTTTAAAGTTTAACTTAATGTTAAACTAAACGTATGTAGTTTGTAGATATAATGTACCTAGATTGTAGGTACAACCCGTATATATTTGAGTGGGAGCTTCGTAATTAGCAAATTAGTTTAAACAGTACAAAATTGGATATTAGGCAAGGTAAATAACTATATTATGTCTTCAATACACGTTAATTAACGCCACCCCAGCTTCTCTTAATTGAGTCTTTAAACATATTTTAGAATAGATAAAAGCAATATTTAATGGATTCTATTTATTAATAATTGTAAAGCTTCGTTGCTTTAATGTCTGCGGTTTGTTAATTGATTAAAAAAATAAAAATCAGAGCATCAGTAAAAGATTTATTATCGTTTTATTCTTCGTTTGTAAAATGCTAACTGGGTTAGAAAATCATATACCTAGATACTTGTTTAAGAGATGTATTAGTAGTGCTTGCTATTATTTAATGAGAAACAAGTTAGCCCTTGATTGAAATCTCACCTGGTGGTAAGTGATGATGCAGTCACTCCAATCTAAAATGGAAGCGGGCTAACCTGGAAGGGGTGTGGCAGTTATTATTAAACCCATACCCCTTTGGTTTCTACACAGCATCGTACCGGAACGCTATATCGCTTGGCGGCATGGTTTTGCCAGTACGGTGGTAACTAGCTACGACCGAAGCCTCCCACCGAACCAGACCAGTAGAAATTATGAAATTCCAAACCCCTGCCGGGAATCGAACCCGGGACCTATCACACTATCACACTAATCACACTAATATTATAAAGGCGAAAGTTTGTATGTGTGTGTGTGTGTGTATGTTTGTTACTCTTTCACGCAAAAACTACTGGACGGATTTGGCTGAAATTTAGAATAGAGATAGATTATACCCTGGATTATGTAGCACATAGGCTACTTTTTATCCCGGAAAATCAAAGAGTTCCCACGGGAATTTTAAAAAACCTACATCCACGCGAACGAAGTCGCGGGTATCAGCTAGTCACTAATATGATCATTGCGCCAGGGAGATCGTCAAAACTACACTACACAAACCCCTTAACTTTTTTATTAGTAGGTATACTATAACAACTTTTACACCCCCGCTACTGCTGCAGTTTTCACGCACAACGCTGCCTCCCGTATTATATTGCTTGAAATTCAGATACTAGTCAGAATATACGTTAACTAGTCAGAATTTGCCATCCAACCGTGAAATCCTATTTACCCCGTCCGGCGTAAATCGTCCTGAGGTAAATAAAGTCCACGGCAACAATAAAACCTGCGCTGGCTTAAACAATAACAAGCGGACGAGAGCTAACATTGCACCGGCCTGATTGGATGTTGAAACTTTTAAATGCTTCAACATTCCCAACGTAATAGGCTAAGAGCTGGGTTTTTACTCGACTGCCCAAAATAAGCCCAAAACTGGTCTAGCGCGAGTCGGACTCGCACACCAACGGTTCCGTATTATCGTACAAAATATATTTTACACAATTTTTTTTTTTATTTGCATGGCGGCTATTTTGAAATCATCTAAGTTTTTTTATTTTGTCTTATAGAGGCAATAGAAAATATACACTCTGTGAAAATTTAAACTCTCTCTACCTGTAGAGAGTTTAAATTTTAAAATACCTACCGTATTACCTACATAAAATAAACCCCCTAAAACGGACGGACAGCAGAGCCTCAATAGGGTCCCGTTAGCATCCTTCGGTTACGGAACCCTGAAAAGAAATGTAATGTTTCAGGGGTCGTGCGTATGTAGGGTATATATAGTGCGCGACAGTTTGAGATGGCAATTGGGATATGAGGCGGGGGGGCGCCCTGCACACCCGCACAGCCCCCTGCCGGAAATCGAACCAGAGACCTGACAGGTACACAGTAAGACCACAGCGATCACCACTGTGCAAGATGGTCGCCCCAAAAATACAGATCTAAACATTTATAACATAAGGTTTATTTAATAAGCCATATGTAATGTATATACTAAATCCCCTTATTTGATTCATTTCAATGTTTGCAGTAGGTACATGAGTCAGAAATTCAGCTTAAACCAATTATCTGTTAGCTGGGTATATAAAGTTAATCCATAACCTACTAAGGTATTCCATTGGCTTCAATTAATTGATGTTACGGGTATACCGTTGATAATAAGCAGGAATATTCTTGAGTTACCACAACGTTGCTTTTTCGGATAATATTATGTCCTAGTTTAGTTTTTAAGGGTTTTGGATAAAATTACAAAGACTTGACTAATGCAAGCGACGTGAGTTTTGTTTTTAGACAAAATTACAAAATATTAAGTTTCAACCTCAGCAATTTGAGCTATACGACGATAATAGTATTGAAAGTATAAGAGTTTTTAGACTAACAATAATATAGGTGCATACTCGTAAGAGAAGATCAATCGGTATTAGAGTTTTTTAACGTTAAAAATATAGTGATTGATATTCTTTATAGATATATAAGTATGTAATACAGTATGACGACTTAATCCACGTTTTGGTCGGGGTATGCGCGACTAGTTCTGGGGTCCTTATATTCAATGGACCTCTGCTCGCGACGTGGCGCCTAGGAGACTGGTACTTACTCGCGAGGGCCGGAATACGCAAGCCACGTTAACTGGTAAAGTACGTGTCAGATAAGAACACGCATAAGTTCTAGTTCTATAGCTATGCTAGTTGCTAAAAACTTTGACGGACTTACTCTACAATTAGAATACTGTTGATTTAGTCCGCAAGTAATTTATTAAAAAGATTCCCTGCGCGTAAAAAAATATTCAAATTAACTCTGAGTTAGGTAGACGTAACTGTGTTTTTTATTAATCACTTTATCCTTTATCTTCATTGTCGAAGGACTTCTTTTACTTGTTTAAAATATTCTGTGTTAGGGAAATTGTAAAGAGCCTTCGCAGCTTTGTTATTCAATTGGATTTTCTTTGTTTCAGGTACAAATGAGCTGGATATTTCTTCTCCACGCACTTTCTTTGCTACCCTTCACTTATTTACGTTATCCGATAACGTAAATAAATACCTAAGTGAAACTTCACTAGGGTTACCAGATGGAAATATAAAAAGGAAGAGCAAGTAGATACTTGTACTACTTTGGAAAATAGGAAAACTATAAAAAAAGGAGGGCATATCTATACTTCTTTTCGAATATTGTAAATGTACAAATATGTATGTACATTATGTATTGTTGCGAAATAAATAATAACTTAATAATTTTGTTATAAATATTCGTAATTTCACTTTCAATCAAAACTATTAGTTTTTAACCGATTCAAAGGGAGGAGGTTCTAAATTGGCTTGTTTTATTCCTTCACACGCACACTATGATCAAGCTATTTAATCATTCTAAATTCTAATAAAAAAATATCGATGCGTTTATAATCATAGTCGATTCACCTATAGTAGCGGATTAATTAATCGATTATAAGAGTGATCGCTTCGGTACATCATTATATAATCCAATTAACTGAATACTAATAGGAATATTCGACGTAGGTAAGCCAGTATTACTATTGATGGCCTAAATGTGATTAGGATAAACGGATAATGCTGCAAATAGATTCAAAATTAATTTGAAATCATGTGTCAACGGACTACTTATTTTGAACTTGTCTATCGCTTTTGCTGCAGGTATAACTAATTAGTAGTCTAGGTATGTAGTTTACCTCTTTAAAAAAGCCATGAAAACCGTTTTCAAATCTAATAACAAGTCATTGACAATCTTACGCACGTACTTATACTGAATTTATAAAAATCAGTCAAGTGTTAGTTGAACTCCCATACGAAGGGTTCCGTACTAAGAAAAAACCATTTTAATTGTTTTTCTATAATTTTCATTGTCGCTTTTTCATTGCGGGTTCATAATAGCAGCAACAGAAATACAATTCTGTGAAAAATAGTAGAAAGTAACTCTCTAATTATATAATATGTTTGTTAACTCTTGTTATTTCTCTAGTATTATATGGTTCTCGAGATGCAGCCCACTGACAGACAGACGGACAAACAGTTTAGGCTTAGTAATAAAGCCTTCGGGTTGGGAATCCTAAAAATGGTCTCTATGTAACATAAAACGCTAAGCAACAAAATAAATCAAGAATATTTTGCGCGAGAAAAGTAATTATGAAAAAAAAATCATAACTGACTTATAAAAAAACTTCCTTCTATTCACAAATTTTCTCGAGGGACGCAAAAACGTTTCGGGCGCTCTTGGATCTAGTTATATCAAAATATTTTCCTGAAATTCTGAGTAACTTCGGTCGGGCATTGTGTAAAACTCTGTCTCAATGGAACGCGCAAGTTTCATACTTTTGAGGAGTTAGTACCTGTTAGAGTAAGTAAGAATTTACGAACTAAGTAATGGTTTACAAGAAAAGAAAAGAGTCCTTGACCACGCTTGTTTGGAAATGAACCTACGAAAGTAATCTATCCGACCTAGGGCCTTACTACCACCGCTTTAAGTATAAATGTTTTAATATTGTCTTTATTCACACAAGGTTTATATGAAAAATGTCAAAACAATATTAAAATATTACTACTTTAGGCAATGATAGTAGGGCCCCTGATCTGAACCTAAAACTCTAAAGTCTTTCAAATAGGGATAGTTCTATCAAACCGGGCTCACTTGGTCACGTGACCAGAAATATATATTTATCAATCTACCACGAATCATCTAGGTAGCAAGTCTAGTTTGTCATAACCAGGCAACACTTCAGCCTTAAGGCTTCAGCCATACGAGCGTAATTTTTTGAGTTGTGACTTCTGAGTCACTAAGTATAATGAGTCGCATAATTTACGCTGCATTTCGTTTCAACACAAAAGTTCTGTTTGTGCCACACGGCGATTTAAAATGAGTTGTCTTACGAGTTGAGATTACACGACTCATTTTACGTGACTCACAATTCAAAAAAATTACCATTTGGCTGAAGCCTTATTCAACATGGCATCAAAATTTCCCACCTACTCTTAGTCCTAAGGCAATGAAAATTCAGAAAAGACCGTAAAAATAAAACCTGTACGTTATAAAACTATTTATTTGGATTACCCAAACAGTTTTATTGCGTGGTTTTTATTCTAATACTTTATTTGAATGCCACTGTATGTTGTTGAATAAAATAAATGCCTAAACGTAAATTCCCCTAACAAATACTAGGTATAGTTAACAGTGCACATAAAAAACAGTTAAAAAAGGTACAACTACAAAGCGTATCGTCAAAGCTTTCGTTTATTTTGGGTAACATGACCGAAACAAAACAAGGCCATTTTTGAAGGCGTGATCACATATACATAGGTACGCAGTACGCACGTTTCGCTTTAGCTCGTTTTCAAACGATGCCACAAAAAACGCATTCACAAATCGAAAAATGAATAAAATCAATTTCGACAGCACCGCGGCTATCAAATATCCAATTTTTCGTCCATTTGCAATTTTAAATAGCATGCCATGCGATGCAATATCAGTTAACAATAAAGCGTTATACCCAGTTACCCGAAAATACAAGCTTTTGTTAAATATATTGATTTTGCGAATGATTAAATTACGTGATTATTTAAAGTGGAATAGTGCCACTTAGTTTTGTCAATGTTGAATTAAATTTTATACTTTCATCTCTGTGGTTTTACGCATTGTGATCAAATCAATAGATAAATTTTAGAGTTTAGGCCATGGAGGTAACATTATATTTCAGCCATATTTGCTGTATATTAGGATAGTTGCGTATGTTCGATATTGTTCTATAACGCAATAGCAAATAGTGTCACTAAAACAAACCTTTCTCAAACGGGTTAGTAAATCCCTACTTAATACCTGTCGTAAATGGAAAAGTGTGTTTGTTTGTTGGTTTGTCCTTCAATCACGCAGCGACAAATTAACAGATCCTTACAATGGTTCATATGGACATACATACACATTTAAAGACCTGAAGAGAAAATTGATACTTTTTATCTCGCAAAATCAAAGTCCCCACGGTAATAATTTAAAAAATTAAAATTCATGCTAATACAGTATTAGCATGATTAGCATAATGTCGGGGCTACCAACTAGTCATTTTAGATACTGTATATTCTCAACATATCATAGTCTACTCAATGTAGGTAATTACCTTACCACGTGGTATATATCGATTATATCAATCGAATGTTTTAACCTTACCATAGATATTTCATCGATAGACCGTAAGATAGATATGGAATCCTGACTACTAGTTTAATACTTACTTATCGCTAAGCTATTACATCAAAGATCGGATTGTAAATCTTAGCTCGCAAGAATTTGCGTCGTCGTAATCCCAGAGATGGAGTGTTTGGTGGCAAACTCTATTACGAAGTCTGCTCAGAGAGCCTTATTGATAGAGCAGAGGTTTCAGCGGTCACAAGTACACGACCGCGCCTTTTGAATAATCTGGATCATTTATTAGACAAATTAGTCGCTTAAGGCCGCTTTAAAAATTATATAAGACTAGATGATGCCCGTGACTTTGTTCGCGTGGATTTAGGTTTTTAAAAATCCCGTGGGAACTCTTTGATTTTCCGGTATAAAAAGTTGCCTACGTCAGTTTCTAGGATGCAAGCTACCTCTGTACCCATCAAAATCCGTTAAACTGCGGGGCCGTGAAAAGCTAGCAAACAAGCAAACAGACAGATAGACACACTTTCGCATTTATAATATTGGTATGGATTTTTGGAAATCTTTACCTTTAGGTACTAAAAACGTAACAAAGATGTTCTGTGTGAACTAAAAGGGGTACTGCCTCAGCATAATGCTGCAGTATTTGACTACTGCAGCGCTGATTTTCAGGCAGAGCCGGATTAGTATGGATGATTATATCGTAAAAACAATGTAGGCAGACATCCCAGACAATCTTGAATAGTTTCAGATCGAGGCTTAAGTGATTACGTTAAAGATCGGATTGTAAATCTTAAGTCTGCAAGAATCTACGGCACTGTAATCCCAAAGATAAAGTGTTTGGCGGCAAACTGTATTACGGAAACTCCTTAGAAAGCCTTATTGATAGCGTCGAGATTTCAGCGTTTCAAGACAGCGACCGCGCCTTCTGAATAACTTTTGTATAATCTGTACATTTACTACATAAGATATACGCGCCAAAATGTATGAAGTGTATCATTTGTCTCTGTTTAAGACCCATTACGCATCGACTAAGTTGTCACCCGGCAACTCAGTCGACGGCAATCGTTAGAATCTGTAATTTAAGCGGAATTTACATTACAAAATTAGTTTCACGACATTAATTTCACTATCAATTGCACGTGTAAATATCTGATTCCGTAATGCATGCATTAATTTCATAACGCATGCATTACGAAATGAGACGTTTACACATCTAAACTGTATCGTCTGAAGGTAGTTAAAAGAGGACCATTATTATGTTGACTTATAATTAATAAAGCTCTAAAACCGGTTCGGTAACTGAGAAACAAAATGTGTAAAATTAAAACTTATTCAGTTCTTTAAAATAAAACCTTTATGTACGTAAAAAAAGTTACAAAACATTTGAAATTCAAAAGGAAATACACAAACAATATTTAAATTTATTTTTAGTCAGGCTTTAAAAACTGCACAGTCTATAAAAATATGATTAAATTTGACATTCAAATATTAAAATTGCTATTCACATTGGAACTCGATTGTCGCTTAGAATCATAAAGGCATAAATGTATATAACATTTTAAACGCGTATCCACTGTTCTTGTTCGCTATAAAAATTCTCGACCTGAAGGATTTATCGACTAATTTATCAACTTGGCTCAACCAAGCCTAGACTAGATTTATGACTGGGGTTCGGTAGTTTTCCATTTGCCAATTTAGATAATTGTATGATATCCTTCATTTTTAACCCCCGACCCAAGAAGAGGGGTGTTATAAGTTTGACGTTTGTATCTGTGTATCTGTCTGTGGCATCGTAGCTCCTAAACTAATGAACCGATTTTAATTTAGTTTTTTTTTTGTTTGAAAGGTGGCTTGATCGAGAGTGTTCTTAGCTATTATCCAAGAAAATCGGTTCAGACGTTTGAAAGTTATCAGCTCTTTTCTAGTTACTGTAACCTTCACTTGTCGGGGGTGTTATAAATTTTTAATTTACACTTGTATTATTATCAGAAAAATACGCGTTTTTACTTTCGGGTTCTGACGCCTCTTGATATTGCATTGGAATCAGATTATGGAAATTACGTCAGACCTCTATCTACTTCGTTAGCACTGCCGATGTAACTGACTTGCAGCTTACACATTTACAATCCTATAAAAAAAATTATCACATGTCTTTGTGGCTGATGCGCCTCTTGCTGGTCTCTCTGATTACCTCTTCAGGAGTCATGTAAAATACAGAAACATTTCTCTTATTATATACTGTTCAAACCAATCACATCACATACATATTTTCAAAGTCCACGAGACGAAATCTCTCGAAAAAGCAAGTGTGCATGAAAAATAAAATGAAGAGTAGTGAGTATTGTAGTAGGTACCTACTCGTATTTCATTTTATTCTTTGACGTTCAAAAGGTCCTTTCATCTTTTTACGAGTCCCTCTTATGAAGGAGGCCTTAAACCTAACTTGAGGACTTCTGAGCGCGAAAAACACTCAAGTGTTCATTTTCACAATAAGACTTTGTTTGTTTAAAATAGACTTTGTTTTTTACCTTTGTTTTGAGATTTTTTCGTTGATAAACTTTGGCTTCAATAGGTAGAAATTTTCTTGAAGCCTGAGTTTTACTCGGCTGGGCAGGGTGCGGAAAGCTTCGAGATGTCTTCTCTCGAAATGACATCAAGCAAGATCCAGGGAGTCGTTAGATTTAGGAGGCGCTAGACCGTCGCGTGTGGAAGTCCCTACATAAGACCTATAACCAGCTATGGACGTTTATTTATTGACGATGATGATGATAAAAATACAGTATCTACTTAACTGTTATACTATTATTCTACTACTTAAATACATAGGTATCCACTAATTTCTCATTCGCATATTGATCCAATTAACTGTACGATAACAGGTATGTTAACAATGAATACACGTTATTGCTGACTGGCTCTTCATGATTAGGATTAGCGAGTTATTGATTGAAATAATATTTGTTAAATTATCTAGTCGACGCATTTGCCTAGACATAATATTATCTCGCTAATATTTTATTCAATTACTTCGCACTATTCGTATTTAACTTCGCAAATTGGCTCTTGACACCAGATTCATAGTTATAATAAGCTTTGTTTCTATAGGTAAAAAAGAGCTTTTGATTATAACTGTTAGGTATTTTTCAAAACCTATGTAATACCTACTAATTCCCTATATAATACCTAAATACCTTATTCTACAACCGAAAAACCATTTTAATTGGGTTAGACACGTAGTTCCATTTTTCCACTATACGACTAGATGGTACCCACGACTTCGTCCGCGAGAGTTTAGATTTTTTTAATCCCTTGATTTTCCCTTGGTCTCCAGAATGCAAACTATCTCTTTACAAAGTAAATGATGCCCGCAAATACGCCTATATGGATTTAGTCTTTTGAAAATCCCGTGGGAACTCTTTGATTTTCCCAAATATATTCTGTATCCTTCACTGGGATGCAAACTATCCCTGTACCTTTCGTTAAAATCGGTTGAACGGATGGGCCGTGAAATGCTAGCAGACATACAGAAAAACAGACAGACACATTTTCGCATGTATAATACATAATTAAGTATGGATTTTCTCTTTATACCAGTTTCCCAAAAAGTATTCGTAGAATTAGTAATAATCCTTACTTAATGAAGTCTGAGAAAAGAATTACCTAAGATTTTTCTCATTTTATCAAACATCTCAGACGCTGAGAAATCACGATAGTACACATTCATTTAAAACGGCTGATCTCAAGGTTCTCATAAGATCCCCGGTATTGATAGCGAGCCCGGCTTAAGTCCTAGTTAATCCCTGGATACACTAGTCGCTGGAATGTTCGATATCAGCCTTACACGAAGTAAGATCGACTTTTAGAAATACGAATAGTCACATAGATTAGTCTTTTTATTACTAAAGTACGACGTAGAAAAACCAAAAGTGCAATTATACTTCATGAAGAAAATAATCTGAGTATATACGAGTAAGTAGGTAAAACCTATCTCGTCGTCCATTTCAGAATTCTAAATTCTGTTAATGTCTTGGTCAGCGTTCATGCGATTAAGTACCTTCCTACTTAATTCCTCCAGCATTTTATTTTCGAGAGAAAATTGTAGACCAGGAAAATCCACTCGTCTCTTGTGAGGTTATTTTTCGGCTTCCCCTGGTAAGCCGGAACCGTAAAACTGCAGTATACATTAATCAAACCCGTATTTTGATGGATCAATCCGATTCTTTATTTCGTTTTAGGATTACGGGCAAGCTTTTCAGCTTTTTTGGTACATTCTTTCGAATTCCAATTGATGGATTTAATCAAGTTTACTACTAGGTACTTAATACCATAATATGCATTAAGAGGACTTTATTCAAAGCGCGCTGCATATAAACGAATTTTGATTCTTATTTGAACATTAGCTGATATCCAGAGCTAAAAAATGTTCCTAATTTTAGTGGTCAACGGTGGACACGTGCCACAAATTAATATTTGTGTGTGTGGTATGACAGATTTCTTTAAAAAAATATATGATTTAAAAAAATAATGTATGTTCTAATCTATCTTGATCTAAATCTGTCTTTAAATATTTTGAACTGCGAAGTTCTTACGTACAGTCAAAGGCCGTAAGTAGCTTAGCACCTTAATGATCATATTTATGTGATCGTATCATATACGGTTATTCAATTCAATTCAATTCATTTATTTAACGGACAACATGATCCATTTTTTATTTTAGTGTTAGTAACAATAAAAGCTTAAAAACTATGTTAGCACTTAAACACTAAGTAGTTAGTAACAATTATTCTTAGTCACTATGTTAGTAATTAATATTTCTTATGCACATGGCGTGTTTATAGAAAAAAAGTGCGACAGGTTTTTGATGCAATAGTTTCGCAAACTACCTAGGTATATATTTTAATATACAATGAATATACTCTACTAATTGTACCTATTTAGTTACTGTGTACCTATAAGGTACTAAATTATATTTAGGCCCCATATGCCGGTTAGACAACACGTCGAAACACAAAAGCGATATATTGAGGCAATGCGTATTAACTATTAATACACATAAATCTTGTATCAAAATCCAAATTAATTCATCCAGTGGGAGAGTTTACTATGAATAGGCAGGTAATTCATAACAAATTACGCGACTACATACCTAGTATATTATTCTTGTCAATAAAGAGTTAGGGCCGGCGCACATAAATATGACGGAGCGCAGCGCAGAGCATGCCCGCGAAGTTTTCTAATCGCGTGACACATTACGCGAATTTCTACCAGAGAATTCGCGAGCACGCGCAGGACTGCGCGCGGATGCGCGAGTATCCACACGGATGCACAATTGATTTTAGATATTATTTCAATGAGGACAATGTCAATAATACTTTGACTCGTGTCATGTGGTTATTGACTTTATTTTCTAATATTTTCTAATATTTTCTTGAAGTATTTATTCGTTTTAAAAGTATCAAAAATAAATATGACCTGGCATCAATGTTATTATAGATTTAATGAATTTCTTAATGATAAAGTTGTATCATTTATCATGGATGCATCAAATAAAGTTAGGTATATCTAATTTGGAGTCGTGGACGGTTATCTTGCTATTATAATATCCGATTACATTGAATTAGGTACTATGAAGTAGCAATGAAGTAAAATTGGTTTAATTCGTTGGCAACATTAATTACATTGAGGGCGGCGGGTAGATTGTAATTTACGTCAAACGTGAGCGTACATTGCGTGCAGCTCGATTAGATTAACGTTCAGTAACTCCTGTGCTGATGTGTTTTCGGCCACAGAAATGAAACGAAGCCTATCATTGGGTTGGGGAGCAATGACTTTGTTCCAGGATTGAAAAATTGATTTTAGGGTTCTGTATCTCCAGAGAATCAAAAAAAACTTTAAAAGATTACTTCGTCGTCTGTCTGTCTGTCAAGACCCATCAAGGAAATCAAAACCTACAGGGCACTCCCCGTTGACCAAGAATCAAGAATTTGGCAGGCAGCAATAGGTCTACCAATCCACACTTGACAATTAGTGTGGTGCAGTAAACCCTTCATTCTGAGAGGAGACTCGTGCTCAGTAATGAGCTGGCGATGGGTTGACGATGATGATGATGCTAACAAATGTTTTAAAACACAAGTAAAGGGAAAAATCCAAAAACCTTTTTGTGGTTACATCACAAAAAAAAGTGTTATTTCTGGTGCTATGGTACGAAACCCTTCTTATGCAAGTCCGACACGCACTTGACTGGCTAAAAAGAACAAAAATCCTATAAAACTGTTTTTGAACTGTAAATTAATTACAACTTACGAAACTCGTATTGTAATATTTGTAGTTAGCTCATAAAAGCATGCACTTCTAATTTGAAACTTATAATACTATAATATAATTTATTACTTTTTAATTAAGTTACATTTAAGCATCTACTATTAAAAATACACATTATTATCTTATAGTTTACTCAATTTTCAAACAAGCTCCGTCTTTTCGTAAACACAAATACATTAATTATTATTATTATATTATATTAATTGAGAATAAAAAAAATCGGAAATAAAATTACACAGTGCAGCAAAAAAAGTATCGAGTTACAGGCGTAATTGTATTCAAAAGCGCACTGAACTCGATTACTGGAGCTTAATTGCCGGTTAAGTTCATACCTGTACAACACGCAAGCGGTATTAAATATCGGAACATCATCCAATAGAGATGATGACTACTAGTCAAATCAGTGATATTTATTCATATTGCTAAAAGCACATACCCAACTCTAAAAAAAAATTTCAAAAGAAAAATAAAACCGACTTCAAAAACCACAAACACTAAAAAGTAAAAAATATTTTTTGTTTCTACACTTGTAATGTATGTATGAAGTCGAGCGAGCATAATAAAAGAAACTAGAAATCCAAGTGTGAAGCTCGCCCGACTTCATTCATACATATTTACACGTGTAGAAACAAAAATTATTTTTTACTTTTTAGTGTTTGTGGTTTTTGAAGTCAGTTTTATTTCTCTTTTGAATTTTTTTTGTTTCACAATTTTTAGTGGCCCTACTGTATAATATGCTATGCCTAGTTAAACCCTACTGTTTACTAAGCTATTACACTGATCGTGAGCAATTTACTGTTATCCATTGAGGAGTTCTGTTCTCCATCTCCGAAGATATTCATCAGATCTTCGCCAATTTTAAATGGGACCAACTGCAAACTCTTTCAAACAAAAAAAAAATCCAAATCGGTCCAGGTGTCTTAGAATAATCGGGTAACATACATAAAAAAAAAAACGATTCCGACGAATTGAGAACCTCCTCCCTTTTTCGAAGTCGATTAAAAATTAGAGGTAGGCGCCCGGGATCTCTTGACCACTAACCTATAATTTGTTATGGATACTTTTACTACAAAATGTAGTTCTTAATAGGCAGGCTAGGTAGCTCGCTATTATAAGAATAGAATTTAATCAAACCTTTGTTTTCCAAGTTAATTTATGTACCTACATAAACTGGAAAAGTTTAAAAATAATTTCACTAAATTCGTTGAAAATTTTCGTTTTTCAAATCGCACATCAACATCAATTGCAAGTTATCGAGTTAAGAAAATGTATGTAGCTACGAGCACCTACTGAATCAGGTCAAACTTAAAAATATAATACTTATTATTTGTTCAATTACAATAATAATAAATTCAAAAGAGCAAAATGTGAATGAAATTGGTAGGTATATCGTGAATCAAAATGTCGACACAACAAGTGACGAGTAACTACAATATTGTACCTACTATTCGTGAATTCAAAAGCGCGTGAAACTCAATTACGAATGGACGTAATCCCAAATTTTATACCTGTTCAACATGTAAATAGCATGAAATATCCAATTACAGCCTTAGTCGATTTTATAATAGCAGATTATTTTGTTCATAATAAAACATTCATAAAACGCATAATACGTGTAGAAATCTCCTCGTAACATAAGGCGTGATGTAAGGCTCAGCGGGTCGATTCCCGAATTTTCAGAAGCGGATTTTTAATTCGGTAATTACCCCCTATATCCATACAAATGTAAATACACCTACTGATTCGTGAATTCACGAGCGAGCATAATCCCAATTTTAATACCAGTTCAAAATGCAAATAGCAATAAATATGCAATTATAGCCCTAACCGAATTGGTAAGGGCAGTAAACAGAGTATTAGCACCTTATACAAATGCAAAATGATTCTGTATTCGTAACATGAAATAGCGGAAATAATTAAAAAGGAAAATTGTATGTAGTTCTGAACTAATGCTCACAGCATGCAAATGAAGATTGCAATGTTTTGAAACACAAACAAAATGTTAGTTACATTACAAAAACATCCAATGTGTAAATGTTTTCCAATCTACATAACATCAAATAAGTATCGACGAAGTATTCGTTACTAGTTACCTACTATAGCGTGCCGAATTCAATTAACTAAATGTGAATGAAAAATAAAGTAACTATCGCCAATTTAATAGTTCACTGTCAATTAGTTAAATGCAATCACCAATATGACAATTTCACTGTAAGTACCTACATTAAAACGGTTTTTTTTTTCACGCACAAATTTATATCCATACATCCGTGTATATAGTAAATCGGTACCATTATTGTGAATGTAAAAGTGTGTCTGTTTGTTTGTAAATAGCTATTTGACGACCACTACAATAGGCAAAACGCTACCTACCAGAGAACTACATAATGTTTTTGATCCCGGAAAAATAAAGAATTCTGACGGGATTTACAAACCAAACCATGACCAAACCTAAGTCGACGGAGACAATTTTTTTATTCCTTATTATGAGTGCGAATAAGCTACTCAATTGTATGTACTATGATCTAGCCTAATTTATGACTAATAAGTAGTTTAACTTTAACCTAAGCTTATAAATTATTATTATTTTATACATATACAGAGAAATTGTCCTTTGACGCATCTTAGACATGTTCTTTCGTCACATACACTAGGTACACTTTCACTTATCACTAAGTATACACTAACTCAGAGGCAGACAAAGTGATTTGTAACAGTAAGTTTCTTCTATAAAATGTTTCACATAGAAAAAAACATCAGTATAACATGTACGCTGAGGAGATCTTTAACTCAATGAAGTTGAAAAGTTTGATATAAACGTTCCAAAATAACATACCGAAAAGGCTGCCGTGTAATTAACGAACGAGTCTTGTTAATTTAGTTTAATAGGTAGGTACCTTACAATTTTCCAAGGTTAAGTAAATATTTTATCGAGCTCTTAAATTTTCTAGCCACGAAAATTCAATTACTTAAAATTATAAATCACCCAGTAGGTATCGTACAGAAGTCGTGAAAGTTAGAAGGAATATATTTGTTGTGACTAAATTAATAAGAAGAAACCATAAATAAAAGGTTATTGGAATATTTAAATCAATTCCGATAAGTCATAATATAAGGGTTCATAACTTCAGAAATAATGAATACTTACAACAGCTGCCCACACAATTTGTAGGTATTTATTCATCAACTCAATATTTATTTACTGACTTCTCAGCTTTGATTAAATAATTTTAGCGTTTAGTTTTGATAACGAAGAGTGTAAATTTTTAACCCCCGACCCAAAAAAGAGGTGTTGTAAGTTTGACGTGTGTATCTGTGTATCTGTCTGTGGCATCGTAGCTCCTAAACTACTGAACCGATTTTAATCTAGTTTTTTTTGTTTAAAAGGTGGCTTGATCGAAAGTGTTCTTAGCTATAATCAAAGAAAATCGGTTCAGCCGTTTAAAAGTTATCAGCTCTTTTCTAGTTTTTTTTATAGAGGTTTTTTTTGTCGGGGGTTTTTTAAATTTTGAGTTATGTATTTACAAATTCACTTTGCGGTGCAACATGAAGAGTTATTTCTTGTACTCGATAAAGGTCACCTTTCACGCGGTATTCCTATGAGGGCTGAAGTGTAGTGCCTTCAAAGTCGATAGTTCACTGTTGAGGTGCCATCCAACACTGCATAATTTCATAATGCGCTCGCGTGAAGGGGAAATGGGCTTAACTTCAGCGCTGGTGCAAATTGATCCCTTCCTGCGGAAGACAATATTACGCTAAGTGTTTTGTATTGGATTATATTGTGTGAATGGAATTATTTACAGACACATCAAAGCTCTCGTCGTGTTACTTCGAGTTGTATAATGTTGTCTAGATCTCTTTCTATCTTATTAAAACGTCTAACTCTCATGTTAAGTATCTTTTCCAAAAAAAAAATATAATTATTACTGTTTTGTTACTATCCAATACAATTTTTTTTTTAGTTTTAATTTAGATTTTAAGTTTATTGAATTTAAATTTCTAAATAAACGATAAAACTTAAAAAAAATATTAACATTAGTTAGAAATAAGAATTAAATCCGATCAACACTTTTAAGAGACTTTATTTCATGGTGGTAAGATTCAGTAATTTTCCTATAGACCGGTCGTGATACTAAGGCGCCTGTTAGGAACCGAATTCAAATCACGCTTGCAAAGCGAAAAATATCATCTCTACGTCGAAAGATCGTAATGTTCATAAACCCCAAAATAATTTGCCACTTTCACAAAATTCGAGCACGTCCAGACCTTATCCGAGACTATAGACTTAATAAGCGAAGCCTCAATTTAACTTCCTAATTTTAAAACATTTTTTGCTATCGAAGCTGATGGCGGCTTCGAAAATGGAATCACCATTAAGGATCGAAGGTACTCCACCATTTTATCGGAAATAGACTTAACGGTGACTTTTTTGGCCTCCCAACCGGCATGAATATTTATGAGCTTTGCTTCTTTCGCGGCCTCGCAGACGCAATTTTTTCTTAGATGCCCGATCAATTTTATCTTCTTTTTATTAAATTATTATCATCCGTTGTCAGCTTCTTAAATCTTTGAGATAAAAAAAATTACAAGCGGGACGATGCTGCAACTTAATATGTTTATTTCATTAACTTCATAAGTAGTAGGTACCTACTTAAATGTACAGGTAACTAAATAATGCCTAGGTGAAAACCAAGGTCATTATTTTCCTGGGATAAAAGTAGCCCACCTAACGCTTTTTTATTAGTAAGAACTAAGAGTATAATTAATTAATTTTGGTTTAAAACGTGTCCATAGCTATTTGTGTACACGTAGCAAATCTCTAAGTGACTGGTTCGATATTAGATACGACGTGTGACAAGGTGGTTTCTATTTACGGTTGATATCATATTTGATATCAAACAAGAAGACATCAGCATCGAAGTAAATGAGCCTCTTCAAACAGTTTCAACGTAAATCTGTGAATTGTGATAAGGGTAAAGTCAGTACGAAGGTAACATTTGTTAGTCGAGTAAGCAGATTTTGAAAGCTCTACACTAAAGAGCTTTTAAAATTTGTTCATTCAACGGGAACAAAGTTTTGCCTTAGTTTTGATTATAAATTGATTGATTAATTACAAATCCCACCGCGTGGCGCGCAGTCTAGACAGTTTTTATTAAATACGTGACAAGTAAAAAAAATAGGACAAGTCCGAGTTCGACTCGCATACGAAGGGTTCCGTACCACTGTACAAGAAATAACACGTTTTGATTTATTTTTTTAATTTCATGGCAGGCATTTTTATTATTTGTTGGTATAGCGGCACGTTCTGTGAAAATGTTAACTGTCCCTATTACAGTTCACGAGATACAGACCACTGACAGACAGGGAGACGGACGGATAGACAGACGCACGGACCCCTAAAAACAGCCTCTAAACAGGCGAAACAACAAGTTTATTCTGGTAATAACTAAGTAGCCTCTGTTAAATCGGTATGATACAAAGGGCAGCATGCTCTATGCAATGCTCTGATTACCTACCCTCCTGCTGGTGGGTAATGCAGTCATCATCATCACTATTATCAACCGATAGACGTCCACTCCTGGACATAGGCCTCTAGCTAGTAGGGACTTTCACACGCCATTGGTCTTGCGCCGCTTGAATCGCTCCCTGCTGCGACATGGTTATTCTTGTCAGCTGTTCACCAAGTTGCAGTCTTCCAACACTGCGCTTTCCGGTACGACATCGCCATTCCAATTTCCAGCACCTACAAAAAACATAGAAAATATACTATAAAAGTAGATATACATAGTTTGTATAAAAGGTACATAATAATATACTTAATGCATGTAATTTCAAAGGTGCTTCACCACATACAAGTATGGGGGTTGGAAGGATCATTCAGTCTGCTTGATAGTAATTAACTACTTAGGGCACTGTTCTTTTTTATTGTTCCTTTGAAGGGAGAGAATATGAAACTGAGATACAGGAGGGAAAAAAACAAGTTTTTAATAACGTTCTTGTGAGGGTATACAATATACATATACCCTCTTTTATAAGTATATTATATTTATCGTAACCATAAAGACTCGAAACAATGAATCCTAAAAATAGGTTCCAAACTTCAAGTTCATCGTCACTACACGAGTCGCTTTTTGGTTTCATCGAGTTTCAAGTTACAACGGACTAAACAAGTTTTCACTTTAAGATTAATTCATAATATGTAGTAAGTAGGAGAGTGATCAAAACCAAAAAAAAAAAACTTTCACCCTTAAAAATAAAAGTGCTTTACAAAATTTAATTCATAAACTCTTACAAGTCGTAGTTCGACATCTGTAATAATAGTCATTGAAATCCTTTCGAGTAGTGTCGGCCCTCCATCGCAGATTTTCAAGAAAAAAGGCAATCACATTAGAAATCTTTTTTCGGAACCATTTCGAGCTCCGTTTTATTACTAAGATATTTTTTTATTCCCTAAGCACCTTACAAAGGTATTACCTAAATAAAATATAGAACGTGCTTTCAGAAGCCTTTAACCGTAATCTATTCAACAAAATTGACGAAAATGCAAATATAAAATGTATAAACTGAGTACATCTCACTGTCCTAGATCGGGCCCATCTATTGGTTTAGCAAACTATGTGCCCCGCCCATTGCCACTTCGGCTATGTTTAAAGTATAACCAATTTAATGGACTTCGTCTGTTTCGGTGTTAGCTGGCGGGCGTGCTCTGCCTTTTTGGAGTGTTTTTTTTGTTAAAACTGACTGGAAAGAGCTATAAGGGGGTGCCGTGCGTATGTCGGCGAGCGCCGGCACAGACGGGGTCCAAACTTGTATAGTTTAACAAACTTGCTACAAATAACTACAAACTTGACATTGGCTAATCTTTGTAAAGCCAGACGAGAGAGAAAAAAAAAACCAATTTAATAGATCATATTTGACATCTGTCTGACAGATGTCAAATATGATCTATTAAATTGGTCAGATTCTGTCACTTACATAATATAAATAATAATGTGCGCGGAAGGGTACAGAATTATTATTTATATGTAACTGACAGATATCTAAAATGTGATCTATCAAATTGGCCCTACTTTAGACCTCATTCGCACGAGCGTTAAAAAAGCGTTGCGTTAAAACCCGGCGTTACGCTTAAAATACTAGGTACGCGTTAAGAAAGCGTTGACGTGTGAACAGATACTTGGGAATGCATTTGTTCTATTTGAACACTTTTTTAACGGACGTTAAAAAAGCTCTCGTGCGAATGAGGCCTTAGTTCGCTAGTGTCCGTTGAGATTGGCCGCAAATCGGTCGGAAAGAACTTGAAAGGAAAAATTTGAATAAAATTCAAATTTTGAACGGAGGTTTCAGTAGAGTTTTATTATACTCAATCATTTTAAATTCCCATCGTCCCATTAAGACCGAATTAGGGTTTGTGTAACGGCAAAAACCCTGCGCATCCTCGCATTTGTTAACATGTAAATTTATTCTGAGAAACCCGAGCGGAGTCGATGGTAACACAAAAACTAACCGATTTTAATATGGTGCTCTCTTTGGATAAACACAGCGTTAATGTTCCACTAGATGGGGCATTTTGTTTCAATGAACTTGTCCACTATCTTGTCAATCATAATAATCCTTCGACACAGCACGATAGGCCTAAATTTTATCATTATTCACATAGATAGCTTTAGTACTTACCTATTGTCTGTTTTAACGTATCTATCTTTGTAGAAACGAACTGCATCTAAAGCGGATTACGATTGACAGGAGTGCTTCGATGTTCGTTGGATCATATTGTTACTATATGAAGCGTCTCATCTAGTAGAACATTTATATATCGCTGGATAAACATTATCCTGTTGGTGGTAAAAGGCGGTATGAAATTTTTAATAGCATAATGAAGGTTTATTTAATCGAATGTAGTTTGGGATCCTACTGTTTTGAAGGCCGAGCAATATTGACAATTTTGCCCGTGCCGCCACATGAATTAGGGTCAAAGCTGAAAATCAGCGCTGTATTCTCTTGAGTGTAAGGGAATTCAGCATTATGCTGAGCTGTGACCAGTATTCAAGTTGTGCAGCATATAACAGTTTGTTCCGACGTTACTTCTGTTTGGGGCCTTTTAGCTTCAATGTCGTGGAGGCGAGTAGGGAGACACCTTCTACGTTTAGCATCAACTAGTTATATCAGGAGATCCCGGGCACGCACCTTTAACTTTTTACAGCTATAGGTATGCGTCTTAAGAAATTTAAATACTTGCTTTAATGGTGAAGGAAAATTTCGTGAGGAAACCTGCAAGGTCCACATTATGTGTTCACTCTCATTCCACGTAATGTTCTCAAAAGCGTGTGATGTGTGCCAATCCGTACTTGAACAGGGGTGATCATACTACCGTACTAATACTTTAAGTCTTCTGTGATAGGAGAAATCTGTGATGGTCTTTTAAAGGTAGTAATTAACTATACGATTTCGAACGTTCGGCTCTTACTCTATAAAATCAAACCCCAAAGCCGACCGCGCCGCGTGTTACAAAAAGGGTGTGTTCACCCATAATGACTTAGCCTGACTGTAAGAACTTTCCGGCTTTAATGAACTGAACGTTTCATTAATATTTATTACGGCGAACTTTTTCACAGCACCTCTTAGGCTGGGCGCACACTTGAGCGTCTGGCCACTTTAGCACAGTATAAGGATAGACACATTAGTCCGACGCTTTTGACCTCGTGGTAAATAACAACCTCAACGACTCTACCATATATAGGTCCAGGAATTACTGGGCCCGTCTCGGGCTCCCTTATCGCACGATTGCTCCGTCTAGATGACTTTTTTTTAATCAGATACAAGCTGTAGATACAAGTTAGCTCTCGACTGCAATCTCATCTAAGTAATGATGCAGTCTAAGATGGAAGCGGGCTAACCTAGAAGGGGTATGCCAGTTTTCATTAAACCCATGCTCCTTTGGTTACACGGCATCATACCGGAGCTGCTAAATAATAACCAGCAGCATCAGCACGATAGTAGCCAATGTGCACCCAGTCTTATGTGTCTTCAAATTTTTATCGTAAGTTATTAAACTACAAAGGGATTTAATAATAAGGTTAGATAAATACTTTATATTTCAAGTCTCAACCCTCTTGCGTCTAAGGGAGGAAACTATACAATGCAAAAAAATTAAATGTCGTAACTTCCAGATCTAAGGGTAAGCAATATCATTGTGCTTCTATGAAAAGCACGCCGTTCTTTTTTCGCATAATTACTTATAGTATATGCAAAGCAAACGTACAAGTTGTAGCCACATCCCAAAACAAGCAAGTCGACTGATGTTTGTACTTTCCGGGTATTTCCGTTTAGACTAGGGTCTTTTGTTTCTTGTAAGAGCAACACAGCTTTGTCTAAGCCCTGCCCGTTTGTAGCACATGCAAATGTTTGCATTGCCGTGGTTTCTGCTTTGACATTCCTATACGAGTACTAGCATTAACACTAGGTTGCGACTTTGTTCATGTCCGAGTTGACTGAAAGTTTTAATGAACCCAGACTGGGTATAGGTCTCTTTGGTAAGGGCGATAACGACGTTTTGCAATAACCACAGTTTGCTATTCACAGCTTTCTAAAAGACAGTATTGTCGTGATTCGATTAAATTTACTGTTTAATAATTCCATAATTATTCAGAGTTTTGAGCAAATCGTGTTTGTCCATAGTCAATATTATTTTTAAGTGGCAACTTTAACAATATTGGCAATATAATTTTGTATGTTGGTAGTCTTGTGATATGTTTGAATCGACCAATAGCAAGTGGCGCGGGTATTTTTATCACAAAATGGCGAAGTAGGCGGGAGAATTGGGGTAGACACGCTAACCGGCGGCAGAGCGGCATTCATTACGTGTAGCGCTTTGACAGAGTGAAGTAGTGGAAGGACTTTTTGAGTCAGTACTGTGAAAGTGATTTTAAGTTGCAGTTAAATGGGTGAGTTCGTTCCAATTTGTACAGATAATGTGAATTTACATATGTGTGGACATTGTTGGTTAGAAATGTTGATAGACGGTTGAGATAGTCGTTGAGATAGTAGTTCCAATATAGTGTAAGGTACCGTCGCCCAGTTACTTGTTATTATAATCAGAGTTCTACAGGTCGGTGATACATATTAGATCTAGTTATAGAATCCCGTGATGTTTCATGAATTCGTAACGCTGGGTGTTGTATATATCAAAACCAATTCATTATTCTGCGGCTCTGGTCAGAGACACTTCTCAGTAGACACGGTATGTCGTGCTTACTGTAGGTTTTAGAGTTGTGGTTACCTTATGTGGTTTCCGTTCGTTGAGGTCATAGCACTAGTTGTGGTAGCTAGGCTAGATGGTCGGTTTGGGACCGGTGTAGGAGTGGAGGAGCCGGTCTAGGTAGGGTTAGGGTTTTGTATTTATCAAAGTATCATGCCAATTAGCTTTTATATATTTCTTCATCATCATGGTTAGACAACAGGTCTCCTCTCCGAATGGTAAGGGCTCAGACCATAGTCCGCTGGCGAATTGCTTGAAATTAAATGAAACGAAAAAAAAATTGAATAAGAAACGAAATATCAGGTTTTTTGATGAAAATCTGATTTTCAGAGATAATACGGCACGCCTCAGTCCTCAAAGCATAAAAATTAGATAAACTTTTTTTATTGTCAAATTATGTAGGCGCCTTACATTTGCCATTTTAATTAAAGCCAAGTTAATTAAAACATCACAGATACGGCTTTAGGGGATTGCTGTAATATCAATTTCAAAGCGAAATATATATTGCGTTTAATTTCTATCAATCCATTAATAATTTATTGTCATGATTAATTACATTAAATTGATTGCCAATTACTTAATATAAAATAAAACAGCTACACGGAAAATATGTCCCCTAAAGTTTGTGGGATCTATATTTATCGCGTATTATATAACTATTATATGACTAATCTAATCTATCTAAATATATAAAAGGAAAAGCTGACTGACTGACTGACCTATCGCACAGCTTAAACTACTGGGTGGATCAGGCTGAAATTTGGCATGCAGATAGGATTGCGGATGCTATTATAACACACACAATCTATTATAAAAATTTGAATAAAATCCTATCAACTAAAAATATATATTAACGATATTGTACCTACCATCGATAAATCCGAGAAGCTTTTATATGAGCGCTTAATATTAAAGAATCTGGGATATGCTTAGTAAATTGTCCGCTTTAATATGAATGAAAATAAATCATGAATAGCTGGAACCTTTCACTGAGATGAAATTCCATATTGCCATGGCTCGATAATATTAATGCTCCTTTCTTCAGGATGGGGCATCTGTAAACGACGAGTCATCTCTATTATTGAAGCGACAAGCTACTTACGTCCGTAGCCGGTACTCTTTTGTTGTTAACGTACAGACTCTTATCCTTTAATAGTAGCGGCTTATATTTTATAGAAAAACGGGAAAACAGAGAAATACAACCTTGTTTAATTTCCTACTTTGCTTCCGAGAAATACTGTTTTTTTCAAAACCATTTAGATTCAAAAGGGAAAACTGGTTACCTACTGAATCGGAAAAGTTCACAATACATCTCGAAAGAGAAAATCAGAAGGAACATCGGAACGGACGTAGCGGTGTACGCCGCGCCGCGCCGTGCCGCCTGAATTCAGCGGCTCCTTGCGACTCGTTAGTATGTCATTGTACCTATATCATAATAATATCATGTCGTTTGTCTAGCTAGAGAGGGGTTTTTCAACGCTGGGCTTTTCACTGCGAGGTCGCCATTCTAGCACCTTAGGACCCCAACGTCTATAGGGTTTTCGAACGATGTGTCCTGCTCTGTAGAAATATTTTGAACGTTATCATGATCAACCCATTGCCGGCCCACTACTGAGCACGGGTCACTTCTCAGAGGGAAAAGGGTTTAGGCCATAGTCTGCCACGCTGGCACGCTTTAATTTCTTTTCTTTTCTACCATCAGATAAAATTGCAGATAGCAAAACTAAGATCTCCTTTTATTTAAGTTCATTTAAGTATGAACAACAGAAGTGGTTAGGTGAGTTCATCGCAGGTTACGACTGCATGTGTTATTTTCTGCCAACTGTAACCGTCCCCGAGAGTTTTTGCAGCTTTCCTTGTACCTATTCGTTTTTTTTAAAACGATAGCAGCCGTTCGTCGTGGTATTCGTCAACCGATGTCCAATAGACGGACATAACATAACTTAGCTTGTAATAGAACATAGGTTTCTTGTATACTTTCTCACGCCACTGTCTTACGCAGGCTGAATCCAGCGGCTTCCTGCTACTTTTTTGCTATGCGACATTCCACGTGTACCTATCTGCGATGCGCGCAAATGTAGCAAATGACTTGTCGCATTCCGTTATTGAAACACAGAAACAACATTAAACTAAAGTAGAATCCAAAAAAACAACAAACATTAAATTAAAGTAGAATCCAAAAATGGCACTTCTGTATTTAAAAAGGAACTACCCAAATAGCATCGTGTTCATGACAACGTATTCGTAACACGGAACGCGGACTCAATTATAGAAGGGGTAAAGGGGGTAATAGCTGAGTAAGTTAATACCTCCACAACATGCAAATAGCATTAAATGCCGGAGCAACAATTAAAGTCGTGAACTTTAATTGATATTCATGGAGCCGTAATGGGAATGTAACAGGATTCGGACGAAAGCGGCACTCGGGGCGTGTTTTATTGAGTACCTTACCTACTCTACAAATGAGGTGAGTTACTCGTGTGCTACGCTTTAAAGTGATAAATTGAAAAACTTTTTGGATCACTTTAGACTTTCTATTGTGAAACCTCAATAGCTCAACGGTTATAGGAGCGGACTGAGATCCGAAAGGTCGGCGGTTCAAACCCCACCCGTTGCACTATTGTCGTCCACTAAGCTTTACGCTTAGTTGGAGGGGTAAGGAGAGTGTTAGTCATGATTAAAATGGCGAATATTCTTTAAAAAAAACAACTCTTTGGGTCCTAATAAAGAACTAAGTTTCAGTATCCTTGATATACTTTATATCTATACAATTTTTTTTTTATTTATATTATTTGCTTGTAAACAATAGAATATCTCTACAATATAATGTACATGTTAAAAAGAAGTTGTAAAATATGATTAGGTAAATAACACGAAGTTAACTTGACTTTTGGGGTTATTATTTAGACCCGAAAATCAAGATAGTATCCAGAAATCCTGTGCAAACTTTTTGATAAGTGGCGGCTGGGATGGACGCCCGCTTCTTATATTGTTTTAAAATAATAAACAGATCCGTGTTAAATAACTGGAATATGCGAGTACGAGGGTATGAAATTCTATTTAAAACTTTATCGTGTAGTAAGTACTTGTGCTTATTTCCATAATTTATAACCACATTGTGCGGCAAAGTAATAAATACTTAGGACATACTTACCAACTCGTTGTACAATAGTGGTGGTGTATAAGTTCTGGAACTATCTCTTGGAGTTTATACTTTACCTTACCCTTGGTTCGTTGGTGATTTAATAATACAAAAAAAGGAAAGATACAAACATTATGCAGGCATATTATTGAAGAGACATGCAGTTTAGTTATACACCACTCAAAGTATTCCACGAATAAGTTATCGTTTTGTTATGGTGTCCATGCTAGCCATCTTTCACTGAGGTGATGGAGTTTTTTTTTCTCCCTCGTCTGACTTTTCCAAAGACTAGCCAATGTCAAGTTTGTAGTTATTTGCAACAAGTTAGTTAAACTATACAAGTATGGACCCCGTCTGTGCCGGCGCTGGCCGACATACGCAGACCCCCTTAGAGCGCTTTCCAGTCAGTTTTAACAGAAAAAAAACACTCCAAAAAGGCAGAGCACGCCCGCCAGCTAACACCAACACAGACGAAGTCCGTGATGTAGTTTAGCTAAAAGTCTAGTGTTTTGATCATTCTTGTTGTCATTTCGGTTGGTCACCAAAGTTATTCAGTAACAAATTAAGTCACCTGAACACTTTGCGTTAGGCGCCATCTCCACGGACGAGAGAATCGCAACGAGTCCGTCCTACTATCGTTGGATAATCTCTCAACTGTGGCGTAACAAAGTCAAAGTCGAAGTCCAAATCATTTATTCAAAGTAGGTACAATTGTACTCCTTTTGATGGTCGAACGTGGTGGTATCACCGCGAGACGCGACGAGTCCGTGATCTCATACTCGTCCAGAGCCACGCGTTGTATCGCCGCGATAATATTGCCCTGTGGAGATTGGCCCATAAGAGTTTAATGGAATTTGGTAGCACCGCGAGACTATCGCCATGATACTCTCGCTTCTGGAGATGGCGCTTAAGTAGTATTTATACAACCAAATCATATGTCTACTAAGATAAAAATAGCCTTGCTGAACCAGCTTGTTTTTATACCTAACAGACCTGAAGACATTCTACAATTGAAAAAGGCTTACGGTTTGAATAAGCTTTTATATTTTGAGAATTTTTTGTTACTTACATTTTACAATTGAAAATAGAATTCGATTGTCGGGTTGGGAAATGTTCGTGTCATCGGAAAACTCGTCCCATACGGTTATAGCAATCCGGTTTTAGACAATTTATTAGAAAGATATTTTGTGGATACAAAATTACTTACAAGTTTGTAAGTATTGAACGGATTTTCATGCGGTTTTTCGCAATAAAAGGAGACATTATCTCAAAGACTATTTGTTAAAACTTTGCAAAAAAGCTACCGGTATGATGGTTGTGAATTAAGTCGGAAAAAATCTGTCTGATCTGTGAGCACAGCTGTGAGCTTTAGTGTCGCGCGTTACGTAAATATTATGTAGTTAAAAAAATTCATGAAAACAATATAACATTGTAGAATACTTCCTCTCAAGATACCCGTGCAAAGCCAAGGCGAGTCGCTAGTTATAATTATAAGTAAGGACGTATTATTAAAAATGTCTGCCGTTTAAAGAACTAAGTACTGCAAGAAGCGCAAGCAACACAGTCCTAGGTTTTTATTAGTATTTTAATAACTACTACATTTTTATTCAACTTTTCTACTCCGAGCAAGCATTAAAACAGTTTTCTATTTAAATATTTTCATTTTAATAGAAAACCGTCGTCCGGCGTCGCGTTTTTCCATCGATAACAGGCAACTCTACCTAATAGTGTGTTTGACACTTTTTATTACTTTCTTGCTTTTATTAGGTACTTTCTTAATAAAAACCGTAAAAACTCGAGTTAAACGGTGTCATTTTACTCATAATTTCATTTGGCCATAGCAGACGCGATGCTTTCAGCATCAGCGATTGGCGATTTAGTTGCTTTTCGGAAACTGTACCGTATCCACGGAACGGAGCTAGTATATGGCTCTCATTGTTACCTTAACAAAAGACAAAGAAAAAGACAAATGGTGAACGCCCACTGAGGTTTCTGTCTTCGTCATTTGTATAGGATTACGTAACAGAGAAACCCCCATACTAACTTCTCTCCGTAGATAGTGCATATCATAAAACTGTGCTATAATCAACCAGAAGCAATCAAGTCGATTTTCGGTAATTCGATGCCGCGACCGAACGCTAACGTGCGATTTCAGTACAGCGACCGAACACAGAAAATCTTCAAAACGCGATGCACGAAATAATTGCTAAAATGTGCTGTGCTAGACATTTTAGTTTAGATTGTAAAAATAGATGTTTTAATTTAGAATATCAACTAATTTATTTGAATGCAAACAACTTAATTAATGGTTCTATTTTGTTGCAGGTACGTAACATCGTTAATACATCAGTGAAATTATTGTAAGTTTATACCTATACGCAAAATAACTTAGATATTATTTTTACGTTCCAACATTGAGTAAGTATCTTCCTCCGGAACTCTAATAAAAAGGACACCCTATACAATCAAGAAAAGATGTAAAAGAGGCAACATACTAGATCATCATTGTAATATTCAGCGTACAGTGTTTCCACAGTTCACGTCAGTTATGAAACCTGTAAGAAAACTTCAAGGTTTCACCTGTCAAATGTAGGGTATGAAACGATTCAGGTGTGTCACACGGGCCGTCGTGAAAGAGTTTTAAATATTAAACTAAAAGCTTTAAGCCTAAAATTATAAGATTTATAATCTTATGATTTTAAGTTTATTTCGTGGTTTAGCGACATTTTATATTATAAATAACGGGTGTCATAACACGATTAGTTTGTTTTGTTTAACTGCCGATATTTCGACTCAGTTGCATGAGTCTTGGTCTCGACGGAACTCCAATGCTGTGAGAGATGAAGTTCGAGCTGTCACAGTACCGATCGGGACTGCCCATAATATAAAAATATTGTTTACAATGTTTTCAAATCTTTGATTTCACGTCACCCTTAGTGCTTCAACTACCTAATATTTGACAGATTCGATTCATGATCAAACCGAGTGCTCCCTCACTCTAATTCACCCTGGTATTTCGGAAAAGTTCGTAACTTAATAGGAAGGAATTTCGTCGCTGTGAAACATTCCAGCAATCCAAGAATTATTTTAAGTAATAAAATCGCGGACAGCGGAATCTCGGAGATTCTATATTAATAGCTTCCTTCTTAATGCCAATCTTTAATGAGTTTATTGTCATTCGGAAGTAAGAGACCCTAAAAAGTTGTCAGGTGCTCAAATAGCTCTTATATGTGATACTTATGTCTTTTGCGAATAAAGGTAAAAGAATTAACTCAACATTCTATGAGTCAATGTCGGTATCAATTCCGGTAGAAACTCTTGGCAATTTCATCGATACCCAAAGTCAGTTTCTCAGTCGGAGGGAAATCGACCAAACTAAAATAAATGGCGCATAGTTCGAACCTCTCTGGGAGATGAAATTCCGGGTCACCCCTACCTCGATATGATCGAATAACCCCGCCCATCTAGGCGACGTCTTTGCGAGACAAGTTGGCTTCGAGGAAACCCACGTATAAGGGATACAATATTAGATACTATCGGTACAAATATGTAATAATATGTATACTTAGTACTAACTTATCTACGCAACTTTATCAGTGTGAAATAAGGCGAAGAAACGAGGAACGTGAGCTTATTGTTTTCATTCAGTTTATTAAGTTAAATTTATTAGTTTTGAATACCTAACATCGAATAACTAACTAACAATGCCTAGCGAAAATGATATAAAAAACAGGGCTTAAAGGAATTATTAGTCAAGCGAACGTCCGCCAAAGGACACACTAAATTTAAAAATTATATTTAAGCGGACTTGCTGTTAAATCCGACTTGAACAACATTTAATTAACTGAGGTTCGAGGCATTGTCAGTTAGAATTCATGACTTGCAAAATGACATCGAGGTGTTATGTCCAGAAAATATTGCTACTGAAATCGATGAACGTGAAAGTATAGAACACGATATCATTATTAACATTGTCACTGCCAAAACAATGGTGGAAAAATTCATAAAAAGGGTTGAGTGTGAACATACGCATATTATGAAATAAACAAATTAAATTATACACCTCATTTCATTTTAACGGACGATTATATAAAGCCCGAGCATTAAAACAATTCCCGGAAAAATATTCTACACAATATACGTATATTGCATTCTTTTGTAACGCTTTATTATGCAGAGATGGAAAATATACAGCGAATTTCTTTTATACCAACAAAAAATCCACGATTGGAGAGCAATTCAACAAACAAATGACCCGGTTTGCGCTCACGGTACCCGAAGAGCTCTTCAGATAATCACCAAGCTCTTGTTTGACGGGAGATTTCCTGTCAAGGTGCTACAAAATTCATTTTTTGTGAAAACGTCCGAATTTTCCTTAAACGCCGTAACGGAAAATGAAAAACCACTACAACAAAAAATAAATGCTATAGTCTTTATAATGACAAGAGTTCTTTTGTTTAATTCTTGCATAGGTTTCATTTTAATTAAACTGCCTTGGCAGTTCTTTTCTGGTACCCGTACTAGCGGACCCATCCCAGCTTTACTCGAGTGGAATTTTTGAAAATCGGTGTGGTGGCGGAGTCCTAAAATCCTGAAACACATATTTTTTTCTTTTTAACAGAAAGTCCAAATTCTAATTTTCATACGGATATAACTTAAAAAATTACAGGCTCATAATCAAGCTTATTACCCCTTTTAGAGGAAAAGTTTCCAAAATTCCTTTCTTAGCGAGAGCCGACGTCATATCCAACTTACCGTCAAAATTTCAAGTTTCTAATCCTAGCGGTTTTTGTCAGTCAGTTTGTCAAGACAAATCTTTTTGTATGCACCTATAGAAAAATAAATGCTATACAGTCTGTATGATGACAAAAGCTCTTTTGTATAAGGTTAATTTGAATTAAACAACCTTGGCAGTTCTATTCTTATACCCGTATTGTAGCAAAGCCAGCGGATGCGCTTTGGACCTTTTGGATCTATTGTACGATCTCCTTTCCTCTCTCGAGTTTGTTTCAATGACCTACTTGAGTAGTTTATCGATAGCCTAGATTAGATATGCTTTAGTTTTCTAGTTTTCTGAGGATGTATTTGATTTCCAGCCAACCCATCACATAAGCATAGTAATTGCTTCAACCCAACAATGTCTGAAGAATTAATAACTTGCTTTCTGTATGACCTCGTATATTTTGCAGCTGAATATTTACATCCATATTTTAAGTTGTGCCTTCTTTCTCCAAAAGCTTTATTCGTAGTAGCACACTGTTAATAGAGATGTGAGATAGGTTTTCAAAATCCCGTAGGAACTCTGTAATTTTTTGGGATTTAGTAGGGTATAATCTAATATTTCCACTCTTAAATTTCTGCCAAATGCATCCAGCAGTTTTAGTGTGAAAGAGTAACAAACATGCACACATACATACACTCAAACTTTCGCCTTTATAATATTACTTCGACTTCGTCCGCGTGGATTTACGTTTTTCAAAATCCCGCGGGAACTCTTTGATTTTCCGGGATAAAAAGTAGCCTTTGTGTTAATCCAGGGTATGATCTATCTCCATTCCAAATTTCAGCCAAATGCGTCCAGTAGTTTTTGCGTGATTGAGTAACAAACATCCAAACATCCACACATTCACATTTATAATATTATCAGGATTAGTGTGATATGGGTAGTGATACCGACATGTCAAATATCATTGATCTTCTTGCTCTGGGTTGGTATCTCAGAGATTCATCACTATTCACCACATTCCTTATAAAAATGCTTTCATACTAGTCATCACTATACAGATTAATTACATTAGCTTCATAAAGGGACACCGCGAAAGCGTCTTCTCGTAAAAATGGCAGTGTTAAGAGGGGTCTCTCCGTCACTCGCTTCATACAAACGTAGTTCCAATTTCATTTGAATATTAAGCAACCAAAGTCCATGAAATTTTGCAGACATATTCTAGAAACTAATATCTATGTCTGTGGTTTTCCAGATTTCTGTTAAAATATTCGGTTTCAAAGTTACGCGGTCTTAAAAATTTACATACAGACACAGATATTAGTTTCTAGAATTTATGTCTGCAAAATTTCATGGACTTTGGTTGCTTAATATTCAAATGAAATTGGAACTACGATTGTATGAAGCGAGTGACGGAGAGAGCCCTGTTAATGTTTACCGTGTCATTGAGAGCGACGTGAAATGATAAAGTGTCACGCTGAGTGTCCCGAGTCGTGCTCTATCGACACCCGGGCTTTTTGTCTCTATGATCGATGTTGCTCAGGCGACATCGACTATCAGCAGCTGATCTATTCACATTTTAGGGTTCTGTGCCTCAAAAGGAAAAACGGAACCCTTATAGGATCAGTTTGTTGTCTGTCTGTCTGTCCGTCCGTCCGTCCATCGTGTTTGTCAAGAAAACCTGTAGGGTACTTCTCATTGACCTAGAATCATGAAATTAGGCAAGTAGGTAGGTCTTAAAGCACAAGTAAAGGAATATATCTGAAAATCGTGAATTTATGGTTACGTCATTAAAAAAATAATTAAAATATGTTTAAATTTTCAAAGTAAGATAACTATACCAAGTGGGGTATTATATGAAAGGGCTTTACCTGTACATTCTAAAACAGGTTTTAATTTATTTTTATGCATAACAGTTTTTGATTTATCGTTCAAAATATCGGAAAAATACCCGAGTACGGAACGCTTGGTGCACAAGTCTGACTCGCACTTGGCCAGTTTTTTTTACATCATCCAGTATCCTTGCAAGTTAGGATGTATTTTCCAGAAATAATATCTCTGGTATTATGTTTGTATCAAATATTATTTAATTTTTTTCTCTTTTTCCCTATAATAATGTATATGAATATGTTAGCGCATTTCTCACTGTGTATCCTTATATTGAGATTCACTATATTATATCCAAAGAAGTTTCATATTTATCGGAATCCAATAATGAGCCTGCTACATATTTTATACTATTGGATACAATCGAAGCGTAAAGTAAAAGGGAACTAATGACAGAAGTTTAAGCCGATGTATATGTCGGTCACGTTCCTCCTCCTACAGAACGGCCTTTTGTTTTCATTGATTGATGTCCTTCGGCTCGCTTCTTCATGATTTCTTACTGTTCGTCGAGCAAATTTCCCAGAGCCCTTTGTTAAAACTTTCTTGTTTGTCGACGAAATGGGTCGAACATCCAATTGCTTATCAGTTCGCAATGAAATTTGTTTTAAAGCTAACGACAAATGAAATTTGTTTCGCCTTTTGTTGACAGCGTCGGTTTATGATAAGCTGCCGGGCGGAAAGGACGCGAACGTGCCAAAACTCCTATTCATTTTGTGTATCGCGAAATAAACTACATTGGAATTTTCTGCAAGCTTCGAAGAAAATTTGTTCTTGTACAGCGCGCGTCGGGAGTATTGTTCCCTTTTATGTAGAAACTATTTCTATTTTAGAAATTTTAGAATATTATAAAATCCAATTGGTACTGATTCTGAGCGCAACTAAATAGAGTATTCGCATCCTCTTATTAATTTATTATGAAAAGGACAGACACAGTTTGACATTTTTAAATTAAATTAAGTACTGTCAAACCTCGTGACTTTAAATTAAAATTCATGTTCTGTCCTTTTTTAGCAATATTAAAAAGAAAAAGATGCAGATACTCTAAATTTAATTTAGAGAAAGACTATAGAGTCGGCGCCATTGTATATTTTTTTCCATTTCTTTTTTGTGTGACTAGGGATATGAATTAACACAAGAAGCGTCTCTCTTTGTTCTGAGAAGAAAATAATTATTCTTCTCATAATATTACTACAATAATTATTATCTTTATCAAATGTTATGCCTATGTAATAATGTAGCTTTTATACGTATTACAAAGTTTCTTCTTCTTCTTTTTATATTAAACTAGCTGATAGTGTAATATTTTATAATAAAATTCCACAATCAATTTTAGACTTGCCTTTACACAAGTTTAAAAAATCTATTAAAAGTATGCTCCTGAAAAAAGCTTATTATACAATCGAAGATTATGTAAATGACAAAAAAGCTTGGATTTGATTCGCTCCAGCAATATACGGCGCTGCAATTGCTTGTATACAGTATGGCATATTATTGTAAATTGTACATTTGAAAAGAGCAACCGCCGAGTTTCTTGCTGGTTCTTCTCGGTAGGAACAGCATTCCGAACCAGTGGTAGATTATTTTGACGATTCAAAAGCACTTGTAAAAGTTTAATTGAATAAAAATAATTTGAATTTGAATTTGAATTTGATGCCCGCGACTTCGTTCCCGTGGATATAGGTTTTTAAAAATCCCGTGAAGGCCTATGTCCAGCGGTGGATGCAAATAGGCTGATTAATTGAAGTGAGTAAATAAAATAGTACTTAGTACTTATCTACAAACATAAATTGTTTAACAAGTGTAAATTAAAAATTTATACCCCGACAAGTGAAGGTTACAGTAACTAGAAAAGAGCTGATAACTTTCAAACGGCTGAACCGATTTTCTTGGATTATAGCTAAGAACACTCCTGATCAAGCCACCTTTCAAACAAAAAAAAAAAATTAATTAAAATCGGTTTGTTAGATTAGGAGCTACGATGCCACAGACAGATACACAGATACACACGTCAAACTTATAACACCCCTCTTTTTGGGTCGGAGGTTAATAAAATAGTATCTACGAACATAAATTGTTTAAAAACGGAAGTTTAATTAAATATTGAAGATATAATATCTTAGAGATTGTTTTGTTAAGTAGGTACTCGTAATGTTATTACGCTTTAAGTGTGGCTCAGTAAACACTAACTTTCAGAGCCTAGCTGCTATAATCAAGACTCGAGATCTTAAGCCTAACGTAATATTCCCTCGAGAAGAAAGATTAGATAGACATTAATTGCTTTTTAACCCCCAACCCAAAAAGAGGGGTGTTATGAGTTTGACGTGTGTATCTGTGTATCTGTCTGTGGCATCGTAGCTTCTAAACTATTGAACCGATTTTAATTATTTTTTTGTTTGAAAGGTGGCTTGATCGAGTATTCTTAGCTATAATCCAAGAAAAACGGTTCAGCCGTTTGAAAGTTATCAGCTCTTTTCTAGTTACTGTAACCTTCACTTGTCGGGGTGTTATAAATTTTGAATTTACACTTGTGTAAGTATTAGCTGTACACTGTACACAAAGATGAACTATTAATTATTTTTTGTAACTAACTTCAGGAAGGTGATGGTTCTTTTTTTGAATCTTTTTGGTACTACATATAGCTAGTTCTATTGTTATTTTACTATGTTTGTGATCACTTTAAAATTTAAGGCATTACTAACTGATTCCCTCGAATTCGCGTGGATTTAGGTTTTTAAAAATGTCGTGAAGATTCCTTGATTTTACAGGATAAATAGTAGCCATACCAAAACAAACAAATATTGATCGATTGAAAATCATCCATCGAACCAATAAACTAACACACTGGCATTTATTATATGGGCAAAGATGTAGCACATATACAATAGGTATAAAAAAAATTATAATCAATGCTTTCGTTTCATCTACATAATATATGATCATTTTTTCGTTAATTTTCTTATCTTTTTTATTATTTTTAATTCAAAATACTGATAAAAGCTCTACATAGAAATATTATTCCCTTGAAAATGTATTCACCATTTTTTACAATCTACACCTTAGGTTTTATTTTCGTGAAAATTATCTCTTTTCGAAATAGAATCCTTTACAAATTCTTCCGTGAAAAACTTTTCTTAATGATACATCCTCGATCGCTCGGTTGAGTGCCGGCCTGAGACCGGAAAATTCTTATATTCAACTTCCATTCAGCCGGTCGTAAGGTCTATAGGAAACGATCTAGTACCTACTGAGAAAATATACTTGGATGAGATTGGAAGAGATAAGGCAAATTGGCATCATTAAAAACGGATTCAAATCCAGTCATCGTTAATCATTTCTAAGTTATCCTCGCAAATATGTGTTTAGATAGAATTGCTCGGTCAAAACCTTTGTCACATTATAATGCAGATAACGGGTACCACGATTAATTTGATGATCTTGATTTGTCGATAATTCGACTCAATTGCACGAGTCGTGGACCCTTTGTCAGTTTTCTATGGATAGGAATGATTATACCTACTAGTGCGGTGCTAATACAGTCATGTCACTAGATGAATGTTAAATGTATGTGGAAGGAAAAGAGGAGAGGAAGATCAAAGAAAAGGTGGATGGACTGCTTGAAAGAGGATATTTTGTGTAAAAGGGGTGGAAAATGCGTTGACGTATGATCCTTGCGTATGACGTAGGATGCCTTGTGATCGGTGGCTTAGCAATACATCTATCTTTCTCTAACACTAATTCGTTATAAAGATAATTATTTATTGATACCACCAAAACACGTGTAACGATAATCTACTATTACAGTTTTCTTGTTTTCCAAGCTAACCTTTTTATGAGAGCTCTCTCCGTCACTCGTTTCATACCATTTCATACAATCGTAGTTCCAATTTCATTTGAATACTAAGCAACCAAAGTCCATGAAATTTTGCAGACATATTCTAGAAACTAAAATCTATGTCTGTGGTTTTCCAGATTTCTGTTAAAATATTCGGTTTCAAAGTTACGCGGTCTTAAAATTTTCATACAAATCTTTGAGCCCCTGTAATTTTAAAACTACATATTTTTAGAAAAATCTAAAACACCACAGACACAGATATTAGTTTCTAGAATATGTCTGCAAAATTTCATGGACGTTGGTTGCTGAATATTCAAATGAAATTGGAACTACGATTGTATGAAATGGTATAAAACGAGTGACGGAAAGAGCCCTGTTAACAAATCTGACTAGACTTCATGAAATATTTTACGCGGGCCCTAGGAAGTAACGTTAGCAAATCGCAGTTCCCAAAAGCTAATACAATAAAGTGATCCAAAACGTGATAATCTTCATGCGATTTAACACCGTTTGTACAACTAGTCGGCATAAAGCTCGACCACAGCCCAGAAACCAGTAACCACCCACATAATTCGATGCAAACAATATAAATTTGATTTGCATGAACTAAATAAATCACAGCGCAGAGCGTTGTTGGACCCTGGCTGTGTTGTAGCAGTAAATCCTTGCAGCTATCTGATTGAAAAACTTCAGCTTTGCTTTAATTTTTTCCTCGACGTACCTACGTCACACTACATACAAGTTATTATAAAACAATGAAAGCTCTCCACTGCATTTGTTTGTTTACTTGGGAACTACTGTAGCGATTTTCATTTGGTTTTTTCCTTAAAAGATAAGCGTTATGATAGAGAAAGATTTAGGTGTATAATTTATTCGGATTTATCGTAGTATAAATAATTGACCCAATTATTATGATGATGATTGTCGATTAAGGTTCAGTTGCATGACAGACGGTTAAAATTATGTTACGGTTAGTTATATTTTCACCATCAATAAAAAGCTAAGCTGGTTGATTCATATTTAAGGTTTTAAAATTTTAGTCCAAAGTTAACAAATCTGACTTTTGCAATCTTGACTTGAATTCTGCTCCGAATTTTATCAAAATCGGCTACCAAGAACCAAGAAGAGATACGGCTTTTGATGAGAATTTTGCGAAAGATTTTAAGAAATTTCAATAATCTTTGAAAAATCAAAATACACGTGGAAGAAATTGCGAGAATGAGGTAGTCAATCTGGTAGTGTAAGGTTGTAATACGAGTTTACATCAAACGTTCAATCCAATTTTAATTCGAAAACCTTCACCTTTCGCTTCGAGTTTACAATTATTGTCGGACAACCCCGTCGGGGCCAAAGTTATACGATATTCATTGGCTCCCGTATTGGTTATAAATAAAATAGTATACTCGTACGCTTGTACGAGTATATACCTATAATATATAACAATCAAGAAATTTCACCAAAGATTTAATTAAAAAACATACAAGGAACCATGAGCTCAATTAGTTATAAGGAATCCGTTAAATCAGCCAAAGTGCAACATGCATCATGCGATAAGCCTGCCCTTTCACTGCTAAACATGCAAAAAAAGCAAGCAACCATGCAAGAATCACTCAAAGCACATTTCACTCTGACACCGAAGCATCCTTTGCTGGATTATAGCAAATATCCTATGGTTCATTGTTTTGATCAAGGATTTCCTCAAAGTAAAGCCTGCTTCTTTCTATACAACATTAGAAACAAGTGTAAATTAAAAATTTATAACACCGCTGACTATCCAAAGTATTTGAGTTTTCCAAAACATCATTTTCAAATAAATAATTAGGTATGTATTTAGGCAACGTCCATCTTGACAGCTTGACATTTGTCAATTGACATAATATTATGAACCTAACGGTTATCTAACCTTCTTTTCTACAAGAAAACTAGAAAAGAGCTGATAACTCTTAAACGGCTGAACCAATTTTTTTAGATTATAGCTAAGAACACTCTCGATCAAGCCACCTTTCAAACAAAAAAAACTAAACTAAAATCGGTTCATTCGTTTAGGCGCTACGATGCCACAGATAGATACACAGATACACAGATACACAGACACACAGATACACAGATACACACGTCAAACTTATAACACCCCTCTTTTTGGGTCGGGGGTTAAAAACATAGCAGGGTAATTTGCTCACTCAGTAACACTAAATGATAGCCATCATACTCATTTGACATTTCTCTAATAAACAAACTTAGATAACCCTTCCGTATCCTGGTAATAAAAGAAATTTCACGAGTTTGCAGAATAACATAGCTATAATATAAGTCATTAAAGTAGTTCTGATAGTGCGATATAAACATAAAACTGGTGCTTTAATATCGTCATTATGCACGTGGAGCGTCGTGATATAAGTCGTTAATAGAAAAAGTTTTTGCGCATAGCGAAGCGCGAGTTTTCTGATTTCCATATTGTTTGCATTTAGTTGGAATAGGTGGGGTAACGTTAACTTCACATAATATCCGCGAAAAAATTGCGCTACAATAAAAGTTAGCGGTAAAGCGACTTCAAGATAAGATGCTATCAGTAAAACAAACAGCACAATGTAGAAGTATTGTAATACAAGAACTTATTTCTGTCTAGTTAAACATGATATTTTTATTCAAAAGTATGAAAAATGAATAAATCGTTTTATTTTAAATCAACAGTCGCCCGTTATAGGTTCAAAAGAATAAATAATTTGAATCTATGAAACTAGATTTTTAACCGCTATTTCGTTCACGTGTCATATGCCTAAGTATATGAATTGTACATTTTTCACGATAATTTGTACTTATAACTATTCATTAGTTTCAGTCCTTCCGGAGATTACCCCCTACATCAAATTCACTAAGTAATAAATCACTCTTTATAACATTTTAAGTATATAAGTTATCGAGAAAAAGGTACGTAGCGCCCCGGCCGCCGTTTGGCTCGTCTTGGCGGGGGCACTGCCGTGCCCCCTGATATAATGAGTAAGTGTAAGTTAATGTTCAAAATTCCGCATCGATACAATAAATTATACTGTGCCGTACATAAAAGTGTTTTGATTATCCTAAGAAAATATTATGATATAATTTCTATGAGCAAAATCAAACAGTCCCAAAATTGTTTTCATAAAAATAAGAGCAAAGTTAAGAATTTGTTCATACAACCCCTGGCTTTGTTAAAATAATAGTAAGTAAATTTTCTTTATAATATTATTATATTGAAATCATAGTAGCCGTCTACCGATTGACGTTCACGGTAGCATACTAGGTTTCTTGTAGGGACTTTCAAAGCACATAATGGTCTGAGATAATATGGTTACTACTTATGATCATATAATTATCATCATCATCATCATCATAAGAAAACTCAGTTTCAGTGGATGATGAAGAGAGATATGCTCAGAATTTCTCTACGTCATCAAAAAAAATAAGGAAAACAATTTAAGAGTGAATAGCATCTTCTAGGCAAGCTCGCTCAGTCTTAGGCTGCATAATCACTTGGGAGCAGGTCTGATTGCAGCCAAGCGTTAATCTATAAAAAAAAAAAAACAGAACCAGAGTAACTTACTCGTAGTTCGAAGAATATCCGGATTATAGTTTTTAGTAACTCTTTCATTTGCATCCGAAGAAAGAAACGTTCAGACTCATTAAAAGGTTAGAATAATGCCAAAATAAATTAATTGATTTATTTGCTAAAAGTCCTATCTCATTCCCTCAATAAAAACTGGCCGAGTCAGACTTGTGCACTGAGGGTTCCTTTCATGATTCTTGGTCAACGGGAAGTACCCTATAGGTTACTTGACAGACAGACAGACAACAAAGTGATCCTATAAGGGTTCCGTTTTTTCTTTTGAGGTACAGAACCCTAACAAAGCCCTCTCGAACAAAGATAAAAGTTGATTTTATCAAGAATACGGAAAATGTATTGTGGAAATACCGCCACAGCCAAAGGAAAGGAAAAGCTCTAGGTACATTGACTTTGTTCTTAGTTCTTGCAAATCAGATTTACATTGTTTGCATCGCATAATGTACGGGATGCGGTGAAGTCATGTATATATATATATAGCTATAAAGCACTATACATTACTTTATTGAAAAAATTAGGTCGCATTTCTTCGCTGCCTTTAAAAAATCGTAAACTGTAAAAAAAATATTTGATTATCACCTTATTAAAATATGAGATTTAAAATAGGATTTGGCTCGCTCCAGCAATGCGCGGGGCTGCAATTGCTTGTATAGTATGGAATATTATTGTAAATTGAAGAATTGAAAAGAGCAACCGCCGAGTTTCTTGCTGGTTCTTCTCGGTAGGAACGGCATTCCGAACCAGTGGTAAATTATTTGACGATCAATAACACTTGTAAAAGTCTATTTGAATAAAAATCTATTCTATTCTATTCTAAAAAAACTGACGTTTCTAAATAGTTTGCTACGGAGGAGCAAACTAAAAACTAACTATGAATCTTGGTCCTACGTAACATTCTGTTTTAGAAAATTGGTTTTTCAAAATTTCCATGTTTTGGCGGTAATTCAATTCGTTGAGATGTTCAATTATATGAACGATAGATTATAGAGTTCGTTGAAATCGAATAGCGTACTGTATTAGTCTTGAAAAAAACAGCAGACCCTGGTTAAACTACAGAACCATGCTAGCTCAAATAAATGTCGGTTGCTTTTATCACCCGCACGTGATGGTGTACCGGAAATATTTCGCGCAAATAAACATAACAATAGACGCAAAAGAAAATGTTATTTCCGCTCTATTTGCGTGTGATGTACGATCTTATTCGTCTTGTGCATTGTACGGGACCCTTTCTAGCAGCAAATAGACCGTTCACTATAAGAGGGCGAGTGATGTTTATGTAAACTTTTATACCTACCCTACTACAGCCCCGGGCGCGTGTTTCTCCTCAAATTTGATATCATTCCTTTACGCTTCCGTGGAAATAAATAGGGGTAGGTATATTCAAACGTTGGGCGAGATAGGGTCATGATGGGAGCCTTAACTTAAGTTTACATATGAGACTTTTTGTTTCAGAAACTTAGTCCTATTTGCCAGTGGTTTATATAAAACACACACGCGATGGCATGTAAGCTTTCATTGATAAAATATACCGTCTCCTAATTTGTAAACCAGTAAACTATTTCCATACACTAAATGGCAGGAAAATATTGACCATCGTAGCTTTAGTTTGTATTGACTTAAATAAAATTAGCACTTTACCTCACCTCTATTCACTTGTTAAATTCAATTATTAACATTCAAAAAGTGTACAGTATATGAAATTAGTTATTTTCTTACTGAAGTTCATCATTCAGTGCGGCACGGCATCCATGCAAAGGTTTCACTGTCAGTTTTTCCAAAGTCACAGCTGTGATTACTGACTGCCAATGCCGTGCCGTCTATTTCGATGTTTGCATTAAAAAAATGTACATAGATAATTCTCTGCTCCATTCACTCATCAGTCATCACTCATGATTGATTGAAAATCTATCGTTTAAAGAACGCTATTAAGAGGATGGAAAATGTAAGATATGGAGTAAGATTTCAAATTTCTACGTACAGCAACTTTTTGTAGTGAGTCTTGTCGCTAGTGTGAACTAATACTTACTCGTGAGTGTAATGCGAATAACGTCCCCTGGACCCTATACTGTGTGTGGCTGTTTCACAAACGAATGGGAATGTACGTCTGTAAAGTCCCCCATTACATTTTATAAAGCCATCATCCACGGCGTTATATAACTCCTTGGAGAACAGAGGCCTACCTTAATTAGGATCGATGTTGATGAGGGTACCAACCGTCAAGATGTCTTAAGGCGGTTACTCACGAGAGTTGTAGCATTGTATCTAATAATAATAGATCATTATTATATTGAATAAAAATGAAAATATTTAAATGTGTCATATGGGGAGAGTTATAGAGCGCACTTTGACTTAGACTTAAGATTGAGTTAAAGCGGGACAGATTTATGTGAGAGATATACATCTGTCTCGTTTTAACTCTGTCTTAAGTCTAAGCAAAGTCAGAGTGCACTCTATAGATCTCACCCTAAGTTGACTTAAGCTTGCGCCGCTCGCTGGGCGGTGGAGCATGCGGGTAACTGTTCTATCAGCAAGCACTAACGCGCTCGCGGTGCGGATTTAGGGACTCGTAGCCTCGACACGCGGTGAAAATGGAGGAGGCGTATTCACGTTACATTCTTTGAAACAACTCTAACAGCTGAAATTATGCTCAACATAGGTTGATAGTTTCGGATAGCCGAATTCTTTGGTAACAACGTTATTGTCAAAAATTCTAGGCACTTTTTGGCAAATGACAACGCTGTAAAGTAACTTATCGACAGTTTACAGATAGATTGACTAATTAATCGTTTCGTCCGTAAGTGAATACCAGGCTTTAGTACATAAAGACTTGGCATTAAAAATGCTGTCAATATTAATGGCAGTGAGCCGGCCACATTTGGTAGGAAGGTACTACCTAACGTACGTAAAATACGGTACGATTGTAATACGTTGACCAGTCAGTTGCTGGATGAGTGACCAACCTTGGAAGTTCAAATCACTCAGCCTTAATCTTTCCCTTGTGCCTCGGAGAGAACGTCAAGCCGTTCTGGGTATTCGTTATTCTAAGAGAGGTTTTTGTCCACAAAAATCAGAGAGTTCTCAAAAGATTTATAGAACCTAAATCCACGTGGAAAAGGTCATGGATTTCATCTATTTCACTAATTCCATCGGGACTTTAAAAACCTGAATCCACGCAGCTGAAGTTACTGGCATTATCTAGTATATTATAACATTTCATCAAATAAATGGCTGCGTGGCCTGCTTTTTCTAATTGCCTCTTGTCCTTTTTAGGACAGCACCTACACATTATTCCTAAGAAAAAGTTCCGTTGCTTCAAAGGAATGTTTACCATTTAAGGTAATTGTTTGTTTTCATACTGTTACAAGGCTCACAATTGTTTGGACTGTGTATTTAATGTGGGATATCAAGTAGATTGGATTGTATTGGCTAACAGTAATTGAATATATTTACCTACCTAGTTGTTTTGTTTTTATTATACCTGAACAGGTTTAGGGTTACGTAGATTTTCCGTCTAACATCTAGGTTTTCATGAAAGCGATAAGTACATTATTTTTATATGTATATTATTTTGTGATGTAGTAAAGACCTTATTTTTGTAATTTAAAGAAGACGTTTGAAAAAATGTTAACTATAATGTTAGTATATGTACGAAATTAACAAATAGGTTAAATTCATTAAATAGGTAAATACTAGCTAATTCTGTAATTTATGCTAATACTAGCATATTATGTCCGCTACTTCGTCCGCGTGGGTCCTTAGGCGTTAAATTTTCAAAAATTATTTCTTAACGGATGTCTGCGTCATAATAATTGCATGGAATCCAGTAGTTTGAGCTGTGCGTTAATAAATTGGTCAGTCAGTCAGTTAGCTTTTCCTTTTACATATTTAAATTATAAAAAGAAAAGATCTGTTTCTTTGTAACAGATAAACTCTGAAACTACTGAACCGATTTTAATAATTCTTTCATCATTTTACTGTCCAGAAGTAACATAAGCTACATTTAAACTACATTTTTGTACCACGAAAAAACTAGTCGTTCAGAAACGAGTAGTTAATTCCTCGAAAACTGTTACAAACATGTAATTAATACCTCAAATTAATCACTTAACAATTTACAAAGTCGTTTGAGTGGAGATCCATTATCAAAAACTCAAGTCATTCACATATCGTCAACCTCGGTTGTTAAATACTTTTAATTACAGAACTTTTAATAGAACTGTCACATTACAATGTCGACTGAAGTTGGCCTTGTTGGAAAAATTCATGGTATTTAAATTAACGTTTAAAAGTTAGTCTAGGTAAACGAAAATTCAAAGAAAATCCTGTAATTATATAGCACTGAAGTTTGTACCTACTCTAATTATCTCTTTACTAATAATAATAATAATTAATTTGAGTCTTTAGCACACTAACGCATGCGCACTTGCTGGCGAATCGATTAGCGGTTTTATTTATTTATTTATTTATTGTATTAACATAATTCTTAGAACTATTTACATTGTATTCTTAGCGCCCTTAAGTCTTGGCGACTTGTCTGGGCGCTGCACATTCCTCTAAATATATATTAATTATATGAAATAACCTTTTCTTCTTACTCAGCGGGCGATGGGCTTGGAGTTTCTCTACGTGATCAAATCAGAAATGAGAAGATCTGTAGGAGAACTAGGGCACATAGTTCCATATAAATAGAGGAAGCGTTGGACCACATAATGTCATGCACAACCTCATAATGGTTGAATAAGACACAATGTCGTTTGAATCCTGTTTGAATCGTTCTCTATAGAAGCCCTAACTTGACTTCGAAATCTAGTGTTATTCTTTCTTATAGTACATGACAGTTCGACATGGCACCCGTGCTGTTCCGCACCGGGTTAGTGCGGGGGCTGTGTGGGTGTGCGGGACGGCCCATCTCGATTGCCATGTCGACCTGTCGCGAACTGTACCTCTATCTACACCTTAAATTCAGTACATGTTTGCAATAAATAAAATTAAATCCATACTAATATTATAAATGCGAAAGTGTGTCGGTCTGTCTGTCTGCTACGTTTTCACGGCCCAACCGTTGAACCGATTTGAATGAAATTTGGTACAGACATGGGATACATCCCGGGGAAGGACATAGACTACTTTTTATCCCGGAAAATCAAAGAGTTCCCACGGGATTTTAAAAAACCGAAATCTACGCGGACGAAGTCGCGGGCATCCTCTAGTATAACATAAAATCCAAACCGATCTGATTAAAGACATAATATAATAGACTTTGAGTAATCTTTAGTCAAAGTTTTTTTAACCAACTGAACCGTTTATAATAACCGATACCGCTAGCTAGACCATTATACTCGAATAACTTCTCAATTCAATTTCTGTAAATTCTGTTAATAAACAAAGTAAGTACCTAAAGTAAATACAACAAGTCAGAAACGAGAAAATCGAAACGTTGCTATTTCGTTCTTGAACTCGCAAACAGTTTAGGAAATTGTACTAAACCGAGTTTAAACTTAATTCCATTAAGAGCCGGTTATACGGGAGCCCGTCGTTTTAAACTAACTTTACTTTCGTTTAACTTTTAAGGCTTTGGCATATACAACGCGCGACAACTCTAGAAATTAGTCCAATGTGGCTTCTGGAACTTCTAATAGTGATAATAATTAATCTAAAAAGTTCGAGGAGCCACATTCAAATTCCACTAAATCATACCAATAAAAAAATATACAGTTTTTAATTAATTTCCACAAGTAGACATACCATGTACTCTTCTCTAATACGCCATTCATTAGTTTATACAGAACTGTATAAAAGTTTTCATACTGCACACCAACATGAGCCGCGCCGTCTCTTCTATCTACAATAAATATTATAAAGGAGAAAGTTTGTATGAGTGTGTGTGTGTGTGTGTGTGTGTGTGTGTGTGTGTGTGTGTGTGTGTGTGTGTGTGTGTATGTTTGTTACTCCTTCTCGCAAAAACTACTGGACGGATTGGGCTGAAATTTAGAATGGACATAGATTATACCCTGGATTAGCACATAGGCTACTTTTTATCCCGGAAAATCAAAGAGTTCCCACGGGAATTTAAAATAACCTACATCCACGCGAACGAAGTCGCGGGCATCAGCTAGTCTACAATATGGAATGCCTTTCTGTCTGTTTTTCTCGCTAGCTATAGTTGGCACCTAACCTTTAAAAAATCATGCACCTATCCACGCACGAGCACGCATTAACACACATACATGCTCAGTGTGACGTCCTGCATCATAGCTGCCGTCACGCTTTGTATGTGTCCAAGGCCTTATACCAGGCACTCGTCGTTTTAAACTAACTCTACTTTCGTTTAACTTTTGTGATATAAAAACCTGGAAGATACGACTTAGCAAATTGACCGTAGCTTTTTCGCCGAGTAATATTGTTACGCTACCGAAAAGTTAAACTCTTTGTTTTAAACTTCTTTCTTAATTTGCAGTCGTTAATCATGTGCGGACTTAAAACAAGTATTAAAATTGAGTTTATTTTTAAAGGTTTTTTGGAGTGATTAGGGCACTTAATAAACTTTTATTATTTTGAGGATAAAACCTAATTGGGTTGGTATAGAAACGGTAATACAAATCTTTAACTGGATTGATTACTTTGGTGGTAGTAAAATTCCTTGTGATCTAATCATATTATATTTAATAGCTTAAGAATTTTGATCCAATTAAAATATTTCAAGTAGAAATGGCTTGTTTATGGAACTACTATAAGAGGATTTTGTTATTTAAAATCTCATAGGAAATTTTATATTTTCAGGAATAAAAATTACTTCTTGTCCGCCTCTGAGATGCAAGGTCCTACTGTATCAAATCGTCTTAAGTAAGCTTTGTACCTGGGTTTTATGGCACAAATAGTGTATCGTCCGCGGTTCGCGGAGCTCCCCAGAAACCCCAAAATTCCTAATCAATCGCTGTATAGTGAGTAGGGCATGCAGGTACCTCGTGCAGTGCTCTTCGTTGCCGGCGAATATCGGGCCCGATTCTTCTTGCTTCTTGCTTGATGCACTTTAGTGTGTTTAGTGGGTGTGGTGGAATGTGGTATTGAACTCTAACCGAAATTAAATTAACAATTATGCCGAGAGAAGGCGGCGAGCCGCGGCCGCTCCAACCCAAAACCGATGAATCAAATTTGACAGTGACACTGTCACCTGTCAGACGACAAACGACAGCTGGAGTTGCCGCTTAAAGAATAATTACCAAACAAATAGTAATTGTATTGAAAAGATAATATTAGAACTCTGTGAGATTTCATTGTTAATCTTTGTGTAGTGCTGTTATACCAATATAATATTTTCATTCGACCCTTATATTCCCCATGCGCACTCGAAACTAAATAGATAGATACATCCCTAGGGCAAAGAAACTAAACACGTTCTGTTACGACCGCGAGCATGGCTTCATATTAATACAATCCCATTATTTAGGGTCCTGTTTATGTGGTGTATCCTATCTGTGTGCCTAGTGAGAGATTTTTAACCTATTCGATCGCGTAAAAGTTAACTGCGTTTTGTATGGAATTGAAACAGCGCCATCTTCTTGTCACTAGATGGCGCTGTTTCAATTCCATACAAAACGCAGTTAACTTTTACGCGATCGAATAGGTTAAAAATCTCCCACTAGGCACACAGATGTGAAACCTCACAATGATCAATCAGGTCCTTCAAAAGTTTCAAGGGATTCCCATAATTTATATCTGGCTGAAATAGTTGGGTTCATAATTTTACAGAACTTGTGATTTTCCATATTACATACAAAAATGTTAAACAAAGGTAAAGTAACTTATTATGGTACAATCTCCACAATTTTACTTTAGTTTAAAAAAAAAATTTAGTGATAGTTTCAGTTAAAAATTTAACAGAACTGATAGAAAGCTTTTCGACTGATGTTCACTTGAATTACAATACTTTTTATTCAAGTTTATGTCTAATTTTATTGCACCTTATCAGACATGTTAAACATAGCTAAATATCTCCTAAACTCATCTAATTAGTAATAAAGCGTGGAATTGACTCGCGTCGTACGCTTGTGCTCCAGCAATGCGCTTGACTACAATTACCTAATTCTATACCTACATGGCATTATAATATTGTAAATAAAATCATTGAAAAAAGCAACCGCTGAGTTTCTTACTGGTTCTTCTCAGTAAGAACGCTATTCCAAAACAGTGGTAGATGCAAAGTACGTCTTGTAAAAGCTTATTTGATAAATCTATGAAATACTATTTTTATCTACTATAATGTTGAAAAAAATGGGTGTGGGACTTGAACAACAATTGAAACTTCACCATAGCTTGCCAATCCAGAACCAATCCCACTAATAAATTTGACATGTAACACAAATATTTGTCCAGTTTATGCGTTTAGGCGTACGCCAGGGGAGGCTAAAGGCAGAAGTTAATTGACCCGTCGTGTTTGCACTGGCGCGGCGCCGGGTGTTTGCACATTGCCATCCGATTGTCCTGCTTATTATCCACACGCGACTACCACTAAAATATTCATGTTTACCTTAGCCACACCAAAAAAGTTCAGCATGAATGATAGGATCTATTAATACACGGAATCAAGTCATTTTCTAGTAAAAGTTGAAGCATACTTAGTTTAAAATTATTTTCTTTAACTTTTAATCTATCTTATCAAAGCCTGCACTGTCCTATAGCTGGGCAAAGACCTCCCTCCATTTTTCCACAACTCTCTATTCTGCGCCTCTTTGGGCCATCTAATTGTAATTCGACTAATTCATCATCTGATTTACCTCGGATTTAGCGGAACATACAATTTTATTGCAATAGATTATCATCCAAAGCTCTGGGTGGACTTTTACTTGATGACGCGAACTCCTCCATCCGACGCGACGCACTCAGAGGCAGCTTCTTTTTTTTTAAATATAAATACCGAGCAAACGAAAAAAATTTAAATAAATATCAGGCGGGTCACCTGATGTTAAGTGATTACCGCCGCCCATGACATTTGCAGCACCAGAGGTCAATCAGGCAGCCTTTAGAATTTTTTTGGTCAGCCCCTTGAATAACTCCATGTTGGTAATCTAGTGAGACCACCGCTGAAGGGAGTTAGTTGGTTCCACAGTTCGCATTTCTTTCCAGCTCCTGATCTGATACCCATAACTCTATGTCACTCTGAACTCTATTAATCCACCGATCCTTTTCTTCCTGGAAATCTTGGACCCTGGTGTACTTTCTTGGTATTTTTATGGTTTTAATAACATTCGGTTCTTTATACAAATTAAAATTACAATGGGTAGGTATATCGATTACAATCTCAAAATTATTCGGAAAGTTAGTTTAGGTTTAATGAGTAAGGTAGAGAGTAAACTTTGAACGTCCTTTGTCCCTCTTAAGGTTGTTGAGAACATATATTAATTTATATAGCACTCCAAGATCACCAATATTGAAAATTTATTGAAATTTCCATCATCTTTAACTAAAGCTTACCAATTCAACTAGCAATCTAATATTTGCAGCAAATATTTGCTTAGGTACCAGCATTTCAACCAAGTCTCATCCATGGGCAAGGCAAAGACGACAGTAATTAATGCCCGAGTCGTGTTAATATTGCCTTAACTTAGAAAAAATCACTGGAGTTATTTTAAAGATTCAGTTCGGTACACTTTAAAATATGTACGCTTCTTTAAATAGCCTTTAAAAGTATCTATTCACCATCTTCGTCTACAAAAGATGATCAATAAATCTTATATTTGCCGCAAATATTTGCTTACGTAATGTACACTTGTACCAACCCTAGTTCCTAGAAAAAAAACCACCTGAGTTATTCTACAGTTCAATTTCGATACCTCTTGTACTAGGTACACTTTTTAAAGAGCTTTTAAAATATCTGAGAAATCTCCACCATCTTTTTCAACAAAAGATGACCAATAAATCTTATATTTGCCGCAAATATTTGCTTACGTAATGTACGTTTGAACCAACCCTGGTCCACGGGCGTCGGGCAAGGCAAAGACGGCAGTTAATGGCCAACGTGTTTGCATTGGCGCGCCTGTGCTGTTTGCGCACTACCCGATTGTCCCACTCATTGACTACATACCTACTTTTACCGCTTCGTTTACTTTCGTCGCGTGAAAAACTACTGCCATGATAAATTCAATGAACTCTATCTACATTTGCTCGTGTTTTATATATACGTACTAAATATGTAGAGTTTTGATTCTCATGTTAGTAGTTTGATTTCATCCTATTAAAAGTAAGCATATTTAGTCAAATAGTTTTTGAAGTAAAAATTCTTTAGGCTCTAGAGAGTAACCCAGATCTTTTTCGGATGAAGTTCATACGTCACTTCACCCGAATACGGCCCCAAACAGATCGGGTGTTTTGAGGCTGCCATCATTTTTCTAATTTATATCTCTTTTATATTATACTTAGTAGCTAGTGCCATAGATAAAAAACTCTATATACGAGTATTTTACTTCAATCAAAGAGCCTTGTTGCCTAAAATTCTGAAAATAGGCCTACTCCAAGTGCGCGAAACCATACACGGTCCTCCGCCTTCCTCGTCCATCCACTTCCCGCTACTTTCTTAAGGTAAACGTCAATCTCTTCTCTTCTTTATTAACCCTTATTTGTCCATTGTTGCACATAGCGCACGCCATTCTTCCCAGTGTTGGGCCAATGTTGTTCCAGCAAGCTTAGTGTTATCGTCGGACTAATGGGATGGTTGTCTTCCACTTCCTTTTTAACCCCCGACCCAAAAAGAGAGGTGTTATAAGTTTGACTGTATCTGTCTGTGGCATCGTAGCTCCTAAACTAATGATCCGATTTTAATTTAGTTTTATTTTGTTTGAAAGGTGGCTTGATCGAGAGCGTTCTTAGCTGTAATCCAAGCAAATCGGTTAAGCCGTTTGAAAGTTATCAGCTCTTTTCTAGTTACTGTAACCTTCACTTGTCGGGGGTGTTATAAATTTTTAATTTACACTTGTTCCGATTAATACTACAATACACTATAACGTATATACACTATGAGTAAGCATTTTGAGAACTTCAAAAAAATCTAAATTGACGCAGATGAGATTTGCGCGGAAGTAAAACAATCTAGTCTGTAAATACGTCAATGCTACGTATTTATTTTATATCGCTACGCCGTAGCACCTCAATGTCGAGGTCTACGAACATGAAAGGCGAGTAAGTTATCTGAAATGTACGAGTACGTTATAGTTCGCATCTGTTCCGCACTGTAAATACTTTTCCGCGTCGACGCTCAACGCCTTTGTGCTGGTGGCAGCTGCGGTTTATAGTGAATCGAGTTCGACTACGTGCTTAGCAAAACTTAGCTATTTTGAGCTTTGGTTACGATTTGCGCTACTGAAATCGCTTGAAATCGCACCTTAACTTTTTTACCCTACTACCTGGAAACTATAGTATTTTGTACTTACGTGTGTGTTAATATGTGTAATTGTGTGTGTATTTGTGTGTGTGAGGTGTGCACATTTATCAATTCCTTCATAATTTCCAAACTGCTCATAAGATTTAGGTACAAGTGCAGATTAAAAATTTATAACTTCCCCGACAAGTGAAGGTTCACACAGTAACTAGAAAAGAGCTGATAACTTTCAAACGGCTGAACCGATTTTCTTGAATTATAGCTAAGAACACTCTCGATCAAGCCACCTTTCAAACAAAAAAAAAACTAAATTAAAATCGGTTCATTAGTTTAGGAGCTACGATGCCACAGACAGATACACAGATACACAGATATACAGATACACAGATACACACGTCAAACTTATAACACCCCTCTTTTTGGGTCGGGGGTTAAAAAAACAACACCCTTACTACTGAATAATAGCCCAACCATTTATCTTCGTAGAACAATACAATGTAGTGAAGGTGGAATGCCATCGCGTGACACGTCCACTTTTTCAAACTTCTAATCTTATCGCCGCGACGCCTGTTGACGTTTGTGCCAGACCACACTTTACACAATAGCCTGCATTGTTGAAAGTAATGTTGACTGACACAAAAACTTACTATTCTACTTGAAACTACTGTTTTTGTATCCAAAAAATCCTTCGTGACATCACTAAATCCTTAGTATTGAGTGTCGCACTGGCACTACATAAGTTATTGAAATGGAATTTGCTGTTTGTTTTAGGCTTTTTTTTATTAACCCCCAACCCAAAAAGAGGGGTGTTATAAGTTTGACGTGTGTATCTGTGTATCTGTCTGAGGCTTCGTAGCTCCTAAACGAATGAACCGATTTTAATTTAGTTTTTTTTTTGTTTGAAACGTGGTTTGATCGAGAGTGTTCTAAGCTATAATCGAAGAAAATCGGTTCAGCCGTTTGAAAGTTATCAGCTCTTTTCTAGTTTTCTTATAGAGGCTTTTGTGTAGGGGGTTTTTAAATTTTTAAATTTTAAGTTATGCAATAGGGATTATGATGTGTTTGTACTCTCAGTCCCGGCTTTACCCATGGTGCAGGGTTTTCTTATTCCGATACAATACAAATACGAAGTTAGCCCTTGACTACAATCTCGCCTGGTGGTAAGTGATGATGCAGTCTAAGATGAAAGCAGGCTAACTTGGAACGGGTGTGGCAGTTTTTATTACACCCATACTCCTTTGGTTTCTACACGGCATCGTACCGGAACGCTAAATCGCTTGGCGGCACGGTTTTGCCGTTAGGTCGGTAACTAGCCACGGCCGAAGCCTCCCACCAGACCAGACCAGGGTGTAAACTGTACAGGGTTTAAGGGGCCGGCAAGCGTCCCTCGCGACTTCTCCAAAGTGGATCGCTCGCGGCGCTCTCAAAGAGTCTTCGTCTATATTACGGCCGGCCATTTGCACCCAAATATGCAATTTGCTCCCGAATTTTCGATCACTGTTGAAAATATATATAATATAACTGTAAGTATTCCATTTTGATTGCACGCATATTAGAGAACTGAAGAGAGACTTTGACTCTCATTATCTTTTAAAATTACAAAAGATATAAAAACAGTAATTATTCTTGTAATTTGTCCTAGATCATTTTGATATTGAAAGGATGTCTTTATAAACTAGAATTACGACCTATTTATTTAAAAGTACTTACCTACTTAAGTAATTTACGTGTTTTACAATCATTTAGTTTATTCAATTAATTATATCTTTAGCATCCAAATTATTTTCTAAAATCCAGTATTTATCAACATCATAATTGCTCAAAGTTCCCAATCAATTAAATACTAAACTCGATAATTAATCTTTATAGGAAACTAGTGTTTTGCTCGGTGCGCGAGCTGCTAAAGCAGCTCGCGTGACGTGGTAATGTTAAGCTTTATTGTATTAAACCGAATCGAGTTATTAAGATGCAAAATTCACCGCGAAAACACCATAAAACGACACCCATATCGATTTTTTTCTTAAAAAAGGCATGTCCGCCATCTTGGATTTCAAAATAAATGTCGTTATCAAAATCAGCCCCTGGAAAACTCTGAAAACGACATCCATATCATTTTTTGTAAAAACGGGGTAGTTGAGGGTAATAAAGTAGGGTGCGTGGGTGCGCGGACCACTAAAGTGGTCCGCGAGCATGCAGAGTTTATTCCACCGAGTAGACCTTCGGACCCTGATCATCTTTTGCCAAGAAACCATTCTTCCATCTTTTATAGCCTCCGAGATAGATACCGACGAAATTTGTACGGCGGCCATCTTGTTTTTCCAAAATTTTCCACTTTTTCTATTAATCGTTTAGTACATTCTTCAAAGATTGCGAGTTTCAACGAAATCAGTTGGAAAACAAAAGAGTTGCAAAAATCATATAGGCCGCCATCTTGTTTTTCTGAAATGTCATAATTTTTCCCTACTCATATCGCGCTTCAAAACATATCTCCCCTACATTATCGTATCGTTTTCCGTCTCTTTCTAGGAGAATGAGACATTCAATATTCGCCATACAAAATGTATGGGAAAATAAATTCCGCCATTTTGAATTTTTTTTCTATTCATCGATTAGACCTTTGGATCCTGATCCTCTTTTGCCGAGAAACCGCACCTCCATCTTTTATACCCTCCGAGCTGGACGCCGGCGAAATTTGTATGGCGGCCATCTTTTCTTCGCCATTTTGAATTTTTTTTCAGCTTTTTGGCAATTGGATGATGTCATGAATGACATTTGGTCGAGTACCCCCCACCTATCTTCAATACCTTGAGCGGACCCTTCACCCGTCTCCGACATCCTCGATCATCAGCTATTTCCAAATTTTTCCTCGATTTTTTTTTTGTTTCCTATACGAAACCATCAGTGAAAAAAAAAATTTCATACAAAATTTTACAGGAGGAGTTTTTGGGGAAAATCTCGAAAATCTCCCCAAATGTGGCAACACTGTGTACATATTTCGATACTGCTGGTTGAGTCACACAATCGATTGATACATGTCGACTTTCCAAAATGTTGCCAACTGCCTCAAAAACGTGGTCAAAATTTCGAAAAATAAAAAAAAAATACAAAATGGCCGCCAACTCGTTTCACAGAAAGATTTTACACGGTTTCATAATTTTCCTATTAACTACAGGATATACCGCGCCCGATGACGTTTCAATCTTTCCTCTCGCTCGCACCCACGCGAAAGGGGATACCGTGAAAAAGACCGTGTCGAAAATCACTTTTACTTTGATAAATTCCAGTGTTGCCAGTCTCCGGCGACAAAAATACCCAAATGTCATTTGTATGATCAAAACACATAATCGTTCATACTCGGATTTTGCGAAAAGTCCGTATTTCGATTTTTTTCAATTTCCCGAAAATCTTGAAATTTCCCCAAAAAATGGGGTAATTTTTTCCCACCGATCTATACCTCGAGTCTATACGTACAACCGCTTCATAGAAGCCGAATCGCTCCGATGTTGCCAACTTTGAGATATTTAACTTTTAAAATTGCGTTTTTTCGTACCTCGAACAAAACAGCCGCCATGACAGCCGCCATTTTGAATTTTTTAAAACCACTCCCATTCTGTCAAAATACAGGATAATCGTGGGCGAAACACGAAAAAATAGTTATCCTCGACTACCCCGTCTCGGATCTGTGGCGCCGCGGTTCGGGGTCGAAAAATCAAAAATTTTGAAACGCTACGACTCAGCCGCCATCTTGTTTTTCCAATTTTTTCGACATTTTCTGTTAATCATTTACTACTTTCTACAAAGTTTGCAAAATTTAACAAAATCGATTGGAAAACAACGGAGCTGCAAAAATCACATCGGCCGCCATCTTGTTTTTCCGAAATGTCATAATTTTTCCCCAGTCGAATCCCGCATCCGAACACATCTCCCCTACATCATTATATCATTTTCCGTCTCCTTCTAGGAGAACAATTATGTCAATGAGTCAGTGAGTCAGTGGTAATCGAGCTATATATAGTATAACTAGCTTTTGCTCGGTGCGCGAGCTGCTAAAGCAGCTCGCGTGACGTGGTAATGTTTAGCTTTATTGTATTCAACCGAATCGAGTTATTAAAATACACAATTCACCCCGAAATTCACCATAAAAAGACACCCATATCGATTTTTTTCTTAAAAAAGGCATGTCCGCCATCTTGGATTTCAAAATAAATGTCGTTATCAAAATCAGCCCCTGGAAAACTCTGAAAACGACATCCATATCATTTTTTGTAAAAACGGGGTAGTTGAGGGTAATATAGTAGGGTGCGTGGGTGCGCGGACCACTAAAGTGGTCCGCGAGCATGCAGAGTTTGTTCCACCGAGTAGACCTTCGGACCCTGATCATCTTTTGCCAAGAAACCATTCTTCCATCTTTTATAGCCTCCGAGATAGACACCGACGAAATTCGTACGGCGGCCATCTTGTTTTTCCAAAATTTTCCACGTTTTCTATTAATCGTTTACTACATTCTTCAAAGATTGCAAGTTTCAACGAAATCGGTTGGAAAACAAAAGAGTTGCAAAAATCATATAGGCCGCCATCTTGTTTTTCTGAAATGTCATAATTTTTCCCTACTCATATCGCGCTTCAAAACATATCTCCCCTACATTATCGTATCGTTTTCCGTCTCTTTCTAGGAGAATGAGACATTCAATATTCGCCATACAAAATGTATGAGAAAATAAATTCCGCCATTTTGAATTTTTTTTCTATTCATCGAGTAGACCTTTGGATCCTGATCCTCTTTTGCCAGGAAACCGCACCTCCATCTTTTATACCCTCCGAGCTGGACGCCGGCGAAATTTGTATGGCGGCCATCTTTTCTTCGCCATTTTGAATTTTTTTTCAGCTTTTTGGCAATTGGATGACGTCATGAATGACATTTGGTCGAGCACCCCCCACCTATCTTCAATACCTTGAGCGGACCCTTCACCCGTCTCCGACATCCTCGATCATCAGCTATTTCCAAATTTTTCCTCGATTTTTTTTTTGTTTTCTATACGAAACCATCGGTGAAAAAAAAAAATTTCATACAAAATTTTACAGGAGAAGTTTTTGGGGAAAATCTCGAAAATCTCCCCAAATGTGGCAACACTGTTTACATATTTCGATACTGCTGGTTGAGTCACACAATCGATTGATACATGTCGACTTTCCAAAATGTTGCCAACTGCCTCAAAAACGTGATCAAAATTTCGGAAAATTTGAAGAAAATACAAAATGGCCACCAACTCTTTTTGCAGAAGCAAATTAGATAATTTTACAAGTTTCCTATTAACTACAGGATATACCGCTCCCGATGACGTTTCAATCTCTCCTCTCGCTCGCACCCACGCGAAATGATCGTCCCTGAAAAAAGACAATGTCGAAAATCACTTTTTTTTTGATAAATTCCAGTGTTGCCAGTCTCCGGTGACAAAAATACCCAAATGTCATTTGTACCAGCAAAACACATAATCGCTCATACTCGGATTTTGCACAAAGTCCTTATTTCGATTTTTTACAATTTCCCGAAAATCTTGAATTTTCCCTAAAAATGGGGTAATTTTTTCCCACCGATATATACCTCGAGTCTATACGTACAACCGCTTCATAGAAACCGAAACGGTCCGACGTCGTCGACTGGGAAAAAATTTAATTTTAAAATTGGGATTTTTGGTACCTCTAACTTAACGGCCGCCATGACAGCCGCCATCTTGAATTTTTAAAAACCACTCCCGTTTTGTCAAAAAACAGGATAATCGTGGGCGAACCACGAAAAAATAATTATCCTCGACTTCTCCGTTTCGGATCAGTGGCGCCGCGGTTAGGGATCGAAAAATGAAAATTTTGAAAACGCTCCAGCTCGGCCGCCATCTTGTTTTTTCAATTTTTTCGACATTTCCTATTAATCGTTTACTATTTTCTTCAAATATTGCAAAATTCAACGAAATCGGTTGGAAAACAACGGAGCTGCAAAAATCACGTCGGCCGCCATCTTGTTTTTCCGAAATGTCATAATTTTTCCCCAGAGGACTCCCGAATCCGACCACATCTCCCCTACATCATTATATCATTTTCCGTCTCTTTCTAGGAGAACAATTATGTCAATGAGTCAGTCAGTCAGTGGTAATTGAGCTATATATAGTATAACTAGTGTTTTGCTCGGTGCGCGAGCTGCTAAAGCAGCTCGCGTGACGTGGGTATGTTAACTTTATTATATTTAATAACCCAATTTATTTATTAAGATACACAATTCACCACAAAAACCCACAAAACGACACCCATATCAATTTTTTTCTTAAAAAGTGCATGTCCGCCATCTTGGATTTCAAAATAAATGTCGTTATCAAAATCAGCACGCTAGAAAACTCTGAAAACGACATCCATATCATTTTTTGTAAAAACGGGGTAGTTGAGGTTAATAAAGTAGGTGCGTGGGTGCGCGGACCACTAAAGTGGTCCGCGAGCATGCAGGGTTTGTTCCACCGAGTAGACCTTCGGATCCTGATCACCTTTTGCCAAGAAACCACTCTTCCATCTTTTATAGCCTCCGAGATAGACAACGACGAAATTTGTACGGCGGCCATCTTGTTTTTCCAATATTTTCCACTTTTTTTATTAATCGTTTACTACTTTCTTCAAAGGTTGCGAGTTTCAACGAAATCGGTTGGAAAACAAAAGAGTTGCAAAAATCACGTCGGTCGCCATCTTGTTTTTCTGAAATGTCATAATTTTTCCCTACTCGCCTCCCCCACCCGAACACATTTCTGCTACATTATTGTATCGTTTTCCGTCTCTTTCTAGGAGAATGAGCCATTCAATATTCGCCATACAAAATGTATGGAAACATAAATTCCGCCATTTTGAATTTTTTTTCTATTCATCGAGTAGACCTTTGGACCCTGATCATCTCTTGCCAAGAAACCATACTTCCATCTTTTATACCCTCCGAGCTGGACGCCGGCGAAATTTGTATGGCGGCCATTTTTTCTTCGCCATTTTGAATTTTTTTTCAGCTTTTTGGCAATTGGATGATGTCATGAATGACATTTGGTCGAGCACCCCCCACCTATCTTCAATACCTTGAGCGGACCCTCCACCCGTCTCCGACATCCTCGATCATCAGCTATTTCCAAATTTTTCCTCGATTTTTTTTTTGTTTTCTATACGAAACCATCAGTGAAAAAAAAAATTTTCATACAAAATTTTACAGGAGGAGTTTTTGGGGAAAATCTCGAAAATCTCCCCAAATGTGGCAACACTGTTTACATATTTCGATACTGCTGGTTGAGTCACACAATCGATTGATACATGTCGACTTTCCAAAATGTTGCCAACTGCCTCAAAAACGTGATCAAAATTTTGGAAAATTTGAAGAAAATACAAAATGACCACCAACTCTTTTTGCAGAAGCAAATTAGATAATTTTACAACTTTCCTATTAACTACAGGATATACTGCTCCCGATGACGTTTCAATCTCTCCTCTCGCTCGCACCCACGCGAAATGATCGTCCCTGAAAAAAGACAATGTCGAAAATCACTTTTTTTTTGATAAATTCCAGTGTTGCCAGTCTCCGGCGACAAAAATACGCAAATGTCATTTGTACGAGCAAAACACATAATCGCTCATACTCGGATTTTGCGAAAAGTCCGTATTTCGATTTTTTACATTTTCGCAAAAATCTTGAAATTTCCCGAAAAATGGGGTAATTTTTCCCCACCAATCTATACCTCAAGTTCATACGTACAATCGCTTCATAGAAGCCGAACCGCTCCGATGTTGCCAACTTTGACATATTCGAATTTTAAAATTGCGTTTTTTCGTACCTCGAACAAAACGACCGCCATGACAGCCGCCATCTTGAATTTTTAAAAACCACTCCCGTTTTGTCAAAATACAGGATAATCGTGGGCGAAACACGAAAAAATAATTATCCTCGACTTCTCCGTCTTGGATCAGTGGCGCCGCGGTTAGGGATCGAAAAATGAAAATTTTGAAAACGCTCCAGCTCGGCCGCCATTTTGTTTTTCCAATTTTTTCTACCTTTTCTATTAACCGTTTACTACTTTCCTAAATAGTTGCGAGTTTAAACAAAATCGGTAGGAAAACAAAAGAGCTGCAAAAATCACGTCAGCCGCCATCTTGTTTTTCCGAAATGTCATAATTTTTCCCCAGTCATCTCCCTCACCCAAACACATCTCCCCTACATCACTATATCATTTTCCGTCTCTTTCTAGGAGAACAATTGTATCAATGAGTCAGTGAGTCAGTGAGTGGTAATTGAGCTATATATAGTATAACTAGTGTTTCGCTCGGTGCGCGAGCTGCTAAAGCAGCTCGCGTGACGTGGTTATGTTAACTTTATTATAATTAACCAAATGATAGACAAAACGACACCCATATCAATTTTTTTCTTAAAAAGTGCATGTCCGCCATCTTGGATTTGAAAATAAATGTCATTATCAAAATCAGCACCCTGGAAAACCCTGAAAACGATATCCATATTATTTTTTGTAAATTAGGATAATAATTTAGTAGGGTGCGTGGGTGCACGGACCACTAAAGTGGTCCGCGAGCATGCAGAGTTTGTTTCACCGAGTAGACCTTCGGATCCTGATCATCTTTTGCCAAGAAACCACTCTTCCATCTTTTATAGCCTCCGAGATAGACACCGACGAAATTTGTACGGCGGCCATCTTGTTTTTCCAAAAAATTCCACTTTTCCTATCAATCGTTTACTACTTTCTTTAAAGATTGTGAGTTTCAACGAAATCGGTTGGAAAACAAAAGAGTTGCAAAAATCACGTCAGTCGCCATCTTGTTTTTCTGAAATGTCATAATTTTTCCCTACTCATATCGCGCATCCGAACATATCTCCCATACATCAATGTATCGTTTTCCGTCTCTTTCTAGGAGAATGAGACATTGAATATTCGCCATACATTTTCTATGGGAAAATAAATTCCGCCATTTTGAATTTTTTTTCTATTCATCGAGTAGACCTTCGGACCCTGATCATCTCTTGCCAAGAAACCACACTTCCATCTTTTATACCCTCCGAGCTGGACACCGGCGAAATTTGTATGGCGGCCATCTTTTCTTCGCCATTTTGAATTTTTTTTCAGCTTTTTGGCAATTGGATGACGTCACAAATGACATTTGCTCGAGCACCCCCCACCTATCTTCAATACCTTAAGCGGGCCCTCCACCCGTCTCCGAAACCCTCAATCATCAGCTCTCTCCATAATTTTGGCTTACTAAGTTTTTGTTCTCTATACGACACTATCAGTGAAAAAAAAAATTTTCATACAAAATTTTACAGGAGTTTCTTAGTTGAAATTCTCGAAAATCTCCCCAAAAGTGGCAACACCGGTTGCATATCTCCATACTGCCAGCCGAGATACACAATCGATTCATACATATTGACTTTCCAAAATGTTGCCAACTGCCTCAAAAACGTGATCAAAATTTCGAAAAATTCAAAAAATTACAAAATGGCCGCCAACTCGTTTTGCAGAAATAAATTACATCGTTGTACAACTTTCCCATTAACTACAGGATATACCGCTCCCGATGACGTTTCAATCTTTCATCTCGCTCGCACCCACGCGAAATGATCGTCCCTGAAAAAAGACAATGTCGAAAATCACTTTTGCTTCGATAAATTCCAGTGTTGCCAGTCCTCGGCGACGAAAATACCTAAATGTCATTTGCACGAGCAAAACACGTAATCGCTCATACTCGGATTTTGCTAAAAGTGCGTATTTCGATTTTTTACAATTTCCCGAAAATCTTGAAATTTCCCTAAAAATGGGGAAATTTTTTCCCACCGATCTATACTTCGAGTCTATACGTACAACCGCTTCATAGAAGCCGAATCGCTCCGATGTTGCCAACTTTGAGATATTTAACTTTTAAAATTGCGTTTTTTCGTACCTCGAACAAAACGGCCGCCATGACAGCCGCCATCTTGAATTTTTAAAAATCACTCCCGTTCTGTCAAAATACAGGATAATTGTGGGCGAAACACGAAGAAATAGTTATCCTCGACTACCCCGTCTCGGATCTGTGGCGCCGCGGTTCGGGGTCGAAAAATCAAAATTTTCAAAACGCTGCGGCTCGGCCGCCATCTTGTTTTTCCAATTTTTTCTACATTTTCTATTAACCGTTTACTACTTTCTTCAAAGTTTGCAAAATTCAACGAAATCGGTTGGAAAACAACGGAGGTGCAAAAATCACATCGGCCGCCATCTTGTTTTTCCGAAATGTCATAATTTTTCCCCAGAGGGTTCCCGAATCCGAACACATCTTCCCTACATCATTATATCATTTTCCGTCTCTTTCTAGGAGAACAATTATGTCAATGAGTGAGTGAGTCAGTGAGTGGTAATCGAGCTATATATAGTATAATAACTAGTGTTTTGCTCGGTGCGCGAGCTGCTAAAGCAGCTCGCGTGACGTGGTTAGGTTTATGAGTTATATTAAACCGATTTGTTTATTAAGATACACAATTCACCACAAAAACCCACAAAACGACACCCATATCAATTTTTTTCTTAAAAAGTGCATGTCCGCCATATTGGATTTCAAAATAAATGTCTTTATCGAAATCAGCACCCTGGAAAACTCTGAAAACGACATCCATATCAATTTTTGTAAAAACGGGGTAGTTGAGGTTAATAAAGTAGGGTGCGTGGGTGCGCGGACCACTAAAGTGGTCCGCGAGCATGCAGAGTTTGTTCCACCGAGTAGACCTTCGGACCCTGATCATCTTTTGCCACGAAACCACTCTTCCATCTATTATAGCCTCCGAGATAGACACCGACGAAATTTGTACGGCGGCCATTTTGTTTTTCCAAAATTTTCCACTTTTTCTATTAATCGTTTAGTACATTCTTCAAAGATTGCGAGTTTCAACGAAATCGGTTGGAAAACAAAAGAGTTGCAAAAATCACGTCGGTCGCCATCTTGTTTTTCTGAAATTTCATAATTTTCCCCTACTCATATCGCGCATCCGAACATATCTCCCAAATATCAATGTATCGTTTTCCGTCTCTTTCTAGGAGAATGAGACATTCATAATCGCCATACAAAATGTATGGAAAAATAAATTCCGCCATTTTGAATTTTTTTTCTATTCATCGAGTAGACCTTCGGATCTTGATTCTCTTTTGCCAAGAAACCACACTTCCATCTTTTATACCCTCCGAGCTGGACACCGGTGAAATTTGTATGGCGGCCATCTTTTCTTCGCCATTTTGAATTTTTTTTCAGCTTTTTGGCAATTGGATGACGTCATGAATGACATTTGCTCGAGCACCCCCCACCTATCTTCAATACCTTAAGCGGACCCTTCACCCGTCTCCGATATCCTCAATCATCAGCTTTCTCCATAATTTTGGCTTACTAAGTTTTTGTTTTCTATATAACACCATCAGTGAAAAAAAAATTTTTCATACAAAATTTTACAGGAGTTTCTTAGTTGAAAATCTCGAAAATCTCCCCAAAACTGGCAACACCGGTTGCATATCTCCATACTGCCAGCCGAGATACACAATCGATTCATACATACTGACTTTCCAAAATGTTGCCAACTGCCTCAAAAACGTGATCAAAATTTCGAAAAATTAAAAAAAATACAAAATGGCCGCCAACTCGTTTCACAGAAAGATTTTACACGGTTTCATAATTTTCCTATTAACTACAGGATATACCGCGCCCGATGACGTTTCAATCTTTCCTCTCGCTCGTACCCACGCGAAAGGGGATACCGTGAAAAAGACCGTGTCGAAAATCACTTTTACTTTGATAAATTCCAGTGTTGCCAGTCTCCGGTGACAAAAATACCCAAATGTCATTTGTACGAGCAAAACACGTAATCACTCATACTCGGATTTTGCTAAAAGTGCGTATTTCGATTTTTTACAATTTCCCGAAAATCTTGAAATTTCCCTAAAAATGGGGTAATTTTTTCCCACCGATCTATACCTCGAGCCTATACGTACAACCGCTTCATAGAAGCCGAATCGCTCCGATGTTGCCAACTTTGAGATATTTAACTTTTAAAATTGCGTTTTTTCGTACCTCGAACAAAACGGCCGCCATGACAGCCGCCATCTTGAATTTTTAAAAACCACTCCCGTTCTGTCAAAATACAGGATAATCGTGGGAGAACCCAAGAAAAATAATTATCCTCGATTACCCCGTTTCGGATCTGTGGCGCCGCGGTTTGGGGTCGAAAAATGAAAATTTTGAAAGCGCTACGGCTCGGCCGCCATCTTGTTTTTCCAATTTTTTCTACCTTTTCTATTAACCGTTTACTACTTTCCTAAATAGTTGCGAGTTTAAACAAAATCGGTTGGAAAACAACGGAGCTGCAAAAATCACGTCGGCCGCCATCTTGTTTTTCCGAAATGTCATAATTTTTCCCCAGAGGGTTCCCGAATCCGAACACAACTCCCCCACATCACTATATCATTTTCCTTCTCTTTCTAGGAGAACAATTATGTCAATGAGTGAGTCAGTGAGTGGTAATCGAGCTATATATAGTATAACTAGTGTTTTGCTCGGTGCGCGAGCTGCTAAAGCAGCTCGCGTGACGTGGTTAGGTTTTACTATATGGTATTAAACCGAATTTATTTATTAAGATACGCAATTCACTCCGCAATACTTATAAAACGACACCTATATCAATTTTTTTCTTAAAAAGTGTATGTCCGCCATCTTGGATTTCAAAATAAATGTCGTTATCAAAACCAGCACCCTTGAAAACCCTGAAAAAGACATCCATATCATTTTTTGTAAAAACGGGGTAGTTGAGGTTAATAAAGTAGGGTGTGTGGGTGCGCGGACCACTAAAGTGGTCCGCGAGCATGCAGAGTTTGTTCCACCGAAAAGACCTTCGGACCCTGATCATCTTTTGCCAAGAAACCACTCTTCCATCTTTTATAGCCTCCGAGATAGACACAGACGAAATTTGTACGGCGGCCATCTTGTTTTTCCAAAATTTTCCACTTTTTCTATTAATCGTTTACTACATTCTTCAAAGATTGCGAGTTTCAACGAAATCAGCTGGAAAACAAAAGAGTTGCAAAAATCATATAGGCCGCCATCTTGTTTTTCTGAAATGTCATAATTTTCCCCTACTCATATCGCGCATCCGAACATATCTCCCATACATCAATGTATCATTTTCCGTCTCTTTCTAGGAGAATGAGACATTCATAATCGCCATACAAAATGTATGGAAAAATAAATTCCGCCATTTTGAATTTTTTTTCTATTCATCGAGTAGACCTTTGGATCCTGATTCTCTTTTGCCATGAAACCACACTTCCATCTTTTATACCCTCCGAGCTGGACACCGGCGAAATTTGTATGGCGGCCATCTTTTCTTCGCCATTTTGAATTTTTTTTCAACTTTTCGGCAATTGGATGACGTCATAAATGACATTTGCTCGAGCACCCCCCACCTATCTTCAATACCTTAAGCGGGCCCTTCACCCGTCTCCGATATCCTCAATCATCAGCTCTATCCATAATTTTGGCTTACTAAGTTTTTGTTTTCTATCTGACACCATCAGTGAAAAAAAAAATTTTCATACAAAATTTTACAGGAGTTTCTTAGTTGAAAATCTCGAAAATCTCCCCAAAAGTGGCAACACCGGTTGCATATCTCCATACTGCAAGCCGAGATACACAATCGATTCATACATATTGACTTTCCAAAATGTTGCCAACTGCCTCAAAAACGTGGTCAAAATTTCGAAAAATAAAAAAAAATACAAAATGGCCGCCAACTCGTTTCACAGAAAGATTTTACACGGTTTCATAATTTTCCTATTAACTACAGGATATACCGCTCCCGATGACGTTTCAATCTTGCCTCTCGCTCGCACCCACGCGAACCGATCGCCCCTAAAAAAGACCGTGTCGAAAATCACTTTTACTTTGATAAATTCCAGTGTTGCCAGTCTCCGGTGACAAAAATACCCAAATGTCATTTGTACGAGCAAAACACGTAATCACTCATACTCGGATTTTGCTAAAAGTGTGTATTTCGATTTTTTACAATTTCCCGAAAATCTTGAAATTTCCCTAAAAACGGGGTAATTTTTTCCCACCGATCTATACCTAGAGTCTATAAGTACAACCGCTTCATAGAAGCCGAATCGCTCCGATGTTGCCAACTTTGAGATATTTAACTTTTAAAATTGCGTTTTTTCGTACCTCGAACAAAACGGCCGCCACGACAGCCGCCATCTTGAATTTTTAAAAACCACTTTCATTCCGTCAAAATTCAGGATAATCGTAGACGAAACCAGAAAAAAATTATTAGTTTCAATTTCCCGTTTCGGATCTGTGGCGCCGCGGTTCGGGGTCGAAAAATCAAAATTTTGAAAACGCTACGGTTCGGCCGCCATCTTGTTTTTTCAATTTTTTGGACATTTTCCATTAATCGTTTACTATTTTCTTCAAAGATTGCAAAATTCAACGAAATCGGTTGGAAAACAACGGAGCTGCAAAAATCACGTCGGCCGCCATCTTGTTTTTCTGAAATGTCATAATTTTTCCCCAGAGGGTTCCCGAAACCAAACACAACTCCCCCACATCATTATATCATTTTCCGTCTCCTTCTAGGAGAACAATTATGTCAATGAGTCAGTCAGTCAGTGAGTGGTAATCGAGCTATATATAGTATAACTAGTGTTTTGCTCGGTGCGCGAGCTGCTAAAGCAGCTCGCGTGACGTGGTAATGTTTAGCTTTATTGTATTAAACCGAATCGAGTTATTAAGATGCAAAATTCACCGCGAAAACACCATAAAACGACACCCATATCGATTTTTTTCTTAAAAAAGGCATGTCCGCCATCTTGGATTTCAAAATAAATGTCTTTATCAAAATCAGCACCCTGGAAAACTCTGAAAACGACATCCATATCATTTTTTTGTAAAAACGGGGTAGTTTAGGGTAATAAAGTAGGGTGCGTGGGTGCGCGGACCACTAAAGTGGTCCGCGAGCATGCAGAGTTTGTTCCACCGAGTAGACCTTCGGACCCTGATCATCTTTTGCCAAGAAACCACTCTTCCATCTTTTATAGCCTCCGAGATAGACACCGACGAAATTTGTACGGCGGCCATCTTGTTTTTCCAAAATTTTCCACTTTTTCTATTAATCGTTTACTACATTCTTCAAAGATTGCGAGTTTCAACGAAATCGGTTGGAAAACAAAAGAGTTGCAAAAATCATATAGGCCGCCATCTTGTTTTTCTGAAATGTCATAATTTTTCCCTACTCATATCGCCCTTCAAAACATATCTCCCCTACATTATCGTATCGTTTTCCGTCTCTTTCTAGGAGAATGAGACATTCAATATTCGCCATACAAAATGTATGGGAAAATAAATTCCGCCATTTTGAATTTTTTTTCTATTCATCGAGTAGACCTTTGGATCCTGATCCTCTTTTGCCAGGAAACCACACCTCCATCTTTTATACCCTCCGAGCTGGACGCCGGCGAAATTTGTATGGCGGCCATCTTTTCTTCGCCATTTTGAATTTTTTTTCAGCTTTTTGGCAATTGGATGATGTCATGAATGACATTTGGTCGAGCACCCCCCACCTATCTTCAATACCTTGAGCGGACCCTTCACCCGTCTCCGAAACCCTCAATCATCAGCTCTCTCCATAATTTTGGCTTACTAAGTTTTTGTTTTCTATACGACACCATCAGTGAAAAAAAATTTTTTCATACAAAATTTTACAGGAGTTTTCTAGTTGAAAATCTCGAAAATCTCCCCAAAAGTGGCAACACCGGTTGCATATCTTCATACTGCCAGCCGAGATACACAATCGATTCATACATACTGACTTTCCAAAATGTTGCCAACTGCCTCAAAAACGTGATCAAAATTTCGAAAAATTAAAAAAAATACAAAATGGCCGCCAACTCGTTTTGCAGAAATAAATTACATCGTTGTACAACTTTTCCAATAACTACAGGATATACCGCTCCCGACGACGTTTCAATCTCTCCTCTCGCTCACACCCACGCGAAACGATCGCCCCTAAAAAAAGACCACGTCGAAAATCATTTCTTCTTTGATAAATTCCAGTGTTGCCAGTCTCCGGTGACAAAAATACCCAAATGTCATTTGTACGAGCAAAACACGTAATCACTCATACTCGGATTTTGCAAAAAGTGCGTATTTCGATTTTTTACAATTTCCCGAAAATCTTGAAATTTCCCTAAAAATGGGGTAATTTTTTTCCTCCAATCTATACCTCGAGCCTATACGTACAATCGCTTCATGGAAACCAAAACGGTCCGATGTTGCCAACTTTGAGATATTTAACTTTCAAAATTGCGTTTTTTCGTACCTCTAACATAATGGCCACCACGACAGCCGCCATCTTGAATTTTTAAAAACCACTCCCATTTTGTCAAAATAGAGGATAATCGTCGGCGAAACCAAAAAAAAATATTATCCTCGATTACCCCGTCTCGGATCTGTGGCGCCGCGGTTCGGGGTCGAAAAATCAAAATTTTCAAAACGCTGCGGCTCGGCCGCCATCTTGTTTTTCCAATTTTTTCTACATTTTCTATTAACCGTTTACTACTTTCTTTAAAGATTGCAAAACTCAACGAAATCCGTTGGAAAACAACGGAGCTGCAAAAATCACCTCGGCCGCCATCTTGTTTTTCCGAAATGTCATAATTTTTCCCCAGAGGGTTCCCGAAACCGAACACAACTCCCCCACATCATTATATCATTTTCCGTCTCTTTCTAGGAGAACAATTATGTCAATGAGTGAGTGAGTCAGTCAGTGGTAATCGAGCTATATATAGTATAATACGAAATACAACAAAACTGAATCGCAACAATGTGGTTTTGGCTAAATTATCACTTGGCCGCAAATTATGCATAGGTTACAATTAAACATGATAAATAGAATGGATTGAAAAGCGAAAATCCGTACAAATTGCATGTATTGTATTACTATTGACATACGATAAAATTTGTAAGTTATTTTTTTATCGCACTATTTGATTTGGTTTTTATTAGAGACTAGGGGAGGCTAGATTCAGTCTCTAGTGTAAATACTGAGGGCACATGATGCGTTTTCGGTTTTCAAGTTGTAAGCATATTTTGCGGAAATAAAATCAACTGAAGTGAATTGTTTCAGCCACGGCTCATCTGACAGCCACAGATTAATAATAATAAGTTCAACTTCGATGGTTTCAGTTATATTTTCTCTTTAAATTTGAAACCATACCGTATGTCCCATCACAAGTTGTTTTTGCTGCAAACAAAAAATGACAACCAACATATAGGTATGTTTTAGGTATATATGTAGAATACATTTTCTAAAACTTTCCGTAATCGCAGTAAGTAAGATATTCAACGTACAAAATAATCATATATAAGCGGACGGAAATAAGGAATGATAATAATACATATCTTGGCAATTTATGTATACAAACAAAAATTATGCGATGGCATAATAGAATGTGGACTCGCAACAAGGGTACTAGACAAACCAAGCCCCGCTGAATTTATAGAGCATATTATATTTCATCTAAACCCAGTTGCCAATTGCTCCGTAAAGTCGGATTTTTATTGGAATGATTCTATTTATCCATTCAAAATACTTGGCTCGCTACTATACCTAGTTTTGCCGAGTTCACTGAATCGAATTTAACTCGACATAGAATTGAATGCTCGAAGTTTATTACTATGCTATTATCTGTGACAGAGCCAAGAACGTAAATATTATGTATTTTGCATTCAAATATCGTGAATTCATAATAGTTGATGTAGGATGGGGGATATAGAGATGTAGTAACTCGGTAAGTAGTTGTTTTCTTTGTATAAGAGATAGTGGTAGTGTACATTGACAAAATTGATCGATATAATTGGACCAATATCAAATATCGGCGAATCCAACAAAACTATCGTAGCAATATACTTACCCGTGAATCAATTTCTAATATTCAAAATTTCGAAGATTCAATCTTGACTCCAACTTGAAAAGCACAGCGGTAAAACAACAAACGTCACATGAAACCATTAACATAAAAAAGTGGACAAAGAAATACAAAAAAAATATTAGTAGTCCTTAAAATGCCAAACAAGAGTGTGTACCCCTGGATAAGTTTAACTTATTGAATATTTTTTTGGGTAAATTAGAAAGATAGAATATCTAATCATTAAATAAAAAAAAACTAATTTACATAGTATAAAAAACTTTGATTTGATTTAAATCAATTTAAATCGAAGATTATTTAGGACAAACTCAAATATAAATTAAATGCCGTGTCGCACGTTTAAGCCCATTTTTATTTAATTTGCAGAAGAGGGTGGTTCGAGCTCCTGTTTTACACGTCTACCTATTTACTATTCTCTATTTACAGTGGGTTTAAACGAGATTCTCTTCAATTGGAATTCAATTTACCGTCAAAATGGACGTTAGGCCTCATTTGGCGAAGTATTCCCTCGCCGAATGCTCACACTATTCTGTGCTTGTTTCGTAAACAGTGTTTAAGGTAATTTTGCAGAACCAAGACCCTTTTTGCCCGACTATCAGAAGCAGGGTCATGTTTTAGGCACAGTTTAAGTTTGAAATCTATAGAGCGCACTTTAACTTTGCTTACTTAGACTTATGTTTAGGTTAATAGTCTTCTTTTATCCCGGATAATCAAAGAGTTCTCACGGGGTTAAAGCACAAGGAGATATTTTTAAAAGAATAAATAAATCCACATAGACAAAGTTGCGGACATCTAATAAAGTCATTATTCAATCAATTATTATTATTCATATCTACGTCTGGAACCTTTTTTTCGGTTCTGAGACCGATACTTGTAGACTCGCCACGTTTTTTTAATTAACTTGACCTTTTCAACTTTTCATTTTGCGTGAGAAAATAATGTAAAGGTGATTTTAATTAACTTTCTTTTTAATTTAAAGTGGTTTGGTGAGGTAAAGTTATTAGCTGGAATCCTATTGAGTTAAGTATGTAATTAGTAATTACCTACTAGCTTTTTACTTTTTTTTTGATTCTATTATCAGGTGCACGCACGGGAGTGCCCTTGCCAAGGCGAGCTAAAGGACGGGGCACTACCTACCTCTTCTGGAAGCGTTTCGTCGTTTTTTTACTCTAAAATTATTCTTTTACTTCGCCTTCGTCTGCATGGGCGATTTTTGTTTCTTAACTGTAATTCCATTGCAAGTTTTAAAATACATAGCGTTGCAAAGAGTCGTTAGTGGAGTTGAAGCGTGGTTGACATTGAATTAAAAACCCATCTTAACATAACAAAATACAAAATTTAAAAACCGCTGACACAAAACTCTCTAAAAAGTAAATAACTTTCAAACGGCTGAACCGATTTTCTTGGACTATAGCTAAGAACACTCTCGATCAAGCCACCTTTCAAACAAAAAAACTAAATTAAAATCGTTTCATTGGTTTAGGAGCTACAATGCCACAGACAGATACACAGATGCACACATCAAACTTATAACACTCTTCTTTTTGGGTCGGAGGCTAAAAACGACACCATACGGTGGCAAAACAACAAATGGGTTCACACGTAATATTAATGACTTAGATTTTATCCAAAGATCTCAAAACTTAGGTATACTACAGTCCTAGTTTGTGACAAATACAGCGTGGTTGACATTGTATTTTAAAAGCCATTTTAAAATGCTATACCACGGTACTAAAACAGTAAGTAAAATAGTAAGTAACTTCATACATAATAATATTTAATGGTTTAGATTTCCCTAAGAACCTACTCAGAACTTATATTACGGTTCTAGTTTGCGGCAGATATAGCGTGGTATCTAACCATATGCGAGACATTACGACAGCCGTTAAAGTTAAATAACTCTAACGATATAGTGCCATGACAGTCATTATCACGCGGCCTTTGCATGAAACCTATGGTCGTTTCGTAAATCAAATCTAGACAATAGATATTTACCATCCGGCAGTCAAAAGCCATTATAACCTTGTGGTTAAGACGTTCGCCTCCTATTCGGAGGGTCGGAGGTTCCATCCCGAGCACACACCTACCTTTTCGGAGCTAGGAGTATGTGTACGGTGAAGGAAACAACGCGATATGAGAAAATCTACGTGTCCGAGAGTTCTCCATAATGAAAACCACTTGATTCGTTGCTCCGTTGTGACGTAATGGAAGGACAAACCAACAAACAAGCACACTTTTGCATTTATAATATGGGTAGTGGTAATATTACTGAAGCAATAAGACTTAGGCAACTTAACATGCCACTCTAATATAAAATACAAAGGAGTTGGATTTGGCGATAACCCAAAATTGTACTAATGGGGTCGCAAGCAAAATTGTTCCAATGAATTAAATGCCTCACTGCTTGATGTATGTAGATAAGTACTCGTATAACGACAACGAACTAAATTATGGATAATACTTAAACAAGTGATTATAAACTGAAATTAAAGGTCTTAAAATACCTACTGAATATGAATTACTTAAATACTAAATGAACAAAAAATTGAGGGCGAACACAAATATTGAAAACGGCGACTTGAAATGGGTACGGAATCCGAAAAATGAAAATTCAGTCACCAACTAAGACCATGAAACTTCGGAATATGAAAAATAATATAGCTGATCTCAGATTTACTTCATTAAACCCTTACAAGTTTAATTATGCAAAGTAATTTGCATGCATGTTCGGGTAAAGAGATTAAGCGAAGCAAAGCGGACAGTAAATATATCAGAGCGACACGGACATTCATCTTGGGGATGAAAAACGCCCCACCTTTAAACGATTTACGAGAGTTATCCGCTGCGCTGGTGAACGTTTGAATTTCTACGTGATCTACCAATTTTATTTATTTGCTCCTTGTATTTTATTGAAATTTATATAATAATAGGGGATGCCCGCGGCTTCGCCCGCGTGGATTTCGATTTTTTTAGATCCCATGGGAACTCTTTGATTTTCCGGGATAAAAAGTAGCCTATGTCCTTCCCCGGAATGTATTCCAAGTCTGTACCAAATTTCATTAAAGTCGGTTCAGCGGTTGGGCCGTGAAAACGTAGCAGACAGACAGACAGACAGGCAGACAGACAGACAGACACACTTTCGCATTTATAATATTAGTATGGAAGTATGGATTAAATGAGACCCGCAACTTCACGTGGGTTTATGTTTTTAAAAACCCCATGGGAAATCTTTAATTTTCCGGGATATAAGGTAGCCTATATGTGTCTCCTGGATGCGATCAGATCAGTTCAGAAATTACCTACAAAAGTACAGAAGGTACATGGGTAGGTACAAGTTACAAAAATAATCATCTTGCAAAAAATAGAACAACAACCTATTTGCGTAGAAATGGTTCTTTCCAGGATCCAATAAACCAGATACTCATACGAATTTGTATTGAAATATATCCTAAACGAGATCCTGCAAAAACCATTCATGCATAGAACAGAATGTCGCCATGAAAACGGACCCTTAGGGTCTTATTAATTAAGAACCTTTGAAATATGTGACAGTTAAAGGCCTTCGCAAACGAGGACTTAGGTACTTGGATGTATCTAACAGAAAATTCTTAGTTCAAAGAATGGAAATATTTGCTTTCGCTTTTAACAGCCTTCCTCCGAAAATGGTTGCCATGAAAATTGGAAGTCCATTTTGCTAAAGTGCATGAGACTACAATCGCTTTAAAAAAAACACTTTAGGATAGCTTCACGTTACCTACAAGCTTGAGTTAAACTATTAAACATCATGCATTAAGAGTCAAAAAATCGGTCAATTGCGAGTCGGACTCGCACACAAAAGGTTCCGTACCCATAGTGCAAGAAAAAACATTTTTTTTTGTATTTTTTTTATTATTTGTTGTTAAAGTGGCAATAGGAATACATATACTGTGAAAATTTCAACTCTCTACCTATTACGGTTCCCTCTGACAGACAGACGGATAGACGGTCCGGAGGAGACTTAGTAGTAGGGTCCCGCTGGTACCCTGCTGGTACGGGTCCCTAGATACTTAGTGACCCTTCCTAATGATTTCAAGGATGTGAACTAATAAACATTTTAAAGTAAACATACCTATTATTATCTTATTTATTCTTGTTACATTACCCAGTTCTGACTTTCTGACACATGTAAAAGAAAATTTATGCAAACATTGTAAAGCGAAGGGGCGTGAAAATCCCTGACTTTCTAAATAATGTAAACAAACCTAGGGAGGAAAACATTAATATACATGAGCTTAGCTAGTTTTCGCTAGAAACCTAGATTTTTACTCTCGTCAGTGAATAAAGTCTAGGTATTGCGTGACTTCAGCTTTGATGTTATCTACGAAGTCGAGCTTCTAACTAGTTCTACTATCTATTCTGCGCCTTCACTTGTTATCACTGAGTTGGCTTTGTAGCAATAAAACAGAATGGCTATAATAAGACTGTACTATTACTATGAAAAGATAAAGTTTGTAAGTTTGTTTGTAGGGGGTAATCTCTGTAGATACTGAACAGATTTTTAATTTTTTCATTATTTCTGAGTTACATAGACGATATTTTATTTTCAAAAAAAAATCAGATCCTTACGAAAATTGTAATAAGCTACCCGGGCAAAGCCGGGGCGGGTTGCTACTATTAGATAAATGTAAAAGTTGTTAATTACTAGAAAATTTAAGTCTACTAGAGACTATAGACTAATAACGTTTATAAATATCTCACATTCTTTTTTATTTTAATCGATAATTTAAAATTTAACTGACTGAGGTTGGTACATCACCCTATTTAATCATCAAAAACAAATTTTTGGGGCTTTAAAAGTCGATGTGTATAGCACTCTAAGCACCAATACGAACAACTAGAAGAATTACTACTAACTAGAAAACTAGAATAATATTATCTTCCATCAAAAATATCAACAGAACCGATCAACAAAAATCAGAAAACCTACCTCCAAATTTTGGATACCAAGAGCTTTTAACCATTAACTTAACCACTAATTAACTTAACCATTGCAATTGATTAACGCTATCATTACTTACAACAATCTTGACTAGTCATTTACTTTCTTAAGTAGGTACGTCTAAATGCAAAAAAGCTATCAGTTCTAATATTCCTTCCACATTGTAAGAAGTGTTATCAAAGGGGACGACGAACCTTTTGGCAGAACTCCAAAATGCTACTAATTGTGTCACATACAAGGCCGCTACCATCAAGAACAAACATATTATTTACTTAGACATATTCTTACATAATTTATGTTTGCTCATTATGAAACGGTTCTATTCTTGACTAGTTTTGCAGGCGGCTCCACTTGCCTTTGCTGTTAAACCAAATACCTAGTTAGGGTCAAGGCATATTGTAGTAGAGACGGAACAAAGCGATGCCTCTTGTTTAAAATCTCACAATATGAACTCAATTTATTTTTTCTTACATAATGTTACATAATATTGTTTTCTTTTAGTAAAAAGAAAAATGCGCATGTTCATCGCGCAAATATGAAAATAAAATTTATGCTCTACGCACATTACGCATGCACATTAAAAACAAGTGTAAATTAAAAATTTATAACACCCCCGACAAGTGAAGGTTACAGTAACTAGAACAGAGCTTTCAAACGGCTGAACGGATTTTCTAGGATTACAGCTAAGAACACTCTCGATCAAGCCACCTTTCAAACAAAAAAAAAACTAAATTAAAATCGGTTCATTAGTTTAGGAGCTACGATGCCACAGACAGATACACAGAAACCCAGATACACAGATACACACGTCAAACTTATAACACCCCTCTTTTTGGGTCGGGGGTTAAAAAAGACTTGTGTACAGTAGTAAATAGAAGCGAGCTGTATTTACACAGAAACCCAGATACACAGATACACACGTCAAACTTATAACACCCCTCTTTTTGGGTCGGGGGTTAAAAAAGACTTGTGTACAGTAGTAAATAGAAGCGAGCTGTATTTACACAGAAACCCAGATACACAGATACACACGTCAAACTTATAACACCCCTCTTTTTGGGTCGGGGGTTAAAAAAGACTTGTGTACAGTAGTAAATAGAAGCGAGCTGTATTTACGTTACGCGCTGCTCAGCCAATGTGATGGCAAAGTCGCGCGACCGGTAAGTACGCTACTACCGCGCTGTTGTTGTATTGCATTTAAATATGGCTAAATCAACCACACCTTAAATCTTAGACCATATCATCACTTTCGATCAGATGTGATTGTGGTCAAGCGCTTGCCTATACTGAATAAAAAAAATGATAACCGTGATTATACCAGGTTGGATTTAGAGTTTTGGAAAATCCCATGGGACCTCTTGGATTTTCTGAGATGAATTGTAGCCTATATTTGGCTCTGAGATACCAAGTCTCAAAAATTTCATTAAAATTGGTTTAACGGATGGGCTATGAGAAGGAAAAGACATTCACATTTACAATGTTAGATAACGTTATAGACATACAGCAATATTAGTGCTTTGTATCTCCTAACTAAAATGGATATTGAATTACGCACGACTTACGTAATTTAGTGGAAGCAATAACGTAGCAGTGTTCATAAAATTAATCGTTCACGGAACAATGTAAGCAACGTTTGAGAGCTCTAACCGTAGAGAATTTCGTTATTGTTTCATTCCGTAGCCCCGCAAGCCCACGACCATGATCGATGCACGGTACATTTGAATAATCGCTTTGAGGGACGCCCTGTCACAAGTACACTAGTTCAGATTCCTTTGCGGGAAGCAGGCGGGTAGAAAACAACAAAAGGGGTCGAGACAATCTTCTCTGAATTTGCTTCGCTCGAAGTTTTGCTACGTGAAAATTTCGCAATGCATTTTAAGCAAACACAATCCATATTTTGTCTTTCTGCACTTTCAAACTCGTCCGTGTACGAAGATAAAGCTAGGGTGCATTTTTTATGAATACTTTGCAAAGGAATTTACTTTGGCTAAAGTTGGCGATAAATACCATTTTGGCAAATATTAAAGTGAGACAAAGAGTGCGTTTAGTAGCAGGTTTACGTTTTTTTCTCTGTTGTTCAAAACATATAATTACTTACATTAACTCTAAACACAGATAGCCTTATACCTACTGTTCTAATTCATCATCATAATGATCAACCCTTCGTCGGTCTACCATTGAGCACGGATCTCCAATGAGAAGGGCTTAGGTCATAGTCTGCTGCGTTGGCCCAGTGTGGATTGGCAGACTGTTCTAATTAAATGTTGTAAAATATTTCAATATCGTATTCATTGTTTTTTTTTTTAATTGCACACTAATATTATAAATGCGAAAGTTTGTATGTGTAAGTGTGTGTGTTTGTTACTCTTTCCCGTAAAAAATACTGGACAGATTTAGCTGAAATTTGGAATGAAGACTAAACCCTGAATTAACACATGGGCTACTTTTTATTGCGGAAAATCAAAGAGTTCCCACGTGATTACTGAAATCTACATCCACTCGAACGAAGTAGCGGACATCAGCTAATAATAGTATAATCTTTTCAAAAGCATTCCTAGTAAAAGAATAAAATTAATGATCACCTACCATAATTATATAAGTATAATTATTTTACAGCTATCTTAAAAAAATATTTAAAACTTTCCAATTGCTGGCTGGTCCAAGCTGCCTACACTCGCGTGGGATTTCGGAAAATTCTTTGTTAAGTATAGCGTAGACCCTTGTAGCGAAGCGTAGACGTTACAGAGAAAACATACATTATACAAAATCTCTTTCTAGACCCTGCGGTTTTGAACTCTACGTTGGTATGTATTTATAGATAGAGAAATACTTAAAAGATCGGGAGACGATATAACGTGCCATAAATATATCAGACCGACAAGGGTATTCATCTTGAGGATGGGAACGCCCAACCTTTAAACGATTTACGAGGGAAAAGGACGCTTCCATGGTAAACACCAACACGAGCTTTTAAAATATGAATAAATTGCTTTATTCATGCTTCGACGAACCTTAACAGACGATCGGATATGATCCGACGGATCTGTTCGGACTATATCCTATCATCTGTAAGGCTATGGACAGTGAATTGACCCTCAATGGCTCCACGGTTAAAGCGGACTGCAATCCGAAGGGTCGGTGGAGGTTCAAATCCCACCCGTTGCACTGTTGTAAAATTTTGTGATTCATGAGTAAAAATCGCAATCTTTAATATTTTGTTTCTTTACATAATGGCTTTTCTGAAAAAAACTCAGTGTTTTTGAAAATGAAATTTTTTTTACTAACTGATGCGTTTCCATCACTTGTAATATACTTATAATATTGTAATGTTATTATTAAAATCGTGTTTATTGGTTGGTTTTTCTTTAATCACGTTGAATTAACGTAGTTTATGCATGAATTTAAGTAAAGACGTGGATAGTAACTACTAGGCTACTTTTTATCCGAAAAAAAAACAAAGCGAGAATTAAGATTTTTGAAAAATCTTAATTCTAATCTAAGTCGGCCTTCAGAATAAAGGTGAGGTCTGTGTAGTGATTGATAGAGTTTGACTCATTGGAATACAAATAAGCAATTAATTTTTAATTAGTAGCTTTCAAATATATCACAAACATTATATGATTGATTACCTAAAACATATTTTGCAAAAGTAATCAAGGCTTCAACAGACTCATATCTAGGTATTCTTTTATACATACAAATAAAGGTTTATGAATTCGCTTTGATAGATTTTTTAAAATGGTTTTCAAAAGTTGTTACTGTAATAGACTTTTCTCATTATAGAGCTTTTTAATGAGAAGCTCAACACTATAATGGGTTTGGTTATTTGTTATTTCGCCGTAACTGGGAACGACCGCAGGCTGTCAAGTCCGCTATTAGAAGGAAAACTAACCGGATTTATATTTCGCTAGTACCTACCTAAAGGCTGAAATATCTGAAATAGCTGAAAATTTGTTAGTTTCACTAAAATATTCCGCTTAGCGCAGCCATTAGGTACATTGTCTCTGAGTCATAAATAATGCTCTTAAAATTTTAATGGTAGGTGCTTAGCTACTTTCGCACAATTGAAACGTTAATGTAAGTTTCATTGAAAAATGTTCTAGATATTTGTTATTTTTTAGCTTTGTAAACGCTAATATTATTTTTCAATGTTGAGAACACTTTACTTTCTATATATCTATTACCTAACATGCAAAACCACAAGAAAGCTTTGTAGCACCTAGTGTTTTGGTTAATGATGCAGGGTCCGTGTTTCTTTGTTTAAACTCTTTATTCCACATAACAAAAGTAGAATGTACACAGGCAAACTTAATACCTAGAGGTATTCTTTTTAAGATAACCCTTGGTAATAGAAAAACAGTGCGTAGGCCGTAGATAGAGTGAAAGATGCAAAAAATGACCATGTCTCTATGAAAAGTACTATATTTACTTACTTAACCATGCAAGTCTGTTAACGTTGGGAATCCAAGGTACTAGAATAGTCATCTCACACCGGAAAGAACAGGGAAAGCAAAGTTGCAGGGAGCTGCTGGATTCAGGCGGCGCAAGATCGTGGCGTGTGGAAGTACATGAGACCTATGCCCAATGGAATCCGTTAAAGTCTTTAGGTCTAATTTTAATCCACACAATTTTCAAGCTTTTATATTCTTATTTCTTAACGATTAGTTTTATAAGTATAATAGCGCGTTATCGCTCGTATTAAATTAAGTGGTGCCAAGTTTAAAGCCACCTTCGCGCTTAGGTGGCTCGGTTTTATTGCATTTTTACACGAAAACACCGCACTGGGCGCATTTCACGTACAAAAAGCCACGAATGAGCCGTTCGAGCGAGTTTCCACTACACTATTTAGATGAAAACCAGTGCTAGAGTATGTTTACGTACACCGATTCGGATCTGTTAAAAGTCGTAAGCCGATATTTCAGGTTTTACCCACTCGTGGTTGTTTATAAATGAAGAGTTTCCAAAATAAAGTAACTATTTATTCTTAGCAGTAGCTAAGAACACTTGGGGTTCCAAAGTTCTAGAATAGCGACCTTGCACTTGGGACCACAGCAATGGCAACCCCTTACTAGGTGTCGCATAGTGATGCCGCTGGATTCAAGCGGCGGCGCAAGACCGTCAAATCTGGAAATCTCTAGATACTCGTATAACAAGAGACAACAAGAGTCTACAAGAGACTTTTGTCCTGCAGTGGACATCTATCGGTTGACAATGATGGTGATGATAAGTTCTTTAGATCTACTACTTATATTTTAAAAAAATTACCGTTAAGGTCGCCCTTTGTTTTATAAAGTGTAAATGAATATTTTTCCCCGCAACTATGCGTAAAGCTTGTTATAGGAGCAGGTACGGCAATAATGCAACGCAAGTGGACTTTGAACCGCTTACTTTTCAGATTACTGTCCACTCATTTACCTGTAGAGCTACTGAGGCTTTTGATTTTTAAAGTGAACAAAGTTGAATTTATATGGGATTTTCTTTATGAATTCTACTGACACTATTTTTTTTTTTGTTTATATCTATGGCGTACCTATTACCTTTGAAATTTGAACCCAACTTTAGTATTTTCGACACTTGGGAAAACGGAGGCTCTAGAACAACGGAAACTCGCTCGTATAATGGGATTACTGACGATAAAGTGCGCCGCGTTATACGCGCAAAGGAACATAATTCGCGCTATTTAGATGAAAAATGACTTCAGTGCCGTAAACTACTTTATACGTACCGCCACATAGTTGCCGTTATTTATAAGGGTGCTTCTTCAAACTAGCATGTTGCCTCTATTTTAACATTATCTGCGTATTACGCCCCAAAAACTGGTTTCAGATGTTTTGTGAGATCAGTCAGGCATCCAGACCATCTTCATTTAAGAAAATCTTCATTTATATAGGAAAAGGAAATACAAAAACAACCAGTCTTCACCCTACGTACTCAAAATTCCACGAACGCGTACTTAGCGATTTGCTTCCTCGTCTCTTATTCGAACCGCTATGAAGGATAATATTATGGGAACGCCCTTCTAGAATCAGTTTTCCCGTCTACCTTTATTATGAGAGACCTTTAAGTTAAGACTGAATAGGCATCTTTCAAGCAAGCGCTCTCCATCTTATGCTGCATCATCACTTGTCAGCTGCAGGACTGATTGCAGCCAAGCGTAGTCTATTTAAAAAAAATACTTACTAAAGTAAAATAAAGCTACATTACAAAAATATTGACTTTAGAAAGGTTTTTAAATGATTAAAAGTCAAACAGATGGGGCATGGATGGGACGAATTTGGAAACTGTCAACTTCCATCCGCCTCCAAGCCGTCAAACTGCCAGTCACAGCTTTTCACAGTTCAGACATCGCGGAAGAAAAATTAGCAAATTTCATTTTTTCAAGAGATCTGGAAGATTCGATGATTGATGAATATGTCAACGTTGTTACTCAAAATAATTACCTACTAACAGAATACTAAACAAATAGGATCAATTTTGCTCATCGATATGAAAATTCCATACATATTAGATTTCGTAGACCTCTGCGTAGAACGCGGCCACACTTGCGCGCGTCATGAACGTGGCAATGCGATGCGGAACGCGATGCGGAAGCGTCCACGACGCGAATTTATACGTGCCTGGTGATCGCGCAGATGGGCTTGGTACCCATCTACGCAACTACACCTATCGTGGGAGTTGAATGCCGCCGCGCGGCTGATGTATGCTTCGCAGTCGCTTTGGTCGCGCAGGTTTGGATGATGCTTAAGTAGGTAAGTATGGTACAAGATTTTTATACCATTTCTGCCTACAATGAATTGACATCATCATCACATTACCAGCAACTCTGTAGCTTGTTTGAATCTTGGTAAGTATTGGCAAGCTTTCTTCCTGAGTAAAATATTTTGTTCCAATTCAACTTCAGGTAGATGTTACATATTTTATTCTATTTATATTCCATTCTTTCTAAAATTCTAACCATATCCACATTTACGGAAAATTCAAGCAGTTTGCATACATACGAGTACCATGCCAGGAAATGCAAATCGTTGCAGCACCAAGTATCACCCTGAAAATGCAAATCCGGTGGTCAAACTTTGCCAAGATTCATGCATTAAACATACTTCCTTCAATACTTGCACATTTTAGGAATGGCCAAACAAAACTCGTGGCGACAGCGATGCCCGATGGCAACTTGTTAACGCTTTCTGAAATTATTCAGGAACTATATGAAAGCGCTATATAGTTGTCGTCGTCAACCGCTAGATGATTGAGACCTTATTATAATGTCCATTGCTGGACTTCCACACGCCGCGATCTTGTGCTCTAGCTTGGATCTAGCGGCTCTCTGCGACTCATATTTTGATGTCGTCTGATGATGCCGTCTAGTGAAGGACTGCCAACGCTGCGCCTTCAATAATTACTACGTTAGGAATAAACTAGAGACCTGTGACACGCGGACAGACAGACAGACAGCAGAGTGACATTAATAGGGCTCCGTTTTTATCCTTTGGGTACGGAACCCTAAAACATAGATTCATGGAAAGATATTTGGAGAACTCTTAAATCGTTATATGAAATCTTCTCAAAGAAATATTACAAGTGAAACATTTTATATTACAGGAGCAAAGGATCTTTTTCATATATAATATTATTGTTGTCAGAAATATATTTACAGCCGAAACCATCATTCTAATGTGGAGTTTTATAAATGAAACCTCAAACAAGTCAGAAGCAGGAAATTACAGAGCCGCAAATAATGGGCCCAAATGTCGGCGACAGGCTTAATGTGTTCTACACTCCATACACAGAATACTTCATGTGTTCAAAAAGTGTAGAGACAATCAGTACCCTCAGTATGAGATATATTTCTCACCAATATAATATTCGAGAGTCGAAACAAAATAACGTCAAAGTAAAAAAGGGCCATTTTACTTCAACGCTAAAGTATTTCCACTCTCAAATACTATCAACGTTGGTGAGAAGTAAAATCTTGTACTGATGATACTGTTATACTAATCTATACTAATATTATAAAGAGGTAAAGTTTGTAAGTTTGTTCCTAGGAAATAATCTCTGGAACTTCTGAATCGATTTTGAAAATTCATTTCCAAAAAATTAGAGATCGTTACGAAAATTCCAATAAGCTACGCGAAACCGGGGCGTGTCGCTAGTAAGATATGACACGCGTAACGAAAATTACGCTGAACAACTGGCTCAGTAATGTATAAAACTTATTTCTAGTTATTTCGGCCTTAGATTTTCATGGAACTGCTAGAAAATACTTCACAAGTAAATAAGACGTGTAGACACGAACTGATTTCAATTTTAAGAAACACGTGTAACCATAATTTCCACGAACAACGAGCTAAACGAAATAAAGAAATTGTCTGAAGATTTGGGGCTTAGATTTATGGGAACCTTCTAGATTTAGAAAATGCCTCACGTGTACCTACAAAAAATGTAAAGATAAACTGCTAAGTAGGTAGGCGGTACATTTCGACTCATGGATCGAAAATATACGCGAACAACTGCCTGAATAAGTAGGTAATGGAATAACATTCATATGTATGAAACTTGTCTATTTAGATTTGGGGCTTAGATTTAGGATTACCCATTCCAGAAAATACCTCGCATATACACAGTGTAGAGACGAACTGTTACACATTAGTGATACTTGAAAGGAGAATAGCCGTTAACGCAATAAAACATTGAAAATAATTTTTTTTCTCTCTCGTCTGACTTTACAAAGATTAGTAACTTTGTAGTTATTTGTAACAAGTTAGTTAAACTGTACAAATATGGACCCCGTCTGTGCCGGCGCTCGCCGACACACGCACGGCACCCCCTTAGAGCGCTTTTCAGTCAGTTTTAACAAAAAAAACACTCCAAAAAGGCAAAGCACGCCCGCCAGCTAACACCAACACAGACGAAGTCCAAATAAAATATTACTTGTGTATATTTTTCTTGTTTACGGTTAAAGCTTTTCAAGAGTTTTATAAATGAATTACATAAATAATTTTATACATCGATCCACAGTCCAGGTTGTAACCAGAACGCTAGCAAATACTTAACGCGGTTACACCCTGTATAGTGTAAATAAAATATTAAAATGTATGAGTCGAATTATGTCAACGTGTTCTACATGTACGCGGGTCAGATTGGTTCGCAGGTCACGAGATTCACTCAAGAAGATTTCTTGTATTAGTGTGACCTCCTATCGTAATATAGACTCTATAGACGCGCGATGTGGAGGTGTAAAGGGCCTTAAATAAGTGTTCTTCGACAAGCATCACACCTCGACGCGCTAAGTAATGTAAATAATGTATTAATATGCATGAGTCTCGTTTACGCTTAAAGCTTAGATTTTCACAAACCTCATTGAATAAAGAACACCTAGGCTAACTCTTGTTACGGGTTGCGTGACTTCAACTCTGATGCCATCTACGTAACCGGCCTTCAGCTCGTTATCAGAAAGGTAGGTTTATAGCAGGAAACAATGCGCCCAGGCCGGTAGTAATTGTAAATGAATATTTAAATAGAAGCTTTACGTATACGACTAAGTTACTTAGATATTACGACTCCTTAGAGCGAATGATAAAACATAGAAGTTCTTACGCTCCATAATGGCGTAACGAAAATTTTTACCTAAAGCACCACCTGTGCTTTAGGTTTTTTCAAAATCCCGTAGGAACTCTTTGATATTCCGACATAAAAATTAGCCTGTGTTAATCTATCTCCTTTCTAAATATCAACCAAATCCGTTAAATATTTTTTGCGTGAAAGAGTAACAAACATACACACATACATACACACACATACAACTTTCGCCTTTATATTATAGTGTGCTGACTCTAAAAAACTTTTATTTCTTAAATTGTGCCACACATTCCATCTTACAACTAAAAGTTGGCGCTTCCTCCACTTGAGCATTAAAGCATACAAGCCTCAAGCAGAAGAAGTGCTGGAATGAGTGGCACAAACCGAAAAATAGTTTCAACTCATCATTATGCTGTATGCCTAATTGAATTGCAATTTACCCTAATTGAATTGTTTGAAGTTTAAGAACAAATGCGAGTTTGTAGCCTAATTTTTGTATGAAAATTGTTAAAAACCGTCCTCTATGTTTTATTATTCGCTGGTTCCTTACAATAATACATATCTAACTGTACTGTTATTCTAGTGTTCCGTACAATATCTATTTGTTCTTTTTCTCCCTAGTGAGCGTTGTTGTCTGGAAGAGATCGCTATTTAGCGATATGATCGCATTTTGTGTACCTAAATTTTAAGTTATTTTTTTGTAACCTGTCATTTGTGTTTTATGGTGCAATAAAGTATATACGTACATATGTTATCACCCCACCAAATCAGTAGTTTATAAACCTGAGCCCTTACCGTAAACAAGCAAGTCTTTTACTCGTGTATATTAATATTTGTCAAAGTTAGTGCGTGGGTGTAACAACTCGTAGGTAACTTTGATGTATTCTCGGAAATTTTCCTTTTATGTTGCTTGTCTTAGTATATCTGCACACTTGTACGTCCTGTACGTGTCAGGCATTGTAAGACTTGAACACAACTTATTGATGAGATGTTGCCGAAGTTTTGCGAACACTGATTTCCCTAACTGTTGCAAACTTTTGTACAATAGTGCTGCTTACGTAATATAATTTGAAGTACATGCTGGCAGTTGGTTACTATGTGTCCTACATTTTAAGGATAATAATTATTCTTTGTTTAGGGTGCCAACGGGTCCTTATTACGAAGTCTGTCCGTGCGTCTGTCTGTCGGTGGGCTTTTTTTTATTATTTGTTATTATAGCGTCAATAGAAATTAGAAATACATACTGTGAAAATTTCAACTTTCTACAAGGTTTATTCAGACAGACTGACGCACGGGCAGCGGAGGCTTAGTATTAGCGCCTCGATGGCACCCTTCGAGTTCGTAACCTCAAAAATCAGAGCCTTTTATAGATACATATACATATTAAAATGAGTTTATTGTGTTAAAGCCACGTTAAAGTAATATAACGTTTAATATCCCATAGATTTTCAATCGAGGAGTTTTGAATGAGATCTCGTGGTTGAACTTGTCACGAATTGGAAATGAAACTTCTATAGAGACTTGTGTACTTGAAAGAGACTCGATTCACCACAATAGACCCGCATCATGCCTACATAGTTTGCATCAGCAATCGCTCTGTACGCTTAGTACAAGTTTGTAGATCTCGACAACGTTGATAGATTTCGAGTATCGAATGTCTATTATCATGAAGTAAAAGAAGTTGTTTGCGAATCTTTCCTGTACTTTCCTTTGAGTCATAGTTTTTAAGCAATAAAGTATTTAAATAAATAAATAAAATTGGCCTAAACTGTTCTGTTTTAAGTCGAATTTGTATACACTTTGTGAACCAAAATATGTCACTAGGACGGAATGTACGACTTCAAAATAATGGTCATTTTATTTAGATGGGATAATGGATTCTCGAAATCTAAGTAGGTATCAACATTGTCGAGATGTGCGAACTCGTACTAAGGGTAGATACTGCTGAACTGAAACACGGAAAATGCAATAGTAATTTCATACAAACGTTACACAATATTGTATCTTTGGCAGGAATTCAACTCGAGCTATATAAAAGCATCGAGTACATATCTGGATGAAAAATGTACGGAAATTGATAAAAATGGTTGTCAAGTAACAAACGGCGATTCCCAAGCATTTTATGCCAAATGCCAGATGGTTTTGTTTGTTTAAAATCTTTTATGATACTTTTTAGGGATCTGTACCCAAGTGTGCCAACGGGACACTATACCAAGCCTCCGCTGTCCATCCATCTCTGTCTGACTGTATGTCGGTCTGTATCTCACGAAATGTAATAGGTAGGGAGTTGGAATTTTCACTGTACCTAATTATTTCTATTGCCGCTTTAACAAAAATAATAAAATAGCCGCCATGTAAATTAAAAAAAAATCGAAAGTAGCTGTACATAATCTTGTAATGGTATGGACTTTGATACGACAAGTGTCTTGGTTACGATATCAGAGTGCGGTTCGAAGCTATAGAAGGCTGTAATTGGATATGTTACCTATTTAATGGTTGCTTATTATGAAAAATAACCATTGAGCTATTTCAACTCAGGTAAACGGTACTTTTATACCTCTATGAAATGTACTCATTTCGTATACAAACATGAGTCTGCTAGGTGCAATCATCCTTTTTTAATCCCCGACCCAAAAAGAGGGGTGTTATAAGTTTGACGTGTGTATCTGTGTATCTGTCTGTGGCATCGTAGCTCCTAAACTAATGCACCGATTTTAATTTAGTTTTTTTTGTGTGAAAGGTGGTTTGATCGAGAGTGTTCTTAGCTATAATTCAAGAAAATCGGTTCAGCCGTTTGAAAGTTATCAGCTCTTTTCTATTTTTCTGTAACCTTCACTTGTCGGGGGTGTTATAAATTTTTAATTTACACTTGTCTCTTTTCCGTTTAACCTTTATTAGTGAGTAAGTAGTTCCAATAGATGAAAATATATTTTATCTAGATTTGACCCCTTTGTACCACAGGACAATACACAAAACTCGACTTATTTATCAATCATAATATTTCACCCGACTAAAGCAACGCTAACTTTTTTTCTATTCAATATTCAATACGGTGCCGAGCATAATTTTTGTTACTTTCTTGAACTAGTAAAGTAGGCCACTCATGTTATTTAACGTTACAAGTTATCCAGAATAGGTAATAAAGTTCTTGCGTGATTTCTTATCCACGCTCTTTGAAAAACATTCTTACTCTTGTAGCAAACTTACTACCACAGTTTCATTTCAACTCAATTTTATATACTCTACCTGCTCACCTTAAAAAGGCTAAAACACTGTTATATTTGATTTCAGCCAGAAGCCAAGATGCTGTGTTCAAAACACAGGATTATACTTATATGTTGTAACTAGCTGTGCCCGCGACTTCGTTCGCGTGGAATAGTGACTTTTCGGGCAGCATATAGGTACTCTGTACGTTAAAAATGTTCGCCGTGATTCTTTAAATTGACATAACTTTTTTATTTATGAACCGATCGACATGAAATAAACACTAAATGTTAAGTGAAGCTTACTACAATATATTAGTGAAAACCGTATCTAAATCGAATAAGCCATTTCTGATATTAGCGTGCACAAACACACAGACAAACAGACAAACAGACAAAAAAAAAATTAATTACAATTTCGGGTTCGGCATCGATATTATAACAACCCCTGCTACTTTTTTTTATATATTTCCATTGTACAGACACCACTTTTCTACAATTTTATTATATGTAAGTATAGATTAATATTATGGTAATAGTTATACATTATCTGCTGTCTGTAACACATGGACAGCTATTGCCAATGTTACAAAACTCATACAACAAACGATAATACCTCTGGCATACAAAGCAATGTAAATTAAGCGGTAATGCTATACAAATACGTCTGTTTTTACAATACCTGTTGTTTCACTAGTCAGCTGCACGCCAAAAGCTCCACGCTCCTTTATCACTTCTATATTCTAAATACTGAATTCTGTGATTGAAATACTATCACCGAAATTTTCGTTATTGAAGCCATTATTAATATTTTGGAAGGCTAACGATACGCGAATATCGTCATGTCAGTAATAATTTTATTTTTAATGAGCATCGAATATCCTCGATATTTATAAAATATAGGGATCTTAGGGCCAGCACAAACAGACGAAGTGGAAAAGATCCGAATCGTTTTGATGACAAGCTTAATACTTTGATGACACACCGTTGAGACTGATATGTTGCAGCGAAATGGCGTAAGCCATTAGTTAGCCAACTCCCTTAGTGATATGGAGGATAAAATTCATGGAGCTAATGTGTACTGATGCCTTAAGGCAGTACGGAAAAACTCATATTTACTCACTTAATTTAATTTTCTGATCGTTCTTCCTTTTTCTTTCAACCTAAAAGTAATTCCAAGTAATATCTAAAAGCTGACATATTCATCCATCACCGCATCTCCGGGGCCTATGTCTATACAAAAACTTAGTAAAATAATTTTTGGCTGTCAGCTACGGAAACATGCGGTTGGCGTTTTGACGGTCAAAGGAGCAGATTATATTTGACTGCTCCATATTTTAGTTCATTTTGTTCTTTCTTCACTCTCCTCCTCCTTAAAGCTATTGATCAGACCCCTCTGTATCGTTATGGACGAAAGGATTTGAGATTAATTCTCAGCTAGATCATTTGGGATTTCATAGATTTTTTTATTCAAATAAACTTTTTCAACTGCTTTTGAATCGTCAAAAGAATCTTCCATTACTGGTTCAGAAAGCCTTTCCTGCCAAGAAGAACCATCAAGAAACTTGGCAGTTGCTCTTTTCTAAAATTCACTCTATCTATCTCTTCTAGCTTATGCCCAGCATGCGTTGCAATTGAAGGTACCATTAGAAACTTTCTCGCAAATATGCAACAGCTGTACTTTCGCAATCAAACACTAACAGAATCGTTCCATTGAAAAACTCGTGAAAATATAAAGGACACAGAAAGAGATCTCAGAAGCTTTAGAATTTTGTAAAGAACACTTTAATATTATCATGATATTTAAGGAGCTAGGGAAACTAATTTAGTAACCTCAAGATCCTTGTATCTGCACAACACAGAGCTGCTTATAGCTCATTGAAACAGCTTTGCTCCCGGCCCCATTAGCAATGTTTTGGATTTTCGCCAAAACGAAAACTCTAGAAACCGCTCCATAATGTTCTACGTCGACGTCAAGCTGGAGCGGGGCTTCCCGCAAATGTTATTGCTTCGCCAATACGTTATGCGGAATAAATTGTTTTGATGACGAGTGCTACGTAACACTTACTTTTTAGACTATCGCTTAGTTACCATTCAGACCTGCTTTAATTATGAACTAGTCTTTCAAGAAATAAAAAGATTCGTGGCCCGTGGGCTACAGCAAGTTTGACGTGAAAATTTCAAATATTCGCCCTCAAAAAATAAAGCTGGTTTTGCACTTGTGTCAATAATTTGGTACGTGCTCAGACGTGTAAAGTATTTAGATCTAGTTAATCTGATCACGTAGAGAGTTCATATTGAATAGTGCAAATTATACCGCCCTCAGAGCGAAGGGCAGATGATATCTTCAGTAATAATAATCGCAAGACCTTTCACCGATACCTATTTAGGATAATATGATTCCTATAACAATTAATATGCTTTTGATACGTGGATCTCTTCCAGAGTGAACTGTGTAAGGGAACTCTCGGTTTGATCCGGAGTCGATATTATGTCAATTAATATTAGGCTATGGGTGACGTGAAATATAGGTTACCTAGCATTGACTTATGATAGTACTACCACAGTTCACGACCATTAGGGAACTTCTAAAATTAGATACAAGCTAGCCCTTGACTGCAATCTCACCTGGTGGTAAGTGATAATGCAGTCTAAGATGGAAGCAGGCTAACCTGGAAGGGGTATGGCAGTTAAACCTATACTCCTTTGGTTTCTACACGGCATCGTACCGGAACGCTAAATCGCTTGGCGGCACGGCTTTGCGGGTAGGGTGGTAACTGGCCACAGCCGAAGCCTCCCACCAGAAAAAAAAAGAAAGAAGAAATGTAATACATATAAGAAAGAAGAAATGTGAATAACAAACTAAACCCACCAAAACTCACTCTTATAAATAACGTCAACTAAAGTAGATATCGCAAAACACACCTAAAGCGCGTTATGGCATATAAACCATTTTTCATCTAAATCGTGACTTCTGTTCGTTCGCGGGTGTAATATGGAGCACTTTATCGTCAGTAATCCCATTGTAGCGGTTCTTCTTTGACTTTTTGTTCTCTATGTGAAACGCGTCTCTCGCTTCGTTTTCATGTGAAAATGCAATAATACCGAACCCAGTGGGCTTAAAACCTACAGTCATAGCATCACACTTCACACTATCACACTTCACACTAATATTATAAAGGCGAAAGTTTGTGTGTGTGTGTGTGTGTGTGTGTGTATGTTTGTTACTCCTTCACGCAAAAACTACTGGATGGATTGGGCTGAAATTTAGAATGGAGATGGATACCCTGGATTAGCACATAGGCTACTTTTTATCTCGGAAAATCAAAAAGTTCCCACAGGATTTTTAAAAAACCTACATCCACGCGAACGGAGTCGCGGGCATCAGCTAGTGTTCAATACGACAACAATTTTTCACGGGCAACCGTTTATCTATGTAAAACTCGTGAGAAAGTGGTATCGCACTGATTGTGCTTGGATCCCTAGCACCGTTTAATTTAGTGCGAGCGATAGCGCGTTGTACGCAGCGCTCTTAAAATTTATCATTCAAGTTATATTTTAATCCGCTTCATACTGCCTTGTTTAATGCTATATAGGACAAAGAACTTTGTTTGGCCCATGTTTTAATTGGTTGTAGCAGTTCTACTTTGACTTTTTTAGTATCTACCTATAAAACGTGTCTTTGTTTTCATGTGAAAATGCAATAAAACCAAACCATACACGGTGAGTGGGCTTAAAACCTGGTACCACTCAATATACCTAGTGTGAGCTATCGCACGTTGTACGTAGTGCTTATAAAAGTTACAATTTAATCCGCTTGATACTGGCTTGTTTAATTCTACCTACGAGTATATAGTATAAAGAACTTTGATTGGCCCATGTTTTAATTGGTTGTAGCAGCTCTACTTTGACTTTTTTAGTATCTACCTATAAAATGCGTCTTTGTTTTCATGTAAAATGCAATAAAACCAAACACGGTGAATGGGCTTAAACTTGGTAGGCGAGCGATAGCGCGTTGTACGCTGTGCTCATAAAAGTTACAATTTAATCCGCTTGATACTGGCGTTTTAAAGCTACTTACATAGAACAAATAACCTATACTATAATTGGCCTATACTTTAATCAGTTGTAACAGTTTTACTTTGACTTTTTGTAGTGTCTACTTATAAAACACTCAATTTACCTAATGCGAGCGATAGCGCGTAGTACGCGGCGCTCATAAAATTAATCATTCACGAATCACGTTACATTTTAAGCGGCTTAAATGTGGCCTTGCTTAATGCCATAGGATCCGCACCAATTACAGAATTTGATTAGTCGATAATTTAGTAGGTCGCCAATAGAAAAGCTTTAACATAGCACTAAAAGATCAGCCATCATAATATCAGCTAAGAGTAGGTAAGAATTAATTTATGTAAGAGTAGACTCTCTGACCAGTAGGTATAAAAGACCTATTTCTTATTTCAGTGCCTAAGCTATTCAGTTGTAGGTACTCTACGGAAAGCGTCCAACTGAAAAACTGCTAATTTTTGATGGCTTACTTCGATAACAAAACGAGATCTGACATCAAAAATATTGAATCTCAGTGATGGATTCCGCCAAAGACCGTTACATCACTTGACTGATGTTCGACTCTTTTCGTAGAATTACCAACTAAACTAAATTAACTGATCAAAATCTATTGCTATCCTCATACTTAGCAACATATTAAGACCTGTTATTTCAGTACAGTTTAGAGATTTTGTTCCATAAAATTAGCCACCAAGAAATACGGTATAGACTTATCAGACGACTAGTTTCGTTTATCTAGGCACGCTTTGCCCCTCGAAGAGTTCAGTCAGTGTAGAATGTGAGGTTCATCGGGTTACAGTTGCCTGACTAAATTAGTTATTCGGACGACTCGAGCGATCTAAAGTCTGTGGTCTGTGGAAGCCCTTAATTCTTTAAGGAAAGTTCCATATACCAGCGATTATATCGGTGAACGGTTCATTAGAATTTCTTTGAAGCACGTCTCTTCAGAAATAGACCGGCCATACTTCCTTTGCGATGAGGCTACAAAGGCGGTCCGCACGAGCGACCATTTTTGAATAAAGCGGAATAATCCAAATTTTCTTACGCCTAAGATCTTAGCGACTACTCGTACCTGCTTGCCACACCACATATTATTATTTGCTTCATTTAGCAATGAAATTTCAGAAAGATTTCTTAATAAAGTAGCTAAAGCTTGTATGGATTTATCGAGCACTGCTATCGCGCCATGAAAGCCAATTTGAACGCACCTCAACTAGTTTTTGAAAAGGGTTTACTGTTTATACAGTTAATGTATATACTTTTATTGATAGTAACTGTAGAAAAGTCAGGCTCAATTTGAACAATCAGCTGGCAATCCTTTTATGCCACATGTGGTGCCTCTGTCGCGAAGAGTTTCCTCTCTCTTAAAATGTCTGCCGTCGAACTCGATTTATTTGTACCTTATTAACTACTTAATTAATTATAAATAATATAAAGACTGTTATACTCTATCGGGACTTTTTATTTGTTTTCTACAATAACTGATAAGTCGCAGACCGTGGCATCGAACCAACGAACGCGCATCTTTCCGCTGCCGCTGTCGCTACCACTCCGCCTCCCGCATGTTGTCGAGGCCTAAAGCTTCATTGTAACCTGAAAAAAAATCCACTGAAATAAAGCTCTTGACAGGCTGACATTTAATAAAATACCCCAATCATAACACCACGTACCTACTTACGTATACGTAACACGCACACATCAATTTATTAAAACATACTGAAACATATCCAAACTTCGCTACATGCTAGCATTTGTATGCACACACACACATAAATGCTCATCCGTCTCAATATCGCAGTCTCCTTGAATATAATTCTATCCCCAGTATAAACTGAGGCAGTGTAAACACAACGGTCCTAGCCCGACCCTTGTCACCACGTCACATATCTGTCCGACTTAATTTTAACGAACCCGTACCCTCGGCTTCAAGGAAGCCGGCTTATTTTGTTTGACCATAGAAAATCAAACCCAGTCCCCTTTCACGAGCTCAAATGTTTACAGTATCTGCCAATAAAATTGGTCTTTTAGCACATAATAACTACTTCGATATAGGGGTTCCAAAATTGAGGTTTGAGATAGGATTTCTTGAGTTTTTCTTTATATTACAGAAAACAGTTACTTGTTCAACAAAAACTTTGCTTGAAAGTGCTTTTCTAAATATGACTCACCTATCCTATTTTACCACGTATATCTTTGATTCTCACCGAAAATGGCGTCGACAAAAAACGTGAACGATTGCTATGTAATAACTACGTAAAATACATAATAGTTTTTGCTACTGCAATGTAGTCGTATTTCATGAATTCATACGAGGTGATTCGCTTCCTCGGTTATAAAACCTTGACAGAGGTGCTCCACATTAGGCTACATCTTTTACTATCACAAGTAATTACAGTCCAAATCAAGCTTATATATTTAGTAAAAAAATCTACACCATATGTTAAAAACGCAATTCATCCAACTCGACTAATTTTACTGAATGACGTAGTTCTCCCATTTTCCTTCCCTAATAATATCCATAAAGATTCCCAACAAAGTTACTTTAGATGCCCTCGTATAAAGAACCTAACAAGAATTAAGTGTCTATTTGCATAAGATATTATATAATCTTATCTTACCCGAGGTACTTTAATGTTAAGAGGTAACATTTTAAGGTTCTTTATGTATTTAATTATGATAAAGCATACCTAATTTTATGTTTTTTATAAATACACACATGTTTTCTACAATACTTATACCAGCTATACTCACGTATTCCGTCGAATGTAAGCCCGACTAGTTTTGAACCCATCCCACACACATAATATTGTTTTTTCACGGTAGGTATCATCTTTATACTATGGACGAGGACTCATAAAAGTTCAGGCGGTTAATAAAAAGTATATCTAATAGCTAAAGCTATAATTTGATTCTAGATGATGCCACAGCTTCGCATGGATTTAGGTTTTTTAATTATGGTAACTTTGATTTTCTGAGATAAAAGTAGCCTTTATTTATCTCTGGGATGGAAGCTTATCCCTGTACTCAGTAAATAACGACCGTGGCTTCGTCAACGTGAATTTAGGTAATTTAAAAATCCCAAAGAAACATTTGATTTTCCGGAACATGTTTGGCTTTAAACTACTAAAGTACTGTACTGTAGTGTAAGTATTGAGTCCTTGAATTGGTTTTCAACCTTCAAACTTTTTCTGTATCTTCAAACTAATCACCATTAGGTTACTATCAATCCATCACATCACTAGTTTTTATGTAGTTGGTATCTTCCTTTATAACTTTCCTTGACTTTATGAAACAAGAAAACTGATACTCCTAAGCGAGAAATATTGATTTTCGATTAACCTTTTTTTCTATCATATAGGTCAAGTTCAAGAATATAGGAGGGTCCGGAGAATACACTCGTGTTCTATTTCCCATGGCGCCTCTGTTAATAATAAAAGAGTTTCTACTATAAGGAACGAAATACTTGAATCTATTTCTTTGTGGCTACTGGCTTACTCTGAACCTTTTTATTACGAAGAGATCTTTTGTAAACCGCTGCTACGAGGATATTGCTTAATCACTTTCTTTTTTGTGACTTGTTTTATCATTGTTGATTTTATGTACGCTTTTTCTATAAGCATCTTTTATTAAAATGGGCTTTGTTCGGGATCTTCTGAAAGTTTATAAATCCCTTCCATTGTAGGTTTTATTAACCTCTGACCCAAAAAGACGGGTGTTATAAGTTTGACGTGTGTATCTGTGTATCTGTCTGTGGCATCGTAGCTCCTAAACTAATGAACCGATTTTAATTTAGTTTTTTTTAGTTTGAAAGGTGGCTTGATCGAGAGTAAATAATCCAAGAAAATCGGTTTAACCGTTTGAAAGTTATCAGCTCTTTTCTAGTTACTGTAACCTTCACTTGTCGGGGGTGTTATAAATTTTTAATTTACATTTGTCATAGCCAAGACAACTGAGTTTTCATACAACTATAAATTATAATTCAGTGTAACATCTTCGGGATTTAGCCATGTGGAAAATGAGACATGGCCAACGTCACAAACCATGCTTTATATGGTTCTACGTACTGCATCGTCGTATAGAATACTTTTTTAGAATAAAGATAGAAACCGCTTCATATCGATTATATTTGACAAAGTTTATAGTACACTTTTTCTAAGTAAGACGTAGGTATTAGCCTAGCAAACTCCCTGCTCCCTAAATTAGAATTTTTATATGCTATGAGAAGCCAGTCTTTCATCTGAATGGACAGTTGATGACAAGATAAAATTGATAAAATATCAAAGATAAAAATTCGGCTTTTTCAATCTACCTTGAAAAGCATCTTTATTATTTGGTATTTTCAAATCTGTTTTAATGCCTGGTTTATACCCAAGCGGAGCGGAGATGAGATAAGTTCAGTCGACCAATCAGATTTTCAAAAGATGACGTGATAATTTTTTTACGTCATCTATTAAGAATCTGATTAGTCTGATCACATCTCTCCGCTCTAGCGCCGTAGTTTGACAGCCGCATCGTAACGATCGCAAGCACCTCTGATTGGCCGACAGACTCACCATTGGCTACAATGCAATAAATAAAAGGAATGAAATGCACTATTGCACCAAGAATACCATAAATTCAACAATCACTACAATTGAGATGAACAGAACCCAAGCACAAACAATACAACGTCGTCTTGCGATTGACAAAGCTTTGCTAAAGCCACGAAAGAGATGTACCTATCGCATGTCGCATGTTGATTCTGTTCTGGATGCAGCTTTGAGTACAAATGGGGGTACACTAAGGATAACAATGTGATATTTTGTAGCAAGAAGACGTGAGTAAATTCTCCAAAAACAATAAGTGTAGCTGGCTCTGCATTAGGTACAAAATGTATTTTCTTCCACGCGAGAGAAACAGTATACGATACAATGCCGCGTTGCATCAACTGAATTATCCGTCCAGTGCATTGAATCAGACGGTAGTTACATAAATTCATATTTGTTCAGAATGCACGGCCTGCGCTGTTGCTCTGTTTGCTTTCACCATAATTGGATTGTGTGATTGACTATAGTACGTGTGCTAATGCTTCTGCAGTATCTGTATATTTGTTTGATCCATTAAACTGATATTAATCAATTTAATTGAATCATGTGATTGGCTACCGGTTATCGCCGAATCATTGTTAATGTTATTGTTAACTAGCTGACCTGTCCCGGCATCGAACTTTTTCAAAAAACTTCTCCTTTACACTTTTTCACACAGCACTTTTTCCTTTATTTTTAGGGGTCTACGCTATAGAGAACTTCATGCAAAATCTCAAGTTTCTTAACCCGGCGCGCGGTTTTAACTGTACGTTGATAAATCAGTCAGCCAATCCTTTTATAAAATTATATAGAATACTAGAGGATGCCCGCAACTTCGTCCGCGTGGATTTAGGTTTTAAAAGATCCCGTGGGAACTGTTTGATTTTCCGGGATAAAAAGTAGCCTATGTCCGTCCCCGGGGTATAGGCTAACCCTGTACCAAATATCATCAGAATCGGTTAAACTGTTGGGCCGTGAAAAGGTAGCAGACAGACAGACAGACACACTTTCGCATTTATAATATTAGTATGGATAGAAGATCAAATAAACTTTATTGTTCATCAATAATGAAGACGAAGACTATCAAAAAATCAAATGGAACACTATACTAAACACTTATACCTACTACCCATTTTCCATTCATCAATCAGTCAGCATCTACATCTAAGCATTTACTAGTACATTGCCCGTTTCAGCTCTCACTAAAAACCTATAAATTTTAGATCTTCGTGACCTAAAAAACTAGTAAATAATTTATCTGCCACCACCAAAATAGAAAACGCTGGTGTTCAGTAAGTACGACTCTAATTTTAAAAGTTTTAAACCAGTGAGCTAGTTAGAGAATCTCTATTTAGATGTAACTTTGTTTATGTTGTTACCATCGATGGTTGTTACATAGAGAGCAGAGACGCTTTGAGTGCCACGGTTTTAGCATGAACGGGCATGGTTGGTAGGTATTTGTAAATCAGTCGATCGTTCTATTTTATTGGTTTGTGTCCATTTTAATTGGATTGTGTGATTGCCTATACATCAAAGCCCGTATTGTAGAGCTGAATATTAGTCTATTAAATTGGTTTACATTTTAAAACTGTTCATTTCGCACAGCGATATAGATTGATTTTGAAGATTAGGCAAATTATGTCACAGAGAGGGGATTAGTTCCTATTCCCTATGTACAGAAATATAAATAAAATTTTGAGGTTTGCGGTTTTAATGGATTCAGTCAGGATCATGATGATACAGTCAGGATAACAGAGAATAAATAAAATAATATAAATGACTTGTAGGTAGGGAGCAAAGAATATACGATTTCCAAGAATTCCTGTGTACAGAGAGACAATCTAAGGCCAAATGACACACGATACTTTTAGCATCGGCGATCAGCAACTTTATGACTTCATCGATGCTGCATGCACTTTTTTTAGTGACTAGGTAATTTTAACCTATGTTGTTGCAGATTTTAACCCTATTCGATATATTCAGTCTATTTATAACTCGAAAAAGGTTTTTTACCCAATTTTTTTATGAGGTTTAAAAATTTTAAAAACGTCATAAGTATGCATTCAGCTGGAGCAGATTCTACCCCGGTTCAATGCCTCGAAAGAAAACGGCGTACCACAGAACTGGCAAACAACAACGCTATAAATATAAAACTGGTTTGCAAGTCTAGACTTGATTCGCTCTCGCGTCATTGCGTATGGCTCTCAAAAAGAGCTTTATTAAAAAAAAGTTTTTATGTTGTCTTGACGCTGCTGCCTAGACAGAAAACTTCTAAGGACATATAAGTACCATATCATTAAGTTGTGTCATGATTCATACCGTAGACAGATAGGTTCTATAATTCAGAACCAGTAGTTACCTGTACCTGCTTTTTATTAGAATTCTGTGGTCTTCACATAGTATAAGATTACTATCGATTACATGTTAGTCCTTGACTGCTTTCTTACCTAAGATGAAAGCGCGAAGCTGTTGTACTCTGCAACAGCAACATACAACATTGCAACATGTTACAAATGGAAACTTATTTTGCGATCACATGCATGCAGTGCATTTAATGCAACTGATGCTGAGACAACATCGTGCTGAAGGATTATGGGAATTTTAAGAAAATTTTTTTTTAAAAGCTACGAATACCTACCACTTTTTGACTATGAGATTTTGGGATCAAAATTTTTTTATATTTATTTACACCCTCAGTCCTAAAAATAGCACACATTAATTTTAGTGCGAAATGGCACTTCCTCGTAAAAAGTATCCAACATCACATTTCGTCACATTCAAAAAGTAAATTTGGAATTTTGGTTACGCTGTATTCGTTTTTTAGCGAGCTGCAAATGCAGTACAGGATTTTATTTTCATCATATATTGCGGTTTTGAAAACGTAGTTCGTTCGTTAACGAGGTACGAAGTAATATAGTAGTAGTATTAATATAAAAACATATTTTTCGCCGAAATATTAACAGCCACAAACTCATTAACTTCTGACCGCGATTGAAAATCGGAAATAATAATTAAAATAACTAGCAATTGTGGTTCAATTTAACGCAACGGGATTTGATTACTCAGTACTTGAAAATAAAATATTGATGATAAAATATATATTAAAAGCATTTAAAAGCTACAGTGTTTTTGATGAGATAGTTATTTATGTAAAAAAATACATTTAGATCAAGATATATACTTAAATAAAAGAATATAAAAAAGTTTTCATATCCCACCAAAAACATTTCATGTAAAAAGGTAGCCAAGACTCACAAGTTCATAATGTTTTCACTGTTAAAAAGTTATGAGATCTATATCCACGCAAACAAAGTCGCAGACAAAAAGTTGTTTAGAAAATGTCATAACCAATTTTATTTTTAAAGCACAAAAAGCTGCATTCTGCTTTTAACTATGTTGCTTGTATTAACTTTACCTGCTTCAATAGTTATATTATGAAACTTGATTATTTATCCACCCAGAGGTCTATCAATAGAACTAGGTATTATTAAGTAACTCTCGACGATAGAAAAAAAGCAAATGGTTTAGGGACGAAAACGATGTCGCGTGACTGTGTCTGACTAGTAAAGCTGTGAGAATGGTCGGGACGTAATATAACCCACAAAAAACCAGCCAAGTGCTAGTCGGACTCACGCACCGTGGGTTCCGTAGCTTGGAAGATTTTTCGCAATAACAACCTTACAATTGCAGTGCGAAAATGAGCACAGGTTTCCTCTCAGTATGAAAAGAGTGTATAGGTCATAGTTCGCCACGCTGGCCCAGTGCGGATTGGCAAACTTCACACATCTTTGAAAACATTATGGAGAACTCGCATGCAAGTTCCCGCATGATGGTTTCTTGATGAAGAATTAGTGATATTTAATTGCACATAACTCCAAAAGTTGGCGGTGTATGGCCGGGATCGAGCTTCCGACGTCTTAACCAAGTGAATCTATAAGGGTTTCATTTCTCTTTTGAACTGCGGATCGCTAAAAAGTCTGGTACTACAAGACTTTATTAGAATAGGGACGGGACAGTGAACAAGAAAAGACCAACGATATACCCCTATTGTGATGGCACGCTGACATAAAAATGATAGCGCGGATGACCTGGATAAAAGCCATCAAGGACAGACAAAAATGGCGGAAGTTGAATAAAAGCTAGACGAAATCAATTGTCAGGAAAGGCTGACGACTGGTTACTAAAGCTTTCGTGAAAGCTTCATTTAGGCACAGCGCAAACTGTACGTATTGCCACTTCGTTTAGTGCTGCAACAAGACACAAAGTTCATATTCGGGCGTAAGACTGGCTTCTCATAGCACAGGGAATCCTAGTTTTGGTGCCAGGAATTTTGCGTCTACCTAGGTTTACTTAGGATTTACCTTGTAAATGTTAGTCAGATAAAGATTAAAGATTATAACTCTATTCAAACATGATTAAGCTAACTAATACGGCAAATAAAGCAATACAACTTAGATTACTTCAATACGACGTAATGAACCTTATACGCTGAATACCTAGCTAACGAGATTCTGAGAGTAATCAAATGGACCAAAGCTCCCTTCAGTAAAAAAAAATCTGTGCGTAAGGCGAAATACACACAGTTTACTTCAAAACATTCATGTAAACTATGCCTGTTTGTGACAACTCGTACAAAATTTTGTAGGTATATTAACCTTTCTCGTTTCGAATTACCAATCCAAAACAGTTACTGCTTCTTGTTAATTAGATTCCGTTTTCTGATAAGTTGAGGGTTTACTTATCAGCAAACTGAATTGAGACTAAAGTCGTGCGGGTGAATTCCATTACACATCATTATAATATTACTACCTGATGCCCGCGGTTTCGTACGCGTGGATTTAGGTTTTCAAAAATCCCGTTTGAACTCTTTAATTTTCCAGAACAAAAATTATGTGACTATGTGATATTCCGGATCTTTAACTATACACATGCAAAAAATCACGTCGATCCTTTGCGACATGATTAAAGGACAAACGAATAAACAAATACTTCTGCAACACACTAATATTATAAAGCCGAAAGTTTGGGTGTGTGTGTGTGTGTTTGTGTTTGTTACTCGTTCACGTAAAAACTACCTGACGGATTTGGCTGTTTGGAATGGAGATAGATAATATCCTGGATTAGCACATAGGCTACTTTTTATCGCGGAAAATCAAAGAGTTCCCACGGGATTTCGAAAAATCTAAATCCACGCGGGCGAAGTCGCGGGCATCGGCTAGTTTATAATATTAGTATGATGTTTGCAACATCTGTTAAAGTAATAATATCATTAGGTTCACAACCCCTCACAATAGTTTTGCGGATTTAATTCCTCCTACTAGACATAATATGGAGCATGAATATGAAACATTCGGTCTCCATTTTAGCAAATGGAAATAAGTCATTTACAAAGACCTTTACGTTGCAGCTATTCATTCTTTTATTGAGTCATTATTCGGAATGGCATCTATCAAGTCAAACATTACTTCTTTTATATTTACCATAAAATGTTACCATATTGATGTGAATGTAGGGAATGTAAAATGTGAGCGTGATGGTAAAAGCTCGGAAAATTAAAAATGTATTCTGTATAATACAAGAATAGAATCCACTCGTGGCTTTGCCCACGTTCTCTTCAAAATATAATATAAAGTACTTTGAAAATGTCCCGAACAAAATATTCCTTTTAGGTGAAGCCAAACTAAGCCAATTTATAGCGAATAGGAAAAGACACATACATCGTATGTAGGAGCTTGCTACGTTATATTTCGAAGGGCCGCAGATACCTAACTACTAGAATTTCTTTATGCGCAGAAATATTATTTTACCGTCTATTATTTTATTAACCCCCGACCCAAAAAGAGGGGTGTTATAAGTTTGACGTGTGTATCTGTCTGTGGCACCTTAGCGCCTAAACTAATGAACCGATTTTAATTTAGTTTTTTTTGTTTGAAAGGAGGCTTGATCGGAGTGTTCTTAGCTATAATCCAAGAAAATCGGTTCAGCCGTTTGAAAGTTATCAGCTCTTATCTAGTTACTGTAACCTTCACTTGTCGGGGGTGATATAAATTTTTAATTTACACTTGTTATAATGGTTTTCTAATGGCAATAGCTGTCATATTTGCTGATTGATAAAAACGTAAAGGCTGTTGCTGATAAAAAATATAATGTGTGAAACACTAATTATCAAAATATAAATAGGTAAGTCAAATTAACCATAAATTAACTAGCTGAGTAGATTAAGACAAAACCAAGACAAAACCATATGGACATAAATAAGCATACAAGCATAAAACCCCGGTTCAAGTGTGAGTCGGACCTCGCGTTTTTATTGTTCCGTACATAATTATGTACATCACATTTTGGCTGTGTGAAATGTTTCTTTTCCGAGTTTAAACATCGCAATAAACCGTGAAAGAAACCCCCAAAAAATGTTCGATTGTTTTAGTCACAACTTACAAACTATTTTACAAGTATTTTGTTAGAGCTATGAGCTATTTCTAGTTGTGCAAGAACCAATGTTCTAAAACAACAAGACAGGTTAACGATAGGGATAGCTAAAATAAACAAGGTAAATAAAGTAAAAACAACAACAGGCAAAACTAATACAACCCCGTATACATAACCAGGCGAGCATAAAAGATTCGGAGATTAAATAACGTTGAGCGGAAACTTACTACGTTGTAATTTTGTAATTTTCAACGACAAGTAATTAATTGTTAGGGCCATGAGCTATTTCTAGTTGGGCAAGAACCAATGTCGAACAACAAGAGTGGTTAACGATAGGGATAGCTAAAATAAACAAGGTAAATAAAATAAAAACAACAACAGGCAAAACTAATACAACCCCGTATACATAACCAGGCGAGCATAAAAGATTCGGAGATTAAATAACGTTGAGCGGAAACTTACTACGTTGTAATTTTGTAATTTTCAACGACAAGTAATTAATTGTTAGGGCCATTAGCTATTTCTAGTTGGGCAAGAACCAATGTCGAACAACAAGACTGGTTAACGATAGGGATAGCTAAAATAAACAAGGTAAATAAAGTAAAAACAACAACAGGCAAAACTAATACAACCCCGTATACATAACCAGGCGAGCATAAAAGATTCGGAGATTAAATAACGTTGAGCGGAAACTTACTACGTTGTAATTTTGTAATTTTCAACGACAAGTAATTAATTGTTAGGGCCATGAGCTATTTCTAGTTGGGCAAGAACCAATGTTCTAAAACAACAAGACAGGTTAACAATAGGGATAGCTAAAATAAACAAGGTAAATAAAGTAAAAACAACAACAGGCAAAACTAATACAACCCCGTATACATAACCAGGCGAGCATAAAAGATTCGGAGATTAAATAACGTTGAGCGGAAACTTACTACGTTGTAATTTTGGAATGCTCAATAACAAATTGTTAGGGTTATTTCTAGTTGGGCAGGGGCCGCGGCAATTTATTTTTCGGTCGCGATCCAATTATTTTTGGGCAGGGTAGTGGGGTATAAATCTGGCCCGCAGCCGCACGCACCCGATACCTTGTAATGCTTCCAACACTAAGTTATTGCTTATACCCTCACAAATTGTTTTCATGTCTCGATTTTACTAACTTCATTCTATTTTGTTTACCTAGTACCTTGATAATTAAAAGCTCCGATGAAGATCCTTGCCGGTAGTTAACGAGAGGCAACTATCACTATTATTGTGTAATTTTAATATACACGGACTCATTGATCTTAATACTATACCATAGAATAACTAATACCAGTACCTTCCAGGACCATACCTCTAAATTTACTGCTATCAGCAGTCAACATCAATCTTGTACTTTTTTATGTTATCAAATCTTCAATAAACAAGACCTAAATAATCATTCGTTAGCCATTTATTTCCTAAAATGGAAAATGAAGATCACAGGAATCTTAAATTTTGTATTTAACATAATATTTCTCGTGTTTCAGGTAAACTTCTGGACTCATACATTCACCAGTGTACAAGTAGGTATTCATACTATACGTAAAGCTGCATCCACACTCTCCACGAAGGGTCTCTAGAACGTGATCGTGGATCTGCGGAATCCAAGATCCCGCTAACAATGTCGGTATTTTAGCCGGAGTGTGAACAGCTCGGGTCGTAGAGTGTGACTGCTTCACGTGGCCTTGATTTGTACCTACGCCCAGCCTTCAGAAGTCGTTATTACAAGAGTGTGGATTCGAGGTAAAGTTTACACATCTGGTACATGTCTCCGTGCTTTACGACAAAATCCACGCCGCCGAAATGTTCCTGCGCAAAAATTAATTATTTGCTCGAACGCTTTGCTAAATTTTATCCATTTAACTTAATTACAGAGTAGGTAATGGAGTTTATAGCCCCATTATTAATCTTGCGAGACGTGTAGAAAAGGAAGGTCTTAGCCTTGCTGAAAATAGCTCAAAATAATTACAGAAGTAGACGAGTATGATATACCTAACTTATCTTGTAGTTAAAAGTTTTTAAATGACTACTCAGACTAAATCAAAATTTATATTTACCTATATGCTAAAACCAGTCATACCTACATGTATATCTATGATTAAATTGTGTAGTTAAATCAAAGACCTGCACAGGTTTCCACTACACACATACTCGCTATTCTTTATCAACACAGTTAACTGTATACCTACTGGTAAACCTCAGAAGAACATCTTTATATTAATTTATACTTAGTAGTCCCGCGAGCTAGCACAAAGTAATTCTTCTATCCTGCTCCTAACTCTTGAAGCCCGTGTTTCTTTAAAACAAGAGTGAATAGGCATCTCCTATACCTATTCGACATTATATATATATCATTAGAGATAGAAAGAGCTTTGCTATGTAGGTAGTCAAAATAATCATGGCGGTTATACATAGTTGCAAGAGTCTCTTCAAAGTCAAATTTACGACAATTACATCGAACCGGGCCCGCCCGATTGCTATTCACGCTAAATAAAACCACAAGCAGTTCGATAAAACCCCCTATAAACATAATTACTGGGTAATGACCCAAATGTTATAAATCTCGAACCCCGACGCGTCGATTGGCAAGGCGTCTCATTAATTCTGGCCGGTCGACATCTTGAGCAACTAATTGCTTGTTTCGTCTGATCTCTCTGATAGTGCTTCTAATATTGATTGTAATTTATTCCTAATACTGTTATCTTATTGGAATTTCAAATGAGATGTTTTATTCAAGTAAATTAATTGTTAATCTAAAAGCTCTTTTGATTGAAATGAAAACTCTACACAAGGTAGGTAGGTACTCTACACAAATACACTATAGAAACTTATAGGTGGTTATTTTTATCAAAATCATAATAATTATATTTTATGATTAACAGTTATTACAATCCAAATAACTGTTTAATTAATCATAAGCAGAAGTGTAGGCTAACATAATATTACTTATTAGCCTGCAGTAACAGGAATAAAGCTGCCATTGTATGATCATTACCTACCATTGATGGTTGTATGATTTCGATATTTTATCACTGTCAATAAGTTTGCTGATCGATAACGTAAAGGCTGCATCAATCATTCCTACAATCGAGGTATTTTTGCTGCAACATTGTATTTAGCCCAAGTGACAGAGCGTCGGTCATCAGAGGTGATTGTAATACATAATTGACCTCCCTTTGTTACTATATACATAATTATGACTTTATCATTACTAGTTCAGGTAGTACGGCAAAAATGTGACTATTAGACAGAAACACTTATGCATTATTATACTAAGTATGTAGTTTATTATATACTAAGTAAGACGAAAAGCGCAAATATCGCTGGCTTACTTTATAACGAAATTCATTTATCCTCTTGCTTACATTAATTTTATCGAGCGCTGTATTTCTTCAAAAATAAATTTCTTTACAATAAATGGGCAGAATTTTGTTGCGAGTTCTGTCCATAATAATAATATTCAATTATTTACCTGCTAAGGCCAGCTTGGACTGTAGCCTATTACGCTTCCCATTCTGAGAGAAATACCGTGCTAGTAGTGGGTCAGTGATAAGTTGAGGTGACGATGATAAAAAAGTAAAAAAAGAAAGCTGTTTTGCATTTAGAATATAAGTAAAGCCAGAAAACTGAAAAACAAAACGAAGGAAATTAATTTATCCTCTTTCTTACTTTAGTTTTACTAAGCATTGCTGTATTTCTTCAGAAATAAAGTAATAGCTTTTACAATAAGTGGACGGGCTTTTGTTCCGAGCTGAATTAATAATTATTATTATTATCTGTTAAGGCCAGCGTGGACTGTGGCTTAAACCCTTCACTATGACAGTAGATCCATGCTCAGTAGTTGTTCGGTGATGGGTTGTGATGATAAAGACAGCCGTAAAGCTCTTTTGTAATTTAGAATATTAAGTAAGTAGGCGAAGTAAAAAACAAAACGAAGGAAATTAATTTATCCTCTTTCTTACTTTAATTTTACCAAGCATCGCTGTATTTCTTCAGAAATAAAGTTCCTTATAAAATGAAAGCTATTACAATAAGTGGGCGGGCTTTTGTTGCGAGCTGAATTAATAATTATCAACTAACGAGCCCAAATGGCGTTCTGAGTTTATAATAAACTCGTTTATAATAAAGTAATCCAAAATACATTTGCATTTTTAATAAGTTATTGTCGCAATAATGTGTTGACATTACCTACTACTAGCTGCTTGTTATGTGTTGCAAAGCGCTTCGCGCGCCACCTATTGTACCTGCTACGTCAGCCACTTACACGCAAGTTCCACCAAGAACTGTACAAAGTTTCAAACAGACAAACGATGCGTGAACAAGATAACATGCTGACAGACAAACTTTCTTATTAATATATTTTTTTTTAATACTCAATATTATAAACGCGAAGGTTTGTGCGTATGTTTGTAACTCTTTCACGCAAAACAACTGGACTGATTTGGCTGAGAATGGAGATAGATTATACCCTGGATTAACACAAGCTACTTTTTATCCCGGAAAGTTAAAGCGTTCCAACGGGATTTTTTAAAAACCTATATATCCACGCGAACGAAGTCGCGGGCTGGTTTTAAATATGGACGGAAGATATAAGTTCAAAAAGTAAGATATCATAAGAAAATCTCTCTAAAACCGTGCTATACTTTATCTAAGCTACAAACGATAGAAAAACTGACATCTCAATTTCATAGTCCCACCTAGGTCATCGTGAAATTAAGAAAAACTTCTTAGTTACAAAGTAGGTAAAACTATCTCATTTTCATTCAGGCTGGCATTAATTTTGAATTTCATTTAGTAAATTTCTCGAGTCGGGTTAAATTCACCGGTATAAGACGGTCGGGACCAGCTACCTACTCGTATAATAGACCGGGATGCTGCGTTGCTAATAAGCGTCTTAACAGCTCAAAGGATGACACATTAAAGGCTTGGACACACGTGTTTAATACAGCTCCTAGAAATTATAACAGGGGATTGTTTCACAGTCCACACTGCCGTGCGAGCGTCAGAGACTACTGAAACCGCGTGCGTTACATCCTGCCATACATTTCCTAAACTAAATTCTTAAGATATATTATGATATGTTTTATGAGGATTGTATAGATACTTATTACATGAATATTAAAAGACTTTGGACTAACAATATACCTACAAAAATACTCTTCAACAATTATTGGCAAAGTTTGTGTGGCTTAACAGTAAGATGTTATCAAGATAAGACAGATCAACAGGAAGATGTATTATTCTTAAACTGTATGTCATATTGGGCAGCTATTTTTAACCCCCGACCCAAAAAGAGGGGTGTTATAAGTTTGACGTGTGTATCTGTGTATCTGTCTGTGGCATCGTAGCTCCTAAACTAATGAACCGATTTTAATTTAGTTTTTTTTTGTTTGAAAGGTGGCTTGATCGAGAGTGTTCTTAGCTATAATCCAAGAAAATCGGTTCAGCCGTTTGAAAGTTATCAGCTCTTTTCTAGTTACTGTAACCTTCACTAGTCGGGGGTGTTATAATTTTTTTATTTACACTTGTATTTAATGTTACTATGTTCTATTTTATCTTCTGAAACTGGCCACATCTTAATACTTCGTCTATGCTGGCCCTAAGACAGCTCAAAGGATAACAATTTATAGTGATACGGGGCTGAGATGAGGAACGACTGAGCGTCGTTTACGACGGACTTACTTTGGCAGGTTAATGAGACGGACGTTTCTAATTATGGAGGATTTATCATACTCGTGTTTAATCTTATGGCAGTTATGAAAACTTTTACTTTTTAAGATCTCTTCATAGTTCAAATCAAGAGTGAAACAGGCATCTTCTTCGAGGCATGATCGTACGATTTTTGAAGTGAAAACTTCTCTAGGCGCGTTGGGCGATTTTGGGACGAGCACATACTACCTACGTCCTACATACTATTAGCATGTCAGTGACACGGCTTTGCTTATAGTGCTCGAAGTGCTGTTAGATGTAAAAACTAAGTGGTTTTAATTTAGAAATTATGAAATTTTAATTTTTGATAGGTTCTACAAGTACTTAGCTGTTTTGAAAATCCAAAAAACACTGATATCATAATTTTAAGTTTTCATTTCTGTAGCAATATTTATTATCTGCCGATTTTCTTATTAACCCCCGACCCAAAAAGAAGGGTGTTATAAGTTTGACGTGTGTATCTGTGTATCTGCGTATTTGTGTATCTGTTTGTGGCATCGTAGCTCCTAAACTAATGTACCGATTTTAATTTAGTTTTTTTTGTTTGAAAGGTGGCTTGATCGAGAGTGTTTTTGGCTATAATCCAAGAAAATCGGTTCAGCCGTTTGAAAGTTATCAGCTCTTTTCTAGTTATTTCTGTAACCTTCACTTGTCGGGGGTACTATAAATTTTTAACTTAACTTGTATCTTTAATTAAATATACCTTCATCAACATCATTGTACGAGTAGATGTAGGTATTAAGTATTATTTTAATATGCGACTTTAGACCTTTCTATCGTTAGGCACTTACAAAAATCATCAAAGTTTTCGAGGTATGTCAACTTGTACCATGAGTGCAGTGTAACTTTCTTCCTTCACAGACTAATTTTATCAACTACTGAAACTACCAAGTACTCAAAGTTTCATACATTCACTCTAATATGCACTACTCATTAATCGCACATGGCAAATACCCTATCACGCATAATTTAAAGGCTAAAGCCTAGTTAACTACGCCAGATTAGGTGCTCATTATCAGAGAAATTCGCTGTCATTTTGATCGGTTGAGGCCTAGGCTCAATAGCGGCTGAATGTTCTCAATATGATGACAAATCAATACCACCAATATACGAAATCAGGTCACAGGAAATGTATCTACTTTTGTACTGTAAAGCGGACTTTATATGTGTTATTATTTTGATGTCACAATCATTCAAAAAAACCGGCCAAGTGCGAGTCAGACTAGCACACCGAGAGTTCCGTACTCAGGTATTTTTTTTACGAACAATTATTTTTGAATGTAAAAATCAGTTTTAGAATGTACAGGTAAAGCCCTTTCGTATGATACCCCACTTGGTATAGTTATCTTACTTTGAAAATTAAAACACATTTTAATTTTTTTTAATATGTAACCACAAATTTGGGGTTTTCAGATTTATTCCTGTATTTGTGCTATAAGACCTACCTACCTGCTAAATTTCATGATTCTAGATCAACGGGAAGTACCTACCCTATAGGTTTCTTGACAGACAGACAGACAACAAAGTGATCCTATAAGAGTTCCGTTTTTCCTTTTGAGGTACGGAACCCTAAAAATCAAAAAACCCACGCGAATTACGACCACGAGTTGACTACATTATAATTTATTTGCTGAATATGAGTTCTAATAGAAATGATTACTTTCGATTAAGAACCAGGAGAAGTTTCATAAAGCAAGCAAAATCAGCGGCTCGGAAACGAAGTTATTCTCAACCAAGTTTCCGCTCCCAATTAAAACTAGGTACGCGTTCAGTTATGAACTTACAAAGTTGAATACGTTGCAATCGCTAATCTGAAGGGGTCCTTTTACCTAAAGGCAAATAACAAAAGAAGATGAGGAAATATAAGTTCAGTTAAAATGTTACAAGTCGGCAAATGAACAAATCTTGCTTTACTTTTTTTTTCTCTTTAAATCTGGCTTAACTCTGATTAGCCAATGTCAAGTTTGTGATATTTTCAAGTTATTGAATTTATACAAGTATGGACTCCGTCTGCGCCGGCGCCCGCCGACATACGCGCGGCGCCCCTTTAGAGCGCTTCCCAGTCAGTTCCACCACCAAAAAACACCAACTAACACGAAAACCAGCCACTCTTAACAAAAAAAAAAACACTCCAAACAAGCACAGCACGCGCGCCAGCAAACGCCATCGCAGACGAAGTCCGGCTTTACTTATCCTTTAAACCCCCGACCCAAAAAGTTATAAGTTTGACGCGTGTATCTGTGTATCTGTCTGTGGCATCGTAGCTCCTAAACTAATGAACCGATTTTAATTTAGTTTTTTTTTGTTTGAAAGGTGGCTTGATCGAGAGTGCTCTTAGCTATAATCCAAGTAAATTGGTTCAGCCGTTTGAAAGTTATCAGCTCTTTTCTCTGCAGCTCTGTAGCTTTCACTTGTCGGGGGTGTTATACATTTTTAATTTACACTTGTGTATACCGCGAATATCATCATCATTATCGTCGTTCATTAGAAAATTAAACTTTAGTCTTTAAAAAACTAGGTACGCTATTAAAAAAAGTCATCCCCAACAACTAAAAGCTTTGCTTAATAAAGGTTTTTTAGTAATATTTCAACTCTAAATTAGGTGTCACATGGCTAAAAGCAGCAAATTAGGTTGGGGCGGACAGTGAAGAGCGGCCGGTTTAATTACATTGCGACGGCTTTATTTTTTAAGCTAGTGTTTTATTATGGTCCTGTATAAAAAGTTGACGTTTGCCTGTTTTAATTACTATAATAATAGGGTTTATTTATTTTGTGGACAAATCTATCCCTAACTCGTAAAAACTCTTCAATACAAATAATGATTGTATTTCAGCATTTCTCACAACTTATCCCTAAACCATTATATAATGCATGAACCTATAGTTATGGCTTGTGATCTTAAAACACCTCTTACGCGAGCCAAGCCGCATCGAAAAGCCAGCGAAAAACATGGAGAAAGAAGGAATACCTACCTACATATTTGAATGAAAATATTTGTAAAGTAATTCGGAACAGGGCGGATTTGTTTCACAGAAATTACGAAACAATTCGGGCGGGCCCCGGGCATCCGGGCAGGCGAGTAGGTAAATTCACAAGGGACGGGTCGGGATGTCCTTTCATGGCTTAATTCAGAAAAATCTTAACATCGCCGGATCTTTATGTACTGTTTACGAATCCGGCCGCTGATGTCTGAACCCTTCAATCCGTTAGCGGTTGTATCTAATGAATAAAATGTTCGTCCTTTTTTCTTGATGACAAGTTTTACCATATCTCACGGAAACCTGTATGAGTGTTCCCTATAATGTTCACAATGGCGAGTGTAGTCGACCAATTTTTTTGAAATAACACGACGCATACAGGCAATTTGGTTTTTAACTTATACTTATATAGCTAAATTTGGAATTTCATAAACATTTTGCGTGACTAATCAAACCGTTGTGTTAAAGAAGTTGCCTTTAATCAGACTGGGTCATCAGGGCACTCATTTGCTATTAACAAAACGAAAATCCGTTAAGTCATCAAATCCGAAATCCGTTGTCGGGCCCCTCCCCTTCTAAGCCCCGACACGAGCTGATTACAAAGTTTCAACAGAATGATGCCGGGAAAGATTTTTTAATGAATATTAATTCGTTGCCTGTAAAACAAACTTTACTCTCTGCCAAGATCAGTAATTGCTACGTTTCGTCTAAGCTGTAGGTATTCGAAGTCTTCGCCAAGGTTGGAAAGTTTTTTGCTTCCGTAGTATTTGGAGTGGAAATCGTTATTTATTACTGAATCGACGCCTACAAGTGCCTAGTCCAATTTTACGGTTCAACTGACTCTTTTAAGGACTAATGAAGCGTTATATTATTATCTCTAGATGTAGAGCGGTTATTTTAGTTTGTTTATCTTAAGTTTTATGAACCAATTCTTAGCCGAAATAATTCCTGATTATTATTATCGTTTCCACTTCATTATTGAATTTAGATTGTTTCAAATAATAACACAAAACATTTGGAAACGATGATTAGCGATACAATTGTGGTCTTCTTTGTCTCAGGACATTCATCATCATCATCATCATCATCAATATCAACACATCACCACCTCTATGCTGAGTACGGCTCCTCTAAGAATGAGAAAGGCTCGCCCGTAGTATACCACGCTGATCAAGTGATTGATGACTTAGGATATTCAAAGTCAAAGTCATTTATTCAAATTGGGTATACTTTCTGATTGTCAAACAATGATATAATGGTGGTAATTAATTACGTTAACTTAAAACTAAAGCTACGAAGGTTCCAAACGCGCCCAAGTCTGCGAAAAGCCCACAACAAACTCAGCCGGGTATTTGTTTTATCATCACCACTTTACAATGTCACTCATACTTTATATTTGAGGTAATTACTATACTAGTATTTAGTGTATTTTACAAAGATCGTTTGGACAAAGCGTTTTGAACCCCGCCTCTGTTTTGGATTTTTGTTAATTTTATAACAAAAACCCCAATTAATTTAATAGGGTCCCATTTGCACCCTTTGAGTATGGTACCCTAAAAGTAAGGATATATTATGACGCAACTCTTAACTCGTGGAGAAAAGTTGACCCTGCCTGGACTTTGCGCATACTGCGGACTTCCGCAACATACATACAAAGTAGGTATAAAAATATAGATGGAATGTACGCTCAGCGCAATAAATCTGGTATAGTTTCGAGCATTATGAACAGTCACGTACGCGCGTTGGCGGCAGTGGTTGACGCGATTTATGATTGTTGGGGAACTGTGCACTTTTACGATTTTTTTTAATTCCCACCCACTTTCACATGAAAATTCCACGCACGGCGAGGGTGATTATTTCCTTAATTGAGATATCAAATTATTTGATACTTGGTTGAAACGAATGTGGTAGACCAAATCGCTGACTGCAACGACCAAGAAGATTGACAGTTAAATTATTTCCCTAGTTTTTGTAAGTACCAATAGCGGCCTCAACGCTTTCGTTGATCTACAAGTTTTTACCATATTATTATCTTCTGATTGAATAAATGTGAAAAAGTATCCATCTGTTTATCTATTTAGTGCTTTTTCACGACATAAATGTACCTACTTCCAATTTTAATGAAATAATATGGCACTTCTGAACGTAATATATTGATAATTGTAATAGGTTTAAATTATTCGATAACATGGTAAACAAAAGTCTTGGCCCGTGAATAAATCGTCAGAGGACGTTGACTTAAAACAAAGGTCTTTGGGAACGAATTCTAAGCAGGCGCCTCTGAGATATGCGCTTAATTGATATCTCAAGGGAAATTCTGGCATACGTGAAGCCTTCTAAGGTAGTGTAGTAGCTGAAAACCCTTCTCCGCAAATAGAGCAAAGGCTTTTCTCATCAGTCAATGTCTATATGATTTCTCTGTCCCTGAAGGATAAAAACTGGACCAATTTCGACGGCAAAAGTATGTAGAATTATTAAATCTATGAGGATCTAGATATTACAGAAAGTAATGTTATTTTCTAGTGGTTGTACGAAAAAACAATTTGTATATTAGCATCTTAGGACCCCAACTTCAAAGATCATCATCGCCATTATCAACCCATTGTCTGCTCAACTATGTAGTTACTACACAGCACGGGTCTCCTCTCAGAATAACAAGTGTAAATTAAAAATTTATAACACCCCCGACAAGTGAAGGTTACAGTCACTAGAAAAGAGCTGATAACTTTCAAACGGCAGAACCGATTTTCTTGGATTATAGCTAAGAAAACTCTCGATCAAGCCACCTTTCAAACAAAAAAAAACTAAATTAAAATCGGTTCATTAGTTTAGGAGCTACGATGCCACAAATAGATACACAGATACACACGTCAAACTTATAACACCCCTCTTTTTTGGTCGGGGGTTAAGAAACTGGCTAAGTGCGGATTGGCGGACTTCACAAAAAAAAATGTTCTAGTAAGTATAGACTTCGTTGTATAAAAATTTGAAGTTTCTGGACTGTGCTGTACTTTTATAAGTCACCCTTTCGGTTTATTATTTTTTTATATCTATAGATATCCTTCACCAATGAAGAAGAGAATTTTCTCTAGATATTTTATAATGTGGGATCTCATAATAATGCGCATATTCTCGGTCCGCAAACATTTTGATCCGCATCCTAAGCAGCGCGACAAAAGCCGACTGTATAAACAAGGGGAGCGCGGCAATCTTCGCTATGCTATGCCGGATATCTATTTATCACGGATTTGTGTGACGCGCAAATATGTGCGGTGGGTAAAAACGAAGCTTTTTAATCTGGAACTTTCTCTGAAAAATTCTCGAAATCGTTCTCAATCGTATAGTAAAAGTCCAAATCTAAAACTCGACTGCGATTCTCTAATAAAACGCTGAAATATACTTAGTTAAATCACTTTTCTATCGCTTGGTATATTTTAATACTGTCAGAATTTTCTCCGCTTTCATTTGAGATCCCACTCGAATGAATCAGCGTTACAGATTATAATTGAAACCTTATCCATCAAAATCAGCTCAGTAGTTGCCTTATTGGCTAGGCAGCACGCTTCAGTACATAAATAAACGTTGTATAATAAGTATAGCCTAATTTGCAAAAATTGCAATTTATACTGTAAAATCTCAGGTATGTCAATGTCGGTAAGCAGATCCGAGAATATTCTGCTTGTAATAAATATAATACCAGTATACTCAATATTTCCTTATTTAACGCCTTATTCAAACGCTCTGAATACTATTCGAGTTTCTCGAATATGATTTGGTTGATTCAAACATCTCGTAATATGATTTATCATAGCTAAAGTTCATTAAATGCAGGAATAAGCCCAAACAAATCCGCTCCGACTTGATAAAACGTGTTTTGAATTTCAATATTCCCGTAATTAGGGTGTATTCGGAGAACATTTGATACACTACGCGAAGTTAAACGAGAACTGAGATCCTACAGGCTTAATAACGGGTTATTAATGAGTCAATAGAAATTGCCTCTTCTCTTTTAAGTTGGAAGAGTTATTTTGCATTGACATAATATTATCATTTAAGTTTATTAGCCACTTTGGTTTGAATATTATCTACTATAACTTGAAAGATAAGAACCAGTTCCCGAAACGCTAAATATTTACCTATTGACCAAACCGGCTGGAACCTTTCTCATAAACTATTATGTCACAAATCAAGTTGCATAAGACCAATTTGGTAACAGATCGGTTAAATATAACAGTCACAGTTTCTCTTGGTTTTATTAATCGTGGATCCGGTATAATTTAAACAAAACTTTACGATGATCAATCATTACTTTGGCATATATTTTTTGAATAAAACTCAGCTAGACTAATAATTAAAAAGAGGTTTTTCACAAATGTTTGCGGCGAATTCACTTTAAAACATCTCAATGCCTAGGGGAATCTAAAGGGCGCTGGTGTTTTTCGGATTTTCAGGCATTTAGCATGCTCGCCACCGCCCGCTACACTTTTATGAGCCAGCCGCTCTGTTCAAGCGCTCTCTTCTCTTTTTTTCAAGTGAGAAGCGATGAAATCCCATTTTTGACCAGCCTTTTGTACGTTTCGACCTAAGGCTTCGAGTATTTTTTTTCGATGATGGTTTTGCACTTGAATTATACCTCACTTGTAGGCGTTGTCGGGTCAGTGTAGTTGTATGGAATGATTCGCATCAATTTCGTTTCCTCTTTCTCTCTGGTCGTTATTGAACGTCTCTTCAGTAAGACCGTGGTCCTAGCAAGATCCTTGCCTCGAACGGATCATCTGTTTCCATTTTCTTCTGTCGGTAAAATTCCTTATATAATACAAACAATTACAGAAGCATGGCACAAATGTTAATTTTCTCTTCTCCTCTTGTTTCTACAAAGAAACCATTGACATGAAATAAAGATAAAATATAATGTAGAAAAAATTGAGCGCATCGACACAAAGACATTCCTATATGTATTTTTGATCGCAGTGGAATCGTTAAAATCTCTGAGACTTGTCGAACTTCATACATATTCCATCGGCGCCCACATGCGATCACATTCCAAAATTCATAAGAACTGCTAAGTTCGCGCAGAAAAAACACATTCTGAATCGCAAAATTGTTTTATCTGCCTCCTCGTATTATCATTTAAGCTTGAAACACACTAAACGCGTAACGGCGTGTCTATGCGCAATGTGGCTTTTAGAAATTATAAGCAGTTTTTTTTTTAAAATTTTAAGAAGATTTGCCGATGTCCATTGATACGAAAGGTACAACAACATTAGTCCGGTATAATCTAAAAAATTAAACAAATTTGTATGGTGCAACATGTAGCAAGCAATACGCACCACCAAGACACAACGCAACAAATTGCAACTGTGCATTGTGGAGTCTACGTCCTGAGGATGATCCGGTGTCGGAATGAAACGTAGTTGAGTGTATCTTAGAATATTTGTGTGACGTACTTGATTAAAATCTTGTTTAACTCTATCCACGGAGAGAAGTTAATACAGGGCTCTCTCTGTTACGTAATCTCATACAAATGACAAAGACAAAAAGTCAACCATTTTGAAAGACCAATCAATCACAAACGAACGCCTATGTTTTGAATTGAATTTCGAATGTTTCGAATGTGAAAATATGTATTTACCTAATAGAGTACAGTAAACACGTCCAGCCGTGAGTTTTCGTTCCGCGTTGTGTTTATATCAGCCTTTAGTCTGAGATTACTTTTTCTAATGCGTGTCTTGGCTCTTTGAGAACTGTGAACGTGGAATTAAATTCAATAAGTTATTATTTGGATTCCTGCACGTAAGAAATTCTAAAGGCATCTGATGTTTTTCAAGCAGGTACAACATAATTAATGATAATTCTAATAATAATAGATATCATGTACTTATTTTATCTTTTGTTTTAGAAATAGTGTAAAACGAAGTCACTGTCTGGGTATTCGCTTATTCAAACTTAGAACAAACAATCAAAATCAGCTGCATTTATGTTACAACTAGCCGATGCCCGCGACTTTGCCCGCGTGAATTTAGGTTTTTCAAAATCCCGTGGGAAATCTTTGATTTTTCGGGATAAAAAGTAGCCTATGTGCTAATCCAGGATATTATCTATCTTCATTCCCAGCCAAATCCGTCCAGTAGTTTTTGCGTGAAGGAGTAACAAACGTATACACACACACACACGCACACACGCACACACACACATACACACAAACTTTCGCCTTTATAATATTAGTGTGATATAGCTTTTTTACAATTACAATAGATCAGCTTGACCTTCGAACGTGTATACTCTAAAATAATAACAGTGTTAGTTATTATACGTAAAACCTAGCAACACGAGTTTTATGTTTATGTGATGCAATAATATATCCTACAGTAGCGCTATACCAGTATACCACAGTTTAGTAATCATACAATTGGGTTATAAACTTGCGTACAAAAGTAGCTAGAATCAATTTGTGGGAATTCAGTGTTGGCCCGAAAAACTAAGAGTTTCTCGGATCGAGTGCAATTAGAATAGAATAGAATAGATTTTTATTCAAATAAACTTTTACAAGTGCTTTTGAATCGTCAAATAATTTACCACTGGTTCGGAATGCTGTTTCTACCGAGAAGAACCAGCAAGAAACTCGGCGGTTGCTCTTTTCAATTGTTCAATTTACAATAATATTAATATTAATTTGCAAGACAGACGCAGCTGCAGCCTCAAATCGTAGCAGTTCAAGTAATTCTGCCTCAATATGCCTCAACCTGAGGCACGCCATGCTATCACTAACCACCGGTCATGTGTGAGTCGGACTTGCACATAAAGGGTCCCATACATCGTATAAAATATATAACACTATGTACTTTTAAATTTCATTTGCATGGCGGCCATTTTGAAATCTTTATTAATTTTGTCATAATGGCAACGAAACGACACACAGGTAAACCTTCATGGTTTTAACTGTGTCACAAAGAAGACTTATTAAACATTCCTTATGGTGATAACTTAAAAAAAATCGGTGAAAATTTCAACTCTACCTATTACGGCTTTATCGCTATTTTAGCGATAAGGCCGCCTTTTGTACATAAATCTATAATGTTATTTATATATTACTATGTCTTGTTGATGTACAATAAAGAATACTTTACTTTTACGGTTCATAAGACCTGCCTGCCGGCCTGCTGATAGACAAACGGATGAACAGCGGAGGCTTAGAATAGGGTTCCGTGGCACCCTTGGGACCCTAGAAACGTCGAATCGGGTTCTTTGTAAGCATAGTCTAAGCTTCTTTTTGTAGTGTGTTGTGCGATTAACCCGCGAATGAATTCGCACCCGTCTGTATGATTGCTAAACAGTGGCTTGCTGAACAAGCCAGCATCCCTTATGAATTATAGCTAGAACAAATCAAAAACAACGCTATTTCATGCAGAATATGTTGCCAACGCCGGCGCCGCCCACAGTGAATTGAATAAAACATGAATCCCTACTTATCTTACATTTTCTTACTACCTAACTTTCACGAGGAATCTACAAAACTTGCACTACCCATATTGTAAATGCGAAAGTGTGTTTGTTTGTTGGTTTATTAGTTTGTCCTTCAATCACGTCACAACGGAGCAATGGATTGACGTGATTTTTTGGATGGATATATGTAGTTAACTTGGAAAGCGACATAGACTACTTTTAATCCCGGAAAATCAAAGTGTTCCCACAGGATTTTTAAAAACCTAAATTCACGTAGACGAATTCGCAGGCATTAGCTAACGTTTTATAATTTCAATTGTAGGTAGTATAAATACTGGTGCCTAACGCAGAACCTATCGTCTATTGAAAGCCAAACTTGCTGTAAAAGTCAAAGTGCGAAAGAGAACAAAAATTGCAAATTTTCTCATCGAAAGTCGCTAAAATTACAAAGGCGGAAAAAATCCATTTGGCAAGTCACTAAGTCTCTCCCCTTTTCAAACTTGACACCGCCTGATTACGAAGTTCAACAGAATGACGCTGAGAGGGATTTTTTTAATGAATATTAATTCTTCGCCGGTAAAACAAAGTTCTCCACCTAAGATCGGTAATGCTTCGTTTGCCGTTAAAGTTCTATTCGGAATTCAAAACTTAGGTGAATTTAAAATTGAACTCCTAAAGGGGATTTGGAGGATAAAGCTTTTTATCTTCTTTTATATAAAAATTATGATTGTCTATCCGTTCGTTACCTATGGGTAGGTAGTATCCCTGATTGGGATGCACTAGTTTTGGGGTATGAGTTCAATAAAATTGCCAGTCACCTTCTCTTTCCAAGTAAGCCTAATTTCATCTTAGACTGCATCACCGCTAACCACTAAGTGAAATCGCAGTCATGGGTGGGAGGCTTCGGCCGTGGCTAGTTACCACCGTACCGGCAAAGCCGTACCGCCAAGCGATTTAGCGTTTCGTTACGATGCCGAGTAGAAACCAAAGGAGTATGGGTTTAATAAAAACTGCTATACCCCTTCCAGTTAGCCCGCTTCCATCCTCGACTGCACCATCACTTACCACCAGGTGATATAGCAGTCAAGGGCTTACTTGTAGCTGAATAAAAAAACAGTACTAAATGCCTGTATACATAGTTTTAAGCATTATGTAAAATCACGTGCGAGCTGGGGGCGGCGGTCGTCGAGATTTATGAGCGTGAAAGGAGCAGCGTTGCGACCCCTAGAGGTTTTGTTACTAATTGCGACCCACTTTCACAAAAACTCATGCAACTATTCTATATTCTGATGAAGTGAATAAAACTTTGTTGTTTTGATATATAAACTTGAAGATGGCTTCATTTCGTAGTTTTCCTTAACAAAGATCAATTCTTAGGGGAAGTAGCCAAGTAGGTATGTGTGTATAAAATCAATGATGCATATTATCTCGTACTACTAGAAGTACTTAAGCCGTTGTTACTTGGTACTTTAAAACTTTATTACATCAGAACTCATCCTTACTATACAATAAATACAATAGACTAGCTGATGCCCGCGACTTCGTTCGTGTGGATATAGGTTTTTTTTAAATCCCGTGGGAACTCATTGATTTTCCGGGATAAAAAGTAGCCTATGTGTTAATCCAGGGTATAATCTATTCATTATGATTAAATAAAAAACTATATATTTTAGCTAGTAATCAAAGTACGCTTATTTATGTAAAATCGCGATATCTATGAGCGCGAAGGGAGCAGCACTCCAACCCCTAGATATTGTGTTACTAATTGCGACCCACTTTCACAAAAACTCGCATACACTATCAGGGGGCACGGCAGTGCCCCCGCCAAGACGAGCCAAACGCGGCGGCCGGGGCGCTACGTACCTTTTTCTCGAAGTGTTTCGCCGTATTTTCGACCCGTCATAACTTCGGTCTGGATGACGCTAGAAAGCTGAAATTTTCAGTATAAGGTGTCCTCAGCCAATTTACCAAATATACCAAATATCAAATATCTAGCTTTTATGGTTACAGATTTATTGATACCTAAAATACGCCGTTTTCGTCCCTCACTGATGATCATCACAATTCAAAGTCTGTAATTCTAGAGTACTTCCCGAAGTCCTAGAAGGCTGAAATTTGGTATGTAGACTAGAAATTGCATACAAACTACAGGAAAATTAAGACTTTGGAAATTCCCCCCCTCTACGCCTCTTATGAGAAAAGCAAATCTGTAAATTCTGTTGCTAGAATGCTGATATTTTCAGGATAAGATGTCCTTGGCAGACTTATTAAACGCACTGAGTATCAATTGTCTAGCTTTTATAGTTTCAGATTTATTGACAGTCAAACTTCTAGTCTGTAATTCTAGGGCACTTCCCGAAGTCCTAGAAGACTGAAATTTAGTATTTAGACTAGAAATTGCATACAAACTACAGGAAAATTAAGACTTTGGAAATTCCCCCCCTCTACGCCTCTTATGAGAAAAGCAAATCTGTAAATTCTGTCGCTAGAATGCTGATATTTTCAGGATAAGATGTCCTTGGCAGACTTATTAAACGCACTGAGTATCAATTGTCTAGCTTTTATAGTTTCAGATTTATTGACAGTCAAACTTCTAGTCTGTAATTCTAGGGCACTTCCCGAAGTCCTAGAAAACTGAAATTTGGTATTTAGACTAGAAATTGCATACAAACTACAGGAAAATTAAGACTTTGGAAATTCCCCCCCTCTACGCCTCTTATGAGAAAAGCAAATCTGTAAATTCTGTCGCTAGAATGCTGATATTTTCAGGATAAGATGTCCTTGGCAGACTTATTAAACGCACTGAGTATCAATTGTCTAGCTTTTATAGTTTCAGATTTATTGACAGTCAAACTTCTAGTCTGTAATTCTAGGGCACTTCCCGAAGTCCTAGAAGACTGAAATTTGGTATGTAGACTAGAAATTGCATACAAACTACAGGAAAATTAAGAAATTGGAAATTTCACCTCTCTACGCCTCTGTATGGGGGAAGCAAATCTGTAAATTCTATCGCTAGAATGCTGATATTTTCAGGATAAGATGTCCTTGGTAGATTCATTAAACACACTGAGTATCAATTGTCTAGCTTTTATAGTTTCAGATTTATCGACATTCAAAACCTCTAGTCACAAATTCTAGGGTACTTTCTGAAGTTCTAGAAGACTGAAATTTGGCATTAAGTAGGAATTTCAACAATTATGAACAACAGATAAATTAAGAAATCGGGTCCCCCTTCATCCCCTTGTATATGAGATGCATATCTGTAAAATCTGTTACTCGAATTCTAAAGTTTTCAGGATAAGATGTCCGTGGCAGATTTATCAAACGTACCAAGTATCTGTGTTTCCTGAAGTCCTAAAAGACTGAAATTTGGTATATCTGCTTCAAAATTGAGTTGCAAGATTCCACCCGAACAAACATATTTACATACGAGTACATTGCAAGTTGAATAAAAGCTTTTAAAAAAAGAGGTAACGATAGAGAGTGGGCCATGATGATGTACCTACAAAAAATAGATCCAAAAAAATCTAGGGCACCTGCCAAAAAGAAATGAAATCCCACCAAAAACATTTCATGTAAAAATGTAGCCAAGACTCACAAGTTCATAATGTTTTCACTGTTAAAAAGTTATGAGATCTCTAGTAGAGCCAAGCCCCTAACTGAGCTTAGATTTGTGCTGGCCATGGGACCTATCCCAAGTCCAAAGTAATATAGCTCTTAAATGTTCTTGACTGTATCAAATTTATAACAATAAATAACAAATCACTCTACTTACAAGCTCTGATTCTACAAGCCCTATATCTTGGTAAAAAAAGTACGGCTTGGCCGTTTACAGTTCGTGGATTTTTTATCTGAAATGACATCTAAGCCCGGAATTGCTTCTGCGACTAAAACTATTCCTTAAGGCCTTAAAATATGTTGTCATGTAATAGTTTTACGAACATTAAACGGCCAAGCCGTTCTTTTTTTACCAAGATGTAGGGTTTGTAGAATCAGAGCTTGTAAGTAGAGTGATTTGTTATTTATTGTTATAAATTTGATACAGTCAAGAACATTTAAGAGCTATATTACTTTGGACTTGGGATAGGTCCCATGACCAGCACAAATCTAAGCTCAGCTAGGGGCTTGGCTCTACTAGAGATCTCATAACTTTTTAACAGTGAAAACATTATGAACTTGTGAGTCTTGGCTACATTTTTACATGAAATGTTTTTGGTGGGATTCTATATTCTGATGAAGTAAATAGGGCAACTTTATTATTCTGTTGTTGTTGCGATATACAGAGTTAATTGTTTCGACTTTTGACGAGATGGTTGAAACATAGTTGCCATTATGAAAAAATGAATCTTGTAGAGCTAGAGAGGCTTGTAATTGTAGGTATATTACAGTCCAGGCCTGAAATAAAGCGATTACCAGCCGAGGAATATTCTATTATATTATATTCTTTGTAATATAATCATTTCTTCTGTAAAGTAGTACTTTACGAGCAAGTGGGACTAAAATTTATTACTGAGGGTTGAACTAGTGAAACTTTTAGTCCCAGTTCTTCAACTGCATCTAAAGCCTATTAAGAGTTGAACTACTGGTACAAAACGCGGGAAGCTTTTGCAACAGGAAAACCTACTTGTACGATCTATCGGCTTATATTTCACAGCATTGTTGGACTAATTTAACTAGGCCTTGCATCTGATCCGAATTAACGTACAATAAGTGCCTGGAATCCGTTGTTTCAACGACGAAATTGAGAGACGTGGAATGGCATTGTGCATAGAGAAGGCAGCAGAGCAGGTCTCTATTGTAGCTCGGAGCGAATAGCTTTTATTTTGAGCACAAAGGAAATCTTATCTGCGCAGGCTATTACAGTCAGCTTGGATGAAGCGATTTCAAGCTGGATATGTGGTATTGTTTTAGAAGGAGATCTTTTTTTTTTTCAATTAAGTCTATATGAAGCGTTGATTGCACTTAGCTATTAAACTTATTAATGGGCAAATAGAAAAATAAAAGTTAGAGATAAAATAATAATTTCGATGAAAAAATGTAACATAAATAAGATAATCTATGAATACTATGGCAGGCAGTGTTATTTTTTGTAGCCTAGTAATATAGCTAGCCAAGCGTCAGTTGCAGTAATTATAAAGTATCGAACAGGCAAAATATACGATCGTAAACCACGCTACTCTATAAGTTCATGCAAATTAAAGATTTTTGACAGATCAAATATATAGCTTTTTAACAGGGCTCTCTCCGTCACTTACTCCATACAATCGTAGTTCCGATTTCATTTCAATATTATCATTGCTTGCTCATTGCCACTTCAGCTTTGTAATGTCGGTTAATCTGGCTCTCCCACAGATCTCCTCATTTCCGATTTGTTCACGTAGAGAAATTTCAAGCTCCTGGAAAGGACTATTTCCATTTCGAGAAAAATAGGTAAAAAAACTCGGTCACTTAGGAGGCGACGGTGAGAGCTAATAAATAATTGATCAAATTAAATACATAAGCAAATAGATAGGTATATCTTTCAAGAACATCGTTATGACATAGCGATGTTTTTGTTGGTAACATTTTATTTTTGAACCCTTTAATTAAAAAGGCAATGGCAGCTGAAAATAAAACCGACGCTGCTAATTAAAAAGGCAGCTTTTCACTGTCAACCCTAACCCAATTTGCTTTTCTCGGTCCAAAGATATTTGACACCTAACTCAAAACTGGATTAAAACGTACCAAACAGTATTTCTGACCACTAACCAAAATAGGTTTATCTCAGTAACTACTTAGGTACTTCTATTAGACTGTTTTAAAACTCTTACTTAATAATAGGTTTGTCAGGTCTGGAAAGGTTATGCAGTCTAAGACCATTTTCGTTTGCATTTAGGTAGTATTTGGTATGTCCGTTGAATTTTGTCTGGTGTGCAAATATTTTAACTAGGTTAGGTATAGGAATGAAATGCATTTATAGTTGGTCGGACAAAGTAATTTCGTTTGAGACCGCCGACATACAGAACAGACCGTTGAATTTGCACGCGTGAAAATCTTTATTTTAGCAATTCGCCGCAGGTTGGAACGTGCAAAACATAGAGCGGTCAAAAATGGGATTTCACCACTTCTCGTTGCTTTTGAAAAGGAAAAAAACGCCTGGACAGAGCGTGGTCGGCTCATAAAAACGAAGCTCGGGCGGCGGCAAGCAAGACAATTGCCGAAAAACACCTGAAATCCCTTTGTATTACACTGGACATTGATATTATGTTTGAACTTTTTAGAGCAAAATTCTTACTAGGGTTCCGTACCTTAAAGGGAAAAAGGAACCTTTGTAATCCTATAAGGGTTCCTTTTTTCCTACTTTGCCTGTCTATCTGTTCGTTTGTCTGTCTGTCTGTCTGTCTGTGAAACTTTACTCATAAAGATTATTTTATTTGTTACAGGTACTCTTCAAAACCATTTCGTGATAAAACAGTATCGCAGTAAATAAATCTTACAATTATTCGAAACCTACTTTTATTTTCAGTGGAATAAAAGCTTGAAGTTTAGTCATGTAATGTAAAACCTGCAAAAAACGTGGTTGTAAAATAAGCATTTTTATTCGACACCTAAAAGTTTCTTTAGAATAAAGAAAGTTCTTTTCGAGCTTTTAATTAAAAGCTGTTAATTTGGTGATAAAAATAAAAGCTTAATTTTGCTCTTGCAAGAATTACATGTTTACTTGCAAAACTGATTACGTCACTAAATTTTGTTTTATACTTTATTTAGGAAGTACAATAATTTTATCAACTTTTTTGTCTTTCGAGACAAGGAATATTATTAGTTTAATAATAGAAATACCTTCATAATGAAATATATAATCACACCTTTCTTTAAAGACAAAACTTGAGAACTTGACAAACGTTTCATTTCCTTTCTTTAAATATTTTTGTTTGTAAGACAAATCATAAACAGAGAGAACAAAAAGTGAAGAAGTGAACTCATTAATTGATGGCTTGTCATGAATTCGTCATAAGTCTTCATTTATCAATTATAGGCGTCACTCAGAAAAGCAGGTATTAAATATTTTTATCGAATTATTGGAATGTCCTCTCCAAAACCAACACAAAAAACACAAGTTTAATGTGCAAGGTTATCCGAGAGTTTTAATCTAAACAAACTAATGCCAAAATAAATAATTTAATTAGAGCGTGATTGCTATCACAACATCTAATTATTCAGTTCACAACTCAAATACCGAAAATATGCGATATCGCTCCGAATCTCAGAAGGAGACTGAACTAAAACCTTCAAAACACCCGTATTTATGCAAGTTCAATCTTGTTGGCCTCCTAGTAACAGATTGTATGACATCGAATGAGCCAAATATCGATTTTACCAAACTACCTTCATCAGCTAAATTAATAATTTTATATTATTTTTGACAACTCAAATCAACTTTTTAAAAATAACCTTACACAATGTTATCAATATAATATGAAGATCATGAAGATTGAATTAATTAATGATTAATTAGTGATCAAAAATTTTAAATGCAAAATTAAATTAATACTTATAATGTAATTACTAATTAATAATGTAATGTAATTAATAGTGTAATTTTACTTTTTGGCAAGCGCATTTTGCTCTTTCCAAAAAGTGACAGCATTACAACTAATATAAATCAGTTTGACTGTCCTTGTGGAAGTGAATGGCTAGAGATAACTATCAACAGATCAAAATATCCTAGATATTACATAGTTCCTAGATGTGTATCCTAGATGTTACATACTCAGTAAATATCCTAGATATTACATAGTTCCTAGATGTGTATCCTAGATGTTACATACTCAGTAAATATCCTAGATATTACATAGTTCCTAGATATGTATCCTAGATGTTACATACTTAGTAAATATCCTAGGTATTACATACTTTAGTACATAGACTGCTAAGAACCCTAACCGTAGTTTGCGCAAAAATAAAGTTTTTTTTCTACCTCAATTTAAAAAAGGTGCGGTCGCCTACACTGCTATCACGTAATTAAATAGGTCACACTACCTCATCACCTCTCACCTAATTTGTACCTCTTAGTCCGCTCCCGTGGCATCCAAGTCAGAAGTCAAGTTGTGTAAAAACATTTTTAACCCCCGACCAAAAAAGAGGGGGGTTATAAGTTAGACGTGTGTATCTGTGTATCTGTCTGTGGCATCGTAGCTCCTAAACTAATGAACCGATTTTAATTTAGTTTTTTTTGTTTGAAAGGTGGCTTGATCGAGAGTGTTCTTAGCTATAATTCAAGAAAATCGGTTCAGCCGTTTGAAAGTTATCAGCTCTTTTCTAGTTATTACTGTAACCTTCACTTGTCGGGGGATGTTATAAATTTTTAATTTACACTTGTAATATAAAATTTTTGTTAAACTACAATGGGGCACTACTACAAAAAAAACTCTTATATTGTTGATATCAATAATACATATTATATTATTATTGACATCAACATAAGAGTTTTTTTTATATAAAATAATTTTAAATCTAAATTAAAACTAAAAATCATTAAAAACTAAAATGAATTAAATTAAATCTAAAACCTCATTGAGACCACCGCAGGAGGCATTGTACCCAAGATGCTTGGCAGCATTACCCCTTTGCAAACTGATTCTTTGACCAACGTAACTGCCAGCTCTCGGGTCCCCGGTTGACTCGATAACCCATTTCGAAATTTCCTCAAAAAGAGCTCGAGCCTCCGGACCCGAGGAAACTATAAAAACGAGAGAGTTTTGTAAAACTATATTCTATGCGTAGGTATATTAAACGATACTAGTACAGCGATCAATAACAATTTGAATGCACATTCCGTTCATTCCTGTTTTCTCAGATGGTATATATTTCTTTTTTCATTCATTTTACAGACTGAAGTTTATGAATGTTGTAAGTATTCAAAGTAGCTGTACAACATCTGCAAAATCTTTCCCGTAGGGATTTTGAAAAATGTGGCCTCATCATTTGTCTGCATTATAATAAAGGGGACCTCTATTGGTTGTTGTTAAGTTAGTCAATGAGTCAGCACTTTTCTTTTAAATTTTTAGATTTCCAGCTAATAGTACCTACGCACACCAGTTACCAAAGCTTCATCATCATCAACCCATGGCCGGCCCACTACTGAGCACGGGTCTCTTAGAATGAGAAGGGTTTAGGCTATAGTCTACCACGCTTGCCAAGTGCGAAGTGATAGACTTCATACACCTTTTTGAAAACATTATGGAGAGTTCTCAAACATGCAGGTTTCCTCACGACGTTTTCCTTCACCGTTTAAGCTAATGATGTTTAATTGTTTCAAATGCACATATATTTAACTCTGAAATGTTGGAGGTGCGTGGTAACCACTGGCAGAGTGAAGTAAAGTGAGTAAGCTCTCGGTTTGATACTGAATCAACATCTGTCAAATGTTAGGTATTTGTGGGATGATACGTGAAATCAAAGATTTAAGATTATTAAGTATAATATTTAACTCTTTGTCACGCTGCCATGACGACCCCTATAGCTTACCTAGTCATCTCGTAGTCTACATTTGACACCTGGCAGGGCAGATAAAGCCTTGAGGTTTTGCTACAAGCTTCTTAACTGTCTTGAACTGTACCACTGCCTGGGCTATAACCGCTATGTACCAGAGATTGGCTGTCCCTAATATCCCGGCCACATTGACAGCCAACAACGCGATGTTCAACGGCGTTTCCCGTCAAACGGAGATTTAGCCACGATCAACGTACAACGGCATTCACAATGCCGTTTAGCGTTAGGCGTTAACCGTTCAAGTGTGGCCACTCAGTTTAACGCGTCGATTATCGCTATATTTATGGCGTTGTTGGGCATCGACGTTAACCTTAATATAGCTGCAACATAACAGAAAATGAAATGTAACAAACTCGGAACTGGTAAGCATCGCCGCCAGGCAGTTTGGAACTAGAGGGCGCTGCGCCCGTCGCCCGAGGGAACCCGTTTAGATTAGCAATTGAAATGTATTCAAATTCACAAGTTCATAACTGGAGTCTCTTTATCTCGATTTAATTGGAAACTGAAACTTAGTTTTTTGCGATGGTTTTCGTTGTGTTGCTGATTTTAATAACACCCGACCCAAAAAGAGGGGTGTTATAAGTTTGACGTGTGTATCAGTGTATCTGTCTGTGGCATCGTAGCTCCTAATGAACCATTTACAATTAACACTTGTTATGATAGTGTTTTTACCTACACTTCAAGAAAATTCCCACTAAATTTCTAAATAATTTTTATACTTATGCATATCAAAAATTGCGGAGCCGGCATTGCACCCGACGCTTTAACTATACTTGTAAGCCTAAATTAGATGATTTTGCAAGTTAAAAATTTCAAACATTCTATAAGACATGCTTCCGACTAATATTGCCACTTTTTGCTTCCTATTTTACCGTTTTATTCGAAGAAGTGTCGTTCAAACGGCTTTTGGCTTGTATCCGGATAAAGTTGTTCTCGCCTACATAGCCCTAGGGATACATTGCTTAATAGCTAAGCACCTACTTGACATGTATCATCGTTTTCAGTATTTCGGGAGGTATCGATTTATCGTTCCAGATAAAGTTGTGTAGAAGCTGATTGGAGACATGATACGTTTTTCCAGGTTAGCGGGATTGCTATATTAATTCAGATGATTCAGATGCCAAAGCCGTGCCGCCGATTAGCGTTCCGGTATGATGCTGTGTAGAAACCAAAGGGGTATGTGTTTGATAAAAACCTACCATGCTCCTTCCAGGTTAGCCCGCTTCTATCTTAGACTGCATTCACTTACCACCAGGTGAAATTGCAGTCAACGGCTAATTAGTATCTGAATATTTTTTTAATAACGTCACTATTACATTTATTATGTATGTAGCGCGGCAATCATGAATGCTCCACAGTTTGCTCACGCTCACATAGTTTCTTCTTCTATGTTTTCAACTTCTAGGAGAAACATTGTGTAGGTGTAACATTGTGGCTATTACACATCGCCTTTATGGTGTCTTGCGTCCGTACTCTGTACTGACCTTTAAAGTAGGCAGCACATTTCGTATTTTTATGAAGTCAAGGGTAAAATTACCAGATGATCCAAGCTCATGTAGTTATAAAGTGGTGGGCGGCTGGCGCTAACAAGTGTCTTAGCAGCTCAAAGGATCACACTTTAAGGTGATACGAGGGGTGGGGGCGATATGGGCCGGCTACGTTTACGACGGCTTTAGCCTGCAAGGCAATGAGGCGTACGCTTCCAATTATGAGGGATTCATCTTGACTACCTATAGGTAGCTACAACTTGGGTTCGTTATATTCACCTGTCGAATAACGTATGGTATAGGTATCTATAGGCAAATTTTATGAAATTCTCACAGAGTCATTTAGATTTGAAAAAATATTAACAGGGCTCTCTCCGTCACTCGTTTCATACTATCGTAGTTCCAATTTCATTTGAATATTAAGCGACCAAAGTCCATGAAATTTATCAGACATATTCTAGAAACTAATATCTGTGTCTGTGGTGTTTTAGATTTTTCTAAAAAAAATTTAAAATTTTTTTCCAAAAAGTTTTAAAATTACAGGCGCTCAAAGATTTGTATGAAAATTTTTAAGACCGGGTAACTTTGAAACCGAATATTTTAACAGAAATCTGGAAAACCACAGACATAGATATTAGTTTCTAGAATATATCTGCAAAATTTCATGGAATTTGGTTACTTAATATTTAAATGAAATTGGAACTACGTTTGTATGAAACGAGTGACGGAGAGAGCCCATCATCGTCATTATCATCATGATCAACTCATCCCCAGCCCACTACTGAGCATGGGTTCTCTTTCGGAATGAGAAGGGTTTTGGCCATAGTCTGCCACGCTGGCCACGTGCAGATTGGCAGACTTCACACACCTTTGCGAACATTATGAAGATTTCTCAGGTATGCAAGTTTCCTCGCGATCTTTTCCTCAAGCCTTATTAAGCTTATTTTGGGTTATCTAAAACCAAAACATAAGTATAAGAACATCATGAACCGCGCCGAGAGATTTTCATTCGCTCTATAGTACAAAGCTTGTCTACAATGCTGTCCCGTGTTTGTCATGCATTGCGCTTGCATGCCTGAATCTATGACTTTAGGATTAATTTGAACTAATTTTTCAAAGGTACGTAGCATAACACCCCTCTTTTTGGGTCGGGGGTTAAAAACGGCATTCAATTTAACCGTCATCCATATAGCTTTTTTAATAATGTACCTAATCTTAGTGAAAATCACTCCTTATTCTTCTTTAAGATATTCAAGGGAGAAGACAGTAGGTATTGAAATCTCATACCTATTATACATTTTAATATTGTATCAGTGGATAATATCTTCGCAACAATTAGCAATGCAAATACATTCGGGTCACTTTCAGATTCATATTTAAGCTCGTTCCCATTCCCCACTTAGCTTTGCTGGAGGCTAATTAATAATTCAGCTTGCGACAATAGCACGGTCAACGCTTATTATTATAGCTTTTCATAAGACTTCGAGCTCTAGTAAATAATTTTCTTTAATACCAGCAGCTTTATGAGAGTAGCTATTATTTAGATTTTAGTGTATTTAATTTCTATCTTGTTCGATTTCTGGGTCGGTCCAAAAATTTGTTTACTATGTACGCGACAGGTTGAGATGGCAATCGGGGTATGAGGTGTGGGGATGTCCCGCACACCCGCAGGTCACCCGCGCTCATCAACAGCGGACTAGCGCGGGGACTGACCAAAAAATAGGAACTGGGTTCTAAAGATTAGCTCGGAGTTCTTCGGAGAGTACGTCAAACCGTCGTCGCTCCTAAGTACGCCTGATTTGTCTCCGGTCGTATCGAATTGCCGTCTCATCAGGCCATGAGAGGGAATAAAGAGTGCAACTTATTTGCGTAGGTCCTTACTTGAGCTATGCTACGCACCTTTTACATTGAGTACATACTGTAATAACTGCACTACATAAGTAATATGTATTTAGTGCTTGGGTTTCAAATATTTGCCTAATTTAATTACTGTTACATTTAAAAACAATGTTAATTAACAGAGTTCTTCTTCTCTTAAATTAATGATTTCTAAACAAAGTAATAGAATAAGTACCTACTTCAAAACTTCTGGTCGTTCAACAAAATATTCGAATTTTCGGGCCTAATATTTCACCAACTAATATTTCATAGAAAGGTCGAGGGGTTTAAACTTACTTAAAGCTTTTAGGTATTTGAAGAGGGCTTCGAAAGTAACGTTATTACATTAGACAAGTTGTTGAGACGTCGCAAATTGAGATTAAGTGGTAGTTTTCAGTAATCCACAGCGTTACAAAATGAAAGGGTTTGAAGACCTCTCTTTCCTATTAGTAGGTAAAATAGCTAAAGCAACTTCGTCCACGTGGAAACGCTGCCCATGTCATTTTGAAAGTGTGTTTGTTTGTTGGCTGGTCTTCAAACTCGGACCAACGGACTAACGTAATTTTTGCATGGGTATTAGTCAAAGGCCTAGAGAGGCTACTTTTTCCTCATAAAATCAAGAGTTCACACGCGATTTCTAAAAACCTATACATCCACGCAAATGAAGTCGTGTACATAAGCTAATAAGGTTCACAAAAATCCTGTTGGAATTTCTCCTTTCTTACTGCGGATTTAGGTACGTTATAGAGAAATCAACTTGATGCTTGTAATATTTCAAGAGCAGATAATCGCGTTTGAGGCGTTATTAGCTAGCAGTTAACCTAAACAGAGTCCTACCAGCCACCAAAAACTTAGTATCCTAATGTCCGCTCTTCATTCATTTATCGGGCACTAGCTGATGCCCGCGACTTCGTTCGCGTGGATGTAGGTTTTTTAAAAATCCCGTAGGAATTCTTTGATTTTCCGGGATAAAAAGTAGCCTATGTTTTAATATTATGATTAAGGATGTAATCTATCTACATTCTAAATTTCAGCTCAATCCGTCCAGTAGTTTTTGCGTGAAGGAGTAACGAACAGACACACACACACACATACAAACTTTCTCCATTATAATATTAGTGTGATAGAGCATAACAAAATATAATATATAAGAATTTTGACAAAATATGATGAACTGAACACAGTAACAATACGGGTGTAAGAGTTTCATAACAATGAGTAGGTACCTATACTATGTATTAGGTATAACAAGTTTCAATTTTCCCCGTAGTGAATTGAGCCGACCATTTTCTCGAAAGGTTTCCCTTTGTCTTGACAGAAAATTATAATCCCATGTTAAAGGATCAGTCACGTAAAGATGTGTCAGTTTTCTACTGTCCTAAGGGATTTCACAAAATGTCCGGGTTTTGAAGATATCAGGAAACGTAAGGGAATCAAGCACAATGTGGTCCACATTTGAAGATATTTGGGTGTTTATTAGGTAAGTAATGCGGATTGGCCAGGTCATGTAAACTGTTCATCATTATTGTTTAATATCCATACCAAAATATGTGAATGTCTGTTTGTCTATGACCTTTTCTCAGCTCATCCGTTAAATCGATTTTAATGGACACAGAATAGCTTAAATCATAGAGACGGATACAGGCTACTTTTTATCTCGGAAAATCAAAGATTTCATTTGGGATTTAAATCTTAAACTGTTAGAATTCACGGGTATAGTGGTATAGTTGTAATATATAATATTATGTATTAGCGTTTGCCCGCGACTTCGTCCGCAATGTCGTTTATAATTTAACTGTGAAGGAAAATATCACGAGGAAACCTGCATGCCTGAGAATCCCCCATAATGTGCTCAAAGGTGTGTGAAATCTGCCAATCTGCACTGGTCCAGCGTAGCAGAATATGGCCTAGCCTTTCGCATTCTGAGAGGAGATCTATGCTCAGTAGTAGACCTGCGATGTGTAAATATGATGATGATGATATTTAAAGGAATCAGGATATCACATCACACTTCACACTAATATTATAAAGGCGAAAGTTTGTATGTGTGTGTGTGTGTGTGTATGTTTGTTACTCCTTCACGCAAAAACCACTGGACGGATTTTGCTGAAATTCGGAATGGAGATAGATAATATCCTGGATTAGCACATAGGCTACTTTTTATCCCGGAAAATCAAAGATTTCCCACGGGATTTCAAAAAACCTAAATCCACGCGGACGAAGTCGCGGGCGTCAGCTAGGATATTTTTTTATAAATAAAGAAATTTTACAAGATTATTTATTATATGGAGTACTTAATCATTTGAAATGTTTCGTAAAAACGGCTAATACGTTATGATAAAGCCCTTTGACTCGTTTAGCGTTGTTTTATGCGAAAAAAGCGAAGGCAAAGCTTAGGAGCTTTAAGGATTAATCACTTAAAATGTAACGTTTTGCATAAAATTTATTACAGTACCCCGTTTCAAAGGCCTTTTCTTAGTAACAAATTTGAAGTAGATTTCATTCGTGACATCTTTTGATCTCCGATATCCCTTTTTTGGCTTGTTAAAAAATATTCAATTACTGTTTAATTTTGTTTGATTTTGAAATCATAATATTTAGGATACTACTTGGTAAATTGAAATTGAATTTTTCAAACAAAATTTTATTTATTTTAGAGTCTACTGCAAATCTTATACCCCGTTCACACAGCTTTAAAAACGCACGTTTTTCTGTCAGATAAATCTTACCGAATGCGTAGTGCTGCAAACACTGAATACGCATAGAAGCGTGCACATGGTTAAAACTGTATTTTTTTTTACAGTTTGCAATAATGTATGAACGGTTGGTCCTAAACTCAATCTAGTCTCAACTACGTATTCGGTAAGGGTTATCTTGCAAAAAACGTGCTATGTAAATGTCATGTGAACGCGGTCTTATGGTACCTAATGTTAGTTTTTATTGTCGTGAGTGTTTCACCAGTAAAATAGATAGATAGATAGAACACTTTATTGCACACAAAAACACATGTAAAGGATCACAACACAGAAAGAAAAAAACAGAAAAAAACAATTGTGTGCAAATGTGGCCTTATTGCTTATAGGTAGTGTTAAATAGCAGATATTATTGTGACAGAGAAGATAAAACAGGTCAGCGCCAATTTACTGATTAACAAAAAGCAAGAATGGACATTTTGCAGGCCATCCCACGTATCTAGTAAAATAATAATTCTCTGGTTAAATATGCGATTGCTGTACAAAACACAACAATAACACATGTAAACAAGGGCCACATATTGTTGATTGCGCTATTGAGAATAATAATTGTGGCAGCGCGGCCTGCCTACCAGCTACAATTATTGCTACAATAAAATGTTTCAATATTTCAAACTGCTGTGCTGGTGCGATTTCATGTTTTGTTTTGTATAAACTCTTCTACTATCGATAAAAGCACATTTCATATTCTGTGAAACTGACAAAAAACGTGTATTCTTGGCAATCATAATTATGGAAAAGGATCGCTCCAATTTTTCGCACTTTGACATCAAATTGCAGAATGCGACACATAGCTCTCTCACGGCTCTTACAACACTTTTACGATGAGAATTGTACAAGAAGCTCCCTCATAAATAGGAAATGTCAATTTTTTTTAAACAAAACCAGCTCTATCACGACTTTTTGTCATTAGACATGTCGCAAGTGAAATCTTACTATCCTTTATCTTCCAAGTTGAGCACTTGCACAAATGTGCCGACAAGGGACGCTAACTTTTTTCATCTAAACAAAAAGCAACAGAAAATACAACAAGCGTTGTTCGGGAGAAACTTCGGCAATATTCTAATCGACTTGTACTGTAATGGACTCTGTACAACTTTCTGCTCAGTGCTCTGAATAGATATAACTTTTTGTACGTATTGTAGTGTTTTGTTTATTTTTCAGAAACAAAAACAGTTGTTGTCAAGTAAAAAGCAAGTAAAAAAGCTCTAGACTACAGCGGGGGAGATTTTGTGACAGCGCATGGACCTACTATGTACCTAACTGTCTTCAATTTGAATAAATGATTTGACTTGACTTTGAATTTGACCTTGACTGAGTGCGGGATGCTAAATGTTGACTAAAAACTATTACCTAACGCGGCAATATAGACATCCCTGCCGTCACACTTTCCCTTGTACCGAAAAATCGCCCGATGAAGTTGCCTACTGTACTTCTCTTATTTCCACTAAAAGCTGTTGCTCTCGGCTACGCCCACATGAAATTAAGGCAACGCTATAAACAGGTATCTCGGTTTCTAGTAGTCTTATTTTTAGAAGGCAATCCAGTATTTTGAGTACGACTTAAATACTTAGGGTGAATTCAGATTAACGGTTTTCTGCGCATTTTAGCTTATTTTGACAAACCCATATGCGCTACACGCGCGTTAATTTCGCCCTTCAATAAATCAAACGCGCGTGCACGCGCTCATTTCAGCTTGCTCGCTCGAACAGTGGGTTACTCAATAGCAATATGGATTTGATAACTTTCAAACGGCTGAACCGATATTCTTGGTTGATTATAGCTAAGAACACTCCCGATCAAACAAAAAAAAACAAAATTATTATCGGTTTATTAGTTTAGGAGCTACGATGCCACAGACAGATACATAGACACGTACACACGTCAAACTTATAACACCCCTCTTTTTGGGTCGGGGGTTATAAATATTTACTGCTGGACAATGCTCTGTGGTAAGGTTTCCATATAACATGGATGAGTTTGAGCTTTCTTATCAAGCCACAGTGTCTAGCAGACTAGTAAGTCTTCTCAACATCTGAATTTTTATTTTAAAATGCGAATATTTTATCTTAATTAAGTATGTACGTATAGTATAGGTACAACTTGGGTACAACAATAGGTTCAGTGATTTTTGTGTACGATAAACAAAATACAGCCTTTTTTTCCGTGACTACTAGAAAATGGGATATGTTCATTTTCTTTTTTTTTACTCACTATATTTACAATGTGTCATGCTACCTTTTTCTTGCGATGACAAGATGTATTAAAAAAACATTCATCTCGCCTAGTTAGACAGGTTTTTTTCGTAAAACAAGGATAACTTCCACTTTCTCAAGACTTTGATGGATGATTCTGGTGGATTCAATTTGCATTTTTTCTGTACTAAAAGTTTGCTACTTTATCTTCCAAAATAATATGAAGGTTTACGCCTTAAGCACAACGAGGCATTCCTACACACCGTATCAAACAATTACCACTTTATGCCTACAGTATTAGTGTAGGTAAACCGCGTGCAAACTCATCAGTAAGTATGCTAAAGCCTTAAGAGCTCAAAGGTCTTGGACTGAAACGCGAAAAATTATATGCTTTAATCATAATTATTGGCCAATTGTCGTTTCCTTTCTTTACACAAGTTTTATAAGAAGAGCATTATAACACTTATGTTTAAAAACGTGCCTTTTTATCAATGCAGTTTTCGTTTCTTAGTGAGAAAGTTGCTGCGCGCTGGTCAGTACGCACCCTAAGAGCCTTAAGAGGGGTCTCTCCGTCACTCGCTTCATACACACGTAGTTCGTCTCTCATTGGAATACTAACCAATCATACTCAATGGAATTTTATAGAAACGTTCCGGGAACTAATATCTATGCTTGTGGTTTTCCAGATTTCCGTTAAACGCGGTCTTAAAAATTCACATACAAATCTTTGAGCCCCTGTAATTTAAAACTACATATTTTTAGCAAAATCTAAAACACCACAGGCACAGATATTAGTTTCTAGAATATGTCTGCAAAATTTTATGGACTTTGTTGCTTAATATTCAAATGAAATTGGGACTACGATTGTATGGAGTAAGTGACGGAGAGAGCACTGTTAAAAATGAAAACTCAAACAACACCCGGGCTAATTCTCGCTCATGTCCGCTCACAGCGTTTTTGGACGTCGCGACAGCGTTGATTGATCGATCCGTGCTATTTAGCGATTGTTGTGTTTAAAACACAATCAATAACGGCGCATGCACGGCACGCATTCATTAAACAGTTTAACTTTTGATGGGGAGGCTTAACTGCTATCATTATATTATGTCATGAAAATTCATTTTCCTTGCATATTAATCAGAATTATAATTTTTTTGTTCAAATTTTGATGGCAGGGGCTAATTACCATTTGTAGCTGTACTTTATAAACTGGAAAAGTTGTAAAGCCGTTTCTTTCTAAAAAGCGGCTGATTATAAGTAGGCTACATAGGACCAAGGTTTTTAGTTTGGTCGTACGTGTCATATTTTAGTTTTTCTAAATTGTCATGTTTTTGTCAATTAATCAAAAACTATTTTTTGGTGTTAGCTAGATTAGGTATAAAAAGTAGCCTAAGTATGTCAGACTCCGTGTATTCAACACTATATCCTTGTAAAAAGATCAGATCTATCCGTTGTTCTGTTGGGGTGACATTGAAGTACATTGACATTGAAGGACACCAACAAACAAATAAACACACTTTCGCATTTATAATATTGTTAGTGATGGAAAATGACGGATTCCAATTTCAAACGTCTAATTTCGTTCACTTTAAAACAATGCACTAAAGTTATTTCATTATTTTTTAACTCACTATTTTCAGAGCAAAACTCATTCGGAGCGTAAATACTAATGTGCTAGAAAACTGGGCCATTTTTAACTTTGGACATAAATCCGAAATGAGTTTTCAAACTCCACTGCGAGAGTCAGCTTTTGGGACCAGCATATAAAATTGTAGGCCATTTGGTCTGTGAGTAATTTTTGAAGCTGTAGAGCTTAATAATAACTCGAAATAGAAATGGTTTGACGTAATTTAATACAACTTAGATTACCGAAGGGACGTCAGTTCTGTTTGTTCTATATACATCAATCTACAATATAAATGTGATAAATATTTTTTAAATACATATCAAAAATTGCGGAACTGGCAGGATTCAAACCTACTAGCAATCGGGGCGTCGGACGCCAACCCAGAAGACAACCTATTCAAAATTTTCAGCTGTGGACTTCATGCTATCGAGACAACAGCTGTAAGCTGTAAGTATTAAATAGATATTCAAATGTATGGGTATTACATTGATATTACATAATACCACCATCAAGGTCCTGCTTAGTTGAAACAACTTATTAAATATCCAGGGACTGTGCTCCCATAATAATAAATTACCATATAAATTAAATGCTACCCAATTTTCCTTTTTACGATATTGAGATGCCGATTGCGATCAGATTTTCAGCAGGAAATAGCCGGAAGCCATCAAAATTGGTTTGAGCTTCATTCCAAACGAAAATATACCTTATGTAGTTGTGATAAAGACGATGGGATATTCAATTGGGAGCGGAAAATAGTTTAACTATTTGTATAAGTGCGTATTGACATGCAATACTGTAGTTTGGGGGTAGCGATGTTTACTGGTTTCTTGGCTTATTGAGTAGGTATATTATAAAGGCCAATACTAATGCGTAGGTATATTAAAAACTGAATCCAGGAATCTTGCGAGCCTACTCCATTGTTAAGTAACATTCAAGATGATTAAATAAAAATCCATTGTTATTGATTTTCATATCTAACTAAATATAAAACAATATTTAGTAAAAAGTAGCAGAAAAATTACATAATAGACTCGACGGCTTAGTAATTAGTTGAAAGTTGAAATAAATAGGCATCTTCTAGGCAAGCGCGCTCCAACCTCATCATTGCTTTTCGAATATGGACTGCTTGTTTGAGGTTCTGAGTGTCGGGCGAATTTCCATCCTTATGTCGTTGACATTCCATCTACACGCACGAAACGTTTTGCGTCTTCATTCCTCATACGCATGGCTAAGGTTTGGAATACTCTTCCGCGATCTGTGTTTCCTACCAATTACAATCCGGGTATCTTTAAAACAAGAGTTAATAGGCACCTTCTAGGTAAACGCGTTCCATCTTAGACCACATCATCACTTTCCATCAGGTGTGATTGTGGTCAAGCGCTTACCTATAGTGAATAAAAAAAAAATCCTCAAATCACGCCTAGAAGTTTTACTTCAATTAAGTACTTAAACAATTTTTAGGCCTGAAACATACAATACGCGATGGCGGCGACAGCTTCACTTCACTCTGAACTTGCAAGTTACACGCCACGTATGAATAATTATTATAGTCAGTATAAACTAAGTACAGAAGTACATGAAATTGCAGCTTCGCAATTTGAATGCTTTATTCATACAGTGCCTTGTATCAACAGACCTATTCCGTATGGCTTAAGTTAATAACTTGTTTTACTTTAGCAAACTTATAAAGCTAATTAAATTGCAGAAAATTACTTGTAGAAATGCTAAGGCATTAGGTTTGCCCGGTGATTTAGTTTTCTTGCAGATAAGTGGCACTTTGTCGACTTTCGCTGTCCACTGAAGTACTACGCCCAAGACGGGTCATTCCGAACAAAATTTTTGGCGGTTCCCAACTTGTTATTACTGAACTATCATAAGCACTGAATCTCGGTGACAGATACCGGGGAATGGTACTGACACAGTAACTTTATTTATCTGACACTTTAGTTTTGTACCTATAACTAAACTACACACTGAGATCTGGAATCTAGCAGCTGCGTTGGAAACGTGGCCGTCAAGCGGTCTGTTTGTTTCAGCCTTTACAAAAGCCATTACAATAAGCGGTGACCGTGCTTTTGTCGTGAGCTAAATTATTAATTAGCCGACGAAGCCGAATAGAGAACGGGAACAAGCTTGTAATATGAACTCCGAAAGTGACCCAAATGTATTTGCATTGCTAATTAACTCGACGATGATATTGTTCGCTGATAAAACAATGAAATGTGTGCACGACGAACCGCGCTCCGATGCAAGACCAGTGAAATAGCTACAGGAGCGAGCAGAAAGGCGCTCTCGACCAATCAGGAGCGAGCATTCTAAGATTGAAAATTATGTGCACGACGGAGCCGCGTTCCGCTGCAAGACTGGCGAAGTAACTACATGAGCGAGCAGAAAAGCGCTCTCGACCAATCAGGAGCGAGCATTCTAGGGTGAAAATTAGTTTTAACTTATGTTTTTATCTTATAAGAATTTGGCAAATTAATAAAGAATACATTGATTTAAAGTATAAGTATAGGTAGATAACTAAGAAAACTATGTAAAACCAATAATAAATAGAATCTAGGTCTAGTATTTGCGGAAATATAACTCGATATAGTTATTAAGGAAAAATGTAAATAACTTAGAAAGTATTGAATAATTGTAAATGTTTTTTGTTTATACGAATAAAGATTAGCGCGATCCCTAATCTGGGAAAAAACAGTACACCTAGGTTTTAGGCAAAAGGCTAAAACCTAGGACTTAAGGTTGTATAATTTCTTTAATCCATTACCCATAGATTAAATAGAAAACAGGAAAATAATATGTTGTAAACGATTCATTTGATCAAGATCTAGCCTTTTAAAACCAAAGACTGCAAATATAAGAAGTAAAGACCTAGGAAATCTAAGATTCAAACACTAGAATTAATTTATGAAATTATTTAGTAAAGTAACATATGTAGAACATTTATTATAGGTAGTCTAGATAAATCTAGACGTCTAGCATACCAAATTGTACTTGTAACATGCATACTTTCGCTGCAACCGCGTCTCGCGAAATGAATGCGGGGACCTGGCGCGGGTGATATTTATAGCCTCGGTGGTGCGGGGCAGGGTCATATAAATATGCAAAATCCGAAATTCCGCCGTTATTCGGAAAAAAGACGTCGCAGAGTAAGCATGCATGATTCTAGGTATTGTAAATAAACTAGACTAAGTATTAGTTAAGGAATCAACATAATATGTAAATAGAAAATGGGAAAAATAAAGGCTTAACCACAGAGGGGGTGAGGCAGCGAATATTCTAGATAATTGGGCAAAAATATATATAAACGCGGGGGTGTCTCGACTGGACATTCCACTGATCACCGAACACGAGTCAGCGACAAGAAAATCGGAAAACTGGGAAAATCGCTGCCTCACTACGCCTGGCTGGAGACTGCAGAACGACATAGCGCATTTTTATTGCACCTCGGGGTTGGGGGCGAGGTTCGATACCCTAGGAAAGCTACCCCCCACATTGTTTGGTCCTTCGAGCCGGATTAAGGAAAATTCTACAGAACCAAGTGCGGGTCATCGAAAATCAAGAAAATGCCTACAACGCGGTCTCAAGCCAACGCGTCGGAAAATATTGTTCCAGTCAGTGAGAATCATCCCGGCGGTGTGAGAAGTACCACTTCAAGACCTACTGCCACCAGCGGTGTGAGGGACTCCGTCTCAAGACCTACTGCTGCATCAAGCCGCGACACGTCAGCGGCCACATCGGAGAGTGCAGAACGCACCACAACCTCCGAGGGTACAGATCGTACCACCACAAGTGGATCAACCACGTCCACGGAAAATTCCACGGAAAACACGACATCTTCTAACGTCACGGCAAAACCAACAGGGGACTCCGGGCGCGCCATGCCGACGAAGTCACATCGCTCCGGGTCAAGAAAGCTGAAAGAAGCTGAATTGAAGGAAAAACTGGCCGCCCTGAAGTTAGAAGAGATCCGAGCATCTATCGCTCTCGCTCAAGCACAATTGGAAAAGCATCACGCTGCCGCTACGGACGAAGAGGACCTGGCGTCAGCGTCGGAAAATGAAGATGAAGGAAAAGAGGAACGTTCTAGCCACGTTCAAGAATGGCTGGAGGGAAAATCAGAAAAGGTGAACAATGAAGGACGAGGACAGGGCGCTCGCAGTCGACACGACGACGGGAAATGCGAACACCGGGAAGAAGAAAACCGGCCTGCGCGTCAGCCACTCAACGTGGATGTTACCTCACTGGCAACAGCTCTCAGTCAAGCAGTAAGGACGACGAGAGACGCACCGAAGTACCTCCAGGAGCTGCCGGTGTTCAATGGGCAATCCGGTAGTTGGCTAACGTTTCGCGCTGCTTATGAAGAAACCAAGGGGTTATTTTCAAAAACGGAAAATGTATCAAGACTGCGCCGCAGCGTCAAGGGGGCGGCGCATGAAGCTATCAGCAGTCTACTCATCAGCTCACCAGATCCCAAGAATATCATGGAAGCTCTGGAAAGAAGATTTGGGAGACCTGATGCATTGGCAATAAGCGAAATACAGAAAATAAAATCGCTTGGAAAATTAAGTGATAGCCCACGTGACCTATGTATATTTGCAAACAAAGTATCGAATATAATAGCTACATTGGAAGCCTTGAAGAAAATTCAATATATGTACAATCCAGAGTTGGTGAAGGCCACGATAGAAAAATTAACGCCGATTTTACGAAAAGCGTGGTATGACTATGCTGCGAAGGAAAAGGAGGACATTCCTGATTTGAAGAAACTCGCAACATTTTTAAATGAAGAGGCGGACAAGTGCGGAGCGTACGCGCAACCTGAAGACATCTCAGGGTATAATGAGAGGTATACGAAGAAGAGGATCGAGCACACCTACTCCACGAAAGAGCAGAATATCAAGAAGGAACAATGTCCTGTTTGCAAATTAGATCACCAGTTACCCGAGTGCAAACGCTTCCGTGACGTCAACACGAACGAACGCTGGGAAATTGTAAAGAAGCATCGTATCTGTTTCCTATGTCTAAGAAGCCCGCATCGTCGGTCTACGTGCAGGGCCAAGAAGTGTGGTCACGACGGCTGCAGTATGTCGCATCACCGGCTTCTCCATCACAAGATAAGAGTGGCTTCACCGTCGCCGTCATCGCCGGTCGTCGCTGAAGTCACGTCTACGGTGGAAATCGTGAAAAACGCCAGCAATAGAAGCCGACAAGCATACTTGAAGATTGCACCGGTCACGCTGACGGGACCCACCGGTGCCCGCGTCGATACCTACGCCCTTATGGACGACGGCAGCACTATCACGTTGATCGACGAAAACCTGGCGGAAATATTGGAGCTCGATGGGCCGCGGGATCCTATGTGGGTACAAGGCCTTAATGAAACAGTGAGGCACGAAAATAGCCGACGCGTCGACGTCAAGATACGAGGACGGTTCAATGAAGAAGAGTTTACGTTACGAAGCGCCCGCACAGTACAACGCCTTATGTTTACGAAACAGAATATCGAACAAAGAGAACTAAGGGACTGCGCACACCTACAGGAAATTGAAGATAAATTGATATACAAGAACGCGAGCCCGAAGATACTTATCGGTCAAGATAACTGGGAGTTATTGTCGGCATTGGAGATCCGTACCGGTCGTCGAGATCAACCGGTGGCTTCAAATACACGACTAGGATGGGTTCTACACGGATGTCGCACGTCATATCACGAGGACGTTGCCTTCTGTGGTCACATTATACTCAAGGAACAAGATAACAAAATGGAAAATATGAGGAAGGAGTTCTTCGACATGGAAGCTCTCGGTATCAGTCCCAGAAGACAGAAGAGTGATCCAGAAGAACGCGGAATGAAAATCCTAAAGGAAAATAGTAGAAGATTGCCCAATGGCCGCTTCGAAACTTCGTTGCTATGGAAACAAGATGACTTCGTTGTACCTAACAACTACGATGACGCCTTCAAGCGCTTGAAGACTTTAGAAAAAAAGTTAGACCGCGATCCGGTTCTCAAGGAAAAATACGACGCAACGAAAAGAAAACGTACGAAACCGAATCCCGCAGAAGATCCTAGCTGGACAAGGGGCCGAAAAATCGAAAAGGACTCAAGTACGAGTGTGATGAGAAGAGAAAAAAGAAAATTCGTGCATTTGGAATCAGATTACATTCTAAAAGCGGAAAAACTATGGGTGCGAGAAGTGCAAGCACAATCATACGCGAGTGAAAGAGAACGCATCATACGGGGAAACGCCCCCGGCCCACGTGACAAGCTCGCAAGTCTGAGTGTTTACCTGGAAAATGATGGGCTAATTCGTCTACGGGGAAGAATCAAAGCGACTACGGAAATCACCATGGAAACGGTCAACCCTGCTCTGCTAGATGGAAAACATAAATATACAAAAATGTATATACAATATGTACACGAAAAAATGCATCACGGCGGCGTTGAGTTGACTGTGAACGAGTTACGACAACGATACTGGATCACGCGAATACGACCTACGGTGAAAAGTGTTATAAGGAGCTGTCCGATATGCAAATTAAGAAAAACGAAGCCGATGACACCGTCGACGGGGGACCTACCACCGGCGCGACTCACAGCATCTGGCGGACGAGTTTTGGAGACGTTGGGTGAAGGAGTACCTTCCCCAGCTACAACAGCGGCGGGAGCCCTACCATACCGGCTCTCACCCCAAAGTCGGCGATCTAGTCATCATCTGCGATCCAAACCTACCCAGGAACGTATGGCCACGTGGACGAGTAACTCGAGTATATCCAGGGCCGGACAACGAAGTACGCGTCGTGGACGTAACGACGAGCAACGGGCACGTGCTGAAAAGACCAAGCAAGAGGATCGTCGTGCTACCAGTATTAGAGCCGCATGCTGCGACCGGCGGGAGAAATGTGCACGACGAACCGCGCTCCGATGCAAGACCAGTGAAATAGCTACAGGAGCGAGCAGAAAGGCGCTCTCGACCAATCAGGAGCGAGCATTCTAAGATTGAAAATTATGTGCACGACGGAGCCGCGTTCCGCTGCAAGACTGGCGAAGTAACTACATGAGCGAGCAGAAAAGCGCTCTCGACCAATCAGGAGCGAGCATTCTAGGGTGAAAATTAGTTTTAACTTATGTTTTTATCTTATAAGAATTTGGCAAATTAATAAAGAATACATTGATTTAAAGTATAAGTATAGGTAGATAACTAAGAAAACTATGTAAAACCAATAATAAATAGAATCTAGGTCTAGTATTTGCGGAAATATAACTCGATATAGTTATTAAGGAAAAATGTAAATAACTTAGAAAGTATTGAATAATTGTAAATGTTTTTTGTTTATACGAATAAAGATTAGCGCGATCCCTAATCTGGGAAAAAACAGTACACCTAGGTTTTAGGCAAAAGGCTAAAACCTAGGACTTAAGGTTGTATAATTTCTTTAATCCATTACCCATAGATTAAATAGAAAACAGGAAAATAATATGTTGTAAACGATTCATTTGATCAAGATCTAGCCTTTTAAAACCAAAGACTGCAAATATAAGAAGTAAAGACCTAGGAAATCTAAGATTCAAACACTAGAATTAATTTATGAAATTATTTAGTAAAGTAACATATGTAGAACATTTATTATAGGTAGTCTAGATAAATCTAGACGTCTAGCATACCAAATTGTACTTGTAACATGCATACTTTCGCTGCAACCGCGTCTCGCGAAATGAATGCGGGGACCTGGCGCGGGTGATATTTATAGCCTCGGTGGTGCGGGGCAGGGTCATATAAATATGCAAAATCCGAAATTCCGCCGTTATTCGGAAAAAAGACGTCGCAGAGTAAGCATGCATGATTCTAGGTATTGTAAATAAACTAGACTAAGTATTAGTTAAGGAATCAACATAATATGTAAATAGAAAATGGGAAAAATAAAGGCTTAACCACAGAGGGGGTGAGGCAGCGAATATTCTAGATAATTGGGCAAAAATATATATAAACGCGGGGGTGTCTCGACTGGACATTCCACTGATCACCGAACACGAGTCAGCGACAAGAAAATCGGAAAACTGGGAAAATCGCTGCCTCACTACGCCTGGCTGGAGACTGCAGAACGACATAGCGCATTTTTATTGCACCTCGGGGTTGGGGGCGAGGTTCGATACCCTAGGAAAGCTACCCCCCACAAAATGTATGGTTTTGAAAACCTTGTAATATAATTATACATTTTATATTCTGTGGATTATATTTTAATAATGAAATGATGATATGGACAGAGTTGTGATGCCGACACACTGTGAGGATGCCCAACGAAAGGCCAAGCACATCTTTTATTCTTGCTAGGACGGAAAGCGGAAACAAGGCGATCAGTTCCTAAAATATAAAGATGTGCAAAAGAGGCATATGACTTATCATTATGACATATCTTGCATCCGGCAAGATCGTACCTTCAATTGGGAAAGACGCTGAAAATCGAGAGAAGTGAAGGCACTTGGCCCAGCAGAATATCACAGAATATGGCGACAAAAGGAGGATTGAAACTTTAAACCAGATCACCCTCCAATATAACTTACAATTATGTAGATGGTACACTATTTATGTCCTCACTGTGCGCGCTTTACCCACGCCTAATAGGGCACATTAGCGACATCAGGACACATAAGCGAAGTAGTATTATTAATCATACTTCACACTAATATTATAAAGGCGAAAGTTTGTACGTGTGTGTGTGTGTGTGTGTATGTTTGTTACTCCTTCACGCAAAAACTACTGGACGGATTTGGCTGAAATTCGGAATGGAGATAGATAATATCCTGGATTAGCACATAAGCTACTTTTTATCCCGGAAAACCAAAGAGTTCCCACGGGATTTCGAAAAACCTAAATCCACGCGGACGAAGTCGCGGGCGTCAACTAGTAGTAATTAAGCAGAGATTCAGTCGCTGTTGCCAAACTTGGCAATCATTATCATCATAACCTACATCATTATTCTTCATATATAAATTATTATTATCATGTGTGTCTGTCTGTTGACATTTCTTGTATCATGGATGTCTAAGCTACTCAACCAGTACAAAAATTTCACGGTATGCTATAACATTATAAATGTATACCCGATTAACGAAAAAGCTTTTTTCGTGACACCGACTGTTATTTCACCTGATTTTGATGGATGATGCAAATGAAATTCAAATTGGATTAACGCTGTTTCTATTTCGTATTTTCGTTGAGTGTTATCTTTTATGTTAGCCAATCCCTAGATATTCATATAAGTATCTAAAATAACCAACGTTGAATTAGTTATTAAAGATATTTTATTTCCGCTTTGCTCGAAAATCCACCCCAAGAGTTATTCTATATAAGAAAGTCCTTAGACTAAGACTGCAAAATTGGCCTTAAACAATATTTTAACGTATGAATTTTGTACTTTTGCGTAGGTTTGTTTAAACCTCTGTATTCATCTGCTTAAAAGCGACCGAAAAAGAATTAAAGCAGATGTTTCCATAACAAGCTTTTCGTATAATACTAGTGTGTTTGATTTTAGCGGCTTTTATGCTGAACAAAGCACATAAAATCCAATCGGTTTGGAACAATTGAAGAGATATTTTATTACACCGCTTTTGTAGTAAATCGCCGAGTGACCTCAATTTTGAATAGTATTTATTACTAGCCGATGCCCGCGACTTCGCCCGCGTGGGTTTAGGTTTTTTGAAATCCCGTGGGAACTCTTTGATTTTCCGGGATAAAAAGTAGCCTATGTGCTAATCCAGGATATTATCTATCTCCATTCCAAATTTCAGCCAAATCCGTTCAGTAGTTTTTGCGTGAAGGAGTAACAAACGTACACACACACACACACACACACACACACACACACACACACACACACACACACACACACACACACACACACACACACACACATACAAACTTTCGCCTTTATAATATTAGTGTGATAGTCGCAAACTTTTGCCCGCAACTTTGTCCGAATAGGTTTAGATCTTTTTATTAATTCCGCAAGAAATTATAAAAGGATTTAAAAAAAAGTATCCCGTCTCCATTTCTGTGTCGTATAGAAATCGATTGATTAGTTGCAGCGTAAAATGCCAAATAATAGACACACTTTCGGACAGTTAGAGAAAAAAAGGGAAAAAAAATCCATAAAGTCTCACAAGTGCATTATTCGTGTACGCACAATGTAGCTTCCACCAATCAGATCATGATCCGCCCGGTTCCGCTCGGGTAAAGAAGCTCTGCTCCAGTGCTCTGTAGTGAGCCGGCGATGGATTGATTATGATGATAAAATAAAAGATAATGTTGAAAACTAAAACCCGACTGCGATAATCTTAAACGCTGAAATATTAGAGTAAAATTGTTTTTCTGTCGCTTGGTATATTTTAATGTTGTTGTACATTAATTTTCACGAGCTCAGAATTTTCTCCTCTTTCATTTGACATCCCACTCGATACAATAGCAAAAAAAAAATGTTGGAAACCTCCACTTTTTTTGATGTAACATCCGTTTGGTCAATTTTTGTCGCATAAAATAATATAGTCTATTTAACCCGGACTTTTAAAACGAATCAATTGACACCTTATTCATCATAATCGGTCCAGTAGTTTAGGCACTACGGTGGAACACACAGAATCTTGATACGAACATACATACATACATACATAGACTGCTAAAATCATAACCCTTCCTTTTGGCTTTATCGCAGTCGGGTAAAAAATCATGTATAGTCGATTTTTTTCGGATGAACAATCAAAAATTTGTTCGGATACTGTGAGAGTTCATAATCAGTGTAAATAAGGGAGTTACAAGTAGTTGTGCTGGAGCCTATGAGAACGTATTACATAGTAACTATTTATTATACATTTCAGGACTTCAATATACGCTCCATGGTTTACGAGAAATTCCCCTTGTAGTTTCGACTAACGTAACAATATAACATATGAAATTGGCCGTTTACGTGGACCCTCGCGTTCGCTGTCCCATATATCGTTCCTGTTGTGACTGCGATAAATTCCAGTCCATGTACGCTTGCATGCATCAAAACTTCAGCAACGGGAAGATATACAAATAGCATAAAACATTCTTATCTGATACTACGTTATCGGAAACAAAAATTCGCAACAAATGCCTATTTATTTAATCAGTAGATGATGCCCGCGACTTTGCTGATATAATAATTATGTAGGTTTTTATAAATCCCGTGGGAACTCTTTAATTTTCTGTGATAAAATGTAGCATGATGTTTTAATTTAACCTTATCTCCTAGTCAACCTTAGGAAGATGTGAAAGACGTGTTGTGGGTGTGCTTAAAAGCAACGACTGTAAATATAATACATATATTTAAGCTTAGTTAAATAGAAAATAAAGTAAAATAGAAAGTAAGAATATCCCACACTTTTAACAATCAGCTACCATCTCTGCATGAAATAATGTGATACCAAAGATATTATTATAAAACTCCAGATAAGCAAAATTTTTACAGTTGTATTTTAAATAGTGAAGACTAATTCGTACACTTGTATGCATAGCGTCACAGACTACAATAGATATACGGAGTGCGCCGAATTTACCCACTCTTTGACAGCTACGAGCGTTCTTCAAAAATGGCCCATTCCTAGGGTTGCATATTAGTACTCAGTAACATTTAAGAGAGATTATTTATTGTATCAACCCCTGATTTTAATAACAATAACACTTTTGACGCTGTTTCAATTATCGCGCCCTCTCGTTATCTCAGTAATTGTGTATTGATATTGCTTTTTCTTATCTCAGCGTATTATACTAAGATCTAAATTGCTTTTTTCCCGTGTAATATCGCTGCGGGATCGGTCCCGGATTACTCAAAGGCAACCTTAGCTTGGAGCGATTTTCCGGCTTGCTTCTTTAGGGCCGGCTGTAGCTACTACGGTATTTTTTTGTATTTTTTCATCTTAAAATATATTTCTATATTAGAAAACGCTGCATAATATAAAATTACTTTTATGTATAGTGTCCTACGAATTCATGAAGAGTAAAAAAGAAAAATATCAAGTGAAAAACATAGTGGTTGCAATTGCAACATACAATATTATGACGTGTAACTTATACTAGTCGACACTACCGCGTACTAAACCTGTTAATGTTCGAAGTAATTTTTATGCAAGAAAAGTTGTGTTAAAATAATATGCATGAAAATATTATAAACTAGCTGACGCCCGCGACTTCGTCCGCGTGGATTTAGGTTTTTCAAAATCCCGTGGGAACTCGTTGGTTTTTCGGGATAAAAAGTAGCCTATGTGCTAATCCAGGATATTATCTATCTCCATTCCGAATTTCAGCCAAATTCGTCCAGTAGTTTTTGCGTGAAGGAGTAACAAACATACACACACACACACACACTTTCGCCTTTATAATATTAGTGTGATAACAATCTATAGATACCTCAAAATAAAGTCTTTGTTTTTCTCCTCTCGCATTATAAATATAGAATTCACGTTTGAATATCAAATTTTTTGCTGAACAAGTTGAAGTTTCTTAACTTTATTATTTCTCGTAAAATTTACTACATGAAAACTTTATAACACAATATCTTGTAAGTTTGTTCACTAAGTTAAGATAAATTTTGTTTCTTTAAATAGGTTTGGTAAAACTCACACTCTTAAATAATTAAAATATTCCACGGCTTTCGTCAATTAGTGCTACAAACCTTATCAAGTACATAATATAAGCATTTATAAAACTCCAGATACTCCAAATTGTATTATAAAACTACAGAACTCTAAAGCTCATACAATTGTATTATTAAACTAGCTGTGCCCGCGACTTCGTTCGCGTGGAATAGCTCTCAGCGCGCTTTATATAGCCACGGACGTTAAGGCGCGAGGCGTGTAGTACCTACGTACTCCTGTACGTTAAAAATGTTCGCCGTGATTCTTTAAATTGACATAACTTTTTTATTTATGAACCGATTAACATGAAATAAACACTAAATGTTAAGTGAAGCTTACTACAATATATTAGTGAAAACCGTATCTAAATCGAATAAGCCGTTTCTGATATTAGCGTGCACAAACACACAGACAAACAGACAAACAGACAAAAAAAAATTTATTACAATTTCGGGTTCGGCATCGATATAATAACAACCCCTGCTACTTTTCTTTTTATATATTTCCATTGTACAGACACCAATTTTCTACAATTTTATTATATGTATAGATATAGTGAACACAAATTTGTACGCTTGTGTGTGTGTCACATAAGCGTACTTAACACACACTACATGGATAGGTATTGGCGCAGAATTTAAACTTTGACACTTTCGAGTGGCCTTCAAAAATGGCGGCCTGTTGGCTGTTACCAGGATTGGTCTTTCTATACACAACGCTAAAAGTTCTCTGTACGGAACCTTTATCAAAAGTCGTCGTATCATACCTAGGAACCTACGTACAGTAGTTTTTCTTTCATTACATTATCACGGCACTAAAACGCCAGTCTAAAAACTGAGAAAAAATCAAAAAAAAAAAAATCAGCCAAACCGTAATATTTATTTTTATTATATAAGCATATCATCAGAAATCGAAATCAGATCGAGGAAAATTCTCATCCAAGTGGAAAATAAATCAAAATGGCGTCGACAGCGCTCCTGTTACTTGAACGCGTTGTCATTCATCTTTTAAACAAATGAAGTGAAAAGCACCGAAATATACTATGTACGTGGGAAGATATTTAAGTAACTTCTATGTAAAAAGCTTTTCGCACATCTGTCAACACAACAGTAATTTTTCACATGCATTTTTCAATTCTTATTTTTTCTAAGTGGCAGTGCTAAAAACATACTTTATCTAAACATTTCCAAACCAGCTGATGTCCTCGACTTCGTCCGTGTGGATTTAGGTTCTCAAAATCCCGTGTAATTGTGAATAATAAACTTTTTAATTTTTTGTATTGGAGTCTCCAATATTGTACAATAACGACAGAAGTCATGTACGCTGAAAAAAATTGCACATAGAGCATATTTGATGATTTCTCACGAATATGCAATCAGAGAGTTTCTGGAAGTTAAAATGGTATACTATTCTATATTTACAGGGCCTGAATGCGCGTAAGTATAAAAAGATGCGTACATACCACACGACGCGTACTGATAGATGTGCGATCCGCACAATAGGTAACTTTGAGTTATTTCGCTTCGAAGCCATAATAAATGTAGACAGGCGGGCTCCCGAAATATATTTCACGGTTAGCTTATTCAACGCTGGCACTAATTTATTGCGTGTAGGTGTTAAGTAGGTATAGACAGTCACTGTTTGCCTATTTCTATACCATTCTTGTAGAATAGTTTTTCTAGTATGTGATACCTAGTTAAAACAGAATACAAAAGCTTTTTATTGAAATGAACTTTTACAAAGTTCTTTTGAATCTTTATGTGTAGATATCTACTAAAGAAAGATATGTTGTGGTAAATCTATTGTACCTACTTAGTTTCTAAATTAAAGTTAATTGGTAGATCTAAATCTAGTGATATCCTGGTCCGCAGGGAGCATTATGAAAATCTGTCAATCTACTTTAGATTCTTTAGAGATTGTGTATAGTAAAATTAGTCACATTGATCAACTTAATCGACTCATGCCTGTAGCTTTTTTGACTTAATTAATCTATTTTTTTTTTTCATATAAACGATAGCCTTCCAGTAAACAAATCATAATAAAAATACACAGAGAAGGTGTCCTTTTGGCCATTAAAAAACGTCAATTCCATAATGGACTGCTCTCTAATATTGTAATGCTATTCGAACGGAATCCTTTGATAAGGATCCCAATTTTCGCAAGCCTCTCGGGACAACGAAAAACTGACACATCATTACGTGACTCAAGTCTCAACCTTTGACACCTTCGCATTATATAATTTTCTATCAAAGACAAAAGGGGCGAATGAACAGAAAAATCTTTTGTCTTTTTTCCCTACTTTAATTTTAACCTTACCCATTTGTAACCTGTTTTACTCAACTTGATAATTTGTTTTGACGGGCTTAGTTGACTAGCTTTTACCCTCGTCTACACACGTTACATACGAAACGAAACGAAGGAAATTCGAAGGGCAGAAATCTTGAATTCTAGTAAAAAGTAGTTAAGTTCAACTATTTTTTTAAAAGAGCGGTAATAGCCTAGTGGTTAAGACGTCGGCTTTCTATTCGGGAAGTCGGGAGTTCGATCCCGGGCATGCACATCTAATAAAATAATTTTGAATAGAATAACTGAATGGTCCTGTATAAATTACTAGCTTATGCCCGCGATTTTATCCGCGTAGACTACACAAGAAACTCCTATATAATTTTACTCCCTTAAAAGTTAATTAGCAGATATCTACGTCAAAGTAGCTATCTGCATGCCAAACAGCCCGATCCATCCAGTAGTTAGAGCTTTGCGTTGATAGATCAGTCAGTCAGTCAGTCAGCTTTTGCTTTTATGTATTTAGATTATTATTTAGCAGTCAGTATGTAGTTTCTGCGTGCAGTTCGAAATCAAGTAAACAAAACAGTGTAAAGCCATACGCATGTGGTAAAGCTCCGAATTATTTCGATCGGATACACGATCAGTGTGTCATCTTTTTTCCGCTCTTGGCTCTCTACAAACCGATAGTAACTAAAGCCAGTTAATAAATATGCCTTTGTTTCGAACAAAAAACAGATGAAGCCTCACAAACACCGCGATACGATTTTTAAATTCCGTTATCGAATAAAATATTATATTTCAACGGGAAAAACCAAATGTTGCAATTTCGTAAAAATGGAGTTAAATTTATAAATTCCATAACATAGTTTCCTTCGAATTTCGTGCTTTAAATCAGTGGTTCTATAACGAGCATACGTGCAATTGATTGTAGCAGCATTTAAACTGAACAAAAGCATATGAAATCGCATCGATTCAGTAACTACAGTTGAAACCAGAGAGTCCACATTACTAGAGCGTACAATGTCACATGCCTTTTACCACACGAGTTTACCAGAGGTGCTTTTTGTAATATAAGGTCAAAAATATAATTATAATCAATCCTATCTGATCAATCTGTTCGTACCTGTGTTGTCCTGTGTGTGTATCTCTCGATAAGTTACTTGGCAAAGTTGTAATTTGTTAAAAATAATTGGCTAATAACAATGTTGGTAAGTTACTTATCGACAGATTATAGATAGATTCATCATCATCATCATCAACAGCCGATAGATGTCCACTGCTGGACATAGGTCTCTTGTAGGGACATTCACAGGCCACGCTCCACGACCACGGAGAGTGTACGAGTTCTGAGATTTTTTCAATTCCCAACGCCCTCGCATTAGGCGGGAGTGCGTTTTCTTAGGTTGAGGGCGCCTAATGTATCAGGTTTATTGCTCTATAAATATATACCTCTATGGTTGAAACACTAAAATACATTTATGTTATTTAACCACTTTTGTGTTCAGTCGGAGCACGGCCACAATTCGCGATAGCATTTGTTATCGCGTAGTCCTTGTTTACTAGTGCTTTAAATTATTGAAGCACTTCGCACTACAAAAACATTGTTTCACACGCTGGAATTCAAATAGGTACACTTTGCTTATGATCTTCTATGTAATATCACAGAATATACAAGTGGCATTAGTCTATTTTGTACCACTGAATTATTATGTAGCCACTTGGTACTGGGTTATTTCAGTAAAATAAATATCGTTGCATTGTATTTCAATTGTGTTTGAAATAAATTATTTAAATAATTTGTTTTACATTGTAGACAGAAGGTAAAAGTTCAAGTATATTGATTTGTAATGTCCTTTTAATATTGTATGAAGTTAAAAACACATTTTGTATTTTTTATTGACGACATTAGTCCTATAATGGGCTCGATATAAAAAGTTGACGACAAAATAAGTATATTTTAGTTGGTCTGTTTAAAAGAATATCAATGATTGACAGTGATATTTATAATTTCCATAAATAATGTGTGTGAGAAATATAACAAATTGGACACGAAATTAAATAAAAATAAAGAATTATTTATTATAAAATCTAGGTAAGTACATACTTTTAAAACTACCTTCAAATACTTACAAAAAAAAAAGTTACTGAATAATTTAGAACTAAAATCAATCCCGCTTTCTCAAATGGTGTCGGTATACCTACCTATATTGATTTCAATAAATCAATGTATTTCAATATAAGAACTTATTCTGTTAATTTCATCTGGGTAAAAATCCAAGACGGAAGTTCTGTGCTTGTTTCAAAGTCAGCTAAAAAGGAACAACGCTATTAGTGTTTAACAACTTCAATCTAACTTAGTTATTGTAGTTGAAACGTAAGTCTGTAACTCGATACCAATAGGTGAAACTGTTTGAAAATTGTATTGCGTTTTTCAATTTGCTTCGAAGACTTGATCCTTTTAAAAATGTATGTGAACAGAGTCGTATACTCTCGCAAGCGAATACCAATTTATCAAGAGCTCTGGGCGAGGGAAAGCAATTTAGAGAACCCAATAGTTCGACAGGAATTTATAGTAAAAGCACCAAACCCTCGGCTGAACAAACTGCGGGACCAGTTTATTTTTCATTTATTTGTAACTAACGGACACCGTCCATCGTCTATATGCCAATGGGTTTATGCACGTGCAGCATAAGCGCATTCCTTCAAAGCCTTACCTATAGTCGGGAGCCCGGGGTTCAATCCCGGGCACGCACCTTTAACTCTTCGGAACAAACTATGTGCGTTTTAAGCAATCAATTATCACGGTGAAAGAAACTCCGTGGGGAAACCTACATGCCTGAGAGTTCTCCATAATGTTCTCAAAGGTGAGTAAACTCTGCCAATGCGTAATAGGCTATGGCCAAACCCCGTGCTTAGTAGTGAGCCGGTGATGGTGATGATATCAGAATTCCAACCAGTGGTCACATTGAGTCGGAGCCCTTTATACCCTTCATAAATTACGACGCTACAAGTGAGCACACATCTTGAACAAACGTCATCATCACTTTCACCCGATAGACGTCCACTGCTGGACATAGGTCTCTTGTAGGGACTTCCCCACAGTTTTACACCCCTCTTGAATCCAACGGCCCTGCGACGGGGTCTCCCAACGCTGCCCTTTCCGGTGCGAGGTCGCCATTCTAGCCGCTTGGGAACCCAACGCCTATCGGTTTTTCGAACTATGTGCTTTGCCCATTGCCACGTCAGCTTCGTCACTCTCCTACAAATCTCATTTCAGATTTGATCAGAAACTCCAAGCGTAGCTCTCTCTTGAGCTCTCTCTTTCTCTCTAGAGAGCTTGAACATTAGTTAGGTATAATTATTTTCATAGTCACTGGTGTAAGGATATAAATAACATTCATGTCACAGCGAATCCATTACAATATTGTCGAACAAATCCTAGCAGTGTAGCGGTGATAAATCAAAATGGCGTCTCCGCCCATTTGGCGCTCATGTCGTTACTGCGGGGACACTGGTGACGTTAATCTGAGGAGAAATATGAAGTAAGAAGCTTACATGTTCGCTGTAAACAAAATCAAAGTTATATTACAAATTAGAATCCATGCCTACTTATTATTATATAAAAATGCGAAAGTGTCTATCTATCTGTCTAGATTTTCACAGTTGTTTAACCGATTTTAACATTTGGTAAGTATAGAGATATTTTTTGTACAGACTACTGTTTGGCTGCAATCAGACCTGCCAGCAAGTGATGATGCAACCTAAAATGCATCTTAGGGATGGGAATAGGCTACTTTTGGTTCTGTAAAATAAAATAGTCCCCATTAAAAGCCTTCATCTACGAGGACGAAATTGCGAGTATCATCTATTTGGTATAGAGATAGCTTGAATCCTGAGGGACATAGGCTACTTTTATCCTGGAATATCAAAGAGTTCCCACGAGGTTTATAAAAAACCTAAAATCACGCGGACATAGCCGTGGGCATCATTACTTGCTCGTAGTTTTTGAATAAATATATGAAAAGAAAGAGGGATAGAAAGAAAAAAACTTTTATTTTTGAAAGCTATTTACCTAATAAATTATAAGCAATAAATAATTTTATTTTGTAACCTATGAATGAAGTATAGGTACCTATTTATAAGTACACTTCGATGTTTCAATCTTCAAATTCTTTCTTCTGTGCTTGTTAACCACAATATAATATGTTTATTGTTTTACTATTCAAATACTAACAGTCACGGCTTCGCATCTGCCGCTAACTTCATTCATAAAATATGTAAACTGTTTGCTAAAATAGCAAAGTTTTGAGTGAAGTTTGTAAGAGGCGAAAACCGCGCATGTTATCATTTGAGAGATAGGTATGTACATGTAACATGACTAATATTCCTCTTCCCCGCCCAACGGTTGTGCTAAGAGTACTTATTACGACAACAGCCCTAGGGGTGATATGGGAACAGGAAATTTCGGATTTCAGGCCAACCCAAACCAAACATTGAACCAACATAATGAAACTTTACATTAAAGTTGATCTTATATGTTATCGGTGAGTAAGTGTTGAATGGAAATGACCCCTTTTGTTCATAGGTGCCGTACCCGAAAGGTACCTTATTGCTAAGCCTCCGCTGTCAGTCTGTCAGCGGGCTGTATTTCATGAACCGTAATAGGTGCAGAGTTGAAATTGTCACAGAGTGTGTATTTGCTGGTATAACAACAAATAAATAATAAAAAAAAATTAAAATGGTCACTACCAAACAAATTAAAAAATTGTGTTATATCTTGTACGATAATATGGAACCGCAAACGGGAATGCAATCGGTTTTAAGTAATAATTGCTACAATAGAAGCAAACAATTGGGGTAGCTTTAAAACAAGAGTTAATAGACGTCTTCTACGCAAACGCGTCCCATCTTAGGTCACATCATGACTTTCCATCAGGTGTGAATATGCACTACACTACACTACACTATAGTGAATTCACCCACTATAGAGTTTCTTCCACACTCTCGTCTTCAGATCCACACTCTCACTTGTACGCTTCCCAAAGGCTTTTTAATCGTTGTACGTGGAAACAACACGAAGGTGCCGCCCACGTTTTTCACTCATTCAGGCCTTTGCCTCGCATCGTTTGACGCCGACCAAAGTACCGAAACTCAGTGGAGCACAGGCGTGGCGAGGCCGAGGCCGAGGGCGCCGTCCACACTCTCGTTGCCTCGCGTCGGGGAGAGTGTGGATGTAGGGTGAGGAAAAACACTGACATTAATCCGACTGGAAATATGAAAGGCCGCCGGAGCTTACAAGCTTGTTGCAAACAACTAAAAGCATGTAGATTAAAACATGCAAATATTATTACTCTGTTAATTCATAACTAGCTTTTACCTTCAATCTAGTACATCTAATCTAATCTAGTTCAATTTAGTAGTACTCTTGGAGGGTTTTTTTTTATTATAATGGTTCAAAGTCAGCATCAAAGCTAGGTTAGCACTCGCCAGTACAAACGATTGTGGACGGGCGCATAACTAGCTTTGTTTCTGACAAGAAATCTTCGTCTTCGTGTGCGAGTCCGTCTCGGTGACTCTCTTGACTCATGACCGGTTTTTATCTGAAGATAAGGAACCCTAAAAATACCAAAAGTGTATAGAACTATATAAATAAAAGCTTCCTTCAGTGAAGTATCACCATTAATGACAAGGCTGTCAAACAAACCGTGACCGATGAAGCGGGAACAAGACAGAATTGCGCCCCGGCTCGTTCCGCTCTCATGTTAGTATGGCGGCGACAGCATGACATTAATCCGTTCGGAAATATGAGCGGACCATAAGAAGCTTGTCTCTGTGCTAGTAAATTCATGAATATTTTAATAGAAATATGAAAAATGTGTACAAAACCGAAGGTAGGTCATATTTGGTAAGTAAACTACGTAAGTAAGCTACGTAAGTACTTGGTAAGTAAGCTCTAAATATTATTGTTCTTTTAACTCTAAATCTCTTTAATTTCAATATGGATCAAATTAAGAGTGAATAGGCATCTTCACTTACCACCAGATAGGTTTAAAGAGTTTATTTCTCAGAAGAACAATGTTCACTTATATGAGAATAATTCTAAATATAAATATAGATAAAACATAATTTTTAAAGGTACGGTGACTTTATACAATAATAATATTTCAAAACATGCTATATCCTAAGTTAACAAACTATAATATATATCTATCTATCTATCTATTATGTCTGACAGTACTTTTTTAACTCGGCTTTAAATTTTGGAAAAGATTTTTCCTCCAATATGTGTTTTGGCAAGTCATTATATAGTAACGCTCCCTCAAACTGTACAGTTTTGGTACCATAATTAGTCCTAGCTTTAGTTAATTGTAGCTTGTGCTTGTTACGTGTACCACATTTATGAGATTTTGTTTTAAAAGTGATTTGTGTATGTACGGAGTCCAAAAGTATTTTTCTAACTAAAAGCTCTCTGCAATAAGCAAGCAGCATCCACCGAGGTACTTGGGTGTCTTTTCCGACATTTTGCACGACAAATCAAAAACTGTTAAGTATTAAAATAAATGAAAATCTGTTTTAGAATGTACAGGCAAAGCCCTTTCATATGATACCCCACTTGGTATAGTTGTCTTACTTTGAAAATTGAAAATACTATTTAATTATTTGTTCATGAACAAATTTGAATTATATTTTTTGTGATGTAACTACAAATTCACGGTTTCCGGATTTTTTCCTTTACTTGTGCTATAAGAACTACCTAGCTGCCTCATGATTCTAAGACAACGGCAAATACCATATAGGTTTTCTTGACAGACACGACAGACGAACAGACAGACTGACAGACAGACAGACGACAAAGTGATCCTATAAGGTTCCGTTTTATTTTCAGGTACGGAACCTTGAAAATCACCTTACAATATTTCCCACGCTCTCTCGTAATGGTATCAAAAATTCATTCGATAATGCATATGAAACGGCACATATCCAAACGTCAAGCAATGTCAATTTGGTTTTGAACAGCGAGACGTGAAATATAGCAGAAAGGCCAATAAAATATCTCTGATACTCCCCAGCGACGTTCCGACTCTACTCGTATCAAGATATTGTACAGAATTTCTAGTTGGACCAACCGACATCGTAGTTGTATCATTTCTTACACTGGTATACTGTAATATAGAAGCCTAGCTCCTGCCTGCGACTTTGCGTGGATTTAGATTTTTAAAAATCCCTTGAGAACTCTTTGATTATTTGGGTCAAAAGTAACCTATTTCACTCTCAAGGTCTTTAACTACATCCTATGATTCATGCAAAAAATCACATCAATCTGTTGCTCTGTTGCGGCGTGATTGAAGGACAAACCAAAAAACAAAGACACCTTCGCATGGATTTTGTTAATATGGGTAAAACATCATCATACATTAGGTACGAAGTAAAATGAAATTAAACTGTCAAATGAGGCATACCTAACATAAAGGCGACGATAAAATCTCTCCAATCAGACTCAGTGTTTTCAAATTAACGTAAAGCAAGATTTCTAAATAATTTTTAAAGACTTTAAAGTGTACCTCATAAGAAGAACAAAAATTGTAAATTTTATGATGATGTCAAATAACGTCGTTTTTCCATCGTCTACCGCGCGTATGAATATTTCGCGTGGTGTCGTCATACATAACAATAGCAAAGCATAGGCATAGGCAGTAAAACAAAGAGATCAGTCATTAACAATTAAACAGGCAATGTTCCAACAAACAACAATTACATAAAACGTACAAAGCAAATATAGTTTTAATGCAAGCCAAAAGCTACCAGACCGTGACATGGCGAACAATAATGTACTTCCTACTGAACACTGTACTCTACTCTCGCCGGCAGATGTATAAGCCTCTACACACGGCACCGACTTTGTCCTCCAACTTATGGTCCAGCCAAGTTAGTAAAAACTAAAAGAAACTAAAGTTGGGGGCGTAGGTAATGAAAAACTGGCATCTATACCTAGTTGCATTGTTGCTTATATCTACACCAATAATTACCATAAAAAAATCATCCAGGCAAGTACAGGTTTTATTAACTATTGATATTGTCAAAACCACCCCTTTTAAATGTGTAGTCATATTATTGCTTTTCTTTCTATAATTTAACAAAGTTACTTTACAAATAACTTTTCTTTAATTTTCTTTTGTTCTAAAAATATGAATAAATGAGTGGAATCGCTTACGCTATGACTAACGGAATGGCATATCAACGTCACGTGTCAAATTATGGCTTTCTCTTCCTATGTTGGAAGCGCAGAAATTGGTAGGTATCAGAAGTTGGTACCGTCTGTAGAGGCTTTACGAGTATAGTATTGCCAAAGCAATATGTTGAAATGTATTTTCAAGTGAACATAAACATCGGTTAACTGCTTTTCGATGATAATAACTCACAGAACGAACCCGAATAGCCGTTTTCTTGAAAAGCTGAAATAATATTAGATTTTCTACCTAGATCTACTACAAAACGTTCCTCCCCGTGTTGACAATGTACAAACTTTCAGCTTTTATAAAATTACGCAGGTCTGGCCCTACTGGACTCTTAATCCATAAGTAAAAGTCCATTTCGGCTTATGTTTTCATTTGTCACATGACAATTTCAATACGCTTCGTGATTAGTACATTAGAAAGCTTTGACTCCAAAAAAACTTCTAACTTATTCATTTTAGAACAACTGAAAAGTATTTAAATAAAATCGGTTCATTCGTTTAGGCGCTACGATGCCACAGATAGATACACAGATACACAGATACACACGTCACACTTATAACACCCCTCTTTTTGGGTCGGGGGTTAAAAATAGAAGTGTTTCACTCCACATTGTAAGCATTTTAAATGAATAGATATACAACAAAATTATAGTACATACCGTATCCTGATGAAAAAGTATTTCTCATTTATCTTTTTATCTTTTCTACGAGAATTCTCTCACTGAAAGCTAACGCAAACGTAAGCTTTATTAGGTGGATACTTTATTTTAATTTTAATACGTCTAGCCAACATAAAAATGAAGATGACTTTTTAGGAGCGTAAAATTTTATCCCTCGAACGTATTTTATACTTACCTACGTATTTTTAGACCATAGAATGACCTCATACAAACCATGGTGTTTGATAAATAATGGTACTTTTGATAAAAAGCACAGATTTCTATTTTGTTTTATAGTTTTCCCAAAAAAGATAACATTTATGTGTTGAGTGTTAAAAACCGTTTTGACTACATGTATGTATATTTTTGTTAATCTCCTAAGCTACTGCTAATTATTACATTTAGTACACATTAGCTGTTACAGTTATCTGTTTCGCTAAAAATACATCCTGTATTTATGCGGCGAATTCTTTTAATATATTATAATTAATTTATTATTATAATTAATTAATTTTAATAAATGATTGATGTAGTATTCCATACTAATATTATAAATGCGAGAGTGTGTCTGTCTGTCTGCTAGATTTTCACGGCCCAACAGTTTAACCGATTTTGATGAAATTGGGTACAGAGTTAGCTTACATCCCGGGAACGGACATAGGTTACTTTTTATCCCGGAAAATCAAAGAGTTCTTAAATACGGGATTCCGTACTGTTTAACCGACTTATATGAAAGGCACACAGGCAGCTTGCGTCTCAGAAATTGAGATGGGTAAATGTTTATCGCGGGGAACGCTGGATTAAAAAATCTAAATCTACGCAGACAAAGTCGCAGGCATCGTCTAGTTTCAGATGTTGAAAGATGATGATGACGATGTCAAAATTAAAAGATGTGAAATTCAAAATGTATTCAATAGCAGTAGGTATATGAAAAATGCAAAAAGGAAATATTATAGAAAGTTACATACTCTATATATTGGTCCACTACAAAGAATTACTGCTGCATTTAGCCCGTTTCACTTATGAGGCAAAGCAAAGGCTTTATTTTCGGAATTGCCTTTTGCTCTTTAAATATACAAGGCATGCTCTTGCCGTTTTGGCTTGGACACATATTTTAAGACACTTTATTAAATATTATATTGTAAAATGTTGCTGAATTTCGTTTGCTTTTTGCTATACGGGCAAATTTTTAAATTTTGCGCGAATTTGTTGAAAATCCCGTAAGAACCCATTGCGTTTCCGGTATAAAAAGAAGTCGAGTCGGGGATCTATCCCGGCCTAACGCACCTCTAAATTTTCGGAGTTATGTGCGTCCTAAGCAATTAAATGGAAAACATCGTGAGAAAAACTGCATACCTGAGAGTTCTCCATAATGTTATCTAAGGTGGGTGAAGTCTGCCAATCCGCAGTCGGCGCCAGCTTGGTAAACTATGGCCGAAACCCTTCTCACTAGCCAGCAATGGTTTGATGACTTGTTGGTGATGATACTAACGACTATAAGCTGTTTACATTCACTTTGTTCATGTGGATTTTTAGGCTAACGTAGCTTATGTTAACCTTAGTTAGACAATTTTTCCTTTATATGTAAGTATATTAATATATAAATTTAGATATATAGCACAACTAGCTGATGCCCGCGACTTCGTTCGCGTGGATGTAGGTTTTTAAAAATCCCATGGGAACTCTTTGATTTTCCGGGATAAAAAGTAGCCTATGTGCTAATCTAAATTTCAACCCAATCCGTCGAGTAGTTTTTGCGTGAAGGAGTAACAAACATACACACACACACATACACACAAACTTTCGCCTTTATAATATTATTGTGAAGTGTGATTATTATCTTCGAATGAAGACACCGCTTACAAAATAAGAATTCTGTAGTAGACCTAGTGGCAACAATACATATACAATTCCCCAAAAGCTTTACAAATGATATACAATTCCTGCCGGCTAACAAAGGGTGTTAGGCTGCAATAAGGACGTTTAGTGTCTTATACAAACATGGCCGCGTCTTACTACTGTTCCACTTCCAAAGCAGGCTGAGTTCTAGTAAAGGCCTAGATAGACAAACTGCGTTGGCGACGTGTTCGACACGGCTCTTAGAAGACACACTGCGGAACGTGTCATGTAGCCCAGTTAAATAATTATACTGTCTAATGTGGGCTGGCCCTGGGTAGCTTGATAGGTAAGCAGTGTCTTATTTCAAACATTTCCCTCTATTGTATAAATTGTAAAAGTATATTACATACTTGTATTACCGATCCGTGTAATATAGTTATAACCGGCAAACTGATCAACCAATCGCGTGCTTCCCCTCGTAGAAATCCCCTCGCGCTCCCTTCGGTCCGTCAAAAAGACCTGAAAATCGACTATGCGCATTTTCTTGCTTTGTTACCTAAGTTATTAAATTTAAGATCTATGACTTTTTAAAAATAAATAGAATTTTTTTTTGTTTGCCGGTCACCGTGCATGCGTTTATAATGACAGCATAACGTCTCGCTTTGTTTCTACTCAGGTCTTAAGTGTTCTATCGCAGGTCGGCTTCGAGTTAGTTCGATTGCGCGCAGTAATTGCTTGTATGTTCAAGGTAAATGTTTGTGCGACTCCAGGCATTGTATTCACTCTACAGATCATGCGAGCCTTGTTAGCGTTAAGTGAACGTATAAATACACCCTCCGTATGCTTCATTAGACAAACCATATTAGCAAGAGTCTTCTGTTCTTCTTCAGTTTAACAATATGTCGCCCGTATTTGAATCTGCTTAATATAATTTTTATATTCCTACCTTTTTAGGGTTCCGTATTTTCAAAAAAGGAACCCTTATAGGATCACTGCGTTGTCTCTCAAGGGTCAAGATCCATCAAAGGATTCAAAACTTATAGGGTAGGTACTTCCCGTTGACCTAGAATCATGTTTGGCAGGTACGTAGCAATGTTTTATAGTACAAGTAAAGGGAAAAGTCCGAAGACCATGAATTTGTGAACACATCAGAAAAAATAAGTTAGGTATTTCTTGTACGATGGTTAGGTAGTAGACGTACCCTAGTGTGCCAGTGCGACTCGCGCTCGACCGGGGGTTTTGGCAATAAATCAAAAACTAGGTACTTTTTGGGGTCGGTTGTTTTTTAACAAAAGAACGACAACCAGAAGTAATCTAAGTATATTATGTAAAATCGTAACGTTACGGATAAAGCAGTATAAATAATCCAACAATGCAGGCAATAGATATCAGTCAGTCACTTTATACCACAGCTTTATACTAAGTATCTCTCAAAAAGATAGCACACACGTTAGTACCTATTCGATCTAAGCCATGCATGAACAATTATTGAATAGTTGAGAAGTATTATTTATTAGCACTACCATATTTCCCCTTCACAAAAGGTCATCGGTTACGACTGCCACCTCCCACCTGACATGGAATTTCATATAAAGAAGCACAATAACCCTCGCCTGCTAATTTTCGACACCTATAAGTCATGTTTATGGCACGGCGACATTTTTGCGCGTAAAGTTCCCCCATAAAACTGATTTATTTTGGACTTTGCATAGCTTTATACGGGATTGTGAACCGCTCTATATTTCATATCCAAATAGATGTTCTTTATCTTTACACGCATAGTTCTAGTTTTATTGTTATTGCTCCGTCTACGACTAAAATTGTGGACTATATAAAATTAAGGCTTCAATAACTCGCAAAAATCGAAGCTAAATTAAAATAAACACGAGTATACGAGTATATTTGATTGCAGTTAATTAAATTGTAACTTACTATAATAGCCTGTTATGTTCTGAATGTCTTGGATACTGGATACATACGACTGACAAAGCTTGATTATTTGAAACAAATATTTTAGAGGCATTTACTTTTACTTTTTATACAGTATACCTTCAAAGACGCCAAAAATGGAACTAGATTGGGCATACAATGCCGTTAATTATTATCCAACCATTTACTTAGGCAACCGTTGGTTCTGAACCCGCAAGGCAAAAGAAAGCATAGACGGTCAAAACAAACTTGAAGACATATAATACTATTTTAGAGAAGTTAAAAAAGATGGGGTTTCTTGGGGTGAGTTAGGCGTCCGATAGATCGGCTTGAGTAAGAGTACTGCCTTCTGCCCTGAAGGGACATTTCAATTCAGCACATACGAGTACGCATACAATATACAAGTGTTTTTATCACGGGAAAAAGATAATGAAGTTTTGCTTTATATAACTTATGGTGTTTTATTTGATTAGCTTTTCATACGACTAGCCATCTGTAATGGTCCCGTTTTGTTTGTTACAGGAGCAATCACACAAATCGTACCGTCCGCTGACGGTGCTGACGTTCCGATGGAACTACGCGGTGCATGGCCTACAACCAGCGGGCTACCACCTCGTCAACTTGCTGCTGCACGCTCTGGTCTCACTACTCTACTACAGGTAACCTTTCCAATTATAAAAGCCAGCCTTTTACTTTGCCCTAAAAACGCCAGCGCGTGACCTACCCAGGATGCGCCTATGCGCACCGCGCGGCATTTTAAGCCGTGTTTTGTTTCTATGTAAGTACACCAATAATAATCAACCGTAATAGATTATACCTATTTATATATTTATGTTTATATTTATTTACTAGGACACCAGAAAAAATTCTTAAATCCTATACACACACATTATTAAGATATATAACTTATTAATTAGGTGTCACAACTTATGCCAAAAGAAATAATCAAAAAATTATTAAACAATAAAAAGTTTACAGTGTACAAAATTTATACCTTAAAATAAAATAAAAATACTAATTACTTAGTCATTACCAAATGGTGAATCCTTACAGACGCATTTAGATATTCACATGATAATTTTTATACTTAGGTATACATAATTCAAAATATCCTGTACGTACTTGTAAAATCGTGAATACAGATTGCAAACATCGATGTATTTCATAATAATTTTGAATCGCAATTTGAATATTATTCACATCGAGTTCGGTTTGGTCAATCATATATTCATACTGAGTACGGACAGTTGATTTACTTTATTATATTTGATTTACTTTATTATATGATTTACTTTATTATTAATTTATTTATATTTCGCACTTTTATGAATATACATATTTATAAAATATTCCATTATGCAAAATCCACTGTACCTACCAAATCAAATCATATATATTATCAAACTAGCTGACGCCCGCGACTTCGTCCGCGTGGATTTACGTTTTTAAAAATCTGCCCCTAGTAACTTTACGCAACCTTTCGACAGATTGCTGATAGATTGATTAATTTTATTGATTTCGGTCTAGCGACCGGCTAGCGCCAGTCTATGAAAAACCGACTTCGAAAACCGACATTTAAAGGACTACACTAATCAGCCCTTCGCTCTCTTTAAAAGCGTTGGTTTCTAAAATTGCTAAAAGAATTTTATTCAAGTTATTGCCAATAAAATAAGATCTTCTCCGAAAAAAATGACTCACCTGTATGGGATAGGATTGATATTAAGGTCGCCTGAACAAAGGCAGGGTGTTTTCCAGTCTCGTCGTCTTGATAAGTGAGCTCGGAATATCTATCTACATTTTCATCCACTTAAATCATTATCATTTAAATCCACTTTAAGCCGTTTAGATCTAGATTGTCTGTATTACGAAACAATTAAGCTTTTGTCTATCTTCAACGAAAACTCGACACCTACATTTAAACCTATATCCTACCGAAATGGCTTACATTAGCGTAATGTTACTTTCAAACCTAAAACATTTACGGAGACAATGAAGCTGATTCTACAAAATTCCCTTTAGAAATGCTGTCTTATTTTTGTAACTGAACTTTTTTTTCGAAATAACACTGTTTTGTAACATTATTATACCAGTCAGTTAATTAGTTCCTTCTTTTATAACCCCGGTATAGCACGGGTGACGATGATCATCATACCGGTAGCTTATATTTTCGTAATTTTTTTATAAATACAACCTTAGATAATTCCTCTTTCTATTGGAAAAGCCGTATGAAAATCCGTAAAGTAGTTTCTGAGGTTAGCCCGAACAAACATGAACTCATTGCGGTGGGGTACTTTAATTTATGAAATAAAAGTACTTAATGCTATATAGTAAGTATAGATAGATTTCAGAAATGTGTTGCGAAAAAGAAAACTACGAACGTCATCAAAATATAATAATAGACAAATTGTACCAACCACCTTCCGATGATTATTAAATTATATTCTCTTTATTGTACGAAAAACCGCCTGAATATAACCATTATTATGATATAACGAGTAAAAGTACAAAGGCGAACTCATCCGATAAAGGATCTCTTTAAACCAACCTTTGATATTCTGGAACGACCAATAATCTTTAGATATGATGAAATAAATTTATTTAAAGGAATACACAAAAGAAAAATATTTTATAAGTAACTATAACGTAATCCAACAATACTAAAGGGTACTAGCCGATTACAATAGTCGATGTGCAACGCATTCAGTCTCTTTTCGTTTGCCATGATGAGTCATGCTCATTGCCCGCATCCATCCATCCATCCATCCATCCATCCATCCATCCATCCATCCATCCATCCATCATCAGTCTATACGCGTCCACAGCTGGACAGAGACCATTTAAGGCCGTCGGTTTAGCGGGCTGGAGATCGTCCCACACTGCTCTTACCTTTCAACAGTCTCCACTCTAGAGCGCGTCTACCACAACGGCCGTCGATTCTTCAACAGATATGATTCTCAGGCATATATTCTATCCCTCAAAGGGACACTGAATATAGCTTGTTCTAAAGCCCGTTGAGCAATTTTATTTTCCTGTGGAGATATCCTTATATGCTATGGATCAGGTTTCGCAGTGGTTTGTTTCACTAATCGCTATCCCATCTGCGAACAGCACCGGCTTGATATGTTTTGCCTGAGTCGTTGACCTACGCAAAATAAGTCTTTAATAAACTAAACCAATAAAGTTCGTTCACTCTGAAAAAAAACAGAAGCTCTAATTAGACGTGAAATTCAGTAAAAGACAAGATCAACTTATGTAAGACGTCTAAATATCTACAAGGAATCTTTTTTTCGGCTTTTGATTGTCTCGTTAGTTGAAACTCGGACGGTTGCCCTTAGTCTCTTTGATAAATTAGGCTTTGTATTGCAAACAATTGAATACTGCTTACTGCTGGTCTATGCTGCTATATCTTTTTCTCTACTCTAAAGATCCTTTTAGATCTGCCGACACTACACCACAGGGGCAAAAATACCTATTCAAAATTTATAATCCCAGCAGACTGACTCGTTGTATGTTACTCTTTTTCCAGAGACTAACGTTTTTAACCCCCGACCCAAAAAGAAGAAGAAGAGTTTGACGTGTGTATCTGTGTATCTGTCTGTGGCATCGTAGCTCCTAAACTAATGAACCGATTTTTATTTAGTTTTTTTTTTGTTTGAAAGGTGGCTTGATCGAGAGTGTTCTTAGCTATAATCTAAGTTCAGCTGTTTGAAAGTTTTTCTAGTTACTGTAACCTTCACGTCTTGTCGGTGGTATTATAAATTTTTAATTTACACTTGTAGATCTGCCGATACTACTGGTGTAGTACAGGCGCAAAAATATATATTCAAAATTTATAATCCAAGAAGACTATAAGACTCGTTGTATGTTACTCTTTTTCACAGAGACTAACGTTTTTAATAATGTTTTTAACTACTTCGAAAATTGTGGAACCAGCAGGATTTGAACCTGTGTTCGAGGTTCGCGCCCAACGCTCTGACCGCTAAGCCACGATTGACAGTGATAGCCGTACGATGGCGGCGCGGTCGAGATTAATTAATATTAAAGTACAATCACAGCTGCGTCATTACCCCTTAATTGTTAATTGGATCGGGGAACTTTTAATTGTTAGAAGTCAATAATCCAGCCGTTTGGGCCGCGGTTCAAGTCGCCTGTTCAATTATTCAGCGCATTCTCCGTTTAAGCGCCTGCTTCGCTATGTGTACCGTCTGCGTCCAGTACACAGCCTCATTTTCATCGACCCACCTATTATCCGTATTTAGCTTCGTTAGGTACGACTTATTCTACTCAGATTTGTAGGGAAAGCATTATTGTTTTATAAAAACAGAAAGCGCTCTCATTACTTTTGCCATCATTAGCGAATGATCGTGAAATTATACAAATTGTTATAAATAGATCAATAGAAATAGTTCTCTTATTTTAAACACTAGATGGATACGGACTTTATCACATTTTATTTATGTCAATTTCCATGACCATTGCTTTTTGCATACATTTCTGTAAGTATAACATGTCTAAACACCACGTAATAACAAGGTAAGAAGCTATCGCGACTGTATAATTTCACAAGAATGTAATGTAATAGCAGATAGTAGAATAAGTGATATCTAGATAAATTAACGCTTTTTCGCGGCTTTTTAATTGGTAAAGTTCAAAAATCAGGGGGTAATTGTATTTGGGATGCCAATTTAAACCATTATGCATATGCATGCTCTGTTATCTTCTTAAATACTCCGAATTTTCATAAAATTATTGAACTGAATGTTCTGAAACTTTGTTTTAAACAATGTGTCGCAATTCTATGTCAGTATATAATTATCACTTACCTTTGTATATAAATGAGATTATTATAGCTATTAGCTACAAAGCTTTGAGACTCCCTCTCTAGTTAGCACTAATTATAATCCCTGTCCACAGCAGGTATTGATAACCAATTTGGCAGTTTAATCCACTCAACTATAATAATTATTATGGTATTATGCAATCATTATCTAACAGAATCACAGTTCCCTAGACATTACGTCCATAATTATCTAACTACCACAGTTTAACTTTGATACATATTATTATCCTTATGTGTTAACTGTTAATTACTATATTTGGTAGGTGCATACCTATAGCATTATTTGTGCATAGCAGGTTCATTATCCGCTTTGGCTGCTTAATATCATTGACGACTTTAATCATGCAATAAATATTGTGATTTCAATTTTGCTTCATAATACTTATTTTTGAAATAACTAGATATAATAGAGATATTTTTGAAATAATGTCTAAGTGAATAATTAAATCTAAACTCTTGAGCAAAGAATATACTCATAGTTACTTAAGGTTAATCTAAGGAACTTCGCGACGATTAGCGAAAAACGAGTTTGACTAAAAACTAGAAACTAGCTCTCGTCGCTGTAGCAAACTAGTTGCTAGAGAGTTTTCGCCGGTAGTGTGCACAGTCATCAAAAAATTCAAACGTTGGCCCTTAAAATAATTTAGATATTTTAATATAACTGTTTATAATTGATTATTTCTCAGGTACTCAACTGAAAGGTATATGCACGTAATACAATTAATTATTCTGCGCTCGGCAGTACAAAGGGTAGCAAAACATTTACCAAAGGAATTAAATTAAATATATGGCTTGAGGAAATTTTACCTCAGCAGAAAAATAAGATGAAATCAGTTCCGAGCAAACCGAGCTTGCCTCCGCACTCTCCAATTACACGGGCGTGCAATAAGAAAAACATTTTATGTAGGTACCGACTAGCCGGCCGACCCACCTGAACTAATTTCTAACTTAAATATTAAGGGAACAATTCCTTTATGTGACTTTACGAGCTTTAGTTTTTTTTTTTGATTTTTTGCATTCCATGCTTAACTTCAAAAACTAGATAATGTTCGCAACTTCGTCTGCGTGGATTTAGATTTATTAAAAACCCTCTTTGATTTTCCGAGCTAATAGTAACAGGTAGACAAACGGACAGACATTATGAATTTAAAGGTAATTGCCGCCAAAAAGAGGAGGAAAATCATTTATTAATCTTAATTGGATTAAAATTGTTATAGTTAACAAATAAGACATCAAAGGAGCAGAATCCTCCTTTTATTAATTAAATAAGATAAGTCAATTCATTCAATCTCAAAGAGGCCTATACCTATAGATTGTACCTAAAGCAATATTGGAGTGGAGTGTACTCGAAATTTAGTAGAGGTGCTTTTTTCACTCTTGTTAATGAGGAACTGATATCGAGTTTCTACGGAAACGGCACTCCTTGTTACCTCCTCCCAAATTAATGTTGTAATATTAGACTTTTTAAACAGGGAGATACAAATTGCCAAATTGTACGATCTCTCCGACGCAGAGATGCGAATACTCTCCTCACAATCTATGGCTAGTATCCACTATCAATATTTGCAAAAGTCAAATTGTCCAATGGAAAAACTTGCAGAAATTGACTTGCTGCAAGTGACGTACGTGAATGACTTGTCACTTTGCTTGTTACAACTGAATTCTGTAACTTTTTGCTACTTTATTTGCTTTATTTGCTTCCAAAGGGAGACAACGGGATTCTATTACTAAGACTCCGCTGTCCGTCCGTTCGTCCGTCCGTCCGTTCGACTGTCTGTCAGAGGGCTGTATCTCGTGAACAGTAATAGTTAAAGGTTGGCTTTCACGGAATGTGAACTATCGTACTTAAGATTGTAAGTGCGAAATTTCGCTTTACGTGAAACAAACAGTTGTTTACTACGTTCAATGAAGTAGATGGTTTTTCGTCTCACACACGGAGCGATGCGAGTGTTGTCGCTCGCATTTTCACAGGCTGCTTTAATTAGAGTAGCAAGTGCTACAAATGCGAGGCGTTTCACATGATTTTTCACTGCTATCTGTGAAATGGGCCATCTCTTGTATAAGGTTTACATACTCAACCTTTTGCATCATTAGTGTAACGTGTTAAAATTTAAGCCCTTACATTATTTGCAGCCGGTATATTTTCCCCAACAGCTTCGAATTTGTAACGTAATTACTTTTAATTCATGACCGCCTGCCTTCAGCGTTTATTAACGAAGTCCCAGTTTTGAGCACAATACGAGCCTAATTTAAAATTATTTGTTATATTTTCCATTGTACCAAGTGAAAACCCTTTTTTAAAGTTACCTTTACAAAAAACTACTAGCCCGAGGCAAGTCTGTAGGCAAATAGGATTTTTTTTGTCAAAGACAATAGAACTGTAGATCATTTATAACTTAATGAAGCAAGGCTGCGAACTGCCAATGCTTTCTCCATGGCTTTCTCATGTTGTTGTTTGTTTTTTTTTTTTTATTTCATACTGCTTTTATATTTATAAGCATAACAATACAGCCTATTTTGCCATATTCTCATTTGCGTACTTCAATGGAGCTCAGCCTAGTATAGTTTACTCTGCTAGTATTCTTAGTATGAGATTTTACATCTCACTAACGTTAATAGAATTCGAGTATCGAGACGCTTCAGAATCATGCAAAATGGACCTTTAAAGTCTTGTTTTATAGCTTAGCTTCATCCATACATCTCAGTCAGCACTGCAAGTGGAAACATAGAGAAATTAAAATTGGTAGTACTGAATTGTTGAACCGCAAGTGTACATGGCGACAACGAGGTCGATGCGAGCGATATTTCTGGATTGGCCATTACCTCTGGGATCGCGAGAGTACCTATCGTGTACAGTTTCAGAGCCTCAATAGCTCAACGGTTAAGGTGCGGACTGAAATCCGAAAGGTCATCGGTTCAAATTTCACCCGTTGCACTGGCATACCCTCTCCACTATTGTCATAGCTAAAGCTTTACGCTTAGAAAGAATATTTATAGTCATGATTAACATGGCTAACATTCTTTTTAAAAAAAACAGTGTGTCGGACATATCATCACCATAAGCCAAGATGGTACGCCATAGCCATTATCACAGGCTGTAAGCACAACACCAGGAAAATAATCTTCCTCGTGACTGCCCGGGTAAGGAGGTAAAAGCTATTGGCCTCACGGGGACCTCACTCAAATCTCGTTAGAATTTCTGACTTTAAATCAATAACTTTTAGATCAATTTTACACTGATATTATTGTTTCGATTCTCGAATTCTATCAACGTTGCTGGGTCAGATCTAAAATCTCATACTATACACATCAGCTCGAGGGTAACTTTTTACTGCAAAGTTAAATTAGTTTTTCATTACCCCAAACACTGCTGGCAGTGTCATAACTCTGCCCCTCATTAGGTCGGTCCTTTGTCTTATCTTTGCATGCGAGTAATTAATTACGTTTCGCAATTAATTTACTCTTAATGGCAGAGTATCGTTGTTACGGAATGATTAAGCAATTTATTCATAAAATGTTGTTTACTGTATCAGAGGGAGCCGTTTATTTATGCTTTTGATTAAATTGTCGAACGCAATCATTTCTTTATACATGATAATTAAATTAAACATTTATTTGGGATACAAGGTTTGTATAACCTATAAGATCAACATGGTAGCGGAATGCAAACTTGTAAAATGGTACGGGTTTTTCGGTAATGTGGTAACTATACGAGATCTTCTCTTTTTCCACACCTCGTTCATAAGCTTTCAGAATGAGAAGAGTTTAGGTCACAGTTCACCATGGTGGTCAAGTGCGTAGTGGCATACTTCACACACCTTTGAGAACATTATGGAGAATTCTTAGGTATGCAGATGTCCTCATGTTTTCCTTCATCGTTAAAGCAAGTTATATATACTTAAGTACCTACCAAAACGCACATAACTCCGATAAGTTAGAGGTGCATGTCCGAAACCGAACCCAGAACCCTCCGAATAGGAGACCGAAGTCTTAACCACTAAGGAAAGCTAACAGGTACAGAGAAACCGTGGGCATAAGCTAATCAAAATTATTAAACAGAGAAAGATAATTGAAATTTCATCCAGTGAAATTATAATGATCATAATCAGAAAAGCTATGTATAAACCTGAAAACTGGCGAACCGCAGGATAACGATTGCACGAAAATCGTTAATAGGATTAAGCTCGCAAATTGGATATTGGAAGTAAGCCGGACTGAGTCGGTGGACAGCAAGCAGCGTAATTAGCAGTAACTAAGGGGAGCGGCCGCCTGATTAAACGGGCTTAACTCGCGCACTTTGCTTCGTAGACCTTCCAAATGTTTGAGTAGCGTATCGGTTTTGAGCACTTTTTGCGCAGCGGTGTATTTCCAATTGATGGTTATTTTCTAACTTGAGTTAAGACTGGTCTATCAAATATTGAGAGTAGCCGTATTTTTGCACTGCATTGTTTTAAGGTAGGTACCGCATAAAATTTGTACCTTACGATATTTTTGATTTTTTATTTTGATCACCTTTAAATTGAATGCATCATCGCCTACAATTTGGTGTGACTTCAGTCAAGCGTAAACCTTTTAGTGCAATCAAATAAAATCATATCCCATTCTAGTCAGAAAATCCAAGTAACAATATTAATATAATGTTACAGATAAAATTAAAAAACCCTAACAAGTTAGATTATACCACAATCGGAAAAAAATCTTGCCATTTAATTGGATAAAGGCATCCTTCCGATTCAACCACAAATCCGTATTTCGCGACCCTCCGGGCCTGTTTGCGATGTTAAAAATGTGTTTAATAAATCTTCCCATCGCTCGTCGCGTCGCCCCAATCTACCATGCCGATGGTTATTGTGGAAACCAAAAATTTCATCACCGCGTGTCGTGGTATAAAATTCCGTATTTCTCGATAGCATTTTTGCTAGTCCTAGTTCTTTTAAGTTCATTTGAATTAAGCGCTTACCACTGCGATCAATGACGTAATTATTTACAATACGACTGTCCAAAAAGGAGTGTAATATTTTAGGGATCATGTATGTGTGTAACTATGTAGTATATGTCTATATATGTATGTATTTATATACTTCATTGTACAATAAAACACAAATGACAGGTTACAAAAAAGAAAGAAAACTTAAAATGTAGGTACAATAAATAACTCAAAATTTAAAAAACCCCCGACATGAGCCGAAAAGAGCTGATAACTTTCAAACAGCTAAACCGATTTTCTTCAATTATAGCTAAGAACACTCTCGATCAAGCCACCTTTTAAACAAAAAAAAAAACTAAACTAAAATCGGTTCATTCGTTTAGGAGCTACGATGCCACAGACAGATACACAAATACACACGTCAAACTTATAACACCCCTCTTTTTGGGTCGGGGGTTAAAATAAAGAAAGAAAACTTAAAATGTAGGTACAAAAAGGCGGTCTTATGTATGTTTAGTTTCTTTGTTCCATCATAACTTCTAAATGCCCAAACAGATTTAGATCTATGGAGTATCGTTAAAATTCAATATGGCAGAGCAGTTGTGTTTTTATTTTATTTTTAATTATATTTTACCATCAGGTTTTATGGAACTGGAGCGGCAATCGCTTCAAAAAACCCTATGTATTTTTTTATTAAATGTTTACCTCGTAGTAGTCCTGCGCAATGATGAAATAAAAGTAAGAAATAAAATGGCTTCATTGAATTTGATCTCTGTAGAAAATATAAAATGAAATCAGCTCTATAACAGCTCGCCTCCGCGCTCTCCAATTATACCCACGTGCAATAAGAAAAGTATTTTATGTACAGACCGACAACCTACCTGAACCGATTCTTACTACGACACTTATTTAGTTTCTAGATGATTCCCGCGACTTTGTCCACGTGGATTTAGTTTTGTAGGGTCCTAATAGGAGACAGGGTTCCTATAGGACCCTATATTACCAAGCCTCCGCTGTAGGTCCCTCTGTCCGTCCGTTCGTGTGTACTATGTCAGTCGGCTGTATCTCAGAGCCAAGGGCAATCCTACCGCTCCCATCGCCCAACATCTCGATTATTTTATGGGCTTAAGAATAATCACACTATCACACTAATATTATAAAGGCGAAAGTTTGTATGTGTGTGTGTGTGTGTGTGTGTGTGTGTGTGTGTGTGTGTATGTTTGTTACTCCTTCACGCAAAAACCACTGGACGGATTTGGCTTTGGCTATTGGGCGGTTTGGGAATAACTATGTACTTGCACCATATAGGCAGCACTAAAATCGTCCTGGTGATATGTGGAAACTACTACCTACTTTACTTTACCTAATAAAACCTACTTACCAAACCTAACCTAACCTTTTACATAAAACTGTTTTTCTCAGAAACTGGGAGGAATAAATTAAAAATTCTTTTTTTATATGAAAGTAGGGATATCAAACTTTATTATATGTAAACTTTCATTGAGACACAAAAATATTTGTAAGTGGCCCAAACTCCATAGAGTGCTGGTCATTCTCTTTTGGAATGGAGATAGATAATATCCTGGATTAGCACATAGGCTACTTTTTATCCCGGAAAATCAAAGAGTTCCCACGGGATTTCGAAAAACCTAAATCCACGCGGGCGAATTCGCGGGCATCGGCTAGTATTTTAATATTTCAAACAACACTTTATTCACCTAAATAGCTATCTCTCGTAACAATAGCAAACAAATCATTCAACATTAGTCCCAGGCAGATTGGGATCTAAATTGGGAGTGCGTTAATAAATGAGAGTTTCATATGCAGATGGCGGGAGGCAGTCATGAATTTAAAAGTAATTCCATTATAAGTTGGAAGCTGGTTGGAGAATTTTCCAGCTGCAAATAATATGAGGGCTAAAAGTTTCGCTTGATACACTAATGTGATTGGTGTGTTGTGTCGTGTGCGAGTGACGCTAAAAACGTTACAAGTTTTAAGTGCCGTAAACAACTGGATGTTTCCTGTATTTTTTATCATGTTACAGACTCTAAAATCAAAAAATTATTACTTTTAGGGATCCATACCCAAAGGGTGCCTTCGCTGTCCGTCCGTCTGTCCGTCTGTCTGTCAGCGGGCTGTATTTTATAGGTGGAGATTTGAAATTTTCACAGTATGAGTGTTTCTCTTTCCGCCATAACAACAAATAATAAAAAAACTAAATGGCCGCTATGCAATCTAAAAAAAATTAAAAGTAGTAGTGTTATATTTTGTAAGATAGTACGGAACCCATCGTATACGAGTCCAACTCGCATTTGACCGGTTTTTAAAAATTCCGCGGGAACTTAGGGTACAAAGTATTCTATAGTGTAAATTCAGGATATAAGCTATGTCCATTCCAAGCCAAATCAGCTCGGCGTGATGGAGTAACAAACATCCAAACACTAAATTTTTCACATGTTTTATATAAGGTATTTTCAGATAGTAGATAGCTAAGTATGGTAGGTATCTACAACAGATCGGTTGCGGCTAGAACCCAGAGCCATAAAGCCAGTTTAAAAAAACTGATCGGTTGAGATCACCTATGAATAGGATCACCTATAAATGTATAACTAGTAGGCACATGTACTATATGTTAATATCGGATGTGGCGCCTGTATCAAGATGTAGCATCGTTTATGAGCGGTTAGGCGGCGCACAGTAATGCATACGGTGCGAGGGATTGATTGATCACTTGATCAGTGTTCTAGCTTGTGTTCGAGGCAATATCGATACATGAACTATGCGGGCACACCAACATCTTAGACATGGCCACTTGAAAGCCTTATTGTAAAGCTAGTTGGTTCCCGTCACTTCGTCTGCATGGATTCAGGTTTTTAATTTTTTGTGAAAACCCTTAGAGAAGCTAGGTGGGAAATCTCAAGTTTCTAGGCCTAGTGGTTTGAGCTTGATATTTTGTCAGTTATTATATATTATAAGTTGTGATAGCCTAGTGGTTAGAACGTCCACCTCCTAATCGGAGGTCGGGGGTTCGATGCCGGGCACGCACCACTAACTTTTCAGTTATGTGCGTTTTAAGCAATTAAATGTCACTTGCTTTAACGGTGAGGAAAACATCGTGAGAAAACCTGCATGCCTGAGAGTTCTCCATGTTCTCAAAGGTGTGTGAAGTCTGCCAATCCGCATTGGTCCAGCGTAGCAGACTATGGCCAAAACCCTTCTCATTCTGAGAGGAGACCCGTACTCAGTAGTGGGGCGGAAATGGGTTGATCATCATGATTTTGTCAGTTACTCGTTTCTCTTCAAAGTAAGATTCCATTTACAAAGTAAGAAGTTTCTTCACCCGCGTGGATTTTGGTTTAAAAAACCGTAGGAACTCTTTGATTTTCTGGGGCAAAAAGTAGCTTTCTAATAATATAATACCTAATAATCTTTGTCCCTAGGATGCAAGTTTTAGAGATGTACTTTCGTAAAAATCGATAAATGAATGGGCCGTGAAGAGCTAGCAGATAGATAGACAGACATACTTGCATTTATAATGTTTGGTAATGGACGTTTCTTTGTCTTCCCTTGATTGTCTTGATTTTGATGTAGATTGAAGGTTCACAACAAACTTGAATTTCTTCACTACTTTAGGTTTTGTATTTAAAACACTGAGGTAGATAACATGATTAGTTTAATGATCCAAGGATGAATTTACAAGAAAATAATAAAAATTGATGACGCGACGTATCGCTGCTTTTGATCTAGTGTTCCGTTCAATATGGCTGCTCCCTTCGTGTACGTTCGGGCGCTGTCGTATTACTTCGTTGGCTCGCGCGCCAACATCTTCCCCCCCCTCAACGACCTTGGGATGTTGAGGTTACTTGTCCGATGCTGATGGCAAGGGGCACAGGCTATTGATGGCACGTCTGATGATGGCACTTGTGGTTAAAATGTCTGCTACACGTGCGACTCCGTCTGCTCCAGGATAAAGTTTTGATATGCGCCCCATGCGCCATTTTAGTGGAGGAAGGTTTGCTTGTTTAATGATGACCATATCTCCTTGAAGTAAGTTTCCTTTATTTATTCGCCATTTTGCTCTTTGTTGAAGCTCGCACAGGAATTCCTTACGCCATCTTTCCCAAAATTGTTGTTTGAACTGCTCAAGTTGCTGGTATCGATTCAGACGACTTATTCTGGCGTCTAACAAGGCTGGTGATGGCAATGAGGTGAACGGTCTACCGATGAGGAAGTGCCCAGGAGTCAAAGGAAGTAAATCGGTTGGATCAGACGAAAGTGGAGTAAGGGGTCGAGAATTCAAGATTGCTTCGACTTGTACGAATAAAGTCGATAATTCCTCGTACGTGAAATGATTGGTTCCTAACATGCGACTGATATGATATTTTGCAGATTTCACACCCGCTTCCCAAAGCCCGCCAAAATTTGCACAATAAGCTGGCGAAAAATTGAATTTTATGCCCTCATCGGCGGCAAACGAGGTGATTGATTCATTGTTTTCTACGGATTCTAAAAATTGGCGAAGATCATTGTTTGCGCCAACAAAATTCCGGCCATTATCGCAGTAGATTTCGCTAGGTTTTCCTTTGCGTGAAATGAATCTCTTTAGGCAAAGAAAAAAGTTATCAGTGCTAAGGTCAGACGCAAGCTCAAGATGTACAGCCTTAGTTGAGAAGCAGATGAAGAGGCATAAATAACCCTTGGTTAATTTACAGCCACGTCCACGGCGATCTTGTATTGGAAAAGGTCCTGCAAAATCTACGCCAGAAATCTGGAACGGTAGGTTAGGAGTCACCCTCGACGCAGGTAAGTTACCCATTATAGGATTTAGTGTATTAGCTTTCATAATTCTACATCGTTTGCAGTTGTTTACTGTGCTTCTAGCTAGGCGTCTGCCTGAAACGGGCCAATAGTTTTGTCGTAAATTATTTAGCAATAATTGTGGACCGCCATGCATTAGTTTTATGTGCTCATAAGCAAATAATAATTTTGTAAATTGATGGTTTGAATCTAATAAAACTGGATGTATTTGATTATAATTTTCAGGTGAATTTTGGATACGCCCACCTACGCGCAAGATGCCATTATCGTCTACGAAAGGTCGCAGTGAGAGCAGGCGTGATCGAGAAGGTAAGCATTTTTTATCATTTAGTAGTTTAAGTTCGACTTCAAAATTTTCTAATTGATGTTGCTTTATTAAATAGATGAGAGAATTTTTAAGTTCATTAATTTTGAGATGGCCTGTATATTTAGCGCTCGGGTATTTAGAATTATGGATAAATCTTAGTACGTAAGCTAAACTTCTTTGTAGTCTTGCAAAGTTTGAAAATCTGTCAAAATTTAATATTGTATGTGTAGCTGCAGCTTTTGGAGTTGCTATAAATGTAGATGTAGTTGTAAGTGTAGATATTTGCTTAGTTTTATTAATACACGCTTTCTTTTCAGGAAGTTCATTAATGAATTTTATATTACTTGGCCACTCAATTTCATCATTTGACAAAAACTGAGGACCTTGCCACCATAAGGCAGCATTTTGAAGATTTTTTGGGTCTAAACCCCGAGAGGCTAGATCCGCTGGATTATGTGTGCCTGGTACATGTCTCCAGATGCCAGAAGAAGTCATCTCTTGAATCTTTGCAACTCGATTCGAAACAAAAGTCTTTAGATCACGAGATTGGGATGATAACCACCCAAGGACCACTGAAGAGTCTGTCCAGAAATAAGTCTTTGGAGGCACTGGAAGTCGTAAAGCCTTTAAAACAGCTGAAGCTAGACGAGATGCGAGTAAGGCTCCACAAAGCTCCAATCTGGGTATGGTTTGCGACTTTATAGGAGATACTTTAGTTTTTGCACACAGAAGATTGACACTTATCTGTCCTGATTTATCAGTTGATTTCAGATATATGCATGCCGCGTAGGCTTCAAGAGAAGCATCACAAAATGCGTGAAGTTCGATGGTTTTTGGTTCGTCATTGAGTGCGTATCTGGGAATTTGAATATTAGATAAATTGTCTAAGTTAGAAACAAAGTTAGACCATAAATTGGCAATGTCAGAAGGAATAGGGTCATCCCAATCAAGTTTTAATAGCCACAATTTTTGAAGAATTATTTTTGGGATTATTGTGCACGCACTCAAGAGCCCGAGAGGATCAAATAATTTTGCAGAATTTGATAAGATCGATCGTTTGGTTACTACAAAATTAGATTCAATTTTCGTAGGAAATTTCAAGACGTCAGCGACTGGATCCCATTTAAGGCCTAGTGCACTGGATTGCGAACTTAAATTTAAGTCCGTAGCTACATGAACATTTGAATTATTTTCAAATATAGAAGGTATGTTAGTACGAAATTTACGCAAGGGAAGACATGCAGAACTAAGGATTTCTGATGTTTTGTTTATAATATATAGAAGTTCTTGTTCTGAGTTGCAGCCTGATAGAAAATCATCAACGTAAAAATCATGTTTTATTAAATTTGATATTGTTTCATCTTTGCATGTTTTAGATGATTCTAGAAGACATCGAGTTGCGAGAACGGGAGCAGACGCAGTACCGTAAGTATCATTGAAAGAAGACGTTTCTGCAGGTACTTTTTCAAGCTCCCAAAACTTAGAAAGTTGCTGTTGTATTTCTTTGCTGAAGTTGCAATAAATTTTATCCGAAGTGTTGCTACGTTTCCCCCCCATGGGGCCAGCAACTATCCAACCTAGTTGAGTTTCTTGTAGTGTGGGCATATGAAGACCCAATTTAAATCTAGAAGAACAAAGTAGATCCCAGAAGACGTCGGCTCCGAGAAGCATGTCAATTTCTGAAGAAACAAAGAAGTTGGGATCCGCTAAGTGGATGTGGTTAGGTATTTGTAGACTTTCGATATTGATGTTGACTTGAGGCAGCTTGTCAGTAATAAGAGGAATGATGTAGCATCTGACAGGCATGCTAAATGTGTTGTATGTAGAGTGGATGACAATATTGCAATGTTCGGTAATCTTAATTACAGAATTGTTGAGACCGCATACCGAACGAAGATAGTTTTTCACTGTTGGTAGACCAATCTTTGTTCGTGCAGCTTCGGTTATAAAGGAAGATTGACTTCCACTATCCAATAAAGCTTTCAATGTAAATGATTTGCCGTTAGTTGTTACCTTCACCAAAGCCGTAGATAGAAGAGCTTGGTTTGAGGACACAGAAGACATACTAACAACGCAAGAAGGATCCTTCATATCGGTAGGACCAGAAGAGGAAGAAGGTAAGCTGTTATGTCTAGGAACTTTAAGATTAGATGTTGGAAGTGATGTAGTAGTTCCTTCGCGACTTTGTGACGATGATGATGATGTAGATGTTTGTGTCGGTGGTTGAATATAGTGAAGAGAAGACTGTCTATGTAAAATTGAATTATGTTTTCGTTTACAGAAGCGGCAACCACCCAGTCTACAGTTGAAATGACTGTGCCCTTCACGGAGGCAGTTTGTGCAAATTTGCCATTCGTGAACTTTCGCAATTCTGTCATCTGCTGACATCGATTTAAATTTTGGGCAATTATATAATTTATGGTCTAGCTTACAAGCTAAACATGCTTTGTTGGTATACGAAGATGATGATGATGATGATGAAGGTGAAGAAGGTGACGCAGCAATAAATGACTTTGATTTAACAAATTGATTGCGTTTATCTGATTTAATGGGTTTGTTAGCATGAACAGTCTCCAACACTGTTGCTCGCTGACGCAGAAATTCAAAAAAATTACTAAGCTTCACGTTGTCGTGGGTGCTCCTAAACTCCTCCCATTTTCCGGCTGTAGATGAGTCCAGTTTTGAAGAAGCCAGGTAAATGATCAGAGAATCCCAATGCTCTGTTGGTTCTCCTAGTGAATTTAGGGCATTTAAATTTTTGGTTATGTTATCAATTAAATTACGTAAACATTGTTCGGATTCCCTACTGATAGGTTCTATAGAAAATAAACCTTTTATATGTTCATTAATCAGAAGTCGCTTATTATTGTATCTGTCACAAAGAAGTGACCAAGCTGTTGAGTAGTTGATAGATGATACTGTGACAGAATTTATGACTGCGCTTGCTGAATCTTCTAGGTACGACTTGAGATAATGAAATTTATTTATGTCCTCGATGGTATCATTATTGTGTATTAACGATAAATACATGTCTCTAAATTCTATCCATTTACTTTGGTCCCCGTTAAATGGAGGAATTTTAAGCGGTGGCAACTTTACCCCACGATGCTTTGACCGGTCGGATCCGCTGACAGACACCGATCCGGATTCGTTTTTTAATGCGTTTTCAAAAATTTGTAACATTTCTTGTGCTTGCGCTATTAATTTAAAAAATCTATTTTCAATCTCTTCTCTTTCTTTCATCTGTAGGCCTTCGTCCTTAATGTCTAAAGATTCGATTTTTGATTGCAATTCATCGAAATTATATGACAGATCTTGAAACTTACTCAACCTTAAACTTAATTCATTACATTGAATTAGTTTCTAAAAGAGGCGTTAAGTATTTTTCAAAAAGAGTAATGCGTGTTTTTACGCGTCCTCTTTGCGCAATAAGATCTTTTAATTCGGTCATTTTGTAAGCGCAAACAACAATATACGATATGAAGAAAAAATTAAAATATTAAAATAATAATAAAAACAATGCATCAACCAACCTCGAAGCCCCGTACAAACCGGGCGTATTAAGTAATCCACCTGTGCGGCACGGCTTACTCGATGCAGGCACCCGCAGTCAGCGCGGCGACTCGGCCGGGCGTTCGGGAAGTAGGTATGAAAATATGATGCGACCGACCGCCACTTGGTGAATTATTTCTCACCGCTCGACTCTGAAAATAGTCGGCGAATCTATGTTTTACTATTGAAATATTACTTAATGCACTGTAATTAAGATGGTACAGTTTTAATTAGATGCTGTTTGTACTTTGTATTAAAGGAATCATCGAAATTAAACTGATGGAATGAATGTTTGTAACTCGTTTGAAACGATGAAAATGTCGACCTTTGTCGACAAATCGAAGCAAAATTGATAAAGAAGGATTAACGATGTATAGGATTAAAGATGTATAGGAAAAAAGATGTATATTATAGGAATGAGCATTACTTCCCTCGGATCACGTCGTGGAGGTCACCATAAACTTGTTTGGTAATGGACGTTTCTTTGTCTTCCCTTGATTGTCTTGATTTTGATGTAGATTGAAGGTTCACAACAAACTTGAATTTCTTCACTACTTTAGGTTTTGTATTTAAAACACTGAGGTAGATAACATGATTAGTTTAATGATCCAAGGATGAATTTACAAGAAAATAATAAAAATTGATGACGCGACGTATCGCTGCTTTTGATCTAGTGTTCCGTTCAATATGGCTGCTCCCTTCGTGTACGTTCGGGCGCTGTCGTATTACTTCGTTGGCTCGCGCGCCAACAATAATATTACTATGAATTTGTATTATATTTTTCATAGGTATCTTTTGTCCTGTTAAATAAAGTCGTTTTTCATACACTTGTGAAACAGGTTACCAACCAGAAATATAGAGTTACAAACCCACGTACCTACGTCCTACATACTCATAATTATTATACGAGTATTTCATCTTCTGTGTTTGTGTTTGATCTATTCGTTATGTTAATACGCACCAAAACACCTACCTAGTCTTGAATTTCTTTCCAATTTATCTCTGATAGTATGACAGGAATAGATGGTTTTGCAAACATATTTTTAACCCCCGACAAAAAAAAACTGTTTGGCTGAAAAGGAGAATAGACTTCATATTATAGGTACTTCTCACGACAAAGGTCTGCCGTCGAATATTGTTAAGCTTTCTTCCTTGTCCAAGTACCGGAAACGTATCACTCCAAGAGCCCTTCACGGAAGTTAGCTCGCAAATTAAGAGCATGTTGTCATGGCACTGCTGTATTGAGATTAATGAACGATGAAATTCTGGTACATGACATATTCTCGCTAGTGACCAGTAATTTATGTAATGACCTTAATTACCTTTTATGTAATGACCGAAAAATAGGATACCCAAGTTTCCGAAAGAAAATTTAAATTGAAAAGCTTTAAATGACAAGTGTGAATTAAAAATTTATAACACCCCCAACAAATGAAGGTTACAGTAACTAGAAAAGAGCTTTCAAACGGCTGAACCGATTTTCTTGGATTATAGCTAGGAACACTCTTGATCAAGCCACCTTTCAAACAAAAAAAAACTAAATTAAAATCGGTTCATTAGTTTAGGAGCTACGATGCCACAGACAGATACACAGAAACACAGATACGTAACACCCCTCTTATTGGGTTGGGGGTTAAAAATAATAGTCTATCTTCAAAGTTGTTTAGGGATGCAAACCAGAAAATATCTAGGTAGGTACATGAGTAACGTCTTCTTTGATTCTGCCAATCGAAATAAAATCCAAAAATTTCAAATCCTATTTTTTCGAGTTAAATACCAGAGTGAGTATCACATTTAATATTATAAAGGAGAAAGTTTGTATGCTTGTGTGTGTGTATGTTTGTTACTCCTTCACGCAAAAACTACTGGACAGATCGGGCTGAAATTTAGAATGGAGATAGATTATACCCTGGATTAGCACATAGGCTACTTTTTATCCCGAAAAAAACCTACATCCACGCGAACGAAGTCGCGGGTATCAGCTAGTTATTTTATAATGTTAAACACTGTAGAGATAAACGAGTCGTATTTTTCTCGGTCTTGGAGCCGGGAAACGCTTGTAAATATTTCCCGTTTAACTGACACATGGACCCAAAGTTTCAAAAGGTGTCGCTTTACATAATAAATGGAAGAATTTACGTACAGTAAAACGATTTCACAGAGAGTTCCGTGCAAGCTTCAAATGCTTTAAATTCTGCGAGGGGCATTTTTGTTTAAAACAGAATAGGATTGAAACTAAACGAGATATCATGCACTTGAGTTTCATTGTCCATTAATCACAGGGAGACAATGCTACAGCGACGTCGTTTCAATTTGTGAACGGAAAGCTATCCCGTGGAGTGAACACTACTCAAAGAGAAACTTTCACGGCTGTGAGCACGAATAGGGCGCTCAAAACAATTTGTAACAAATAGATGTTGAGAACTTTTGCTATTGATGACAGGTTTGCTATTCATTGCGATTTTTCTAAGAACTGTAAAAATACACACTAGTACTAGTATTATAATTTTTTGTTACGTTGAAAATCCCACTTAATATAATATTATAAAGGCGAAAGTTTGTATGTGTGTGTGTGTGTGTGTGTGTGTGTGTATGTTTGTTACTCCTTCACGCAAAAACTACTGAACGGATTGGGCTGAAAAGAATGGAGATAGATTATACCCTGGATTAGCACATAGGCTACTTTTATCCCGGAAAATCAAAGAGTTCCCACGGGATTTTAATAAAACCTACATCCACGCGAACGAAGTCGCGGGCATCAGCTAGTATTACAGCTAGCCTCATTTAATTACTATACAAATCATGCCCGCCTGGAATGGTGCGAAGAATACTGGCTGCATCTCCGCTGGACAGTAAGGCTGAACCGTTGCGCAAAAAATGAACCAGCCCTTCTGTCACTACTGTAAACTTTCAGTCATAAAAAATAGCTTATTCCTGCGATTTCGTCTGCGTGGATTCAGTTTTTAAGAATCCCATGGAACTCGGAATTTCCGGGATAAAAAGTAGCCTATCACAGTTTCCAGATCTTTTACTATATCCATGCATAAAATCACGTCGATCTGTTGCTCCGTTGCGGTGTAATTAAAGGACAAACCAACAAACAAACACAATTTTGCTTTTGTAATTTTATGGTTAGTAATGCCAAGTAGGTATTATGTCTTTCTGTCTGTATGTCTGCTAGCTTTCCACAATTCATCCGTTTAATCGATTTCGATTCGTTAGCTTAATAAGTCACAATTTTGCTGGTGAATGGTGAACTTAATTGAGTTAGGTATTTTAGTAAAATCCCTAGAGAATATAGACTCTATTTTAGTCAGTATCCCCTATCGATCTAACGTTACAATACGTCACGTTAATTAAGTTACAAAGTTTATAAACGAGCAATGTGATTTTAAGCTTATTTCGTGGTTTAACGACATTTTTTATATCGTAGATTATTTCAACTCAATTGCATGAGTCGTGGTCACTGAGTCAAAATATTGGCAGTTAAAAACACCAAATGAATCGTGGTATGTACTTGTTATCTACAATATAAAACTAGCAATATACTGTCGAACCATTACAAAAAACTCAAATCCGTTTAGCCGGTCCAATGAAAACTTTCCGCGTTGAAATCTTGTAAGAAATTCATCCTTGCAAATTGAAAAAGCTAGTAAGAGTTGCAAGAAAAGTTGTTCTATACGTCGCCGCTCGAAATATTCTCAAAGTTTTGTATTATTTTCGCTACTAAAACTTATGATAGCATACAATGTTTCCAAAAGCTTCGATAACAATGTAGTTCAAGTTTGAATAATGCCAATCGAAAATAACTGAGATAAAGTAAAGGGAAGAAATGACATTGAAAAATATATTAGACATGATACTAAAACTTATTGCTTATCGGATATATTAGACTTATTACTTATCGGATAGATTATTCAGAATAACCTGTCCATGCTTAAAACAAAAGTCTGCTAGCTCCTATCCATTCATTAAAAAAAATTAAATCGATAATCCTACAAAATAAGAGAAAGTAACTCAAAGAATTCCTTCACAAAAAACTCTATGAAGTTAATTGATTAGTTTGAGTTAGTACCTATCCGTTTTCACTTCTTCAAATCATTCATTCAATTTCACATAAGCGAATAGAGAACTGATCAATCAGCTAGATTCTATGAATTCAAGTATTGAAGACTTATAGCAACCACCTTTAAACCTTTCAAAAATATTTAAAGAATTAAACAAGTACCTAGTTAAAAAAGTTACCTTCCTTAAACCGGACGCTGCTCGATGTGAGCCGACAAACTTAACCAATTAGTATCTCTTCTAACTTCCCAACTCTCTGCAAGACAAAAGGATATAGGGTACGAAACTTTCAAAGATAAGTTTGCAATGTTCATTTCTTAGAAAAGCATTTTTTGCAGTTCTAATCAAACAGAATCAAACATTTCGGGTATATTCAATAGATACTTGAGCGCTTGACTAGGGAATCCCAGATTTGAGTCCGGCTAGGTCAATTAGAGAATTAATAATTTCTTAATGGCTTCATAGGTTTGGGTCTTATGGAAGGCTTTGGTCTTACTTACCATCTTTTATCCAATTTAAGTGCAACGCACACCCGCCGAGTGGAATGGAGCTGAGACGCAGCGCTTTTTGGATGATATTTCAAACAAAGCTTTATTTACTTTGGCATAACGCTCGCCACGTATCCTTTGAGCTTAGTTTGCCTTAGGTATAAGGTTTTAAACCGTATGTATAAAGCTGACTTTATGTTGTTATCAAGTAATATTCGGCTCCGCTCTACTCTGTACGTGTGCGTTGGACCTTAGTTACCATATAACAACATTTACAAGAACTAAATGCATACTTGTATTGTTCAAGCTATTTCAAGGAGCATCACAAAAACTTAAATCCGCTGAGCCGGTCCACTGAAAACTTTTCCCGTTGAGATGTTGTAAGAAATTCATCCTTGCAAATTGAAAAAGCTAGTAAAAGTTTCAATGTTGTACACGTCTCTGGAAATGTTCTGTGGAGTTTTGAATTATTTTTTTGTTGATAATAAAAGTTATAAAACGTGCAATGTTCTCAAAATTGCTGTAACTTTCTTTTTAAATGTCAGTCTTATTTGCAATATTGTAAATGCACAATTGTGTCTACCTGTTCATATTATGTCTGTCTGTCTGTTGCATTTTCACGGGTCATCTGTTTAGACGAATTTGACAAAATTTGTTTCAGAGATGATTTGCTTCCATTTATAGTGGACGGACATACGCTACTTTTTCTCGTAGGAAAATTACAGAGTTCCTGAGAACTTTCAAAAGCCTATTTCCAGGATGACGAGTTTGTTGGCATCGTCTAGGTCTTAATAAATTGATAGAAATGCTATTAGCTTATTTAACACAGGTATCACCAAATCTTAGCAATTCATGTTTGAAATATTTCGAAAGAATAAATCTCTAGCATCCAAAATGCAAATGCAATCTTTTCTTACAATAAAGCGCGCTGAGGTTTCACTAGACATCTGAGCAAGTTCACGTTCACTTCTATTATACATTATTCTGAATTCTGTGGAAGCGACCAACGCATAAACCACCCTAAGTACCTTCATTATAACATTTTATAAAAAAAATACCAAAACAACACCCGTAGATGTCAGATTAAACATTAAACCCCGCTGTTTCCATAAAGGCAACATTTAGCAGCTTAATGTTTTCTGTTCGCGGGTTCGCTCGGTTTCACATGTTATTTAACATTACACACCATTAATATCCATTTCTTAAACATTACAAGATTTCAAAATTTGAGCCGGAAATGGTTATGCGGGGTGCTTATAATGAATAATGTTTTATTTACTTTTGTGGTATTTTTTAGCTTTTCGCTAAAAGAGTGGAGCCTTTTTGGATGAAATTTTACTCGCTTGTTTAGAGTCAGCTGCGCATCAGGCGGTTAAAGTAAGGTTACAGTTAAAATTAAATTTGACTTATAAGCCACTTTCGGTTGCATAAGTCAGTATAGTAAAGCAATAAATTATAGTCAATATAGTAAAGCAAATTGTAATAGCCGCGTAGGACTTGTTTCTGTAAATAGTCTGCTGTGTTTTAGGCTTAAATTACTAATACCAATTTCAATCGTTTGCTTATAGTAGGTCCAAAAAGCTGACTTTACGTTGTCATTAAAAAGACTCAGCTGGATTCCACTCCATCTATTTAAAAATTAAATTAAATAATTTTGAAAAATATACTTACCTCAAGCTAGACTGTAATGGAAATGAATACAACGGCCGTAAATCTTAGCTTTAACGAAAATCATCATTTAAGAAAGTCTTACAAACTTGATAATGCATAAAATACTATTTAATTAAAGTTAATTAAACAGTTCCTTGTAACATTTACAACTGTTGGTTCCAAACAAAAACATTTTGGGCATAGCGTGTGACAATATTACAGCCACGAAATGTTTCCCGACGACCTCGGGTTGCCTGTGTAGCAACGAATTGTAGGGAATTATGTGTGTCGAGGCAAAATTACCAAAACTAATTTTATACTTAAAACGGAGTTATTTCGATTCTACGAAAACTTTAACACTATAGAGTACAGAAAAAACAGTAGGCCAATTTGAATAATTTTCGCTTATTACCGATTCGCCTTGAATGTCTCTGAAGATAAAAATATAACTTTGAATATGCCACTGTGAAAGAAATTCAGTACAGACGTCTATACACTGTTAGAAAGTTTAAAATATCAAAAAGTAGGTACTTATTCTTTGAATTTCCTTATAGCGGCAATAAAAATATACTCAGTGAAAATTTCCACTCTCTACCTGTTGCGGTTCAGGAGATACAGCTCGCTGACAGACAGACAGACGAACACCGGACGCTTAGTAAAAGAATCCCGTTGGGACCCTTCGGGTACGAAACCCTAAAAAAGTAGCTGTTGAGATAAAGTTAAAGTTTACATAAGAAGTACTTAAGAAGCTTAATAGTCGAGTATGCAACATAATAATATTGCAGTTAGCCTAAATATATAACAAGTGTAAATTAAAAATTTATAACACCCCCGACAAGTGAAGGTTACAGTAACTAGAAAAGAGCTGATAACTTTCAAACAGCTGAACTGATTCTCTTGGATTATAGCTAAGAACACTCTTGATCAAGCCACCTTTCAAACAAAAAAAAAAAAACTAAATTAAAATCGGTTCATTAGTTTAGGAGCTACGATACGATGATGAAAAATAAATGCCATTTTTAAGCCAGACCTCTTCCGGCATACTTGTATAAATTCATATCAGTGGTCTAAATAACAATGAACAAACTATCAAACATTTGGAAATACCACATGCATTCAAGCGACTCCATTAACTAAACACTCTCACAAAGGCAAAGTAGGAAGCAGGGACATTCAAATGAAAATGGAACGTAGCCTCAGGCAATACTGAGTACAACAACCACAAAATTTCGGAACAGGCTTGAACTGCTATTTACAAACAAGTTTGCGTATACACCAACGCAATTGTGAAGTAGTCTCGGGTGTTTTTACTTTTTAGTAAACTTTTTAGGCGCAAGGTTCACCGGTAGACCCGAGGCGCGGCCTGACCAACTCAAAAGTTTTTAACACCCGACCCAAAAAGAGGGGTGTTATAAGTTTGACATGTGTATCTGTGTATCTGTCTGTGGCATCGTAGCTCCTAAACTAATGAACCGATTTTAATTTAGTTTTTTTTTTTTGCTTGAAAGGTGGCTTGATCAAGAGTGTTCTTAGCTATAATTCAAGAAAATCGGTTCAGCTCTCAAATCACTTATTTAGTAATGGATTTAGAATTCTGTGGACGAACTAAACATAAGCCATTTTATGCTTTTCTTACAACATAATATTAGAGTACATAACATACTCGTAGAACCACATAACTAAGAGCTAGTGGTTGTTCGAGCGAAGTCGTTAGATCGGTAGCTTGCGGTTGGCACTGACCGCTCCCTTGCATCGCTACTCCGATACAATGCGAGGGCGTATCCACTGCCATTGACGTTACGTACAGATACTCGTAGCTCAGAGCTACGTAATTGTTACGACCGAGCAAATTGTAGCAGTTAAGTTAACGCGCACACTTGAGTACAGTTGTTCACATTACCTCGTAGCCGCGGTGGAGCGGGTGGATACTGTTGCAATAATAATTATATGAAACGTAGGTATCCTTCAAGTAAGCATCACGAAAAAAGCTCTGACTTTAGTGTGAAGTGGGTGATTTATTGATTTGTTTACGTCGCTTTAGAGTTTAGATGATCTATTCAATGGTGCGAAGTGAGGCGTCAATTCAATTCAATTTATTTATTTGCTGATACAGGTGATTTTATAGGTGTAATTATACAAATACTGGTCCAGCTGTAACACGCCAAGCTGGCATGCAAATACATAGTAAATAGAAAAATTAAAATAAAAGTAAAATTTGCGATTGTTTGAAATAAATGAAGTTATACAATAAAAGGGATTTACAATTTTGAATACTTAGTTCTAAAAGTCCTTAGCGTGTAGTTAGGGGTCTCTGCGCTCCCTCGCTTATCAATCTTTGTGCTGTAAGAGTATGCATCACTACTTAACTAACATTAACTGTACTTGAACAGGTAGGAATTTCAGTGTGGGCAGAGCATATGAAAATATTATACCAACTTCAAAAATAATAAGATCATTATTATGTAAATGAAAAAGCGCTTAATAGCTCGACGGTTTTGAAAGTGATAGTGATGATCACAATCACTGATGTGCATGTTAATCACACGTTTCGTTGGCATCGCTGCAAGTTGCAGTCTCTCAATTTATGATTATTATTTTTTGAGTATAATTAGTATTTATGCCCACATAAAAAAGCAATCAAACTGCATTTAAAACCAGCTCGCGCGTTGAATACACGATAGTAATTTCAGCCGCGTTTAACCCATTTTTCGTTGCAACATTTGGTCCAGCTATTAAGATGTTATGCATGTGCACTTAGAAATTCTCGTTTAGCAAAGAAACCTCGAGGGGAAGCAGCCCACTTTAGTTTGGCGTCTTAAAAGAAAATGCAGCGAGAATGTTACCGAGCGTAAACGGGGGATACCTCCCTTGAAATGTTTTTCTCAGGAACACGAAGACTTAAAACGAACTTTAATAAAAGAAAATGTAATCGTATGATTTATGAAATTTCAATTTGGAAATCTGCTTTTACGAGGTTTATGGGTGGTTTATTTGGCTCTGAGTCTTACCTATATAAAATTTATGTAATGTCATTATAGCTTATTTATGTCTCAAAACTAGACTGAAGCGTCTTTTACGTGGGTGAAAAGTTAAAGAAAGGAGAATGGTTGTTTTGTTTAAGCCCACAACTACACTTTATTTTCGAATACCGAACAACACACACCCAAGCACCTCAGAATTTTAAAGACAATAAAAAAAGAACCTCCTCCTTTTTTGGAAGTCGGTTAAAAAAGCTAGAACTAATAAAAGCATTATTATACCTACACTTAGCCATTATTAAATTATTATAAGATTAGAAAATAAATTGCCAGTTAAACTCAACTTGGCACTGCGTGATTAGTTGTGTTGTGAAGTTCTGCAGTGACCCAGTCGGCTTTGTTTCAGAGTGGGCTCCATTTTTATCCTAGAGTTTGTTGAAACAACTATAGAAAATAGTAGAACTAATAAAAGCGCTGGGTATCTCCACTTAGCTGTTCTGTCGTTTGCTTTAGAATTTAGTGGAATAACAACAGACGTCCCGCAAAAGACGTCCGCCCTGATTAGGAAATAAATTGCCAGTTGAACTCCACTTGGCACTTTGTTATTAGTTGTGTTGTGAACTTGTGGAATGACCCAGTTTGCTTTGTTGCAGGATGTGCTCCACTTTTCTCCTAGAGTTTATTTCTAAATCCTGACACAACCTGAAAAAATGAAAAAAAAAAACTAATTAAAGTGCTTTCGTCGTTTGCTTTACTGAAGTTAGTAGAATAACAATAGATGCTGCGCAAGAGACGTCGGTGCTGATTAGGAAATAAATTACTAGTTAAACTCAACTTGGTATTGCGTGAGTAGTTGTGTTGTGAACTTGTGGAATGACCCAGTTTGCTTTGTTGCAGGGTGTGCGCGATGTTCCTGCCAGAGTTCGCAAGTTTCGTGGCGGCCATCCTTTTTGCTGTCCACCCGATACACAGCGAAGCGGTGAGTACACAATCCTTTTATGATCATCCTCCATTTACATATCAATACTTTTATAGTTTCCGTCCGTCTGTACGCTTTCCGTTTAAGTTGCCTGGTAACAAACCACAGCCGAACCATCAGATCTCATCACAGCTATAAATGATCAGACCTTTTTATTATATACAATAGCGAACAAACGAGCAAGCGGGTCACCTGGTGTTAAGTGATTACCGCCGCCTATTAACATCTGCAGCACCAGAGGTACCGCCGATGCGTTGCCAGCTTCAGGAGTTTGTTGGTCCGCCCCTTGAATAACCTCATGTTGTAATCTTAACCCTGAGATGTCATGTTGTAATGGAGTAGACCTGAGCCTATTTAAAAATTATTGATTTCTAAACCCCAGCCAGTGGGGCGCCAGCGGGGCGCCAGCGGAGTAGCGTTTTACAAATGTACCCAGCCTGTAAGAATTATTATTCTATTTTTCCCCGACTACCATCTAGCATTAATATTAATTTGAACGCTAGGCGACTCCGGTTTTAATCTCTCTTAAACTGGTGAACGAAATTAAACGATCCCGCATAAAATCAGGCGAGGTCCCACGAGAATTTTATATAGGCCATGAGCCATGACCTATTTTCCATTTTGTTCACACTGACATTTCCATTTGACGATTCGACAGTTATCGGTATTTTAAAGCTTTTTAAAGGCTTTAAGAGGGGTCTCTCCGTCACTCGCTTCATACAAACGTAGTTCCAATTTAATTTGAATATTAAGCAACCAAAGTCCATGAAATTTTGCAGACATAATCTAGAAACTAATATCTATGTCTGTGGTTTCCAGATTTCTGTTAAAATATTCGGTTTCAAAGTTGCGCGGTTTTAAAAATTTTCATACAAATTTTTGAGCCCCTGTAATTTTAAAACTACATATTTTTAGAAAAATCTAAAACACCACAGACACAGATATTAGTTTCTAGAATATGTCTGCAAAATTTCATGGACTTGGGTTGCTTAATATTTAAATGAAATTGGAACTACGATTGTATGAAACGAGTGACGGAGAGAGCCCTGTTAAGCATCGATGTTATTGCTCATGCATGTTGATGCATGTAAATTTGATGCTCGATAATAATTGACACTACATAAATGGACGTCAAAATATTATGCAGTTTGCTGGACATTTTTTTTTCTTTGTCATCTATGATGAAATTTTGATTGGTTTTACTCTCATGGAAATTCAAGTTTAGAATTTATCTTGATAGATAACTAACAAATTATCTTAAATGACTCATTCCCGATTCGATTGCCTAACTAGTTTAAATTTTCCAAAAAATACCATTAGATTTAATAACGTTTTCATTCAGTTCTGTATAAACTTTAAAGAATCAAAATAGGTCACGTGTGAAACATTTGATTTACTCGTAGGTAGGTACCTACTTCATGCCGATTTCAGCCATGTTTTTATTAAATGAGTGTTTTTGTTAACATTAATTCAATCCATTTCCTATTAGTAATCAGTCTTGCTAACATCAAGATCTTCTATAATAATATTATTTTACAATAATAATTTTACCAAGCTATTCGAAAATAAAATTAAAATCAGTCAAAGCAATTTAGACATACATTGCGGATTACTCTGTTGTACCCAACAGCAAACCAAAATAAAACGAGACGAGAGGTCTAAAATACAGTGTTATTCCACGAAGAGCATTATGAATGGGATGGCAATTCATTTAGGCCTGTCATTTTAAGATTGCGTACAACAGAATTAGCTATAATTCTTACCTACTTAGTTAAAAATCTGGAATAGTAAAATAAATAATACTAATAAATAGGTAATTATGATGTCAGTACCTAAGTTTTCGGTCCAACATTCAAACATAATCTTATTCATTGAAAGCAATCTATCGGCTTAATCTAGTCTTTTGTCTTACAGATAGAAATCCAATACTTGGTAATGTAGCATAGACTACCGGATTAATGTCCATGGTGTCCTCAACCTTTGAGGCTATCGATAGTCGATACCTACTCACATTTCTAATTAATTGCCTCCTTTTATGATTGAGCTCTCCTCACGCGATTAAACGTCCTTTGACGTCCGTCCTTTACCCTCTTAGGTGTATAATTTGACAGGGACATAGTCAGAAATTCATAGATGAATACCTACTGGCCTCTATTTTTAACCCCCGACCCAAAAAGAGGGGTGTTATAAGTTTGACGTGTGTATCTGTGTATATGTCTGTGGCATCGTAGCGCCTAAACGAATGAACCGATTTTAATTTAGTTTTTTTTGTTTGAAAGGTGGCTTGATCGAGAGTGTTCTTAACTATAATCCAAGAAAATCGGTTCAGCCGTTTGAAAGTTATCAGCTCTATTCTAGTTACTGTGACCTTCACTTGTCGGGGGTGTTATAAATTTTTAATTTACCTACGACGTCTTTAACTACGAAGTTAAACTTTGTTCAATATTATAGTCACGTTTTACGTGCTTGGTAGTTAGTTGGTAGTAGTAGAGTACCTATAGTAGTTTAGTACACGCGACGTGGCACTACATTTTTATGGCTTTGCTATTAACTTAACGATCTTTAATTTCTCCATGTCATCTAGGTATGTGACGAAACGAATTAGAAGCCATTCCAAGAATGACAGTGTTTATTTTTATCATTTTTACTCCTCGACGCAATATTAAAAAGGAATTTCATAAGTATTAAAGCTTTTGTAATTTATTACGTATTTACATAACTTTACTTAAGCCTGTATTAGTACGTATCTAATTCTAGTTTAATGTGTTAGTAACAATCATAACTTAAAAACTATGTTAAACGTCATTGTACTAAACTTTCAGCAGCCAAGTACCTAGGTACAACCATTGCGATAAACAATTTTAAACCGGACTCCGCCTGGACAAAAGAATCAGTTACTTTTACAACACTTCCCATAGAATACGTACGTACTTAACTTCAGTATCTACTGGCGATAAAGGACATACTTTTCTCTAAAGTGCACGCTGTAAACGTCACTTTCGAACGGAGTGAAAATACAGGGGTAATTCCTGCCATAGTTCCGCAACTTGTTTATTTTCCGAGCAAAATTGTTTGTAATGAAGTCTTGAGAGGACTCCGCTAAGGCGTCCGCCTTCGTCGCCTCTACCCTAACTATATTACGCCCGGACGGACGGACACTAAACACGATGGGAGCGACGCGAAATGGCAGCAAAACGGCAGGACATATCACACTGAGCATGTTGAGCATTGGTCCATCCATACAAGATGAAATGAAATGAAAATACACACACACAAATGCCCGCCTCCTATTCGGTAGGTCGCGGGTTCGATACCGGGCACGCACTATTAACTTTTCGGAATTATGTGCGTTTTAAGCTATTAGATATAATTTGCATGAACGGTGAAAGAAAACATCGTGAGGAAACCTGCATGCCTGACAGTTCTCCATAATGTAGGTACTCAAAGGTGTGTGAAGTCTGTCAATCCGCACTTGGCCAGCGTGGCAGACTACGGCCTTAACCCTTCTCATTCTGAGAAGAGATCTGTGCAGGGATATTAGATTCATATTATCATTTCCGTTTTTAATATATTACTCTTCTGAGCTTCTCTATTGCCATAGAGAATAACTGAAAGTACTTTTAAACCATTCTATGTTTATTTGCGAACAAAATCATCATCTCTAATAAAAACCGACTGAACTTAATCGGCTTAACCTTTTAAACAAACTTAAACGCTGTTTTACTTTCTGAGGAGATTGAAGCTTTTTTCAATAAATACAACAATATCGTTCAATAAAGCGCCCGTTCTAAAAATACAAATACGTAATTCCTAAAATAGAAGTGTTCCATCAACTTTTTCTTCTTCGAACTAAACTTTTTATCTAAAGTCCGAACAAAAAATAATAAGGTCGATGGAAAACGTCTTCGAAACGAAATAAAGAGGGCAGTCTTATAAAAGTTCTCTTTTCAATGGATATTCAAACATTTTCAATAGATCGCACTTTACAATGGAGTCCAATAAAGATCACGATTCCAATAGGGAAAAAATACAGGCTTAATTCCCGTTATAGTTCCGTAACTTGTTTATTTCTGAGCCAAACTGTTTGTTATACTTCTACAGGCTGCTCCGGAGCTTCAACTTGATCGGAAAATACCTATGATACTTACCTGACTTTCCTCGTTATTTCTAAACTAAACTAATAACTGCTTGTTATAATTATAATAACGTAATTACAGAACTTTTTTAAACCAAGAGAATATTTATAAGTTTTGAAATTTTTTAAGTTTGCTTAAAAAGATAAGCCGATTAAGTTCAGAATATTTTCATTTTTTGTTAAAAAAACTGAAAATTCGAAAAAGAAGAAAACCGGGAGAAATACCTTATTATCGCTAACTGAAATTAATAACGTTAATAACTAATAATAATATTCAAATATTTCTCTTACATCCATATATCATTATTTAAATAGACAAAATCATATTAAAATTTAAAACTCGTTGGTACCAGCGATTTCGTCCATGATGGATTCATTTTTTTTTAATCTCGCGGAAACTCTTTTCATTTTCAGAATAAAAAATAACCTGTGCCAGTCTCTAGAATGCAAACTATTACGAGGATTTAGGTTTCAGGAATTCCGTGACGATCCTCGTTGATTTTCAGGGACAACAGTAGCCTTTGTCATTCCCTGGGATGCAGCTAACTCCTTATCAAACTTCGTCAAAAACGGTCAAACAGATAAGCCGTGAAAAGCTTGTAGACAGACAGACACACTGTCGCATTTATAATGTTATCTAGTATGGAGTCTCCCTTTATTTTGTTAAAAGTTATTTAGTCAAGAACTTATCTATAATCTGTAAGCTAGGTTTTAATCTTGATTTTTCATTCCCCCGCATTGAAATATTCTAAAGTAAATGTGCGATGTCTATTTTCTTCATTTTCAACTTATCAACTTCACTTTCATTAAATTTTAAATATTTTATTTTTTGTATCGTGAACAATCCCGCCTTGTTACTGGGGAATATTACAAAAGTAACACGAAGCCCAATCGAGCCGGATTTCTTAAGAGGTTCAGATTTGTAAAGCTTTCGCTGGCATTTCATTAACATCTCAAAAGGAAACCTGAGACCGGAGACGCATTGCGTAAAATAATTGTACCCTACCTACTTTACAATTAAAAGTAAAACAATACAAAGTAGGTTCGTAGCTACCCGTGTTTGTTTTTCAAAGGATCTTTTACAAAACAAAAATAAATTCCAAGTTTTTTTACTCAAACCTTTCAAATGCCGAAGTTTGCCACGAAAACCTGCAAATTACGAAATGAAACATTGGTCACAAAAAACGCACCAAATTTGAGAACCTCCTCTTTTTATGTTAATTTAAAAAGTGATCCTATAAGGGTTCCGATTTTCTTTTTGAGGTACAGAACCCTAAAAATGTAGAAAATGCTAATCGAATACAAAGATACGACCAGTTGCGACCAGCAGTTTGAGTCACGAAAAAAAAAGCCTTTTTTGTTCGATAAAACTTTTACAAGTTCTTTTGAATCGTCAAATGCATCTATCACTGCTGGTACGAATCTGTCCTACCAAGAAGAGCCAGCTAGAAAATCGTTGGTTGGTTGGTTGTCGATTTTACAATAATATTGTTGTGATTTGTGTCATGTATAAAAGTATAATTGCAGTCCTGCGCATTGGTGAAGCAAGCTTTGAGTCAAATCCACGCTTTATTATCAATTATCATGTACTTAACTTAGAAACCAGGCAACCTAGAAAAGAAAATAAATATAGACATATTGAGTTAGGGTGTACCTAAATAAACGCGTAGTAAGTGCGTAGCTTGTTAACTAGTCTCCTGTTGAAATTGGCTGCCGAATTTAATTCACTCCCCATTCACATTCATATTCAATTTCAAATGAATTCAACAAAGAGAATTTCGTAACGAACGTAGCATACATGAGTGATAAAATCTATTCCAAAAGCTTGATTGGTTTTCTAGGAACACAGTGGAACTAGAAAACCAATAAGCAAACAACTGGAAAACAAAATTGAAAATCGGAGATTTATCAAAATAATTCATGCTTCTGTCCATTTTTAACCCCCGACTCAAAAAGAGGGGTGTTATAAGTTTGACGTGTGTATCTGTGTATCTGTCTGTGGCATCGTAGCTCCTAAACTAATGAACCGATTTTAATTTAGCTTTTTTGCTTGAAAGGTGGCTTGATCGAGAGTGTTCTTAACTATAATCAAAGAAAATCTGTTCAGCCGTTTGAAAGTTATCAGCTCTTTTCTAGTTACTGTAACCTTCACTAGTCGGGGGTGTTATAAATTTTCAACTTACTTGTGCCTTGTTAATTAAAAATATAAGTACCTATAGTGCCACAGGTCGAGATGGCAATCGGGGTATGAGGCAGGGGGACGCCCCGCACGCTATCCCGCACCGGGTTAGCGCGGGGGTTGTACGGGTGTGCGGGGCGTCTCCACCCCGATTGCCATCTCGGCCTGTCGCGTACTATAGGTACTAATTTCGACGCGGAATGTTTTTCCTACTCTTTTCCTGTCTCTCTTTTTCCTTTGATGTAAAGCCGGAGTACAATAGCTTTTGATATAGTAAAAGCACAGTAGGTATATTGAAGGCGTCTCTTTGTGCAGGTGACTGGTGTGGTGGGCCGCGCTGAAATGCTGTCGTCGGTGTTTTTCCTCGGCGCGCTACTGTGCTACGCGCGGGCGGCGAGTAGGCGGCGATACACAGGTTAGTTACATTGTATAGTTGCAACTTCGAGTATCTCGTAGGTCTAGTAGTAAGCATGTTCGACTGCGGATGACGAAGTCCTGGGTTCGATTCCCAGGTCGGGCCAAAAATAGTTAGATATTGGATTTATCTGTTATGAAATTCTCAGTACTAACTACTAACCCGGGGTTAGGAAGTTGGCGGTGTATCACAGTGCACGCATGTAAAGCTGTTGATCCTGCGCCTGATCTTTCTATGATCGTGTCGTGTTGGATTTTCAAAGGGCTATGAGAGTGAGGGAATATAGAATACACTATTTAACCCGGTGATAGTGAGTACTATTCATCCGGTGTTTGACAACTAGTCAAATCCGTATTTTTTTATCAAACGTCAAAGGTTAGTATGCGAGCTTCTATAAAATACTGGCATGTGATGTCACAATGATTTTTTATTGAAATCGATAATTTAAAAAGGTACATTTAAAACTAACAAAATACGTGGATTTTACGTATTTTGGAAGACCCTCTAATTAATAATCACTGAGAAATAATCTATTTTTGACGAGGCAAATACCGTATTATATATAGGTACGTCCTAGTCTGTAAAATTGATCCAAAATGATTTTATTTAACAAATATGGTAGGCTATTCAGTTATATTAACAATTTCTCACATATTTAAAGTATAAATTATGCAGAATTTTCCCAAATTGTTAGCCTTCCAAAGTCCTTCGCAAATATGCATTGTTGGACATGCCGACCCGTAATTTGAATATTATAAACGCTACTTTCGGGAAAGTTGTATCCGAATCCATGCGGGAACTAATTTAATTAAGGCTCGGACACACAAGACGCGTTACGGTAGCGTATCCAACGCTGCTCCCAGAAATTTTGATACATGGAATTGGACGAGTATATTCATTTAGTTCCTTGTACAACAAGGTATGTTCCTTGGTAATATAATTAAGTTAACTGATGTTAACTGTCTTTGGTAGCAATGTACGTCCATAGACCATAGATATCGTCTTATTATGAGGTCAGAATAAAAATAGAGATGATACATATTTCACTATAGTCTATAGTTCTATACTATTATGACATTAATAAACGGTATATGTACGTTAGCGATTCTTTTCGGTAAGAAGGGCATTAACCGAACCAGCAATGGTGGATTCCTTGACGACTTGAAAGCACTTGTTTAAAAAGTTTATTTGAATATAAAATCTTTTTATTTCTATTTCGGTATTCAAAGTACTCTCTTTGCTCACTTTTCAAGTGACAGTTGGCAGGTCAAAGTCATTGACTTTCCTATTCTTACTTTGATCCATTTTGCTGTGTTGCTGCCGCACTTTGTCTATCCAGGCCTTAAAGGATGAATTAGAAAGTACGTAGTTGGCAAACGTATGGCAAACTTTCTGAAATTCAGCTGTACCAAAGGACGCCTGAATGTTCGCAGTTACCTGTGTTACGGGAATGTAATATCGTTAAGCTTCTACGGACGAGCAAATGTTTGGGAGTTCTCACTCACGTTAATTTGCTTTTTGGTCTGAACCTGCTTGATGAGGTTAAAAATTGTGGCCGAGATTGACTCCGATTTCATTATGTTCCGAGAATTCAAACTCGACGTACCAAATTCAGGAAAATAGGATTCAGGAAATTCAATGTAATTTAACCCTCGCAAGACTTGAAAATTAATTTCAGCCCCTTTATGATAATATTATGACAGGTGCAAAGGCCTGTTTAATTCGTAAAAAAAAAAGATATGTATTTGTGTTAGGTACTAATCGTTGGCAATATTCTATTACTATCTAGTACTATCGGAGCAATTGTTTTACATGGATATTGTTGAAAACCTTGAAAGTAGTATAGGCTACATTTATCCCGGAAAATCAAAAGGTTCCCACGGGATTTTTGAAAATCCACGCAGACGAATTTGCGGACATCAGCTGGTTGTTAATAATAAAATTAATTTATGCTTCTATTATTTTCTAATTAAAACTATCGCTATAGTACGCGACAGGACGAGATGGCAATCGGGGTATGAGGCGGCATGACCCGCGCTACGTACACTCGGAAAAATAATTCGCTTGGCAGAGCATACTAATGCGCGCGTATGTATAACACACAAAGATACGACCCGATGCTATCCGATAATAGATACACTCACACTTACTACACTCACTCACACTTCTAGATAACCTTACCAGTCGTATAGGGTTGCAAATTTCACATTCGTCAACATAGTTCTGATGGCCGAGTGGTAATAGTGTTGAAGTTCTTAAATATGGCGTGAGTTCTAATCCTAGTGGGGGATTGCTTTTTTATTTTTGCAATTATTTATTTTGTCTTCTTTATACAGTCAAAATTATCATACTTTCAAACAATATAATTATAAGCAAGAAAAAACAAAAATAATAACACTTTTCTATTTTAGAAGTTATTTATTTGTCTTTTGTGCAGTTCATAAATTATTATAATAAGCAAGAAATAAATAAGACGCTTGTCAAAAAATTAACACATCAAGTTAACAGAAGGTATACAAAAGAGGAAAAAAAATTGACATACTTTATCTACTCCTATTACTCCTATAGTAATTTAAAACCAATATCGATGTGAAGTATGCTAAAAGTCGGTCAAGTATGAACGTAATGTTTTATTTACGTTTTGGGTTACTTTTAGGTTTGTGAGATGAATCAACATGTTAATTACTTAGTTAGAAATCAAAATCAATTATAACTTCTAACTGCAATAACAATAATATCACTCACAAATAGAATTAAATTAATTACCTATACTTTATTTAATAATGTATAAAGGTAGGCCACCCTCGTAAGCTATTACTTTTTGTAATCGACTCGTCATGTTAGTAACCATATTCCAGCAAGTCTATGCTGCCCCACAGAGACTCCCAGGTTGAAGTTACCACTTTATTCAAAGTATAATATATCGTTTACCTGTTGTTCTATTATTATAGTATTTTACGTCCATCCTTGTCCGACTCAAAAGATTTTTCATTATTAAAAATAACAACGTAATTACATCTGTCAAAGTTTATATATTTCATTGCAAAATGAAAGTCTATGGTCCTGGTGCAAACCATTCGTAATATTTTCTTCGTAATGTATTCCGGCCGCACGCAAATGCTTCCGCACAGTTTGTAGAACTACATTGTGCTTGGTCGCTGTCAACCAAATTTTTAAAAAGGAATCCACGCTATGCATTGCAACGATTTCTTGGTGGTGATGTGACTCCATCTTATAAGCTGATGGTTTGGGCCCAGGTCAACAATTGTCTACATGCCCCGTTTCTCCGTAGTGACAGACCCACAAGCGCACGGTATTCATCTGTAAATGATTATATCCTGGATTAATACATAGGTTACTTTTTATCCCGGAAAATTAATGAGTTCCACGGGATTTTTAATAACCTATATACACGGGAATGAAGTCGCGGGCATCAACTAGTATTTAGTATATTGGTTACATTGTTATATTATAATGCGTCTGATTAAAAGTATTAAATGGACTAAAAACATTACGCTAACATTTAGAAAATACTAAATGCACATAAGTAAAACCATAAACATAATTTCAATACGAGTAGGTTATATTTGTTTACTTACCGATATCATCGATTTCGGTTATCGAAATATTCCGCTCAAATAACAATCTCTGCTTTTTAAACAAAGATAAATAAATGTTCCATGGTGGTGAGAAGTTCAGTAGTTATTCAGTGTGAAAAATAACACAATACACCATAAATGAATTCACTATACTAGGATCTATTAATCCGCGTGCTCAAGTTCTATTTGACAATAATTTATAAAATAGGTAGGGTAGATTTAAAAAATGGGACATCAACTTGATATTGCCATTCTGTAATCTATAGGTATACCTACACCGCATAATTTATCGTTTTGTGGGTTCGAAACATTTCATTGATGAATAGACCTTAACTGTCTTGTTTTAAAGCTTAAATTCGTCCACATATCTACAGCCAGCACTGCAAGTGAAAACTGCTAATTAAAGTCGTGAATTTTAGACGTTATCTCAAGGTGGTTTAAGGCCATTTTACTCTGACATAATTGTGCTTCGACGATCGGATTCTATCAGCGTGGGTAAGCGGCAATACTACCTAGTGCCTGCTGTGGGGAAATCAGCGAAATATGTAATTTGTAATTATTGCAAGTAGGTATGGTGAAAAGAGACCGACAATTCATTAAAGAGAGATAGGTGTAAAATAATAAGTAAACGAGTTATGCACACACATAATGCTTCGTTGTGTTGCCTGCTTACCGATTTGTTTTGCTTTGTGTACATGTTGTACTTATAGATTATCATCCAGTCAAGCCATAGCATAACTTATCTGCAACTTATAGACACCATAGTCGTAAACTAAGACATTTTGATCCCCCTATGGACTTAGTAAGCAGCCTCAAAGTTCACATTGTGCCGTTACCCTGCAAGTAAGCAGGCGATAAGCTCTTATCTCCTAGAACTTTGAACTGAATCGCCCGAAGCACTAGTTGGAAATAATGGAACTAAATCCCTCGTCTGACAAGAATACATAATTCGCATTTTACATCTGAAGCGAATTCGAACTTCTATTTTCTCAGAATTTGAGAATTGTTTGAAAATATCTCGTATTGTACCAACTTAATAGTTGTACGTAGTCGTTTTTTCATTCCATCATTTTTAGGGTTCCGTACAGGAAGGGTACTGTCCCTACAACTCTCTCTCTGTCTGTCTGGTGTCTGTCTGTCTGTCCATCCGTCTGGTCTCGTGAACCATAACTGGTAGAGAGTTAAAATTATCACAGAATGTCTATTTCTATTGCCGCTGTAACAACAAACAATAACACCATGAAAATAAAGTGTTATTTATTGTATGATGGTAGGTACGAAACCCTTCGTTTGCGAGTCCAGCTAGGACTTGAGAGGTTTTAATTTATAAAACAACAGCGAACACCACTGCGATACTGAGTTCGTAAGACTGACTGATCTTAGATAACCAGCTAATAAACCATACCCAGCTATAACCATAATCAGCTAGATAGGCCATCCCGCGCGTTCGTCAACTAAATCCTTTTACCAAAGGTTGTCTGTAAGAGATCGCTTTAGCAATAAGATTGTATTTACATCCTTGTAAGCCTTGTATATAGTTTCTTCTGTATCTTGTATTGTTTTCTATATTACGTACTTACCTAAGTATCTGTGTGCAATAAAGTTTTCTAAGGGCCGATCTTTCAATCGTCAAATAACTTTTACTGAGGAATAAATTTGAGATTTGACAGTTTTTATATAAAAATCTGTCAAAACGTCTTTATTCCTGAGATAAAGACTTGGATAAAGATAATTAACAATTGAAAAATCAGGCCTAAATATATAAAATAGATCAAGTAATTCTTCCAAGACTTTAATATTTAAGTTAAACGTTAAAACTAGAACTAATAAATTAATTACAGTAGGTTCTACGTCGGACAAAATTTCAAAGTCTTTACTCAGGCGACTGCTAGGTAGGTATACTATTCGTTTTAGCTTGTTCAGTCAGATCTTCATCTTACATTTACATTTTCACTTACAATACCTATAGGTAGCTACAAAGTTACAGGGCGACATTTTGAATGCCCTTTGACTTACCTACATAAAGCGTTATTGTGTCTTTGAAGGCAGAGGTCTTGCCAATGCCTGCGGTTAAGTAGGCGATAAGCCCTATCTCTCAGAACTTTGGACCAAATTGCTCGAAACACTGGTTGAAAGGAACAGAGACCAAATCCCGCTTACAGAGTCTTTGTTGGGTTTTCTTTCATGTCATGTTGAAGAGTCTTTTTTTGGTTGATAATGGGTGCTCAAAAATCCAGTGAGTCCAGTCCGTCCGTCTATTCATCTGTCTGCCATATATTAGTCTGTGTGTCTCAGCCATTTATTATTGTAAATTATGAGTGATGTCAGTCTTGTTTCCAGAAAATTCCTTTTAGCTTTCGCTTTTTTTTTCAAATTTTAAGCTTTTTTTTAATTTAATTTAATTTATTTACCTACTATTGTATTTTAGGTACTTATATTATAAATGCGTAAATGCAATTTACGTATTTAGTTAGTTTGTCCTTCAATTACGCCGTAAAGTACCAACGGATGGACGTGATTTTCTGCATGGTTACCTAAAGACCTGCGTGATTCGCTAACTCAGTGATGATCATCAATGAAATATTTTTAATCCATTGAAGGTTTTCTATGAAAAATATTTTTATATCGCTCAGTGAAATAGCAATGTATTTAATATATTGTAATAATTTAATAATAATGTAACATTAAAATTAATATTAATTTATAATGATTATAATTGTCGTAGATAATAATTTAATGATTTAATGATAAATGTAATATATTGTAAATTGCGATTCCCTGACAGGGCGTCATGTACTTCTTTAGTCAACTATACTTATTTAGCTTTAAGTTATATAGTGATTAGTACATGACAGCAATAAAATAAATGAATAAATAAAATGTAGAACCAACCAATATCAAATAAGTAAGATGGCTTTCATTTAATGAGAATCCCCCATGACTTGAGAGTGATAAGGCTACTTTTAATCCCGCAAAATCAAACATAACCCATAGGATTATTAAAAACCTAAATCCACGCATCATCCACTATCTCTATCTCTATAATAATTTTGTTTTTGGTTTTTTTTCAGATTGGCGCTACGTAGTGGCTTGTACAGCTTGTGTCGGCATCGCGATGCTGTGTAAGGAGCAAGGGATCACCGTCACCGCCGTGTGTGTTGTCTACGAGCTCTTCGTTGCACAGAAGGTAAGGTCTCACAGACCTGCTCTATTTTCGGTCAAATATATTGCGGTCAAACAAATTCGAATAAAAAGTGCATGCGACATCGTATTTTTGTAGTTTCCACTGTGGATCGTTTTTGTCGATTGATCGGTGTTAACTTTTGCTCCATTCTAACTCAACCATGATATTTAAACGACCGATAAAATTGAGCAAATCTGTAACAAGCTAACAAATCTTATTGATCGTCAAAATACCGCATATCGAACAACTTGCCACAAAAATCATCGTACGCCTTAAACAAGTTAAAATCTTTTTTTAAAGATCACCTACAACTACAAATGACTTAGGTAACCGTAAAACGAGTCTACTAACCTGCTCTGAGCTAAAAGTAATGTAATGTCGACCACATAGAAAGCGCTCAAGTAGGTAGTTTTTAAAGGAAATGGTAGATTAAGAGATTTCTACGCGCCATCATAATTTTATCACGGCTTTAGGGCTCTATGTAGCCACAGCCGAAGTCTCCAACCAGACCAGACGTAAGCCAATTATAAGTACCCAGCTAAGAGTCCAAACCTAAACCCCCCATTTATAAATGGGGAGTTTAGGTTTGGACTAAAGATACGACTGCGCCAGGAAAATCGTGATTAATCGAATATTCTAAGCCAAAGTTTGTTCGTGCACGCCTAATGGTTTATTTCGAATCAACTTAGGCCTTTTAACCCTTTCGTTTTAACTCGCTGGCCCCGCCAGAACACGGCTTTGAACAATAAACTTCCCTTTTAACTCGACCAATAGCAATTGGGATATAAGCCTCTCCATAATCTATAAAGCTTCCTACATTATATTAAAGAGAATTCCTCGTCTCGAAGATAAAAAAATATTATTATTTACGATAATAATTGATGGTATGAAAATAATATGATTAACTAACTTGGTAGTACTTATTGAATGATATTTTGATGTAAATTAAACATCCGACTGTCCCTAATAGATATATTTATAAGAATTGGAATTTGGAGCCTGCGATAATAATAATAAATCAATCAATAGGTAGGTATCACGTACCTACTTTTCTTACAAAAGAGGTTTAGCTAGTTTTTTTGTTCCGTTTAGATACAAGTTAGTCCTTGGCTGCCCCCTCACCGGGTGGTAAGTGATGATGCAGTCTAAGATGCTGGAAGCGGCCTAACTTCGAAAAAATGACAGTTTTTCCCCACCAGACCAGAGGCCATTTCGAAATTATAAATTTCCAAACTGCCCCGACCAGGAATCAAATTTGGGACCTTCCGCTTATAAGAACACAGCACTCACCAGGGAGGTTGTCAAGTTCCAAAAGTTCTAATAATTTACGGAGCAAACCTTATTTGTGACATTGAACCTTGAGGGCAAACTCTCCAAACTATCGCGTACGTCTTTGATTCGAGATAGGCAAGAGGTATTTGTTCTAAAACGGATCGAAGTTTCAGACCGAAGTTTGGACGTACCGAAACAAGCCCGCTCGGAAGTATATTGTTTCCTGTGAGCCTGGGAGGCTACAGATGTCGGCATCTAACATGCAGGCATCTACTAAGCTCTTTATTGAAAGTCTAGTTTGCATTCTGTCCTACTTTAGTTGGAAAGTCCTGCTTTTCAAGACTAATGAGACCGTATAGTGTTTGCAAGCATATACATATAGTTTCAGCGTGATATTATTATCGAAGCCGTTGTTTACTCTTCTCCCACACAGTATTAGAAAGGAGGGATTAATGCAGCTTAGAAAGAAGGCAGAGGCTAAACGAACTTTTTTTAACTTAAAAAGATTATTCATTTATTTTCACTTATATTAGCAAAAGTCGCTCAGCGAGTTTTGGAGGAGGCTAAATTATTAAGAGTGAAGGATAGAATCCCACATGAGGAGATTCACGGGAGAACCAAGGTCACTCACATAGCCCAAACCATTAACAAGCGAAAGTGGCAGTGGGTAACCCATAGGTGCTTGTCGTAGCGGCGATGGCCATTAGAGCCGAAAAATCCTAGAGTGGAGACCGCGCAAGTGTGGGGCGGATGGACCGACGACATAAAGAGGCTGGCGGAAATTGGCTGGATGAGAGCTGGTTGTGGTGGCGCCCATTAGGGAAGGCCTATGTCCAACAGTGGACATCCACAGACTGATGATGATGAAAATAGATTTAATCTGAATAAAAATTTTATTCTCATTTTTATGATTTAGTGGTAAATTTTTTGGAAGTCGTATCAAATCAATCCCTTTACTAATTCAATACTCTGCAAACTTAATTTAGATGAGATTGTTTATGCTAAGGTTTCTTATTCCTAAATTTTTTTCACCAGCGCAAAGGCAGTAACACCGGGAGGCCGTGGTTCGAATATTGGGGCAAAGGCGGATGGGGCTGCGCGTGCGGCGAGGCCGCTCGTCGAGTAGCCACGGTGTGCTGCGCCACATTGGCTCTATTGGCCGCAAGACTGCACGTCATGGGCGCTCAGTTGCCTGTTTTCACACGCTTTGACAACCCTGCTGGAGCTGCGTCTCCTCCCGCAAGGTAGATACTTATCTTCTCTTCTTCTTCCTGACCTTATCCCCGCTACGTGGGGTCGGCACAACATGTTTTCTTGTTGATAGAACAGAGTGGAAACTGTCTTCTATCATCCGTCAACGTATCATCCACCCTTTTTATACGCATATCCTCTTTCACGCAATCCAGATAAGTACTTATGGTTCTTCTACTCCAGGTACTTCTATTCATGGTTAAAATTTAACAACTTAGTCGGATAGAAATATGTCTGCTGATAAAATAGGACAATTTAGTGCAGCAGGTGTGGATTGAAGCTCAAACTTTACCCTCAAGAGCAAGCAACTTTATCCTCAGTCGGAGAGGAAATTAGAATACTAGGCATGTCTCTATCGGCAGACATATTTCTAACTTTGAACGTTGAATTTCGAATTTCTGTCAGGTACCTGGCCTTGAGGCAGTCTTTTTACGTCTTATCCTTGTTTTTGCTGACGGATGGTGGAATTCTTCCTAAGATACTTGATCTCTTCGAGAAGAGATTGGTTAATGTGGGGCTCCTACCCACTAAAACCCCCTTGCTGGACATTCTTAGCGCACATTAAGAGGCCTCCAGGACTTCTAAGAAACGTACACGGGTGTACGTAAGTTTTATCCCACGAATAATAATATAACTTACAGGTTACCCTCCTTCTGTCTCACAGCGTGCGACAGTTTTTCGGATAAAAATCATCTTTAATTGATTGTTCACTCCACAGACATCTAACGTTTGCCTACCTCCCTGCACTGAACGCCTGGCTGCTTGCTCTGCCAGAGGCGTTGTGCTGTGACTGGACGATGGGCACAGTGGCTTTGCTGCGCTCGTGGCGCGACCCGAGGAACCTGGCTACCATCGCGCTGGCCGCGACACTGGTGGCGGCGGCCATTCATGCCTTGAGGACTCGCTCTTCTGCTTTATCTATGGTGAGTACCGATAGGCGAATAACCAGCCAAGTGCGAGTCAGACTCGCGCACAGAGGGTTCCGTACTCGGGTATTATTCCGATATTTTACACGATAAATTAAAAACTATTATGCATAAAAATAAATAAAAACTGGTTTAGAATGTACAGTTAAAGCCCTTTCCTATGATACCCCACTTGATATAGTGATCTTATTTTGAAAATTGAAAATACTAACTAGTTAATTGTTCATGAACACATTTTAATTTGTTTTTTGTGATGTAACCACAAATTCGCGGTTTTCAGATTTATTCCTGTACTTGTACTATAAGACCTACCTACCTACCTGCCAAATTTCATGATTCTAGGTCAACGGGAAGTACCCTATAGGTTTCTTGACAGACACTACGGACAGACAGACAACAAAGTGATCCGATCCTATAAGGGTTCCGTTTTTCCTTTTGAGGTACGGAACCCTAAAAACCAAGAACTTTTATCATATTGACTTTGCCATCTCTATTTTCAGGGTTTAGCACTGCTGGTGCTCCCATTTCTACCAGCCTCCAACTTGTTCTTCCCCGTGGGTTTTGTGGTCGCTGAAAGGGTTCTGTACATGCCCTCAATGGGCTGGTGTCTCCTGGTCGCGCATGGTTGGAGACTGGTCGCCAAGAAACGCGCCAAGCTCGCAGCTGCTGCCCTGATATTCCTTCTGTTAGCCTTTAGCGCCAAAACCTATGTGAGAAATTGGGATTGGAAGACTGAATACTCTATTTTCGCTTCAGGTCTTAAGGTAAGTAAAATAGGTACCCTACTTTTAGTTTAGCAAATAGTTTTGCGTGAAATTCAGGGCAAGTTCCTATTTCGGGGTATACTAACGAACTGCGATAATTTCGTCCCAATCAAAATTCGGTTCGCTTATACAAAATTTACAGTGAAACCCTTACAATAGTCACTCATTCTTACATTCTCCATTAGTTCTAACGTAGACTTTCCTGAATTGCCCCATATAGTAAGGAAACCCTACTTATCACTTCTACAAAAATCATTTTTATCCAGCGCAGCCTTTTTATCTAATAAAACGTATACCTAACCTAAACATAATTGTTTCACTAATTTGCGGGGATCTCTATCGAAAATTATTTATTCCAACTGGGATAACTGTAAGGTCAAATCTATTTTCAGGTCAACAGAAATAACGCGAAGCTGTACAACAACGTCGGCCACGCCTTAGAAGCTGAAGGAAAATACGCAGAGGCATTAGAGTTCTTCAAAACAGCCGTGAACGTTCAACCTGACGACGTAGGCGCCCATATCAATGTGGGCAGAACATTCAACCACCTCGGGCTCTACCAAGAAGCCGAAGACGCTTACGTAAAAGCGAAATCTTTACTACCCAAAGCGAAACCCGGAGAATCTTACCAAGCGAGAATAGCCCCTAACCACTTAAACGTATTCCTCAATCTAGCAAACCTAATTTCCAAGAATGCTACGCGGTTAGAAGAAGCAGATATGCTGTATAGACAGGCGATTAGTATGAGAGCGGATTATACTCAGGCATATATAAATAGGGGGGATATTCTGATCAAATTGAACAGGACAAAGGAAGCCCAAGAGGTGTATGAAAGAGCCCTGTTGTACGATAGCGGGAATCCGGATATTTACTACAATGTAAGTATTTTTAAAAACAATTCCCTTCACTACTAATCCCAGAAGACAACACTTTCCTTACTGCCCAAAGCTTTGTTCACTTTTCCTACTTCCCGCCACGTACTGTAAAACGTTTCTACTCACTGCGTCATCGCTCTTAGACCTCATGTTTTGTAAAGATCATGTTTTGGATTTGTAAAGATCTATGTTTCAGTGGTGCCTGTTTTATATCTCTTGATCCTTACGGTTAATTCCTTCGGCTCATTGATTGTTGTGTGGCTTTAACTAACTGAATCTTCTCTCAAGGTTGTGCAGGAACAATGTCTGCTAAGTTCGAAAAATCATCTGATGGAACCAGTTCATTTTGAACGTTGATTTTATTCCAGCTTAACTTAAGCTTATTAGTAGGTAGATACTCACTTCAAGGATTTAGAAACTGAAGTGGAATTAAGTCTCATTTTTGTCCAATTCCTAATCAATTATTTTGTTTGTTTATACTCAGTCTTATTAATGATCTTCTCATTCCAGCTAGGAGTAGTCCTACTAGAACAAGGTAAAGCGTCTCAAGCACTGGCCTATCTCGACAAAGCATTAGAGCTGGAACCGGAGCACGAGCAAGCGCTGCTGAACTCCGCCATACTGCTGCAGGAGCTGGGAGCCGCGGACTTGAGGCACCTCGCCAGGCAACGGCTGCTCAAGCTACTAGACAAAGATGGTGAGCTGATGTTTATCAATATTATTGAACGACAGGTTTGTCTTCTCAACTGATGGAGATAGGTTTCTTGGAGAATCCACACCTTGTAATTTTGTGCCGCTTGTATCCAGCGGTTCCTTTAGACTCATTCGTTTTTGTCTGTCAGTCATCGTGAAGATCTTGCGTTCAGATCTTAGGAGGTTGATAAGAAATACAGAGAATTTATGTCTAACTCTCGGATGTGAAACTTGTGTTAACTCTTTTTTTGCCCAAGGGAGGAATTTTTTAAAGCCAAAAAACTATTCCAATTTACTTGTTGCTGCTAATGTTTATGGGACGCGGTAATGTAAATTAGGTATACTGTCATGGAACTATACGGAGGTTGATGATAAAATTGTGAAATATTTATATTGAGTAATTTCCGAACGCAATAGAAAACTAATAGCCAGTTAACCGTTTGTTATGTGCTGTCGACGAAACCCGCCTGAACAATCGCGTAGCAGAACAGCTACGTTGTGAACAGTTCCCATTTACTAGCGCGAATGTCCCATTGATTTATTAATTATTCCATTTAATTCCAGCAACAAACGAGCGCGTGCATTTTAACCTAGGCATGGTATGCATGGACGAAGGCGACGCGGAATGTGCGGAGCGCTGGTTCCGCGCGGCCGTGCACCTCAAGCCAGACTTCCGCTCTGCACTGTTCAACCTGGCCTTACTGCTCGCTGACAGGCGGCGACCGCTAGAAGCGGCGCCCTTCCTCAAGCAGCTAGTGAGGCATCATCCTGACCATGTGAAGGCATTAGTGCTTCTGGGAGATATCTACATCAACTCCGTCAAAGATTTGGACGCAGCTGAGAGTGTAAGTCGCATTTGAGTAATAATTTGGTTATTGATATCATAAAGACCTCTGGAAGGTATTGGCGGGGATGTGGCACAGCCTGCGAAACATGGGCTGACGCAAAGCAGGACGGAAGAGACAACCGGGGGTCATCCTTCACTAAGCAAGGTATACATGGTAGGATGGCTTTCCGTGGCCGTGCATCTCAAGCTAGACATCCACTTCACACTCTTCAATCTGGCCTTACTGCTCGTTGACAGGCGACGATCGCTAGAAGCGACGCCCTTTCTCAAGCAGCTAGAAACCATATCAAGGCGTTGGTACTTCTGGGGGCTATCTAAATCAACTCCGTCAAAGATTTGGACGTGGCTGAGAGTGAAAGTGGCATTTTGTTGTTAATTCGCAGAGAAATAGATAACACGCGGTCGTCTCTTAATTCGTACCGCCAAATAAATGCCTACGGCCTTTTTATTTATATTTTTCAATAAGAAATAACTCTGTTACATTTCAGTGTTACCGTCGAATCCTCGAACTAGAACCTGACAACGTACAAGCGCTACACAACCTTTGCGTCGTGGCCGTGGAGCGAGGAAAGCTCGCCGTGGCCGAAGAGTGCCTCGCGCGTGCCGCCACACTAGCGCCGCACGAACACTACATACAGCGCCATCTAGCGGTGGTGCGAGCGAGACGCGCCGCCGCCGTCTCGCCCACTCCTCCCACCAAGCAACCCGCCCCTAGCGCCACCACCGAGGTGCGAGCGAGATGGAACTACATCCCGCAACAGCCCCCCGACCCCCACGAGACAGACCCCTCGTAGCGATACTAATCCAACTGAACTGTGTAAATACGTTTAAATAAACACCAAAAGAATCTCGGTCGTTATTTTTAAATAAACGTTTTAATGATTTGCATTTGAATTTCGAACGATCAGGGTATCTCTTGTTTTGTACTCTGTTGACTGTCATGCTTTTTTAAAATTATCTAATGACTGTAAAGATTGACGCGCATGGGTGATTTTTGTTTTTTTAATATATCTACTAAATATTCTAGGATCATACCCGTGCGTTAGAGATCTTAGAGAAAATATAATTTTTTAAAAATAGAACAAAACGTTACGAAATAGATTATTTTAGGATCTCTTATTTTAAAAGCTTATTTTGCTTAACATTTCGTGATATTAGTTTACGCCATTTAATCTAATTAATTGTGTACGATATTGTATAATGTGTAGAGACATGTTGGAGCGAGCTTTCGTCATTAGCCAGGTATACGGATACTCTTTGTGTGTAATAAAATTGAAATAGAATAATAGAAAAGACTTGAAACTGTTTTAAATTTATTATAATTTCTTGTATCAAATGTCCCTTATTCGTTAAGGCCGTTAGTTATTGCATTTAAATCGTAAAACTCTTTTATGTGTAATTTGTGATGACAAGTTACTTATAGAAGTGTCATAGCGTCACAAAATGCATTTCGTGCATTAATAATAATTATTTATTATTTTGACATTTTAAGATCTCATTACCCAATATAGACTGTTAAGTACAGCAACACAGTCATATAATGTTTGCAGCCTAACGATTTTGTCATCCCTAATTATTATTTTAACCTAGATAGCGATGGATCAATGATTTATTAGATAAATTATTAGGTATTATTTGAGGATGTACGCTGTTAGTTATAATATGCGACTTGATCTCCCAAACTTCTTTTAGGCGTTGGGAGTAGGTTTAGAAATGTACCGCATTAACCCCATCGAAAATAACGATTGTTACATAAGTACTTCAACCCAATATTTTGTTAGAGAGTTCATTTTATGACTATAATAAAAAATTGTGCTGAAATTAAACTTGAAAACGTCGCCATTTTTACTGAATAATTAGTATCGTCTAGAAATGAAGCAAAAATAAGTCCGTAGAAACCTTTTTAGGACATTATGGCCTCGAAAGTAGTAATACAAATGGGCTTTTATTCTGATAGGCTGCGATCAATATTACAAAGTGCCTCCAGGAAAATTAATGCGTGCGCATCCAGCTTAATTCACGTTCAAAAACAAGTGTTTAAAGGTTTTTTTTTTTAACTAAAATTTACCTTTAAATCTTCAAGGCATTAGGTTTTTGATAATTAATTTATTTACGGCCTTCGGATAATACTTACCTATTTAATAATTTTATACAAACAATTTTTTTAAGACAATAAAAATAAAACAGCATTAGAAATCAAACAAGGCGTGATACTTTGATATAGTTTCAGGGCTTTATGTAGAAAAAAAATACCTACTGTACCTACCTACCTAATTAGACGGTTATTTTCGTAATTGCCAATGTTATTATGTAAAAAAAGTGATCGACAGTTATTAGAATAAATTATGTAGATGTGAAAAAATGTAACGTTGTTAATGTTTTAAGATAAAAAGTAACTTTTGTAAAAACAGAAATTTTTTACAATGTCTTGAAACATTTCTGCTGGATATTCCCGGGAGCGGGAGTAATGTCGTAAGGACCCCGAATATTATAAACTATTTGTCGTCAAAACATTTATTTTTATAAAATAAATGATGTTTCAAATTACCTGGCGTTTGATTTACTATTTTATTCTATTCCTGTCCAATGCTAAGTATTTACTATAAGAAATGAGAGGAGATTCGTAAGAGAACCAAGTAACGGGTTGCGAAGCTGAAGTGACAGGTGCAAGGCACATACTTAGTTCGAAAGACCCATTGATTTTGAAAGAGCCACCCCTGAAAGACCGATAGACGTATTGAGGTCCCAATAGCAACCTCACAGCGGAAAACGCAGCGTTTGAAGAGCCCCCACTAGGTGGACATTCGACATCAAAGGAGTCTCAAAGAGCCACTGGATTCGTAAGTTGCTCATGTACGTCCCGGGGGTGCAAACTTTTTTTATCCACTTCCAACTCAGTTAAGCGGATATGACCGTGAAAAGCTAACTATAGAACTAAGCTAAGAATAGGGAGACAAACACTTTCGCATTCATAATAATATTAAGTATGGATGCATTAGGTACCTACTTATTGATAATATTTTTTTTTTGATATCACCTACGAGTAGGTAGTTTCCTAGTTTGTGAGAAAAGTTTAAAAATTTATTTTCTTATTATAGTTACCTACTTACTTTTAATTTTGAAGAATTTTTTTCACTAATTCAGAAGTTCAGACCGACGGATAAGTGCAAGTTCAGCAAAGTAGACTGACCTTGCTTCACTCGGTGAATATCTACTGCTTGAGGACTTTTCAAAACTATCGTAAAAAATAAAACAACAATTTTAATGTAAAAGATTTACTATATTGTTTTGTACAGATCACAAATTTGTAAATGGTAGATAGAAGGGATCTTGCCTTCTCTACGTTCAAAACAATATACACCGTTACGCGCATACCTTACACATATTGACGTCGCTTGCTTAATAAATAGGTACAAAGTAACTAAGACAAATAAATCAATGTTTTAAAATTCAACAATGTAGCATTTTCAGATGTGCCAACTTCCAAAATCGAACAACAAGTTGGCTTCAGATAAAAAAGAGCCCTAGAAAACAGTTGAGGGAATGAATTTATCTAAGTATATAGTATCAGCCATTGGTCAGCCACCTAGCATAGGTGGCTGACCAATGCTAACAGTTAACACTGTTGTTTCCCACGCAGAATGAGAAAACGGAGAATCGGCACAGGAAAAAAAGATTGGCCGAGTCCCCCATTACGCCCATTACAATCTGCATGGTGGGCCAACCGACAGGGCACATAGTTCGGAAAACCGATGGGTCCTAAATAGTGCTAGTATGGCGACTTCGCACCGAAAAGAACAGCATTGGCTTCTACCACCTATTTGACAGGGGACCGACGACATCAAACGAGACCTCTGTCCAATGTGCGATCATGATAGTGAATGTGCATAGACAACCCCGTTGTCACGCTTCACTTCGTACCACCAAATAAATCGATAAATCACCCACTGTGCGGGTTCAGATATCAGAGCTCTTTTTTGTGACGTCAACATTCCGAGAATAAATCTGAGAGTGGGTAGAGCCTAGAAGTAAGGTTGGATCGTGACGGCAACGAACTTGTTGGCACATCTGTAGGAGTTTAATTTGATCTGAGCGAGAGTTAGTTAGTTTATTTTTCCATGCGAACATAAAATTTTAGTGAATATAAAGGACCTGTATTAATTAACATAGTTGTCCATAATATCTTATATAAACAAATACAAAATATAATTTACTATCTAACAAAATTTCAACAAAGATTAGCTTATTTTTTTCAAATGACTGCCACTTTCTTCGTTTATTTATACGTACAGAGTATAATATCTATCATACCTGTTGATAAGTAGCTCGAAGCAGCCATAATTTAAAACAAAATTTTATGATTAAGTAATTAATAAAATACCTAACTAATAGTTATTCAATTTCTATAAAAACTAATTTATTAAAGATTCGGCTTTAACATTTTGAAATCCTGGTAGGTAATATAAAATAGACATAGTCGTTGCAACAACATTGGTAGGTACAGTTCTTGCAATTCACGAAGGCGAGTGGAGCCATCAGCCATGCTTGTGTTTGTCGTATCGGTATAAGTAAGGAACACTAAGGCTAATATCTATAGAGCGTACTTTGACTTAAGTTTCAGTTGAACCGAGATAGATCTATGCAAGCGGTATAACGCCGTCTCGTTTTAACAGTATCTGAGTCTGAGCAAAGCCAAAGTGCGCACTATAGATTTCAACATAAATGTGTGCGTTTGCGAGCGCTTGCCCACGACTGATTGGTCCGACATGCACGCACACTTACGCAATGCCCACGTATACGACGCAACCGCAAGGAAAGTTCACTCGCCTTAGTTAATTGCAAGAACTGTATATTAAAATCAACTATCATCATTATCAAACCAAATGATAATAACACAATATGTAGATAATGGTAAATCTTATGGCTGGTAACTAACTGGACTGGACAAAAAGACGAGAAACCTTTTACAGTGCATTGCAAACCATTGCAAGTTTTAGAAGAAACAAAAAAGACTGGTAATTTTGTGTTAAAAATCCCCAAATTAGTCAAAAGTTGAATTAAAAACTCAAAGTGAAAAAAAAAACATCGATTTAAACTACCGGATTATTCTTTTCAATATTACAAATTTAGCACCCAACATAGCTACCCATCTTGTCAATCAAATCAATCAATAATTAATTCGCCAAATTCAATAATAAGTAATCGACCACTCATATGGTAAGGCGTGTTCTGAGGTATGCAATCTACAGTATTTACACTGAGTTCTTAAAATCTACGACTCCGGGTTGACACGGTAGGAGTATTTGAAATTAGACGAATTATTATTTCAAATTTAAACAGATATTCGTTCGTATCAAGTACATACTATGTACCTGCACCACACCTACTTTTGTAAGCTAAACCAAAGTTATAGGTCACGAAAAATTGTGGAAACGGTGGTGCATCTTGTATATTTTTGGAGTACCTATTCATAAAGTAATAATATAACTAAATTTTTTTAATCTATCTAGAACGAGTCCGTGCTGAGGGATACAGAACCCCAGAAATGACAGACAAGCATTGTGTTAAATTATTGCTTTCAAATCATTAGTAGTAACTAGTAATTTCAATAGTAGGTATTTTAAAACAGGCGACAACGGACCAGACTTATGCCCGATTTCACAACCTCTAAGATAGTCACACGTAGTTAGATATATGTAGGTAATCAAAAAGCTTATAATGTTTCAAGAAGGAATCTAGTCACTGTCCACTGAACCCGATTTTTTTAAATGCAATAATTAATAGAAACTGTAACTAACTTTAGTGAGTGATTTATAACAAACTCAAACCGTAGGATTAATAAATAAAACATTGAAATACCTACTCCTACCGTGTCAACAAGGCTTTATACTTAATTTAAGTACTATCACGGTCTTGCAGTCCTTTAAGTTATGTACAACTGTTTGTTACTTACCAATTGTCATAAAAATTAAACTTTAAACCTTTAAACTTTTCAATACAGACGTAAAACAATTATTTTAAAATAAACGCTCATTTTCTAACCGATAATCATTTATTCGCAAACAAATTAAAAAAATTAACCATAACAATCTTGAATAGTTAAAGAAATATAATTTATCTAGGTAACTAATATTAAATATGTACACTTTTCGATACAAATAATAAAAATATCATTCACTCGTGCCTCTTTTTAGTTTACATCAGTTTTCTCTTTTTTTTTTCAAAATCTAGCTTATATTATAAGTAATACTTACAAAACTTCAAATGACTAACACTTACTTTTGACTATGCCTAACTATTGCCATTCTGATATCGAAAATATAAGGCAACATCTTCCAATTTGACCTTATCCAAACTATTCTATATTTTTTCTCTGAATATATTTTATAAATACGCGCTTAATTTTGAGTACAAAATGTTTGATTTTAGATAAAACTTGAGTATAAATTGAACAATATAAGCTCGAACTTATTTTACTTTCAAGTATATAAAAACAATTCAAACACCATGGTGTATACGTCTGCATATTTGGAGAACAAAATAAATATAAAATAGCTACTTTGATTAGTTTTTACCTCAAAAGTGACAGTATTTCCGTTACACTTGATGTTTATTAACACTGTAATAATTTATGAATAAGGGTGTATTTTGATATAAATCATTCTGTAATTCAGAAAATATATAACTTGAAAATCATTAAGTCGAGCTTTTCTTATACGGTAGGACGTTTGTTTTGCCAAAAAATTAAATTAGCTCTTCTAAGCTGTCCCTAAACATCCATAACATACTTCAGATCTCTAATAGATTCCTATATAAAAATATTATACCTTTAATTCGAATTATTCGGATCTAAAGACACACGCAAGATTAAATTTTAAAATTGATTTTGTACATTTATGACATCGGTGCAAAGTTACTCGAGTCTAAAAGAACGAATCAAAAATAGCGGAGTATGGATCAATCATTAACTCTCACTTACACACTATACGTAAATATAGTGTGCAAGTGAGACGGAATGATCAGCGCCGCCGTTTTCGATCCGTTTCTTTATCGAGTTACAAATTGAGTTTAGTACAAATCTCTAAACTTAAGTAAATTAACAGGTCTATAGTAATGCTCTCCCTTTCCGCATGAAACATTATGAAAAAGATAGCATTACTTTTAAACCTATCGAATTAACTTAGTTTACAGATAGAGTAACTTGATAAACCCCGATATCGTATTTTTGTTTCAAGTGATAATATTAATGTTACGAAATAGTTACTAAATCCTGGGCACCAAATATTTATAAAAAGCAAAACATAAAATAACAATGCATTAAATCAATATTAAATATATATAATAATTGCGATTATTATCCTTCTCTGTTGCTCGCTTACATATTAGGTATTGCTTTCTCGCTTGCAGAAACATTAACTGTTAAGCGCGCAGACTATAACATAATTTAGATAGACAAAATGTATCACCGATTTTTTAATCGGATGTAAGTAACTTTAAAAATATTAATTAAACCGATATAACACTAAATGAGGTCACGAATACAAAACGATAAAGTGAGGGGTCTAAAAGCAAAACCGCCTCTTTGCATAAAATTCACAAAATCAAATATTTGTATGCGTGAAAAGACACGTTCGGGCTAAACAAATGTGAAATAACATTTTGGGCCATAAGCGCCTCTAAACAGTATTAAATTGCAGTCAAAATCGTCGGTAAAATGCAAAAGCGCCTGTTTGAAGACTAATATCAGTGTGCCTAGTCGGAGTTTTTTAACCTATTCGATCGCGTAAAAGTTAACTGCGTTTTGTATGGAATTGAAATAGCGCCATCTAGTGACAAGAAGTGGAAACATAATTTGTGAGTGCGAGTTTTTTACGTCCTCGGGACCGACTATTGTTTACCGACTCGCATGCGAAAGTGACAACGTGAGCGCACGTGATTGGTTGATTCAAGAACTATGCGAGTGCGAGTATCAAATTTTCACAATTCGCGAAGTAAATCGAGTAAACACGACGCTAACGCGATAGTTAAGTTGTCGCATAGATTTTTACAGTGAAAGTTGAGTGAGGAGATAATTTTAAAGACATTTATTTGCATTTTTCAAGTTTAATTTAAAGGACTACGATTTAAAAATTATGGCAGGGCGGTATTTTAGTCAAAACTACTTTTAATTTACTTTTCTAGGCTCTAAAAGAATATGTGGTCATAAACATAATCAGTTTTATAAATGACATATAGATGGCGCTGTTGTTATTAACTTATAGTCTTCCACGTAAAATTATTAAAATATCTTGTACGATGCTACGAAACCCTTAGAGTGCGAGTCCGACTCACCCTTGACTCATTTTTAATACATAATGATGACGTACATACTATACCTACCTACAAAGACGATGATTTCAAAACATAAACATAGAGAGTAGATATAACCAGTTAAATTTTGATAGACAGCTACTTCCATACAATCACTTCATAGAAATTTCATTCTAAATTTGGTTGGTTTATATCACGACGCCAACATTACAAAAATAATAAACGCCATTCACGGTGAGGAAACGCGTATGGGCTGGTTAGCTTCGATAGTAACACACACTCACTTGCACACGATTCTCGGTGCGTTTGACGTTAGCTCGATTAACGCGCTGGTGAAGTCATGCGAATAATTTTGTACAACTCCCACTCGGCACACCGGTGCAAACGCGCCACTGTTGAATTGAGCCAATGAGATGCGAATATAGCGCCATACTGTCATGGCGGCCGTGATCGAGTTTCTGTGAACACGCTTAGATTTCCAGAACCAGTTTTTATTAATTTTCGAGTGCTTATGGAGGTTAACATCACACCAGTGGCTCCAAATAGAGCCAGAAAAAGGATAAGGGACCCTGCGCATTGGAAACGCAACATAAAAAAACGTGAAAGGTAATGATTTCAAAGCGTTTACGTATAGTGTTTTGAGACCAATTTGAGACCTTGGTGGGATGTGTTTATGCGATAGTGTTTAGACTTTAGTTAAATATGAAAGTCGATTTTAACAGGACTTCTTTTATTTTGTCATTTTATCCAAGAAAACTAAAAATAGGCAATAATATTATAAGTAATTATATTATTGCATACTGCAATTATATTATTACTTAATATTTTCATTATTTTTTATTTAATTTGTATCAATTGAATACTATTTTATAGAACCCTACCTGACGCGCACTTGGCTGTTTTCTTTTGAGTGGGTTGGTTTGGTAATTTATTAATAAATAACATTGTTTATTTTGTTTGGTGGAAATCAGCGCAGTCTTTGAAATATGAAGTCATAGGATTTTTGTCCTAGCAATTATGTTGTCTTGTAACATTCGTTATTGTTTTGATTTTAGGTATATGCCGAAGAATCTACCAAATTTATCCATCTCTTGTACACATAAGAGCAAGTTAATGAACTGCTCCAAACTAACATCCCAAGATCTCAGAAAGTTTCGCGAGGCCTTTTACTCTAAACCAGAGAAAAACTTTCAAGACAACTTTATACTTAAATATATGAAGGTAAAGGTACCATCCCGGAAGAAGCGTGGTGAGCGCAAGAGAGGTGAATTGATATGTCACACTAGACTTTACATTCGACAGTTCCAAAAACCCTATACAATAATGCAAGTATGTCAAAAATTATTATTATGTCAACTGGAAAGTAATGCAGTCGTTTGGGCTCCACATGAAGCTAAGTATAGCCTTATGTTAGAGCGGGTGCAGAACAAATTTGTCAGGTTCTTGTACATGAGGCTTTATGGGGTTTACCCATTCTACCCATTGATGTACCCTACGTTATTTGTTCTGGGTATGGTCGGGTACAATGAGATAAGGTCTAGAAGGGAACTCGCGCTTGTTCTATATATATTTAAAATAATAAGAGGCAAGTTATTTAATGCGGACGTATTAGGACAGGTGAGCCTTAGAGTGCCGGACCGGTACGTGTGGCGGAGGCGCCGGCCGCCGCTGCTGGCGCTGCCGCAAGGGCGCACCAATTTGCTGAACAAGGCGCCGCTGGCGCGCGCTCTTGGTACTCTTAACGTCGTGGCGGAGCGGATCGACCTGTTTTGTTGTACTCGGAGTGAACTCACAAGGGTGGCAATGTGGACTATCTGTTACGATAGGAATAAATAGATAGATAGACTTACACGCTCAACTCCTTAACTTAGCTATCGCATTAGGTTAGCCTGTAATGATAGTTTTAAGTGGTGGTGAAAATAAATAAATAAAAAAATATTTAAAAGAGTATTAAGCATTACGGAACATAGAATCCGTACAATTGCTAAAAATTATTATACTTCTGGCAAACCTCCTCAGGAGAATCGTGGTGGAGACCGAACATCCATCAAAAATGTGGGTAAAAAAACGGCAGTTATGCAGTTCATAGAATCTTTTAAATGTATTGAGTCCCACTACTGTCGCTCGGCTACCTCTGTACGTAAATATGTTCCATCGGAACTCAATATTCGTAAAATGTGGCGAATGTACAACCAAAAATGCGACGAGCACTTAAAAGTTCGGCAATGTTTCTTTAGAAATATATTTAATAGATCTTACAACATTGGCTTTGTTACCCCAAGGGTAGACGTATGCTCGAAATGTTTATCATTTACAGAGAGAATCAAACATGAACAGGACTCTACAAAAAAGGCCCATTTAATAGGTGAACTAAGGCTGCATAAATTGAAGGCGAAATGCTTTCACAGGTTTTTGAAGGAGTACGATCCTAGCAGATTGACCATTAGTTTTGATTGTCAAAAAAATCAGGTGCTACCGAAAGTGCCTGATCAGTCGGCATACTATAGTCGCCAACTGTACATCTATAATTTTACAATAGTAAAAGGAAACGAGACTCAGAACATTTCCAAAGAAAATGTTTACATAAATTGTTGGACTGAAAACACGCACAGAAAATCGTCTAACGAAATTGCATCAGCTTTATATTTTTTTCTTAAAAATTGTAACTTGGAAGGCAAAAAAGTTCTAAGATTAATGGGAGATGGCTGTGGCTCTCAAAATAAAAATAGTACCATAATTGCCATGCTCTCATATTGGCTAGTAAATGAAGCTCACAGAAACCTTAAAACAATAGAGCTGATATTTCCAGTGCCCGGGCACTCATTTTTGCCCGCGGATAGGGTATTTGGATTAATAGAAAAAGAAGTAAAGAACATGGAACAGATAATACACCCACAGTCCTATATAGATATATATGAGAAATATGGGCAAGTCACAAAGCTCGGTATGGATTGTTCTGTTTTTAATTGGAAAGAATTGGGAATGAATACACTTAAGCGGCCAGGTGAATATCATTTCCAATTTCTGCCCTGTAAACGTTTTTATCTGAAGAGAGTTAAAAATAACCCCCAACGATGCTTGTTAAAAGGTGAAGTTAATTACAATACTGACCTAGGAGCCTACAAGTCTGTCATTAAAAAAAATAAAAGTTTGTACAAAGCTTCAGTTCCTTTAGTAGAAGCAGGAAAAGTCAAAGTGAGTGCACTCAAAATTGGAGATGTAAAGAATTTATTAAAAAGCCATTTTGGTGAAAATTGGGAAACCCAGTATGGCGATGAACTAAACTTTTACACAAATATCATAACGAAAAATACTGATGATACTGAAAATGCAAATGTTCTCGATGGTGATACGGAAAATGAAAATCACGATCTTTGTAATTATTATCCCGAAGAAATTGGATTAAGCGTTTAATATATTTTTATATTCTCTTTTTTATTATTTCAACAAAATGTTTATAATATTAGAATGTTTCTGTTTTTTTTTTAATAAATACTTGAATTTCTTACTTTTACACTTTTTTTATTTTTGTCAATATTTATTAGCATGCTAGTAACATCTTGCATAATGATGTCATAATAATTTGTCAGATACAAAAGCGCCCCTTTCATATTTAGTGAGCTGCAAATCCGCCTACAATTTCGACTTAGATGCAAAAACGCCTCTTTTAAGTTTTATTTTAGAAATTTGACGAAAACAAAGCTTATTTGGGTGGATATGAGGTCAAATTTTAAATAATGTTACTGCCATCAACAGCTCTATTGACGTTTGACTTCATTAGTTTGCCTGCAAAGAAAGATATGCGTTTTTCGTTAGTATTGGAAAAACGTCAACTACGCAAAGTGGCGGGTTTGCTTTTAGACCCCTCAAGTATAGGTAATACTTGGGAATCACCTGCTTAACCCTAATAATTATTCAAACTTAAAATTATTAGGTGTCGACACCACTGCCAAAGTTCTAGAGTTTTGAGTTCTATGTCCTAGTCACTGTACCTAATATATTGGAACTCTTTATGAGCTAATGAGCAACTATTTAATGTATTTGCATTGATATTGTCAGTTTTGAGAGCGACATGCAGAACTGTGAACTCAGAACTCTAGACAGTGGAATCAACGCCTTAGGCGTAACGCACACCTACAGAATAGAGTGGAGGTGAGGCGCAGTATCTTTTAATGACTGAAACTCGGCTTCATTTACTTCGTCATATGGTTGAATTTGGTATGAAAAGAAAACACATGGAGACTGCAAGGGCGCGTTCAGTCGCCCCCGCGATGCCAAAATAAATAAAGCTGAACAAGACGAGTTTGCGGAGGACGCCAAATAGTATCCGTGAAAATATCCACGATTGGGGATGTACATATTACATTAAGGTTATTTATACTTTAATATTATCTGAATAAAGTAAGTTTTACAATGCAATCTTTAAGTACTTAAGTACCTCATTTTTGTTCTATTGTAATCGAAATAGCGATAAAAAAGAGACACTTGTTCACTTTTATTATGTGACTACACGTTTACTACTACTTGTTACGGCATACATTTTCTTATATAAATGACGCTTCGCCTTGGTTCCACTCCACTCCGTAGGTAAGCGTTACGCCTAAGCTTTATTTTAAATTAGGAATTTAACACTCCTTACAAAATTAACATGCAGGTGGACCCGTATTCAAAAACTCTACGATACGACCATTTAAATGGAAGATGTAGATCAACCGATAGCACGCCGCACGGTGGGGCAGATCCGGGAATTAGCTGGCCATAAATCGATTTCTCAAAAATGGCCATTGACAAACAAAACTTACTACCTTAGGTAATTAAGTAGACACCGAACATAATGCCACCTCTCCATTCCTCTAATTAGGGGTGTTCACCATTTTGTATCAGTCTAAACCTGAGCGTCACTCTAAGTGTTCATATTGCGCTAACTGATTCAATTAAAACAACTTTTTAAAAAGTGATTTTTATATGTTAGTGAGTTATTTTTGAAAAAAATCTTAATGGAGTCGATTATATCAGGTAAGCGCCCATATATTACATTTATAAAAAAGTTTGAATAACGATAAAATAGATATTTTATGGGACTTGCAAAATAATGCTTCTGTTGCGGTCGAAAAATCATCTTTTAGATACTCAAAAAGGTTTTACTTTAACTTCCCACCGAGTCCCATCGGTTTTATTCATTGTAAATAAAAACTGACTATTATCCCTAATTGAATACATCGAGATTAGCTGCGGTCTCCCGCGGAATCCATATTTTGAAGGCTATGAAGTACATAGCGGAAAATCGCCGTATTTAACAAATTTCTTTTTTTCGTTTTAAACCGGTTTTTATTTGCTTCCAGAATAGAAAGGCACTTTAGGGACTCGCACCGTAACACGTGGATTTCTTTTTACTAAAATGCAACAACAAGACTTGCCCGATTTTGATGCAAAATTGATTTATCTTGAGAGATATATTCTATCACAAGATGAATATTGTGATGAACAAAAGAAGGAAGTTAAACATAATTTCTCACGTCTAAAGTCTCAATTTAAGAAAAAATGGATCGAGTCACATAAAAAGGCCCATACTTTCATTCAAAAGAATGGTGAATGGTTAAAAGGAACATACGAAATACCGAGACCTAAAAAGCCTTCTTCTGGTAGACCATCAAAGTCGTTTGAAGATTCAAGTGAGAGAAGTAAACGCAGAAAAACACTCAAAATGCGTAGCACTATAGAAACAGACCACAAAACTTTATATTGAGTTGTATCCCTGGCACCCTATGTCTCCAACAATGCATAAAATCTTAATACATTGTGCAACTGTAATGGATCATGCACTTCTGCCTATTGGATTACTATCCGAAGAAGCAGCAGAGGCACGAAACAAACATTTTCGCCAGTATCGGTATTTCGCAAGAAAATGCTCAAGGGAGCAATGCAATTATGACGGCCTTAATAGGTTGTTGCTAAGTTCGGATCCATTAATATCGAGCATAAAGCCAAAACCTAAAAGAAAAAATGTGCCTCATAGCAAAGAAGCGTTGGAAATGCTTATTTCCGCTGAACTTAACACAGCAGAATGTCCTCATGAGGAATCTGAACCGGACCAACTTGACAAGGATGAATTGAGCTCTAGCTCTGGTGAAGACACTTGGGATTGATCTGAATCACATTATGTTTATTTTTGTATTTTTTTATTTACCATTGCATCTTTATTTTCATAGTTTTTGTTTTTATATTTTCTTAATTTATCATAATCACGATTTTAATTTACTATTATAGTTTTAGTGTTTTTAGTTTTTTACTATGTTTTATACAGAAATAAAATCTGTTTTGGCACTTTATTGAATTATTTGTTTTTCGTGTCAAAAAACGTTTGTTTCTCCTTATCGGTAAAACTACTGAACCGATTTGGCTGAAATTTCGGATGAATATAGATTATGCCCTGGGTTAGCACATAGGTTACTTTTTATCTCAGAAAATCCATGGTTTCCACATGATTTAAATCAGAATTTCGACAAACAGGATTTAAAACCAAAATATACGCAAGCGGGGCCGCGGGCATCAGTTAGTTTTAAAAAATAAGTTCCCAAAATACTAAAAAATATAATTTAACCTATTTACAACACATATATGGGAGAAAATAATATTGGCCGCCTAATTCCTGGATCGGCCCCACTGTGCGCCGTTTGAAATCGATATCTAATCGATACTTCGATATAAAATCGATAGTATATCTATAGTAGGTTCTACAACATACACTTTTCTTTTGAAAGATTTCGCAAGCTCGAATTTAGAAATCGCAGCAGGTTTCGCTCCTTACCTTAATTCACCAAATAATGCGTCCAAACTAAGAATAGGAATGAATTGCCACCATATAGTGGAAATTTATCTTGAATAAGAATGTTTTTTAAATATATGTTTAGTTTTTGTAGCACTAAAACTTATTTAAGTATAATATGATATAGAAACCAATTGCTGCGTGTGCAGATTTTCTTTGAAACCCGTAATTTTCAAGTGCAAGTTGACGGATAAAGGTCATTGGCTTTCCTATTCTCAGTTTGGTATTGTTATATACCACCTATTGAGCTAGACTTTCAATATTTATAAATGGGGAAAAGACAATTATTCAAAACTTTCTGGAATTTAAATAATTAGGCGGTTTTATATCCTATCCTAGCGCCAAAATGGAAAAATAGCGTCCTTAAGGCCAACCGCATAGGTACTAGAAAATGTCGATCAGAAAAAAAAAGTATCGCGTGCCGGACGACACTCTACTCATGCATTCTGCACTAGAACCCGTAGATTAATCAGAATTATGCCGGATCGGACGTACTCTTCTTATGTTCGCAAAATGAGTGTGATAAAAAGTTTTGTGACCAATGACATTATACCAGACTTTACATGGCAAATATAATGCTCGATGAGTAATACAGAAGATGAATACGTACAAGAATGAAGAGATAGCGCTTCTACGTACTTAGACTTTGCTTAGACTTAAGTTTCAGTTAAAACGAGACAGATTTATGCCAGCGGTATAGCGCTGTCTCGTTTTAACAGTTTCTATTCAGCCTAGTTATTGACTTTAGCTACGTATGTACTATTATAATACTTACCATTATTTCTGACAGACAGTTTCTAATAATATACGGCGGGCCTAAAAGTGCTACCAGACCACAATTTTTGCTGTGTATTACCTTATGCCTGTCTATCGCAATCGTTTCATTCAGAAATTATTAGTTTTAAAGGTAAAAAAAGCCTGGAGTGACTGCATTTTCTTCTCTCTCAACCAACTCAAAAATCCAAAAACCATCAACAACACTGGGATTATCTTTGCGGCTTTCATTGAAAAACTGCTATTTTTTACACTTTCCGTGCAATTTTAACATAGAGCGTAGGCTTGTAGCACTTTTTTTTCATGACGTTATTTTTTACGGAATCGCACCTTAAACGCAACGCAGAACAACTTAGTGGAGTGGAGTCGCAACGTCTTATTTAATAACTTGAATTCAGCTTTATTCACTTCGACCTAAGATTGAAATTGGCGTAAGAAAAGAAAAGATGGAGCAGACTAAGGCTGAGATCTATAAAACGTACTTTACCTTTGCTCAGACTAAGAGAGACTTAAAATGAGACGAATTTACATACATCTGTCTCGTTTCAACTCTAAGTAATGTGTGAGCAAAGCTCTAATAGATCCTCAAAGCACTAGTCATCACCCAGCGCGTTATGACTCCACTCGGCGTGACTCGGCGCACTGCGACTCCACTCGGCGCGACCCGACGCATAATGACTCTACTCGCCGTCACTCTGTTGGTCTGCGCTGGGCGTAAGATTATTAGCTGTGTGTTGCGGGTCCAGATTACATATCCTCCAAGTCCTCCTGAAACACAAACAAAATATTGCTAAATAGATTTTTTTTAACTTACAAGGGCGACTTTTTAGAGTGGGCGCACTCGCGTGAAATTTGAACAGCTGTTTGGGAAATGATTTTCCAAACAAAAAACCTCTATAAGAAAACTAGAAAAAAAGCTTTCAAATGGCTGAACCGATTGTCGTCGATTATAGCTAACAACACTCTCGATCAAGCCACCTTTCAAACAAATAAAAACTAAATAAAAACAGTTCATTCGTTTAGGAGCTACGATGCCACAGACAGATACACACGTCAAACTTATAACACCCCTCTTTTTGGGTCGGGGGTTAAAAATACGAATGAGTGAAATGACCACTTTGAATCGTATTTTTACCCGACTACGGCAAAGCCGAAAGGAAGGGTTATGATTTTAGCAGTCTATGTATGTATGTATGTATGTTTACGAAAACGAATACGAGTGAATGCACAAACGCCCTAACTCCTTTCCCTCAGTCCGCGAACTTAAAAATAGTCAAGACCTAATTTGTATCTGAATAGAAAAAATAATCACCGTCTTGCGCAGTCAATTATTGAAGTTTAGTCGCAACCGGGTAGCATAAGTACAGTGATTTGTGGTAGTGACTCACTTGTACTCGTTGTCGGCCCCGAACTCCACCATCTCCTCCTCCTCGTCCGGCTTGAGCGGCTGTTGCTGCACGAGCGCTAGGGGACCCTTCTTGTACGCCGTCATCTCCTGAAAACGACCATCTAACGTTACAGAAATGATTTACATATTCACTATAGTCTATTTTTAGGGTTCCATACCTCAAAAGGAAAAACGGAACCCTTATATGATCACTTTGTTGTCTGTCTGTCTATCGTGTCTGTCAAGAAAGCCCATAGGGTACTTCCCGTTGACCTAGAATCATTTTTATGCATATAGTTTTTGATTTATCGTGCAAAATGTGGGAAAAAATACCAGAGTACGGAACCCTCGGTCGAGTCTGACACGCATTTGGACGGTTTTTAAATTCTAGAGACCAAACTGACAACTAGAAATGTCAAACTTAAGTAGTGTTGTCCTCATAGTTCCGGTTTAGGTTTAAATCGTTAATAAAATAATATTTCGTGCAAAACGAGTAAAATAAACATACGAAATGTGTAAAATTACAAGATTGAAAAGTACTACTAATATATACAGATTTTTGAAGTTAAACTTCTTTATCTGATAAGAATGCTATATGGCATTTTTAAGAATGCTATTTGTATTATTCTCCTTTCAGCAAAGGTTGCCTGGTAGAGATTGCTCTAAGCAATAAGGCCGCCTTTGGACACAATTGTTTTCTCTGTTTTCTGCCTTTTGTGTTGTGTTCCTTTTTATGTTATTGTGTGCAATAAAGATTTCATCTATCTATCTATACTATTCGGTCAAGCTAAGTTTGCACCTCGCATCGATTACGTCACACTGACGTTTAGGTACGGTATGCGAACTGTACTGACGCGAAAAGACGACCGCGGGGAGGTGAGCGGGTAAGTGGGAGAGGCGTCGCATTCCAGCGAGCTGCAAACTTAGCGCGACCGAATTAGAACTCACCCTATCATATCTCGCCTTGTCCTGTTCACTGAGCGACTCATACTTGAACTTAGTCTCAGGGTCGGCCGCGGCCCAGCGCCGGCCCAGCTCCTTAGCGATATCCCCCATCGTGTACTCGGGGTTTATGGCCTTCACCTTGGAACGCTCGTCGTTGCAGAACCAGAAGAATGCTGATCTGTTGAGGCAGAACATCATCATGATCACCCCTTCGCCGGCTCACTACTGAGCACGGACTCCCCTCAAAATGAGAAGGGTTTGGCCCTAGTCTACCACGCGGGCTAAGTGCGAGTTGGTAGACTTCACACACCTCTGAGAACATTATGGAGAACGCTCAGACGTGCAGTTTTCCTCGCGATGTTTGCATTCACCGTTAAAGCTTACTCTACTTACTATTAATTATTAACAAAAACCGCACATAACTCGAAAAGTTAGGGGTGCGTGCCCAGGATCGAACGCCCGACCTCCCGGCTGACCCGGAAAAGCTTTAAACCAGCTATATATTATCAGAAATTACCAGTAATCTGCCATGAAGTGATCATCACTTCCATAAACAAAAACAGCTTTTTGTCAAGGTTTTGCCAATTTAAATATATTACTTTTGTGAATCTAATTACAATAACATTCATTCAAATGTATTAAAAATAGTGTTGAAATAAATTCGCGACCATAAACTCACAGCGATCGCTTGGGCGCGTTGGGGTCCTTTTGTTGTTGTCTCTTTCTGCCGCGCACCTTTACGTCTTTGGGCGGCACGTAGTTCTGCATCTCCAGATCGTAGCGTTTCTTGTCTTGCTCTGCCATCTCATGGAACCTTTGCTTCTCCTTCTCTGACATAGTCTGTGGACAACAAAAGGGGGTTCAAAAGTTTCAGCTATAAACCACCTTGAAAACCCCACTTGACTTTGTACTGCTGTTTTTTACTGCTATATACTTCCAAGTTGAATAGCTTCAACTTGGAATGAGACTTCCAGACAACCGAATAACCTAAAGAAAGGCTCGTAAGAGGTCTAAAGCCAAAAATGCAAAGGCAGCAAACACGAGTGGTGAATTTTGCAAACAAATGCTATCTAAATTCTTGGAGAAAGATTACCTCCAGTGGTATTATTTTCTTTTCGGCAGGTCTGCACAAAAAACGCAAACGCAAATACACATTGACCGCGCGGTTTGTGGTATGGCTCCGCTCTCGAGATCCTGCTGTTGTCAGTGAAATCTTAAAAACCTATTTCAAGATAGAATATTCCACCTCTCAACTCATTTTTTGAAGGAGGCGGTAAAGACAACGTTTTTTTATCCGATTCTGTTTCTTCTTGTACTCTTCTTGACAGATTTGCACAAAAAATGCGTACGCAGTATGCCCCCACGCGGTTTATTGTATGGTTCCGCTTGCGACATCCTACCGTTGTCGGTGAAGCCCTACCTAGCTAGCCCTACCCTACTCAGAAAAAGAAAAGGGGGAAAATACTTACATTCCACCTTTCAGCGCATTTCTTGGAGAAAGCGGCAAAGACAACGTTTTCTTCCGGATGTTTCTTCTTGTGCTCTTCCCGGCAGGTCTGCACGAAGAACGCGTACGCAGTCATTCGACCGCGTGGTTTGTTGTATGGCTTCGCTCGCGGCATCCTGCCTTTGTTGGTCGCTTGTGCGATGAGGGCCTGCTGTTGAGCTTGCTGTTGTAACTCCTGGGAACAATCATTTTAATGTTTCATTTATTTTCCTAACTTTTCCATCTAGCTGCATATTCATTAGTAGGTCAAGGAAGTACACCATATACAGCATAGTTTCGTTTGTGATTGGCTGGTCGCTCAAAAGCCCACTGAATTTTTTGTCTTTTCATTTGTATGGGATTATGTTACAGAGATATCCCTATACTATCTCTCTATGGATAGAGTATAGTCGCGGTATGTGCCTTTACATTATAAATTATTACTTAAATAAAAAGATTAAGTATATTAAATGATTGATACATAATACAACAGTAAATTTTGTTTTAATGATTGTTGCAATTATTGTTCCACATTATTAAAACTGTTCAAACTTGCAGCAGGTTTCAATGTGGATAAGTAATCATTAACAGCAGCATTATATTTTACCTGTAAGGTGGCAGACTGCCGTTGCAGCGCAGCTTGTATTTGTTGCTGCTGTGAAGCCTGTATCTGTTCCTGCAGAGTTTGCTGCTGTTGCTGCAGTGACTGCGCCACTTGCTGCTGCAACGCCGCCTGCGCTTGCACTATAGCCTGAGCCTGAGCCTGGCTCACTTGCAACTGTATGGATTGTTGTTGACTATTCTGCTGTTGTTGTTGTTGTTGTTGCTGCTGTTGCTGTTGTTAATAATAATAATAACATAAGGAAGTGTCTCGATGGCTATGAATGGTTGTTTTATTTAAATACTATTTGATCACAAGTGAAGTTATTAGTTTTTATAATTTGTTACAGAGGTCGTTTTGCGTTAAGGAACTAAAAGCTAATAGAAAAACTTTTCGCCGTATATTTTTCCCCTGAATCAAAAAATGATTTTCGCACATCTGCAATATTTTTTAAAGACCTATTGAAAGACACCCCACCCCACATCATGAGAAAGAAGAAATAATAAATCTTCATAAAAATTTCCTTTTTCAAGATTTTATTACCACTTTTTCTGCGAGATTAATATATAGCAATTACCAAATTATAACTATCTTTTTCTAAGAGTCTTTAAGCTACGCTGCGGACGCTACGCTGCGGACGCTACGCCATATAACATGCTTAGCTAGAAGGGTTTCTGGTTGGCTACAGATCCCTAAAAAGATTAAAATTATTTGAAGTAAAGGGTCTTATTGATATTTACTTGTTGTTGTTGTTGTTGCAGCATTTGTTGCAACGTTTGTTGCTGGTGCTGCAATGTTTGTTGCAAGTTCTGGCTCTGGTGCTGGAGGGCCTGTTGCAGGTTTTGTTGCTGCAACTGTTGTTGCAACTGATTCTGTTGGATTTGATTCTGCTCTTGGGCTTGTTGCCGTAGAGCCTGATGGTTCTGTTGGATCTGCCCGTTGGCCTGATTGCTTTGATCAGAATCCGGGCTAGACTGGTTTTGGGGCTAGAACAAAATAATTTCGATCTAATTATATGCTACTGATGACCACAATTATTGGAACATTGTGTGGACTTAGGTAAGATTCCGACTAATTCAGAACCTCATCCTTTTTTGAAGTTGGTTAAAAAGTAGCTTAAACATTTGTATCCATAATGCAACTTAACTTGTAAAGGCCCATGTTGCTTTGCATTTTCTGTACATATTGGACAAAAAAATTTGCCCTAAAAACAACCTAAGAGTGTGGCCAACTATTACTATTTGTTATCAAAAATGTATGATAACCTATAACCACTAAACTGTGGTAAGTATTTTAACAAAATGAATCTAAATAACTAAGTACCTACAAGGTACCTAGTTACAAACAATTTGGGAAGAAACCTATGATAATAATATTATGATTCCACATTTCCTTATCATAATCAAAGCAGTATTTTGATAGTTATGAGGCTAGAATGACTGGATGTACAAACAGACTGCTTGTATCATATTCATGACACATAAACAATCAATTTGTATCCTATTACATGTAACATGACCTTGTTAATTTTTAATTTTTTTGTTTCTTATATTAGGTATAGTTTATTTGCACACTAAATCGCCTCAAAATTTTACCTGAAATGGAGATTTTTCAAGGGTCCTAACTTTCAAGATAAATACCTATATAAGTTATGGTCGGACTTTGTCTGTGGTGGCGTTTGTTGGCGCGCGTGTTGTGTTTTTTTGGAGTGTTTTTTTGTTAGAAGTGGCCGGTTTTTGTGTCCCGCTGGTGTTTATTGGTGGTGGAACTGACCGAGGAACTGACTGAGAAGCGCTCTAAAGGGGCGCCGCGTGTATGTCGGCGGGCGCCAGCACCGACGAAGTCCATACTTATACATATAGTTTTCCTAACTTGTAAATAACTACACACTTGACATTGGCTAATCAGTGTAAAGCCAGACCAGAGAAGAAAAAGAAAAAAAAGTTATGGTCAGTCAGAAACATGGAAACTTAGCTAGGTACTTAAAAATAAAAAAAGTACCTACCTACCAACATAGTAAAATATTACAGCAATCTTACCACTAGGTAACTTCTACTAAGAAGTTTGTGATTAGAAAGAAATGATAATATTAAACATTAATTGCTTTTTAACTTTGTACTTAATTAAAACCTAAATTCAACATCTCAAGTTTGTAGATCCATTTACCTAGGTAAGTACTAATCTAAGGTGTAGGTCATATAATATCAGTCAGTGAGATTCTCCTTAACTAAATGCCTAATGTACCTACCTACAATATACCTAATAGACTTAGGTAGTTAAGTACAATAATAACAAAATCTCACCAACAACCAAATCCTTCGGAACAACTCTGTTTCGTATATAATAATTTCACGAAATCGATAGATATCCATTTTAATTTTTATTCTCCTTCGGTACCCAGGGTTACGTCGGTACGGTTAAATCGGTGAATCGTAATTTGTATCGTATTTTTGAAAATGGAATGAAATTTAAAAGCGATTTTTAGGTTATTACCAAATAACCAAACAGTTGTTTGTAAGTAAGTTCAATACTTGAAAGTTTGATTTGACATTTTTCATTTTTAGTGATGTGAAAGAGATGTAAAAAATCAAATGACAAGTTACTCAACTGTATCCTTGATGTCCCTGTTTAGTGAAACATAAATTCAACAAAAAAATAGGTAATGATGCAATACTTTTACTAGCTTTAATAATATTTCATTGAAACTTAACTTAGTATTTTTTTAAATAATGAGATCAAAAACGAATGCATCTTTCAGCTCTTTTTATGTTCATAACAAATCCATAGACAAAGAGGCAAAAATAATGGGCGTAAACAACCCTATTCCGGAAATAAGTTTTTTTAATAATAATCATAACATTATTATAATTAATATAAAAACTCATGAATTATATAACTATACCGTGGGTGATGACGTCTGTTGCGATTCTACTGACCCTGTGGCATACCACCATGGTTGTTGAGGAGATTCTTCTCGTGTATTAGAACCAGTCATTATACGGTAATCAAAACTTGGCGTCGAGTTATCAGCACCATTATTAGAAAAACCACCAGTCATTTTGTAGGTGTATAATTGATGGGTTGCAGAAGCAGTACTTCTAGCAATCTCTTCATTTAATTGTTGTTGATGCTGTATTTCACCAGATCCACCCGGCCACCACGAGGCTTCGTCGCGCGCACCCCAAGCGCCCCCCGTTGTGCCCCGTTCCCCCATATCACAATCGGCGCTGTCGAATAACCAGTTTCTTTATTCCACTTCAGCTGCCTTAATTATTCTTTGTTTTGTGTCGTTTTAGAAAGCATATCCTTTATAAAGAAATTTAATTGTTATTTAAGCTTTCCTTTGTTATCTTGAGAACTATATATGTTTTCACTGAAACACTAATATTTTAAACACTGACTAAGCTTTTCATCACAAAGAATCCAAGTGATTACTTATTGTAAATCATTTTATGGGAGAATGAATAGGATTAATTGTGAAAACACTCGAGTTCGATTAATAAAAAAGCTGCCGGTTATAAGTTAACACTCCACGCGCGTACGTTTTGTCTTCGTTCGTATTTGAGTCAATACATTTGGCAACGTCGCATAAGTAGGACGCTAAACAAGTGCGCAGTGGTGCCCTCAACGCGCAGCGGACATTTTAAAAATGTTCCATGTCTACGCGAAGAGAGGCCGAACTTGCACGAAGTGGCAACAAGCTCGTCCAGCAACCGTGAACCGGTCAATAAGGCGATTAGCGCAGCCTCATACACTACTATATTTTCTACCTCTATACCAAAATTTTTGATTGTTTCTATCAAGTTTATTGGTATTTTAACGTAAAAACTGATTATAAGTCCTTTCAATAATATTCAAGTAGTTAGTAGTTTGGAACTTAGTCATCCTAGGTACCTAACTAAGATACACTATCTTAATTACCTAGGACCTAGGTACAAACTCCAAACTAATCGGGTATAGGTACCTAGAAAATGCGCGACATTAAAAGGTGTACTTATATTAAAATAAATTATCATAATATTCCAATCTATCTTGTCCTGATGGAATCATAATCATTGAAATACTTTCCACTCCTCTGATTTTTTTATATTCGTCTTTACATATAACTCCCTAAATTGTTTTCAGATACATATCTCCCTAGATTGCCCTTATATAAGAACATTCATTATTAGATTCATAATGAACAATCTTATGCTAGTATATTGTAAAGCCCTTGCAACCAACTGGTAAATAGTGACGGCCAGAATTTTTTTTTATATATGCAATATTTCAACAAATTGAAACAGATGAGAGCATATTATAAAGACTTAAAAAAATTGCCCTTTTACATTGAATAACTTATTTTTTTTTTGGGGAAACTGCTTCTATCATCTATATTAGTAGAAGTCTGTAGGATGAAGCATTGAACCCTGATACTCCCTGAACGCCTTACTGCCTTTTCAGCGTTACATTAAACTCCAAGAAAGTTTAAGACTGATGGAACGGGGAGATACCTGCCTGCTAATGGAACGTTAGGAGCAACTTCCAGGTGAAATTTCCCTTTAACATTTGGTGACATTTAAGTTCAGTCTTTTACATAGATTGGGTGTTATAGATACCTAAATAAAAAGGCGGCATTGGAAAAGAGGGAATCATTCTCGATTGCTTTGCTGCAGAAAATCTTTTACAAGCAGTCCCCAAGCAAGGAAACCCTTAAAATCTGGATCAAGTCAAACGGGACAGTCACGCAAATTTTCATTAGGTCCTTCAAAGGTACTCGTAGGTATTGAGTCACACGTTTCTATAACGCACGCTGAAGCGGGGCTTGAGAGTTGAGGGCGATATAGCGATAACGATCAAGTAAAGCGATTAATCCAATAAATAATTTAAAAATTGATGAAAAAATTATAAGCATACTTGGGAATGGCAATACACATAGCTAATGATACCCGGATTGTAATTGGTAGGAAACACAGATCGCAGAAGAGTATTCCAAACCTTAGTTATGCCTATGAGGAATGATGACACAATATGTTTCGTACGTGTAGATGGTAGGTGTGTTGACGAATAAGGATGAAAACTCGTTCGGTGGTAAAATGGCGAAGAGGCGACAAGATCGAAAATTTCCTGTGCGCACTCTTCGAAATATATCCTCGAATATATAAAACACCGATAAGCCGACGACCTTACGGCGGTGATCGAGACTTGTTGAAGTTGAAGTTTCACCAGGAAAGGAGTCTTCGCCTATGAGTCTCCCAGCTCGACAATCAACAGCATCCAGAGCAGCTAGTTGGTATTTAGTGGAGCCTTCATAGGGATGACTTGTGCTTGATACAACGTAATCAGGTGGCGCGGCGTCAAGAACCTACTGCTTGACCTTGTTAGGAATGCCAAGTTTTTTTGTGGCGGTTGTGTTGATGTTACCAGAGACGTCGAGACCTAGGAGATCAATATGATCAATGGTATTAATGAAAATGGGATGATTAGAATAATGAATTTAAACATCATCAAACACCAATTAAACATCTAATATAACAAGTAGGTACATAACTACATACCATAATAGAAACGTACTAAAACACATAAATTGATCGGACAAGAGCTGGGAAGAATCACTGCAACAATATTGAAAACAAGCAATATGTAACGAAATATCTGACTAGTTAATTTTAAATTGTCTCAATTTTTATTTCAACATAGATTTCAAAAGCAGGAGCAATTTTCAAGAAAACTAGTAATTCTGTAGGACTTGGAGATAGTGCCTACATCTAAAGATAACGTATTTCACTTGCAGGTGATGGCATTGTGGTAGAAAAGAAATAAAGCATTGGGTAGATAAGGTTGGCTAGACATCATAACTGATATTTTAAAATATAAATAAATATAAATGCTACAGTTGAAAATGATGTGAGGCAGTTCCGTCAGAATCTTGGAGTGACGTAATTGGCGAGTGACGAAAATCAAAAGGTAGGTAGGCAGGTATTCCATATTTTCTATCAATCCAAACAAAACACATCAATCTTAAGGGCACATCAATCCATTGGCCGCCGATGAGTGTCCTTAAAAAATTGTCTGATCTACAATCATAGTATCATTTGTAAATTACTCCAAAGTTTAGTCTCAACAAAAGTGGTTTCCATAAAATATACTTAGATATGTCGCTTCTTACCGATTACAAATTATTATTTTAATATAAAAGTTGCAAAGATGTGAAGACCAAAAAGATTCATACAAAAGTCAAAGAAACCGGAAACTGGATGAGCGCAAGCATTTTTTGGATTGTATTAAATGAAAGTTTTCTTTTGGACCTAGGTAAGCAGTTGAGTGCTTCGGTCACATCGCAAGAAAGAACGCCAGCAATACTGAAAAATTCATGGTCACTGGTAAGATCGAAGCAAAGAGATCCCGCGAAAGTGGCCCGAAATGTTGGTCAGACCAAATAAAAGAAGCGGTCGACATACATATTATCTGCGATGCTATCTAAGCGGCAAGAAAAAGGGAGCAATGGAGGAATATCGTAGCAAAAATTGTATCTTGTATCCACGATCCTCAAAATTGTTGAGGGAACGACGCAGGAAGAAGAAGCTGTTGAGACCCATTGAATATATCTAAATAATAGCTAAAACAGAAGAGAAACCAATCGGCTAAATAGAACGTGTGTTCACCCAACTGATAATATATATCTACCTTGGTGTACTTACATATTTCAATCATTACCGTATTTCATGTTCACTTTGATACCTAAGGAAGGATTTACAACTGCGAGTTGAACGTTTTAACCTGCTCATCCTGAGTCACTCCTAGTGAGCTAGATAGTTACCATAATTATTGTTACCAAAACAGATATTATATGTAAATAGGTCCTCGTTTACAGAAAAATATCGATAGGTACTTATCTGTCACACATTTTTTCTTTATAATATTTGAAAGCCCCCAAATGGTAGGGTAATCTTCTATTTAACTAGGGAATGTATAAACAAAGTGCCATAAAGTTTTACATAGGTATGAGTGATGACGTTCCTGGCGCAGTGGTAGCACTGTGGTCTTATAGGTGGGAGTGCCGGGAATCCAAGTCAGGTGTGTAAAATTTTGCCTTTCAATTTGACAGTAAGATAGAATTTAATATTATACAGGAGCGCAAGCGCATGTATATAGTACCTACATTTTAAAATTTCCAATAATCCCAGAAATTTTAAAATGTAGGGAAGGATTGAAACCCTAACCGCAGCTTCCGCCCTCCCCCTCTTGTCTTTGGCCGTGAAGTGGGATATTCTATATTTGTGTTAAAAAATATAAGTAAACTAAAAATAATAATTAATACATAATAATATGAATTGGTAATTTGAATGTGCCTAGATAGGTATATAAATCATAAATGAATGAATACCTATGCTAATTCAATTTTTTACCGTAGAATTAACGCCTAACAGTATTTCTAAATAAAAATCTATGATAAATTACCGAATAGGCTTAATAAACTCGGCGAACAATTAAAAAAAAAATATTTTTGAATTGTACGGTAACGAAAAACCCATATTTTTAACGAACTTCAAAAAGGAGGAGGTTTTTAATTCGTCCGAATCATTTTTGTTACCAAATAAATATTTACTTTACTTACTTACCTATTCTATAGTTATTAAAATAAATCAATCAATAAAAAAATATTGATCTAGATGTAGGTAGGTACCTGCCTATTTTTCTTTTAAAATTCACATTATACTCGGAGGAGAATCATAAAAAATTAAAGAAGCTACGTAAGAAGAACTATTGGTTTTGATGTAACTAAATAGGTACTTATATTCAAGAAAATATCACATTTAAAAAGCGCATAAAAGTACTTATCCTATAAATGATTAGGTTCATTTCGTAGTAAGCTGAGTATATCACTCAAATGAGTCGAATGTCTATGACAATACGGACTATGGCCACTTACCTACTACAGCTGTACTAGTGTTGTGAAGTGTCACTTCGTATTCGGCAGCCATTTGCTTACAAAATTAGAATGAGTAAACTATTTATTAAAACCGCTTTAAATAAACTAATACAATCGCACCATATCATAATTTATTCCACACGGAATTGCGATTTAGATCAAAATTACATTGCCTAATAAAACAAATAATATGAAACTCACCGAGTATGATATATTACGAACGAGCACACGATTTCAGCGCTTATTACGTAGGGAACTTCGTGTTTGTTCGCGCTAATAAATATAGCGACGGGCTATCTCAATGGGAGAATGTTTTGATTGGTCAAATTTAAATTGCGCGCCACGCGGCGGCCAATCAGTAATTTTGCTTGGGCTTTATTTTTTGTTTATACTTACCTATATCTATCTTGCCATACGATTATAGCATCTTCTTGCACACATTTGAAAACTGTTTTCATTTTCACAAAGAATTTTATGTTGGCATTGGTGTTTTGAATGTGTGAGAAATGCTATTGCTAATGCGTTTGTAAAGGTGACGGGACGTCTGTACTCTGTCGTCTTCTTGAATGGCGATCTGTGGTTAAATTGTATTGTATTTTTGTGATTAAGTGGCATAATAAAAACAGCTGGCTTATGAAAATATTGAAGAGAAAATAGTTTTGTGCGATTAATCTATAATAACTTCAAGAAGTGTCCTGTAAATCACGAACTCTGTCATAAAGCTTCATTGAAGTCATGAACGATTTGCATTATTCGTGTAAAAGTGCAGTGATTGGAAAAACGCTATTGTTGTAAATCGAATGCGGTTTAGTGTTGCGGTAACTTGGTGCTTTTGATATGATATTAATTGACTGTTTTGCCGAAATGGTCAGTGTTTTCACTTATCATAACCTCAACGCTGAGGCTTGAATACGTCAGACTATTTTGCATCGCCCAGTGCGAGGCCTTGCGTGAAACTTAAGTTTATCTGTTATATATGATTCAACGCGAGTATCCAATGAACAACGGGTTTAGCACGGGAGAAGAAGATTCTAGAGGTAATTCAGATCAAATATGTTGCCTTGTGGATGACAACGAGCGATGCAGGCGACCTGCTGGTAACGCATCATACAGCAAGCGCATACAGAAAACTGTGGCGCAGAGGAGGCTCAAACTTAACATAGATCCTCAGGTATGTATCATCAATATTTGGGCTTAATTTCATTGATTAATTCATTCATTCAAACACAAATATACTATTATTAAGATAAGGACGAAAAAACTAAAGCTCTATATTATTTTTGTTGAAGGCTAGGCACACATACATCTGTGATTATCACAAAACAATGATACAATGTGCGAGGACAAAGCAAAGGAGGCCTAAGGACTCGGAGGATGACAGCAATGAGGCAGAGATGGACACTCCTGATGTAGACTGGTTTCAATTGCAAGTCAATACTCTAAGGAGGTATAAAAGACACTACAAAGTGCCTACTAGGCCAGGACTGAACAAAGCTCAACTTGCTGAAGTAAGTTTTTTTATTTACAATTTTTCTCTCATGTAAATCTGTGATCAGATATCTATAGAATATGGCTACTATTCAAAAGAAAGTGCACTAAACAAGGAAATTAATTTTCCTATTTAATTTCAAGGCTAAGAAGATTCCAATTTACTAAGTCTAGTGATTAATTTCATTGCTACAGTTACTCATATTTAGCATTAGAAATAATAAAAAAGCAACAATCGTTTTAATTTATTTTTATTATTATGTTTATATATATTTACATTGAAATCTCTACAGTGAAAATCTCACTATGATGTAAACATTCCTTGAATTGACTTAACTTTAAATCCATACCTACTCTCTCTCTTTATAACAAAAACTATGAGGCAGCAGTTGATCCCTTGAATTTTTTATACAAGGTCATTTGAAAAAAATAAAACAATTTCCATACAAAAAAAAAACTTGTGGACTAGTAGATTTTTTTTTTCATAATTTCAGGTTTTCCCCATAATACTCAAAAATAATTACTATTAGTAATAATGATGACTACAGTGACCACTTTCCAATCAACCTTGTATACAAATTTTGTTGTGATAAGTTACTTAATTTTTTTTTTCTATTTACAGGTGATACAGAAGCATTTCAAATCTTTGCCTGTCAATGAAAAGGAGATTATGGCATACTTTATTTATATGGTGAAAACGAATGGCAATAAATTAGACCAGAAAAATGGCATAAATTCAGACTCAGTGTAGTGTTATGTGTATTTAATTTATGAAATGTAGTTCTAATGTTAGATGTACAATGTAATTAGGTGATTTCTCTTCCTAAATTTACAATCAACATTCGAGAGATTGTCTTCTGCTTATTTTTTATAAAGTAGATCTCTAAAGCGCTCCAAAAAGTTAACACGTTTCATTGCTAATATGGTACACCATCACAGGAAACCATAGTTGCTGTGTCCTGTAGCCGTGAATGTGCACAGTTGCTGGTAGCTACTCCTGGTCACTGGAAACCGTAGTTGCTGTGACCGGTGGCAGCGATTAGATACAGTCGGTGGTTCATTGCTTGTTTTCCGTCAGTGTCACAATGAACATCAATGTAAACATGAATAAATTTTTAGCTAGGACTCTAGGTTTATGCTTGACCGATCTCATTAAGTAGGTACCTAAATCTTAAGGTGGAACATGCTTAAAATGGACTTTGAGAATTTTACAATTCCATTATACTCCTTTTCAGTTTACATTATGTAAAACTCAATGCTATGGTAGAACTCTTCACATCCCCAATCAAGATACAGATGTAATAAAATGGGTAAAAAGTAAGCAACAGACAATCTCAGCTTTTCAGTTTATGATTTTATAAAATGATCAAGGGTATGCCTGCATTGTGAAATTTTTATGTGATTTTTATGTGATGAATTGTAATTTAGGAAAAAACATACAAGTGATTTCAAACAATTATTGTCATATGAATGAATTTTGTGGGGAGAATTACAATACAATTTCACAGTGCAGATTTAGCCTAATTGGCTATATTGTATTTTTGAATTACTTTTATATTATATCAGTTGACAATTTGTATTAAGTGCATAGTTTTCAGTTATTCCTTGTGATTTATAGAAAATAAGATAGTTATATAAGATTTGCTCGAAAAGCATAAAGACATGGCTCCCATACATCACCTATATTGTCCAATTTGAATGATGTTTTGAGGCTTGATTCAATTGGTGGTTCGTCCAATGTCTCCTGTACTATCAACCATAGTGATCACAAAATAAGTAGTCCAATCTGAAGTTGCAACATGACAATCAGCATAGGTACAGTCAAAGGCCGTAAGTCTATAGCACTTTAATGATCATATTCCCGTGGCACGATTATGCACATGCGTTAGGTGTGTGGCGTGTTTATAGAAAAAGGTCACAAGTTCGACAGGTTTATGAAGCAATAGTTTCGCGGAATTGCTACTCGAATTCTGAGGCAGACTGTACAGCCAAGCTCACAACCACTCTGTGATCTGTTTTAATACACTGCACAGCGTGAGGAAACCTGCATGCCAGAGTTCTCTGTATTGTTCTCAAAGGTGTGTGATGTCCAATTCCCACTTGGCTAGCCTGGAGATCACAGACCCATGCTCAGAAGTGGGCCGGCGATGGGTTGATCATGATGATGATGAAAGTCATATTAAGACAGATTTATAGAGTGCACTTTGACTATGCTCAGACTTAAGTTTCAGTTAAAACGAGACGGATTTATGTTAATGATATAGCGCTGTCTCATTTTAACTGTTTGAAATCTAACCAAATTCAAAGTGCGATTGTGGCCTTAAGACTCATTGGACTACTTGTTTTGCGACTATGGACCAACTGTGCTCGGCGCAATCTAGTCTTCTACTGGGAATATGCGACTAGTGGAATCAGTGCACTCTTGAAAGTGCTTTTCAAGAATCAAACAGCATATGGAGCACAACAAACTAGCAATGATTGTTACTTTGTTGTATATTGTCCATTAGAGCGATGTAGATGCACAGAGCACAGTTCCCAATTTTTGTGCTTGATATATTGTATCAAAAATGCTTTGTGAACTCTATATTATACATAATAATATAGAAATAATGTAATTGTCTCAATGAAGTATCCACTATTTATTTCTCATTTTGTAGTTAGACAATGCTCTATGTACATAATATACATTTTCAGCATCAGATGTTATGATTGTTTATTGACAAGGGAAATGCAATGCTAATTAATATTTAAGAGAGATTTAATAGCATTAAAGTATAAAATGTAACTTTTATTACATTTTATTTAACAAACTTGTGTATAATTTTGAGCAACACGCCCAGCGGGGTTATTTGCTGACTCAGTGTCTAACACTCGACGTTAGCCACTGAACTCATTTGACATTTATTTTTAATCCATTGAAGGTTTTCTACGAACAATTATTTTAATGTGCTATGCTGCTATCATTCAGTAATAGACACTGAGTAAGTGAATCATCAGAGAGGACATTGCTCTCTTGGTCAAAATTTTGGCATTTCATATGACCAAACATGTACTGACAAAGTTAATGCGCCAGACACACTTCACGCTATTCAACCCATCTTCTAATTAAATCTTAGTATTTACCGCACACTTTCATTCTTAAAATAACACTCAACACAAGTCATGGTCAAGTCGGAATGAGTCATTACAATTATTTATTTATTTTGTATTCACTTTAATCCATCACTACAAGGCGAAGACAAAATATTCCTGCACACATTTAACACCTTCATGTATTTTTCAGACCAATGGTCTAATATGTTGGCAGAAGAGAATGTAGGATATAGGATCTTCCCCGATGATGGTTGCTTTCAATTAATTTGAGTTCTCGTCAGAGTCTGATGATATATCTATCCATGTTGAGGCGCCTTGCTTTGCTTTTATTTCGGCCGTTTGAGGAAGGGATGGTGTAACTGTAAAATAAAAAAAGTTGCCTTGAAAGTGACAACTTGTTTCTATTGACACAAATTTATTTATTTCTTTTGTTAATAATGTACACTGTCCTTACACCAAAGAAAAGGTGGATGGATTGCGTAAAAGATATATGTGTAAAAGGAGTGGAAAATGCGTTGACGTATGACAGAACAAGATTACCATAAATTCAATGATTGCGATTCACATTGTGATCACAATGATTGCGATTGTAATAATGATTGATGCAGTTTCCCGATATCGAGCAGCTGAATCCAAGTGTGTGGATACTGCTGCAGCAGATTAATAAAAAAACCGGCCAAGTGCGAGTCGGACTCGCACACCGAGGGTTCCGTAGTATTACGGGTATTTTTTTCGGCATTTTGCACGATAAATCAAAAACTATAAACTATATAAAAATAAATAATATCTGTTTAAGAATCTACAGGTAAATCCCTTTCATATTATGATACCCCACTTGGTATAGTTATCTTACTTTGAAATTATTTATTTTTAATTTTTAGTTTTCGGATTTATTCCTTTACTTGTGCAATAAGACCTACCTACCTGCCAAATTTCATGATTCTAGGTCAACGGGAAGTACCCTATAGGTTTCTTGACAGACAGGACGGACGGGCGGACGGAAAGACAGACAGACAACAAAGTGATCCTATATGGGTTCCGTTTTTCCTTTTGAGGTATGGAACCGTAAAAAAGAATGCATTACCATCATATTTGCTGGGCTCGGGCTTAGTATCTTGTCCGTCATCTGAAATCTCTGATAAATCTGAATCTGGCTCCATCTTCGCACTAATGATATGGTTCTTGAGTCGGATGCTAAGGTCTCTCATGGTCAGCGATTGTGCATGGTCGGTCGTTATCATGTCGGCAAAGTTTATTTTGGTCCTTTTTTGTCTGAAAAAAAGAATTTAAGTGGTGAAAAATCTTATGCTATTCGCACATTACCGAGATGAGAGTTCTGTATTCGAATTCGCTAAAATATCAGTAACAAATTTTAGTAGGTATTGTTATTGTAGAATGAGTTGTTTGCGGTACATCAGCCCCAGTCAATTTTTTAGGGTTCCGTAGTTCTATCGTACGCGTGTCGCTGTCGATGTTGCAGAGAACCGATATAGCCAAGTTGGTGAAAATAGACCACAAACTTTAACCAGCAGCTCGATTGCGGTACAATGAGAGCTACAATGTCACGGTCGCAATCACCTCAGTCATTCTACCGCAATCGAGCTGCTGATTGGTTGAAGCTCGCTGACTATTGGCTACAATGTAATTGCAACAAGAATAACATAAATTAAGCCAATAACAATTGCGATTGTAATAATGATTGATGCAGGTTTTAGGGGATTGAGCTACTGGTGTCTCCACAAACTGTTCTTTATAAATCGGAGCAAGTATGTACCTATGTTTAACTCTCGCCGATCCGACGTAAAATGCGTTTATCAGCGTCCATTTTCTCACAAAAGTCCACCTCAGACTGTTTTAGCCGATTATTCCCTAGTCCCTAATCATAATAATAACTGGATGATACCCGAGACCTCATCGTGGATTTTTTAAAGATCCCTTGGAAGTCTGATTTTCCCAATCCCTGGGAACTCTGATTTTCCCGGATAAAAAGTATCCATTTCCAGGCTGCAAATTATCTCTGTAAGTACTAAGTCGATATTGCCCGCGACTTTATCCGCGTGGAGTTAGGTTTTAAGAATCCAGTGGAAACTGAAAATTTCCCGGGACAAAAATAGCATATCCATCCTAGGAATGCAAGCTATCTCTGTCCCAAATTTCGTAAAAATCGGTTAAAACTGCTAGCTTTTCGTGGCCAATAATAAGTAGGTTTAAGTAGGTATATATGGATTAACTAGGTAGGAAGTAGGAACATAATATCTTACAATTGTTGAACTGTTGGTACATCTGTAGATACTCATTGAATAGTTAATCAAGAACTTTTTGTTTTCATAATGTCAATGATGCAGAACTAGGTTATTAGGCTAAGGACATCGACCTTCGCTAAGGTCGTAGAACCTAGATTGTCACATGGCGTAAACAACCATATAACCCAAAACACTGGTGACACTGCTACAGGACATACTTTCACTCTATCCAATTACGCATATGATGCTGTGATTTTGACAGTTTTTATTAGTGTATGTTCTTGCTTGTTACTCCCAAAAGTATTTGATGAGTGAAGCATCGTTTACTTCATCTAAGCGTTCCATTTGCTTAATATAACCCCAAGCATGGTGTGAGCATACGTGAAGAAAAATATAAATGAGACAAATTACGTAATTTTCCATCTATACAACATACAAAACATTACCGCGGCGTACGTTACTAATGAAGGATTTTGAAAATTTCCAAGAGATCTTTCAAAACGTAAATTCACGCGGATTCCCGCGGGAATAAGATAGTATGTTATGTTATGTATTGAGTTAGATATCAAAATATGTTTACTTCATATAGTATGATTATTATTATTTCTTCTTAAGTTAAATAGGTAATTATTGTGAGAATTTTACTCTTAAACTTGTCAGATAGTTCCCAATTCAAACATAATAATTCGGAATTCCATTTCAATTAACATAGTATATTAATTTCCATTAGCATAGTATTAAGTGTACATACGCCAGCCAAATCCTTATTTGATGCAACATTTAACTGGTCCAACCTTCACATTGTAATGACTTCAAACCAGGCCCATGTGACCTACTTTGAGACATTTAGTATTGGTGTTAAATACATATTGGAGGTAATAACCGATCATTAGCGTGTTATTGAAATAATATCTTGTAGTTTTGACCGATTTCAAAAAAGGAGGTTATTGTATCATGATTACGCGATTACCTTAAAGACCGATGTACGTAAGATAATTTTTTCACTATAGTAATTTACATACTTTCAGGACGGAAGGTTATAGTTATACATCTAGATATCATTCTTACGTACGTAGTAATATGCAAAAGTATATACTTGTCACTAATATTTTTGATACTAGCTGATGCCTGCGACTTCGTTCCTGTGGATAAACGTTTAAAAATCCAGTGGGAACTCATTGATTTTCCAGGATAAAAAGTAGCCTATATGTGTTAATCCAAGGTATTATCTATCTCCATTCCAAATCCGTCCAGTAGTTTTTGCGTGAAAGAGTAGCAAACATCCATACATACAAACTTTCGCGTTTATAATATTAAGTAGGATATGCACACTGATTTCATTTTTTTACTCATTATAGGAAGTTTGCAAGATGGTCCCATAACTTTATGGATCTAAATCCTTAATCCTGATGCTGCAGAGTTGCTGCCCGCCTGCCGCCACTGCGAAGTGTATAACTACATTCTGGGCCTTACCTCAAATTGTCGTCGCTTATAATTCCCTTCTTAACCAGATCAACCAAATTTTTGCACCTCTCTGCCGCACTTTGTATGGCTCTATGGACAATATTAGTATTGTAAATAGCAGCTCCAGTGAGATTTAGTAAACATAACTCCTTGTACTGGTTCATGCCAACCACTAAAAGACCACCACCGGTGTCGCCATCTTCTGTGGCACTTGTACATACTCCTTCCTCTATATGACTTGGATCTGATACTAGTATACTGAAAAAGTAAAATTATAACATAAACAATGTGATTTAAAGTTATGTATCAACTCATTGATATCTATAATTTATAATTAGTAAGATCAACTGTACCTACAATTTCTGCCATATAGCAAATCTGTCTAATCCCCAATCTCCCTAATTATGAAACCAGAATCAGCCTAATAAAGAGTAAATGATGACAATATTCATTACAATACACCACCTTATAATTTTTGAAGCAAAGCTTCTTATTGGTCATTTGGAATGAGGCCCTAACTCATAAAAAGTGAAACAAACATATGCAGTCATGAAACACACCACATTGGTTGATCAGTTTGGCCATAAGAGTGAGGGAGACAAAAGAGTTTTACAGGGATCTACAATAATTTCAGAAATCAGTTGTAAAACTGAGTACTGTGTAAGTTTTGAAAGAAAAGTATAGTGAGAGAAGAAAAATTCACAGCAAAAATAACATTATTTTTGACTTTTTGTTTATTCTTTTTAGTTTACGAATATATTGTTTTTAAAATAAACATGATTACAGAACCCCGCCTTATACATGTTCTAGCATACACTTGGCTAGTTATTATTTTTATATTGTAATTACCATTATTGTCTATAAATACCTACTTATTTTTAAATATAGCAAATGTCAAACACACTGGATAGTGATATAAAACTGTTGGTATAGGATCCTTCTCAGCCAATGTGTGTATGATGATATTTTCGCCACTTCTAGTCACATCTGGTCGCTTGAAATGTGCTAAGGACGCCAACGTGGCAATGCTGGAGCATTCTATTAAGTTGCCATCGTGATTCAAAATCTTTACGTCAACTCTTAATGACCACACCTAGAAATAGAAAGAATAAAAAATTAAAATGAGTAGCACTAATTACAGTATCTAATATTGTATATTGACTAAAATATTCACTGAGGATATATACCATAATTTTGGTTGGGTAAGAACTTTTATAATTAATAATGAAATAAATAAATATTATTATTTTACTTTAATAAACTTTAAAGCAGCCTTGTACAATGTTGGTTGCAGATAGACCACCTACTATTGTAGGTGGAAGACAATATCAAATGAGTTACAAGGTATGTACAGCTGGATCAAACAGTGCAGGTTTGCAGTGTGTAATAAATCCCTTTAAGGAACCCATATTCAGCTGTGGACAGCTATTGCTTCACATTGCAAGAGAAGCAATCAATTGATAGAACAAAAGAACAATTACCTTTTCTTCCACTACAATACACAAGGATTCAAGATCAATACACTTTGAATCCTTATAGCATTTCTCAAGCAGTCTATTTAAGTAGACAGTGAGATCAGTTTGGCGGTTGGCCTCAAACTGTGGTGCAGCCATGGGACTTATTTCCACATTGATGTAGAGAATACCCTCATTTGGCCTTATTTGTTTTGGTTGGACAACCTCACATGATACTTGTGCTAATACTCTGTAAAAATAAGGTGAGTTGGATATCAAATCGTTTGTGGGAATGAGTGTAATATTTTATAATAAAATTCCACAATCAATTTTAGACTTGCCTTTACACAAGTTTAAAAAATCTATTAAAAGTATGCTCCTGAAAAAAGCTTATTATACAATCGAAGATTATGTAAATGACAAAAAAGCTTGGATTTGATGCGCTCCAGCAATACACGGCGCTGCAATTGCTTGTATACAGTATGGCATATTATTGTAAATTGTACATTTGAAAAGAGCAACCGCCGAGTTTCTTGCTGGTTCTTCTCGGTAGGAACAGCATTCCGAACCAGTGGTAGATTATTTTGACGATTCAAAAGCACTTGTAAAAGTTTAATTGAATAAAAATAATTTGAATTTGAATTTGAATCATCAATACTAAAAGTGATATTTAAATCTGACAACGAAGACCTTATGATCAAGATTACTAAGTTAAATTTTTAGTTGGTTCATTCTACAGGCAAAATCAACTCTAGTTGTTCAGTTAAATTTTATATGTAAGAACTGAACTGAACAGTCAAGAACTGACAATTATCTTACAACTAATCTATGGGCTAATAATTTTTATTAGCCCATATTTTTTTTAATTTGATTTAAAACACATAGGGTTATCAGCAATCAAAACAGATCTTACATTTTTCGGATTACAAAAAATAAACAAATCTTACTTTGTTTCCCCTATAGAAACAATACAGCTACCGTATTCGGAACCAAATTTAATATATAGCTTTCGACTTTCATTGTAACTTCTGCCATCTAATCGCTGAAAATTAAATTAAACACATATTAAAATTATTAATGAATTAAAAAAATGATTGTTTCAAATCTTTATCTGAACTTACATGGCCTTCCGAAATTATTTTTTGCACAAAAGATTTTTCGCAATTCGACAGAAATACTTCCCTCATTTTAAATAATAAACTTATTATTTATTTACTTAAAATTATTATAAGGAGCGCATTTTTCAGTTTTGAGGTTATAAAATTGTTTTCAACCTTATTGCAATCTATTATCTATGGACATCGTCACTTGTCAAATAGAGAATAGATAAAATAAAATAACACACCGGTCATTTTATTTTATCGGTTTTTAGTAAATAATAATTATAATAATTATATTATGTATTTATTTACTTACTTAATTGCTCCCGAAATTAATAATAATGTGTAATCTGTCGATAACTTACTCAGTCTGACCAACGAAAGTAACTGGAAAAGCGCGGCAAATTCAAAAAATACCAGTAGTATGGAATGGATTTGGCAATTGCAGCCACAAAATTAGTTTAACAAACCTGGAATAACCTATCATAGAAAAGAAATGAAAATAAAGGAATTCCTAAGTATCAAATTAGGTTATTCCAGCTCTGTTATACTAATTTCCCGATCTGATCAATACTGTTTTTTTTTAATAAGTAGGTAAGTCGCGCTTTTCCTGCTCTACTTTCGTTTGCCTGACTCTAGCAAAGTTATATTTTTTAAAAAGTCCATAGGTACTAATAAGAATTAGTACTTCCTACTTCTATGGACCATACATACAGTTCCTAACAATAATAAGTAGGTAACCTTTGATTAACATACAATAGGTATAATCAAAGGTAATAACCTAGTTGGTAATTTCCTATGTCAGTGCATATCTATAAGATAACAAATTACATATAGACATAATATCTAGATCAATTGAGTAGACGTACGCTTTTCTTTAAAAGTAAAATGATTGTTATTCTTGGTAATGAGACCTTGAAAACTAGCGCGCACATGGGACAACTATAGCGAGTAGTGATAACAATTTACATAACCTTTACCTACCTACCCTTATTAAGGCAACATTGAAGTCTATTTAAATAACAAGATAGCGGACATACCAGTGGTTTAATAAAGATCCCATCAAACCCAACCTATCTAACTGGGTACCTACTTACAAAATCCAAGCCTCGCAACTCAGTTCTTCTTCAGCAAAAAGTTCTCACATCTAACGTAAAACCAAGTCGGTTAATTTATTCAGTTGGTAGGTACTTAACTATAGGAGCATCCATTCAACAAAGTCTTAAATCATTATCTATTAGGTAGTTTAACTAATAATATTTTATATTGACCGTATCAGTATCAATACATAACTAATATAATCTGTTTGTATCCATTGCCGGACATAGGCCTTCCCAGAGAGCGCGCCACCATACACGGTCTTCCAACTTCTTCATCCAATCACTTCGCGCTACTTCGCCGTCTGTCTAGACTTTAGACTTTAGTCCAGCTGGTTGGACGTCGCGTCGTCCCACATTGCGCTTGCTGGTACGCGGTTTCCACTAAGGAACACGTCTGCTCTAGTGGCCATCGATAAAACGATACCTATCTGGCTTAGTTTTAGATCTAGAATAATAAATAATGGAATGACTAATAGGCATACCTATTATTATACCTAACGTTTGTATGGAGAAGCGCGTACCTACCTAAAAGTGTACCTAAGTTTTAGGTAGGTACGGCTAGAGAGAATATCTTGCGGGGCGCTGCCGCGGGGCGCAGTTCCGCTGCAGTTCAGTTCGAGTGCGTGGGCACCTTTAATCAAAGTTCTGGCATATCCACATAATCCTAGCTCGCAATAAAATATCGTGATCGGACAGTGTTCAAGGCGCATCGTCGCACCGATTACATCGGGTGACACAACCCTGTGTCACCACCACACCACCGCGACCATTCTCTAACAAAAAACTTGGACTTCCAGCAAGAGGGAGGTGACATTATACGTACCGCTCTGCCAATATAACTGACCGCTTGGTCAAAATGCATTTAGATTTTTAAAAACTCTTTATTTGCCTGATGAAAAGTAACTGTCACTACAGGACTATGACTATCTATCCTAAAAAATCACGTCGATCCGTTGCTGTGTTGCGGTGTGATTGAAAGACAAATCAACAAATAAACACTTTTAGCATTTATAATGGGTAAGTTATATGGGAAGTGATGATAGTGCCGATGTCTTCTCCCGCGCTTACTTGGTCACGACTGAGCATCACTGACCACCATAACGCGATTTAGTATTTCAATTCCAACCTTTGAATGGCATACATAACGCTCGCTCGCCTCGCCACATGACGGGTGTTGAGCTTATACTCTCAACGTTATGCAATGCAAGCGTTTGCGATTATGGCAGTTCACTCGATGGTAAATACTTTCAGTCTTATTATATAAATTAATAAAACCATAATAGTTTAGCAAAAATAAATAATAATTAGAATAAATATTATTTAAATAGGTACCAAAAAAAAAAAATTGTTAAAAATAATAAATAGGTAAAAAATTATCGTAACCAAGTTACTCATCGATTTGTTAGGCTGATTTAAAATTAAACGTTTTTTAAAGTTTTAAAGTTATGTACTAATATTATACCTAATATATAGGGGTTTGATTGGCTCTTAATTTGATAAAATTGTTCTTTGATTATAAGTATATAAGTAACTATCTAGGTATTAGCAACAAAACTTTTCAGGAGTCATTTTGCTATAAATTTTATTGCTAGTGGAACTTAAATTAAAATACCTATTCTTAATAAAATTCTGTGCATTTGAATTTTTAGATACAGAGTTAACGGCTCGCCAAAATGAAATTCAGGAATTGAAAAATGCAATCAATGGCAAGCACCTCAAAATAGGGACATACAATGTAAGTACCTACCTAAGTACGGCCTATACAAAGTTGAGCGCGGTGCAGATAGCATAGTGGTTAAGTAGGCCCTTATCGGGGCGTCCAGGGTTCGATCCTGGACTCTTACCTCCATGTGTCCAGGATCGATCATAGTAAGTAAAGCGCTGAGTTACATGGCAAAATAAAATCGGTCAAGTGCGAGTCGTTTTTGCACGCGAAGGGTTTCGTACCATCGCACAGGAAATTACTTTTCATGGCGGCTATTCTTAAATTTTCATTAAGTACCGTATTTGTTGTTATAGCGGCAATAGAAATACACATTCTGTGAAAATTTCAACTCTACCTTTTACGGTTCACGAGATACAACCCGTTGCTAACAGACGGACGGACAGCGAGGCTTTGTTAAGGACCGGGATACATTCCTGAATTCCCGATTTTACCTAAGTATAGGTACAACACAACACATGATCAACCCATGACCGGCTCAGAGTGAGACGGGTTTTGACCATAGTCTACCACCTTGGCACATAGGTACTTTATTATATACTTATTTATTTGTTCGTATTAGTACGATAGATATCAGGCGGGAAAAGGTACTTAAATTCACACTGCACAACACAATTTCTTTTAATTTAACCCAAGTCGGTCTTATAATCGGTCATTGGTCGGTTTAATAGCTGAACTAAGTAAAAAGCTATAGGCTTAAAATCTTTTTCTAGAATTACCCACTAAGTTGGGCGGAAGGATCTGAAAATGGCACCCTCGACGGCCGCGGCGTGGCGTTCATTCTCGTCAACATTCTGCGACAAAGGTTCAACTTTACCTTTGAGGTGGTGGTGCCTGAACGGAACTTCGAGCTGGGAGGGCGCAGGCCTGAGGACTCTTTGATCGGACTTGTTAATAGCAGCGTATGTTACACGGATGTATTAAAATATACCTATATAGAAACTGGATGATGCCCGCGACTCCGTCCTCGTGGACTTAGGTTTTTAAAAATCTCGTGGGAACTCTGCTTTTTCGGAATAAAAAGTCGCCGAAGTTAATTTCCGGGATATATACTAGAACTCTGTACCAAACATTAAAATCGGTTCAGGGGTTTCGAGCCGTGAAAACGTAACATACAGACAGACAGACACACTTTCGCATTTACAATACATATTGGTATGGATTACAGAATCCTTCCCAGAGAAATGCGTAAGATGTTTTCGCGGCGCTTTAGACCTTCTGGATTTAGGTTTTCCACTTGTATCATGATTTCATTGTCAGTTCACGGTAAGGATAGTGCGCCTCTTACGCATTTCATCTAGAAGACCTTTTACTTCCTGTCGTGAATAGCCACAAAAAAACTAAGTTTATTTTGCATATTAGATATAGATACTTAGTTACTTTTCCTTGAACACAGAAGGTAGACATGGCGGCGGCGTTTATACCGATCCTCGTGCAATACAACAAGTTCGTGACGTTCTCCAACGACCTGGACGAAGGCGTGTGGATGATGATGCTTAAACGACCCAAGGAGTCGGCCGCCGGCTCTGGCCTCTTGGCACCTTTCGCTACATATGTTTGGTTGGTACCCACTACTTACTATAGACCCTTGTGCAATACGGCGCGTTTGGAACCCACGTAGCTTTAGTTTTAAGTTACGTAATTAATTATCACCACTATATCGTACCTACAAATTTAACCATTTGGATCATCCAAAGGAGTACAAATGTACCTACTTTGAATAAATGATTTTGACTTTGACGTTGACTTTGATACTTGCGGTGCGCGGCGCATCGCAAGAACGTCGTTGTACCTCAAGCGATTCACATGCCGCGATGCGTAGTAGGTACATTGTCGTAGAATTCATCCGCAGCGTCTACCACGTGAAATCTTTCACACACCTTCGAAAATATTATGGAGAACTTTCAGATTCAAGTGCAGGTTTCCTCACGAAGTTTTCCTTCACTATTACAGTAAGTGCTAAGTTACCTAGTATTTAATTGCTTAAAAACGCACATACGAGTATCTACTCCGAAAATTTGTACGTGCCCCGAGATTTCACCCCTAATCTCCAGACTCTAGAAAACCGGTGTTGTAGTAACCATTGGCTACTAATGCGTTTTATTTTTGTACAGGTACCTAATCCTAGCGGCAGTTCTAGTATACGGGCCTTGTATAACTCTCCTCACATGGATTCGCTCGAAGCTAATCAGAGACCACGAGCAGCCGATCTCTTTGTCGCCAAGCGTGTGGTTCGTGTATGGCGCATTCATCAAGCAAGGGACTACTCTGGCTCCTGAGGCTAGTATGTATGGTTGGCTACTCTTGAAGTGAAATCATGTTGGAAAGTTTTATTAAATACTAGCTGATGCCCGCAGCTTCGCCCGCGTGGATTGGTCAGATCCCCTGCAGCATCAGGATTGAGGAGTTGGAATCCAAATTTTTTATGAAACAATGTCGCAAAGTTCCTCTATCGATAAAAAAAAATACGCAAATCGGTTCAGAAATCTCAGAGATTTCGGTGTACATAGGTAGAAAAACACAACTCCCTTTTTGAAAGTCGGTTAAAAAAGTAGCCTATGTTACACCCTGGTCAATCCTCTACTTGTCTGTGAAAATCCTGTCAAAATCGGTTCAGCCGTTCCAAAGATTAGCCTTTTCAAACAGACAGACAGACAGACAGACAAAAATTTTAAAAACGTGTGATTCGGTGTTGGTATCGTTCAAATAACCATATGAGCTTAATATGAGGTAGTTATTTCAAAATTACAGACAGACACTCCAATTTTATTTATTAGTATAGATGCGTACCTACTTACATCTAAATAGCAAAGGTCAATCTGAGCTTGCCTCAGTTAAAGTTTGTACCTAAATCAAAGCTTACACGTGTGCTCAAAGCTTTAATCCAGCAGTCAATTCCATCAAAGGGTGATGGTATCGGCCGCTAATGGCGACCGGCGTCATTTATCACCCTCTAGTCACACCCTCTAATGTGGACATTCCGTATCTACTAATCAGTATTTGTACTACATGAAAATGATTTTATCGAGTCATAGGTAACTATTATGGGGTATTATTTAATGATGTACTATGAATAATTACTCATTCGTAGGGATTTAGTCCATTATTTTTTACAAATTAAAAAATCGATATCCCAGCTGCTTTAAAGTCTAAGTCCAGATGATTAATAGGAGTAGATAAGTAGGCACTACAGTTTCGTCTTTCAGCCTAAGCAGGACACTGGTTCTACATTCTGTCCAAAACTATACGTATATCTATCTATCTATCTATCTATACCCACGATTTCACTGAGACGGCTCGTGAGAAAGCTTGCGGCAGGGTAAAGACGCAATTAATCAAGGAGTTCAACGTCACTGTCACACAACCTACCCCACGAGCCATCTCAAGTCGCATACCTACCTACCTACGGGCCCAATTAGTAGATAAGGACCGTAGTTTTCAGACCAGAACCTAAACCACTAAACAAATCAGAAGCTGATGCCTGATGTGGACTAGCTGTTATTGAATCCAAAAGGATTTGTACTTTGTATGTATAGGTTCTAATCACAGTTACTATCCTATTTGTAGTAGCTATCTAAGTATAGTACGCGACAGTCCGAGACGGCCATCGGGGTGTAGGGTGGGGGGACGCCCCGCACATTACGTACTGGCACAAGTTTTAGTATTCGTGTAGATGCACTATTGGTTCATTAGTTAACCTTCCCGCGTAGTTTTAAAGAACAGTATTTCTATGGCGACAGATTCCCTCGACTGTCGTTCAGTCTCTTTTTACTGTAGGTACCTTATATTTTGTAGACACCACGCGGGTCCTCTTCGCAACATGGTGGCTCTTTGTGATCCTGCTGTCAGCATTCTACACGGCCAACCTGACGGCATTCCTTACTCTCTCCAAGTTCACACTAGACATCGAGAACCCTGAAGACTTGTATAAGAAAAACTACCGCTGGGTTGCTTCTGAAGGGGGGACCGTGCAGTATGTCATTAAAAATGTAAGATAATATTATGCTTAGCTACTAGTTAATCTCCTTGCACTGCATTTTAACTAAGTAGTCTTTAACCAATTTTAGATGCCGCTATAAATTCAAAATGGCGAAATGTTTGATGACCATGTTTCATTCCACCAAATGGACAAACAACTTTATTAAACATCCACATGGAGTCAGAATTGGAGTACGGTTTTTTTAACACCCGACCCAAAAAGAGGGGTGTTATAAGTTTGACGTGTGTATCTGTATATCTGTGTGTGGCATCGTAGCTCCTAAACGAATGAATCGATTTTAATTTAGTTTTTTTTTTTTGTTTGAAAGAAGGCTTAGTCGAGAGTGTTCTTAGCTATAATCGAAGAAAATAGGTTCAGCCGTTTGAAAGTTATCAGCTCTTTTCTAATTTTGTTAAAGAGGTTTTTGTGTCGGGGGTTTTTTAAATTTTTAACCGACTTCCAAAAAAGGAGGAGGTTCTCAATTCGTCGGGATCTTTTTTTTTTATTTTTTTTTTATTTTTTATGTATGTTCCCCGATTACTCAAAGACCCCTGGACCGATTTGGAAATTTTTTTTTTTGTTTGAAAGGGTATACTGTGCAGGTGGTCCCATATAAATTTGGTGAAGATCTGATGAATATCTTCGGAGATGGAGAACAGAACTCCTCAATGAATAAGAGCAAATTGCTCGCGATCACTGTAATAGCTTAGTAAACAGTAGGGTTTTAACTGGGCATAGCATATTATAGTACAGTGGGGCCACTAAAAATTGTGAAATAAAAAATTTTCAAAAGAAAAATAAAACCGACTTCAAAAACCAAAAACACTAAAAAGTAGAAAATAATTTTTGTTTAGCTACACATGTAATGTACCTAGGTATGAAGTCGGGCGAGCTTCACTCTTGGATTTCTAATTTTGTTTTAATATGCTCGCTCGACTTCATACCTAGGTACATTACATGTGTAGCCAAACAAAAATTATTTTCTACTTTTTAGTGTTTTTGGTTTTTGAAGTCGGTTTTATTTTTCTTTTGAAAATTTTTTAGCTATCGAGAATGATTTGTGCATAAATTAGCTTTGAGGGAGGATTAAGTCACAATGATTGTTGAATATAAGCTATCTACTAATATTTATGTGAAAAAAATTGCCGGTTACAGTAAAGATTAAGAAAGCTTTTACTCTCTGGATCCATTTTACTGTTTTATCCTTTTCGCAGCCCGACGAAGACCTCTACTACTTGAGCCGAATGCTGACAAACGGCCGAGCCCAATTCCGTTCCCCAGTCGACGACCAGGAGTTCCTGCCAATGGTGTCCGGGGGAGCAGTGCTGGTGAAGGAGCAAACCGGCATCGAGCAGCTCATGTACGCGGACTACCTGCAGAAGGCGCGGGAGGGGGTGGAGGAGACGGAGCGCTGCACCTACGTCGTCGCGCCCAACGCCTTCATGAAGAGGCGCCGCGCTTTTGCCTACCCCAATAACAGCACCCTCAAGATACTATTTGATACGGTGTAAGTTGTCCCACATCTCGGTACAGTCTTTAAAAGCCCATCGTACAAAGGCGTAGTATTTTTAATCCTTTTTCTCCACAAATGCGTGAAAACTAGAAGTAGCCAAATATTCAATTTAGAAGATTAGGTAGGTACTTACTTCACACTTCTTTTATTCAACTCCATTCCCTCTTGAAAACCCGAAACATATAATCTATCGGTTTCATCATGAGTGTAGGTAAATAATTTCATTAATTATTGCAAAAGAAATTTAGTGGCAGGCAATTACAAGTATTTACCTAAATAAGATGCAGGAAAAAGGCCGAAATTTTAATAGTTTCATAAAGAATTGTGGTTGCAGGCTCTCCTATCTAATTCAATCGGGCATAGTAAGATTCCTGGAGCATCGCGATCTGCCCAGCACTAAGATATGTCCGCTCGACTTGCAATCCAAAGACAGGCAGCTCCGGAACAGCGATCTCATGATGACCTACCTTATCATGGTGACAGGCTTAGCGGCGGCCATTGCTGTATTTCTTGGAGAAGTAAGTAACACTGCTAAGTAGGTAGGCCGTAGGCACCTATTAGCATACAGTTTCACCGCGACGCTGCCAATCTGCCATCTCGATCTTTCGCGTACTATTCGCTGGATTGCTAGTCTATCCACAGTTGAAAACTTAATGAAAATCGGTATAATAGTACCTAGTTTCTGAAAGTTAGAAAAGCGCACACAGACAAACGACCTCGGCGAAAGAATTTGTTTTAGATTAGTGTTTGGGCATAAGATTTGGTGTATTGCTTGACTGAGAAGGCTCGTAGGGTAGCGTGCGTCTCATCTCACGAGCCCTCATAACTACCTATCTACTTATTCAATATTAATTTTTTAGGTGATCTTCAAACGTTACATAAAGGTCGACGCAAAGCTAGAAGACAAGGGAAAGAAAACCAAAAAGCGTAAGAACAAAAATGTCAAACCAAAAAGTTACGACAGCAGTCGTCCTCCACCCTATGATTCTTTGTTTGGCAACCCCCGTAACAGATACAAATTCAACGAGGAATCCAAGAAGGAGATTATAAACGGCAGAGAATATTATGTGGTGAATAATGTAACTGGGGACGTGCGACTGATTCCTGTTAGGACGCCATCTGCTTTTCTCTATAGATAAACTGTGACATGTGACATGCATCCAGTTAGTATAACATGTTATAAAACTTTTGTATTGTAATATAACAACATTAAACACGTCTATTTTAGGGTATAACATAGTGTCCACACTAAATAATTTTTATGAACCATATTACGAGTATGTTGGGCGCATTTATAGACAGTAGGAGGTACTTTTAAAAGTACCTACTAATTCAGTTGTACAAAACCAGAGTGAACCAGAGTAAGGTAACGCTCGGTTTGATCCTGAATCGACGATATCTCAAATACTAGGTTATGGTGACGTAAAGTTAAAGAAAAATAGAGCTACTTTAAGGCTACCCGTGGCAAATATGTAGGTACTGACATTTGACGCCTGCCAGTGACGTCGATGCCGCAACATTTTGTTAGAAGAGATCCACCAGAGATCGTCATCAGACGCTAATAAAAATACATATTTTATTTTAAGCAACAGATAAAGATAAGCATGAAAATACCTCTTAAAATATAAAGGTACAAATTATAAAAGAAATTGTAGTAGTATTTAAGATTTATCTATTAAATTATTATTATTACCAAGTAGAAATCAAGATTAGAAAGTTAAAGAGTTTTTACGTAGTAAATTAGACTTTATCACCATACCTACTTGTATTAGTTTACAATATATTGTTAAATATACCAACGTTCTATAAGTAGAATAAATGTACCTTACTGAAATAAAATCGGAGCAGTTTAATAAAAGCTGTAGAAAATAAAAACAAAACTAGTTTCATTTATATATTTTTATTAACTGTGAAAAATACATTCCACAATTGCATTAACATTCAAACCAAGATCAACATCTTTTCAATATTAACTTAATTTTCAATATAAATAAACAATTATTTTTCACCTGCCGAAAGAAATTTTGTTATTGTTATTTGCAACCCTATGACATCAGATTAATTGTAATTTATTGACACTTTAGTGATTGGATAAAATAAATAGTTGTAACAAGTTTTGCTTAATTCAGACAATAAGCCCTAATTCGCACGAGCGTTAAAAAAACGTTGCGTTAAAACCCGTCGTTGCGCTGATAATACAAAGAAAGCGTTAAAAAAGCGTTGACGTGTGAACAGATACTTCGAATGCATTTGTTCTATTTGAACGCTTTTTCAACGGACGTTAAAAAAGCTCTCGTGCGAATGCGGCCTAAATAATTACCATAATCGCAATGTCATCACAATTTTGGTGCTAGGAAGCTGTAAATAAAACAAAATATCTTTGAGCAGGCGTGAAATAATAATCTAAATAAAGGCTGTGCCTCTATGTACAATATTTTACACTTTGTACATAAATACAAAGGTACAGAACGCTGACGTCAGTCGCGCCTACAATTTGTACCGCGACGTTGTTACCATCAAACCATTCTTTGTCCGCGCGACTGATATAAGCGGGCAAGGAATTCGGTGCTCATATTATATTGAGCATCGACTAATAGCCATGCAAAATGCCTGTTACTTTTAACTATTATGATGAATTTAGACTATATAACATTAAATACAGCATTTGTTATATAACATTTACATATATGTAACATAACAAGAAATATTAAACAGACATGTAACACGTTATATAACACACATGTCCAAGTATAAAATGTTATATAGTGATTAAAATCACCATATAAAACCAACTATACCATTTTGATAAATTATATATTCTGTTTCTACGCATTTTTATACGTAACAAAATCAATAACTTAATTCATAACATGTAAAGTTTACCATTACTTTAATATATAACTTTAACACTAAGAAAATGCTAAGTTTTAAATTCACTTTCAATAAAAATTTGGATGGAAATTTCGGCAAGACAAAGTTCATAATATTGTTTGCTTTATTATTATTATTTAAACGTCCAACGCGTTAATATTGTCTGAAAGACAATAAAATAAGAAGAATACGCACCGGATATCCTGGTTATGTATATATTTTATATACAAGAAGTATTCTTTTTTAACAGAACTTATATGTTTATTTTTGTTTTTCTGAATAAATCCGTAAGTAATAATATTATTGTGAATACAGTTTAAATACTTAAGTGATAAATAAGTCTATTTAAAAAATTTGCATCCAAGTTTTCGTAATGGTAATAGGTATTTTAATATAAAATAATATGTAAATTATTTCAATTTGAAAGCCTCATTTATAATGCTGAATTCATACACTCACATCTTTACACATATAAAGGAAACTCAAAAATTGCGCGCCAAAATGAATATATTTTAATTAATATAAAAAGTTTTTACTAACTTGTAATTCACTATTATGGTTTGCCACATTCCAGTTCATTTTTTTTAAATCTTTAATTCAGTACGCATAACGGAATTCAATTAAAAGATACATAGATACTTATTTTTCACTGTAATAATAGCACATAATACAATATTGAGTACTATAAATCGATTTATTTCGACACTTTTTTCATACTGAATTTAAAATATGTACTACGTAATGTATTCCTACTACCCAATTCAAATGTTAACAAGGTAACTCCAGCTTAGTATTTAGTCCCGATTCTGTAAAATGACTGATATTTATTACATATTACATTTTGTGAGTAAATAACAAACCTGTCTAGTTCATTCTATTATCTAGGTATTTGGCTGTGGTAAGAGTCAAAAAAATTACATCCGTGGCAGCCCTAACTTATACAATATTGCAAAGTTACCCGCAAATACTTACAATCCTACAATAACGCTAGCCATCCTTGGCAACTACTTAAAACTAGAAATCTTCATCACAATTTTTTTAAACTTTCATTCAACAGTGTCCATTATAATATATCACGATGAGTTTCATATTTCTCACTCAGATGAAAGAAACGCCACGTCACTGCATGCCATGCCATTGCATGGCAAATGTGGTGATACTAAAATGAATTGTAATTTCTTTGTTAACCTGCATTTAGAGCAAATAAATGACTGATTGATTGAAAAAATAATGGCTGTATTAGATGGTCTATTTTACGAATACCGTATAGCTATGTTCAAGTGAGTGCGCACGCACACATCGACCGCAACGCAACGTAGGTGTCAAAAATGTGCTGACGTAACCGCTTTTTTAGGAGACCAGAGCTTCATCAGGGAGGATTTTTATAGTACAAAAATACATGCCGAATTGTGGGAACCATCCACCCCAAGGAAGTAGATTAAAACACGCATTGCGTATAGCCTTTTTACTATCACAAATAATTTTGTAGGTACGATAAAACCTATTTATTTATCTTATGCAGCCTGCGCGTGTTAGATATAAATAAATCCGATAAGATAACCTTATTTATGTGTCAAGAGTCAACACACGTGGAATCCGTGTCGAGTCAATTACCTTACATTATATTGAGTACAATATTTTTGAATGGAAACACAACTCGCCACACATACGTAAAAGATACAAGAGAAAAGACAACGTGAGGAATCTTGAATGATTAAATTATTGAATGTTCTGTGAGCGTTTAGAAGAGGTTCAAATCAGGCATCGCCGGCTTCAAGATTAGTAGTTCCATAGCGAAATCAGTAGTTCCATAGCGAATAACAATTTTACGTTCGTTATCATCTCTACTGAGCCGATTCTAAACTTTCTTTCCCTGATAGTTAGAACCTACTTTTAAGAAGATATATCAAATCTTTATCAATAAAATGTCGCAGGCCTGCAACCACTTTCCAGACCCAAAAACACTGAAGCTTAAAAACAGGTAAGGTAAGGACTTTCTTGAAGAAATAATTTTATAATGTGTGACCGATATTATCAGTGATTATAATTATTTACTAGAGGATGCCCGCGGCTTCACCCGCCTGGATTTCGGTTTTTTAAATCCCGCAGGAACTCTTTGATTTTCCGAGATAAAAAGTAGCCGGGATGTAGCCCATGTCTGTACCAAATTTCATCAAAATCGGTTCAGCGGTTGGGCCGTGAAAACGTAGCAGACAGACAGACACACTTGGAGATGGGCAGAGCGTGTCTGTAGGACTACAGGTGACCGATGGATTCGTTTGCTGCTGGAATGGAGGCCACGAAGGAGAAACGTTGGAAGACAACCATCCCGTTGGTCCGACGACATTACGACCAACACCGAGAAGAATGGCGTGCACGTGAAGAGGCCTATATCCAACAATGGATTAATAAGAACTAAGAAAAAAGATACTATGCAGACATCAAATAAAACGTCAGTGTGGGCCAAAATTAATGCTCAATCTATCTTTAACATGTCGATAAGTTACGCTGTTATTTGTCAAAAAGACTTTTGACGAATAACAACACTGCTAAGTAACTTATCGACAGATTACAGACAGATTGATTATTAATTTCGGTCGTTAATCGGTTGTTGCATAAAAATCGGTCCCAGAAAAAGCGGTTGTATGCGTTAGCTCTAAGGCGTGGTAATATTATAAATTTAAAATTGAACTATTTTGAGAAACGGAAGTTTCCTAGGGCGTGATATTTTATAAAGGATTAGGTATCTAAAGGAGGGAAAAGATAAAAGCGATTGTTACATGAACTATGCCTAACCGTTTATAGTATATCGCTTATTAACTATTAACCCTGACATACTAGTCATGAAGACTTTGATATTATGTTATAGAAATGTCCACTCATTAAGTCCACTTCTGCAACTGCTTCAACAGTGGATATCTACTCAATGAAATTCTCAACACTGACTGTGCCAATGCACAGCTTAAAGTGGTAGATTTAGAGGCATAAAAATTTCAACGAATTTCTTACATAGCGCTAGGTAAGCACTAAAGAAAGGATTTTTGAAAATTCATCCCCTAATTAAATAAAGGATGAACGTGTGAATGGAAGTTTATCATTTTTAGTAAGGATATGTTTTAGTTTATAAATCAGTTATTTTTTTAGAACGAAAAAAAAAAATACTTTCTTAGTTACCTACTAAAAGTGTTACCGATTGGAAATTTCATCGGTCACATAATAAGCATGGGCATAGCTATACATTGATGTATAAACATAGGCCCTCATAGAAAAAAATCGAACTGATCTGATTCATAAAATCAGAGTAATTTTAGATGACAGTGTCAGTCAGTTAGGGTATGATGTTTTGTCAATTATAATGCCCTCGCTCGTCGCGTCATGCGTAAGTAAATCACACTAATAGTATAAAGGCGAAAGTTAGTATGGGTGTGTGTGTGTGTGTGTGTGTGTGTGTGTGTGTGTGTGTGTGTGTGTGTGTGTGTGTGTGTTTGTGTGTGTGTGTGTGTGTGTGTGTGTGTGTTTGTTACTCCTTCACGCAAAAACCACTGGACGGATTTGGCTGAAATTCAGAATGGAGATAGATAATATCCTGGATTAGCACATAGGCTACTTTTTATCCCGGAAAATCAAAGAGTTCCCACGGGATTTCGAAAAACCTAAATCCACGCGGACGAAGTCGCGGGGGTCAGCTAGTCTTGTATAAAAATTTAAGAAAGGGATTTATTTGTTTCAATATATTATGGCTAAAATGATTTGAACATTTCTTTAACTGTCATACTTATTAGCGCTAATAGACTAGAAGGTAAACTGACAGAAAAAACGAAATTTAAAAAAGGAATAGCTAGGTGTATAATAATAAATGCGTAAAAAATGACTTCTCATGCACTGTTTTGACTTTTTTTTTCTTTAAATCTGGCTTTACTCTGATTAGCCAATGTCAAGTTTGTGATATTTTCAAGTTATTGAATTTATACAAGTATGGACTCCGTCTGCGCCGGCGCCCGCCGACATACGCGCGGCGCCCCTTTAGAGCGCTTCCCAGTCAGTTCTGCCACCAAAAAACACCAACTAACACAAAATCAGCCACTCTTAACAAAAAAAAAACACTCCAAACTAGCACAGCACGCGCGCCAGCAAACGCCATCACAGACGAAGTCCCTGTTTTAACTTACTGTCAAATATCATGTAAAAAGTACGATTTTTGTCGTTATTTTACAGGCGAAACATACTTTTGACATGCCAGTTGGCCCACAAACTTAAAATGGGGCGTGAGAAGTAATTTTGTGCGGACTATATCGATTAAGAACGGTAGATTAAGATTCATGAGTTTTCGTACGAATTTGGCTCAACAACAACTATTATATTCGCCTGCAACCAGCGTCTCAACTCATGGGCTGTCTCAGTTAAACGGTATATTACCTATAGATTTATTTTACCTATAAATAATAAACGATATAATTTAAAGATAGAAGATAAATAAGAAGAAATGGATTTGCAACAAAAAAAGATGGCAACTTTTAGTCATTTATCTTCATAGTTTATTAACACTAAACTAGTTTAAATTAATTTTAATTTATCGCTATTAATAACGCATTTGTATAGCAATAGCATAACTCACTGTTAACAATTCTATTTGTTTTGGTATACTATCTTACACGTAGGTACATATTAGTTGTGAAATTCTTATTTATCTAAGAACACATTGTTTTACCAATAGATTATACTAATTTATTCAAGCGATACATTATTTTAACTGTATTTAACTTAGTTTTTATTTATTTCTATTTTGTTGAAACGATTTTTTAAACGCTCATAATAATATATAGATTTTGACAGTTTCGTATTTTTTTTATTTCGAGGAACCCCCTGATATTCCTAGTTTTTTATGTATATTCATGCGCGAACATCTTTTTTACCGTAGGTATTCAAAATGGGTGCCAAAAGAACAGCTGTTTTAAGGCCACAACCTTTTATTGAGATTTTTTGAAGTACCAAGTGGTTATAAATGCCATAAATTAAATTTAAAGCTTTATTTTCCACTAAGAATGATTTTCAAAACTAATAGTAATTTATTTTCAATTAGATCGTAAAATCTACCACAATTTTAAAGACGTTATACCACTGCGCATAAAAGTTACGCGCATTAATGTTTCTTTTTTTTATATTAGGAAATATGCCAAAACGTATTTCAATTCGTCACTTAAAAAGGAAATTATACAGTTCTAGAAACGCGCTTAGCAAAATATAGAAATGCACTTTTACGCATGTTAAATATAAATGCCTCCTATTAATATTAGCTATAACAATATTGATTTTAATGTTGAATCATTTGAGAATAAGTGTGCTTACGTTAAGAACAAATACTATTATTGTTTATTAAAATTGGCATGGATTTTATGATAAGTAGCTGTTTAAAAAGCGATTTAAAATTTATTTTCTACTATGTGCATTTTATGTTTACATTTTCATGAGATTAAAAAGCTGGTTTTATGTAAGACTTTGAAATGGAACCGAGAAAGGAGGTTCCATAGTTCAGAGGATTTAAGTTTTATGGAGAAAATTACACTTAAAAAAACCGCATCAACTACTTAATTACTTAGTATTTTTTTTACTGTCTCCTGAAAATTTTGCCTAGATTCTAACATTCGAAAAGTTTTTCGAGCATTATCTAAATACTAATTTTTTTTTCTGCGCAGACTTTTGACAACATGTTGTATGAATATACGCGAGAAACAAAACGATCAATTTTCGAGTAAACAATTAACTTATGCGTGATTTTTAGGATTTTTCCTTATTTTTAAATATTTTTTTTGTTAGCTACTTAATTTTTTTTTAACTAATGCGAACCTAATACTTTTTATTGGAGTTGCTACCTACGTGTGTGATTTGTGTAGCGACGATTTCACAGCTCTGTGTAGTGTGCGGCTACGCGGCCGCCTGTCACACCGTCAGCCGCGAATCCATCATCGGAGAGGGCAGGAGTGATCTGAAAACATATAAGTATTAAATTAATTCTACTTTCTATATGAATTACGGCACGTAATATGGGTACCTTCTAATATTACATATATTATAACAATATTATATAAATAACAATACTCAAGTCAATAGTGAATAGGAAACTTCTAGGCAAGCGCGCTCCATCTTAGGATGCATCAGCACTTGCTAGCAGGTCTGATTGCAGCCAAGCGCTAGCCTAGAAATTAAAAAAAAATGTTGCATACCCACAGAGTGGAATGTAGTTGAGTCCATTAATAAAAAACCTAATTTGGTCAGAATTGTTATTACACCATTTTGTTCACCAGCTCCTCAATTATTCTCAGCTTTATTTACTTTGAACAAAACACGGTCGAAACTAAAAGCTGTCGTCGTTATACCCAAGGAAATAAAGCTTAAATTAAAATAGATGCTGCACTTTGGACACGGTAATAATATTATGTATACAGATAATATTACCGTGCTTTGGATCTACTCCACTCTACAGATATATGCTGTGGCTAAGAGTAAAAGTCGCAAATCTGATGCGGCAATGGATTGGGCATATAGAAGTAAAATACAAAGATTTTTTATTCAAATAAACTTTTAAAAGTCTGAATCGCCAAACACATATTCCGCTAAAGAACTAATTTCTTGCTGGCGAATCTTTGTAAAGAGCAACCGCCAAGTTTTTTTTTGGTTCCTATCTGTAGGAAGGGCATTCCGAACCCGTGGTAGATACGTTTGACGATTCAGAAGCACTTAAAGATTTGAATACAAAATTTTCCCTTCCCTTCTATTGTAAAGGAATTCTCACCCGCACTCCAAAGCGTCCAAATTCCTCGCAGTAGGGTTCCCTTGACTACTTGCATTCAGGTTGGAATGCATAGATTCCGTCCGCGAGCCCATATTTCGCTGCCTGCACATGTACGGAGTGACCGCAGGGGACGGCGTGTTTTGCTTCTGAAATAAGAAAACATTTTATAGAAATTGAAAATGTGGAATGCCCTCTTATTCATAAAAATGTTAAAACGCTCTAAAACTTCCGATATAATGTGTCATTTTAACCCCCGACCCAAAAAGAGGGGTGTTATAAGTTTGACGTGTGTATCTATGTCTGTGGCATCGTAGCTCCTAAACTAATGAACCGATTTTAATTTAGGTTTTTGGTTTGAAAAGTGGCTTGATCGAGAGTGTTCTTAGCTATAATTCAAGAAAATCGGTTCAGCCGTTTGAAAGTTATCACCTCTTTTCTAGTTACCGTAACCTTCACTTGTCGGAGGTGTAATAAATTTTTAATTTACACTTGTGTATTACCCTATTCAAGTGCTAACAGACTCAGTGTGGCATTTCCTGCTAACTTGACTCACTACTTGGATAAGGGTAATAGCACAAGAGAAGTTTGTGCTACTTATCTATTCTCAATGTGATGTACATAGCATATCCCTGTTTTTGTGTATTGGTAAGAGACGATTGGGGTAAGTAACTAACTACACATTAGTTATTCAGAAGTTTATAGAACTTTTTAATATTTATAAATAAGAGGAATGAAAATGAAAATAGATTTATTTATTCGGTTTATACTTGACTACTCAATACATGTATTTTTCTATGCAATTATATTATTTACACTAATGAATCTAATGATGGTGTTTGGTGGCGGACAAGTGTTAAACAAACTTACTCTAAATCTTATCAAATATGGTATCTATGTCGCTGTAAAGATACTTTATCAAATATTCAAAAATTAATCATGTAGGTAAGGAGATTATTTTGTTTCTAATGGACAATACTGGGTCTAAAATTTGATAACAACTTCTTGCCGTATATTTACCTACTATAATTGGGTAGATGCTATGGTTTTTACATGTTTGTGGTATCGCTATTGAACTTGATCGGAAATCTAAAGCCCGCTTTACACATTCGCCGAAACTTTTGGCCCAATGTCTGAACAGTGGGAGAAAGTGTGATACAAATCGAGAATGCTCACCACACAGTAGAGTCGACTACTAAACTTATGTCTCATCAAATATATGAAGCGAGCTTTATGATTATAAGATAGATACACATACCTTTCACTAAATGAAACAATGCATTTAAACACTCATAATAACAAATGCTATTACAAAAGGGCGTTTTTCTTTTTATCTGTCATTTAAACAATTTATTGATCTATAACAACATTAAGGACACATTATTTCAATTCTAGTTATGCCAACAATTTTTTATCAAAAGGTAATTTTCATACTATAAGGTCGAGTCTATTACAGAAAATTGCTCATCAAAATTCAATAGCATCGATCAAAAAGCCAATCGCATGAAAGGGCATAGTAAATTACAAAAAATGATACCATATCTAAAATTCCCTTTAGAAATTGGCTTATAAAGTTATAAGGTAAATTGTCTATGTAAATATATTTGTCTATGTAATAGCAACAATTATCACAGATAATAAAAGGCTTCCTAATATCACAAAGTACCTAATCAAATAATAAAGGAAGGGCGATAAGGAATACAAAATTATCATATTAAAACCGGTATATAAAGATATCAAGTGAAGTAAAGAATATCAAGAGCGAAATCAAGTGGCAATAAGTGTATTTAAATAATAAGGAAATAAATTGCAGTTCTTGAATGGAACTGATAAGAATTCTTTTTAATTTATCGTTCATTATTCTTCCTTACCCCTGGCCTAAGGCCGTGCCTTAGTGGCGTAGTCGAATACAATACCAATAAAAAAATGTGTCAATAGGTACATACATAGAGACCACACCCTTGATATTTGCAGACAAGTCGCCTTTACAGTAGCAGCTGCTGTGGTTGTACTTAGTCATCTATAATGGGTTGTGTACCCCAATGACTGATCCACAACTTATCAAAATATTTGGATCGGTCAGTTCAAAAACTGCATCCAGGTTTTATCAAACATACTATTTATTCTGTGAATGCTTCTTTAAAGTTAGATTACCTACAAAACCATGCAAGTCAGAAAATTTCTTATAAAGTTCAAATACCCAAAAAAAAGTTATTAAGTCCAAAAACGTTCTTTGAAATACTTTTTGCTTGTGAATGTAACAGTTTTCATTATTTTTTTGTTTTTTGAAAATTCTAAGTGGTTTTTGAAATAACCGATCATATTAAACCGATCATATGTTCTGTCGACTTCGGCCGGTCTTCCTATAATCCCGCAAGATTTATATCTAGCTGTTGTCCCTGTAATCTGAATCATCAAAAGTGTTTCTGTAGGCTGCGACAATACTTTAGTAGGTACAAGAGTCAGGATTGGAACACAGTTCGGCTCTCTTTTGACATAAAGCTATTAAGGCGGCGGTATATACCAGGTATAATTTCAAATCTAGAGATGGCGATACACATTGTATCGGCATCTCTCTTAGACGCCCCTGAACCGGTTGCGAATCGCCACAGTGTAGATTAATCAGTATCGCATCGCTTCTGCATTTTAATAATCTATGTACTTTACTGCAGTATTTACATATAACATCAGAATCGACTGCATTCGACTTCGCTAAGTTCATGTTCACACGTGTTAAGATTGCATGTACATAAAATTATTTTTACAAGTAAAATGCTGTTTTATATACTTTTTAATCCACACTGATGCCACTTGGCATTAAATAGTAAACAGTGAACAGTGTTCCCTAGTTACTGATTAAAAGATTTGAATATTATTTACAATCAATAGTTTAAATACTTTTATTGCTTTGTATACTTACGTAACAAGAAATAGCTGATGCCTATTGCTTTAGTTTAGATTCATCTCTTTACAATCATAATATTAGGTATCTTTTACAACCTGCTTGTTTTACGTATGTGTGTGTATAGGGGGTTACTTCAGATTAAAATGGACTTAAATATCCTTGATTTAAGGTCACTAATTCAATATCACCGATTTTACTTTTTGGTTCGGTTATACCTAAATTACTTAGCACCGAAATCCATACTTCCATACTAATCCATACTAATATTATAAATGCGAACATGTGTTTGTCTGTCTGTCTGCTACCTTTTCACGGCCGAACAAACCGATTCTGATGAAATTTGGTACAGGATTAGCTTATATCCCATGGACGGACATAGGCTACTTTTTATCCCGGAAAATCAAAGAGTTCCCACGGGATTCGTAAAAACCCATGCGCTAAATCGATTTGTGTGAAATTCGGTACTGAGGTAGCTTGCATCCCTGTTATTGACAAAGCAACTTTTTATCTCAGAAAATCAAACAGTTCCCACGGGATCTTTAAAAACCTAAATACACGCGGATGAAGTCGCGGGCATCCTCTAGTTATCTATCAAAGTTTCTATTTATTTCATTTCGATATTTATCGGGGTTGTAAAATGCTATTGTTTTATACATCGATATAATAAATAAATGTTCACGCGTTAGGTGTGCAAAAACAGCTGATAAGGATTCGTTCAACCGGTTCACCGGTTTGAATGTTTCCGTTCACACCACTAGCTGTAGATGTATGGACTAAATTGAGCTTTAAAACAAGGCTGTTAAGGTCCAATACCATTCTATCAACGTTGTAAAAACTCGTACAATACATAACGATACCTAATGCTATAAAATATGCTCGAGACGAGCATAATCACTTACCTGCTAAAACCCGCAGTGAAACATTTTATCAAATTTCGTAGAATTAGATCGTAAAAACACAGTAACATCAGATTAAAATGAACCTAAATTACCTTAATTTAAGGTCCCAAATTCAATAACACCGATTTTAATTTTTGGTTCTGTCTGGATGGCTATACATGAATGGATTAACTTGAGCTATAAAACAAGGCTGCTAAGGTCTATTTCACGTTAACGTTCTCAATATAAACCTATCTGCCAGTTTTGACCATTAATGTGGTGACCATTAAACTTGGCCTTGAAAAAGATACTTCATAAGGATGAAAGATTATATATAGTACGGACAAGTCCAAGTTTCTTAAATTGTTACTAGTTGATAATAATAATACCATCATTCATATTTACTTACATCTTATAGGTAAATTTAATTCTATATCTTATTTTTATATGTCAACAACACTTTCCACAATCATCATGTACAAATCAAGTCCTAGAAGTAATGAGTAATTCAATGAAACTATAGTTAGCACCGATATCATACAAGTTACTATTTATTACATTTCGCTAATGATCGGGGTCGTAAAATCCTATTGTTATATATTACCAAAACATTCAAAGTAAAAAAATATTTTACAAGCTTTAGGGGTGCAAAACACTTGAAAGGGTATTATATGCACCTGCAGCCATAACAGGATAACATTATAAAATATTTCGTTTGTATAAAAAGCTGTTTTGTTTATAATCCTCGTTTTCGTTTATTTAATATGGTTACCTTACAAATCATATTATGCGCTCGAGAAGTCAACTACTGGACAAAGTCAACAATGAATTATAATATTTTATAGCTCTTTTGTTATTTTTAGATTCGGGCCATTGATTTACATTTAAAAAATTAAATTTGTAGTAATTATGTTCTCTAATTCAGAAGCTTTGAGCTACCCTCTTCAAGCCTACCCCGTAGGTAGGCTTGAAGACTGTCAAAAATAGTACTGCGACTTACTAATACAATGCAGAGTCTGAGCCTGGTGGTGATTTTGAAGTTTGAAAAGGTGCAATAGATTCTCTCTATAACTTAGACCCGTACTAAGACAGGATTTTGAGACATTGGATCTGGAATTGACCAAATTATCGTACAACAAAATTTCTCACGGACTAATGAAAGCTATGAACCAACGGATTCAGTAGTTAGATTTTATTAATTTTCTTACATTTCGATTCAAAACAATAAAATCAGTCAGAAAAATAGATACACTAATTTGACATTCCAAAACGAAGTAACTCTCATCTTAATAACAATTTGATGTATACTTTAAATGTAACTGCATAAGGTAAGTTTTACAACAAATATTTTAACACCGATATTTCAGTGTTAGTCTAAGTGAGTGAGAACACAAAAGCCATTAAGATCCTTTGTATCGACAAAGGCAAACACAATAGGATCTTTTATTTCTTGTAAATTGGACTAGCTTTATGACAAAAAGTAGGTATGAAATTTTGCTTTGCACATGTTCAACTTTTGGCTGAGATAATAAAGTCTAAGTTGAAGGATATTGAATAAGATACATACTTATTTTTGTATCTATAAAACATTTACGACACCACAATTTTTGGTCAAACTTATTATTGACTTATAACACTTAGTGACGTATATACATATCAAACCGGCCAAGTGCGAGTCAGACTCGCGCACCAAGGGTTCTGTACTAGGGTATTTTTTCCGACATTTTGCACGATAAATCAAAAACTATTATGCTTAAAAATAAATAAATAAACTGTTTTAGAATATACAGGTAAAGCCCTTTTATATAATTCCCCACTTGATATAGTTATATTACTTTGAAAACTGAAACACATTTTTTTTGTGATGAAACCATAAATTCATGGTTTTTGCCAAATTTCATGATTTTAGGTCAACAGGAAATACCCTATAGGTTTTCTTGACATTCGGACATACAGACAGACATATAGACAACAAAGTGATCCTATAAGGGTTCTCTTTTTTCCTACGGAACCCTAATGAATGATATCATTGCATAGCAAGTAAAGAAAATATTAATTATAACACCTTGGATAATCTTGAAAACATTTGAGACTTGAAATTGGATGTTATTTTCATAATCATCATGACCATCATCATCATCATCATTATCTGCCTGGGATGTCTACTATTGGACATAGGCCTTCCCTAAAGAGCGCCACCCGGTCCTCAGCCTTCCTCATGCAGCCACTTTCCGCCAGCCACTTTATATCATCAGTCCAACGTGCTGGAGGGTATCCCACATTACACTTGCTTATACGTGGTCTCCACAGATAGACAGACATATAGAGAGATAGACAGATAGACAGACCACAAAGTGATCCTATAAGGGTTCCTTTTTCCTTTTGAGATACGGAACCCTAATTAATGATGTCATTGCATAGGATGTGAAGAAAATAATAATTATAAGCCTTTGGATAACCTTGGAAACATCTCGGACTTGAAAGCGGATGTAATTTTCATAATCATCATGATCATCATCATCATCATCATCATTATCAGCCTGTGGATGTGCACTGTTAGACATAGGCCTTCCCTAAAGAGCGCCACCACACCTGGTCTGTTTATTTTTATTTTCAAATTATAAGTCCTGGTCCATAGTGACCAAATATTAGTTTCACTACACTGCAATCTAATATTTATTGAAATCTTTTAAAACTTAAATTATTTTTCAATATAATAAATGCACAATATCAACTTATCTTAAAATCTAGAAAAATCCTAAATAAATATACTTTATAACCTAGTACTTAATTTACTACTCTATGGCATTCTTACGACATTCCACCAGACAAAATGCTTATGAAACCCGATACAGGTCTTACCGCGCTGAGGCGACGGGTATGACTGACAAGATAACGTAATTACGGCCCATAACACTCAACAATAGGGTCGAAAATTCTTTGTACTCGCTCTGTACGCGATTTGAAGAGAATAAGCGAGGAAAGCGTGAAATCAAATAATTTAGAATATAATATGAAATATAGCACTTACTGTGAAATGATCGGACCGAATTATTTATTTGATTGTTTTACACCTATGGTGAAAGTTACGTCTTTAAGAGCTTTGTCATTAAAGAGAAAAACACAAAAGTCTAAGGTTTTAGACCAAACTTCTGATTTTTTTTCTATCGAGGAAAGTTTGTCCAATCATGTTTTTATCGGACCAAATCCAAGGGGATATAATGAAAAATATTATATATTAATTTCAAATTTTTCGATCCATGCGTTCCTAACTTATTTCCATTTTAGTAAACTTTAGTATCGACGAAAACGGAGACTGCCGCGTTAAGTAAGCATTTTTTTATATTGGTAACAAAAAACAATACAACCTGACAATTTTGTAGTAATTAAATAGTAAACGTGTTTGTTTTTATCTTTATAGCGTGTTGATAATATCGAAACATTAATAACTAGATGATGTCCACGACTTCATTCGCGTGGATTTAAGGTTTTTAAAAATATGTAAGTGGGATATCTTAGATTTTGTGGGATAAAAATTTGTGAAATCTAACTTCGTCTTAATCGGTTAAACGGATGGATTGTGAATAGGTAACAGACACGACCACACATACTTTAGCATTATACTATTAGTATTGATAGATAGGTATCATAAAATCGATATGTTACCTATCACTTGTAAAGATATCTAAACGAATAAAAAAAGAATTATATTAATATTGATTGTGAAACCGTTGCAGATGGTCGTCACACGTTAGTACACGTAGGTATTCCCCTACCTAATAGCACAGAGTAAGGATGGTGGTATGTTTACCAACCAGAGCAGAGGTTCGACGAAGCCGTCTAGACAGAGCAGTTGTGCGATAAGAGACGATAGTAATGCCAGGCTATTAACCACGAGATCAAAGGCGTCGGTCTACTCTGTCTCCTTATATTGTGCTAATAGGTACTTTGGTAGCATTTCTTCACTTTAAGAATAGGTATAATTAGTCAGTGGCAGTGAGAGAATAACCAGGCCCTTGTCTAACGTTTCAAGTTGCGTAGTGACATACATAAACGGGAAGGACAGAAAACTTTTCTATCCATAGTATGTGACAGATTTACGCACAGTTTACGTTAACTTGGAAGGTTACATTAGATCCTCAGAGACTTAGTATCTTTACCTATGCCTAGTTAACCTCTGGTTTAGGCTATACCTATAGTTCACGTTAAATAGTGCTTAAATGTGACATTTATTGCCTCTCATTTAGTAAGGATATTTCTTATCACGTTATCTCATCCCTATCGGTTATACCTACTAAATGTCACAGATACGCACAGTCAAGGTTACCTCAACGAACTCTCCAAGCACTACGCACTAGAGTCTAGACGGTTATACAGTTAAAAAGCTAAATAGTTTTGTTTTTGTTTGGCATGTCCCGTCTAGTGCGTAGTACACAGAGGTCGTTGGATTGACTTCTTACAGTCTTTGTTTAAGAAGGGTAGAAAAATCATATTCAAAAGGCTGCCTTTTCCTGGGAGATTTGAGAAGATGAGTAGCAGAAATCTAAAGGGCTCAATCAGCGTAGCTATGAAAATACGGAATACCAAGGCATAACGCATATAATTGAGTAGGTTCCTTCGGTAGTGGAGTGGTACGGGAGGGGTGTGATGGCCTGAAGCGAGAACTCAGTGATTCGTCACCGCTCCCACATCGTTTCACTAGCGAGTACCGAAAGAGCCTTCTCAGTTATGCGCTATACCTACAGAAAACTATAGGGTATGCATACGTCCCTTGTTGTGCACCCTTGCATATCTCTGGAGCAAAGTTAGCCTGATTTTTAGGGTTCCGTACCAAAGGGTACCAATAGGGCTCTATTACTAAGCCTCCACTGTCCATCCGTCCATCTATCTGTCAATAGGTAGAGAGTTGAAATTTTCACAGAATGTGTATTGCCGCTATAACAACATATAATAAAAACTTCAAAACGGCCGCCATGAAAAAAAAAATCTTGTAGGATGGTACCCCAGGATAGGACCCCTTCGTGTGCGACTCCGACTCGCACTTGACCGATTGTATCTGATTTGAGGTCCTGTTTTGATTTATTAGTACTATTTCATTCTATTTAAATCATCGTGCAGAGAAATCAAAAGCATATACAAATATTTTACTATTTTTAATACATTTTATAAATAAGTAACAAAGTTTGGCACATTGAGGTATATTCAGATATTAATCGTGATTTGTACAGTCAACATTAAAACGCTTTAAACAACAATTTACAAAATATCACAAGTCTTTTTGTGTAAGTAATACAAAAACGACATCATTCTTCTAAAGTTCTAATAGCTAGGGAGCAAGTGGCAATATTATGGCAAGCAATATTATGACTTCATTCATCATTGTTGTACTATTTATATAGTAGATATTAATAGTAAGTTCTTAATATATTACACTTTTTAAACACTTTTAGGGCCCGTAGGAAGGAATAAGGAACCCTTATAGTTTCGTCGAGTCCGTATGTCCATCTTTAAGTCACAGCCATTTTATACTCGAAGACTACGGTAAAATTAGCTTTTATTTATTTTAATGGGGAGTTTTTAACCCCTAGATGATGCCAGCGACTTAGTTCGCGTGGATATGGGTTTTCAAAATCCTGCGGAAACTTTGCTTTTCCGGGATAAAAATAGCATATGTGTAAAATCAGGTTATAAGCTGTCTCCATTCCACTTCAGTCTAATTGGTTCAGTCATTATGGCGTCGGTAATATACATCCAAACTTTCACATCCTTATCTTACTACCCATATTAGAAATGCGAAAGTGTGTTTGTTTGTTTATTGGTTTGTCCGTCAATCACATCGCAATGGAGCAAAGGATTCGGAAATCGGAAAAGAGCAAAGGATGGCTTACTTAAAGACCTGAAGAGTGACATAGGCTACTTTTATCACAGAAAAACAAAGAGTTCCCACGGGATTTTTAAAGACGTAAATCCACGCAGACGAAGTCGCAGGCATCAAATTAGGATTTTAACATGACGATGAAGTCACCTAAGAATTAATACCACCAGGTCCCTAACTATTTTCATAAATTCTAAATCCCTCTCTACAATTGCACACAAAACTCTTCAATACACTGATTTATTCCTCGCTGCCCGAGGTACTCAGTTTGATGCTCACACTTGAAGAGCGTATTTCCTTGAAAAAGATTTATCGAACTCTTATCCTTTCTAAACTGTAAAACTGCAATGGAAAGAAAACACAATTTCTGCCAGATCTATTAGCTAAGCCATTAAACTCAACCCATTTTAAAATGGTTAAATTAATGTTGAGTTTTGCGAAAAACCAGTAATCTGTAGCCAATAAATCAGCAACAAAGTTACTTCTGCAGAGTCAATTTTTTGTATGATTATGAAATTCGAAAAAAGTTTGGACTGAGTTACTATATAAGTCCATAGCCAAGTAATAGTGGCGTTGAATTTTTATTCATTTGTTATGATTTATGAGGATGAGGACCAACACACTAAAAACACATTTTTTACATCCCAACTAAAACAAATATGCATGCACGCACCTATGATGGTTTGATTACATTGTTCGGTTAAGTCGTATGCAGCCACTGACTTATATGTAAATTATTATTCAACCGAATAATAAGTTACATAAGTGACACATAGCCAACCGGCTATGTTCGATCACTAGCAGTTTTCGGTCACTGACAAATGTAAACGAACTATATTCAATTTAACAAAACACACATATATAAACACAATCACACGGCATTACTGAAAGACACTAATCGGCGCATTTGTATAGACAAGCACAAAATAACAACTAGCTTTTTAATGGCTGTATCAGCAAAACCGAGATTGAATCGAATCGAGCACTTTGTTCCGAGCATAAACGTCACTGTCAAAAAATTCACACACATGGATATGAAACCTGAAATCACTCACTACGGTAACAAGTCTTAAGCTACGGTTTCCTAGGAATATTAAAAAAATAAAAAGGCGGCCATAAAGCTACGGAAGTGGTGATAGAACTTTTCACCTGTCATCACCGCTATTACTCCGTTCCACTGTCATAATATTATCGTTATGTGGCGGCACTGCTCTTCTAGGAAACCGAAGTTTATTTGTTTTTTTGAATCGCATATAGCAAGGTGCAATATAACATGCAACGTAACATTCTACACAATATCTCACAGGAGTCTAGATGAATCGCACGCTCGAATCGCGCATTTACCACGAACCACCTACGCGCATGTCTCCGCCAATCTACTATGGAGACGTGCGCCTTTTTGTTTTCGTCTGAAAATCGATAGTTCTGCGCACGACTTGCAATGCTCGCAGTATGAGCGACGAAAACACGGGTCGTGCGCCTAAGACATCTAGATTTCAGACTACGGGAATTTGTTATAACGCACGTTACCTTGCGGCAAAGTGTACGGCAAATTTTTGCATAGAAAGGTACATTGCATGTTAGATATTGCACTAGTACGTAAAAAATTGTAATGCAAGGAACTGTATGAAGATGTTTGCACCGCAAAGCTCCTGAGATTGCGCAGCGGCTGTATCGAGCTCTGTAGCACATCATCCTGAGGTACTATAGCGCCTTGAGTTCTGGCTTCTCAAGTCTTCCATTTCATCTATCTTCAGTTAATGTATCCCATTCTGCTCAGGTATCCTTCAGAACATATTCCATTCGTTTATCGTTACCAGAATTGTCTCGTGAAAGGCGTTCCGGAATTTTGAGTTCTCCTCTTTTTCCAGACTTGGGATGGGCTACGATGTGATCAAAATGGCTAGGTCTTGAAAAATTACACAAACTCGACGCAGACTCCCACTCCGACTCGACTCACAGTAAAGTATGGAAATGTGAGCTTTAAATTGTATTCTTCATGGTAGAATTTTTAATGTTGAAGTGTAATTGAGGTGAACCACGCGTGGTCCACTCACAATGAGCGGACATTCAGACTTCTTTCAATTAAATTTTAGAAATTACGCCCGTAAAGATCACGATATAAAGCTTACATTTCCATTTTTTACTGCGAATCGAGTTGGACTGGAGTCGGCGTCGAGTCTGTTTCATGTACGAAGACCTAAAGACAGACGCATTTAGCACAACACATGCAAACTTCTTGAAATATGACGTGCTATTAAAGTTCCTTGCATTACAATTCGTAAACGCGTTTAAAATGCCTACTTGCCGGGCAGTTTCCCTCGCGCATTGTATGGTGGAGGGTTTGAGAGGGATGAGAGTGGTACGTACTTGTTGATTGGGCCCGCAGCACGTGGCGTTGTGGCAGAGGTCGTTGGGCGGACAGTGCAGCGCGCACGGCGCCTCGGCCGACGCACCACTTATTATCTGCCAAAAATAAGTTTCTTTGTCTACATCTTCTTTACTAGACTAGACTAAAAAACAGACTTGACAACTAGGTATTTAATAATAACAACCACTAGTTCTTAATAAGAGCGGGTATTTTTGTCGATTCAGTGATTGATTTACTAAACAATTCAAAACAAAAAGTTTGTTTGAATCTTTCTATTTTAAAGCGTACCTAAATGATTGTTGCGTTGGTAAAGCACTGTAAAGTTTGCATTTGAACTTTAAATCGGTGGAACTTTGGGTGTCCTAAAACCTTTAAGTAGTTTGTTGATTTAATAAAAAAAAATTTTGAGTATTTTGTAATTATTTGAATTCGTCCAACAATTTCAAATAATTACAAAACTTTACTAGAATATTTATTATTGTAAATACCTCATTTCCATCTAAAGGCAACTCCACAAACTCAGGTTGTATAGTTGTCGAATGAATTCCCTCGTTGTGGAAGAATTCTTTAACCTTTTCCGCTATCTTCATGTATTCCGATAAATTTCTACACCTGTAACAAATTCATTTGTTCTTTGAATATAATATTATTATACATACAATATGTACACATCACGGATACAAAGAAACAGCTTATTAATTTCAACTATAAAACAAAGATCTCTATTTGTAAACAAATAATATTATGTAAGCTAAGAATCATAATAATTAGAATCGCTATGTAGCCAAAATCCCAAAAATTTATCCTAAGACATGGCTAGTATGATGACCAGATTTTTTGAAGCATTTGCTAAATATGTGCGTGATAACAAAGACTAAAAATATAGAAATGTGTCAGAAATAGTCAGACTGAGTGAATTAGGAGAGGATAACAATAATGCATAAGTATAGTCGATTCCGAAAAAGCGGGATCAATCATTATTACAATCTCAATTGTTGTGACTGGTTGAGTAGATGGTATTTTTGTTGCAACAATGCATTTTAGCAAATAGCAACAACCATCAGAGGTGATAGCGATCGTCACACTGTGATGAACAAACTGATGTCAAACTACGATATGGCTCGTGCATCAATCATTACTACAATCTCGTTAATTGTGGATGACTAAAATTATTGTTTTCTCCCTGCAACGATGAATTCCAATGTATCTTCACACTGCATCGAAAACGATGCAGTGTGAAGATGCTAACGAAAAAAAATTCGCAGCACACAACCATGGCAAATCAGAAAAACTCTCATAAGTTCCTTAGATAAATTGCTTGTTGTTAATTTATGCATGATTCAAATCTTTCAAAACAAATGGCCATAACATCTTAGACAAAGACACATGATTCACTGTTATTGAAACATTTATGTAAGTACCTAGGTACATGTTTAAGTATAGGTAAGTCATCTGGTATAACATACTGATGTGTTTTAGCATTCATTGCCAATGTTATCAGAATGAAATCGCGATAAAAAAAGGTGATAACAGAATTCGTTTAACACTAATTAGCTCATTTGATGCGATTGCAGATGGCATTGCGCAAACAGTTGCTATTTATCAATCTGATAACTCAAATGGAAAGATATATCTACCGACCTATCATATGCACGTACCTAATCATAATTCATCTAATATTGAGTTAATCCTGGTTATTTGAAAACTGATAAAAGTTACTTTGTTGAACAATACTTTGTAATCGATTTGGGACTTAGCCTCAGCAGATTGAAGACAATTATTGTAAAAAAACTTGTTATAAGTACTTCTTAATTTTTCTTAAGAATCTGATTTCGCATTCTGTTGATAAATCGATTAGATTAATAAATAACGGTGTACATATTTTATCATAAGATTTCTCAATTCATGATTTTTGTATAACATTATAACATTGATTGCCGTGCATTACACACTAAGAGAAATGGGTTGGAAATATCTTTCTAAACTGATCTAATGTTTTTGACCCAGAAAAACGCAATCCTATTTCTATTTATCTTCAAAAATAACTGTACTTGTTTTTTGCATACATACATTTTATGAAATCGTTCAAAAAGAATGTTTATATTATTATGATCTTCCGCGATAAGTACTTAAAATTTATGTAGGTAAAGAAATTCAATCGAAGCAAGCCTTAATCTTCCACTTTGCAATGTTCAAATGAAATTAATTAATGTATTGAAACCGCACTTTCAACTGGAATTGATGACCCGTGGTAAGGTTTCACGTACTTGTAGTTATTACCAATAGGTCTAACCCCGCTAAATATTCAACCCTCATAACACTCTTATCTCAAGAAATCACAACTATCAATTTTATAGATGCAATATTCATATTCAGGTTATTAAAACAAAAACATAACACCTAATCATCAGCTTAAAAGCAGAGACAAAATTGCCGGCGCATGGTTCACTGACCTTCATACCGGGACAAAGACTCTTGGGCAGGCGCCAAAAGAAGCAATCCGAAATCTTTTTCAAAATACCTTGAATGTATTCTTCATACCGTTATAAATAAATAAAGACGAGTTCTTTATTGATATTCCTTTGATTTACAAGCTCAGTACAATCCAATTATAAATGAGGAACTCCTCAGTATACAGAGGCGTGCGAAGATTTTGATGTATCTACGAGAGGCAAAATGCGCCATAAATGGCGTTACTCGCGTCTTTCGGACGAGGAAATGGACGGAACGGCGTTCGTTTCTCCCATCAGTAATAGGACCTTACAAGAAGAGAGAAAAGGCATATTCTAGTCTGGCGTACTCCACCTAACGCTACATCATCACTCTTTGGTATGATTACAGTCAAGTGCATGCCTTTATAGTCAAAAGCAGCAGCCAACTAATTGGTAGACTTTTAAGGACCCACCCAACTACGGTTACAAAATTGCGTCGAGGATATACCGTGGATTTCTGATTCATTCCGAATTTATAATCACACTTTTATTATTTCATGGTGGTTGCATTCGACGGCTGATGCTTCAATTTTGAATGCTTCAATATTTAAAGTGATGGTCACAAACGTTGAATTAATGACTGACTTTATAATGATCATGCTAACACAGCTTGGATGACAGCTCTACATATATAACACGAATTGAACGAGAGCAAAAACATGCTCTATTTACCTTAGACTACTTTGATTCAAATTTTAAATCGGTATTTAATCATTAAAAATTAAAGAAATCGCATGTAATATACCTCATAGTGTTTTATACAATAATTAATCTATGCGGCTTTTTCAATGACAGACCGTCTGAAAAATATTGTCTGAGACAAAATATAAATAGCTCAACTACACAATACATTATTTCAACTATCGGTCATTCATACCAATAATTACATATACTTCAATACTTATTGCCTAATCAGATTAAAGCATTAAGCGTTAGGTACTCATATACTTAAATAACGAAATAACGCCGCGCGCCCTATGTTTAAAGATATTTGCATACCTTTAGCGATTAAAGATATAAATAATAATATTAATACGACACATAGTGCCGTCTAGTTATCAGGTCATATTATATAATATAGTTATCTCAGTATCATATCTTAAATTAGAGAATACAAGGCTAATTGTTTTCTAACATTGAATTAAGAGAGTTCATTTATTGTCTTTAATGGTTGTTGCACACAAAATCTCTAATAAACTAAATTGATATGAAAAAAAAACCGGCCAAGTGCGACTTAGACTCGCGCACCGAGGGTTCCGTAGTCGGGTATTTTTTTCGATATTTTACACGATAAATCAAAAACTGTAATGAATAAAAATAAATAAAAATCAATTTGAGAATATTATACAAGTAAAGCCGTTTCATAGCCGTTCCACTTGGTATCGTTATCTTACTTTGAAAATTGAAACACATTTACATATATTTTTTTTTCAATAATGTAACCATAAATTCACGGTTTTCAGATTTATTTCTTTACTTGTGTTATTAAACTTACCTACCTACCAAAGTTCATGATTCTTAGGTCAACGGAAAGTGCCTTATAGGTTTTCTTGACAGACACGACGGACGGACGGATGGACAGACAGACAGACAATGAAGTGGCCCTAGGGTTCCTTTTTTCTCTGGAGATATGGAATGTTAGAAGTCTAGAACAATACCTTATATGCGCGCTAGCGATGATCCTGTCACCCGCTAGCTGCCAAACGTGGAATTCGTGCACCGCAAGCACTCCATCCACCTTCTCTAAAAGACGCCTTTGTATCGCGTCCACCTGCGTACATAGCACATAGTTGCTCATTTACCATAAATATCATCATCTTAACCCTAGCCAGCCCTTCTTTTTCTCATAATAGCAGCAACAGAATTAAGGACGAATAGGACAGGCAGAAACATGATAGCGCCTAAAGATAGCCATCTTTCAGATAGAATACAAAGGTATTAGATAACAAAATATAGAGCGAAGGTAGGGAGGAGGTTTTTAGGCTGTGGGCCATTGGACAACATCCCCAATGTAGTCAGGCACTCCCGAAACACCGATGTATCCACGAGAATTTTCTTCCTCTCCAAAAGAAAAAATAAATACGTTTAAGTTTATGCAATAGTCCACAACGCTAACCAAAGTCGGATTGACAGATTTGCTATTGAACTTCCAGTCTTTCCATCACTTACAATCAGATGCTGTCTCAGTTAATACCAACCAATACAGAACTTTTTCAGGTCAACGTGTTCCATTTTATGCTTCCTCACCACTTATAACTAGCAGATTGCTTAAGGAATAGATCCTCTTACAAATGAAAAATATTAAATCTCAGAGCCGAAGATGGGACAGTAATAATCAAACGCCAAATAAAACAGAAACCGGTCAAGTGCGAGCCACACTCGCACACAAAGGGTTCCTTACCATCATACAAGCGATTTTAAAATTGGCCATTTTGGTTTTTATTATTTGTTGTTACACTGCAATTGAAATAAACACTGAAAATTTCAACTCTCAACCTATCATAATTCATTAGATACAGCCCGCTGACAGACAGACGGACAGCGGAGGCTTAGTAATAGGTTTCTATTGGACCCCTCTGGCCTAAAAACTGTTGGCAATCTCAATACGTCCATCATGTACAACAAAATTGGAGCAAGCAAATAAATACATATTTTATTTGCATTTCCCGCCATGCTTTAGGTGTACCTAGGTACTATATATAGTGCATGGATATTTAGCGACCTAAAGATTATTATGTTTGTAGGTACTGTTCGGATATCTCGTATTTGCCAATTGATAAAATAGTTAACAGTGCGGGACGCGAACCGCTATTGAGGATTTGACACATTTACGAATATAAACGCAATCCATACTAATATGTACTTTACGGACTGAGCTACTACGCTAAAAAAAGAATGCGCCTAATGCATGGTCTAAAACCCTCTTCGCATTATTGTCTTTCTAATGAAACCGGTTTGAGGCGTATCGGACGGTTTAAAAGTCTATAACGGTCGCTGCTAAGAACATTTTTTATGTTTTATATATTAGGATATTCTGTGCTAATATTATGAATGCGAAAGTATGTCTATCTGTTATCATTTCACGGTTCATCTGTTTAACTGATTTTGACGTTTGGTAGAGATAGTTTGTATGCCAGGGAGGAAGGCTACTTTTATCTCGGAAAATAAAGTTCCCACGGGATTTTTTCTCTATCTAATTTTTTTTAGTTTCGATTAGCTGGCCCCGCCCTGAATTGGCTTGGGTAGAAAGTCTTTCTTAAATGGGAGTTAGATAGGTAGGCACCACTTTTCTCTAGAAATCGTAGGAAATATGTATGTAGATTGTAGATATACCTAAAAGCTCAAATTTCTACACCCTGCGTCGATTTATGATAGCTATAGATTGATATGTCAGCCAATCAGTCAATAAACGGCTTATTTTGAGCTTGATGAAATATTTAATTTGGACTAAATTCACTAATATTTAAAGGAAAATAAATATGTTAAAATACTAGGCAAGCACACTGCGCGCGCGAGCATAATTTTGATCAGAGTAAATTGAACTTTAATTTCACTATATTAAAGTTCATTTTTGTGTGGAGTAAATTCTCCGCGACCAAAATCAATACACGCAAAATCGCGCCGAATTTTGTAGTAGGATTTTACCTAAGCGGTTGAGCTATTGAGGTAAAGTAATGAGTATAACGTACCTGTATATGCGTAGGAACAGTCTGCAACAGGATGAGGGCAGACTCCCTCAGTAGAGGCCACACTGATGCGAGGATGAGGATGACTAGAACTATACTGAGCGCGGGGTCGATATAGTATTTGTATTCCCAATCTGTCAGCCATACGACTAGCGCTGAACAGACCACTATTAGCGAACCTAGAACAAAGAATAAACCATTTAAAATAACTTGAAAATAGGAAAATTATGTCTGTCACAAACTAAGGAAGTTTGAAAAGTTATCACTATTAGGCGGGGCACTAATCTAGCTAAATGCGCGAAACTTTTCGCATCTCGTGTGCGCAGATATAGCGTTTTCAATGTCAAACTATAGAAAAGTCATAAAACGATTAGCCTAGGTGCCAAAAAAAAGCTTCTTTGAAACGTGGAATAAGGGAAATAAGATTTAAAGTAACCGTTTCTTGGAGTGTGCCGAATATGTTAAATGTTTTCAAATATTAGAGTTATGGGATGCTTAGTTTGACTATAATCTATCCACGGAGAGATGTTAGTATAGGCTCTCTCTGTTGCGTAATCCCATACAAATGACAAAGACAAAAAGTCAGTGGGCGTTAACCATTTTGGGTCACCAACTTTTTTCCGTGGATAGAGGAGTATACTATTTTCACTTTGGCTTACTCTTAGCAAAATTGGCCAATATTAAGTGTCATACTATCAAGAGTGATGTATTCTCAATTTATATTTCAAATATAATATCCAACAAATATAACAATAATATTCTAATTCATTACCACTTCATACAACTATCTGAGGAACAATTATCCATTACTCACTTGTTGCAAGGTTCACCACTTAGGTACATACTACATACCTAGCTGATTAAGGTCATTTCTTAACTGGACTGTATTGTTCATTCAAAATAACTTATTACATTATTGTTACTTGTTTATTGTACATAATACATACTATGCAATAATCGTTTAGTACTTTTTCTTTTTAATCCAAAATATTGTAATAAAACTAAGGTATAGCCTTATTTAATTTCAGCACAAGTCGTGTGAATCTATAGTTAACAAAACACCATTGCTAAGGGTTATATAGAAGCAGGTGTTACTTTGCGGAAGTCCATTATATTATACAAGGAACCAAAAGCTTAATATGCAACAATCCGCTGAAGCAGACAAATCTGTATGGCGCAACATGCAGCATGCGATATGCACCGCCCGCCCTCCCACTGCTAAACATGCAGGGAAAGCTAGCCACCAAGCAAGCAATACGCGCCACCACCACGCAGCACCACACAAATCCCAAAACCACTCGACGCGTGTCGTGAAAAAATGATTTGTAGGTCATAATATTTTTAACTTTGCAGTTATTTCTGCAGTAGATAAACGTGGTAATATACGTTTTTTCTTTATTTGCTCGCACTAAATCATAAAATCTTTTAGGCTCATAATATATGGGCCATACCTCTACTTGAATTTGTGTTATCTCATGAAATAAACGGCAAGCCTGTAAGTTACTTAACCTTGGTTATTTACCAATATCAGATAACTGAATGAAAATATGTTGGTAGTCCCCATTAACTAGGAGTAACAAAAATTAAAGGGGGAGATTACTTGATAAAACTTGATAACTACTTTATAGTTATAAGTTTCGGTTAGAAGTGATAAAAGAAAAATCAATGTGACTAATCTAAATGTATGATAAGGTTTATTGGAAAGTAGTACAAGGTTGATGTTCGCACGTTTGTTATTAGTTATTACCTACCACAAAATAATGTCAATGGCGACGCCCGTCCGTCGGTTATCGAACCGAGGCTACTGGGATACGACTTTTTTAGCACCACACTTTTGAACGCAAACACGTTTGCATGCGTGAATAGGAATAGACGGCCTTTCTGCAATTATAATGATCAACTAGGGTTGCCAGACGTCTAGCTTTTGCCGGATATATTTAGCTTTTTATGGTCGCTTCGCACCACGCGCCGCGGAGAAACGCGCCGCACGCAGCACCTGTAGAGCGAGCTAAGCTGTCTAGAGTATGCTGGTCGACGGATGCGGCAAGAGATGATGGGCCTGATTTATTGATTGTTGTTGGTTAGAACTGATTAATTATGTGATTGGTACATCCTAAAGATACAAAATAGCCTAACGCTGGCTATCAAAAATGATTTGTCAAAAGATTTTGCATTTAAGACAAAATGTCCGGCTAATCTAGCGCAGAATATTATACTTTAGGGCCTGCCAACCCTATTTTCAATGTGTTTAACTTTGGGTGTGAAATGTGCTGAGATTTTATCAGCGATCGTATTGATTTGTCATCACTGGGCATCTATGCTAAGTCGGGTTCCATGTTAAGTTTTCCGGTCCGGTCAATTTCACATTAAAATTCACTACAATTTCCGTCGTTAGACGAATTGAATTTTTGAATTGAATAGACGAATCCCAAAATTGTTGGTGTTCTAAAATAGTAACTTAAAACTGGTGATTTCTTCAGTTACAAGTCTAAATTAAAAATTTATAACACCCCCGACAAGTGAAGGTTACAGTAACTAGAAAAGAGCTGATAACTTTCAAACGGCTGAACAGATTTTCTTGGATTATAGCTAAGAACACTCTCGATCAAGCCACCTTTCAAACATAAAAACTAAATTTAAATCGGTTCATTACTTTAGGAGCTACGATGCCACAGACAGATACACAGATACACACGTCAAATTTATAACACCCCTCTTTTCGGGCCGAGGGTTAATAAAATGAGGCAGACTTATCTTAGTTCAAATAAGTGCTAGATTTATTTCATTTTAACTCTATCAAGTCAAAATAGATGCTCTATAGATCTAACACAAAACCTTCCATGTCGTACAATTTTATACAATGCAATGCCAGTTGCGTACAAGGAAAACTTGTGACAATAACTTTACTCGAAAAGATTGAAAAAATTAGTTAGGTAGGTACGTAGGAACTCTTTCGTTTGCACTTGGTAGTACGTGAAAAACGGATTAACATAAAACATCCATCAACGAATATTCATCAAGACCCCGCTGAGAGCGAAATAACACAATTTCACGGTAACACTTTACTATAAGCTTTACTCAGTACTCGTACTTGTTTACAAAACGCGAAATAGGTATTCCATAATAGGAATAGTAGAGAATACTTGGAAGTGTGAAAGGAAGGAGACATTATTGACCTTAAAGGAGTTCGTGGACTAATTCGTAGCCGTTTTCCGTAAGGAATCCGTAGGAACTCTTTGATTTTCCGGGATAAAAGTAGCCTATGTCCTTCTCCGGGATATAACAACTCTGTACCCATTAAATACGGTTTAACTTTTGGGCCGTAAAAAGCTAGGAGACAGACAGACAGAGACACTTTCGTACTTTTACCCGACTGCGGCAAAGCCAAAAGGAAGTGTTATGATTTTAGCAGTCTATATATGTATGTGTTTATGTATGTATGCATCCAGATTCTGCGTGTTCCATCATATCGCCTAAACTACTTGGCCGATTTTGATGAATGAGGTGTCAATCAATTTGTCGTAAAGGTCCGGGTGACGTGTGCTACATTTTTAACCGACTTCAAAAAAGGAGGAGGTTCTCAATTCGTCGGATTTTTTTAAAATAGAATATTAGTATGGATCACTTTTTAATCGACAGCAAATCGACTCACCCAGAGCATCAGACAATACATGAAGGAAGACACCCTTCATGTTCAGATTTCCAGGGTCAGCGTTGGCGCGCGGGGTTTGCTTGCTGGGTAACTTGTCTATCTTGGGCGGCACCATCTCATCGGTTTCCTCCTCCTCGGGGGTCGCGTGCCCTAGCGCCATGTCCGCGTTGCTGTTGACCAGCTCGGTGAGATGGCGCACGTTGGCCGGCGGCGGCACCCCGCCGTGGGTGTGTCCGTGACTGCTACCATGTTCTAAGGGTTAGTGTTAGATTAGTTTTATTATAAAGTGCACCTGTAATTGACAACCATACTGAAGTTATTTTGTAAATTTTATTGTCTTATCTGTATGGAGTTGTTGGTGAAATTAATGAATAAATAAATAAGGCTGTGCCTAATTCGAAAGTTTTTATTTGCAAGTAAAACAACGCTAGCATTAAGGTATTCAAAAAAGTGCAAGTTCTCAAATTACGTAACATATATCATCTTCCAATAATGCGAAACAAAATTAAAGAAACCCGTTTTGATTTCGGCGAAAATTCTGAAGGATGAACCCTTGTGAACCAAAAGTTTTGCTTTTATTTTCATTTCCGTATAAGTACTGTTGCTATACACGTAAAATCGTAGGCTTTCAATTAGTAGAATAAGTGGGGAGAAACTTAGCAGTTGCTGTTTTCAAAAGGAAAAAAATAACAGAATTGCAGAATCATGGAAAAGGCAAAAATTATAAAACCGTTCTGGACATACATGTTTTAATTAAAATTAATAAAATCATTTGTAAAATATTAATTATCATCAAATAGTTAAATAATTAGTTAAAATAATAAATAATAATTATATAATTAAAATTAATAAATTAAATTATTATTAATAGAATTACGGGCGTTCTCACAAGCGATACGAAAAATATAATTGACCAAGTTCAAACAGACCATATTAATAACAAATTAGATCAATTTCGTTAACAATTAACCGCGATATCATGTAGGTATAAGATAATAATTTATATTTTGTAATAGCATCGCCTAACACTAAATTATTATCTAGACAAGGTCCTTACACGTAGAATTGGTTTTTTGCATATATTCGAACTAACAACTTTGGCGATGGCAGGGGTGTCTACACAGACGCGCATTGGTTCGTCAGTCAACCTGATTTGTACCTGTCAGACAGACACCCCCACATTGACTTTACGTCACATATCGTATGCGCAAGAACAATTTCAGTTAGAGACCCGAAAAATACGCGCGTCCCTTCGACTGATAAAATTATCTTATGAGAGAGAGGCAGTTATTCAATTTTAAGCCGCAGCACTGTGCGAGCTCAATAGCATTTTATTGTATCGTAACAAGAGTCACTATTTATTTAAATGGCTTTAGGGATTAATCCTTCTGTACCTGAAAGGCAACTTCCTGTGGTATTAGAACATTCTTGCTGAATAACTGTCACATTCAGGACGGAAAAGAAAGAAATTACAGTAAATTTTTAACTCACCATGGAACAAGAACAGTCCGACGATGTTTAGTACCAATCCAAGCGTGCCCACAGCTACTAATAACTTGGCGTTGTGTATGATCTCGATCTTAATGAACCTCTGCACAGCTTCCACTGTTATACTGAAGCATAAAGCTACTAGGAAGACTGCGTTCACGAGGGCGCCTAGTACTTCGGCGCGCGCCCAGCCGAATGTGTTCTTTGACCATTTCTTTGGTGACATCTAGGAGAAGGAAAGTAACTAAATAAATACCAGTTTTAAGAAACTTTATGACTTCACTAGATGACTTCGTCCGCGTGGATATAGGTTTTTTGATACTGCTAAAACTCTTCGATTTTTAGGATTCCGTATCTCAAAAGGAAAACCGGAACCCTTATAGGATCACTTTGTTGTCTGTCTGTCTGTCCGTCGTGTCTGTCAAGAAACCTATAGGGTACTTCCCGTTGACATAGAATCATGAAATTTGGCAGGTAGGTAGGTCTTATAGCACAAGTACAGGAATAAATCTGAAAACCGCGAATTTGTGGTTACATCATTTAAAAATAAAAATAAAACGTGTTTCAATTTTCAGAGTAAGATAACTACACCAAGTGGGGTATCATATGAAAGGGCTTTACCTGTACATTCTAAAACAGATTTTTATTTATTTTTATGTATAATAGTTTTTGATTTATCGTGCAAAATGTTGGAAAAAATACCTGAGTACGGAACCCTCAGTGCCCGAGTCTGACTCGAATATGGCCGGTTTTTTGGGTATAAAAATTAGAAGTAGTAAGTAGTTCCAGTAGTATTTTTGTCTTTAAAAGTAACAAACATACACACACATACAATCACCTTTATAATATTGGTGTGATAAGTGAGCAGTGATGATAGCCTAGTGGGTCAGACGTCGGTCTCCTTTTCGGGAAGTCGGCGGTTGGATCATGCACACAACTCTAACTTTTCGGAGTTGGTTGGTATGTTCATATATAGTTCATGCTATAGCATGTAGCAATAAAAAATAAACATTGCTAGTTAAAAATAGGTAGTTTACCTTTCCTCGCGGATTCATTAGCTAAATACGTATAACAGCTGAACTGAACCTTTCAATATAATCTTTTGATTTAAAAGATAGAGATTTATCGTGCAAAATGTTGAATAAATACCAGAGTATTAGTAGTACCAGTAACCCTCGGTGCGCGAGTCTGACTCGCACTTGGCCGGCTTTTCTAAGAATTACATCCAACAAAAGAATTGGTTTTGAACTTGAAGGTAATGAGGCAGGACTTTGACCATGAGACACAAATAATTACGTCACCAAATTAATCCCTTACAATTTGTATAAATATGAAAAAATAATACTAGATTTAAACGTGTCTATTGAATTTGGTTCGCGCCAAACGTGATATTTTGGTAGAGGTCAGTGGCAATTTATTTTTGTGTTTTGCGTCCAGTACCTATAACACATAATAACAAAGGCACGTGATTCCATAGGCCGGCAGTTTCTTATCGCAAGTGCAATTGCCCGCTTATAAACATTTGCGTAAGATATTTGAGGAAACGGACCAGCTTAAAACTAAGGAAGGATGTTTGCAAGTTTGGATGTATCTGGAGCTAAATAGATATATCTAATAGGTCTCTTGTAGGGACTTCCACACGCCACCGTCTTGCGCCGCCTGAATCCAGCGGCTCCCTGCTACTCGTTTTTCGAACTAATTTAAAAGCATGAATTAATCCTGGCTTGGCGACTTTGCTCATCTTTGCGTCGTATTCTTATTGCCGAGGGTCGTGACCCCTTTGCATTGATGACATAATGGTAGGAGTTCTCTTGGGATATTAATGCAGTGGCTTCCCAGATCCTTCTGCATACAACTCGACTAAGAAATCAAAATTTCGACTCTGCGGTGATAACTGGGACAGACAGTGTAACATGCTCTCCGAGACAGGAGGCAACGAAAAGCCCAAGTTCGGACCTCCACATTTGGTAACCCATCCAGTTACCAACTTGGGTTAGCGTTGCTTAATTAACAACCGATTGAATATGCATTGTCATAAGTAGGCGACGCGTCCCTCTAGACAACTTGGTTTTCCTTTTGCTCGAAGTACAGCAAATAAGACATTCAATACTAAGTATGTTTACTATTAGAAATCCCCTCTCAATTTTCCACCTTTGTAGATGTTTTTATTGAGTCATCATTAAAATACTGAATCAATCTTATACCTATTAATTTCTTAGAACGAAAACCGGAAGTCTGTCGATGACGTCATTTAGTAACAGATGACTGATTCATTGCATATGTATGTGTGATTTGTAAATAAGTCTACACAAAATAATGTACCTATTTACCTGAACCTATACCTATTGACAAAACCCTGATGCAATGTAGGTTATTTAGCAATATTACAAGGAAAATTAATCATCATCATCTCAACCCTTAAGACCCACTACTAAGTACAAGCCTTCTTTCTGGGTGAGAGTGTTTAAGCCATAATCTACCACGCTGGCCGAGTGTGGATTGGCAGACTTCACACATTTGAAAACATTATGACAAACACTCAGATACACAGGTTTCTCATATTTCCTTACTTTATGAGTAAAGCAAATGACTATAGTATACAACTCTGTATAGTTACAGGTGCATGCCCAGGATCAAATCCAGAACCCATAGGTTTTCTTCATTATAGGTACTAGACACATTAAATTTCCTTAAATGGCCCATTAAAACAGTTTTAAAGTCTTCCAGTTCAAGTATTTTCCACATGACTCTTTTGGTAAACGTCTATCAACAACAGTGATAGTAAATTATGAGAAAAAAAGGTTTTTACCTGGAAATGCAGCTAGGTTTTTAATTAAATAAGTAAACACAATTACCTTAACTGATAAGAATGCTATCACAAGTGCAGCTACATCACTCAACATGTGAAACGAGTCCGCAACAAGGGCCATAGAGTTAGTCACATAACCAACAATAAGTTCCACAAAAAAGAATGTCCCAGTCAGCCACAACATCGACAAAAGTCGACACTTCTTCCCAGAAAACTTTCCCATCTTAACTGCTGAAAGAAAACTTTAATTTAGTACATTCTTTTTGTACCTAATATTAAAAGCCTACAAATGTACAATAATATGAAATGTACACATAACTTATGTTATTTTTGTTAATAAAAAAGCAATTACAAATATAAATATTTTTTATACAATCTGTGAGCTTTACCTATCTGGAGTTTTTTAATATCTTTGACACACAAAGGTATTGTTTCAAGTGAATGACATGTAAGATAGTATTTTCTTCATTTCCCAAAAATCTCATACTAATAAGATTAGGTTATAGAGGTAAACGATACTATAAGCAAATTACATTAAGTAGGTATAGAGCATAGTATATTCATGCTGATAGTGTGGTTTGATAAGAAAACTTGCAATGCCTATAAACATCAATAATTGTACTAATTTTTGTAATTTTTAGGTTTTTTATTGCATCATTATATTCTTTATCATTAAAGAATGAAAATAGTAGGTAGTATTAGCGTATTATTACTACAAGTATGTGCTAACTCAAATATTAAGGCCTTGTTAATCTTGGCAAGCAAGTCTTGCTTATAACTTTGTAACAAAAACGTCATGAATCATAGTTCACTTACCTTAATTTTATGAAACAGTCGAAACAGAAAAGCGTGTATCAGCAAGTTGAACCCATTACAACTTCGTTTGTCAATAGATGCACAAAATGTGCATTATCATTTGACGAAAATGTGTTTCTTCTTCAATATCGATTCGATGTACTATCTAAGCGAAAACATAGAACACCTTCAATACGGAGAAAGGTAAACATCTAAACCTCGTGTGCGATTTGAAAACAAATCCCTTCTTCTATGCTTGGACGAATTTTCTCATAAAACAATCCAATTAGAAAAAGTTTCGTGAAAGCTGGCTGATCGACGTTCACAATATTTGTTGTAATAATCTATTTTCTATTAAAATTTTAATGAAAAGATTACGTCCTTTACAAGGATGATTATAAATTCACTAATATTCGATTGATTTTAAAAATTACACTCAAAATTCAGTATTCGATCGACAGCCCGTCTGATTTCTGAAAAGACTAATAAATAATCTGTCATGATCTGTCAAGGAAACTCAAGTGTCAACCATGGTGTCACTCAGTGTCACTGGTCTATGACGTCAACTCAATAAAAGAAGAGTCTTTGTATAACTAGCTTTACAGCTCTGGGTTCTTGTTCGTTTGAGAAATTGTCAGACAGTCAAAGTCTTTATACCAATGATTTCATACACTAATAATGCTTCTATTCAATTCCATTACGTAACAGCCTATAGGTAGGTAGGTATAATAGGTACTTTAAGACTGAAGGAATTTCTTGCTTCTTAAAATAAACAAAACCCATCGTTAAGAAGGTTCAAAAAAGCTTAGACCCAGAGCTGTAAAGCCAGTTGGAAAAAAAAGAAGTTTATTTGACAAATGTCAAATGGCAATGTCCGCCAATGTCCGCTGTCCAGGGAATGTCAATACGACAATATTCAATTTCAATTTATCAATTTTATTTATGCTATGCTATGCACTAGGAAACTGTATTTTACTTTTTTTAATTAATTAGAATATTTTACAAAAATTACAAGTTTACTTATGTATTAGATTTCAACTTCTATCATCTGAAATTCGTACACATTAATCACTACGTGAAATAAATACAATATCAGTTTACTATGTGGCAAAGGTTTTTGACTCTGAAGAAGGTAGACTTAAAAGTTTATTTAAGTTAAAGTGAAGATGATCACAAGAAGTATTTTTGGAAATAGCGTGGAACTATTTCGGTTCGTGCTACAAACCGCTTGTATAACTCACTGCACTTGGGAATTTATTGGAGATTTTGTGATGGTAAATACTTATGCCTTAACCTAATCTAGACTTATATTTATTTTATATAGTAGAACAAAGAATATATTCAACTGATCTGTTAAATTTGAAATCCTAAACTCTATTCCTTAAATGGGAAAGTATTGGTAACCTGCCTGCTATAAAATTAAAATGAGTTTACTAATCCATACTTGGCTAATAGCAGTCTATAGTCATACCTTTTATTTACATCATAAACATTATAAATTTTGAAGTACATTTCAGATATAGTCCGGCTGCATATTACTAGAATGTCTGGTATTTAATTGTTTTTTGTCACACGATAATTGTCTGTCAGAAAACTTTCTTTAGCACTCACTCTATGAACATCAAAAGCGGATATCAAATCTGGTATAAACCTGCTGTCTGATCATTTGATCTAGTATCATCTAAATGTATAAGTTGAGTGTTTTCAGGTGCATATCAATATTCTTTCTAATAGAAAATATCTGATAATATGCAGCTGGACTTGGCTCTGTTGACATTGGCAATGAATCAAAGCGGATTTCTTAAATTTTAACCTGTACTTATCTCTGCCATGTGAAGCACTTACTATATGTGAATTTTTTTACATAACAAATTAGTGGTTTACATGTTTGATGTATTGGTCAATATGGTATGTAAACTCTTAAAAATTAGTTTCGATTTTATGCTAATGTCAATCAACCTAATATAACAATAAGAGTAACTTCAAGTTAAGAGTGAATAGGCAACTTTTAGGCAAGCACTCTCCATCTTAGGCTGCATCTGCCAGCTGATCTGACCCTTTGATCCAGCTAGCATCAAGGTCTGCCAAGGATGCTAGCGGTATTTCTGCATGCATAGGCCTGGGTTAAATAAATAATGTACAAATTTTTTTCAGTGTTCTGGCCCTTCAATGGAACCTACACTTCAAACCAACAACATCCTTCTAACAGAGCACATGTCTCCACGTTTTCAACGGTTGTGTAAAGGTGACATAGTAATAGCCAAGTGTCCAAGGAACCCAAAGCAGTATGTATGTAAAAGAATTACAGCATTGCCTGGGGACAAAGTCAGAGGCCACTTTCCTGGACGGAGCCAAGTTGTGCCTAGAGGACATGTTTGGTTGGAAGGAGACAATTCAAATAACTCTGCAGATTCTAGAGTCTATGGTCCAGTACCACAAGGTCTGATAAGGAGTCGAGTTGTATGCAGAATATGGCCTTTAAATAAAATTAGCTCTTTATCTGAATAGAACAGTACTTAATTACTATGTACAGGTTTGTAAATATATTTTAGTAGTACCTTAGTTATGCTGAAGTAATACTTTAAATGAATTGTTGAATTGTCTTTAGTTTATTGAAATAAAAATGCTGTTAATAAATCATATAAAAACTTTTTATTTATTACTCAAGATTACATAAATTTGTGTAGAAGATTAGGTACTAAAGATTTTTCAACTAGTATATATTTAGTCTATTTCCTTCAAATATATACTGAGTGAGTATTGAAGTCAGTATCACTTTTCATTATTAATTAGATTGAGGATTGATTTCAACAGTTGTTATAGACTCTGGTTCCACTGTTAGGTCTATGTGATTTTGTAAAGATATTGACAGTCTGACATTCATTGCATGATCATTTCTGGAAAAAAAAGGATAAGTACATATAATACATTACTGATATTATTACATGCAATCAGCTTTAAATTAACTAGTTGGACTTGTCGAATTATTGAAGTTTAAGATTGTTGTTAATTGGTTTTGAATAAAATATTCATAATACTGAAATAACAACACCCTACCTCAGAATACAACCAATACTAATACAAGAAATAATTTTCGCGAAATAAAATTAGAATTTACTAACTGATGTGCTCTGCTTTGCTCGGATGAAAGTTTATATATCTATGTATAAGGATATAATTTATACCCTTTGTATACCTGCTAATTTATACCTACTGGATAAAATAGCATTTAGGTGAGAGAATTAATATTAAAATTGTTTCAGTAGTTTTAGAGTTTATCAATTACATACAAACAAACAAATCTTTCCTCTTCATAATATAGGTATTATATAATACACTTTATTAGGTATAATAATATGTATATAAGTATAGATAAGAGCCTGCAAATCTTCAGATTTTATACATATTTCTAAAACTTACGTGTTGTGAAGTAATACAACAATATTTCCTTCTGGAGTCAGTACGGCAAGGTTTTCGACGTGTCCCAAACTACGTCGCAGCACTTGTATGCGTTTGGAACCTCTTGGCATGAACTTGGAAAAGTGACCCATTGCATAGAACATTGGCTGTTTGATGAATTCATCTTTCTCTCCATACACCAGGATAGGAGCGTCTACATAGTTGTGGGCCCAATTCGGACCACCTTTGTCATCCAGGCATAGATTCCAATCTATCCAGCCGATTACGAAATTGTTTATGTCCTTAAAGAAATAGATAAAAAATACTTTTTGTTTTTCAAAGTAGACACCTACTTGTCTTATACTTGTAACCTATAGTTGTAGTATGCATCATGAAGATTTAAAAGTGAGCCTGTATCCATCTATGCGCTTGCTGTGCCCTCCGCTCCTTATCGAAGCAACTATCTACTGTAGTTTTAAGTAATAACAAATTCCTTACGTCTAAGATGTGCCTCGTGTATCTGGCCGCTCGTTCCCAGGATCCTACTTTAACTCTCATTATATCCCAAGGCATTGGACCTATTTGAACAAAGATTGTTGTAAAAATAACTTCAAAATCGAAGAGGCTACAAACAAACTACAAAACTACCAAAGTTAGGCATTCAAAATTACCTTCACAAGCCTCTGTAGACAGGAGTAGTTTACCAGGATATCTCTCTTGAATACTGGAAAGAATCGATGCTGGTATGAAATTTCCATAGTAATGTATCGCAATTCCATCAATGTAATCGAGTGATTTTGGTGCTGCTCTTATCATCTGCAATTTTTAACTAAAATTAACTTTTCTACATTGCCGCGGAAAGCTTTTATCTGTCCTACAAATATGTACCTATATAAATTGGTGTCCCTTATCGAGTACTATAGTAGAGGGTATTCCATTGCCATAAATATTTTGTTTTAAACTAAATGTGTTTCTTGATTGATTTTTCAAACTTACCCCTTGGAGGTAAATATCTATGAGGTATCTTTGGTCGTCCACTGCAAATATTAAAGTGTCATTGAAACGAGAGTTTCTTAGAGTAGGTCCAAGATTATTTGCTACCCAGCGTCCCTAAAAATATCAAAACACAGTTGCATTGACTCAGTAATTTAGTCAGTTAAAGTAAAGACTCATTGGTGACGAAGCACTGATGAAAACTAAACTCCAAAGTTTAGAACATCGGCGTAAAGTTGCCAGTCTATCGGTATTCTACAGGATATATTTCGGAGAGTGTGCACAAGAACTCTTTGACCTGGTTCCTCCTTCACCTTTCTACCATCGTACTGCCAGGCATCGTCAAGGTCTGCATCCGTACGTAGTCGAAATTCCTCGAACACGTACGAAACGATTTGCTTCCTCTTTCCTAATTCGAACCGCTAGGATATGGAACGCCCTTCCAGCGTCAGTTTTCCCTTCCACCTATAATATGGGTACCTTCAAGTCAAGAGTGAATAGGCAACTTCTAGGCAAGCGCGCTCCATCTTAGGCTGCATCATCACTTGCTAGCAGGTCTGATTGCAGCCAAGCGCTAGTCTATATAATTTAAAAAAAAAAAAAAAGTAAAGTTTCCAAAAAGGAAACAACTTAAAACTAGAGTTGACACTACTTGAATAACAATTTGAAAATATTTGTATTTACTCGTAAGTGTAGCGTCGTACTTACCAAGTCCCCAGGGAACCACCCTACCGAATTGAAGTCGACAAAAGGAACGATTCCGTTTATTGGTTCATTTGTAGTTGTGAGAGACCAAATCTTAACGTTTGCTTTTTCGTATTCTTCCATAAACCTATAAGCATAGATTTTATGCTGGTTAATTAATTAATTTCAGACCGTGCGTAAATGTATCATAGTAAAAAAGGTATCTTATCTCTTTATCATTAACAGTGATTATGTTTTGTTATAAATTTTACCGTATATGATAATCAGCATAGCTCTGGTAGTATTCAGGTTTGACTTGTGCAAAGCCTGTGATGGCTTGGTTTGTTTTCATCCAAATTGGGGGTGACCATGTGCTCGCCGTTATCTTTATATCCGTTGTGGCTACTGCTTGAGCTCTTTTAATCAGTGGCAACTAGAACAAAATAGTGTGAGTTATTTAATCATCAAAATCCTAATGGATTTTATGGCTTGAACATTCATCATGACAAACAACCTTGTAATAGTAATCTTCGATGGTCAGAGAGAAATTAGAAAGGGCGGCATCGTTCCAGGGGTATTCATTGTAAGTGTACGGATGAGTTGAAAAGTCAGCACCGCCTATTGGTACACGGATCAAGTTGTATTCCAAGCCATCTTGCGCGAAATAGGAGCTAAAATAAAGCAATACGTATTATATTATTGTTGACTTTACCTAACTTGAATAGAGAAGCTAGATTAGCTAGTAGCTAGATTGTAATTTTGCCATGAATAGGTATTACTAGATAAAACTAGAGACAACGCTCTATAAATAAATAAATAAATATTTATAGACAAGAAGTATAACAGTCATTTTTAACCTCCGACCCAAAAAAAGGGGTGTTATAAGTTTGACGTGTGTATCTGCGTAGGTATCTGTCTGTGGCATCGTAGCTCCTAATGTAATGAACCGATTTTAATTTAGTTTTTTTTTTGTATTAAAGGTGGCTTGATCGCTCTTTATGAGTAGTATTGTATTCTATAATTCGACATGTAACATTTCAACGACTTCCCACGGGATTTTTAAAACCCTACATCCACGCGAATGAAGTCATGGGCATCGGCTAGTATTATTATAATTTACTTAAGTAGGTATACTTTACTTTATTAGAGGTGACTTACTTAATGAAATGATTTTGAGTTCTAAATGAGAGTTTGCGCCAATTCACACCTGCAGCGTCTGTTACAGAACCTCCGAAACCTTCAATAGTTTGAAATTGAACGTTACGGAACAGCCTGTATGAAGCATCGTCTAAATTTTTCGCTGAAAAAAAAATCACACTGGCATAATTAATAACAAAGAACCCCTCTGGGGATTTAAAAATTAATTATACTGAACTCTGTTAGACCTACGTTGAATATTCTCTGATATATTATCCTTGACGTAAGTTTCACTCTTTTTTTCTTCGTTTTTACTATAAGAGTCAGATTCTATAACTCCTCCGCCTTTTTCGAAACGTTTGCCAGCCTGGAAATATACAAAAAATGTATAAGTGAAACATTTAAATGTTACCTTTATTTATTTTAATCTACTTCTACTACCCTCATAGCCAGGGTCTGCAGTTTGTTGGCCTTAGCCTGTCCCAGGTATTGCCTCTAATTTTAAAAAAGATGAATTAATAAATTCTGAACTACCTAGGTATTAGAAAATCATAAATTAATACTTAAGGCCGATTCACACCAATTGCGTAAACCCCTAAAACACCGGGTTACGTATACGTCCACGCTTTACGCAAGCGGTGTGCCATGTTTCATACAGTTCCATTCTTTACAACGCAATGGTACGCGCTACGTCTACGCATACGCAGCTTGTGTGAACGAGCTATTGCATAAGCAAATTCAATGTGTCAAAGCTCTGAAGTAATGAGCACAAACTGATTTGCAACATCTACCTACATTTAGTTAGGTACCAGTTAAACCATGAGCAATCACAAGACAAGCGTTAAATTCGAAATTAATGCAATGTGGCTTGGTACTTTTTGGCATAACTGGGTCCAAAACATCTTAGGATCAATTTTTCTGTCTTTCTGCTGGTTTGGCGTTATCTAGGCATTTTAGCGGTCTCTAAGCTACCTTCAACCGTACTTTATTGGTTGCGAAAGTCAAAGGTTAAATTATAATTATGTCTAAAACCTATACGGATGTATTATAATCCTTTTATTCTATTACGATCTACGTGTGTGAGAAGTAGGTACTCACTCGTGTGCTGGTGTAAGTGACGTAGGTGCCAGGTTTAGGGGCATTCCGAGTAACAGTGTCGCAGTATGTGGCGTCGCACACACAAACTATCGACCGTCCGGCAATGCCCACATCACGGGCTCTACATGGCAAATCTGTAAAGCGATAAATGAATTCACTGACAGAAATTTTTACACCGACTATAACTCACAAATTAGTCGATACTAGAGCTAATTTCTTAAACTGGACCCTTTCTAGTAAAGATTTTTATATAAACCTATGAGGATGATACTGCCCTTGGCGCAATTAAAGTGCCATAAGCCTACGTTGTCGTATTAGTTCACAAATTGCGAAAAACCAAATTAAATTTGAATTTCGCGGGCAGACCCGTCGCATCCACCTTAAGTGACTTGACTCTTGCAGCTATGCAATGTACCTAAAGTACCTTAACTTGTATTTCAAAATGCCTAGTGTAACAGACGACTGGTTATAATAACTATACCTTCTTGAGTTTAGTGGTATGGGTTTAATATAGCAACTGGTTTGATTATTTCTAAATGTGTTAAAACAAACCGACTGAGGTACTTACCACATTTTGCAAAGAATAACGAAAATTGTAAAACAGCTATAACCAAGAAAATCCGTATGTTTTTATGACCTGGCATCTGAAAATTTCAATAAAATACCTAATAGTTAGGTGATTGCCTATGCGTAAACAATTATTTTTAAAATTTAAATTATGCCTGTGGCCTTTACCTTTGATATGAAATCTCCAAATATTCATAACCTACTGGTAAATGGTAAAAGTAACGAGCATGCGATTTATCTTTTGTATCTCATTATCTTTAATTGATTGCCAATTTTTAATCTGGGTGTCTTTGATTCGCCCCTTAATCCAGATAGTAAATAATAAAAGATCGATTAAAAATCCTTATATCATTATCTTTGTGTACAGTCGGTACACGATGGATACTAAAAGATGAGTAAGTATTATTTACTTAACTAATTTCACTTACCTTTTAAACTAATACTTAGCAAACTTAACAATTAAATAATTTTAACTTAACAATTAGGTAATTACACTTATTAAGAGGGCCGTCTCCGTCACTCGTTTCATACAATCGTAGTTCCAATTTCATTTGAATATTAAGCAACCAAAGTCCATGAAATTTTGCAGACATATTCTAGAAACTAATATCTATGTCTGTGGTTTTCCAGATTTCTGTTAAAATATTCGGTTTCAAAGTTACGCGGTCTTAAAAATTTACATACAAATCTTTGAGCCCCTGTAATTTTAAAACTACATATTTTTAGAAAAATCTAAACCACCACAGACACAGATATTAGTTTCTAGAATATGTCTGCAAAATTTCATGGACTTTGGTTGGTTAATATTCAAATAAAATTGGAACTACGGTTGTATGAAACGAGTGGAAACGAGTGACGGAGAGAGCCCTGTTAAAGTAATATTTTAGGTATTTAATGGATTTTTAGAAAGTTTATTGAAATAAGTTTAAAGATTATGATTAAAGACTAAACTTAGTAAAATCAGATGTAGGTAAGTAAATTAGAGATCAGAAAAAAACTCTACACGGTTGATATACTTACCTACTTACTATACTTGCACTTGTTTACAGGTTTGTCCATATGTTTTTTCCTTAAAAAATCTTACCTACTCTGTCTAAACACATATTATGTAACTAGCTGTGCCCGCGACTTCGTTCGCGTGGAATAGTGACTTTTCGGGGCGCGAGGCATGTAGTACGTACCTACTCTGTACGTTAAAAATGTTTGCCGTGATTATTTAAATTGACATAACTTTTTTATTTATGAACCGATTGACATGAAATAATCACTACTTAAATGTTAAGTGAAGCTTACTACAATAGGTATATTAGTGAAAACCGTATCTAAATCGAATAAGCCGTTTCTGATATTAGCGTGCACAAACACACAGACAAACAGACAAAAAAAAATTAATTACAATTTCGGGTTCGGCATCGATATAATAACAACCCCTGCTACTTTTTTTTATATATTTCCATTGTACAGGCACCACTTTTCTACAATTTTATTATATGTATAGATTCCCTTTCCCATTCTGCTAAGCGTACATCTTCTGCTAGCAGTATATAAGACGATACTCTTAAGAAACGAACCCAGTATTCTCTTTGGAAAAGTCTTCTCTTTTTCTTAATCATCAAACAAATTACAACAGAATGTAATCTCAGAACATTTTCTTCCATAGCGTGCGCTTAATGTATCTAGTCGTATCATTTATTCATAGGACTGTACTAAACCTAAAAACTTGAACCAAACATGATCAAATAATTATTATTTATTGAAATATGTATCTTGATTAATATGTATGTATCTAAATTGAATATTAATCAACTGATAAATAATAGTTCAAGTTAGATGTTATGGATGTTAGAAGGGATTAAATTTTTCAACTAACCGGCAATTGGAATATTATGTCGGTGACATATTCGTAAGGAGTGGGCGTACACAATAGTATATTTCATTACAAGTGCGGAAAGGCTGTCATTGCAAAGAGTTCCGACAAATGTCTACCCGAGCCGAGGCGTAGCTGAAGGCGAGGGTTGACAGTCGGAACGAGTTGCAATGACGGTACCGCACGTGTACTGAACGACTACTTTTAATACAGTTGCGAAAAAATGAAGCAATTTAATAAAATAATAAAAACACAATAAACTCAACTAACTTAATTTAATTTAATTCAAAACAACTTTATTGTTAATAGATATAAAAAACTAGGGTCGAAATTACTCATTTTAGGCAACCAACAACTAAACTCGCAAAGAAAATTTCTGAAAAATGGCGCCAACCGTAGAATTTTTTTTTTAAAACTGTTTTTTTTCTTCACCCATTCTGGTAGGCAAAGGGAAATATGCCCATACAGCCAAGTCTTCAGTAGAAGTTTTTTATTGATATGAAATGAAAATGAAATTTAATGAGATGAAATGAAATGAAACCTAACCAAACTCATTCAATCAAATCATTAAATCTGATATTGAAACAAATTAGTAGCTTCTTATTAGAAATACGTATTTGCATGAATCATAAAAACTTCTATGAATTTTTTAAGTAAAAACTTCATGGTTGGTTTTTCTTTTTAATATTTTGACAGTTGGGAAAGAAAAAGCACGAGTGCGGGAAAGGTAAAGAAAAAGCACGAGTATGTAATAGCCCACATCCCGAACGCTATACGTCCCTGCAATACGCCACTTTTTGAGCAACTGTATTAAAAACTTATTGTCCTGGTTTACACGCAGAACTAGTATGTGCCCGAGACTTCGTCGCGTGGACTACACTTTCCAACCCTTAGGGATTAAAGTTTCAAAAACCCTTTCTTAGCGGATGTCTACTAGCTAATCAGTAATCTGTCATAATACTTATTTATCTGTATGTATGCCTTTCAACCTGATCCGTCCAGTAGTTTGAATTGATAGATCAATCAGTCAGTCAGCTTTTGCTATACTTACCTATTATATTTAGATAGAGGAAATGCACATAATATAATGCATTAGTAAATTCAAAATTTAGACTTATGCAATGTATCTGATGTTTTCCCTAGGTATCCGGTTATTAAAATTATAAAATAATATTTCTTACATAAAACTTCATATAATTTATTAATTAAATGAAAACTTAAAAACTAAACTAAATGCCTATTAGGTTTTCTCAATATAGACACCTATACGAGATAAGGAAGGATTAAAAAAAAACAAGCAATTTTAAGAAGACAATATAATTAAATTTTCATACAAATCTTTAACGTAATTTTATCTTTAAAATACTGTACACGCGTCGGGTGGCCTTGTAGCTGATCATTTGCTTATAACAAATGAATTTGAAAAGGATGTTTGAAAGAAAGTAGATGGACAAAAAAATGCGTGCAAATGATCGTGTTCAACGCCTCCGACTATATATTTATTTTCATATTGATATGGCAGATTGTCGATATGAAAGACTTTTAGAAGCAGAAATCACTTAGAACTACAACCGAAAAAATGCACTAAAATATAAACTATTTACACAATACCATCTAAGGACACCATTTATTGAACAATCGCCATTAGAACTTCCAGTTAACTAAATAGCAAAAGAGCCGAGTTAATCTCATTTGAGTACATATTAATTTTATTATTAAAATCACAAGACAGATCTCTTTTGCTTGTCTTACACACTCGTTCATGTTCTGCTAATGTAATTAAAACATTCATTTGCCGAGATTGACTCTGAAGACAAAGGAAAAGCTAAGAAAGCAACGAAAAATTAAGTTGATCTTAAGTACTAAGTGCTTGACAACTTCGCCTACAATTTTTGAACGACCATCGCCATATTTTAAACAAAAAACGCTTACATCTAATCACTTTACAAATTATCTAATATAAATCTATGAAATAAATACAAAAATCTCTTATAACTAACTAAGATTATATTATTTTCCTACCGCATGTCTTCAACTAAACGCTATTTAATGCACAAATAAATCCTCCATAGACGACGCGACTTTTGTCGTACCTATCGGGCTGAAGGTACATGAATGCAAACATTTCACACAGTCTGTTATCTTTATTTAAAATATATTTGTTACAAATATTTTTTTTTTTTTTTTTATATTTAAACATCTGTATTGTAACTATGACGAAGAATAAAAAATTCAAGATAGACTTAAAAACAAAGGGCGACCTTATCAGTACAGTGATCTCTAGGCAACCCATACTTAAGGACCTCTGGAACTGTAAGATTTTTAATTTTCTTACAAAAAAATAAAAATGTTACTATATTTAAAGCTGAATAAAAAAAATTGAAATGCTTTTGTAATGAAGTAGGTACCAAACTGTATTGATTTATAGAAAGGTTTACAGTCATATACCATGGACCCTGCATAAACATTGACAATTGTCCGATTATTGCTCGAGTATTAACGAAGTCTTTAGACGATTTAGTACCCTATAATAATAATAAAATATAGCTTTATCTATGGAGGTTTAACGATGCTAAACTTAGTTTGCGCTTAAGTGCGCTGCCGGGAGGACCCTAAAAATATTTGACTAAAAGAGAGATCAAATCATTGCCACGTAAACTAATGTATAAAATGGGCAGGCCGTTTGGAGAGACAGAAAACTCCTTTTGTACTTTGGAATATGTAAACGACCCCTGAGAAAAGAAATTGCTTACGCGAAGTGAACCGTTCCTTTCTGAGTTTTCAACTTTTTAGGGGTATTATTAACAAAAAATGGGGGTAGAAAATAGTACCGATTTCCCTTCAATAGGTACTAAGTACTTATAGTAAAATATTTATCCGATCCAAAATTTGAATTGTTTTTGAAAACATTAATGCCGAGTTTCGTAATAAAATCTTTTACAAAAATATCTGCTCGGATTTTTAAAATATTTTTGGCTTACGAGGAGTCACTTCGAGAAAAGCCAGTGAAAGAACTTAATAACAAAAATGTTGTCTATCATTCAATGAGTGAATTAGGTGTTTTTTGCAAGGAAATAGGTTTAAAAAGAAATGATTATCGCGATTTTTTTGCGGTTTTGGGTACCTGTTTGCTTAAATACGGCTGCGGGCTGTTAACGGTGAATGATAGAAAACATTTTTAACAAAATCTTCAGTATTAAATTATTTAGTTAGATATATTTGCAAGCGTGGTGTAATGAGAGAGTATAGTACTTGGTAGTCAAAACGAAATAATTAGTAATACTTTAGAAATATGTTTAAGCCGCCGGGTTAGTAATAATAATAAAGGACGCTAATTTGCATACGGAGTGTTAAAAAATAATCTTATCAAAACGACATTTTGTTAAGGTTAATTAAAACTCAAAATTAAAAGAGAATTTCACGTTAATCACAAATCATCATTATCTTAATAAGAGAGATCGTAAAAATTAATTCAAAAAATCGTGGGCATTTTATTCATGTTACTTAGATTAGCTGTACAGTGTGTGTATGATTGTTATATCCTGTTAATATGATACAATTTTACATAACGACTTTTGTTCCTACACAAAAGTTTGTGCAATTTGTATGTACAGATAGATTATTGCAGTGTGGCAAAGACTTATTATGCTGGAAAAAATCCTGAGAGCCCCTCTTAGGTGCATAGGGCATATTTTCATGTTAAAATTAACGCAATTTAACGATACTTTAATATAATATATGCACCATTTTGGTTGCAGACGTTAAGAAGATCAAATAAAGTAAACTAGTTTTAAAATTCATATTAAAGATAAGATTTAATTAAAAGCGTTAAAAATTACCATCAGAGTAGAAAATAGTATAATAAATATAGTTGCCACTGTTGTCAAACCATATTCTCGTAGATTTTTTGAAAACGTTGACTGATAATAATAATTATGAAAAAATATATGTTTTTCTGTTTACGGATTGGACAGGGTACCGTTTGCAGGTCAAACTTGATCAACAACCAATCTCAAAAAATCAATGTCAATCTGGACAAACTTCATGCTGCAGACGGAATAACAAATAGTAAATAACGCAGGAAATAAAACTAAAATATAACAGCCAACGTTTTCATATAAATTGACATTAAAAAACAATGAATAAAATTGTACCACAAGTACCTACCTACTCAGAATCGTAAACTTCACTAGACATCTTAACAACTCTAAATTCACTTAATCGAACTATTCACTGTATTCTACACTAAAATTTAATCTTTTCACTGTCGTTAAACCTATATTTAGACAATTTCCTTATCATTTTCACAGTGAAAAGACCAAATATGCTCATTTATGTTAATGTAACATAATTATAGAGGCACTGTGTGTATTCAATTTAATATTTTTTCACTTAACTTCATATTTATACACGCATTTAGGGCAAAGGTACTGAACGATATTTCGTGAAAATTATTGGACGTAAAACATTTTTACAACCGAAAACGTTAAAAAATATAAATATAGAGTCAAACCTAAACGAATGCTATAAATTTCCCATTTCGATTGGGAATAAATTATAATATAACTCTATGATAGATAAAAATTGAGCTATACATAAAATTTCATTTACAAAAATACTTGTAGCGTAAATTTTCAGATCACATTTTTGCTAGAGTCGCGTCAATATAATAATAATATGTATAACGATTTCTTTATATTGATTTTCGATACATACACGTGTCAGCTGAACACGACACCCTTTTATTGCAAAGACCTACTAATAAAAAATATATTTTAGTTTAAATAAATAGGTCCACGATCATAGAAATTTTTTGATGTGTAGTGCATACCTACACTTTCCGATTTACTTATCCAGGTTTTTCTACATCTTTCCTCGTATCCTTATAGAAACTAGCTACTTCTGCTTTTAATTATATGTAGATAGATTCTATTTGATGACAATCTAAATAAAACTCCCGACGTTAACAAAATATAATTATTTACAGCTTTAGTCTGTTCCATTAGCTTAACTATCTCAATCAGCAGCTCATCTGTGACATCACACACCTATGGTCCGCTTAACATTTGAATAATCATAATGCTGATCGCAAATTACAGCAGAACCACACGCGTCGAATTTCTCATACTGAAATTCTCCAAAGGAATATGGAAAGGTCATCAGCACGAATTTCCACAATTTTTTTTGCGGTATCACCTCTGTATAATATGATCAGTTTAAATCGGAAAGTGTATTCACTATAAATAATGATAATAATTAATGAGTGAATAGCTAACTGCTAACATGCCTGTTGCAGAAGGCTTCGGAGGTTTGGAAAGGGTATAGAGGGGTGGTGTTCAGTCTTTGACGAGGCGGTAGATGTGATGCTGAGCCCCGTGTTCGCTGTTTGACACTTCGAACACGAACGCCGCGCATAGAAGCGTCTCTTGAGTATCTCTGTTTGACACCACCTGGAAGAGAAACGGTCTTTTCAATTTTGTTGGAATTCTGATTCCATAATACTCCAAAAAGAATAATATATACTTAACAAAAGTATTATAAAAAAGGTTGATTGATTGATTGAAGCTCATGGAATCGGCAAGAGCTTGGATGAGCAAACTTTACCATCGGGGCTTCTTCCTAACTCTATTCCCGAAACTCGCATGTCAATGTCGCAACTCTCCACTACATCACCAATCTCTAACTCTCACTCCATGGTTGATCAGAAAAATCATTAATTTTATTGACAACGATAAAATGGCATTTCAATGGTTGTTCGTTTTGGCCTCTGGCACACTCGTACTACTTATATAGCAGTGTATAGAACTGCGAATTTGCACGGGACACAGCCCGATTGATGTCTTCAAACCAGTCAATTTAGAATTCGTGATTCCCGATCCAGTCCCAACTAAATCAGATTTCATCAATTCAGGAACCGCTGCTTTGGGCAAATGTTCAAATAGAAGCATATGCTGTAAGCGCTGGAGACCATACGTCGAGTATGTATGAATACGTCAAATCCTATACCTAAATCTACTTTTGCCACAGTGGTTTGATAGTAAAAATAATCTTCCTCCATCGGGCATCAGGCTTAATGAAATAAGTAAGTCCTTATCTTATTAAGCTACTAGCTGATGCCCGCGACTTCGTTCGCGTGGATGTAGGTTTTTTAAAAATCCCGTGGGAACTCTTTGATTTTCCGGGTTATAAAGTAACAACATATACACACACACACACACATACACAAACTTTCGCCTTTATAATATTAGTGTGACAGTAGGTACCCTTAGATTCGTACCTGCAGAATGGTGAAGTTCTCCAGCACACTGTTCATCATGTACTTCTCGGGCAGGTGTTTGAGCTTGTGTATGAAGTTGACCATGTACTCGCACATGGGCGAGCGCTGGATGCGGTACACGAAGCGGCCGCCCTCGAACCGGGCGTACTCCGTTTCTACCTTCTCCACCACTTGTTTGCCGAACGAACACACTTTTGTGCTACACGTTATTGTCATGTTCTCGTTGCTCTCGTACCTGCCGAAGAAAATAGAATGATAAATGATCTTTATTTGCAAAAAAACTTACCCGCTAATAGGCATGCAAATATTTATATTACATTTTTTTTAATCTATCTAAGCTTATACTAAAAGTATTAAAATCTACATATTTAAGTTATAGCCATACAAGGATGGCTAGCCATACAAATTGGGTTGTGATTGTACAATGCATTACTAACAATAAAAAGTTTAATTTGCATTTGATACTGCTGAGTTTCTTGCACGTTCTAATCAGTTGAATCTGCTTTTCGTCGAATCGGTGGTTTAGACTCCACTCTCGACACATCATTGCAACAGAATAGGTAGTTACTTAAAATATTTTGGCCCGGATGAATTAAGGTATTCTCAAAAATATGTAACCCACATTAAATACTCTTGGTAGATCTTTAGATTTATAAATAAGAACATAAAGTTCTCCGTTACTCAGTTTGCGCCTAAAAACTTAACGCGCTAACTACGATAATTTCAATTCTAAAGCTCATTTCAGACTATGGTTTATAATATATATTAGTATTACAGTCCGATCAAAATAGACATTCAAGGATACAATAATTCGCATAGACTGTAATATATATTAAATTCCATAGTCTGAAATGAGCTTAATAAGTTTTTTGTCAACACCGCATTAATTTTTTACCGCCAACATTTTAAAAGAAATAAGTTAGAACGCTACAATATCTCATCAAATTATAAAAATGCTACTAATTATAAAACAGTTCACTTACACACTAGTGACTCCGTAGAAGGCTCCTGGATCGTCGAGGTTGTTGGTGTTAAGGTCCGCCCAGAACTTGACGAGGAAGAACGCGTTTCGCGGCCCCTTCTCGTACAGCTCTTTCAAACCGCCTTTCTTCTCAGGGAATTTGTCGTTTATCTGCTGTACCTCTACTGACTGAAAAGAGACAGTCAAAATTGTAACACATCTGATTGACTGATCAAAAATTAAACCCTCGGCGATGAAATAATTGTTATTTCATCGCCGAGGGTTTAATTTTTTTCAGTAACTTAAGATTCCATCGATTTAGATGCTGGAGACCTTGTATATCTAATGAAAGCATTTAAGATTTTCATAGCTACCGTAGACAAGCTTTTCAAGAGTTGTAACCATAAGTTTTATCTAAATGATGTAAATGATCCAAACAGATTGATAAAGACCATTTTACGTCAGGCTGATGCCCAAATAAACATATTGTTAACCAAGAAACAGTTAAAAATTATTTTGCTATAATCCGCCAACAGATCTGTTGGCGGATTATATCAAAATATTTTTTAACTGTTTCTTGCTAAACATGAACTTCCGCAAAGTAACGCCTGATTCTATCCAATATATTGTTAACCGATTCGTCTCAATTTTCATCTCAATCAGCCTTTAGGTGTGATCAAGTTCATGGACTAAACTACAGACAAACTGAGCGTGTTCAAAAGTTACCACAGCTGTGATAGCTACTGGTTCCATTTAAACTTTTAAAGCGTTCCAACTTCCATACCAAATTTTTCTTCACTATGTTTATCCAAACTTACTCCCTTTTCCTCAGCTCATAATATGCAAACGCGAAGGAATACAAGTTACAACGATTCCTTTCGTATATTTTTTTATATTGAAACAGGAATATTTGACTGTTCAACTAAGGTCTTAGACCTAGAAATTTCTTAATCAGTTTTAGACCATTATTTAACACTGATCTCTACATGCAACAGATTAAGTACAATAATAATTACCTCTAATAAAGGATCTGCGTATGTTACAGTACCACCTATATGTACGAATAAATGTTGCGCCGGCGCTGTGCTCGGTGGATACTGAAACAACCAATCGAAAGTTATACCCTTTCTACAAAATATGAACTCTTATCTCGTAATATGAAGTGTTTTGAAAAACTAGTCATGTATGTTGCAAGTTGTTAGCTTCTGTACAAGGAGGAATGAGAGCGTATGCTTCTTATTACTCCAAACGGATTCTGAAATCCTTTTCTTCTTCTGGATATCTGTATTTAAGATGTGTTGGGCGTTAATCACTGGAGAAGCTCTTTAGGTCTATTTCGTATCTCACTGACGAAGTATGGAAACTTTTTCTTTTGCATCCAGTGAGAAAGGGATGATGCTACAGAACTGAGTCTTTAAAGTGACGAGTTACGGAATCTTCAAGAATATGGGTGTCACTGACATCCATGTCAGATTCGTAAACATCGCAACTAAGTTCCCTAGCCAAATATTCCCCATATTTGGCTACATTACGCAGGGAACCCAAAGCATCTCGTGTCAAGCTCTCAATCGCAACCCAGGGCATGAGAAAGTGTAGTCTGCCAAACTAACTTGGTGGTGTAAGGTTTTGGCGGATTCAGGAGGATAGCGATGACGTGGAAAGAGATTAAGGTATAGCTCAAAGCCGCTCGTGATGGCGTAATACTGTAAATGCATTCTGCTCCGATGGGGAATAGAGGACTTAGAACAACATAGGTATTAATTTTATTAACTCACTGTGTCTGGATCTCGGGGGTGTTCCACGAAGGCTGAGAACTCGACGAGCCTGAGCTTGTGCGTGGCGATGGCTCGTCCCTCCCACGGCGGCGGCGGCGCCACGTCCGTCCCGCCAGGTACGCCCACGCCCGGCACTCCGGGAACACCTTTGTACCCTGTAGCCGGGAATGGCTTCACACTGGAACAAGAGGCCATATTATGCATCTCAAACCGTGTCCCTGACCAAATTTTTTATAGGCAACATCGCAGTACTATTGGAATATTTAGTAAGTGAGATTGTACAACAGTAGATGAGCACTAAGAAGACCTTTGAAAATTCATCCCCTAAAGGTATGGAAGCTTGAATGGAAAGACTTCGTTTTTGTAGTTTGAAATATGGAATTGGTCAGTTATATCAGCGTTTTTGGCAAAAATATTTTCCAAGCTTTTTAACTCGCTAGTTCTTTTTTTTTGTTCAGTTCATCTAAACATTCTACGAATTCATGGATATCAAACTTACTCTTGTGACGTGCCTGCTTGTAGACCAGGTTGCCAAAATTGCTGAAATAAAAAAAAAACAGGTTAAAATTACAAGTAGGTATAACTAGGTATTCTACAATCTATATCAGATTAAATTGTTAGGGTCAGCAGTTTCTCACTAGGCTTCATTTCAAAAATACTTTTTCTATTTTTCTGTCTGTGTCTACTTTAGAAGATGCGATGTTATGTTTGGTTAAATAGTTAAAATGATTATTTGTTATAAATGATCCATTTTGTTACTAGTTTCGGCCACATACATTAATATAATTAACAGAAGCACACTAGGTAGTTTTGATTAATTTGATAATATTGTCTACCAAAATAGAAAACCAGCATTATTTAAAGCCACACATTTTAAATCAACATGAACACTTTCTGATTTTAAGTTTGCTTTCTCTATAAAGTTAGCAGTCACTGCGTTTTTCTCCTCATATATAATTTTTCAATTTCAATGAATGTACAGAATATTACAAATTATCAAATCATAAGTATTTCAAATTGGTAGGATTTTTAAAACTGTCTTGATAGTGTTGGACACTAAAATCGAATTCAATACTAAAAATAATGGAATATAAGTAATATAGTTCCTTTATCGTTAAAGTCCAGAAGCCGCCAAACACTCGGTAACAGTTAAATTGGAAGCCAATCGTTATTTTGATCTATCCGTTGCGTGCATGCCGCCATGCCTTGATAGAAGCAACACAATAAAGGCGTATTTTGTGTGAACCAACACAAAGGCATGCCTTGCAAAATGTACCGTGTGGTGGTACGCCGGGTGCGGCAATCCCGCCACTATCTGCGCACTCGACAGTGTGCTCATAGACTGCATCGCCTTCTCTTTCATCACCCCACCGTCCTAGATTGTTTATCAGCTCTTAAATCGGTTTCAACTAAAATGTTTACTATGTTACAATAGCGTAATAGGCTCTTAACGAATAGCGGCCTACTACGTGAATGTGTTTAGAATATGTTGTTTATTTATACTTTTACCATTACAATAGTAATAGGTGCTTAATTACTTTTGCCTCCTTATATCAAACTCAATTCAATCATGTAATTAAGTATCAGAACAATTTATTCTAGATCGATTTCATTGCTACATCTACCTATACCTACCTATTGTATTACCGAACCTATTTCATTTGTTTTAAATGTGATAATACGGTGTTATAAAACACGAAGGTTTCCAAAATAACCTCTTGATGAATTAAGGGTCCATTAGATGAAGGGTCTGCTCTCAATTTTGCCACAACTATTGTTGTCGGATAACATAAGCAATAATATAAAATAAGGCCCTCGAACTGATGCGGTCACAATCCAGACCGATGCGACTTGACAAGCGATGTGTTGACATCAGTGAGAATACTAAGATTAAGAAGTCAAGTCTCCAGATCCTCAACAAGGTAATTTCATTCCCTTTTTATTGTCGATACATTGTTACTCTAGTGAATAAAGATATGCAGCCTAAGGTGGAGCACGCCTGCCCAGAAGGTAAAATATATAGGGTAGGTATATATTTACCCTATTCTTAATACTAGTTCTTAATATGTAGAGTAGGTAAAACAATGGATATAACAATATAGAAGGATACGTCCATTTTCGCTACATTTCCCTTGCAAAATTTTAGGCAACCCCGTGTTTTAATTAAAATTTAATTGGTTAACAAAGTGAAATGCACTCACCACTTTGAGTTTGGCCTGAATCTCGCGTAGTTTTCGCCTGGCTAGCACCTGTATGTGTGACGAGACCTGTTTCCTTGTGCGCGTCTTTCCTGTTCTTAACTTTATATATCTTGCTATAAGTTCGTTTCTTCCTGGAATAGAAAGACAAAATACTGTTGAATGCTCACATAGAGATATTGGTAACCATTCATCCAAGATATTATTATTAATTTCGATCGGCATTTCATTAAATGATTAATTTAGTGTGTAGATTAGGCATGTCGAACAATCTGAGTTCTTAAATAGATTTTAATTTTCTATAGAATTATTAAACAAAATTTTGCACATTTCACAAAAAAACGAGGTACAATATAATATAAAAGATGATAACGAAGTGCCAATTGTCATAGCCCGCGAGATATTCCAAATACTCAACTCGAATCAAAACGCGCAGCACAATGCAACGCCCGGCCCGATGCCGATCTCGTTATGAAACAATTTTCAAAATATTTTGAATAGCTATTTTCAATTATTGAAACTGCAGCCGGCCCGGAATGCAGGGTGGATCGGCAGAGATAATGAAATATATTTTACTGGCAGGTCTGTTGGAAAAGCGAATACTAAATATTAACAAATAAAAGAGGATTTTTATCCGTATATTTTATTTATAAAAAGGGTGGCGGGAAGTGGCTGCTGAGAAAGACTGGGTATTCATTGAGAAATAGGACTGGCGTTTATTGGGGAAGTAAAAACATGACTAGACATTTATGAAAGACTTGTGGTAAAGCTTTGAAGACAGTTTGTAGAAGTGGGTACAAGATTTATTTCTCTTACAAAACCTCAGATTGCTATGCTACAGAAAACGATAGGTTACCTAACTTATAGAGCTTAAAATCGGCAAAGTTAGACTGCCCAAAGGAGTGTAATGTTCTCAGGGTTCATTTATGTATGTATGTGAGTACCTTTATTCCACTATAGCTGTCAATTAATGTCTGAACAGATTTGGATGTATGGGCTATCGTCAGAGTCCTTACATTTCTTACAAAAATTCAATATGAAGGGTAGTCGTGTTTTTTTAAATTAAATATTACTTGTTCTATAGGTACAGTTCACACATTCAGTTAAACACTTTTCTAGTTTTTGGATAATTCTGTTATACTATACTCCACTATACAGACAGACAGTTTTGGAATAAAACTTCTGTTATATACAGATAGACAGACGAAGTTATTTCATAAGAATCCCGTTTTTATTTAGGAGTAGGTACGGAATACTAAAAACTGAAAGAGGAACGGATCCCCGGGCTGTACAGGGCAGATAAAGTAGAGACCGAAGAATTGCTTGACGATTTTAATTTGAACAATGGTGTATTAATTTGAGGCGGCACAAGACTGGGCCAGGGCAAAGTAAATTGAAATCTCATTGAATTCGGGGAATGCGATGGCGATGAGCGGCGGCGGGTGCGAATTTAATTAACCCCTTGGCTGCTCGTTGAGCCGTGCTTACGTATATCTAGTCATTTACATGTAGATTGTACGTTCGTTTTCATGAACGATAACGTATTACGCAAGTATTCAATATGCAGAATGCAAAACTATCACCGACAACCGTTATGGAACGTGCTGCTAATTTTTTTTTAACATACTTTGCGATTATTAATAGCTCAATGTATTTTGTCCTTTAGAATCCAGGGTGGATTCTAAACCCATTTTATCATCGGAAGCGTTCAGAACAGGATAGGTAGGTACTTTCCAACAACTCTCAAAACTGTAATGGCCTCTCGATTTCAATAATAGGTACACTGATTCCCTGGTTTTTTTTCATGGTTGGAACTGAGCTTTTATTAAAGCTCATTAGATTTCCATTCCATTCCATCAACCTGTAAGCGTCCACTGCTGGACATAGGCCTATCCAAGAGCGCGCCACCAAACACGGTCCTCCTCATCTACCCGCTCCCCGCTACCTTCTTCAGGTCATCGGTCCAGCGGGCTGGAAGTCGTCCCACACTGCGCTTACCGGCACGCGGTCTCTACTCCAGAACACGTCTGCCCCAACGGCCGTCGCGTCGCGTCGGTTCTGCGACAGACATGGCCTGCCCATTGCCACTTCAGCTTGCTAATCCTTTGAGCTATGTCGGTCGCTTTTGTACTCCTGCGAATTTCCTCGTTCCGGATTTTATCCCTGAGAGCAATACCCAACATAGCTCGCTCCATAGCGCGCTGAGTAACTTTTAGTTTGTGGACGAGGCCAACTGTCAGTGTCCACGTTTCCGCTCCATACGTCATCACAGGTAGGATACCCTCATTGAAGACCTTAGTCTTAAGGCTTTGCTGCATCAACGATTCGAAACCTGACTCAGCTTTGAAAATGCTGCCCAGCCCAGCTGGATTCTTCTGTCAGCCTCCATGTCGAAGTTGTTTCTACCGAATTTTATAATCTGACCGAGGTACTCGTTACATTACTACTGTTGGATCAGTACATTCGTGTGAAGAATTTAATACCTGTGTCAGACAAAAGTATTTCAAAGTTTTATTCATCTTTAATCGGTAAAGTTTTATAATATTATCTCCGTATTTAAGTGTAAGCTCTTTGTAACTTTGTCCAAAATTTAAAGTGAAAGGCAGTCGCAGTAGCTTCGCAAACAAACTTTTGAAGTTTGCTAAGTGAAAACATTCTTGAAATTGCTTTGAAATTATGGCACCGTTTCATAAAGTTTTCACGACGGGCATTAGGTTAAAATTAGTAAGGGACACTACAGGGATAACTCGCATTACAGAAATAAACACGTCGTACGTTATTCGTCGCGAACATCACAGCGGACGACATCCGCGACCGCAACACCTCGTAGTGAAGCGCTAAGTTTTTAAAAGGTATTCTAATAAATAATAATTGATTCTACTCGATTCTAGTCGATTGCCACAATTATTAATATAATCAAAAGGATGTTTCGCCGGTAATCCGAGTGTAAATAGGCAATTAATTGCTAAGATCTGACAATAGAGTATTGACATCATAAAAGGACTTGCAAAATAGTAATTGATTGAAAATCACAGGTCGATCGATCGACGGTAGACAATCCATTTGTTTGATATGGTTCATTACCTACTAAGTTATGATATTGAGTAGGTAGTTACACAACAACTGTACAGGTTGAAATTCCAAGTAAACTGTAAATAGTTCCTTGCAAAAGGTTCACGTCGAAACGTTTCTATTTCAGGATAGCAAGAAATAATGCACTTTCGCAGAATCGAGTTGACTCACTTTTGTTTGAAAATGTACTACAATATGTATCGACTGTTAGCATGAATCTCGACAGAAAAACGTTGTCTTATTCAACTAGTGAAGTTAGTTCGACTAAATCTAGAAAAGAATTGCTTTATTTACTTCTTTGAATAAAGGTAGAAGAAGAAACATTTGCGAATCTGGATTGACTTATTTTTCTTCAGTTTGAGAATCCATTTAACATCATCGTGTTTGGTCAGTCCAGCCCATTCATTTTATACATAATAATTAATTGATTTAAAAAAGTTCATCCTAACATCGACTAATTTAGCAAATCGATTTATTCTTCAACGCAACACAAAGTGCCGCAAGTCGCATCACTAAAATCCGGCATTAAGAGTGCTTTCACCCGAAACGTCGTGTGCATCTCTCTATAAATAGTGCGTTGCAAGGATCAAGTCGAAACGTTTCTATTCCAGCGAATAGAAAAACAAAGATGATTATTTATTAGTTAGTTAGCTAATTTGGTCCGTTGCCAGCGACGCGCTACGCTCTCTGCTCCCGCGCGGATGAAATTGTGCGTGCGGACGGCTGCCATATATGAATATTGATTGCGTTTTTTTAATACCGACGTTGTGTTACTTTATTTCTTAATTGGATAAAAACTGATATTAATAATTTAGTAATATAGTTCTGTTAGAAATTGTGACTAATATTTATTCCTGTTTTACTTGTGACTATATTTTTGACGTTGCTGAATGGACAAGGTCCTGTTAAATAAAATACTTTTCAATATCTAGGGTATATTTAGGATTAATAAGACCACTCAGATTTAAGTACTTACACCACTTTTCTCGTGGAGTTATTGAATCTTCGATGTATAACTCGCTTTATCTATTTCCTATTTGTAATTTGATTCTTTAATATTGTGCTCTCTTACATTAAAAGGAAAGCCAGTGAAATTAAATATTTATTTTTCTAATCTACCGATAATTTATACGGTAAGGAAGATATTGAAGATCCATCAGGAACACATTAACGAAGCGACTGGCGGGCATGACCTGTCGATTGTTTTCGACCGTGTTAGCGAAATTAACTCTAATGTTTGCTCTAGGTATAAGTAAATAGTCTGTTGATAGCTAGGTAAAGGTCCTAGGTATCCCTGAAGAGGCTAGAGTACCACTCCAATATAATTGGACATAAGTTCTGTATCGTCCTACCTATAACATTTTGAATCTTCCTCTTAATGACATGTGTAAGTACCTACTAACTAAGGCATATTTTTCTGGTCTTCTAAACCACGTTCTTAATCTATTTATTGAACAGCTATAATTGGAAAAGCTCAAAGCTTGAATTGACTTGAACGCTGTTGGTCACCAATCGAAACTTCGATATGAGTTATAGAGTTAGAGAGAGTTCTTTGAAAGTTATGTTGCAAGAACCTACTATAGGTATATTACATTGACAGAAATGTGTTAAAGTTACTTGAATTTGTTAAATTTATTCAAAATACCGTAATATTGAAAATAGGACTCGTTCCAATAAAAGAAACATTACCATCGGTGACAGAAGCGACGGAGTCGGGACAGAATTTCACGCTGACCCAAACAGCAGATATGCAAGATGAGGGCGACGCTGAAGGGTTGAGTGGCGACGGTTAAGGAGGATTTCTCGAGACAATCGGGAGTTATGCCTTCGGCGGGCGGGGCGCTAAACGAGGGGCGCGGGAGAAGGGGCGGGCCTTCTTTATATTTTCTTACTGTGTTCGCCGCCTAGCGGCGCGGCCGGGCCCCTTACACGCTCGCTCGCTCACTAATTGCGCATTCTTCGCATAGTTTAGCCCTCCCGGCGAACCCCTCGCCCGCCGCCCCCGGACCACGTGAAGCCGTGCGCCGACGAAACTTTCATACTCCCAGGATATTGAGCGGTTTTGAATGTCTTAACTCACGAACGTGCTTGCAGCGGAGCCGGAGCTGGCTTTGTAGCCGAACTGTTTCCAACAACTCGCCGCATCGTTCGAGCCCCGCTGAATTACTGCTCACTTCCGAGTTGCCTCTATACTCCGGAGTGGAGGCTGGAGCGGCCCTCCCCGCACTGCAACACTGCGCCGCCTAACAACTTCATAAGTTGTTATTGATGTAATGTGTGTAATGTCTTTACTTGTTGCCAAACTTCGATATTGACTGGAAATTGTTTGACTCCAACTACTTAACTCTATTGTTCACTTAGCACAAATATGTTGACTTATCTCTATCACAGAGCAAGATTTCATACCATTCAGTGCTCATGTCGGAAAATAAATAGACGACAGCATTTCATCTCTAGAGTTGAGGCTAAGCATCAAATAAGTACAACTCATGAAACGGGTAAAAGACAGAACTACAAACAGTTACAGTGTAGGAAGTTAAGTGCAGAGAATATCTCTTAAGATTAGGCGTTGATCCCATTGCCAACGATTTAGAGTTCTGATCTCAGAGTAGAGCTACTTACCCTACTTAGCTACATTCCACGTTCACTGAAGTCTATGTGATGACTTTTGAATGTACATACGTGGATCACTGCAACGGTCAAATAAGTAACAATTTAATATGCCTAAGTAATACCTTATACCTATACGATTATAAGTTAGGTACTTACCCACAAGCACAACAGTCTTCGACAGACCGAGCTCAAAAAGTTGGACAGTTCATAACACATCTGTTGCACTGTTGTAAGTAGGTACTTAAGCACCTACCTACGTGTAGCAAAGATTTGGTGTGATGGTAACGACCCAAAATTATCAAAAAAGGCTTATCTTTGATTGATAAGTAGGTACGTAGTGAATGCGACACGCAGACCAGCCAACTCAAGTGTCTAACACTGAATGATAGTCACCGAGCTCGCTAGATTTTATTGAAGGTTTTCTTTGAAAAAAAATTTAATATAATAAATTATTTTGATGAAACAGCAATGTAGAGAACCAACCAATTTCAAATGAGCTCGTTGGATATCACACTGAGCGAATTACCCACTAAGCTCTCTGAGTACCTAACTTTTCAAGTTAGCATTTGCCAAAATTGTATGATGTCAACTCAAGACGTTTTTCAGTCCATACTAAATAAACTTAGGCACAGTCAAATTGAAAAGTTAACTTGAGCTTTTGTTCTTAAAACTTAAGACCACTACACAAAACTCCAGACCGCTGGCTGTAGGATTACACCCTAGTGCGGAAAATATCTGTTAAGATTAGGGCGAGGGTGCCGGACGGGACGACGGGCCAGGACGACGGGACGACAGGCGGGTGACGCACTCGCCGGCTAGATTAAGCCCGGGCCGACACGTCCGCGAATAATGCGCCCATATATCGCCCGGACGAGCGTGCCCGCAATTATGTACCGTGCTCTTTCCCATCACACTGCCCTACGACAATAAACCGTCCTCCCAAATATTATTAAACACGTTATTGGACTACTAGATTTTCCGCGTATCATTGTTTTATACGAAAATTAATTTTAAGAAATTTTGGCGACCTTTATTATTATTCTGTGGACCTGCTCGGGCTTTAACTGTTCTATACCTTTTCCTATCCAAGAAGCGGTGTGTGTCGATCTTAATCATATGAGACATATTTGGAGAAATCTGAAATAAAGTAATTCGTCCTGGATATAATTTGAGCGAAAAAATATACCTATCAGGATTGCAAAATATACTTTTTATCCTTTCCTATGTTCCTGTCATATACCTCCGCGCCAAAAACTACTTAGCCAAAAATCATAAAGTCCTGTCCAACTGTTTTCAATTAAGTAAGTAGGTAAGTATAATTGAGGCGTTCATTAATCTTTCACGCCTCCGCAGTTTTATAAAGTTCCGATTACATAATCGTTACAACTTACAATGATTAAATGTTATCTCAGAGGTGAATCGTAATGTAAAGCAATAAGTAATATTTACAGACAATCATCTAATACTGGTTCAGACGTTTATTATTATCAGACACTAATATTATCGCTTGACCTGAACCTCGCTAAATCGATAAAAGCTTTTTATATTGATAAATAGATAGCCTTTGACTAAGATATCACGTGATAGTGTGTGTTATTTCATTCAGAACCTCATTAGCTCAACTGTTAAGGAGCGGACTCGTATTCAAAAGGTGAACGATTCAAACCCCACACGTTCCTCTCTGGTCATACCCATTCTTCGCACAAACATTACGCTTTGTTGAAGAGCAAAGGGGAATATTAGTCATGTTTATCATAGCTCTTCATAAGAAAGCTCAAGAGTATCTCAGCGAGTTGCTCTATTTGATCAATGATCTGATAAAAACCATCTGAAATCTGTAAAAGAACCAGAGTATCTGGCATCTCTATGGGTTGCGAAGCTGAAGTGGCAATGGATGGGGCTTATATTTTGAAGAAACGATACATGTTGGGGTCGTAACGTGCTGGAATGGGGAATAGAAACCGTAACTGGGTGGACTGACGATATCGAATCGCAGGGAGCCGCTGGATTCAGGCAGTGTAAGACCATGGCGTTTGGAAATCAATGAATAGGTATATACATTCGCTATCTTGATATCTAGTATTTCAATGTAAGTGCAATACGAATTAATACAGTTGGACTACTTTTCATCCTACGCGACAAATCGTTTGACGGTATCGCTCAAATAAATGGCGGCAAAATTATATTTAGTATCCGGAGAAGTAGCTATAAACTAGATCTAATCTTAGTTCGAGAAGTTAACAAAACTCAGTAATCTATCAATTTGTTTGGCGGTTTGGGTTTTGTAATTTTCTGATAAGGTTAGGGACGCGATTCATATCCCATACAAATACGGGACAGTAACAAACATGATATTAACACATCTTGATAGTACAGTGACAGGTCTTCAAGCAAAAAGTTGCACTTCTGCTACGTCCAATAAAAAAAAGGTTCCGACGAATTGAGAACCTCCTCCTTTTTGAAGTCGGTTAAAAAACTTTTTACTTCAACAACAGCATCTTATCTGCGAAACTATTATTTCGTGTGTGTTCCGGACACAATTGACGTGGAACAATTAAAGGCACCGCCATTACGGCGGACGCACATTAAGTTCGCGTCAGGCACATTATACCGTCCGCTTTAATTAAAGGACTGCCCGGCTCCCGGCTCCGGGGTGGAATTGCTAAACAAATCTACCGCAAGCGATGTGTCCACCTTAAGTGATTTAATAGACGGAAAGAAATGTGCCGGTTTAATCTTATCGTCTCCCGGAAATAATCCTTTTAATGCTGTTACGTCATGCTACACGGTTTTAAACCTGCCTGACTGAATTGATTGACTGAACTGTGAATTTCATTCATGGCCTTTAAGCGTTTATTTCGTACTCCTATATTGTACCGCTCATAGGCACCCTAATGATAAAATTATTCATTCACATATTTAATATTTAGGTGCCTTAGATCTCATCCAAGTCATTGGAAGCCATTGGACACAAATGGCATAAGACGACTTGTCTATTTTCAGTATGATAAAATTATTCATTCACATATTTAATATTTAGGTGCCTTAAAATATTATTAGGCGGTTAATAGATCTCATCCAAGTCATTGGAAGCCATTGGACACAAATGCGTAAGACGACTGTGGTTTGAGGATCCCTGCAAGAGACCTATAACCCAGCTGTGAACAATGACCATAAGGCAAAAAATTCATAACATGGTCGGTCTAAAATTGTTAGACCAACATAATATTATCACCTGTAATAGTAGAACTAAATATTTTTTCCCAGACTTCACATAAGGTTCTGCTGATTTTCGAAATTGAATATATCATCAGACTATTTTGTCACTAGATTAGCTGCAAACTTAGCAATGTGCATAAGCTTATCAAGTTTCAAACTAATACAACTATTAGAAGTGGTTGGAAATCGATTTGCCAGACTTGTTTACATAGTTACGTTCCCAGGTGAATTTGCGTTTATGCTTTGAACAGAGACGTAACTTTTAATGAAAATAGGAAAGGTTTAATCGCTTCATAAGTTAGCTAGTTTATGTCTGCAACTTCTTTTGCGTGGACTATACAAATTTCAACACCCTATTTTACCTATTTTATTTCAGGGGTTGAATTTTCAAAAAATCTTTCTTAGCGGATGTGTACGCCATAATAGCTACTTATCTCCACTCTACTTGCCCAATTTTAGCCCGATCCGTCAAGTAGTTTGAGTTGTAGATCAGTCAGTCAGTCACCTTTTCCTTTTATACATTTAAATAGATAAATGACACAATATTCATGCCGAACTAGTAGAGGTCAAAAAAAATTTTTTTTTGTAGCCCTATGTTCCACGAAGAAATAACTTGACTCAATCTAAATCATCATCTTCATAAAAATATGGGGCTAAAAACTATAGATCATAATGTGGTTATAATAAGTAAACTAATAAAGGACGCCAGCAGAGATACGGTTACAAACACAACGACTGTTGCCAAGAAAAAGCTTCATTATTATTTCAATGAAAAAATTTGGAGTTTGTAATATTACTCAAATGTTCTGACCGAAACGTATGCATCGTGAAGACGGTAAAAAATATAAAAAGAGGAATAATAACGTTGTTGTCAGGATGAAAGAAATCTGCAATACGAATGATACTCAAAACACTCAACGACTTGGCAGTATTCCTAACGCTGAAGTCATGAACGATCAGGACAATTATAACCTTATCACAGGGTGAGTATCAGAACAGTACCTATTAAATTGTTTAAGATATGAGTTTCGAAACATAAACCTTAATGATGAGTGGATGATCAACATAACCAATCTTAAAAGATTGGGACTCTCTTGGAACTGGAGGCTGTGGAAAACTGCTATATGTTACTGCAGCTTTATTTTCCACAGAAGAACAAAAAGACTTCACCATGAGATACATAATATCTATATTAATTACCGCTACATGACGGTGGAAGTGGAGATGATTTAACTCTAGTACAACTTTGTACAAAACAAGTGTAAATTAAAAATTTATAACACCCCACAATGACAAGTGAAGGTTACAGTAACTAGAAAAGAGCTGATAACTTTCAAACGGCTGAACCGATTTTCTTGAATTATAGCTAGGAACACTCTCGATCACGCCACCTTTCAAACAAAAAAAAAACCTAAATTAAAATCGGTTTATTAGTTTAGGAGCTACGATTCCACAGACAGATACACAGAAACACATGTCAAACTTATAACACCCCTCTTTTAGGGTCGGGGTTAAAAAGTAGGGTTGTATGTCGTATACGATATATTAAATAGGTAGGTACTTAATAAGATTTATTCTTTTCTCTAAAACCGACCTCATTATTTGAATAATCTGTGATAAGATCTTTATTTCTTGTATCTTTTCTCGCGCCCAAAATCCCACCCTGTATAAGAATAAGAAACGTTTATTTTTGAAAGTGACACAAAATATTAACTCGAAACACGAGAGATTTACACAGTTAATTTCGCGAAGGTTTCTTTCAGTAATCGTCACGTAGCGATAACGAGCTTCTTTAGTTAACAGTGTAACGTGAAAAAATTTCCCCGCCTCGGTTTAGAGTAACTGAGCTTGCATTGCAATCATTACTCTTTCCAACCTAAATTGGCGCTTTTTTTGTGCTGGCGGGCGTTTTTATTGAAGGGACTGTAATACCGATGATTGTTATAATTTATGGAGTAGGTAAACTTTTTTTAATTCAGATACAAGTTAGCCTTTAACTGTAATCTCTTTGACTTGGTGGTAAATGATGATAGCAGCGGGCTAATCTGGAAGGGGTATGGCAGTTTTTATTAAACCCCTTGGTTTCTATATGGCAAGGCAGGGCGTGTTTAATGAAACAAGCAGATACCGATTGTTTTGTTATCCTGAATATAATTTCAGCTTGGATCTAAAACCTAGTTACAAGAGTAAATGACTAGGTATTTATTTCATCTAATAGCGTAATATTTTATTGCAGTGAAGGTGGAATACAGAACTTTACGCAATTAGCTATAGGATCAGCATTATAATCCACTTCATTTCATTTATTCCAAAAAATGAACAAAAATACATATCAAATTGGTTTCTTGGTACTCGTGAGCGCTTGATTGGCTTCGTTATTAATTAGTAGTTCCTTTCATATCATTTACTTACCCACTATTTGAGAAGTAATGGCAAATCTTAAGTCCCTCCCAAAACAAAACGTTTGCATAGACAAGTACTCGTACCCTAATTTTGTTTCTTATTTACTGAAACAGGTAATTGTAGGTTACCTACTGAATTTCGAAGATTGCAGGTGAGATTCAACAAAGCACTTATGCTTCCTCGAATCGGCGACACACCGATCGAGCGAGATAATAATTGTCGGTTCACGTCTTTCCACGGAATCGTATTGCGCAAACCGCTTTGTCGGCTCACATCAATACCTACCGTCCTTTTGTCTCGTGCTACACCATTGTTCATTTTGGAACGGCCTTGATACAGCTTCATAATTCAATTATTGTATTGACATGTACGCAAATTGAATTAGAAAGCTGATCATTACAATGGGAGAATAATAAGAGGTGATTAACTATGGTGAATAACTGCGATGCAAATTAGAGACAGCTGTGATTTGGAATTATATCTTCCGTCCATAGATATTACTTCGCTTCCGTCATAATTTTCTTAGTTTTATTGTGGGATGTTACACTTACCTACTCATAATGTCGTATTTTCAAAACTTTTCTCTTTCTTTAAGAACAGGAAACTATTTTTGGTGTCGTGAGATGCCCAAATGATTTAAAGTAATAAAGTAAGAATCTTTTACCTAGTATGTATTAGAACTTAGGTTCTTATGGAGCTTAACAATTTCTCACTGTATAGGTAATCTAACTTGTCAGCCTAGTAATCTAAAATACCAATAATTCTGAATGAAATGATCATAAATTCATTTAATACGAATCACGCTGGCTGAATTTTTGTGAGCTTCTCATATATTATATCTGTCTTTGAAACCCTTATAGCTTTCAGTTTTTTACTTGATATAGTGAAACAATTTGGCATTCATAAAATGTACAGAAATCGTTGATCACATGTGTACCTACACACATCTACTATACAGTGAAATACATCTTTGAAATAAGTCTTTTTTATTGTGTGACGTCAATCATACCTGAGAAACAGAGTAATGATGAGGTCGAGGAATGCGCTAGTCTAGAAGATGTCTATTCACTTTTGCCTGGAAAGTATTCAAGTTACACTTGGCAGGAAACACGGACGCCAGAAAGGGTATTCCACACTTTAGCGGTTCGTATCAGAAACGTTGACCAAAAACGCTTCGTACGAGTTATTTTGTCTAAAGTCGCGATTCTCTAGCATGCCCGGACTCACCGTACATCTTGCCCTCGTCGGAGAGGATGATCTTCCGCCGCCCGCACGGAGGGTAGATCGCCAGCGCCTCTTGGAAGCTCTGCTCGATATCCGGACTCCACACGCCCTCTGCGTCCGCCGCCGACATATCCTGCAGACATTCATTTACCATTCTTACACAGTATGCTCTCGAAAATCCTTTACTTTCCAATACATTTCTAATCAAAATACACACAAATATATAGAACGAAATAAAAGATTTGCATTTTTTTAAAGAATATTAGCCATGCTAATCATGACTGATACTCCCCTTTCCCCTCCAGTTAAGCGTAAATCTTATGCTAGGAGTAAGTACGACAATGGTGCAAGGGTGGGGTTTGAACCGCCAACCTTTCGGAATTCAGTCCACTCCTCAACCGTTGAGCTATTGAGGCTCAACGGTCAAATTTTAGTGACAGGTTACCACTATCTACAAATAAAATATGGACCGTCCAAGTGATCATGAGCGGGCATGGTGCTTGAGCACCATACACTAGCACTATTGCCTCGGTATGTATGCCTAGACTTACGTGGGCGGTCCCAAAATGAATTGGCCTGATATAGTTCTAAGCAACATATCGATACATGTTATGTTATATCGGACAGTACGTTTATCGTGTTACTTTATATACTAACATGCATCGACATGAAAAGCGTAGTCTCAGCTCAGCAGTGGTTTGAACATCAATATTCGCGGGTTTTTTGGAAATGTCGAAAACCGAATATCGAAGCGTCACAAGTTTCTGTTCAAAGAAGACTTATCTCCCGCCCAAATAAAAGAACGATTAGATGATGTGTACAAGGAGTCTTTCCCCTCGTAAAGCACAGTAAGAAACTGGGGGAAAGAGTTTCGCTTCGGGAGAGAAACGGTCGAAGACTGCGGCCATGATGGTCGACCGGTGGAAGTGCTCTCTCCTGAAACTATTGCTGTAATCGAAGAGGAGGTTTTAAGTGACCGCCGTTTGAAGATTAGAGTAATTGCAGCTAGACTTAGGCTCTCTAAAAGTACCATCAATCGTGCAATCCATGACCATCTTCGTATGAAAAAAGTTAGTGCAAGATGAGTTCCGAAACTTCTTTCAGCTGTCCAACGACAGGAGCGAGTGCGCTGTGCAACCGAGTTTTTAGGTCTTTGGGACGAAAACCCAAAGAATGTAATCGAGCGGCTACTTACTGGTGATGAAACTATGGTCTTATATCATGATCCAGAAAGCAAGCGCGAGTCAATGGAATGGTGTTACAAGGGTGAAAAGCCATCTAGAAAGGCAAAGGTGCAAAAATCCACCAAAAATGTCTTGTGTACAATCTATTGGGATTCTCAAGGGATTTTGATGGTAGAATTTAAAAAACGTAATACAATCGTAAACGGCGAATATTATACTTCATTACTATATAAACTGCGAGACACGATTAAGGAGAAGCGCAGAGGCAAGTTGTCTTAAAGCGTCCTGTTGCTCCACGACAACGCACCCGTTCACACTGCCGGTGTTCCGAAGGCTGCAGTTTGTGAATGCGGGTTCACGGAACTGGAACATCCACCGTATAGTCCAGGCCTGGCCCCGTCGGACTATTATTTGTTCCCAAATTTAAAGCGGGGCTTAAGAGGAAGGAAATTTTCAAACGATGAAGAGTTGCAGGCGGCCGTCTTTAGTCATTTTGAAGACAAAGATTGAAGTCACTTTTATGAAGATTTTGAGATGTTAGTTCTCAGATGTCAAAAGTGTGTTTATATTAGTGGAGATTACATAGAAAAATAAAATTGGTTTCATCTCATTTTGTTGACTACTTCATAGCTAGGCCAATTCATTATGGGACCGCCTAGGTAGATATAGCTGTTGAGCTAAATAAGCGCCAGCTCTTGGGTCACTGGGCACATGGAACAATTTTCACGAAAGATTTTATATTATGTCGTGTACGACAAAAGCTTTCGTGTCTGATGACCATGGGAATCTTACGAACTGAAATAAGGATCGTTAAAGTGATGATTAAAATTAAAAATATATTTTGATCTGTCCACAATTCAAATACTTACACAGTCGGAGAAAGAGTGGATATTTTTCTACGTAACTTTGTCTCTTCTTTTGTGTTGTTACTATGTAGGAGATATTATTTACTTTAATATTTTGCACCTATCATTATTATTAAGTAGGTAATAGCCTGTATAACTAATCTACAGATTAAAATAAAATAAACGTTTTATGTTTTTCACAAAGCCGCTTCATTTTCAAAAAACTTCTGCATAAGTGTGGCTTTTATGATTACGTGTTTTTAAATAGGTATATCTACATATTATCAAAAAATAATAAATTCCTGTTAATGAGCTCCTAAACTTCGCAATCAAACAAGATAAAAAAATGAGATTTAGAGAGTTGATATTCGCATTGTATTCGGATTTCGGACGAATCCGTGGGCGAAAGTTTTCACCCATTATAAGTATAAAATTGGGCGAACCAATATATCAGCATATGAAATAGTTATTTATAACCATAACCAACACTTCTATTTTCTATTATCTTGAAGCAAATATAAATAAATAACCTTTTATTTCAGATTTTTAGCTCCATAGTTTGCAAATAGGATCTTTATTAGATTAACATCATCATTCTTTCATCTTATCTTTTTCCTTTTGCCGAAGCTGTGTCGTGCTAAAGGCGGCCAGAAATTCTCTGTGTTGGAATTCACAACCAGTTGGTTGTTACCCATGTTGAGTGGTTCACTTACATCGACCCTACCCTTTCTTACTCACGTACTTACTTTACTTTAATACGAGTACTTACATATTATACATATACTTTTACACGAGAGATCATTAGTAGGCATATTTAAGAAGAGATAAAACCGTACCTTCTTTACAACACAAAAAAAAGGGCAAAAATTAATACTCGTTTTTAAATTTTAGGGATTAGTGGTAAGGTTTAGGACGGTCCGTTTAAAAGCCAATTGAGCCTTGAACTGTGATCCTTTACGAATTTGCACAATGTAGAGCACGTATTCCTATGCTCATGCAAATTCCATGGCAATTTACACCTGTTTAGCTTTAGTGGTACGGGTAAAATCGACACTAATAAACATCTAGGTACCTAATATCGTTAGCGTGTGAGTTCTGTGTGTCTGTTCCAAATCATCCAAATCTCTTGCATATTATCAGTGCATTCTGGAGATATCTTTGTCCTTTGGAAATCAAAATTTCCACGTTGCTTCTAGAATTATTTCGTTGTGAATATATATAATTACATTTTTACATGGATATGATAAGGAATGAATATAAATATAAGGGGAAGTTTAAAAGTAGCACCAGTGGTAGAAAAGATGAGGGGTAATAGGCTGGCATGATATAGGCATGTAATGCGGAGGGAAGAGAGTCATATCACTAGAAGAATGTTAAATATGCATGTGGAAGGAAAAAAGAGAAGAGGACGACCAAAGAAAAGGTGGATGGATTGCGTGAAAGAGGATATGCGTATAAAAGGATTAGATGATACGTTAATGGATGACAGAAGAGAGTGGAAGAGGAAGACATGTTGTGCCGACTCCACGTAGCGTAGGAAAAGAGCTAGAAGAAGAAGAAGATATGATTACATTTTTTCCTAAATCGATTCTATGATTTTCCTCTATAGCTGCTAATAATTTAAATTTTTTAGCTAACTGCTGACAAAATTTCACTAGGAACCTACTTAATACGATACCTATACAGCTTTGCATTACTTATATAATTTTATATACCCTCGAAATACTTATCGACCTTCGATTTTTGATAAAAAGTAGTGAAGTGAGTCAATTTTATTTCCAAAATGTTGAGCTGTCAAGTATTCAAAATATTTATATTTTAATTGGCACTCAAATTTTGAAATATCGACATATTGCTTACCATTTAAGTACCAATGCTATGCCCTTTTATAAATAAAAGGTGTCCGTTTTGACTACAAATTTTTGAAAGTGCCAAGATTATACACACTTTTTTCAAAAATACAAAATAGCGAGATTTAACTTTAATTAGTATTAAATAAGTAGTCATTAAATTATATTGATTGTAAATGATCTCGGTATTATTTAAACCGCTAATTTTTATTTAAGATGTTTTTGACTAAGTATACCAAAGTAAGAAAGAAGATATACTAATTTATATAATGAGGCTGAGGTACTATGATTTTTTAAACTGTAAAAAAAAATTACTTCAAAAGTTTTTAAAAACCTCTGACTGCGGTTTGCACTGCTGTCTCATGTATATCATGTGTATAATTGAAGATTTTTTCACCTTTGAAAATGACGCCAAACAGCCGCCATATTTATCATTTTTCCAAAAAAATTATAGCCCGTGTAACTCGCATGATGCTTGTTTCTAAAAATACCCCATACATCCAAATCAGTTCAGGCATTGACTCGTAGAAATAACATTGATATATTGGTATAAAATCTGTATCTATTACTTAATAAGATTAGACGTATGAATCGATTATGGATCTATTTTTATAGGAGAGTAGATCGCGTCATCTTGATGTATGATTTCCTCTACGTAGCACGCGCCGTAGCCGTGGCACTACCGATGCACTGTTGCCAAACATTGACGAGCCTAGTGGGTTCATCATGTAAACCAGATGCTATTAACATCTGTTTGTGAACCAACAGACCGAAGTTGCGACTAAAAGATTATATACACAACCTAGTAGCGGCCTAGAGCCCTTGAATTAGCTTCCGCGTTTCGACTTGTAAACATATAAACGTGTTTTAGACTGTTAGAGGAAATCTTTTTAACCCCCGACCCAAAAAGATGGGTGTTATAAGTTTGACGTGTGTATCTGTGTATCTGTCTTTGGCATCGTAGCTCCTAAACTAATGAACCGAATTTAATTTAGTTTTTTGTTTGAAAAGTGGCTTGATCGAGAGTGTTTTTAGCTATAATCCAAGAAAATCCCCTTTGAAAGTTATCAGCTCTTTTCTAGTTACTGTAACCTTCACTTGTCGGGGATATAAATTTTTAATTTACACTTATTGGTGACAATAGTCGTGCAGGATAACATAAGAACTGACGAAATCATACAATGTACAAAAAAGATAACACAGAAAGCTATCTGCTATCTAAAGAGTCAAAAACTGCGTCGCCCGCTGTACGGCACGGGTGTAAAGAGGAAACGTTCGTAGTTTAGCGAGCGGGGTTCAGTTCTCTTGCATAGCATTGTACAAAAAAAGACCTAAATCAAATGTCATAAGTTATAAGGTTACGGGGACATAAGCGCCCCTAATTAAAATCGGAAACTGCTAAGATCTTAAAGAATTAGTCATTAACTCCATCAAGGCTAGGACGAAAAAAATCGGTATCTACGTCCAAGATCGATGCGCGGGGCGAGTGGCTAAAGCTCTAACACGAAAAGCGAAGTGAAGAGGTGCGTCATTGTAATTAATAGAGCCGGTTCTATTCTCCAAAGAGAATAAAAATAACGCGCTTGACTCCACGTTGCCGCGGCGGACGCGCAGACGAAAACATCGTGATTCACTTCGATCCGTGGAACTCGAATGTGAATCTTCGTGTTAATATTTGCACATTTGTTTTCTATAAACTGTATGAGTATGTTACATTTAGCAACGACCAACAAACTAATCAGCAAATCAAAATTTAAAAAACCCCCGACACATAAACAGCTCTATCTTTCTTTTAGCTTATCAGCTATTTTCTGGTTTTCTTATACATATAGGAAAACTGGAAAAGAGCTGATAACTTTCAAACAGCTGAACCGATTTTCTTCAATTATTATTATAGCTAAGAACACTCTCGATCATTACCTTTCAAACAAAAAAAATTTAAATTAAAATTGGTTTTTTTTTTTTTTGTTAAGAATATTAGCCATGTTAATCATGACTAATATTCCCCTTTCCCCTCCAACTAAGCACAAAGCTGTATTAGGAGTAGGTACGACAATAGTGCAACGGGGGGTTCATTCGTTTAGGAGCTACGATGCCAAGACAGATACACAGATACACACGTCAAACTTATAACACCCCTCTTTTTGGGTCGGGGGTTAATAAAATAACTATACCATTTTGAATTTTTGCAAAAACATGAAGGTGGTAGGACCTTCTACGGACGGACTCCTTTCTTTCTGGATACACAAATATAGACATCAGAGCATGCGACGGAACGACAAAAAATACATTGGTGACAAATTATTGCTTGTTTGTTTAGTATGGTAGTGGTAGTGGTAGTAACCATGTTTCACTTATTTATTTTGTAGTATAAGTCTATTGTGTAATCCTTAACTTTTTTACACATTTGTTTTCTCTAACATGTATGTCTGTTCTGTTGTATGTTTCGTTTATTTTATTGGTAAATTTTACGGTATTTTACACAGTTTGCTGATTAACCACAGTCTACAGGTGAGAGTAGGTATAGGTATCTTTAGTCTTTGTTACTTGGACTTATTCGTGTAGACTTGTGATTTTTTCTATTTTCCGTCTGCCTCTACTTGCTTTTCCTTTCAAGCTGTTAGGCTGAGATCTAAAGAGCGCATTTTGACCGGCAGATGGAAGACATTAAAGAGTCGCAGGTTGCCACTGGGTTCAGGCGATGGAAAACCGTAACGTGCGGAAGTCCCTACAAGCAACCTAAGTCCCAGTTCATTCAACAGTTAGAGAACTTCTAACAAAACGTCGAGGCTTCGACGTCACTGGCAGCCGTAAAATGATGGTCAAATGTTAGTAGTTACATTTGACGCCGGTAGCTCTAATGTACCCTTATTTTTCTTTGATTTCACGTCACCATAGCCTAATATTTGACATGACTTAGGGTCAAACCCAGAGTTCCATCACTCCAGTTCACTCTGCCTATGCACTGGACGTCTATCTGTTAACGACGCCGATCCCATAATCGCTGCTGGTGGCTATAATACATCTATGTTTTACCCTAATCGATAGGTAAGTAAGTACTTAATAACCTTAAAGATTGTTTACCTTCTCATCGTCACTGGCCTCGCCAACGTCGAGGTGCTTGGCATCGGCGCCGCCCGATCCATTGGTGTCGGGCGCGCCGGCCGCCGTGCTCCAGGGAGACGCAATGGTGCCGGCTGCGAGCGCGCCGCTCGCTGCAACAAACAAACAACATTATCACTTATTAGATTACAAACACGCAGCTTAGAAATATCCGGCTCGAAGGACCAATTACATTTGCTAATTTTGTTAACATTTATTGGGTGTAACCCTCGACGTCCACTTGAATCCATAGAAATCATACAATTGGAATGAAATAAGCGTCATATTACGACATGTAAGTAGGCTTTTCAAGCTTTTGATGGCGGCTGAATCGCAGCGATCAATTTCAATATCATATATGAATCAAAGATTTTTCGAGACTACATGTACATGTGTCATCTTTTTTTTTTCTCATGGCGATTCTGCGAAGAAGTTACTCTCTGTTATTTGTTGCATAATTCAAGAAGGTTATAAATAAGTACGTTTACCTACTTCGGTGGAAGCGTTATTGTCGCGTCACGTCTTAATTATCGTAAATCTTCACGAATACGTTGCGGTCACGAAAATGAAACTAGGAACAGGGAAAGTATGAAGATGTTCTACCACAGAACAGTAAGAAACTGTGAACGCTGGTACCCTTGTTTAGTCCAAATCCAATTTATATATCAAATCTTTGAAAAGAGCAACCACCGAGTTTCTTCCTGGTTCTTCTCGGTAGGAACGGCATTCCGAACCAATGGTAGATTATTTTGACGATTCAAAAGCACTTGTAAAAGTTTAATTGAATAAAAATACTTTGAATTTGAATTCGTACATACGAAGCGTTTTTGCTCCACGTTTCTACTTTCTGATAACCAATTAATTATTAGGTATATTAATTACTATATTTGCATGCCAGAAATGGTGAATACATTGGACTCATTTTATGCTCTTTGTACAACTTTTTTTACCTGTATTCAGCAAATAAAGAATATGATTATGATTATGATTATGATTATGATTATGATACGAACCAATAACAATATGGAATGCCCTTCCAGTGTCAGTGTATCCTGAAAAGTGAATAGGTATCATCTAGGCAAACGTGCTCCAAGCTAGACCTCATCATTGCTCTGTTTCTTAGGCTTGACTATCGTCAAGTACAAGCCTATATTCTATATGATAAAAATATGTAGTTTTATTGTCAAGTTGAAAAACTTAATACAACCACATAATTAGAAAAGATTACCCTCGATACAGCTTCCCGATTTAATTTTATCGTCATAATGGTAATAGGTCGGTGTGTTAGTCACTTAACATACTTAGATACCCACTCAGTAAAATTGATATGAGCTCTTCAGCCGCGTTTTATTTATAGTGTCACTTTACACAAGTGCATTTAAAAGAATCATCATGTTTACGAATTTTTAAACGGTTAAGAGTAAAACGAAATATAGCTGATGTAAGACATTTCACTCGATCGTTTCCATTAGTAAGTAACGCGACGTCACGGTTTTTTTTTAATGAAAATTATATCAAAGGGAAAAATCTTGTAGTATTTTTATCAATGTGTTAAAATTAAGAGTTAGTTCACGCAGGTAAGTATAACGCATGATTTAGCTTTGTACCTTCGACGTTCAATATTGCGGTTCCCAGACAAAAATGATTTTTGTGGGTGAGACTACACTTTTTGATAACCGACAGATGTCAAAAAGTAGAACATTTTTGTACTTTTCCAATCCTAACAATCATACTCCTCACAGGCACTTTTTCATCCAGCTATCAGTATGGTTTATATCTACATCAATATTTTTGACTCTAGTCTCTCTACATTTATGACATGCCAGACATGGCCATATTTTGTTGGCATGTGCACCCAGTGCCAACTTAAAAACCACAAAGGCAAAACTGCCTCAGTTTGAAAGCCAATTTTTTCTACTGCTAGAAATATCAGCCTACGCTACTGAGTACGGATCTTTTTCGAGACTGAAAAGGGTTTAAGCTATAGCTCACCACGCTGGGAAAGTACGGACTGGTAGACTTCACACACCTTTGAGAACATTATGGAGAATTTTTCAGGCATGTAGATTACGAGGGTTTTGTGGACGGTCGCTAGTATTATGATATTGCTACTACCGGCAGTATGCAATTGTAATATCAAGAGGTGTAATGTAAACGCGCTCTCTGAATGGTCTCGACCGTTTCAGCGCTTCTGACGTCAGGAGCGCTGTTTGCTTACTGATTCGGATGCTCGCCTTGTAAACTTCCAATCGTATTGTGGCTTTGCACTAATACACTAATGTAAGCAAAAACAAGATTTACAGCGTGTATTTGCGAGTGATTGAGTATGTAGTATCTAGTTGTGTAGGGTCTCTATTAATAAAGCGGTTCGGCGTAGCTTTTAAGTGACGTAGCAATGTATGTAGGTAGTCCCATTGAAGCATATTGGTAGGCCTTCTATAGCTGAATGGAAATAACTCATTTGGGGATTCATTTCCTTGTATCTATTTAATAGATGATACTTTAGTAACATTTCTTCTGTCCTCTGGGAATGTATGAATAGATAATAGCAAGATTTGGTATACTCTTTTAAAAAATTGATGGTTTTATTTGTATAATCGAACTTGATGATAGTGCTTTATTTTTATACCAAAATAAAAGAAAACAATGACTAACTCTACACAAACTGTAATATTTGTACAGAACTCGGGTAATTAAAGAAATCTTGAGCTAAGAGGTTTCCAGTAATAATTCACCCCATAGTGAGGTAGGTAGGTACTTACACATCGCATTTCGCAATTACATAGTTTATTTTAATTAAACGTTACAATTTACGCCTTTCCGTTGTTTTTATTTAAAAAAATATAATAAAGTGCCGAGTTTTATGAGTCCTCGTATTGTTTATGTTGTTTTGAAAGGAGTTAACAAAATTTTATGATCAAATGTAGTACCTACTTACTATAACAGTACTTATAGTTATTATTTGAAAGTGATCAAAAATGTAAAATAAAAGAGTAACTATGTAAAAGAAACCAGTTGATTATACATTAAAGTGACGCTTTAATACACTATGCATTTGTTTATTATTTCGTAGAAATGCTTGGTAAGTAGAGACACTCGATTTTCATTTGCCTGCGTAGCACAGTTCACGTTGCATATTGCCTACAAACAGATTTGTACGTAAACCAGGAAATCGAGGCGCAACTGTGAAAAATGTCGATAGGTAAAGATTGTTGAAATTCTAGATATAAACTGAAACAGAAAAAACTTTACTATCATTCTGAATAATGTTTAAAATAAGTTCTTTTTAAATAAACGTTTCTCCATAAAAATATGCAAACAAGAAAACCTTAGCGTTCCGATTCGAAATTTTCATAATAGGTAAGCTTTTGTTCGTTCAAGATGCGAGAGCGGAGGTCGTAGGCATTCTCGAAATTTTCATATTTACCGTTAGAAATATGCAGGTACGAACGTTAACAATATAAATATAATATCAAAACGGAGAATTTTGTTATGAAGATCGGATCGAGAGTCGACGGCGAAAGTATGCGCCGCCCGCCCGCCCGCCCTCGGGCCCCGCTCCGAGGTAAATCTACTTTCTTACAGGTTACTTTCTTAAAAATATTCCTATATCAATAAACTCTGTTTAAAATTATGAGTTTTTACAACTTTTTTAATGGGAACCTATTTCATGTTAAAGCTTAATTTATTTTAACAAAATACATAGATATTTTTTCGGCTAAGAGATCTATAAGTCCTTTAATATATTGTAATAATATGTCAGACCAAAAATCCACTTTTGTGTGAAACAAAGCATCTTTCTCTGAAGGGTAGATAAGTAAGGTACCTACCTACTAATAGCTACATACAGATAATCTAGAATACCTTTAGGGTTAGACAAAAATAGATTTTTTTAAACAAAACGTTCATTATTTAACACTCTTTTTAAACATTAATTGTGTAAAACATGGCCAATACTTGTATCTATCTTTCACTTAGGACCTCAAGAAAAAGAAGAAAATATGTTTTTGGCAAAGCATTAGTGAACACATCAAACTATATCTAGTTATAAATAACAAAAAAAACCTCATTCAGTCGGAACTCTTGATCGCAATGAATATCGCTTTTAATAATTCAGCAGCCAACGACATAAAGCCGGGAGAGGTCTTCAATTAGGACAATTCAAATTGATCCGAGGCGACATTAAAGCAGTGGCCGACAAAGGGCCGTGAACGTGCAATAATTAAAATAATAAAGCATTTCCCTTGCGCCCCTGTCCTGCCCGGCCCTTTATGATATGACAAGTGTCCGCAATAAGGGGAGCGTGTGGGGAGATTGATCAACGCGCAGGTTTTGTTCACCGTGAATTTGGAATATTTCAGTCTGTCAATGGATGTGTGTAGGTTAAGTAAGCTCGGCGTTTTATGTTGTTGAAGACGAATGTATGCCAGTGAGTCACTCCCCGTTCCTTGAAAACCTGAACAATAGGATATCTGTCACTGGTTCAAACTTGAAAGGGTGGACTGAAAGCTATTCGCTTGGGTAGTTAAAATAATATTAGCCAGTAATGACTATTTTTCAATATGACAAATCAATATAACTAATATTCAGCAAGAACAAACCCAATCGTACCTATAGTTAGTGTTTGCAATTAATATATGCAAAATGTACCTAGGTGAACCGCTGTCATTAATATTATACGTAAATGCATCTATTTTATATCTCAATCATTTGATTAGACGTACCTTCCTACCATAGAACGCCATACTATTAGTCATAACGAGGTAAATTCAACACACGCGTAAATACATAATAGCCATGTCGTCAGAAACCTTTGTGAAATTATGCTTATACTCGTAGTTATCGTCAGAGAGTTGCATTGATAATAGAGCGGCAATTGTCCCGTATAATGTATTTAACCAGATTGGACTGTATGTAGTACAGTGATCACAAAATAAATAGTGCAACCTGAAGTTTCAATATGGGCACAAACCCTGCTGAAATCTGTTTTTGTTTACTGCTCAGTCATACGCCTCGAGTAATACTAGACCTCTTATAATGCCATACATTTTGAGATCTCACTCATGTTTTTTCAACATGACAGTTGACACATAGAGCTAAAAGAAAAATAAAACCGACTTCAAAAACCACAAACACTAAAAAGTAAAAAATAATTTCTGTTTAGCTACACGTGTAATGTACCTAGGTATGAAGTTCAACCTCAGTGTATTTCAGTTCAGTGTATTTTTCCAAGTTTATACCTTTGTTATCATTACATGGGGCTACTTTTTTGATGCCTTATGTGCAAAGTTTGCTCCTCTATGGTCTAATTTCATGGTTGGTTTTCGTAGTACGTTAGGATAGGATATAATTATCGTGAATAACATAACATTGCCTACGCAACGTCGTGAATAACTGGTTGTTTATTAATAACCCATAACCGTCTGGTACCTAGTTTAAGTTAACTAATACTTTTTGTTTTGAAGAGAATTGTTTCGTACGGAACTTTTAGTTTTTATGTCGATATCTTCCTTCAAATTGTATCTGGCTTATTAATACATGATCTTCCTTTTAAATATGGATTTACTAGACATTAATTACCTTATACTTGGTATCTTTATCAAAATTAAATGATAGAACAGTCCAATCTGTAAACGTTGGAGTAGTAGAGAATAATACAGAATATGGCTTCACCGTGCTCTTTATTATTGGACTTTGATTTAAAAAAAAAAAAAAGGTTTAAACATATAACATTAGCTTGGCACGTTAATTATGACTAATATCTCCCTAAAATATTCGTAAAGAATGTAATACTTAGTTTTAAGCACGATAATAAACCAAAGAGAAACCAAGTGAAATTTTAACCAACGGCCTTTCAGGTTTCAGTCCACCCTGAAACCGTTGAAGTATTGAAGCTCTAAAATAATGCCAGTTTTAGAGTCAGTTTGATCATTTTCCTCTTAAAGTTATCCACCGCATTCAATGAAAATGAACAAGAGTTACCTACAAACTCACAAAGCACTCTAACAAAACACTTCTTCCGAAATAAAAAACGCTTGTCCTCTACTGAAATAGCACACTAAGCAACACGCGATTCCCGAAGCAGGAATGCATTTAATACCAACAACGGAATAATTCCGGTAATTTAGTGGCATTTAGACCATATCGCGTGTACCTTACCGGTAATGAAAGAGAGCTTTTTTCACAGCTCCCCCTTTTTCAGTGGTACTCTTATGATTTTACGCTAGTTAGGTACCTATTACCTATTTGACCGGCGGAGGTTAGATGGTAATCGTTTTATATACTTAACAACTAAAAGGTAAAAGTATATCTGTCGAAAGTTTTAAAATTAAATAAAAGTTAAAAATATAATTATTAAAAACAAGCTTTTATGAGTAGCGCACTAAAAAGTAGAGACTTACTGACACAAGTTAAACTAAACTCGAAGGAATTATCTACTGTTAGTCATGATAACTGTTAATTCCTATCCTCATACCTAGTTTATTATAATTTGGCCTCCTCGTACATTCAAATTTAAACCAGCTTGATAGTAGCATGGATCTAGGAATCAGGTTAGGTACTCCTAAAATAAGCTTCACGTTTATTAGTAGGGGAAAGGAGAAAATGAAAAATCTTTATTTATAACTCTTTACATTAATAATATTCTTAAAAAATGTGAATTACTGGGCCAGTGCCACGGCGAAGCAATCTCAAAAAATATTGCGCAGTTTTTGAAATTTTTGGAAAGTGATCCTTGGGGGTTTAAAAATATTTTTAATTAGTACCTACTTGTTGCGTAATTTTAGAAAGGTGTTTACCATGTTGGAATCGAAGATAAACTACATAAAAATAAACTCATTTCCTTTCCAAAATATTATTCTGTTCGACTGAAGCTAATTATAGCATGTAACTATAGCGCAGCGAGACTTTATTTAGTAGATCTTCATAGACACTCACATCATAAATAACAATAAATATTAGTATTTATATTTGTAAATAAATATTATTAATTATGTCTAAGTAGGTAGGTACTTATTACTAAACTCAGGCGATACTATTTGTAAAATATGGAAACTATTCCGGTTCAGTATAATTAGTAGTAGTCTATTGGCCTTGTCTACAAATTCAAAGTCACTCAGTGTGCCATGGAACGGACTATGTTGGGTGTCTCTGGCGGATAAAATTCGTAACGAGGAAATGCGTAGGAGAACCAAAGTTACCGACATAGCTGTACGAATTAGCAAGCTGAAATGGCAGTGAGCAGACCCTAGCAGTGAGCAGATATTGACATTGGCGAGATGCGAATAGCCCTCAAACAACTCAATAACAACAAGGCGCCGGGTGATGACGGCATTACATCAGAACTTCTACGTGCAGGAGGTACTCCTGTGCTGACAGAGCTTAAGGAGTTATTTAATGACGTCATCATGAATGGAACAACGCCGAAAGCATGGAGCAAGAGTGTAGTAATCCTTTTCTTTAAAAAAGGAGACAAGGAGCTGCTGAAGAACTACCGGCCGATCTCTCTCTTGAGCCATGTTTATAAGTTGTTTTCGAGGGTTCTTACAAATCGCCTCGCCCGAAGACTTGACGAGTTCCAACCTCCAGAACAGCCAGCCTGTTCTGGAGGTTGCGAAAAGGCTACAGTACCGTAGATCACATACACACCTTAAGGCAGATTATACAGAAGACAGAAGAATATAATCTCCCACTCTGTCTTGCCTTTGTGGACTACGAGAAAGCCTTCGACTCTATCGAAACTTGGGCTGTTTTGGAGTCATTGCAAAGATGCCAGGTCGATTGGCGGTATATCGAGGTGCTGCGATGTATTTACAATTCTGCGTCAATGACCGTCCAATTACAGTCTCAGCAGACAAAACCAATCAGCTTGCGAAGGGGCGTTAGACAGGGGGACGTAATATCTCCAAAACTGTTTAACAGTACATTGGAAGACCTCTTCAAAACGCTGGACTGGAAAGGACGAGGACTTAACATTAATGGCGAGTACATCTCACACCTACGGTTCGCCGACGACGTGGTTATTTTAGCAGAAACTCCGCAGGATCTCGAAGAAATGCTGTGTAGCCTAAGCCGCTCTTCCAGACGTGTCGGTCTCGGGATAAACATGGACAAAACAAAGATAATGCTCAACCAGCACGTTGTCCCGACACCGGTTAGCGTCGAAAATGTTGGCATCGAAATTGTTTCACAATACAACTACCTTGGCCAAATAATTCAATTAGGCAGAAACAATTTCGACGAGGAAGCCAACAGAAGAATTCGGCTAGGTTGGGCAGCTTTTGGGAAATTAAGTCAAGTCTTCTCATCGTCAATTCCTCAATGCCTGAAAACAAAAGTCTTTAACCAGTGTGTCCTTCCCGTCCTCACCTATGGTGCTGAAACGTGGACACTGACAAACGGCCTTGTCCACAAATTCAAAGTTGCTCAGCGAGCTATGGAGAGGGCTATGTTAGGAGTTTCCTTGAGGGATAAGATCCGAAATGAGGAGATCCGCAGGAGAACCAAGGTCACTGACATAGCCCAAACTATTAGCAAGCTGAAGTGGCAGTGGGCAGGCCATGCTTGTCGTAGAGGCGATGGCCGTTGGAGCCGGAAAGTCCTTGAGTGGAGACCGCGTTTAAGCAAACGTAGTGTGGGACGCCCTCCAGCACGATGGACCGATGATATTAAGCGGCTGGCGGGAAGTGGCTGGATGAGGAAGGCTGAGGACCGGGTGTGGTGGCGCTCTTTAGGGAAGGCCTATGTCCAGCAGTGGACGTACACAGGCTGATGATGATGATGATGATGATGAGACCCTATCTGTCGCAGACTATATTCTGGAGTGGAGATCGCATACCAGCAAGCGCAGGGACGACCTTCAATCCGATGGATTGACACTGGCGCGCTCTCGGGATGGCCTATGCCCAGCAGTGATTGATAGTAGGCAAAAGAGCTTATAAGTGAAATCCTTGAACAACCTTTATGAAAAACAATAGGTTTTACCTACCCATGAAATGTATCACATGAAACTTGAGTTACGAAAAACAGACAGACATTTTCAGTATAATGTAAATTCCCAGTTCCCACATTCAAAAGTATTTAATTTAGCAACGGAGCTACAGGTACCTACCTAGTACCCCATTTCCCAGGCAACAACCAGTTAAACTGCTTTTCTTGAGTTCAAAAAGTAGTACAAATTATTTATATTTAAAATCATTCGCTACACTTTACATTTTCGGTTTGGTACCTATAATTGGTATAAAAAAAACCTATTTCTGGTTGTTAATATTTTACTGTCAATGCGGTGATTTTTGAACGACTTTGAGAGGGCTATTTTTGAAATGGAAACCAAAATTAAGTGATTCAATAAATTAATTGAAATTCACATTCACATTTTTAGGGTTCCATACCGAAAGGGTAAAAGCGGAACTTTATTAATGTCACTCTGCTGTGTCTCTTCGTCCGCGTGTCTAGGTCTCGAGCTCGTTAACGAAATGAGTTACAAACCAGAAATTTTGCTATTTGGTCATAATCATAATCATATTCTTGGTGTAGAACTTTGACCCAAAACCAAGTTGATTAGACATTCAATTGTCTTTTTCTGGCGGGCTTCCATACATAAAAAAGGAGCTGAATTTTTTTTTACCTAGCATAACAGCATAGTGATAATCATTCTTTAGAGCTTATTGGGTACAAGTATGAATTACATTTCTTATTCTTTTTTATCTTAAACAAGTGTAAATTAAAAATTTATAACACCCCCGATAAGTGATGGTTACAATAACTAGAAAAGAGCTGATAACTTTCAAACAGCTGAATCGGTTTTCTTGAATTATAGCTAAGAAAACTCTCGAAGCCACCTTTCAAACAAAAAAACTAAATTAAAATCGGTTCATTAGTTTAGAAGCTACGATGCCACAGACAGATACACAGATACACACGTCAAACTTATAACACCCCTCTTTTTGGGTCGGGGGTTAAAAATAAGGAAACGTGGGCTGTCTAAGTTGTCAGTTTTAGAACATTCATTTGTGGCGGGGGATATCTCGGAAACTAAACTAGTTAGGAATATGAAATTTCGGTATATTATGTACCATATACCGTATTTAAACAACACATACTGAAAACAACGATTTATAAAATAGTTTGTAAGCTGTGAACAAAACAAACGAACATGGGTTTTTCTTTCACGGTTTATTGCGATGTTCTAGCTCGGTAAAGAAATATTTCATACACCCAAAATCCGATTTTCATAATTATGTACGGAACCCTAAAAGAGCGAAACCCAACTCGCACCTGACTAGTTTTTTTTTAAATCATTATAAGGGTATCTTAATTGGAAAATCAGAGCAAGACGAAGGCCGACAAAGTAAATTTCGAAAATGTTTCAAAATATAAATTAAAATAATATGTAACCAGGTACAACTTTTATATCTGGTTCAGTAAATCAAGATATTTAAATAAATTTTTTAACCTTACAGATTCTTCTAGAATATCGATGCATTTATAACTTTTCGTCGAATAACTACGAATATTTTTACAACACTACCTATATCTAAAAATGTTTAAGATATACCTATATAGGTAAGTTTTTGTTATACTAGGTACCTATAGGCATAGGTTCACTCTGGCACCTATTGGTATCTGAAATCATGACCTCTATTTCAATTTTCAACGATAAAGCTTTTGATGCTATAAAACTGCGAATTGTTTTGAATTTTGAACATTCGAATTTTTATTCGATAGCCACCGTGACGATTTACTTTAACATAAAATTCGACGCAAAAAATTCAGCACCTACCTTGCTAAATTGGAAATAGTTTGCATTATAAAAACAGTATGACTTTTAGTCAAACTATTGAATAGAAACCCGAAAGAGCATGGAATAACGTACCTACCTAGTCTTTCATCAGTAAGTTGAAGAAGTGCGCAAGTGAAAAAAATTGATTGTATAACTAAAAAATCATCGTGGTACTTACCTATAGTAAAATGTTACTCATTCGAGTAGATGGAAAGTAGGTACCTATGTACATAAAATATTAAACTAGAATAAAATTAAATATACAAGTGTAAATTAAAATTATAACACCCCCGACAAGTGAAGGTTACACTAATTAGAAAAGAGCTGATTACTTTCAAACGACTGAACCGATTTTCTTGGATTCTCGATCACTCTCGATCAAGCCACCTTTCAAACAAAAAAACTAAATTAAAATCGGTTCATTAGTTTAAGAGCTACGATGCCACAGACAGATACACAGGGTCGGGGGTTAAAAAGTTTAGAACGTAAATAATAATGGTTTGAACCATGTTGTTTCGTGTACACGGATAGAAGTCACGGTTCGGCATCCGTCATACCATATAGCACTGTGTAATAATTCTCGTATCAGTGAGGGGGTGGCGCTGCCCACCGGGCCCACCTGTGCCGGAGGGTTGCGCCGGTTGCGCGCCAAAGTATGTTAATTAATTTTCGGTTGACCGTCCACCACTCGCTCGAATCGCCCCCGTGCGGTTTGCGTACATTTTCGTATAACAAAGGACCGGTTAGCGCTCTCAATAACTCCACTTTTTAATGAGCGACATACCGATTTTTTTTTTTTGGTTTTACGCATGATATTTGTACATAATTCGGGAAAAGTTTACCCTTTCACCTATTTTTATTGAAACTTTTTATGCTGTAACGATTTCAGCGCTAAGCACGCTATCAACCAGTTTTTGTTAGCTTTTCAATTTAGAATGTTCTTTGACCATTCCCAGTCTCTCTTACTAAGTGCTTACTACTCTACTCTCTAGTACTGAGAGATGTGACATCAATACATGTAGGTAAAATATAAAAGAAAAGTCCTGACTCAATCACTGACTGACTTATCAACGCGCGGCCCGAGCTCCGAACCAAAGCTCAAAATTTGGACAGAGGTTCCCATTATAATATTGACAAGAAATAAGGGCGGATTTTTCAAAGTTCCCGCGAGAAAGGGGATTTTCTTGGGATAATAATAAGTGGGCTTCTAAATACATTTCCGTATAAATTAATATGACATTAAAAAGTTACAGAGAATGTGTTAAACAATTGTTTTGCTTTATAATTTAAAAAAAAGAGAAATAACATGTAACTTTTACGTAAAAGCTCTAAAGCTCTTATCAAAACAAATAACACGGAACTCGATATTACGATCCTCTATTCATTATTCAATAGCGTTAACCCGCCTCTCAGTCTATTTGATAATACGGGCCAGCCCGATTTTAATACCGGGTGAATATATCGAGAGAGGCAAAAATCGATATTGACTGAGAGAGGACGTGTTATGTTCTGTTGTGTAAGGATGACCTAGTCTGTACTAATATTATAAATGCGAAAGTATGTCTGTCTGTCTGTCTACTACCTTTTCACGGCCCAACAGTTTAACCGATTCTAACGAAATTTGGTACACGGTTAGCTTATATCCCGGGGACGGACATAGGCTTACTTTTTATCCCGGAAAATCAAAGAGTTCCCACGGGATTCCTAAAGACCCATCCGCTTAACCGATTTGTATGAAATTTGGTACAGAGGTAATTTGCGTCCCGGAAATTGACAGGCAATTTTTTATCCCGGAAAAGCATCGACTTCCCAAGGGATTAAAAAACCTAAATCCACGCGGATGAAATCATGGCCATCATCTAGTTGTCCAATAAATCTTGTACGAAAAACTCGTTTGGAGGTAGGTAAAGACTGCGTGCCAGCAACAGCAACATGGGATGATCTTCAGGGACTAATGGCCAATAGTAGCGGGACGTGGCTGGATAAGATAAGTGTCGGGGTGCCTTCATGTTTAATAGCTGGTAACGCAACTAAGTTTATTATGTGCGAGCTAGATTTATCATGACGAATTCTTGTACAAAAACGTTCACATTATAAACGGAAACAGTAGTGTGACATGAATTGACTTTGGTATTGGATGTTTCAAACGACAGACAACATCGATTCCAAAATGAATACCAATTTACATTAGCCTCTAAATATGTTGACGGTATGAGTAGGTATATCGATATTATTACCCAAACCTAGTGTGTGTATTGTAATGTGTAGGGACTAGGTATGTTTATTGCAAAGACGCGCGTGCGGATTCACAAAGATGTTTATCTGAGTAAATGTTTACTAACGGTTGACGACGTGCGATCGTGCGGAGCAAGTGGTGAAGCCACGTGGTGCTCGCAACGCACGTATTCGCTCAGAGCCCTACCACAGAATGCAGCAACGTGCCTCCGTGCCTCCGCATCGCTACTGGAAATGCTACGTCAGCGGTCAACGATATATCAACAATACCGTTCTCAAAACAAAACAATAGGTAGGTACTTATTTGCATGTGCGCAATCATTATTAACTTATGTAAGAGGGTCCGTCATAAAATTTTATGCAATATAACATCGCCTATTTAATCATTAACCGACTTCCAAAAAAGGAGGAGGTTCTCAATTCGTCGGAATCTTTTTTTTTTTTTTTTTTTTTATTTTTTTTTTATATTTTTTATGTATGTTCCCCGATTACTCAAAAACCCCTGGACCGATTTGGAATTTTTTTTTTTGTTTGAAAGGGTATACTGTGCAGGTGGTCCCATATAAATTTGGTGAAGATCTGATGAATATCTTCGGAGATGGAGAACAGAACTCCTCAATGGATAGGAGCAAATTGCTCGCGATCAGTGTAATAGCTTAGTAAACAGTAAGGTTTTAACTGGGCACAGCATATTATAGTACAGTGGGGCCACTAAAAATTGTGAAATAAAAAATTTTCAAAAGAAAAATAAAACCGACTTCAAAAACGACAAACACTAAAAAGTAAAAAATAACTTTTGTTTAGCTACACGTGTAATGTACCTAGGTAGAAAGTCGGGCGAGCTTCACTCTTGGATTACTAATTTTGTTTTAATATGCTCGCTCGACTTCATACCTAGGTACATTACACGTGTAGCTAAACAAAAGTTATTTTTTACTTTTTAGTGTTTGTCGTTTTTGAAGTCGGTTTTATTTTTCTTTTGAAAATTTTTTGCTATCTAAATATATATGAAAGTAAGGTAACTGACTGATCTATCAACGCACAGCAATTGGACGGATCAGGCTGTTTGGCAGATAGCTATCATGACGCAGACCTCCGCTAAGAAAGGAATTTTTGAAAATTCAATCCCTAAAGGGGTAAAGTAAGGGTTTGAAAGTGTAGTCCACGCGGTCTAAGTCGTGAGTCTTAGCTAGTTTTAAATAAACATCTATAGCAACAATTTTAGAATCACATAAAGGAACCCGGAAGGAAAGCATACCTACTAGGTATCTTGATAGAAAAGTCTTTTTTTCAAATACGTAGACTAGCATTGGCTTGCTGGTAAGTGGGTGGAGCGCGCTTGCCTAGGAGATGCCTATTCACTCCTGACTTGAAGGTGTGTACAATATATATTAAAACTGGTAGTTACCTGAGTACCTATATTCTTTAGTATAATATATTCTTAGGGTAAACGCATCTTCTAGGCAGACGCGCTCCAACTTAAGCTGCATCATTGTTAACCTCCTTCTGTTTGATATGATTGCAGTCAAAAAAATATATTAAAAATTTCGCCTAATGAGCCGTTTGAGAAATATGATCGTAACTCTCAGCTTTTAGTGAGTATTGATGTTACCACGTTACTGTTTTTTTCTTTTCGAAGTGGCCGCGTCGAGAAAGATAATCATGGGAGCGCACCTCTGAGTCACACATAGACGACTGCCAAGTGAACGTATTGGCAATGAAAGGCTTTAACTCGTTCGAATTTGCCATGCAAATTGCAACTTTAAATGATGGCCGATGAAGATGATTTCTAAACATTTGGTGCGAAACATAGAGTTTAATGAATCACCGGTCGATTTGCCAGCTGCGAATAAAGACTCGGATTGCAATGCTCTCGGCAAATATCGCGGCTCATCTTACAGAATGAAACGTAATAAAAACAATAATATGCTCATGTAGCTTCCTCGTAATCACTTGTGTATCGAAAACTGTTTTTGTTTGACTAAGCCTCGACTTAGTACCTACCTCGAGTTAGTCTGATATTACCGGTACGAAAAACGGGTCAAGTGCGAGTCCGACTCGTATACAAAAGGTTCCGTAGTCCGTACCATTGTACAAGAAATAACACTTTTTTGTGATAAGTATGTAGGTATATTCACAAATTCACGGTTTTTGGATTTTTCCCTTTACGCCACGACAGATAGACAACGAAGTGGTTTTATTAAGGATCTCTTTTTCTTTGGAGAAACGGAACCCTAAAACCAACAGATTAGTGGCAATCTGCCAAATAGACTATCAAAACATTTAGGTACCTACTTATACTTTTAAAGTTTTTCTTTTAACTTGAAATTCAAAAATCCTTCTGACGAAATTTGATCACGTATTTTTACCATATCATGAATTTAATCTTTCAAAGAATTTGCCTACTTTTATCAGATTGAATGTCTTTCTTATGAAACAAACTTTTCAAAACGTATTGAAATATTATCCACCAAGATTCACTTGGCGAACTGTTGTTACAAGTAAATACATCTACCTACCTACTCAACTTGACACGGACAATTTGCAAACATGCAATGTAATCGATAGCATACGCCATAAATAAAAAGGTTTTATGTTGCAGAAGGTACCTAGATAGGTACCTACTACACGAATGAAACGCATAAATGTTAGTAAGTAATTGAAAAATAACGATTATTAATATTAAGAAACGTCAAGAAAGCTATCAACTTAAAATATATTATGTTACGAACAACTAAGATAATACATAATTTCAAATGAAAGTATCCTAAAGCCGCATCAACATAATATAACATCATATTCAAGACCTCAAAATAATTTCATACCCGAAATAGGTCCTATCTAAAACGCTCCCGTAAATTAATTCCGTATACATCCAGCAAAGACGGTAGATGATATTAAACTGGAAGCAATATCTAATATAGATGGCATGGTAACAAAAGACACTTATGAAATTAAGGCAATAAATCAGTGGCCCGAGCCGAGCTGTGGGCCATGAATGAGCACAGGAACAACGGCTTATATGTAAATAATGTCGTATGCCGACGCCCGACAACGGTCCGCCTGAATATAAAGTAATTTTCTATAGAACAAAATGCATGAGAAGTGATAGAATACCAATTATAATTATATTCATAAATACATTTTTATTCCCATAAAATAAAAAAAAACCTACAATAAAATAAAAACCGACTTCAATAAGGAATATATTATGTACATACAAGAGTAAACGGAGTTTGGAGCCGGTGCCAATTGTCGCACAAACCGTCTAGGTACTCTTCATATTGTTTGTAAGTCCACATTGGCACCTCATTGTATAGTATACTATAGTAGGATAGTATACTAACACATACTAACTACGTGTTATACTAACACATTAAAAATAATAGAATGCTCACGAAGTTAATAATTCACAGGAAGTCCGCAAAAATAAAGATTGCTGTCTCTGGGTTTGGAGAAATTTTCTGCCATTTGTTTACCTTTAAAGTCAGCTAAGGAAAAAGAAATTAAACATAAACTCTCATTTTAAAGTATGAAAAATAGACTAGAGTAACCTACATTTGCTAGATCATAATAATGATTTATAAGTTAGAGCAATTTTGCAAAACGGACACGCAGATAGTGTGGCGCAAAACGTAAGCGGCAGTGCAAGACGACGCGCGCGACGTCGCAACTAAAGATAACAACCTACGATAGGTGTAAGAGGCTCTACACACGAGAATATTACCGTACGAAGTCGCAACGCACGTAGACTGCGTGTATCTGTTCTCGGCTCTACACGCCGCACTGGTTGAGCTCCAACATAATTACTGTTGATTTATACAGAAATATCGGGTGAATATATAGGTATATTATGTTGTATTACAGTTAAAACCCGTTTTATATAGTAGGATGGATTGATAGATAGATAGAAGTTTTTATTGCACACAAAAACATGTAAAGGAACAACACAGAAGGAAGAAAACAGAAAAAAAAATTGTGTCCAAAGGCGGCCTTATTGCTCAGAGCAATCTCTACCAGGCAAACTTTGCTGAAAGGAGAAGGAGTATAGTTCTGACTGACAGCGTTTGTTACATTGAGTTAGTTCCTCAACCTCACAAGTGCAACAATTAATGAGCCAATTTATTTTCATGCAAAAATGTCGATAACATAACTTCTCATCTTTCTGGGGATACGTTGAGGGTCGACGCTTCTTGACACAAAATTCCTTAGTGACCTCTTGTAACTAGAATTATAATGGGAAATTACGCTATGAATATTTTTGCATCAAAACACAGAATGAACCGGTTATTGCAGTGAATAAGGTGTCACATCTAGAGCGGAGATGTGTGCTTTGCATTGTGCATTGATAGAATGATCTGAGTGCTTAACTCAGATTAATCTATCTATAATAATCTGTTGTGTCTGCTAAATATGTCTCCACTCCGCTCCGGTCTGTCGCAGTAGACGCGCTTCTTCTATCACCGTGTGTTAAGACTTTAAGCACCCACAACAAGCAATAGGCTAGTTGCTTTATTGTAGTCAATTTACCTCCATATATTAACATAAAAATATACCGAAATTTTAATACCTGTTTGATTAACAGGTATATTAAATTTTATCCTATCTATGGACCAGTTTCTTAGCATAATCTTTAACAGTTGGCACCGGTTTATTTCTATTTTTTATTTATCATTTCAAAGGTTATTTCAATATTGACTTTCTTCACGTATACATAGATATATCTGCCTACATAATATTTAAATGTATCTGTCTGTCTGCTAGCTTGTAACGGCCCAACATTTTAACTGATTTTGAAGAACAGAGTTCGCTTACATCCTAGGGACGGACATAGGCTACTTTTTATCCCGGAAAATCAAAGACTATATTAATAAAGCTAAACTCGGACGAAGTCGCGGGCATTATTGAGTAACTAGATGATGCCTGCGACTTCGTCCGCGTGGATTTAGATTTTTCAAAATCCCTGGGAACTCTTTGATTTTCCGGGATAAAAAGTAGCCTATGTGCTAATCCTGGATATTATCTATCTCCATTCAGCCAAATCCGTCCAGTAGTTTTTGCGTGAAGGAGTAACAAACATACACACACACACACACATACACACAAACTTTCGCCTTTATAATATTAGTGTGATTTACATGTCACAAAAATCGATTTACCTACATAACTTCTTTAGAATTTCATTTAATTAGTTAAATTCAGTAAACTCTACACATGTTTTAAGAACAATAAAAATATACAGCATCAAGTAAAACATCTGTATGAACGTAAATGATAATAATTGATAAAATTATAATACCTCAATGAAAATGCTAAACGAGGAAAGCACTATAAAAACGTGAATAAATGAAATATTCATATGTAGCGTTTATCACGCTGCATAAAGAGCTGACGTAACCGATACGATAGTCGAGCAACCAGACACACTACATTGGTTATGTAGGTCTTATGCATCTCTAGGTGCATCTGTGCTCTCCTATAATTAGTCCATTTTAATCTTATAGTGAAACGCTAGTGAAATTTTACGATGTAGAGTAGGTAAGTAATATGAAAAGCATATATTTGTTATGAGTATTGCGCTCCGAACGGGGTGGTAAAATCATTCCTAACTTCTAATAGATCTGATTGACTTTACAGAAATGGTTTTAAAGGAGGCATTAAATGCATCATTTATATATTTATTTAACCAATTTTTATCAACTCAAAGATCTTGTCGTACCTAGTTAATCTTGAAAACCTTTGAATATTTCATAAACTATTCATTGTGTATTACGGTGTAAATAAGCAGTGGTTATTCCATATTCATTGCATAAATATGTATAGAAGAATTCCAAAAACTCGACCCATTGAATATTTGAACTTTAATATTCCCGGTTCGTACAGACTTGGTTACGTGACCTGAACTCTTTTAAGGCTTGGGTAGCCACAACGCGCGACGGGCGTCGGCTGTGTGTCAAATGGGGCTCCTAGAAGTTGCAGTATGTGGAATTACTGTGTTAAAAGCAGAGCACTCTGTTTGATAGACCTTAAAGTCCTAAAGAATGCGATGGTGGCGCCAGAGCGTTGGGACATCTCTCACTCGACAATCTCAACCGAGAAGCACAAGCGGTACGAGAACTGTTCTGTAGCGATCCTTGCAAGAGTCATATGTCTACCTGCATCTATTGATTGAGATGGCGAAGACGATTTGCGTAGCACGTACAGTATGACATGCTTCATGCTTTCTTTATATTTCAAACTGTACACACATTTCTGTTTCCCGGCGTTCTGCTGCCGCTACGCGTCGTATCTGTCCAAAGCTCAAACCTTCATAGTGTGGTACAATATCACACGACTACGTCAAAAACAATGGATTCATGACCAACTTCCAGCTCAGTGCGTGAGCCCACGCCTGCTAACTGCATACAGATCAATGGTAATACCTCCAGAAGTTCCAATGAAATAAATTATGTATTTATTTATACCCCCATAAGGAACATTCTGAGACCTTCAAAGCGTTTCATCACAAAAGTTCTAATTAAGGCACCACCCTTATAAATAAAAGTTTTGTTCTAAAATTACTAGTAATATCCCAACCCACTAAGTACAACGATTTCAGTTAGATAGGTAAGTACTCGTACTTTTCATTTGGAATAACCCTTTTTTTTGCAATTTATTTATTTTTTATTACCTATATACCTATTTGAATAGGTAAAACAATGTGCCTTTTAGAATTTGGAGATGAGATTGCAAGTAGAATATGGCAGGTTTTTAAGATCCATGATGTCAACAGTAATTAATTAATTAGAACATGCGTTTGGCTTATTACATAATCCCCTAAGTACCTATGTATTACATTGTGGTAAGCCACGGTAAGGGTTGTAGCGCCTCAATTAATTCGAGCTAGAGGCTGGTTTCATTATACACAGGCTTATGTAATGGAGGGAATCTGAGAGCTTGGGATCAAGGTGCACTGATAATCGAATTAATTTCAGTGCGCTGAAGCCGGCAATGTTGCCGACAGAGGGTTTAACTTAGTTTATGACTATGCTAGCTAGGTACGCGCCCACTGTGCAACAAGTTTGCGAACGTCTTGAGTGCTTTGAAATCGGTAAAGCCGTATAGAGCTGTTCGACACTCAAGTGCAAGACGCTACGTTATAGTTTTGTACCGAACGAGGCATAACGATTAGCCTAATATACGACGGCTTTGCTGTTAGTTAGGAAGCTGTTTCTTATCAAATCAATGGACAGATGTACCTACCTACCAAATATATCTACATATAATGACGAGTTATGTCCACCTCTTACTTAGGTAGCTTTTTATGAAAGGTTAAATGGTTAGACAATGCGATTTCTATTGAAGTAACTTTTCTACCTATTTAATTGATGCCAAATAGTCATCTTTGCCGTCTGTAGGTATATTTTATTTCTGTCAATTACGTTTCAAAGATAAGCCCCGAAATATTAGGGGTGCGTGGCCGGGATCGAACCCTGGACTGCTCGAATAACTGCTTAACCACTGGCTGTCATCGCTTGCTAAGTATCAATGTGATAATTATTACACTTTGGTGCTAAGAGTACCTACAGAGCTCTTTTTACTTTGACCGGTATGTAAAGTCAAAGTCAAATAGTTTATTAAAAATATGTACTTAGATAACATTGTGCACTTTTTGATTGTCACTTGTTGAATTTGTTAGATAACGATGTAATGTCGATAAATTATTAATTATTACGCTTAAAACGAAAGCTACGCGGGTTCCAAACTCGCCCAGATCTGAGAAGAGCGTACGCAGCTGTCTGTCTGCTCCTGTTCTTAACATTTCGCAGTTTATAGGTTGGCCTGAGGATGTACTGGCATCACAGTGTCATAAAGGGCTATAAAATGAAGCGATCGCAATTAGCGGCAACGGTCGCGAGGGCAGCTGCGAGACAATTGACAATCCGTCGGGGTCAACGACCAGTGCAACCACTCACTCAACACTATCTATATTTGAATCTATGATGGATGTAGCGCCGCAGACTATGGGCTAATGGGCCAATAGTTAGTCGGATCGGACTGTTTTGTCGTAGGCACTACAATTTACAAATGAAACATCAGTCTTTCTTTGCTAAGAAATATCTAGTAAAAGGAAATCTTTATTAACTCAACAAACCGTAGTGTTTACATGCTTTAGTGTGGGGCCCTGCCTCCTAATGAAGTGAAAACTGTGTTTCAGGAGGCAGTGTCTTCCCATAATATAATATATTGTAACAACATACAACCACTTATTATAAATTAAGGGATGGTGCAATCTGGGAAACAGTTCGCTATAAAAAAAAATTCAGCAGACTATGCGTAGGAACTTATACAGTTAAATAAGCTTTCAAATTTTCCTTAGGTATTTGTAATTTTTGCATTTTGCTCATCTATACTATATAATATATAGAGGGGGGACTCTTCCTCTAATTTTTACAACTAAAATCGAGCGACCCAAAGTCTGTAGTCTGCGGTAACGATTCTAATTTTTAAAAAGGAGTAAAAAATAGTTTATGATACTTTCTTGTTTGTAATCAATTACTACATCGTATCTATGCTGTATACACGAATAGTTTGTCGTATTATATACATTATGTACAATCAGTTTCATTATTTTGGTTAAACCTATCTAGATATTGCGTGTGCATTTAATATATTGGTGTCAGTAGAAATTATTATACCTAGATGTTTGAACGTAACTAATGCCTCCGATTCACTCCGCTCCGCTCTGCTTTATTGGACAGGCAGGTTTAACTTTGCTATATTGTTTGTCTCGCGCGCGGCGTGGGAAATAAAATGGCTGTTTAGGTACATAAATTTCTATTTAAGTAAACGTTTACAATCGCATTAAAATTAATTATTATTAATCTTATCGTCATGTAGTGAAACAATTCTCATAATTATGTGTTTTATGCCTATAAAAACAAACAGAGCCTTAAATGTGAGATTTATGAGTGGCAGGATTACGTCATGACTCACGTCTATATAAGTACGATAGCTAGATAATTACTTGGGTAGGTATATGTTACAACTTACAAGCAATCTGTATTTCTCGTTAATTGTAATTAAGCTCTGTAATAAAGCATTTACATTGACTTTTGGCGCTAGAACCCGACAATACTTGTAAAGAGTAAAAGGTTTAGCGCACACAACTCATTATTATTTTTAACCCCCGACCCAAAAGGAGGAGTGTTATAAGTTTGACGTGTGTATCTGTCTGTGGCATCGTAGCTCCTAAACGAATGAACCGATTTTAACTTAGTTTTTTTTTTGCAAGGTGGCTTGATCGAGAGTATTCTTAGCTATAATAATAATCGAAGAAATTCGGTTCAACAGTTTAAAAGTTATCAGCTCTTTTCTAGTTTTCTTATAGAGGTTTTTATGTCGGGGGTTTTTTAAATTTTGAGTTATAATACATGAATATATTTCTCTCCAAATCTCCAGTCTACTACCACCGGGCCGCCCGCCGCCGGTATACAACGTGAGCTGTATCATGTATGTCAGTCAGCCAGAACTCAGAACCTAATGAGCATAGAGCTATTTCAACTAGGATAAGCAGTGATTTTATTACAAAACCGCCCAAAAAAGGATGTAATATTTTCAGGGTGTATATATGTGGGTATCTTTATTCCACCAAGTTCGAGGATTCGTAGAATACTTACACTACCCTGACTGACTATAAATTTTTGAAAAAAAAAAACAATATGGCGAGTGTATGACGCTATTTTTCAATGTGAAAAAGTATTTACTTCGCTTTTTGGAAGGGCTTTGTGTTTTTAATTTTTTTTTAATTGCATGCCACTGACTTGATTGTTTTACCGCAACCACTATCTATTCATGTGCCTAAGCGATCAATTAGATCGATCGATGGAAGTCTGTGATAGACCTTATCTAAGCTCCGCAATAAAAAAGCATTTACATTACCTTTAGGCGAACGCCGACAATGGCAAAGAATAAGTGCGATTAAGATTCTCACAGTAATTATGTAGTTGTGCGTGTAATATTATTTCTCGTATCACGTATAATTGGATTGCAATGCGAGTACACCTATGCGGAAGAGCGGCAGCAGAGTCTCTCGTTACGTTCTTGCATTCTGTGTCTTATTCTGAGAACACCATGGGAATATTGTGTACGAAAGCGAACTCTTGAATCGGCGAAATTACCTCGTTAAAATGTGACATACATATTATGACACGATAATGAAATACCTGCGAAAAACACTTTTTTTCTTTTCACACAAAAGCTCTTTTCTAGTTACTGTAATCTTCACTTGTCGGAGGTGTTATAAATTTTTAATTTACACTTGTATTAAGTTTAAAAACAACTTCAACGCCCGGTGTCACGTTTTTAGAGTTCCGTGGTGGAACAAGGAACCTTTATAGCTTCGTCCACTCCACTCTATCCGTCAGTCTGCCGGTTTGTGTCAAAGCCATTGTAAAAATAAACTAGAAGAGTTGTGAGGTTGAAATTTTGTACAGTTATAGGTAAGTAGGTTCCCAATCTAATAGGAACCTACACAGTGGCATCTTTAAATTTTGAAAAGTTGTTTTTTGTTGAAAAATACATGTTAATATTTTCAGTAAATAAAGAATAAAAATAAATTCTATTCGACCCGCTTAATTTAAGTAGGTAGTGTTTTATTGCACAAAAGTACGAATAACTTTAGTTTTTTGGAACTTTTTACCATTTATGTCATGAAATCCTTATCTATCATGTATTCACTTCAAGACTATTTGACATATATACTTTAAATTGAAAACTGAAAACATTCCATTTTGGCGGAAAGCTCCGATAAGATCTTAGAATATGAAAGCAATGGCGTGTCTTTACCGGAACACAATATACGAATCCAAAATAACCTATTTTTGACAAAGTTTATGTAAATTAGACTACGTAGGGGACGTACCCTTTTTCACTTTTAAGGTAATCGCACAGTAACGTAGGGCCAAGTGGCCACTAGCAATAAAAGTTGCAGAAATAGTTCTAGCCAAGTAACTTGCACGTCACTTGTACCTACTATGTAAACACTCGCAGCAAGGCAATTTCTAAAGAAAATTATGTTTTAGTTTCTGCAAGCTTTGTTACAAAGTCTACAATATTATACTGGGTACTTTTCAGCGATGAAAACGGAACGGCGGCGGCAGCGCCAACCTTTACACTTTTAGTCATCCGCATATCTTCGATGTTGCCGATGCTGCTGCGTTCTACGACTGCTCTGATAGGTTGCCTCTTAGTATGCGATCAATGGTGTGGACTATATAGGAAGGTACAGTGCCAGTATAAATATTAAATTTTGGAGCTCGTAACTTCAATACTATTAACTAATACAGTCAACAATGATGGCCCTGTTTGATATTAGACGTTATAAACTCTAATACAGGTACAAGGAGCTATGTGAAAACGTTTAAACTGCGGAGCGGCCGGCCGTAGCAGCTACGCCATAGCCGTTTTCCGGGATAAAAGTAGGTACCTACTACCTATATATTTTTTATTTTATTTTTTTGCTTTTCGTCAAGTTTACTGGAAAAGTAACATTTTATAATATGTATTATTAGATGTATAGATGTGGAAATCTTTTGTATAAGTCAATTGTTTATGTCTGTTCTACATCTTTCAGTTACCTATAAGTCTCTTTTTCATATAATATGTACCTACATATTGTATTTACCGTACATGAATGTAGTGGTGAGATAGATAAAACATAAATAAAATAAAGTATCTAAGTAGATAGGTGCGTCGTCAATAGTAAAATAGTGCAGCTCGTATCTTCAATTAACCAATATAGCCAACAGCGATGGCCCTATTTGCCACTCAAATAGCGCGTGACTCGGCGACTGTTGAAGAGGCGCACAGTGCAGGTGTTGCCGGGCGAGCCTCCCACGCGCTGACCCGCTAGCATCACTCCGCACTCGTTAGTAAGGGCGCGTTCACACTCTGGCGTGACGATAAATAGTCGTACAGTGTCATGGCTTATAATAATACTAGCTGATGCCCGCTATTTCGAGTGCGTGGATTTAGATTTCTGAAATCCCGTGGGAACTCTTTGATTTTCCGGGATAAAAGTTACCTGTGTCAATTTCCGGGACGCAATCTCGTTCTCTTAGTCAAGTCATATATGAAAGGATCTGAGAACCCTCCGCATTATCATCCCAGGAAAACTCCTACCATTATACTAACTAATAAACAAGAGTCCTCTTCAACCACTTCACAGTTTGCAAACAGGTAAAATTAATAAGACCAAGCGTGTGTCTACTAATAGTAAACTGAATAAAATTTTAGGAATTTATCTCTCGGAATCCAAGACGTTTGGCCACTACGTTAGACGCTGCCGTAGCGTCGCCCGTCGCCACAATCTATGCAAATCGCGACTCAAACTTATTGCTCTCGCCTTCACTCCTTTCCAAATGCATACTAAATAGCGTCAACCGCGAACCGCCCTTTGTTCCCAGTTTTTCACTTAACCGCGCGCCGCTACGATGGAATTGCCGTCTAGTGTTTTAAACAACTGCGGGATTTATTTTTAGACTCGTCCATTTTATTACGTGTCACGTTTTATTTGTTTACCTCTCTCTATCTTTTCCTTAGAGACTCGCCCGCTTTCAATATTCAATCTATCTGTACTTAATATGTAGATAAGTTGCTTAGCAACGTTGTTATTTGTCAAAAAATACCTTACAATTTTTGCCAAATAGTCAACAAAAAATAACAACGTTTGCTTACAGTTTTACAGATGGATTAAATATTAAAAACAGACTGCTTCTGAATTCTGCTCGAGATCCTTCACTTATCTAGAAATTAGAAATTCTTTATTTGCATAGAAATGCCTACAACAATTAGTGTTAGAAAACGAAGAATACTTTACACTACTATGCATGAGAAAACAAAATCTCTACTGGATCTATCGAAATTATTTATATCGATGAATGGATCTTTGAAAAGTTCTTGTTCGCTTTCAAAAATCGCCTGATAACAGTAAACACAAAGATGACATTTCTTTCTTCCTTGAATGGATCTGCTTAGCCACTAAAGTCGTTTGGTAGCTAAATGCAAGTCCAGTTACCGATTTGTTTCAACATTGATTAACCTGAAAAAGAATGGCGTGCAAATGAATATGCCTATATCCAGCAATTGTTTGAGTAAAGGCTGATATAAAAGCAGAAGAGATATAGATGGTATTTAAGATTTTGATAACGTCACACCAAATACCCAAGTGATAAGCAAAAGATGCAGGTGTACCGTACCGTCTTGTTCTAGGAACTTTATAAGGAGATCAATAAAATGAAATTACAATTATACCAGATGTAGGCAATACCTACATATACGTCCAAAACAACATATCTGCACGTCTAAATAAAAATTGAAAGTGTTTTTTCCACATAAGTCTAGCGCTTTATACATAAACACTCGCAATGAAACCAGTTTTGAACAATAGCTCGTAGAAAACACTAAATTCATTATAACGCTATTTAAAGAAGAACCTAGTTTAAAGGGTAGTTCAATGAGCGTAGTCAAGGAGCTGGTCGTTTAAATTGCTCCCGTTTAGCGCAGCGTAGAAAACACGTGCGAAATGTTGCCACGGGCGATTAGCAGAATTCCTCTCCGCAATAGTACATTACGCTAAAAAACAAGGATCTTGCGAGACATACATGTATAGAGTGACCATTTTTACAGACTTAATGTGGGACAGTCGTACAAAGAAGAGAACGGGGATAGAGTTTAACTTTCTGGTCAACTAGGCGTAAATCACCATAGAGCATTTTCCAAATATAAAATACGTTTTTAGAAACGGTTTTTAAGAGGCTCAAAATCTCAAAATAAACAAAACAATACGACAAGACAAGCGTAGTGAGTAATTTTTTTTTTTTTGTAATTTTTTCATGAAACTGCGTGAATGATAAGTGATATAGCTTACTTATAATATAAGTACGGTCGTAAGCTAAACGTTTTAACGTATCTTAAAAGGTATGTAGACTTCTTTTCTTCTTAGCCGAAATGAATAAATTTTAAGTTATATTTGTATTATTATATAGTATATACATTTTTTTCATGTATCAAAATTGTAGTTACAAAGTTATAATAAATTAAGCTAAGTACATTGGAAATGAGGAAATGCTTATCTCTAAAAAGGGATTTCTCCCAGCTTCCCGTTGCAGGTTGTGAGTAAGGTGCATTAATACGTGGAATAGGTCCTATGATACTAGAATTTTACTTGCTGTACCTCAACAGGTAAGGTAATAAGATAAAAAATACTCTTCAAGCAGGACCGTCCCGCCGAAAACAGGACGTATGGTCACTCCACACATGCATGTCGTTCTGTTGATTTTCCATATAGGAGCGTCGTGTTGTTGACGCATCCAACGCCTATTGAGGTAATGATCTTTTTATATTAATGAGTTTTTTTAATTACTGGAAGTATTGTTTATACCTACCTACTTTACATTTAATGAGCAGAGTATTGCAACTGTTTTAAGTAGGTACCTACCTACTTATCTACCTAACAAAATATAAATAAAAAAAATGTGAAAAAGACCAAAAAGATATTCATTGAACTTGTAAATGTTTATATAACATAGCATAATTAATATCAATACTTGATATTAATTATTATTGTAGTTGAAAAGATTAATTGATTACAAAGCTTCACTAGGTAAAAAGGTTATAAGAGCCAGTAGCTAAAGTGTCTAACTATATTTTTTTTTTGCCACATAGCTAAAAAAATCTGTAGATAGGTTTTCTGTAACAGCGGTAGAGCAAAGATTTTTGCAGATCTAAATTCTGTTTTCACAATGTGGCTAATATAAAATAATTAGATATCAGATAATTAGATAAAAGTGGGCAATTTAATATACGTATCTGTATAAGAAAAAGCAATAAGACCGTATCAAGGACAAAACAGACAAAGGCAAAGTTTAATAAAATACTATTTCTCACGTACTGGCGGTATTGTAACTGGAACATACGAGTAAACCAAACTTATTTGCTGACCACTGCTATACCCATCATGTAAAATAGTAACTATTATGTTGACTAGGTGAATAGGAAATTAATGATAATGAAAGTAAATAGTTTATTAGTGTATTCCGATTTTTAAATTGTCTTTTAGTTGTTAAGTATTTTTTTTTGTTCTTTTTTTATTTGACAATTATTTTTTTATTTGAATTTGCATTATTTTTGGACTTAACAAAAAAAAATAACAGCACGCCTAATGTTTTGATAGCCTTTTGAAAAGAGTCTTGTCATATACCTAACCTATTCTTAAAAAAATATAAATAACTACTTTACTTATTTATCTTTCTGTTTACTGATTTAATCACCTACTTATTCTTTCATTTCCTTTTTAAAGAATTAGTCATAAAGTATTATCATTCTATCAATGATTTATATATTCCTACGAGTAACTAGATAAGAAAATCTTATCGTTTGTAAAAATTATCGCCAAGTCGCTGAAACAAACATTCATGTAGTAACATTACGAACTACAAAGTAACATTTAGTATGAAAAAAAATGTCAGGTATCTAGCAATTTTTAGCATAGCTACGCAATAATTCCGCTAATGTAATGCAACAGGCAAAGTGTAGGTAATTAGAAAATGAGCGGTTGTCGCGATCGTTGCAACATAGACAATCAGCGTCGCGGGCGTCACTATGCGGGCCATTGTTGATTTGTTGCATCCAGGGTTGCCAACTTTGACAGAATGAACTAGAGTGAGGGTACTCTTGGTTTGAGCCTGACGTAACGTGAAATCAAAGAAAAATAGGCGTTTCATAGGCTACCTAGCGTCAAATGTTGGAACATTCCAAAGACTACAATATTATGAACATTCGACGCCTATCAGTGATGTCGAAGTCTCAGCGTTTATTTACAAGTGCCCTTATTGTGAACTGTGACATTGATGTAAAAAAAACTAATGCTATAGATGGATAAGGGTCGATATACACTGCCAGCAAATCGATGCAAATTTCTAAAATTTAGTGACCTCTACGTCTGCAATGTAAGCATACATTTCTATTTGTACGGAAAAAAAAAATCGAATTTTTCTTTTGGGTGACAAATTTGTGCTTCCTAAGACATAGAGAGGTCAATATGTAAAATTTTAAAAATTCGCTTCTCAATATAAATAGACCTTAAAGGTCTGCCATATATTGAAGCATGCTCGTAGGTGTCGTTTCACCCAAAGTTGCGTAAACACCGTGCCCTTTGCAAGACTACTAAAAAAGGGTGTCAACCCTAGTTGCAATCATAAAGAATAAATTGTTGTGTTCGCATAACTAACAGATAATCCATTATCACAGCACAGGTTTAGACATCAGAGCAATGAGCCTATGAGTCGATCTCTAAAATGTTCAAAAATAAAATGAAAAAACTAAATTAATACACCTTTCCGATAATTTTCTAAAAGGCATGACTTAGTTAAGAAACTGAGCTTAGATTTAGTAGGTACATTAACTAGTATTGAAAACACTACGCCAATCAAAAAAAATAATTATAATATATATTATATAATAATTTTTTATCAAGTTGAATAAGTAATGACTAGTTTTTAAATTATAAAATTGAATTCCATATCTTAAAAAAAATTATCTTACTTATACCTACTTAGGTAAAGCTTTGGTTACCGTGTCTCTAAAATGTATTGAAACTTAACCGTCGTTATAATTTTTGGCACCTGAAGTGTAATTAGACGTCTACATTAAAGTAATATTTTAACACATAACAGTAAGTTCATAAAAGTTAATAATAATTTATTAGCGGTGCTACTAGAAATAAGAAATTAAAATAAATTAAATAGTAATTAATAACTTAGTTGTAAGGTGAATCTCAAGGTCTACAAAATTTGCTTCGGAATAACTATTAAATTTTCCTTTGACTAATGTACCTACTAATGATATATTTTATTTACCTATACCTGGTGAATTCGAAGAAGTTATTAAGTGTAATTTAGATTGACAGTCCATAAAGTAAAATAATTCGGTAAGAACATAATGAATTAAACATTCATACATTATTTTAATCTCATAACGTAAACATCGTAAGTGTGCGGGTTCAGAGTAGTAAATATTTACTAATTTATCTTGAATACCTAATTATTGTTCTGTTTTATTGGTCATTAGCACATGCTTGCTACATTATCGGCGTCTCTTTATGTTTTCATTTATATCCCAAACTAAACACAGTTATTATCCACACCGATATAATTATATACTTCAACCAGAAAAAACTCCAAGAAAGACAACATCTTGATACTTAAAAGTAAAGCCACTGAATTGATGGCATTGGCTAAATAAAATCAATCTGTCTGTAATCTGTCGATAAGTGAAACTGAATTTAGTACGGAAACCAGACCAGAGATAAGAAAGAAAGCAGAATTGAAACTGAAAGCATCGTTGTTATTTGGCAGAATTTACTACTAATGGTCTTTTTGATAAATAAAAACCTTGCGAAGTTATTTATCGACAGATTACAGATAGAAGTGTGTAAGGTTTGCATTCGCTATCTTCAACATAACAGTGTTTTAGTTTAGAGAAGTAGGTACGAGATAACGACCGAATTGGAACGAAAAGGCAATATTTTAATGCGGGAAAATTGTCTAAACGGGAAAACAAATACTAGACGCCAATGTTCCCTATAAATTACTACTAAAAAATTAGATTAGTACAATATTATGGCTCGAATTTTGAGTAATAACCGAAGTAACATTTTGAGTAAATATTCCAATGTCGTTATCAGTAACTCAGTCAGTGCCGAGCACAGGAAATAAATGCATGCTAGAGCACGATGAGATCAAAATGTGGCTATTGATCGAACAGAACTGTTTTACAATAGGGCTAGGTTGGCTTTCAGGAAATCGATTTCATAATTTCACTTCCGTTAGAGATCAGATAAAGTATTTTAGATAATAAATAAATCTAACCATATAAGCCACTGGGCAAGCCTTTATGGATTGTAATCGTGAGATAGTATACCGTCTAGATATCTGAACTGTACTTTAAATTATTTTATTTAAAGCCGTGTTATTATAAAAAAATTATTAACTGGACCTATTGATAACTTTTTCGTTTTGATAAACGAATTATAAAAAAGCATCAATATTACCCAGGAATTAATATTAATTAACAGGAATTACCCAGGACTCAATAGGTAAGATATTTATCATCAGTCTGCTTACGCCCACTGCTGAACACTTAACGTTTTTCCGTAGCGCACCACCACACACGGCCCTCTTCCTCATACATCCACTTACCTTCTTAGGTAAGGTTGCAGAATAAAGTCTGGTCTAGTAGGAGGTCGGCTGCGGATAGTTATTTTTCAGAGCCTTTTTATCATCTCTATTTCCTGCTTTTGATTCACATCTTTTGCTTCCCTTATTTCGTAGAAGTCTCAACTCTCAAGAATTTGTTTTATACACCACCTGGCTCGCAGCCCGCACCGCTACTCTGGGATGCAAATCAAATATTTGGCGTTCCTGTGCGATAGCGTCATTAAGGAAAAGTATTCTTTTGTTTTTTATTAAGTCCATGTAGGTAATTCACCGGCCGCAATTTAATTAGCCGTTGGGGCAGACGTGTTCTGGAGTGGAGACCGCGTATCAGCAAGCGCAGTGTGGGATGACCTCCAAACCGCTGGACGACGACCTCAAGAAGATAACGGGAAGTGGGTGGATGAGGAAGGCGGAGGATCGTGTGTGGTGGCGCACTCTTGGGAAGGCCTATATCCAGCAGTGGACGCAAACAGGCTGATTGATTGAGGTAATTCAACCGAAAGGAATTAATTACAATAAGCGCATAAAAGCAAGTCACGTGTGGTGCGTGCGACGCTGTGGCGTCACGGATTGTGGTAACTTTGACGTAAACATAGTTTGTACTCAAGTAGCGTTTGTGAAGACGATTGTCTATTTACACGTATGGAACAAAGATTATGTACCCTTCTTTTTCCGAAGCGGTGCAGTGGTAGTCATAAATCACTGTGTAATTGTGGTTTATAGTATCGCCAATACCGGGATCACGGTATTGGAAGCCCTACATAATAGTAGCATAAGAGACATTAAGATTTAAAGGTTCCTTCTTTCGTTCCCTTTAAGATGAAACCATTGATGGATGAACTTAAAATAATTGTGTTTATTTAAACAAATGGCCTTAAGTGATTTCTTGGTATTTTTGAAGAAGTTTATTCATTCAAATAACCTCATTATTTTAATATTGCTATTTAGAAATTGTTATTTAGAAAATTTTGCTTTTCGAACAGTTGGTCGTAGAGTCTATACATACCTACTTATAAAGTCGTAGAGTCTTTATTCTGTTTTAAAGTAAACCTACTGAAATAATTTTAGTATTAAGTTAAATTTTATCTAACAAATAAAGACGTTATGACCGTTTTTGTATTGGAAAAAGGTCCCCAAGGTCTATTAGTAAAGTTTATCTAGTTGTTGTGAAACAGGCCCTAAGTTTGGATAATATTTGTTTTAGTATGATTCTAGTAGTAATTAATATCTTCGATCATCATCATTAAAGAAACGGGTCGAATTGAAATCTCCTTTTTGGAGGTCGGTTTTTAAAAAAAATAGATCAGTCAGAATGAATCAAATCAGATGATACCTACTCATAAAAACGAAACGTTAAACGTCCAAAACACTATTTTAGTTTACAAGTCTACAATTTCCTAAACGATAGAAATCACAGAACAAATCGGCAGCCATGAAACGTACAGTGCGGTTGCGGACAGTAGGTTTGCCAAATTGCTAGTGACTTTAGGACAATGTCACTGGCCACTTACGATCTGGGTTAATATTTTTTAAGACAAAACAAAATAAAAGAGTTTTAAACTATTATATTTATTTACTTTATTTAATTTACTTTATAGTTATAAAATATTGGTACTTTGCACTGTATTTTTAGCAAACCCTTGAGCATTCCGGTAGTGAAAGTGTATGGTTCTATAATATCGTTACAAACTGAATTAAAATAGTTTGATTTAAAGATTTGTAACGATGGGGCTGGCATATAGGTGACCTATAAAAGGCTCTTAAAATATCAGATTTAAATGAAACGAGGGCAGCCCAAATTTAAATACAGTCGGTAGCTGAGGTACAGGAGTCTAACTTTCACATATCATTAATATTTCACTCATTCTCAAGTAATAGTTTATTAGATCACGGATAGCAGGTAGATGACGATATTTTAGGATTTAAAAAATATATCGAATAACAAATTGTCCTAAACCGTTTTCTATAAAATATTTTTCTACCTGTAATATATATGTATGAATAAAGTACCCGTTATTTACTTATAATGTCGTCAAACCACGAAATAATCCTTAAATCATTATGTATGTAATAGTTGAATTAATTCTTAATTATTTTTTTTAACAAAATATACAGAATAGAGAGATAATAGGTCTTTGATTGGTGTTGGCGTGCGTGCTCTACCTTTTTGGAGTGTTGAAACGGTCAAAAAGTCTTCGTTCTTCAGTTGAACATTATTGGGCGATTGAAAAATCAGCCCGTAAAAAAACTAAGGCAAACAGTTTCCCAGGCTATCGGGTGTGAGAGTGTTGTGAGGGCACAAATCTGTAGTCCGTGTATCTCCGGTCATGGGCACTGTGCCAAGACTCCACTTCCGCGGCGTGTCGCCCGCGGACCGTCCACTTGTCATCCGGGCTAATAATAATAATTGAGGTTTTTGTAACCGCAACGACGTGGTCCCGCGTCTCTGTTGACTCTGCGATGAAACTGAGATGAATAATATTCATTTTATAACAGGTGTATTTTTTACCCGACTGCGGCAAAGCCAAAAAGGGTTATGATTTTAGCAGTCTATGTATGTATGTATGTATGTTTGTATCCAGATTTCGTGTGTTTCACCGTAGTGCCTAAACTACTAGACCGATTTTGATGAATGAGGTGTCAATTGATTCGCTGTAAAGGTCCGGGTGACATAGGCTATATTTTATAGGAAAAAAATTGACCTAACGGATGTTACATAAAAAAAGTGGAGGTTTCCAAAAATTTTTTTTGCTATTGTATCGATTGGGATGTCAAATGAAGAGGAGAAAATATACTAAGCGACAAAAAAACAATTTTACTCTAATATTTCAGCGTTTATTAAGACGATCACAGTCGGGTTTTAGTTTTCAACTTTTTAATGCATAAACCAATACTTTGCTGCAATCACGCAGTAAGTAATGATGCAGCCTAGGTGAAACAGTGACCATGCTTGCCTAAAAGATGCCTTTTCACTCATGACTCATGATTTGTTGGTACTATTGTAGTTTAAGTGTATATTTCATGGAAGGTTTAACTTTTAACTTTCATTTAAATACAGAAGGTTTACCGTGCAATGGTGTAATCTGTTAGGTAAAATGGGTTTCAAGAAATTAAATATAATATAAATGGATCACAATTTGATACATCGTTAAAGAAAAAATTGTTTGATGAAGCTATAGAATAAAATTACTTACCAAAAAATATATTACTTAATTTAGTTCACAGTAAATCGTAGGGACCTTTGCAAAATGTTAAAAATAACCTTTTCCGTAAAATTACTTGTAAATTAATTAAGTACTATATTTATTATTACTAAGTATAGTTTAAATTTAAATTAACGTTTCCGTAGTTAATTTTGTTGAAAAATAAATAAGTTGAAATATCGATTGAAGCTTTTGCAATAAGAAATGAGCCTCATTAACATAATATACCCATTTTCTTTATTTAATATAATACTTATAATTAGCCGTAATCGATAATATCTTACTAATTAACAGACATAAAACAGTGTCAAGCACACATAAGTTACATTTCACTTCGATTCCAATCTAAGATCAACAAGTGTCGATAAATCGGAACCACTTTTCAAAACAAGTAGTTTCAAGTGTTGGCGCCAATAACTTTCAATTTTAACAGTTCTCTGTACATGTGGCTTAATAAAGTAATACGAAGCTAAATAATAAGTAGGCCAAATCGATCACGACTCGATTGAGCCTTTTGTTGGCCCAAGGATCGTTAAAAATGAATCTTTGATCTCGAACCCTTTTAATATTCTTAACAAGTGAGCAATAAACTTGGAAAGTTACGAATTATTGAGTGATTGAATTATCTTATTAAAAGTTTTTCTGAATCATTATTTTTCATATTTTCAGTGTCATAGTTATTTTTGAGACGATATACCTAGTTTCATTTCTATCTTTAATTAAGTTTTGTAAGTGGCTATTCAGTTTACAGATAGATAAATTAGATTTTAGAAGTTTGTTGGCAGATGCTTCACAACTCAATAAAACTACGCCGCATTAGCCAATTTTTTTCTTAGTTATCATTCAGCCCATTAATTTTAATGGTTTCCTGTGTCTATAATCTGTATCTATAAAAGATTATATTTCTATAAAGACTTTTACTTGGTACTTAATGCATGAACTAAGTCCCAATACTTGTTTCTAGATAACTTTATCATCACCATTTAGTGTTGCTTTGAGATTTTGTTTGCATAATTACTGTTTTAGTATCTTCGTCAATCTTCAACGATCTACAGTTATTAATGGAAAACTAATTTAAACACCGACATATATTTACATCATTAATGAGACAAGAAGAGCCGCATATTCTCGTTCAAACTGTTATTATTATAAAGTAAAAAATAATTAATATTCTAATGTTTATTCTATTCCAAAAGTAATTATGCAAGTATGCATACTTCGTTCCAGTGTATGAAGTGTTAATACCGGACGTAATTATTTGGACGCGATACAAGATGCTTCTGATTCTGAGAATGTTCCATCACCAAAACTTATTGCTAACACTTGCTCTCCCTTATTCCATGTTAAGAATTAAATTTATTATGAGAAGACAAGTATAATGATTACACGGGATGTACAGTAATTTGTTTATTGGGTGTTAGTATGCTAATTTTATGCACCATAAAACTTAGTGTTCTGCGTAATGTATAATTTCGTAAACTTTTGAAGATTGTGAAGCGTCTAATTGTGAATATTATCTTTTTCATCTATGTTTTTACCGCAAGCAACCATATTTCTTAAAAACGTGGGTTTCCCCCAAAATGCTCTAGTGGGCTTTTACGTCATATTCACTATGACATTGAGAGTTGAGACAAGTCTATATTGGCTATCATCTCAGCATCTAATAGACCTAACAGCCAAACTCATGATTTACTATAGCATCTATGAAATATTTAAATGTGTAAGTATTTCCGTTTGATCCCTGAACTTGATGGAAATCTAATCTGCTAAAATATCAGATGATCAGCTGCTAAACAGCGATTGCTTAAGCATGATTGTGCAAGTTTGTGCTTTGAGAGCTGGATTATATTAAAAAATACTATTAGATTCAATTGCATTAGGAGGGTTAAAGTTACGCTTCGAATACTGTTAATCTTTGGCCACCAATAAAAAACAAATTAAGTATTTGTGTAACCCGTTAGCTTTTATTGACGGTCAAAGATTAACCGTGACCATAACGTAACTTAAGCCGCCTCTCATGTCAAGCGAATACATCAACGACCTGACATCCAGCATCAGATAATTCGCCAATAGTGACGTGGCAGAACACGTCACGCTTCCAACAAAACGAAAGCCTCTATTAGGTATATCTGTTAACATGTAATATGTATGCGCTAAGACACTAAAGCGTGTTAAGCTTAGGGGACATGACGTAAGTACAAAGGGTGCAGGCGTCCAAGTTGTCAAACGAGAACTTTTTATCGGTCGGCCTGTCGCCGTTGAATAGAAATGAGCCTTGAATAATGCATGTGTGTCCTCCCCCCACTTTTCTATGGCGACCATCCATTTAACTCGCAATGCGGGACGAATTCTTTATCTTGACACGTGTAGATTTAGAGGTGACAACGTACGCTATAAATCTGGCCATGAGGTGGAAATGGATATATTTACAACGGGACTTGATGAAAATAATGATACATATTAGAAAACCACAGTGTAGACGTGTGAATTTCGGTAGCACAATGTAATTGACTTCAAAAAATTATGATTTTTAACAAAATTTAATTTTGTTTTCAAGAGTGTTTGGTTGCACCGTCCGCCTAGGAAACTATGAACATGTTATACTTATCTATGATTTTGTTGGCTTCATAACAAAAATTACATTTTAAATTTTTAAACTAATATCATTAATGGTGTCAATTCGGTTGTACCTGTATAAGTCACTACTTTAAACAAAATGGAGATTTTAAAAAAGGATATCCTGTTCACAACATTCCCTGCTGAATATTTGTCAGAATTATTTTTGGAGCTGTGAATTAAATTTAGGGTAAAGTGAGATTTATGTAAGACCTCAAATATCAAGTGTCAGTTTTCAGGACTATCCTGTGAATTGATGTATCGCTGGTCACCCTACACGTTTCCCCACCTTGCCATCAAACTGATTCGCCGTACTATACCATGGACAGGTTCCGTATACCGTTGTCATTTTTATCCTATTAAAGTTATGATGAATGCTAATGCACTGATAATGTTTACTGCTGTATTTGGTTTGAAATACGATACCTATTTAGCATAATTTAAATTCGCTGTGCTTTACATAAGTTTGCCATTTCCGTCTTTTAGTAAACAAACCAAAAGATAACAACAAAGTATAAACCAATTTTAGATCATTCGATGGACTTAAAAAACAATGCTTTTAAATAGTAAAAGTAAAGTTAGTCGTCTTAGACTAAAGAAACGTATGTTTATTAGCTTTCTTCATGCTCTACTCTCCATTTTGACGTTTCTAACTAAAAACTAACTAAAACTATAAAAATTGCAAAAAAAAAAAAATCTTTACTTACTACAAAATACAAATTGATTTTTAACAAGTAGAAAAGCGCCCATAGATCCACTGGTCCTTTTACAATGAAGTTGTTTGATTGAATAGGTTCACGATTTTTACTCAGTTAATTTATCACCATTGGGTATCCAGTATCTACCTACCTGCATCTACATTAAACCGATAGCGGCTTATCGATAATAATTTATGTGCGCTTATAGGTAATCATCAGTATCTTATTAGTATCTACATGGGTAATTGCAGCATACTTTGTATCGATTACTATGCAATAAATTACGGCTGATTATTATTATAATAATATTATTATTATGGTTAATTAATCAATAATAATGGTAAATTAACTTTATTACACAATAATTTTAAGAATCTTGTAATTTGAACAGAGCTTTGGAGTAAATACATAGAAAGCTGAGAACTAGTAAATAAATAGCATAAAATTTTTAAGACATAGGTTAAACAATTAATGAATTAACACCACGACCGACATGTATAGAGATTTTTATGTAAGTCTTTGAGCCCGTGTAACTATATAACTATACATAATCATCATCATCATCATCAACAACCAACGCCAGCCCACTTAGCGCGGATCTCGTCTCAGAATGAGTAAGTAGGGTTTTGGCTACAATCTAGCACACTGGGCAAGTGCGGATTGGCAGACCCTACCTACACTCTATACTACGGTTTCCTCGCGATTTTTTCCTTCACCGCTAAGTAAGTGATATTTAATTGCTGAAATCACATATTATATTATTTATTATACATATATGTAGATTAGTCCAAAAAGTTAGAGGTGCGTCCCCGGGATGGACCTCCGATGGCCGAGGCCACCTCTTTTTAGAAACACATTTTTGAGGAAATCTGGAAAACAGACAGATAGAGCGTGTCTACAAACTTTTATTGAGTTTGATTGATTAATGTTCAGATGAGAATGAAATTAGGTTTGTATGGAGAGTGCTGTGGAGCGCGCTAGAGTGACTTCTCATAAGCGTGCCATAAAACGCGCCAGGTCGGAGGAACGAGCGTAGTTCATTAATACAAGCACGTGGCGTGATTACCCGTGCAGTAACGGTACATTAACCGAATGCAATCAAAGTGGCAACGAAGCCGTTTGTGGACTCTATTTCGATTTACCGGCGACTTGTACCTATGATGTTTACGATACACGAGCGTAATTAATTTTGTTTATTGAACACAAATTAACCACATTTTAACTATCGTATAATAAACATATTCACATTATTAAATAACTAGCTGATGCCCGCGACTTCGTTCGCGTGGACTACACAAACAACCCCCTATTTTACCCCCGTAGGGGTTGAATTTTAGAAAATCCTTCCTGTGTATGTGTGTGTATGCGCCATAATTAGGGGTGGCGCTTCCAACATAATCGCTATCCGCATGCTACATTTCAGCCCGATCGGATCCAACTCGTACCTACTTATTTTGAGCTGTGCGTTGATGGAGCAGGCAGTCAGTTAGTCAGTCAGTATATATTTATCTAGATACGTCATGTAGAAAACACAAAACTTTAAAACACCCATCATTCAGGATGAATACTGAAACTGTTATTCACGGGATTGATGAAGAAAGTCAAACACAATTTGCATAATGATTCCCTATGATTACCTACTGACCTACAATAGCCCTAACAATACAGGTAGCTAGCCAATTGACCAAAACACCACCGGCACCGGCTCCATAAAATGTCATTATTGAACTACACTATAGAACTCTTGTGTACATAATATATTTGGTAATAAATTAAATTGTTTTTAACTTTTTAGTGTTTGTGATTTTTGAAGTCAGTTTTTATTTTTTCTTTATTTTTTTTACAGCTTTCAGCACTCCGAACACTAAGTAGGTGACGCCGAAATCTGCCAACGCGCCTAAAGAAGTTTCCACTTCAATAAAATTACCAACAAGTAAATTAATACAAATCACTTTACAATAAACTTGACTGTGCCAATATCAAGACAACAACAGTTACAAAGCAAATCAAGGTCAGTATTAATGAATGAAACCTATGTAAAAAGCTCGAGCGTGAGTACAAGTATATAGGGCAACATGCAGTAGGTACGTATAAATATTGTTAGCATAAAGGTCTCGTCAGAAGAGAATGGATTACATGTAGTCTAAGAGCCTATTGTATTGCAATGTTTAACAGGAATAAAGAGAACGAAAGATTATTGCAAGAAGCAGATTTATATCTAGGTAACATATAAACTCCAGATTTTTACAGTAGTGGTAGGACACATAAGCAGTTAAAAAAAACCTGATGGACGTTGGGGACCCAAGGTGATAAAATGGTGACCTCGCATCGGCAATCGCAGCATTGGAAGACCCTCCACAAGGCGGACAGACCACATCAAACGAGTCACAGAAAGCCGCTGGATTCAAGTGGCACAAGACTGTGGCGTATGAAAGTCCCTACAAGAGAGCTCCGCCTAGGCCCTAGACGTCTAAATAAACAAATAAAAATATTTTTTACTAGCCGATGCCCGCGACTTCACCCGCGTGGATTTAGGTTTTTCAAAATCCCGTGGGAACTCTTTGATTTTCCGGGATAAAAAGTAGCCTATGAGCTAATTTAGGATATTATCTATCTCCATTCCAAACAGCCAAATCCGATTAGTAGTTTTTGCGTGAAGGAGTAACAAACATACACACACACACACACACAAACTGTCGCCTTTATAATATTAGTGTGATTCAATTAAACTTTTGCAAAGCTCTTACAAGTATTTTGCGTTCGGCGTTTGACAATGACTATGATGATGACCCCGTTTAAAAAGAATGCATTGCAAAATTCTGTACCAAAAATGTTAAAGGTAGTAAATATTTTCGTCATTTCAATATTTTAATGTGATCAAGATATCATCTACGCGAATGTGGCAGAAAATCTAGTATGCCAAAAATATAGGTCATACTCATCATATCACGAACTAAAATTGGTTAAATACCAAGGACATGCTTGGATAAATAAGAATGTGTTATGGATACCAATCAAAATTAATATAATAATAATCAGCTTTCCATAGGATGTGACTTGAAGGAATACTTTGTTAAAGATATTTTAACTGCATCTACTAATTTATTAGTATTTTATTTAAATTTGTCAGTGCTCAGGTGCTCAGGTAGTGCAGGTTAACAGCTTTCTAAGACCGATTGCTATTTGACCCTCGTGACCTGCTAAGGGCTAACTTGTTGGTAATATTTTATATTGGCATTCAATAAATAAAACTCTCAATTATTTCAAGATATTTGTGATCTTAATCAATGTCAGCTTATGGTCTTTATGAATGGGACGGGTTTACAGAGCATCAACTACTTTTTAACCCCCGACCCAAAAAGAGGGGTGTTATAAGTTTGACGTGTGTATCTGTGTATCTGTGTATCTGTGTATCTGTGTATCTGTGTATCTGTGTATCTGTGTATCTGTCTGTGGCCTCGTAGCGCCTAAACGAATGAACCGATTTTAATTTAGTTTTTTTTGTTTGAAAGGTGGCTTGATCGAGAGTGTTCTTAGCTATAATCCAAGAAAATCGGTTCAGCCGTTTGGAAGTTATCAGCTCTTTTCTGGTTTTCTTATTACTTTTATCCCAGGACCACCAGAGGTTACGTATTTTCTGACACAGGAAATATGTACGATTGAGTAGTGTTAGTAAGTACTAAGAAAGCATGCCTAGCCTACGTGCTAGCTTGCTTAGACGGCCAATTTTCAGGTATCTGATAATCAAGGTACATAAAACCATTACTTACCTCACGTTAATTCTCCAAACTGATTTTTACGTATATTTTAGGCAATATCCTTAAAAATATGTCGCCAATACTCCCAGACACTTCCCGCGTCGGCCGTATTGCTTTGCAGACGCTTTAAAGCTCCCAAAATAAGTAATTACTTAACTGCACGTAAATTCTGATGCTCCATTTTTATATATGTCCACCAGATAACTATTTTAAAACCTTTTACAAGAAGACAGACCGATCCAGAGGGCCAATCATCCCCTAAATTCAATTTTAATGCCTCTGTGGGTTTGAGCGCGAGGGCATCATTATCTACGCGCATGAGACTGAGTAAGACATGTATTAGGATATATTGACTTCTCTCTCACTCTCTTATAGTTTACTTATGTCAATTAATTATTAATATTAAAAAAAACAGCTAAAAATTAAAAAATTGGAGAATTCACGTGAGGTAAGTAATGTTTTTATGTACCTTGATTACCTGATACCTGAAAATTGGCCGTCTAAGCAAGCTAGCAGGTCTGTAGGCATGCGTTCTTAGTACATACTAACACTACTCAATCGTCCACATTTCGTTCGTCAGAAAATACCTACGTGACGGCTGGTGGCCCTGGGATCTTTCACTATTGTAACAGAGGTTCATAATATTATTTCAATTGGCAAATGTCAAGCTGTCAAGATGGACGTTGCTTAGATACATAATTATTTATTTGAAAATAATGTTTTGGAAAACTCCGATACTTTGGATCGTAGGCGCGGAGTTTCTAATTTATAAAATATTATAATCACAGTTAAACGAGAAAACATCAATTCAATTATAATATCCAACAGTCAACCAAAGGCCAAGAAAAATCAACCCAAACCCAAACCATAGTCAAACTATTTTTAGGGTTCAGTAAGTATCTGTAGAAAAAAAAATGTAGCCTCGACTGTTGTAGTCGCGTAGGTGTGCATGGCACCATTAAATATCGTAAATATAGGCGATGACCCTCCGCGCAGCTGAGGTTCCCGCATCGTAGTCGCTTTGTCGCGCAGGTTTGGATGATGCATTAGGCGCACTTTCTTTATATTTTATCTGCTTGAACTCAGCTTATTTACTTTGACAAAATACGTTTAAAATTCATCATTATCAGGATCAACCCATCGCCAGCTCACTACTGAGCACAAGTCTCCTCTCAGAATGAGAAGCTACCACACTGGCCAAGCACGTATTGGCACACCTCACGCACCTTTGAGGGAGCATTATGGCCAACTCTTAAGCATGCAGGTTTCCTGACGGTGTTTTCCTTCACCACTTCGTTGTCTGTCTGTGTGTCATCTTTCAAGAGAATCAAAACTTATAAATTGGGTATTTCCCGTTTACGTAGAATCATGAAAGGCAGGTAGCAATATCTTATAGCCCAAGTACTCTACTCCTGTGGCCCAAGTAAACAGAAAAATCCGACAACTGAATTGTCATTACATAAAAAAAAACTTGTACGGAACTCTTCATGTGTGAGGCAGACTCGCACTTGACCGGTTTTTGAAAGTTATGTCAAATAAAATTTTTACATGCAATAACAAACAAAATGAAATACAAGCCAATTTATTCCTTATTTCATCGGGTGAAAGTCGATTTCAATTTAATCGTAGGTATATCTTGAAAAGCGAACTATTATACGACTACGTAAAATGGGTACATTTTTAAAGCAACGACATGTTAGAAACAGATATTTCGTTTTGGTCGTGTTAAACTATGTGAGTCATTCAGATAATTCTTGATTTAGTGATGTTCGGTCAAAAATATTTCATGGAACGTATAATTAACATAACATTGATGTTACTTTTGAAGAGATATTAGCTGCCTTATTGGATTTATATTATTATAGAAATTGGGTTTTAGAATGGCACAAATAAACGGTAATTTATGAATAAAAGTTTAAAAAGCGTGAAATAAAAATTAAATTAAAAATTTAAAAAACCCCCGACACATAAACCTCTAAAAAGTAAAAAAATAATAGGTAAGTATGTATGGGCCCTTTAAGAATAGTATAAATAGTAAAGTTTTTATCCAAGCGTTCGTTGCGTCGGGGGACCGCTAAAGACTATTCTTTCTACAACAGATGACTTTCATAGTCTATGATAGGTAGCGGTCCCCTGGCGCAACGAACGCTTGGATAAAAACTTTACTATTTATACTATTCTTAAAGGGCCCATACATACTTACCTATTATTTTTTTACTTTTTAGAGGTTTATGTGTCGGGGGTTTTTTAAATTTTTAATTTAATTTTTATTTTTAATATTCATTTTCTTATATTTTTTTTTATTATTGCTCAAATAACTATTGGACTCAAAGCGACTATGTTTATAAAGTCTAGATTTTTGTAAAAAGCAATTTTTTAAATTGATTCTATTATTACATTAATCCAATAAAATAAAACCAAAACGACGACGATGAAGACGAATCAAAAAATTAAAGGTCATGACTAAGTAAAGGAAAACCGTCTCCAACGTCTAATTACAAGGATTTTCACCACAATCCTTATGAAAATCTGTACATATTGGTTATATTAATTTTATTATCATATGGCAAGCAAAAATAACGTGAAGCTTGCTAATATAAGATAGCAAAATAGGCTAACGCTTGATGACAATCATGCTTTATATGTAATCTATGATGAGAATATGTACTTTAGAATGTAATGATGAAGGTCTTGGTTGGATAGGTACATAATATAAACAGTTCCTAAGAGATTAAATTATCTATAGGTGACACTGGATTTAGAAAATAACTAATCTAGATCCAGCTTAGGACGACTAATGTCTTGAGTTTAAATCCAAATTCTTTATCTTATTTCTCAGGCAAATTGTGGACTTAATCTTTGGTTGATATAAACAGGTTATTTGTAATGGAAAATTCATCATTGTCATTGGTTATTGACGGCAAGCAATCTAAATCCTGCGTAGAACGATAAACACAATGGTAAACTGTCTCCTGGACTAATGCAATGCCAGGCGAGAAAGCTCGTTCGTGCACCGGCGTCGGCAGAATTTGAACGTTTGCGACATCAGGATAGGCGTATAGATAGGACTGATCTTAAAAGGTCAGAGTTAAATATCAGCGCAGCACATTAAGCTCTACACAATTGGGAACTTTAATGTTATTCTGTTCGTTTCAAAATATTTACCGTGAGAGCAAGATTAGCCGAGCTATTTTTGAATTGGAAGGAAATAAATAAAAAGGATAAAGGTTGGTCAGAGTTTGTGGTACTTATTACGGGTATAATAATATGTACAAAGGAAAATAATATAAATAAATATAAATTGTATCAGGAAAAAGGTAATGAGAATTTAGTAAGAAATAATTTGATCAGATCTGTGTCAGAGTTTGATTATAATAAATAATCCACGTTGGTTATTTAGGTACACGATCTACATTAGCTATCTTGGAAGATTTGAACAACAAAAAAAGAAAAGTAAATGATAAGGTGGCATTAAAATCAAAGTCGCTACACATAAGTATATAAAATTGTAAGTAAGTATAAATATTATTTATATGATAGCCTCTATCTATAAAACCCTAGAAATAACGAGAAATTAAAAATGTGAGACTTGCTTAGGAGTTTTGTGGCTGGTTACCTTTTTAACATAATATACTACTAACTGTTAACTTTACAATAAGTCTATTAACAATTTCTCTGAAGGCGTGCATGGGGAGAAATATAACAATATTCAAGCAGTAGTCGGCAACATTGGCCTTTGTTACACTACAATAGTGGCGACAGTCCACAAAAACTAGTTTCGAGCAGATGAATAGAAAACATACAAAATGAGTCGTTAAATTACTATCAACTGATAACAATAGAAAGTTGAAAAGATGAAACTATACGGGGCAAAGTTTGGATAAGTAGGTAGTTGGTGCAGCTTTGTAAACAAAACAGGTAAATCTGACTTAGGGTCACTCTAATTTTTAAAAGGAGATTGTATACGAAGCTAGGAAAAGGAATAATCCTTGTATTGAAAGACTAAGTAAAAACTAAAACCTAACCTAAACTAAAGAATAGATAGAGTGTTGGTCAAACAAAACTCTACTCAATACAAAAATACAGAGGAAAACGCAGTAATAGCATAGCGCCTACTTTACCGAAACATACATAAAGATGCAAAATTTACAAGTGGGTAGAAGACATTATTGGAGAAAAAAGTTGTTGCTTTACTTTTGAAAGTAGAGTCAACTTAATTGAATTGCGAAGTCGTAAATAACGGTAAACAGAATGTTCTCAGGAAGGTTTGAGGAAACCGTAATGATATTGACGTGTGCTGAGTTAAAATTAAATTGTCTTAATCAAGAGATATCCTTTAATTTAAATAACTAAATGGGTTTGCACTTGACTGCAATCCCACCAAGCAGGAGATAGTGCAGCCTAAGGTGGAGAGCGCCTGCCCAGAAGATGTCTATTCACTTTTCTTTTGAAGGTACCAATATTAAAGCTAGCGGGAAAAACGGACGCCGGAAGGGCATTCCATATTCTAGCAATGCGTATTAGAAACGAGGAAACAAATCGCTATAACAAGTCAACAAAATGTCCTGAAAAACGGATATGTTGACATCAGTAAACCTTACAATATGATATGTTTAGAATTTGAGATAGGTACTATAAAAGATTCTCAAAGTCCTGGCAACAACGGTAAAAGGTAAATAACACTTCAACCACAATAACAGCTCAATGAGCAAGTGTTTAAGATTTAATATTGCCCACTATTTACCTCATACGTACCTTTAGCAGGAAAACAGATGTAAATATATTATGTCATGTTTACATTCATAACACTGTAGGTAAATATACCTACCTACCTACCAACCTACTGAGGTTCGACGAATGAATAATTCCATTGAACAAGAATAGCATGACGTATTGTACGTAATACATCGTGAATTATTAGCGGCAGAAGCTTTCCTAGATGTGAATCTAAAAGAAAAAGCAATAGCGCGAATAGAGAAGCGAACGTTATTAAAGCTTGGCCCACGCGCCGATGAATCATGCGCCTGCGCGGGACGCCTGCCCTCCCCCTCCCTCCGACCCGCAACACACCGAGAACAGCAAAAACATTACCTACTTTTGAATAAGTTCCCTTTCTCTTTCTACACCTCCGAGCAGCTACGTTCGGGGCCATTCATTATAACAAAACAAATCATAACAATACTCATGCCAAATATATTGGTCTTGAAAACGCTTATGTAAATTTAATTCTTCAATCTGAAAATGCAAATGGTACTTTTCGGCGGAAACGCAAAACGTTTTTATTTTGTTTACACAAGTAAACGGTAAACATTAAATGGCAAATAAACTCTTAAATAGCAGTAAATTCACGATGACAAAATAAAAAGTCCTTTCACCTGCGACGCTTTTGGAAAAACACGAATAAAATCAAGCTTTTACAAACACATTAATTAGCTATACCTACATACTTACTTTAAACTAATAAAGATAAGAATTATTCCGCACGAATTTAATTGGCTAAGGTATCTATACTTACTCACTCGAGTACGTAAAACGATTAATTTCAATTTGTATAGACTACCGCAACTATAGCATTATTATAGCATATAGCATTGCCAAACAAAATGATTAAACTGTGGGCATTCAATAATATTATTATGTTAATTCATTAAAATAATAAAATAATCAATAAAAAGTAAAACTAGGTAATATAAATCAGCCGAGAGCTGATCAACGTCTGATCGAGTTAACCTTGTGACATCAGGTAAAATTGTTTTAGAGCAAAAAGTTGTTCTAAGTTTAGAAGTTCTAAACTTCAAACATCTCTAAAATTCTAAATTAGAACATAAGTTTAAAAGTAAAATTATTGTAAGCGTTTTCCAATCTGTCAGCAATCGAGTGATTGCTGAGTTATAATAAAATTGATATATACTTAATAAAATAATTTTACGTTTAAACCTATTTCCTAAATTAGAATTTTAGAGATGTGTGAAATTTGGAACTTATACATATTATGTACTACTAAAGGCAAAATTTAGATATGTAAAAAAGTCGTAAAAATGCTTCATGGAAGTAATAATGCACTTATTAATTTAAACATTACTCGTAATGTAATGTCACATCACGTCGAGTGATTGCAGTCAAAGCGTGACGAAGTTGAACGAGTGACCATGAAGTGCGTAGAGCGGCCGGTCGCCAGCGCTGTACGTAAAAACGGTGACTCACCGACAGAGAAAGGATATTAACACAGTCGTGCGATAGAAAAGGAAGCAAAATACAAGAAAACTGGTTTAAGATTTCGAGTTTCAATCCGATATGCTCCTGTCTCAGTCAACTTCGCTTGAGTAGCGCTGTTCCACTGCTGTTCAAAAACAGTAGGTCCGAGTAGACCTCATCTTTTACTTTTTTCCACTTGAGGTAGTTTGTAATTAATGAGAATTTATTCTTCTTTCGTTTGAGTTTGAACCGCTTGGGTTTCTTGTAATGCGTATTACAGCAATTAGTCACATTGTGCAGTATTAATCGTTTGGTGGGTACTTTCACTAGAGATTTTTAAATGTTTTTGTTTTAAGCTAAAATATCATCATAATCTTATCTGGGTCTTATAAGGGTTACCTACAGAGCATTTTCTTTATCTACAGTCTGTGAAGCGGTGATGTCACCGCTGCTTTAGTTCTCTTATCTCGTCGCTGATAAAACACCGAGTTAGGAATGTACTGTCACGTCTGTCGGAGAAGCGTTGCACTTGCCAGAACCATTCTTGTAAATATGACGTTTATTATGTGAAGCGTCAATTAGGCGTCCAATTGACGATAATTCATCGGGTTGCTACAAGTGCTACAAGTTAGCTATTAATTAAATGTAAGTAGGCGTTTGTACAGAGCGACTGTCGCGTGCGGAGTTTACCAAGCCGAGCGGCAATGCTGAAGAAAGTCTACAAAGATTACAGGAATTTTCCGACTGGGTGGAAATGATCGCGTCTCGGTGAATCATTGCGTGTTTTTGCCCGGTGCTCGTAGAGAAAACGCTCGACTCCACTTGATACAAAACGCTGGAGTGGCAATTTAAATTGCTGTTTTAAATTTTGCTAGATATACCTTTATAGACGCCGGTCGCTGGCCGCTTTTATTGCGTACTCGTGAACGGGTTGTACCTACTCGTTCTCGAGTAAAATTATGATGTGAACTGCAAATTTTACGAGACGTATTTAATTTTGTAAAAAGGGCCAAAAATGGGTTAACATGATTTTGTGAACCGTTAATTGTAGTGTTGTTGAGATGTTTTTGTTCATTGACTCGTCAAAAATACTCTGAATTTTGCTGATTCTTTTAGTATTCGTGGGTACGACAGTAAAATGACACCCGAAAATAAAATTATATTTCTAGTTGACTCTACAGATCAAGATACATTTTTAGACGATAAAATTTAATCGATAATAAAATTGGTAGAAACGTGAAAAAATTGTCACGCTTTAGTTAGCAACAGCGGATGTTAATCTGAATATCGTCGTGTTGTATTGATTATTCGTTATGCTCGGTTGATTCCGCTCGCCGACTCGAATCTCGTGGTCATTATCCAATCTTATTATTATGCGCACATTACTTTATTGATACCTACTTACTTCACTGGCTCAGTGACCCAAAGAGACTCTTTGAATTGCCTCCAACACTAGCGCAAGGCAGCTTCTATGCTTCAAGTATACACATGCCTGACCTGCGGCATTTTACAACCATCAGCTCTTCTGAGGGCTTGTTAATTGTTAGTCAATGCTTACTTCATTCCTTTAAGACGTCCAGCAGGATGTTATCTCAGGATCACAAAAATAATCTTCTCCTGTCCGGCACTATCGACTTTACAGACTTAAATGATATATTTTCGAAGTAAAATAAGTAATATTTCAGCGTCTTTAAAGGAAAGTTATGAAATGATAACGTTAGTGGTAAATTAGATACCACTTATGCTTTGTTTTGTAGATATGTAATATTAATAGTTACGCAACAATAAAGAAACACAGTAATATGCTGTTAAACGGTCACTTCACGTACAAGGTCATGACACAATGGATTCTGAATAATTTACGCATTTCAAAATTTTTCTTTAGCCATCTAATATGCCTATTACAAAATATAATTATTTACTAAATTCGGAAGAAGAGAATTATGATAACGTAACAAGAGCCTTATACTTACATTAAAATGATTAGAAAAACGTTTAAAAGAATTAATATTGAACTAAATTAAGACCGTTTTGTGTTTAAATTAAAACTAAAACATTAAAGCAAATCTATTAATAATAATAAATTCAACAAACCCACTAAAGTAAAATGTTATCACACATTTAGAAATAAAAAGAGCAATTTATCATTGAAAGTACATCGACTAAATTACGAACATAATAATACAAGATATAAAGACAGAACAGGGCATAATTTTATTGTGGGCCAACAATCGTTAAGGCTACTGTTACGACAGGAACCGGTTGGACCACTTCTGCCGAAAGCCCGATCAGTTTTAACGCCATAGACAGAGGGACCGCTACACGGTTCCATTTTAGATCATATTGCTTTCTCCCCTTATCGATCACTTCTTAAATTGTTATTAATTTCTTATCAGATGATAGCTATACGTTAAGCGGATGGCTCGTCTTTTGTTAGTCGTTCCATTTGAAGATGTTATTTAAGTTGAATAATAGATAATGACTTGGTTACGTTTGTTACAGGTTAATCAACTTTGTGGTAACTGACAACATAACAAAATATCAGTTAACGACCAAGTATACAAAGTGGAACAAAAATATCAAGTGGGATGGATCAACTAAAACTCAAGTGAAACAATTTGCCAACAAATGGGACTTATAGTATCAGGGAACTAAGAAGAATCTTGATTATTATTCTTAATTATCAAGAGTATAGTAAAAAAATAAGAGATAAAAGAAGATCTAGACCCATATTTGCTGCTGTCATATCAAGTAGGTAATATTGATTTACGCGGCATCGTTATGTAAATTATGTTAAACTTAAATCTGCAAATTTTAAAGGATTTACATTTCAAGTTGTGAATAACGCGATAAAATTAGAATACGTTCTAGAATATTAAAACGGTGTGGTTGATTTAAATCGATTTAGTGAGTCATCGCAGTACATTTATTAGTATATCATTTTCAAAGTGAAGATACAGAATTTAATGTGTGCTCGTAAATATCGCCGGTAGCTGTGTGCCAAGATGCTTAGCTTCCTGCTATACGAATTAGTTGTCACGCTTCCAAAAAACAGTTCGAGCTGAATTTTCATCAATTTCTAAGTGACTCGGATGTATCCACCCGTAAAATTCTGAAAATGACGTGCTTTGACATTGACATGATCTGATAGTGAATGAAATTCTTCAGTGTAAAGTTCAGGTACATTCACCTGGGATTCTTTGCATAATATTACGTATCTTCGTCAAAAATACGTATTGCAATAAAAATAAAAGTTTAAATTATTATTGACAGCTTCCCGATTTTAATTGACACCCTCAGATTTTATTTGCACAACATATTATTTTCGTCGCTACTCCGATGAATAATGCATAGCGACAGCCGTATTGCATATCACTTATCAATCTACGGAGAACCACGTTATTTTATAAAATGTAATTGATTATTCAATCATTGGCAAGGAGCAATGAATCTTTTTATATGCATGCTCAAATTATCGCAAGTGCGAGTGCCAACAGAAGTGTGATTGATGTCCGATCGTTGATGCTCCACGTGAACCGAAGATTGACAGCGGAGCGAATCTCGAAGCATACCTATGTAAATCAAATTGGCTAAGTGGTATCGACTTCCTGTCGAACTTAAATTAGCTAAAAGCTGCCCGAAAGCGAGGCATCGGCCACCGAAAATACCGAAAATTATCCCGTAGCGTGCTGAAAATTGTTACGCGTTTAGAAATGGGTAGGTAGGTAATCGACGAAATTTGGAGCTCGAGGCTGCGCACCTGCAGGCGCCGAGGTTCATTCATGAGAACGAAACGGAACGAGGCTCATAAGAGGTCGAGAATAATCCGCGGCCGATAATAACAGTTGGCTTTTCTTAGAATTAGTACGGTGTAAAGGCTTCGACGGAGGGGCTGTCGCCGTCCCTCTCGCTCTGAAGGAGGGAGAGCGAGAGCGCGTGGGCGGGGCAACCGGTGTTATGTCACGTCTGGGCAGATAGAGGCGTCCGAAGGCTCGCATGCTGCACTCACTGTATCCGTTGTACTTCCCGACTCTTTATTATGAACGTTTGTAAGAGGAGCCGAGGTCAGTGCGAGATGAACAATACTCGGGTGCGCTTTTACAAGGAACTTATTTTTCTTTGAGAAAGATTGTTTCGCGCTTTTTTTTTTTGTTTTACATCTTACGCTACTTTTAAATAGCTGTGTAGTGTGAAACTAGGGCTGTAAGTAATTAATTCAATAGAAGTGTTATCACTCATCAGTATTATGTATGATAAAACTTTATTCTTAAACGTGACACAAAAACGACTGAACCAATTTCAGCAGTATCTCAAACATTACACTAAGTTTTGTCAATGCCGGTTGAGTAAAACTTGAAATCTGGTACCTAATTTGTAGTAAGTAGGTTTACCTATCCGAGTACCTATAACGAGGACGGAATCAAGGGTAAAAACTAGTAAGGAATCGTAGAATAGGTACCTATATAGTGTAAGGATAGCAAGACTTTTTGTTCTTAATTTACCTAATTCTGTAGTTTGCGCTTAATTTTTATATAATTAGGTGGTTTACGATCAGGCATGCGAGAATTGTTCACAATTCAAAGGAATTGGCCCGAGTGAACTGCTTATGGAGCAAAGCCGTCAATTTTATTGCACGAGGCATTGGCAAGGCAACGTGTGTAAATCACACATTTATGGCTATTCCGTATTATAAAGGCGACATTGCTAACCTCGCGTCGTCAGCAAGAACGTTATATTGCCACTAAACCTAGCACTACTTTACGTAAATCTAAGTTTAGAGAGTTAGATTTTATTTTTAGATTAAATTCTAACCTCCTTTCGTCAGCAGAAAAGCTTTTGCTACTAAATGTTACTATGAGTAGGTACATACCTAGTAAAACTAAAATAGAGAAAAGAAATTTTTAAATCCGTTAATTCTTGTAATGTTAAATTGAGGTTTGCTAATAATATTTTAAGCTGGTTTTTCAGCTTACCAGATTTAGGAAAAAGATTGATATCTGACCTTTACTATCTTTTAATGTAATCATATTTCCAAAAATACTTCTAAATATATAATCAAGATCAAAATTATGTACATACTAGTGGATTTAGTTTTATAAAGATCCCGTGGGAACTGTTTGGTTTTCCGGGATAAAAAGTAGCCTATGTCCGTCCCTGGGATATAAGCTAACTCTGTACCAAATTTTCTCAGAATCGGTTAAACTGTTGGGCAGTGAAAAGGTAGCAGACAGACAGACAGACACACTTTCGCAATTTATAGTATTATAGTATGGATGGATGTACAAGTAACCAGTCCCAGATAGACTTGATAAGTAGACAGTAGATTAGTGGTAACACCACCGAATGTTTTTTCAGCTGGTCTCAAAATAGTCTAGTCTTCATTAACCTGGTTCGCGGGACTTTCATTCAATGGAATCAAACGTTCTTCTATATTTATCTTATCTACTCTCGATTGCTTTCGATTTGTTTGCTTAACTAAACTCTCGACTGCTGCAAATCGAGGTTGTAAATAAAACTAATTCGTTTAAGTTCTTTCCACATAATCGACCGACACTCAATTCAAGAGTGAAAAGAATAAAAGGTCTTATATTTTAAGGTCACTTAAATTTTGAGTTTCTCTGATATATTTATATTATGTTTGTATAGGAAGACCTAAAATATTTTAATAGTTTGTTTACATATTTTAGTTTTTACGCGCATTACACAATACAGCTACATACTACCTCGGTACAAAAGCCATAATTTTATTTTAAAGTCTATTTTCACTAAAATCAAAAAGTTCATAAAAATATCACAGATTTAGTTTCTGTTGTATTTGGCGTAAATCTTATTATAAACAATAACATGATCAAAATGTGTAACGATTGGATACCGTTGATTTTAGACAGAATGATGTTTTATCGAAAGATTGATTGAGTAGTTTTAAATAGGGCCAATTAAGTACATAGCTTACTACATAAGGTTAGAAAACAATTTAAAGTAAAAGCATCTAGTTTTAAGTAGAATGAATTTACTATCAAAGCTAATTAGGTGCTGATTTATGTAGAAAGCACCTTACTGAAGATCGTAAAGGATGGTGGTATTTAATTGGCAAATCAATCGGGCCACTACAAACAACCCGAACCAATTAACCCCATGCAAACGTCTAGAATTGCTGTCGATTAGTCTGAACTTAGGAGCGAGGGAAACTCGAACATCCCCGAAGAATAAGTTACTTTGTAGGGAGGAGCACTTTAACTGCGCTCAATATTAGGCAGGTAAACTGAATTTTGATTCTAACACTGATACCTACTGATGGAAAATGCATAGCTTAAAATGGTGGGTCTAGGATACCCGCGCAACCGCCAGTCCGTTGAGGAACAAACACAGGTTTTAGTGGGTGCAAGCCCCACATAACCTCTCCGTTTCCCCTGGCGAAAGGGTATTCGTTAGGCATTTCCTGTGTATAAAAAAAAGGGTCATCTAGAATCATGAAATTTTGAACAGGAGTTCCTTAATTTACTATGACCATTCAGTGACTATAACGTTGAAGGTAAGCACAAATAAAGGGTTTTGAACAGTCAACCCAAGGGAATAAAATAAAGATGACTTTGAGAAGTCAGATAGTTCCTGACAGTTGCCGATGGGTAATCTCATATTTTTAACCCCCGACCCAAAAAGAGGGGTGTTATAAGTTTGACGTGTGTATCTGTGTATCTGTGTGTCTGTGTATCTGTGTATCCGTGTATCTGTGTATCTGTCTGTGGCATCGTAGCGCCTAATCGAATGAACCGATTTTAATTTAGTTTTTTTTGTTTGAAAGGTGGCTTGATCGAGAGTGTTCTTAGCTATAATCCAAAAAAATTGGTTCAGCCGTTTAAGAGTTTATCAGCTCTTTTCTAGTTTTCTTGTAGAAAAGAAGGTTAGATAACCGTTAGGTTCTTAATATTATGTCAATTGACAAATGTCAAGCTGTCAAGATGGACGTTGCCTAAATACATAATTATTTATTTGAAAATGATGTTTTGGAAAACTCAAATACTTTGGATCGTCGGGGGTGTTATAAATTTTTAATTTACACTTGTACATATTATGCACCTAGTGTAAGCGATAGAGGTAAACAAAACAAATTAAAGACTAACAGTTCAATTTACCACACAATTACTTATTACATATAGGTTATCGTTCTCACGATCACAAAACATAACGGAAGTAGAAATAGACATCAATAAACAACTTGGCTTTTTTGAGTTAACATTGCTAATGCCTGGCAATAAAATACTAATCCGGTCTAAAAGAAAAAAATATTAAAGAGATATTTGCTTAGGTAGAGGAATCTCATCAACGTTTTTGAATATTAAGGTCCAGTTGAATGATTATGTGACATTATCAATATTCATTACCGTTCTAATAGGGGTCTCTCCGTCACTCGCTTCATACAAACGTAGTTCATCTCTCATTGGAATACTTACCAATCATACTCAATGGAATATTGTAGAAACGTTCCGGGAACTAATATCTATGCCTGTGGTGTTCCACATTTCCGTTAAAATATTTTTCAGGTTTCAAAGTAACGCGGGCTTAAAACTCACATACAAATCTTTGAGCCCCTGTAATTTTAAAACTACATATTTTTAGAAAAATGTAAAACCCACAGGCACAGATATTAGTTTCTAGAATTATTATGTCTGCAAAATTTCATGGACTGTGGTTGCTGATATTCAAATAAAATTGGGACTACGATAGTATGGAGTAAGTGACGGAGAGAGCCCTGTTAAAGTTTGACCACGAATAAATTTAAATGGGATTGCACAAGTCAGTAGTCATACTTTCTCCTGATAAAGGTTAACCGGCCCTTTTTTATTCATATCCATTCTTAAACTTAAAAAAAATATTAAAGACAGATTTGTGCCAAAAATAAACCGTGGATTGTGCAACCCGTTTTGTTTTATTGACGATTTAATAAGCGACTCGATTAGCATAGAAACAAGTGAATCGCTTAATAGTTTTAAACCAAGAGGTTACAGGTTCATTCCCACGCAGTTAAAAATAGAGCTGGATTCGATGCGGTTTTTATGAGTTGCGCACGAGTGCTATGTCTGAAACATTTCTATCTTGCTTTAATAGACTTGTTAAAGGAGTATTTGTCCAAATATTGAGAAATCATTTTGAGATATCCTTAGAATTCATGTTATTCTGACGTACCTGAGTTTTTCATAAAGAGTTATAAATTATTTTTGGAAGTTTCAAACATGTTTTAGAAGAGCTTCTAAAAGTTGTTGTTAAACTTATTATGTTGTTGTTAACTGTAGAATTTTCTCACAGCTATGAGGTCCTTCTAGACCGTATCCTATATACTAGTCATTGACGTTTTAGGTTACAAAACATGACTTAAGTTAGTTAGTATTAGATACCAATCAATGTGACAAAACGAAAGTAAAAACTTAGGCTAAACTATCTAAGTAAACTAAATGTAAATAATAAATGACGGTATCAGTCAGCCAGTTATGTAAGACACGCATCGCCTTATCAGCATAATCTTGAACTTGATTCGCATCACGAATCTAATTTCTTATCTACAAGCGAGTCACGCATTGCCAGTAACAGAAACAAAATAAAGAAATTACTCTATATTCATCATAATAAATTACATCCATCCATCCATACTCCATACTAATATTATAAATGCGAAAGTGTGTCTGTTTGTCTATCTGCCTGCTTTTCACGGCCCAACAATTTAACTGATTTGATGGCTAGAAGCTTACATCCCGGAGACGGACATGGGCTACTTTTTATCCCGGAAAATAAAAAAAGTTCCCACGGGACACTTAGAGGCCCATCCGTTTAAAAGATTTATATGAAAGGTACAGAGATGGCTTGCGTCCAGGAAATCGACATAGGAAACTTTTTATCCCGGAAAATCAAAGAATTTCCATGGGATTTTTAAAAGCTAAACCCACGCGGACGTACTCGCGGGTATCATCTAGTCCTAAATAATTTGTTATGTTTTTACATGGTTTTTATCGTAATACAAGAGTCTGAGTCTTGGTAAGTTTTTGAGTAAATATAGATAGGTAGGTATAATAGTCTTTTAACCACAAGTCTTTAACCAAAGGTTGCCTAGCATCTGCTTGCAGTAGGTACTAAGGTCGCCTTTGAATGCTTTTTATTCCTTGTTAATTTATATCTATTTAAAGTGTGCAAATTATAATAATATTTTTCTTTTTATTGTCACTGGAGTTAGCGTAAAACATTAGTTTCCTTGAAGTGTACTAAAACACTATCAGTAGATAAAACACTATCATAAATTAAAAAAAAATATTTAAACGATCAGTGTCATAACAGTATTAATTAAGTAGGTATATTGAAATAATCCATGTCTTTCATTTAAAAGAAAACCGTTTGTCGGTTAAATTGATATCATTATAAAATTAGTTCAAGTAAACCACCGGTTTTACTCCGGCCCTTGTATAGCACTCAATTAAATAAGTGAAAGTAGAGCACCGTTGTATGGGGAGGCGCCAATCTCTTTTAATTACGTTAATCGACATCGCTTATTATTGATTGAAGTTTATTAATAATTTCATTATTCTAATAAGCGTTTAGTTAGTTTCGTTTGATTTACAGGTTCCACTTCTGTAGGGACCTAATTAAAAACATTGAGTCGATTACTTTGTATTGCACATTCAAGTACAAAGTTGTCTATTCCGTGGAAACAAACTAAAGAATTCCTTTCTAACTAAAAAACTCGTAAACCTGGTTTTGTTTACTCAAAATAATTGCATTCAAGCGTTCAAGAATCGATATTCAGCACAGCAGAGCTGCTGGCAAAATTGCGCTGAAGTTTCAATAAAGAGAAACTTTAATATGATTTTTACGAAAGCAGACCCGTGAAAAAAGCTTGTAGCTAGATAAAATGCTTAACTTAAAGGTATGCATTGTATTATACTAGCTTAGGACCGCGACTTCGTCTACGTAGACTAGGTAAACAATTTTGAAACCCCTATTCTACCCATTTAGGAGTTGAATTTTCAAAATAAGCTTTTTAGCGGATGTCTTCATCTTATTAATAGCTATCTACGAGTAGCTAGCATGCCTTTCAGCTCTACGGTTCAAACCCCGCCCGTTGCACTATTGTCGTACCTACTCCTAGCACTAGCCTAACGCTTAGTTGGAGAGGAAAGGGGAATAATAGTCATTTAACATGGCTAATACTCTTTAAAAAAAAAATCAGCTTGATCCGTCCAGTAGTTTGAGCTGTGCGTTTCAATAGATCAGTCAGTCAGTCAGCTTTGCCTTTTAAGTACGATATAGGTACCTAGTTACCTATATTTAATCTATACTAATAAATAAAATTGGAGTGTCTGTCTGTAATTTCGAAATAACTACCTCATAATAAGCTCATATGGTTATTTGAACGATACCAACACTGAATAACACGTTTTTAAAATTTTTGTCTGTCTGTCTGTCTGTTTGAAAAGGCTAATCTCCGGAACGGCTGAACCGATTTTGACGGGATTTTCACAGACAAGTTGAGGATTGACCAGGGCGTAACATAGGCTACTTTTTTAACCGACTTTCAAAAAGGGAGTTGTGTTTTTCTACCTATGTACACCGAAATCTCCGAGATTTCTGAACCGATTTGCGTAATTTTTTTTTTAATCGATAGAGAAACTTTGCGACATTGTTTCATAAAAAATTTGGAGTCCAACTCCTCAATCCTGATGCTGCAGGGGATCTGACCGATCCACGCGGGCGAAGCTGCGGGCAGCGGGCATCAGCTAGTTTATTAATAAGATGTATCGTGGGCGATATTTTTCCATGTCGAAAGTTACGTCATAATACGTCTTTATCATTTCGCAGAAAAGATAAGCCGCGATAAGAACTGGACAGGAATTATAATTAAGCCAGATAATGGCCGTAATAGATGAGTAACGACGTTACGCTAGTAATTAACAGTTTTTTTTGGAACGACTAATTGACGACTTTACATGCAACTTATTTATTAAAATTAATCTTTGTTTAGAGAAATTCAATATTCTGTCATAATAACCACGGTTACATACATATTCATAGATTCAAAGCACAGTAGGTACCTACTTGCGGAGTACTATAAATATGTTTTAGGTATAGTTTCGAATTTTTCCATTAATGGTTGCAAAATGGTTGTAGATTTATCTACGTGAAGGTTTTTTTTCTCGTTTTTTATAAGTAACACACACGGACATAATAAGATATAACACTATGGATATGGGACAAGGGTGCGCCACCCGACCACCTTTTGAATTGCATAAAAAGCAAGCTTTTTAGGTACTTTACCACGCTACATTAATTAATTAATTAATGTAAATTATATACATTGCAAGTTTTTGTTGAAAGGTAGGTATGGCAATATTTTATTTGACATGGTATAATATAACTGGTTTTGCTATGATATGTATAGCTGGAAGCGGACCATCAGGCAGAAAGGAGATTCCAATTTGACATGTGGTTGTTGGACATATGTAATTATAATCCGACAGGGTCTGCAGGGAACGTTGTAGTGTCGGTCATTTATAAAGTCCGTCAGGGCAGTGAACGTGTTTGCTCTTACCAAGATTAGCGTAGTTTGCTCTTACCAAGATTAGCGTAGTATCCTGCAGGGTGCATCATGAGAGAACCGATCACCGAAGTAAACTTTCCATTTGTCACTTACCTAAAACGGACAAATCATAAATTATAAGATTTACAGGGTAGGACATGAATGGTAATAAAACTCTGATAAATAAACTTGATTGGTTTTGTAAAGTTGGACCACACTGACGGTAAGTAGTGCGTGAGCGTCGCTAAAAAGCATCTTATTTCAAAAGTTAAGTTTTTTTTTTCCTTAAAAATTAGACATGTTTAACTCTAGGTTAAACTCACGGAAAGGGCGATATGAGTAAGTATGTACATTAAACATTTATATAATAGCATTTTATTGTAAGATTTTAAAAATGTTTTGTTATGTTACCCTTTTCTAAGGATAAATATTTCACGTATTATTAAAACCTTATCTAAATGGAACATTGATCTTACAACTTGTTTTACTGAACCAATTCTACATGCAGATAGATTGCTGATATTGAAATCATATTGTTATGCTTGTGAAAAGAGATAAAAAGACAGCTACCTATCTTAGTTTTCATGTTCTTAAATATCACATTCTTAACACATTTTTGGTATATTTCCATTAGATAAACAATAGTTCTGTATTTCATAAGATACTCTGATAACTCGCTGATAGTCGCTCGAATAAATAGATACCTACCTGCCTGCCTAAATAATGAAACTTTCATATTTTTAATAGGTACATAATCAAATATTCTTATAGATATAATACCTATTACCTACCCGTTTGATAAGCTGTTTTTTCTATATTTCCTAATTTCTTTATTTAAATAATTATGGTATTATCTACAAAACATAACATTACATTAGATAAAGTTACAATTAATCGAAAATGTCAACAATGGAGCGCAAAGCCCAAACTTTTAATTTTGTACTTAAAATAACTGTGTATTGATTTTTTTACAAACTAAATAATATAGTCAAAGATCCATACGTTGGTAACGAACTGATGAATCTAAAGCTGGCACCAGATTATGCGAAATCTAAAGCGATACATAAAGACGACATTTCACTTCGGCAACGTGTTCGCAATATCCATTGTAGGTACCTAGATGGAATATTCGGGAATATAGGGGCTAGAATTCAAGCAAGGATTGCATATTCAGGCCGAGGCATGCGAGCACACGTGGCTGCCATGGCTGCCGGCTCCGGAATCTGACCAAATGCCCATCGGGCCTCGATTGTTACCTGAATTGCTATGCCTTATTTATGCTGTGCTTCCAAAACAATAAGCAGGTGAAAGGTCTGTGAAAGGAATTTCTGCTAGGTAGGTATTCTTTTTAACCCCCGACCCAAAAAGAGGGGTGTTATAAGTTTGACGTGTGTATCTGTGTATCTGTGTATCTGTGTATCTGTGTATCTGTCTGTGGCATCGTAGCGCCTAAACGAATGAACCGATTTTAATTTAGTTTTTTTTGTTTGAAAGGTGGCTTGATCGAGAGTGTTCTTAGCTATAATCTAAAAAAATTGGTTCAGCCGTTTATGAGTTATGAGCTCTTTTCTAGTTTTCTTGTAGAAAAGAAGGTTATATAACCGTTAGGTTCTTAATATTATGTCAATAGACAAATGTCAAGCTGTCAAGATGGACGTTGCCTAAATACATAATTATTTATTTGAAAATGATGTTTTGGAAAACTCAAATACTTTGGATCGTCGGGGGTGTTATAAATTTTTAATTTACACTTGTTAAAGTCTTAATTGAGATGAAATAATTTATTTTATTACCTATAGAGAGAGCCATACTGTGGAATGTTTTTAATGGTCCAATATCGAGAGGTTATAGGAATAGGAGGCTTCCTGTGGTTAAATTTAAGTTATTTACAAAACCTTAGTAATAATTCAAAAAAATATATCACTGCCTCATCATCACCATCATCAACAGTCATTATGCATCCACTATTGGATAATGTTTTCTTTTAGTAGAGCCAACGTTGTCTGTCCTATTTTTTTGCACCAAGGTTACTTTGATGGCAGTAATAGGTATGTTCAATAAGTTGGAGTGAACAGTTCTAATATAACTTTTATTTTAGACCAATGAAACCAAAAACTCGTAGTTAAGACAAAGATCATTATGATTAGGATTGCGTTAAAATTACGCGCCATAACTAAATTCAACAAAGCGAAATCCTATACACTGCAGATAATCCTCATAAAGAGCAATTTAGATCGTGACAAACGATCCGCGTTGCGCCGCTTAGTTTGGAAATCGTGGATAAATGGCTCTACACACGGAACCAACTTTCAATGACAACTAGATATGTAGGTAAGATAAATTAGTTTAGAGTAGACGTTCGGTTTCGCATCCGTACAAAAGTCATAGACATGAATTGAATGGGTTAACATTTTAGACATAAGCATTATTGCGGTTCATAGCTCATGTCTGGTGCGATCATCTGTCCATCAGTCATCACAGAATCTGAGGGACAAATAAAAATAAAACAACATTCAGTCGAATTGAGAACCTCCTCCTTTTTTTGAAGTCGGGTGAAAAAATATCAGTTGAACTGATGCCAAACTTTAATTAATAAAATATATAAAATATTGTGGCGATTATTTTTCGAATCTCGCAGCATTTGAAACACAAAAATCTTTTTCTTACAAATTTTGGATTTGGATGTTCATAATCAAAAATGTTAATCAATTAACATCAGTATTTTAAGGAAAGTTTGAGAAAAATTGCCTTATTTACAAATTTATTATTATTTTTCTACAAAATAATATAACTAATAATGTATAATTAGCCCATCTGGGTTGAAGATCGATTTGCCTTTCTTTTTGAACGGCTGCTTATAACTGGATTGGAAGTTGGAACTTATGTTGGAATAGAAGTTGGTCCCGCGTGTGGACACTTTTATACTATTGTTAATTATAGGTAAGTAGTATACAAGTCGCCGACGCTAAACATACAATTTATTGTCAGTAAACTAGCACAGAGATACATCTCACGAGATTTGTGAGCGTTATGAATAGCCGAATACGTTTCAAGACAAATTGACTCGTTTCGACGGTAGTTGTTATTAACAAAGAATCAACTTTCAAATATTTAGAACAAGTATTTCAAAAGTATTTATTTTACTCTAGTTCTTAATTTTATACAAGTAATTCACATAAGGTACCAAGTGTATTAAGGACATACAGGCATAATTTCTGGATTTTCTTTAAGTTTATACCTAAGTTAAGATAAACTGAATAGCTAACACATTCTATGTACAAGCAATGCAGTTCATTTTTTTTGAAAACTGGTGATAATAAGTAGTCATAAAATATTTAGAAAACTCTATTCAAAGCCTTTGGTAGGTAGGTACATACCTACTATTTTGAAAATAAGGAGATAGCTAAAATAACACACTAACATAAAATAAAACATTAACAATAATTACTTATATAGCAATATGTCTATGAATATATATATGTTAATGAATATAGTTTTCGACCCACGCATCGACACCATAGGCAGATACAAGTAGATTGACCTTTAGCTTTAGGATGAAGTGCAGAATGCCTAACCAAGGTCCTACGCTTTGTATAATGTCAAAAGTCAGATTTTCCTAAATTTCTTAGCTGATAGTTCTGCGATATAGCAGTCTTGTACTACTTATTCCCAAAAAAGTTCTCAAAATTATTTTAGACGGTTAACGCAATGGTTTAGTTCTAGAATTTTCGCAACTTTGAATTCCTTCTTATTCTTTTAGTACCTAGAACCTACATGCTACATACCAAAAAGCCTGCAAGCATTTATTAAAATTTAACTCCTTAGGGCCCATTTAGGGCATGCTTGACCAAAAATTTGGCTTAGAAAATACCATACCGATACAATTATTTTAGAGGTATGTGTACGAGAAATTTTAATTAAGGCTTCAGTTGGCAGTAAATTATTTGGTAAACTTCTCCGAACCAAGGTTTTAACAGTTGAAAAATCGACGTTTGCCTTTAACCGCAGGAGAGCAATGCCAGTCAAATAGCGATTGGAGTGAGAGATAATATAATATCTGAGTCAAGATCTAAAGGCTCTAATATAGGTACACTTTAAGATAAAGAGTTGGGTCCCTGGACCTTGTATATTGAGCCAATGTAAAGACAGCTATCTGCTGTACTCTTTGGTGTATTGTTCTATATTAACCGTTTGATAATAAAATTCATAATTATCTATGGATGTGGAAGGATCGCATCTTACATCACAATAATGAAAACTTTTTTCGCTAATTGAATAACTGCAAACTGGACAAGAAGCAAACGTGTTAGCGCTATTGGCACCCAATTGCACCAAGATCGTGAGCTTGTAAAACCGCCGCTTGTCGGCGAGAGGCTAATGGCCATAATTCGTTGAACATAATATTATATTATGCGATACTTAGCTACTTCCTGAGTCCAATATGCTTGCCCAATGCCCAAGGTATAAGTATTGAGGGCTGAGGCCTTAAAGGTCGCTTTTTCAGATTTCGGTCAAAAGCCACAGCTCAGAAGATTCCTTTACTTACTTCCATTACTTATTCTTTTAACGGAAAACTTATCGCTGTATCAAATCTAGACCGGCGATTAAGGAACAATGGGACATTAATAAAAACGCTATTTGTACTGGTGCGAAGCGTGAAAATGTTCCGTTTCTATGAAATTCGTCGCTTACTTTATGACTGCGAAGCTATAAATTTTTTATATTATGAGAATGAATGAAATAAAAAAAATAGAATGCTAAGAAAAGAGAATTTATATTATGTAAGTACCTATTTAAATAAGTAAGTCTAATACTAGAACATTTTATATTTTACTGGCTTTGCGGTCTATTTGAAATAATAGTGTTGGAGAATAATGCTACAAATTCGGTAGGTAGCTAGGAATAAATTTCCCATAATTCCCTCTATTATGGAAAGGGATCACAACTCACGACCCTCAGCGATGAGAAATATAACGCAGAGAGACACTTTCGTATTTAAATATACAGAACTGGTTTTGCTTACTCACGACGTGAAATATTGTGTGTCAAATAAATTTAGAGAAACATTGCGCGTTGTAAACTTAGAACCTTTTGTTAGGAATTGAAATAATATACTTAGGTAGGTAAGTATAGATATTTAGTTTAAAGTGTGCCTAGATTTAACTGTTGCGAAATCAGTTTTATATGGAAACCGGTTTATTCAAAACTACCTAAAGAGTTGCACAATATCTAGTCTGGATTAACCGAACCGTAAAATGTAAAGCTCTAAGCTCAGACATGTGCCTCTAGGTAATAAAATAACGTTTCGGAAATCTTTTTAAAACAAGTTATTTAGTTCCTAAAAGGTAGCAGACCGACAGAAACACTTTCGCATTTATAATATTACCTATAAGTAGTTAGTAGGTATGGATCTTATCTGGATAGAGTTATCGTACATCCTGGAGACGAACATAGGCTAAAGTTCCTGGGAAAACAATCCCTTTGTTTTTCTTGGATTTTAAATAACCTAAACCCACGCAATCAAAATCGTAGACTAAAAGTAGTATTATTATATATCCATTACACAGGTTTCTAGCTGTATTTTTCTTCGCCCAACAGCACTTAATGAATTCAGAATATTAATTAAGCACATAAGTTTTGTCGACGAAATTTGTCAGGACACACACGGTCTACGCACTAGACCATCACGACTACTTAAAAAATATACGTTCCAGTCTCTAATTAAATATAATAAATAATTCAATGTTCATTAGCTACGCGAGTCACGAGGCAGATCTTTCGGTTAGCGATACGCTGCTAGATGAAAAAGCAAGAGGCTCGGTCCAATGGTCGGTATGCGTGGAATGGCAGGGGCATCCGGGCGGCAGCGATTGTTACCAGTTATCACTGAATGTTTTTCACCGGGGCATTTTGTGTCGCTACAAAAAACCACATAAAGGGCGGGCGCGGCTCGTTTGAGACACCGCCCCTGTGGGAAAATCGTCGCCAGAAAACTGCAAGCAAATAAATTATAAACTCTCTCACGTGGAACGCGATCCGGCATGTTCACTTTTATTTGTACAAAGCTCATAAACAGCGAGGATGCGCCGCGGCGCGCAGTTGTGCACGTTTAACTTGCAACGCTTTGGGAAAATCTAGGGACGCTTGAATAAACCTCGAATGTTTGCTGAAAGTTGAGATAAATTTTGCATTCGCCCGAACAGCGCCGCTGAGGGCTTGCACGTGCGTAGTGACATCGCGATTGGCTTTTAAGGCTTGGACAGACGCTTTCGAGACAGCACGAGCTCGATCACACTGTAGCGTGAACACCTGATTTAATACTACGGACCAGCGGTCCTGCAATGATCCGCCTGTAGTTGCAGGTATCGTTGATACCACTGGAAAACACGTCACTGCTGAGTGCGATGGCAACTGCTAGCTACGTGAGTTTACTTGAGCGTGAAGGCTTTCATGAAGTTCCTGTCACATCACAAAATATAATATACACGCTCAGTGTGAGCTCTGCTGCGTTGCTGCCGTTATGCGTCGCTGCCATCGCGTTTTGTGTCCAGGCCCTAAGATTCTGTAGATGTCGCGCGATCGCAAGGGGATCATTAGCGAAAATGGAGCGACCCGGAATAGAACTGACAGCGAAACGATTGCACCGCCGTGATGGATGACGGGAGCCGGGTTATTACTGCGAGCTAATATCCACACCCGGGGAGAATTAGAGGGTAATGAAAAAATGTGGCAATCGTGTGTGGTAATCGTATAATTTATTACGGACATTATAATAAAATTAATGAGGTAATAAAATCGTTTCTGAGGCCTCAACAATGCAACGCGTTGGTTCAATGGCAAAGGGCCGGCATCAGAATTTGATAAGTCATAGTTTTGAGACTGAAGTTTTGGTCTATTTTCGTCTTTTATAGTTAGTTGGACAATAATATGGGAAACCGAGAAACGCGAGTAGGTATCTCGTATTTTTCAGTCCCCAAACCTACTCAAAAAATCAGAGACGAATTTTCAATTGCCAATGAAAAATAAAGGTGAGTTAAAAATATAGGACAAAAAAAAACCTGAAATCAAAAGTCATTTTTGCATATCAGCTAACTGTTAGAAATATCTGGAACATAATATAGTGAGACAAAAGTACTTGAATAAAGGGGATTGCAGGCATCTGCTACAAGTTGTCAGTAAAAAAAAAAGAAGTTTATAAAGATCTCAGCTAAGATCTCAACATTACAGTTAATACGTTTAACTACTCCGATACAAAACGGGCGAACGGATTGGCTAGTCTTGTCAAAGATATTAAACGATAAGGTCAGACGGGGCAAAAGTACAATTCCAGCTTAACCTTCAATATTACTTCAGGCCGGGCGCGCACGGGCGGTTAAATGACCGACTGGTCAAATCCCATCGTTTCATCATACAAAATTTGACCGCAGGTCATTTAACAGCCTATGAGTAAATGAATGAATGAGCACCAATAGCGCCTTATTCATGTATTCTTTTTCAAAAATAGGTACTTTTGAATAGTTAAGTGTCCAGGTGTATCCATTGTGGTAATAACTGCAGAAGCACTGAAAGGAATATTTTCCCTACCAAGAAGAACAACTGATACTCGATAGTCGCTCTTTTCAAACATTCGTAATGAATCTTCTATTTAAGTATACATTAAATTCATGTTTTGCCATTGCTTGATGCAAATAGATTTTATGAAACAAACTACATATTTTCAGTCTACTTCAAAAAAGGTTAGGTTTTCAATTCGATATGCCTGGCCTACGTAACATCTACGTAATATTATTTTATTTCCTTCTAAACTGAAAAGATAATTTGCGTTGGTTAAAATTATTTTAGCACAATAGCCGCTCTATCGTTTTGGTAAATCTCTTTGGCACACGTAGCTTGCAATGAAAACTCGCAGAAAATGCATCGGAGATAAGAAAAAAATTCAGTCCGCCCGAGCGCATATAAGTACAGTGCATTGACGGTGACATTCCACGGGGAATACTTCGCATATCGAGACTTAAAGTAACCATTTACCGATTGCAGATAGGTACGCCAGGGCCAGCCGAGCAATCTGTGACCTTAACACGAGTTTCATACCTTCCGAAAACGAAATTCGATGGGGAATTCCTCCATACACCAAGCATCCACGTAGTATTAAGTAGTTAAAATAAAAATCGGTAGTACAGAATATTAAATGACCCTCTAGAATCTAGATCGCCTTTTTCGTACAGACCTAAAGAAGGTGGACGAGGAAGGCGGAGGTCCGTGCTTGGTGGCGCGCTCTTGGAAAGGCCTATGTCCAGCAGTGGACGCATACAGACGGATGGAATAGAGTGGAATGGAGACCTCGTGAAAGGTTGCCCATACGATAGGTTGACGAAATCATATTCGATGTGGTTGGTCCTAATTCATTTGCATGAGGGCACCTGCTAGTAGGGAGAAGTGGCGCATGCTAGTGAGGCGTAGCGTTATCTATAAATAATGCCACAAAACCATCGCAGAATAATGATCACAAGCTCACTGTCATGTGTGATACAACGAATAAGGAGTAAATAATGTACAACTTTAAAGCAAAGAGATTAGACACCTTTTCCTTTGACATCATAATATCGAAGCTCATGAAAACCATAATACTTTTCGAGATGCAAACTTGTACTAGCGGCACAGTACTGGTCAGATCGCATCACTGGCATACTTGTTGCTACATATTATACTTAACCTAAATAAGAAGGAAAATATTTTCTTTTCGTGTTAGTTTAACGAGGCATCGCATCGTTAAGTTTAATTATTTATTTTAAAAAAATATTTCCCTATCTATAATCGTAAACGAATGTTGTTTGAAGGCGTAGTCAAGTTACATAGTAACTACTTGACTTAAGATCTTGGTTGTTGGCTTGGTCGTAGCAAAAAAAGTTACACTATATCACTGAAAGTTTTTTTAATCAAGATTCAAGTTAGCTTCCGCGATCGTATTTAGTGATATTAATTGGTGTTGCGGATATTATCCTGGGAAATCAAAGAGTTCTTAGAGGATTAAAAACAACTAAATCCACGAGGATGAAATCGTGGGCCATCTATCTACAGGCTATAAATTATCGTGCAAAAAAAATGCGCACTTCAATCGCGGGCAAAAGGGAATATTTTATGTCAGGAAGAAACATGACTGAAAGTTGAAAGTTAAAACAAAAAGCCGATCAATCTACTCCACAAAACTTCCTACTCCTGTATGTTAAAGACACAAACGATGAATAGATAAACAAAAGTCCACGTACAGTCGTCATTAAAGTAACTAAGTTACGGCTAACCGTTAGTCCCGACGTGGAATAAAAAAAAAGTGGTCCTGCCGTGACGCCACTGCCACTTGGTGACTATTCATATCTTTGTCTCACGTTGGACTTCTACTATAGTTAGAGCGGGATGAAGGTAGTTTTAATATGCCGCTTCTAATACGAGTTGCGTCTAATTTATCGCGCGACAGCCGCTCCGTAGCAACGCGACGGAGAGCAACATTAATCTTTGGCGCTAAGAATGGTGCCCAAAATTCTATACGGGATGTGATAATAAATTGTAAATAAAATATTAATATCTTAGATGATCCTACTTAAGATTTTTTAGTCCTTAGAAATAGAATGATCTAGAATAGGTAGATCTATGTACACATAGAGACTAGAGCAAACCAACTACAGTCTGTTTTTCCCTAATTTGCTTAAAAAACAGACAAATCTCAGAAACCTCGGAGAAATGCATAAGCGACGCGATTTTTCCGGGGCTTTAGACCTTCTGGAGTTAAGTTTTTCACTCGTATCATGATTTCATTATCAGTTCTTGGTATCACGATCATATGGGACGCATATCTCCTATAGTGCGCCTCGTACGCATTTCAGCGAGAAGCTACTTGTTTACTTTTGAAGTACCTAAACTAAGGAAAACTAAAGTAGGTATATGTACTTAACGCAAATGCATCAAAGTTATGCTTTATCCCCTCACTATGCTAATATCCAAGTACATAATATGTTATAAAGTAATAAGGAGTTATACCTACCTACGGATTAAATAAAATTAGTACTATACAATATAAGTACCTAACATGATTTAGATAATATTAAGTACAACTTATGTATGCAGGCAAAATCAAACAGTACTAATTGGTAAGTAGTGCTTTTGCATCCGATTTAATTTTACTTGGCTAAACATAAATTACAGTCTATTACTATATTTCAAGAAAGAGTCTAAAGATAGGTACCTATATAGTAGTCCAGAAAAATTAAACAAACCAAAGGCATAACTTCAGAATTTTTTCGCCATAAGTAGGTACATAGATTAATTTCCCTCGGCAATTTCAGAGATAAGTCTGGTTAAGAACTTTTTAATTACAAGCCCTTTAGCTATTATATAAATGCAAAATGATAATTTAATCACTAGACACAAAATGAGGACATACAATATTTAATGCTTCACGGGTATTGGGTTCAAAATCAATATATTAGCCGGCGTCCTCCGCCATTTACCACAGGACAGAATTCAAATTTAGTATCTCGATAATTACAGCGACGCAGTAATTGTTATTAAATACCGCACACGAGGTATTTGCAACCTATGGCATCGATGTGAGCACAATACTTTAATAGGCAGTAATATTAAATCTAATAACAGTAGATAAATTATCTCTATTCTCTACTAATTTTAATCATTATCATGATGATCTTGATCAACCCATCGCCGCACCGGCTCCTAACAGAGTAAGGGCACTTTCTCCTCACAATAACCGTGATAGCTTAGTGGTTTACTAGCCTGATGGTTTCTTCTATTCAGGAGATCGGGAGTTTGCTCCCAGGCACGCACCTCACAACTTTTCGGAGTTACGTGCATTTTAAGCAATTAAACATCTCTTGCTTTAACGGTGTAGAAATACATGAGAAAACCCTGAACGTCGTGTAAAATAGATAATTCATTTATTCTAAATTGACTAGCAAATTGATACGATAATGGTGAAGTAGGTACTTATTTTTTCAGAATAATATTCAGAGTTCATAGTTTCTTACCGTTTCTTTTTAGTATAGCCGTATCAAATAGATTTATGCCATGACTGCACGTGTGTTTTTGTGTAGATTGCTATGATATGAAGCTTGCTCGTGAATACTGTTGGATTATTTTTAAAAATTGATTAGAATTTTTGGAAATCATATAAGATTTTTAATTTCCGCGCATGTTTTGGGAGGACATTCCAATTATTCGTCAAAAATATTTCAATAATAGAAAAATACCTATATTTCTGAATGACTCCTTACAGTATGTACCAACTTTCGATATGGCTATTATATCGTAAATAGGTACCTACCGAGATTTACTAATGTTTTAAGGTAATATACAGCGAAAAAAACGACGTTTCCTAAACGCACTCACAAAATAAATAGTCTATTATTTAAATTCGATAGGTATATCTTACTAGTAGGTCGGTACTACGGACAACAAAACCGATCTTCAAGATACTTTTACTTACTTGAAATAGGATTCTAAAATTTTAGTATCGTTTGCACGGTGTATTTTGCTTAAAAATAGACGAAAGAACTTTTATACTCTCTTTTATTGTTAGGAAAACTATGTCGGTTTGTAGAGCAGCGAAACAGAGTTTTTATGCAAATTTTTAGATTTTCGAGGTTGTGAAGGAGTTTATAAAGTACCAATGTCTAAATTATTAACAGGCTTTGTTCTCTATATTCAGTATAATTAATATTTATTACTGAATTAATTAAAACTATAGGTACGCAAATGAAAACAGTGCACGGAATAAAATATTTTTTTTACCTAATTTACCCTAAAAACTAAAAAAAATTAGGTAGTTAGAGTGCTACAGGTTTCGGTCAGTCAAATAAATAACTATCAGATGCCACTATGATATGTCAGGGGTCTGCCACCGTTTCGGAAAGCAGATCCTATTGAGAAAAGCCGTCAAGAAACTCAGCAGTTAGGTACATTTTCGAAAAGCAAAACATTACGATATAACATAGAGATATAGTTTAGTAATGTAACTATGTAGTTACTAGCGACTGCTCGCCACTATGCTCTCGTGGGAATTTCGTAAAATCCCTCCTTATTCCTTGTTTACATTAGAGGGAATCTCTATGCTGGGTTGAAGAGTTCAGTGTGTCAGGACTACTCTTTGCAAATCCAATTACCAGGGAACGCAGGGAACCGCTGGATTCAGCCGGTGCGGCGGCGCAACACCTTAAAAGAGATTCCAACAGTGGAGTCTATCGGTTGATGAAGATGATGATAAAATTATTATAATTCACTGACTCATCTACACTCACTGTCCTACCTGACAATAACACGAAGAACCTAAAAAAATAACTTAAATTAAATTAATTATTATAAATCGTACGTACGGTTTGGATTTTTTTATTTACTAATTTTGTATACAATGTATAAAAACTAAATCCAAGAATCCAATTCTAAGAGTGTGTTCATAATATTAGTATTTTTTATACGTCATTTTCTACAATTTTTAGTGCTCATATGTGTGACCGAAGTTTCACTCAAAAGCGTGAAATCAGTAAACGTCTTCCGCAAAAATTAAGATTTGAATAATATTTTATTTCCAAGAATCTATTAAAAAGGGATTGATCTTTAATATTTTACAATTTTCTTTGTTATAATCGATATATCTGAAGCGTTACAGTCTTCAATAATTCTTAAAAAATCGAAAATAGAGCTGACGGCCTCTTAATGCTTTCAATAAAATAAATAAGCTCTGAACTCTGAACCGTTGCCTTTATTGACCAGTTTTACTTCTTTTTCAGATAGCTACAATTATAATCCACTCCTCTACCCTCTGTAATAATAGCACAAAGAGTTAAGCTACTTAGAAACTAGCAAAGTAGATACCTATGTTATACTCGTAACTCGTAAGACAAAAGAGTGGGTTCGCTCACAAGCCAACGGACAATCAAAGCGAGCGAGCCGATTGTGAAATAAAACGCACAAATAACAAGTTTAATTAAATCGCCAAGAACGGCGCAAAGGGAGCGAACAATTCCAACTAAGCACAACGATAGTTTAACAAGTGAACTCAAAGTAAGCTTCATATTGAGCTACCTGCGAATTGCAATAAACGCAGCGTGCTCAATCGTGAAAATTATAACAAAACTTTGTCTAATTTTGCAGTATAGTATCATTATAGTAGGTACCTGGCTACTGGGAGCTAAACAGTTTATGTTATTTCATTTCCTATTTAGTAAGTTTCATAGAGCCTAGTAGTTTAGATACCCGCCTGTTACTCGGATGGTCGGGGGTTCGATTCCGGCCACTGAACATGCGCACTTCGTTATCTGTCTGTCTGTCTATCGTGTCTGTCAAAAAAACTACAGGGTACTGCCCGTTGACCTAGAATCAAGAAAGGCAGGTAGGTACTTAGGTCTTTTATCACAGTCAAGGGAAAAATCCGAAAACCGTGAATTTGTGGCTACATCACAAAAACTAATTAAAATGTGTTCATAAACAAATCATTAGTATTTCAACTTTCAAAGTAAGATTACTATACCAAGTGGGGTATCATATTATGAAATAATGAAAAGGCTTTTCCTGTACATTCTAAAAAATATTTTTATTTATTTTAATGCACAATAATTTTTAACTTATCGTGCAAAATGTCAAAACAACTACCCGAGTATGGAACCCTCGGTGCGCGAGTCTGACTCGCACTTGGCCTGTTTTTTTAATACAAACGTCAACTCAAATTATAATAATAAGCTACTTACGCGCGTTTACTCCGTGAACGTGTTGGCAATAATTTCATATGACACCAATTTCGCACTCCATAATCCCCATTTGTCATTTCTTTAGAAAGTAAAATTAAGATAAATAAGAGGCAGGGAGTGGGTCCTTTCGCTTAAGTACGTTGAGTGTTTTATAAGGTTAGATAAGACAACTTTACTTCAAAGCTGAATCATGCTCTACAGTTACAGGTTTACGGTTTATTTTTCAGTGCAAGTGAGGAGGGTACACTGTAGTACTCCACAAATAGGAGTCCGAGAATAGAGCGAGGCTACTGGATACTGGATAGTCATCGCAACCGTAGATATATCCAGCAGCGTATCGGCCGCTGCAAATTTTTTCAAAATTTGCTCGGAACATTGCTTATAATTAGGTAGTTAGGTAACTTTACTGGGTCAGCTTTACTAAATAATTTTTACGGTTCCGTACCTCCAAAGGAGAAAAGGAACCCTCATAGGATCACTTCGTTGTCTATGTGTTTGTCTATAGCACCTTTCCTCTCAGAACACGCGGAGGTATCAACATGAAATTAATATTAAAAACTCAGGTCTATACATTTTGACACTCGCACGGGATCCAAAACCTTTAGGGTAGGATATACTTCACGTTGACCTAGAATCCTATTTGGCAATAAGCAATGTCTTATAGCACAAGTAAAGGGAAAAATCCGAAAAGATACCTATCACAAACTAATATTTGCAGTTGGAGATAATTTAAGCAGTAATTTCACATATCCTTCCAATGTACGGAACCCAAGGTGCGCAAGTCCGACTCGCACTTGGCCGGTTTTTGTAATCAATTAGATAGATGGAATCAATAGTTTTAATGGTAATGTACCTGCTCCCCCATTTTATGGTGTAATCTTTCGTGGTATAAAATAATAATCATACCTACCGCTTCTGTAAACTATTTATATAATACTGACTGCTACATCAGAACTTCTGCTGATAAGTTCGACAATAAGCTATTTAAGCACCTCGTAATGCGTGACAAGTAATGGCTTTGATTCGTGGTCGGGGAGTTCGTTCGGGGATTAGGGGAATCTGGCAGGTCAATAAGAGCAGGTAGCGTAACCTCACACGACGGCGCTACAATACCTATATGTATACTATAGAGCTATGGCGCCTTTATTATACGGTAGTTTACGGTACCTACCTGTCTATAAAAGGATTGTAAGGCACTTGTCCATCCGCCAACGATTACCGAGCAACAAATAGAGCTAAAGACTAGAAACGAACGTATTTGCGAGCAACTTATGACGAGCAATCAGAGCCAATGTGTCCTTAGAATAGTTTTCTCGCAGGGTTATGAGCGAGTGGATACAAACATACACACATACATACACACATTATTACATACATACATAGACTGCTAAAATTATAACCTTTCCTTGTGGCTTTGCCGCAGTCGGGTAAAAAAAGCCAGCCAGTCGCTAGTCAGCGCGGCGCGGCGGTGGGACAAGTACCTAAATACTAAAAGGCTATTATTACACATACACTTGGAGCCTGATGATCCTTCTCCTTCGAAAATCTCTTCCTTTCAAAAGGGAGAAATTTCCTTTCCCGATTTTGGTAGAAACTTTGCAGTTTTCCGATTCGGTAGGGTTAGAAAAAGTTTTTTGGAAGGAGAAACAACAAACTGCATTTCTCACGAATCTGTTTATGCTTTCAATGTGAAATAGAATAGGGCTCTGGTTGAATGCCGGCATCTTGGACTAGTAAGCTCCGACGACGAAGAAGATTGAATTACAAAACGACTAGGTTCTAGGTTAATTTGCACAAATATAAATCCAACTGGATTCAATATCGGAGTGACGGAAACGTGATAAATCGCGTTAGATCGGCCATGAGGTGCGACGCCGCGTGAGGGCTTGGAGTGTCAGCAGTTTACACGTCTTATTGCTTGTCGCTCCCGTCCCCGTCGCGTCGAGTCGCAATAAAAACATCGGGCGTATTCACCAAAATAACTCTTGGCACCCATTCGCGCAACCGACAAGAGACGAAACTAAAGCTCCGCAATCTAGTGATCTTTGCGACGCACTTCACTGTAAGGATGCTTCGGGAATTGATAATTAATTTATTAATTAGTTTTCAATTATCGTACAAGTAGAAAGTAGATAGATACTGGTAAGATAGGTATAACAGAGACTGAGCTTAATATAACTTTTCAAGTTAACGTTAACTGTGTACCTACTTAACTGTCATTTTACGGATGGTAAATGAACCTCTTTCCCGTTCTTATTGTGACAGATTTAGGCATAGTTAACAATTAACATTAACTTAAATAATTAATCAGTTTTCAAGTTTAGCTTCATGGCATAAGGTTAACTTGAAAACTAATTACTATTTATTATTATCAACCTAGGCACTAGGCACCTATTTTATAATATTCCATGGAATCCATGGCAAATGAATTGGAAGGATGGTAAAAAGGCTGGTAGCTAAGTACCTAATATATTGAAAACTATTAGTTATGATTATGATAAAATAAATATATTCGGCCGGATCATTTTGAAAAATCCCGCGTGTGCTTAATTTTTTTTCGTAATAAACTAGTCAATAGAAATATCCATGTTATAATTTTACTTCAACCGCGCTTATTATGTTTTAAATTATACTATATATAGCTCAATTACCACTGACTCATTGACATAATTGTTCTCCTAGAAAGAGACGGAAAATGATATAATGATGTAGGGGAGATGTGTTCGGATTCGGGAACCCTCTGGGGAAAAATTATGACATTTCAGAAAAACAAGATGGCGGCCGACGTGATTTTTGCAGCTCCGTTGTTTTCCAACCGATTTCGTTGAATTTTGTAATCTTTAAAGAAAGTCGTAAACGGTTAACATAAAATGTGAAAAAAATTGGAAAAACAAGATGGCGGCCGAGCCGTAGCGTTTTCAAAATTTTGATTTTTCGACCCCGAACCGCGGGGCCACAGATCCGAGACGGAGTAATCGAGGATAATATTTTTTTTTTGTTTCGCCCACGATTATCCTCTATTTTGACAAAATGGGAGTGATTTTTAAAAATTCAAGATGGCGGCTGTCGTGGCGGCCATTATGTTAGAGGTACGAAAAAACGCAATTTTAAAAGTTAAATATCCCAAAGTTGGCAACATCGGAGCGATTCAATTTCTATGAAGCGATTATACGTATAGACTCGAGGTATAGATTGAAGGAAAAAAATTACCCCATTTTTCGGGAAATTTCGAGATTTTCGGGAAAATGTAAAAAATCGAAATACGGACTTTTCGCAAAATCCGAGTATGAGCGATTATGTGTTTTGATCATACAAATGACATTTGGGTATTTTTGTCGCCGGAGACTGGCAACACTGGAATTTATCAAAGAAAAAATGATTTTCGACGTGGTCTTTTTTTAGGGGCGATCGTTTCGCGTGGGTGCGAGCGAGAGGAGAGATTGAAACGTCATCGGGAGCGGTATATCCTGTAGTTATTGGAAAAGTTGTACAACGATGTAATTTATTTCTGCAAAACGAGTTGGCGGCCATTTTGTATTTTTTTTAATTTTTCGAAATTTTGATCACGTTTTTGAGGCAGTTGGCAACATTTTGGAAAGTCAGTATGTATGAATCGATTGTGTATCTCGGCTGGCAGTATGAAGATATGCAACCGGTGTTGCCACTTTTGGGGAGATTTTCGAGATTTTCAACTAGAAAACTCCTGTAAAATTTTGTATGAAAAATTTTTTTTTCACTGATGGTGTCGTATAGAAAACAAAAACTTAGTAAGCCAAAATTATGGAGAGAGCTGATGATTGAGGGTTTCGGAGACGGGTGAAGGGTCCGCTCAAGGTATTGAAGATAGGTGGGGGGTGCTCGACCAAATGTCATTCATGACATCATCCAATTGCCAAAAAGCTGAAAAAAAATTCAAAATGGCGAAGAAAAGATGGCCGCCATACAAATTTCGCCGGCGTCCAGCTCGGAGGGTATAAAAGATGGAGGTGTGGTTTCTTGGCAAAAGAGGATCAGGATCCAAAGGTCTACTCGATGAATAGAAAAAAAATTCAAAATGGCGGAATTTATTTTCCCATACATTTTGTATGGCGAATATTGAATGTCTCATTCTCCTAGAAAGAGACGGAAAACGATACGATAATGTAGGGGAGATATGTTTTGAAGCGCGATATGAGTAGGGAAAAATTATGACATTTCAGAAAAACAAGATGGCGGCCTATATGATTTTTGCAACTCTTTTGTTTTCCAACCGATTTCGTTGAAACTCGCAATCTTTGAAGAATGTAGTAAACGATTAATAGAAAAAGTGGAAAATTTTGGAAAAACAAGATGGCCGCCGTACAAATTTCGTCGGTGTCTATCTCGGAGGCTATAAAAGATGGAAGAGTGGTTTCTTGGCAAAAGATGATCAGGGTCCGAAGGTCTACTCGGTGGAACAAACTCTGCATGCTCGCGGACCACTTTAGTGGTCCGCGCACCCACGCACCCTACTAAATTATTATCTTAATTTACAAAAAATAATATGGATATCGTTTTCAGGGTTTTCCAGGGTGCTGATTTTAATAATGACATTTATTTTCAAATCCAAGATGGCGGACTTACATTTTCTACAAAAAATAGAAATGCCTGTCATTTTATGGGGTTTTTCGGGGTGAATTATGTATCTTAATAAATCAATTTGGTTTTATATAATAAAGTTAACCTTACCACGTCACGTGAGCTGCTTTAGCAGCTCGCGCACCGAGCAAAAACTAGTTATACTATATATAGCTCGATTACCACTCACTGACTCATTGACATAATTGTTCTCCTAGTACTATATATAGCTCGATTACCACTCACTGACTCATTGACATAATTGTTCTCCTAGAAGGAGACGGAAAATGATATAATGATGTAGGGGAGTTGTGTTTGGTTTCCAAAACCCTCTGGGGAAAAATTATGACATTTCGGAAAAACAAGATGGCGGTCGATGTGATTTTTGCAGCTCCTTTGTTTTTTAAGGGACTCCGTTCAAACTCGCAATTATCAAAGAATGTAGTAAACGGTTAAGAGAATATGTGAAAAAAATTGGAAAAACAAGATGGCGGCCGAGCCGTAGCGTTTTAAAATTTTTGATTTTTCGACCCCGAACCGCGGCGCCACAGATCCGATACGGGGTGATCGAGGATAATTATTCTTTTTTTGTTTCGCCCATGATTATCCTGTATTTTGACAGAATGGGAGTGGTTTTTAAAAATTCAAGATGGCGACTGTCATGGCGGCCGTTTTGTTCGAGGTACGAAAAAACGCAATTTTAAAAGTTAAATATCTCAAAGTTGGCAACATCGGAGCGATTCGGCTTCTATCAAGCGATTATACGTATAGGCTCGAGGTATAGATTGGAGGAAAAAAATTACCCCATTTTTAGGGAAATTTCAAGATTTTCGGGAAATTGTAAAAAATCGAAATACGCACTTTTAGCAAAATCCGAGTATGAGTGATTACGTGTTTTGCTCGTACAAATGACATTTGGGTATTTTTGTCACCGGAGACTGGCAACACTGGAATTTATCAAAGTAAAAGTGATTTTCAACACGGTCTTTTTCACGGTATCCCCTTTCGTGTGGGTGCGAGCGAGAGGAAAGATTGAAACGTCATCGGGCGCGGTATATCCTGTAGTTAATAGGAAAATTATGAAACCGTGTAAAATCTTTCTGTGAAACGAGTTGGCGGCCATTTTGTATTTTTTTTTATTTTTCGATATTTTGACCACGTTTTTGAGGCAGTTGGCAACATTTTGGAAAGTCAGTATGTATGAATCGATTGTGTATCTCGGCTGGCAGTATGGAGATATGCAACCGGTGCTGCCACTTTTGGAGAGATTTTCGAGATTTTCAACTAAGAAACTCCTGTAAAATTTTGTATGAATTTTTTTTTTTTTACTGATGGTGTCAGATAGAAAACAAAATTTTAGTAAGCCAAAATTATGGAGAGAGCTGATGATTGAGGGTTTCGGAGACGGGTGAAGGGCCCGCTTAAGGTATTGAAGATAGGCGGGGGGTGCTCGAGCAAATGTCATTCATGACGTCATCCAATTGCCAAAAAGCTGGAAAAAAATTCAAAATGGCGAAGAAAAGATGGCCGCCATACAAATTTCGCCGGTGTCCAGCTCGGAGGGTATAAAAGATGGAAGTATGGTTTCTTGGCAAGAGATGATCAGGGTCCAAAGGTCTACTCGATGAATAGAAAAAAAATTCAAAATGGCGGAATTTTTTTCCCCATAGAAAATGTATGGCAAATATTGAATGTCTCATTCTCCTAGAAAGAGACGGAAAACGATACGATAATGTAGGACAGATGTGTTTGGCTGGTGGAAGCAAGTAGGGAAAAATTATGACATTTCAGAAAAACAAGATGGCGACCGACGTGATTTTTGCAACTCTTTTGTTTTCCAACCGATTTCGTTGAAACTCACAATCTTTGAAGAAAGTAGTAAACGATTGATAGAAAAAGTGGAATTTTTTGGAAAAACAAGATGGCCGCCGTACAAATTTCGTCGGTGTCTATCTCGGAGGCTATAAAAGATGGAAGAGTGGTTTTTTGGCAAAAGATGATCAGGATCTGAATGTCTATCGGTGAAATAATCTCTGCATGCTCGCGGACCACTTTAGTGGTCCGCGCACCCACGCACCCTACTTTATTAACCCTAACTACCCCGTTTTTACAAAAAATAATATGGATGTCGTTTTCAGGGTTTTCCAGGGTGCTAATTTTGATAACGACATTTATTTTAAAATCCAAGATGATGGACATGCACTTTTTAAGAAAAAAATTAAATGTGTGTCGTTTTGTGGGTTTTTTGGGGTGAATTGTGTATCTTAATAAATAAATTTGGTTTAGTATAATAAAGTTAACCCAACCACGTCACGCGAGCTGCTTTAGCAGCTCGCGCACCGAGCAAAATACTAGTTATTATACTATATATAGCTCGATTACCACTCACTGACTCACTGACTCATTGACATAATTGTTCTCCTAGAAGGAGACAGAAAATGATATAATGATGTAGGGGAGATGTGTTCGGATTCGGGAACCCTCTGGGGAAAAATTATGACATTTTAGAAAAACAAGATGGCGGCCGACGTGATTTTTGCAGCTCCGTTGTTTTCCAAACGATTTTGTTGAATTTTGCAAACTTTGAAGAAAGTAGTAAACGATTAACAGAAAATGTGGAAAAAATTGGAAAAACAAGATGGCGGCCGAGATGGAGCGTTTTCAAAATTTTCATTTTTCGACCCGGAACCGCGGCGCCACAGATCCGAGACGGGGCAGTCGAGGATAATTATTTTTTCGTGTTTCGCCCACGATTATCCTGTATTTTGACAGAACGGGAGTGATTTTTAAAAATTCAAGATGGCGGCTGTCATGGTGGCCGTTATGTTAGAGGTATGAAAAAACGCAATTTTAAAAGTTAAATATCTCAAAGTTGGCAACATCGGAGCGGTTCAGCTTCTATGAAGCGATTGTACGTATGAACTTGAGGTATAGATTGGTGGGGAAAAATTACCCCATTTTTCGGGAAATTTCAAGATTTTGGGGAAAATGTAAAAAATCGAAATACGGACTTTTCGCAAAATCCGAGTATGAGCGATTATGTGTTTTGCTCGTACAAATGACATTTGGGTATTTTTGTCGCCGGAGACTGGCAACACTGGAATTTATCAAAGTAAAAGTGATTTTCGACACGGTCTTTTTCACGGTATCCCCTTTCGCGTGGGTGCGAGCGAGAGGAAAGATTGAAACGTCATCGGGCGCGGTATATCCTGTAGTTAATAGGAAAATTATGAAACCGTGTAAAATCTTTCTGTGAAACGAGTTGGCGGCCATTTTGTATTTTTTTTTATTTTTCGAAATTTTGACCACGTTTTTGAGGCAGTTGGCAACATTTTGGAAAGTCAACATGTATCAATCGATTGTGTGACTCAACCAGCAGTATCGAAATATGTACACAGTGTTGCCACATTTGGGGAGATTTTCGAGATTTTCCCCAAAAACTCCTCCTGTAAAATTTTGTATGAAATTTTTTTTTTTCACTGATGGTTTCGTATAGGAAACAAAAAAAAAATCGAGGAAAAATTTGGAAATAGCTGATGATCGAGGATGTCGGAGACGGGTGAAGGGTCCGCTCAAGGTATTGAAGATAGGTGGGGGGTGCTCGACCAAATGTCATTCATGACATCATCCAATTGCCAAAAAGCTGAAAAAAAATTCAAAATGGCGAAGAAAAGATGGCCGCCATACAAATTTCGCCGGCGTCCAGCTCGGAGGGTATAAAAGATGGAGGTGCGGTTTCTTGGCAAAAGAGGATCAGGATCCAAAGGTCTAATCGATGAATAGAAAAAAAAATCAAAATGGCGGAATTTATTTTCCCATACATTTTGTATGGCGAATATTGAATGACTCATTCTCCTAGAAAGAGACGGAAAACGATACGATAATGTAGGGGAGATGTGTTCGGGTGGGGGAGGCGAGTAGGGAAAAATTATGACATTTCAGAAAAACAAGATGGCGGCCTATATGATTTTTGTGACTCTTTTGTTTTCCAACCGATTTCATTGAAACTCGCAATCTTTGAAGAACGTAGTAAACGATTAATAGAAAAAGTGGAAAATTTTGGAAAAACAAGATGGCCGCCGTACAAATTTCGTCGGTGTCTATCTCGGAGGCTATAAAAGATGGAAGAGTGGTTTCTTGGCAAAAGATGATCAGGGTCCGGAGGTCTACTCAATGGAACAAACTCTGCATGCTCGCGGACCACTTTAGTGGTCCGCGCACCCACGCACCCTACTTTATTAACCTCAACTACCCGGTTTTTATAAAAAATGATATGGATGTCGTTTTCAGAGTTTCCCAGGGTGCTGATTTTGATAACGACATTTATTTTGAAATCCAAGATGGCGGTCATGCATTTTTTAAGAAAAAAATCGATATGGGTGTCGTTTTATGGTGTTTTTGGGGTGAATTTTGAATCTTAATAAATAAATTTGGTTTAGTATAATAAAGTTAACCCAACCACGTCACGCGAGCTGCTTTAGCAGCTCGCGCACCGAGCAAAACACTAGTTATACTATATATAGCTCAATTACCACTCACTCATTGACATAATTGTTCTCCTAGAAAGAGACGGAAAATGATATAATGATGTGGGGGAGATGTGTTCGGTTTCGGGAACCCTCTGGGGAAAAATTATGACATTTCAGAAAAACAAGATGGCGGCCGAGGTGATTTTTGCAGCTCCGTTGTTTTCCAACCGATTTCGTAGAATTTTGCAAACTTTGAAGAATGTAGTAAACGGTTAACAGAAAATGTGGAAAAAATTGGAAAAACAAAATGGCGGCCGAGCCGTAGCGTTTTGAAAATTTTGATTTTTCGACCCCGAACCGCGGCGCCACAGATCCGAAACGGGGTAGTCGAGGATAATTATTTCGTGTTTCGCCCACGATTATCCTGTATTTTGACAAAACGGGAGTGGTTTTAAAAAATTCAAGATGGCGGCTGTCATGGCGGCCGTTTTGTTCGAGGTACGAAAAAACGCAATTTTAAAATTCGAATATCTCAAAGTTGGCAACATCAAAGCGATTCGGCTTCTATGAAGCGATTGTACATATAAACTTGAGGTATAGATTGGTGGGGAAAAATTACCCCATTTTTCGGGAAATTTCAAGATTTTCGGGAAATTGTAAAAAATCGAAATACGGACTTTTTGCAAAATCCGAGTATGAGCGATTACGTGTTTTGCTTGTACAAATGACATTTGGGTATTTTTGTCACCGGAGACTGGCAACACTGGAATTTATCAAAGTAAAAGTGATTTTCGACACGGTCTTTTTCACGGTATCCCCTTTCGCGTGGGTGCGAGCGAGAGGAAAGATTGAAACGTCATCGGGAGCGGTATATCCTGTAGTTTATAGGAAAATTATGAAACCGTATAAAATCTTTCTGTGAAACGAGTTGGCGGCCATTTTGTATTTTTTTTCATTTTTCGAAATTTTGATCACGTTTTTGAGGCAGTTGGCAACATTTTGGAAAGTCAATATGTATGAATAGATTGTGTATCTGGGCTGGCAGTATGGAGATATGCAACCGGTGTTGCCACTTTTGGGGAGATTTTCGAGATTTTCAACTAGAAAACTCCTGTAAAATTTTGTATGAAAATTTTTTTTTTCACTGATGGTGTCAGATAGAAAACAAAAACTTAGTAAGCGAAAATTATAGAGAGAGCTGATGATTGAGGATATCGGAGACGGGTGAAGGGCCCGCTTAAGGTATTGAAGATAGGTGGGGGGTGCTCGAGCAAATGTCATTCATGACGTCATCCAATTGCCAAAAAGCTGAAAAAAAATTCAAAATGGCGAAAAAAAGATGGCCGCCATACAAATTTCGCCGGCGTCCAGCTCGGAGGGTATAAAAGATGGAGGTGCGGTTTCTTGGCAAAAGAGGATCAGGATCCAAAGGTCTACTCGATGAATAAAAAAAAAATTCAAAATGGCGGAATTTTTTTTCCCATACATTTTGTATGGCGAATATTGAATGTCTCATTCTCCTAGAAAGAGACAGAAAACGATACATTAATGTATGGGAGATATGTTCGGATGCGCAATATGAGTAGGGGAAAATTATGACATTTCAGAAAAACAAGATGGCGACTGACGTGATTTTTGCAACTCTTTTGTTTTCCAACCGATTTCGTTGAAATTCGCAATCTTTGAAGAATGTAGTAAACGATTAATAGAAAAAGTGGAAAATTTTGGAAAAACAAGATGGCCGCCGTATAAATTTCATCGATGTCTATCTCGGAGGCTATAAAAGATGGAAGAGTGGTTTCTTGGCAAAAGATGATCAGGGTCCGAAGGTCTACTCGGTGAAACAAACTCTGCATGCTCGCGGACCACTTTAGTGGTCCGCGCACCCACGCAACCTACTTTATTAACCTCAACTACCCCGTTTTTACAAAAAATGATATGGATGTCGTTTTCAGGGTTTTCCAGGGTGCTGATTTTGATAATGACATTTATTTTCAAATCCAAGATGGCGGACTTACATTTTCTACAAAAAATAGAAATGCCTGTCATTTTATGGGGTTTTTCGGGGTGAATTATGTATCTTAATAAATCAATTTGGTTTTATATAATAAAGTTTACCTTACCACGTCACGTGAGCTGCTTTAGCAGCTCGCGCACCGAGCAAAAACTAGTTATACTATATATAGCTCAATTACCACTCACTGACTCACTCACTCATTGACATAATTGTTCTCCTAGAAGGAGACGGAAAATGATATAGTGATGTGAGGGAGTTGCGTTCGGTTTCGGGAACCCTCTGGGGAAAAATTATGACATTTCAGAAAAACAAGATGGCGGCCGGTGTGATTTTTGCAGCTCCGTTGTTTTCCAACCGATTTCGTTGAATTTTGCAAACTTTGAAGAAAATAGTAAACGATTAACAAAAAATGTAGAAAAAATTGGAAAAACAAGATGGCGGCCGAGCTGTAGTGTTTTCAAAATTTTGATTTTTCGACCCCAAACCGCGGCGTCACAGATCCAAAACGGGGTAGTCGAGGATAATTATTTTTTCGTGTTTCGCCCACGATCATCCTGTATTTTGACAAAACGGGAATGGTTTTTAAAAATTCAAGATGGCGGCTGTCATAGCGGCCATTTTGTTCGAGGTACGAAAAAACGCAATTTTAAAATTCGAATATCTCAAAGTTGGCAACATCGGAGCGATTCGGCTTCTATGAAGCGATTGTACGTATAGACTCGGGGTATAGATTGGAGGAAAAAAATTACCCCACTTTTAGGGAAATTTCAAGATTTTCGGGAAATTGTAAAAAATAGAAATACGCACTTTAAGCAAAATCCGAGTATGAGTGATTACGTGTTTTGCTCGTACAAATGACATTTGGGTATTTTTGTCACCGAAGACTGGCAACACTGGAATTTATCAAAGTAAAAGTGATTTTCGACACGGTCTTTTTCACGGTATCCCCTTTCGCGTGGGTGCGAGCGAGAGGAAAGATTGAAACGTCATCGGGCGCGGTATATCATGTAGTTAATAGGAAAATTATGAAACCGTGTAAAATTTTTCTATGAAACGAGTTGGCGGCCATTTTGTATTTTTTTTCATTTTTCGAAATTTTGATCACGTTTTTGAGGCAGTTGGCAACATTTTGGAAAGTCAATATGTATGAATCGATTGTGTATCTCGGCTGGCAGTATAGAAATATGCAACCGGTGTTGCCACTTTTGCGGAGATTTTCGAGATTTTCAACTAAGAAACTCCTGTAAAATTTTGTATGAAAAATTTTTTTTTCACTGATGGTGTTATGTAAAAAACAAAAACTTAGTAAGCCAAAATTATGGAGAGAGCTGATGATTGAGGATATCGGAGACGGGTGAAGGGCCCGCTTAAGGTATTGAAGATAGGTGGGGGGTGCTCGAGCAAATGTCATTCATGACGTCATCCAATTGCCAAAAAGCTGAAAAAAAATTCAAAATGGCGAAGAAAAGATGGCCGCCATACAAATTTCGCCGGTGTCCAGCTCGGAGGGTATAAAAGATGGAAGTGTGGTTTCGTGGCAAAAGAGGATCAGGATCCGAAGGTCTACTCGATGAATAGAAAAAAAATTCAAAATGGCGGAATTTATTTTCCCATAGAAAATGTATGGTGAATATTGGATGTCTCATTCTCATAGAAAGAGACAGAAAACGATACGATAATGTAGGGGAGATGTGTTTGGGTGGAGGAGGCGAGTAGGGAAAAATAATTATGACATTTCAGAAAAACAAGATGGCGACCGACGTGATTTTTGCAACTCTTTTGTTTTCCAACCGATTTCGTTGAAACTCGCAATCTTTGAAGAATGTAGTAAACGATTATTAGAAAAAGTGGAAAATTTTGGAAAAACAAGATGGCCGCCGTACAAATTTCGTCGGTGTCTATCTCGGAAGCTTTAAAAGATGGAAGAGTGGTTTCTTGGCAAAAGGTGATCAGGGTCCGAAGGTCTACTCGGTGGAACAAACTCTGCATGCTCGCGGACCACTTTAGTGGTCCGCGCACCCACGCACCCTACTTTATTTACCTCAACTACCCCGTTTTTGCAAAAAATTATATGGATGTCGTTTTCAGGGTTCTCTAGGGTGCTGATTTTGATAACGACATTTATTTTGAAATCCAAGATGGCGGCTATGCACTTTTTAAGAAAAAAATTGATATGGGTGTCGTTTTGTGGGTTTTTGTGGTGAATTGTGTATCTTAATAAACAAATTTGGTTAAATTTAATAAAGTTAACATAACCACGTCACGCGAGCTGCTTTAGCAGCTCGCGCACCGAGCGAAACACTAGTATTATTTATACTATATATAGCTCGATTACCACTCACTGACTCACTGACTCATTGACACAATTGTTCTCCTAGAAAGAGAAGGAAAATGATATAGTGATGTAGGGGAGTTGTGTTTGGATTCGGGAACCCTCTGGGGAAAAATTATGACATTTCGGAAAAACAAGATGGCGGCCGACGTGATTTTTGCAGCTCCGTTGTTTTCCAACCGATTTCGTTGAATTTTGCAAACTTTGTAGAAAGTAGTAAATGATTAACAGAAAATGTGGAAAAAATTGGAAAAACAAGATGGCGGCCGAGCCGTAGCGTTTTAAAAATTTTCATTTTTCGACCCCGAACCGCGGCGCCACAGATCCGAAACGGGGTAATCGAGGATAATTATTTTTCTTGGTTTCTCCCACGATTATCCTGTATTTTGACAGAACGGGAGTGGTTTTTAAAAATTCAAGATGGCGGCTGTCATGGCGGCCGTTTTGTTCGAGGTACGAAAAAACGCAATTTTAAAAGTTAAATATCTCAAAGTTGGCAACATCGGAGCGATTCGGCTTCTATGAAGCGGTTGTACGTATAGGCTCGAGGTATAGATCGGTGGGAAAAAATTACCCCATTTTTAGGGAAATTTCAAGATTTTCGGGAAATTGTAAAAAATCGAAATACGCACTTTTAGCAAAATCCGAGTATGAGTGATTACGTGTTTTGCTCGTACAAATGACATTTGGGTATTTTTGTCACCGGAGACTGGCAACACTGGAATTTATCAAAGTAAAAGTGATTTTCGACACGGTCTTTTTCACGGTATCCCCTTTCGCGTGGGTGCGAGCGAGAGGAAAGATTGAAACGTCATCGGGCGCGGTATATCCTGTAGTTAATAGGAAAATTATGAAACCGTGTAAAATCTTTCTGTGAAACGAGTTGGCGGCCATTTTGTATTTTTTTTAATTTTTCGAAATTTTGATCACGTTTTTGAGGCAGTTGGCAACATTTTGGAAAGTCGACATGTATCAATCGATTGTGTGACTCAACCAGCAGTATCGAAATATGTAAACAGTGTTGCCACATTTGGGGAGATTTTCGAGATTTTCCCCAAAAACTCCTCCTGTAAAATTTTGTATGAAATTTTTTTTTTCACTGATGGTGTCGTATAGAAAACAAAAAAAAAATCGAGGAAAAATTTGGAAATAGCTGATGATCGAGGATGTCGGAGACGGGTGAAGGGTCCGCTCAAGGTATTGATGATAGGTGGGGGGTGCTCGACCAAATGTCATTCATGACATCATCCAATTGCCAAAAAGCTGAAAAAAAATTCAAAATGGCCAAGAAAAGATGGCCGCCATACAAATTTCGCCGGCGTCCAGCTCGGAGGGTATAAAAGATGGAGGTGCGGTTTCTTGGCAAAAGAGGATCAGGATCCAAAGGTCTACTCGATGAATAGAAAAAAAATTCAAAATGGCGGAATTTATTTTCCCATACATTTTGTATGGCGAATATTAAATGTCTCATTCTCCTAGAAAGAGACGGAAAACGATACGATAATGTAGGGGAGATGTGTTCGGGTGGGGGAGGCGAGTAGGGAAAAATTATGACATTTCAGAAAAACAAGATGGCGACCGACGTGATTTTTGCAACTCTTTTGTTTTCCAACCGATTTCGTTCAAACTCGCAATCTTTAAAGAATGTAGTAAACGATTAATAAAAAAAGTGGAAAATTTTGGAAAAACAAGATGGCCGCCGTACAAACTTCGTCGTTGTCTATCTCGGAGGCTATAAAAGATGGAAGAGTGGTTTCTCGGCAAAAGATAATCAGGGTCCGAAGGTCTACTCGGTGGAACAAACTCTGCATGCTCGCGGACCACTTTAGTGGTCCGCGCACCCACGCACCCTACTTTATTAACCTCAACTACCCCATTTTTACAAAAAATGATATGGATGTCGTTTTCGGAGTTTTCCAGGGCGCTGATTTTGATAACGACATTTATTTTGAAATCCAAGATGGCGGACATGCACTTTTTAAGAAAAAAATTGGTATGGGTGTCTATCATGGGGTTTTCGGGGTGAATTGTGTGTCTTAATAAATAAATTTGGTTTAATATAATAAAGTTAACCCAACCACGTCACGCGAGCTGCTTTAGCAGCTCGCGCACCGAGCAAAACACTAGTTATACTATATATAGCTCGATTACCACTCACTCACTGACTGACTCATTGACATAATTGTTCTCCTAGAAGGAGACGGAAAATGATATAGTGATGTGGGGGAGTTGTGTTCGGTTTCGGGAACCCTCTGGGGAAAAATTATGACATTTCAGAAAAACAAGATGGCGGCCGACGTGATTTTTGCAGCTCCGTTGTTTTCCAACCGATTTTGTCGAATTTTGTAAACTTCAAAGAAAGTAGTAAACGATTAATGGGAAATGTCGAAAAAATTGAAAAAACAAGATGGCGGCCGAACCGTAGCGTTTTGAAAATTTTGATTTTTCGACCCCGAACCGCGGCGCCACAGATCCGAAACGGGGTAATTGAGGATAATTATTTTTTCTGGTTTCGCCCACGATTATCCTGTATTTTGACAGAACGGGAGTGGTTTTTAAAAATTCAAGATGGCGGCTGTCATGGCGGCCGTTATGTTAGAGGTACGAAAAAACGCAATTTTAAAAGTTAAATATCCCAAAGTTGGCAACATCGGAGCGATTCGGCTTCTATGAAGCGATTGTACGTATAGGCTCGAGGTATAGATTGGAGGAAAAAAATTACCCCATTTTTTGGGGAAATTTCAAGATTTTCGGGAAATTGTAAAAAATCGAAATATGGGCTTTTTGAAAAATTTGAGTATGAGCGATTACGTGTTTTGCTCGTACAAATGACATTTGGGTATTTTTTTTGCCGAAGACTGGCAACACTGGAATTTATCAAAAAAAAAGTGATTTTCGACGTGGTGTTTTTTCAGGGGCGATCGTTTTGCGTGGGTGCGAGCGAGAGGAGAGATTGCAACGTCATCGGGAGCGATATATCCTGTAGTTATTGGAAAAGTTATACAACGATGTAATTTATTTGTGTAAAACGAATTGGCGGCCATTTTGTATTTTTTTTAATTTTTCGAAATTTTGATCACGTTTTTGAGGCAGTTGGCAACATTTTGGAAAGTCAATATGTATGAACCGATTGTGTATCTCGGCTGGCAGTATGGAGATATGCAACCGGTGTTGCCACTTTTGGGGAGATTTTCGAGATTTTCAACTAAGAAACTCCTGTAAAATTTTGTATGAAATTTTTTTTTTTCACTGATGGTGTCGTATAGAAAACAAAAACTTAGTAAGCCAAAATTATGGAGAGAGCTGATGATTGAGGATGTCGGAGACGGGTGAAGGGTTCGCTCAAGGTATTGAAGATAGGTGAGGGGTGCTCGACCAAATGTCATTCATGACATCATCCAATTGCCAAAAAGCTGAAAAAAAATTCAAAATGGCGAAGAAAAGATGGCCGCCATACAAATTTCGCCGGCGTCCAGCTCGGAGGGTATAAAAGATGGTGGTGCGGTTTCGTGGCAAAAGAGGATCAGGATCCAAAGGTCTACTCGATGAATAGAAAAAAAATTCAAAATGGCGGAATTTATTTTCCCATACATTTTGTATGGCGAATATTGAATGTCTCATTCTCCTAGAAAGAGACGGAAAACGATACGAAAATGTAGGGGAGATGTGTTCGGGTGGGGGAGGCGAGTAGGGAAAAATTATGACATTTCAGAAAAACAAGATGGCGGCCTATATGATTTTTGTGACTCTTTTGTTTTCCAACCGATTTCGTTGAAACTCGCAATCTTTGAAGAATGTAGTAAACGATTAATAGAAAAAGTGGAAAATTTTGGAAAAACAAGATGGCCGCCGTACAAATTTCGTCAGTGTCTATCTCGGAGGCTATAAAAGATGGAAGAGTGGTTTCTTGGCAAAAGATGATCAGGGTCCGAAGGTCTACTCGGTGAAACAAACTCTGCATGCTCGCGGACCACTTCAGTGGTCCGCGCACCCACGCACCCTACTAAATTATTATCCTAATTTACAAAAAATAATATGGATATCGTTTTCAGGGTTTTCCAGGGTGCTGATTTTGATAATGACATTTATTTTCAAATCCAAGATGGCGGACTTACATTTTCTACAAAAAATAGAAATGCCTGTCATTTTATGGGGTTTTTTACCACTCACTGACTCACTCATTGACATAATTGTTCTCCTAGAAAGAGAAGGAAAATGATATAGTGATGTGGGGGAGTTGTGTTCGGTTTCGGAAACCCTCTGGGGAAAAATTATGACATTTCAGAAAAACAAGATGGCGGCCGACGTGATTTTTGCAGCTCCGTTGTTTTCCAACCGATTTCGTTGAATTTTAAAATCTTTAAAGAAAGTAGTAAACAATTAATAGAAAATGTGAAAAAAATTGGAAAAACAAGATGGCGGCCGAGCCGTAGCGTTTTCAAAATTTTGATTTTTCGACCCCGAACCGCGGCGCCACAGATCCGAAACGGGGTAATCGAGGATAATTATTTTTTCTGGTTTCGCCCACGATTATCCTGTATTTTGACAGAACGGGAGTGGTTTTTAAAAATTCAAGATGGCGGCTGTCGTGGCGGCCGTTATGTTAGAGGTACGAAAAAACGCAATTTTAAAAGTTAAATATCCTGAAGTTGGCAACATCGGAGCGATTCGGCTTCTATGAAACGATTGTACGTATAGGCTCGAGGTATAGATTGGAGGGGAAAAATTACCTCATTTTTCGGGAAATTTCAAGATTTTCGGGAAAATGTAAAAAATCGAAATACGGGCTTTTTGAAAAATCTAAGTATGAGCGATTACGTGTTTTGCTCGTACAAATGACATTTGGGTATTTTTGTCGCCGGAGACTGGCAACACTGGAATTTATCAAAAAAAAAGTGATTTTCGACATTGTCTTTTTTCAGGGACGATCATTTCGCGTGGGTGCGAGCGAGAGGAGAGATTGAAACGTCATCGGGAGCGGTATATCCTGTAGTTAATAGGAAAGTTGTAAAATTATCTAATTTGCTTCTGCAAAAAGAGTTGGTGGCCATTTTGTATTTTCTTCAAATTTTCCGAAATTTTGATCACGTTTTTGAGGCAGTTGGCAACATTTTGGAAAGTCGACATGTATCAACCGATTGTGTGACTCAACCAGCAGTATCGAGATATGTGAACAGTGTTGCCACATTTGGGGAGATTTTCGAGATTTTCCCCAAAAACTCCTCCTGTAAAATTTTGTATGAAATTTTTTTTTTCACTGATGGTTTCGTATAGAAAACAAAAAAAAAATCGAGGAAAAATTTGGAAATAGCTGATGATCGAGGATGTCGGAGACGGGTGAAGGGTCCGCTCAAGGTATTGAAGATAGGTGGGAGGTGCTCGACCAAATGTCATTCATGACGTCATCCAATTGCCAAAAAGCTGAAAAAAAATTCAAAATGGCGAAGAAAAGATGGCCGCCATACAAATTTCGCCGGTGTCCAGCTCAGAGGGTATAAAAGATGGAAGTGGGGTTTCTAGAAAGAAGATGATCAGGATCCGAAGGTCTACTCGATGAATAGAAAAAAAAATCAAAATGGCGGATTTTTTTTTCCCATAGAAAATGTATGGCGAATATTGAATGTCTCATTCTCCTAGAAAGAGACGGAAAACGATACAATAATGTAAGGGAGATGTGTTTAGGTGGGGGAGGCAAGTAGGGAAAAATTATGACATTTCAGAAAAACAAGATGGCGGCCGACGTGATTTTTGCAACTCTTTTTTTTTCCAACCGATTTCGTTGAAACTCGCAATCTTTGAAGAATGTAATAAACGATTAATAGAAAAAGTGGAAAATTTTGAAAAAACAAGATGGCCGCCGTACAAATTTCGTCGGTGTCTATCTCGGAGGCTATTAAAGATGGATGAGTGGTTTCGTGGCAAAAGATGATCAGGGTCCGAAGGTCTACTCGGTGAAACAAACTCTGCATGCTCGTGGACCACTTTAGTGGTCCGCGCACCTACGCACCCTACTTTATTAACCTCAACTACCCCGTTTATACAAAAAATGATATGGATGTCGTTTTCAGAGTTTTCCAGGGTGCTCATTTTGATAACGACATTTATTTTGAAATCCAAGATGGCGGACATGCATTTTTTAAGAAAAAAATCGATATGGGTGTCGTTTTATTGTGTTTTCGCGGTTAATTTTGTATCTTAATAAACACTATCGTTTTAATACTTGTCAACCCAAACACGTCACGCGAGCTGCTTTAGCAGCTCGCGCACCGAGCAAAACACTAGTAATAATTATATTGTTGCATATGCACAAAAATAAACCACCATTTGTGGTAAAACAGAAATTCTATTATAAGTCCATGAACCCAGAGCCATGAAGCCAGTCAAAATGAACTACACTTATTCGTCTGTGGTTTTTTAGTCTATGGTTGACAGATTTAAGAAAAAGTTTCAAACGTCGTGTTTAACTAATAAAAATTGAAAATAAATAAAAAGTGAGGAATTTACGTAATGTTATCAATTGTTTTATTCTTGAATAGGTATGCGGATGTACCTTTTATAATATGTGCTAGGTGGGTTGCTTAAATATTTTTAACTTTGTAGGAAATAGGTAAGTACAGTACTTTGATTAATTTTGAACTTTTATCATCTATCTATTACCTATTTGGTGGTTTTTTTAATTAGATGCAAAAATGCAATCATAATTGCTTTTTTATTCAAAGATATTGTCAATAAATTTTTGATAAATAATTGTAAGTTAAACTTAGGTAGGCAATTAACATCTCACTCGCACGCATAAAATGTGCGACAAAATATAAGTAAGTAGACAACTAGGTAAATCAATATTTTATTGTTTTAAAGTTTTTAACAAAGATCAAAAACAGTTTGTTATTTCAATAACAGAATCTGTTAACAAGTTTAAAATGATTTTTAAACTTATTAATTATTAAGTAGGTAGGTAATTAACTTACGTGAGTTTTGTAACCACCTCAGAAGTAGGTACTTAGGTTAGGTGCCTACTTAGCTATTTTCCTTCTAATATTTTTTGATTTAATAACATGGAACGTCAAACAATTGTTTTTTTATCACTGTGCATAACTAATCAATTTCTGAATCGTCTTAAATTTTTAAAAATAAACTCATAAATATACTAGCCTACCTAACATTTAAACACTTTCCCGCCCCTAACAACTATTTTTCACTTAAAATGTTGCAAATGTAACGCTGTGCGATAACGATTAAGAATTAATTTATAAAAATAAACTTACGTATAAGTAAGTAAGTGTTGTAATTTGGTTTGATTAAAATGATAACCGAATTTAGAAATTTCCGGTGGCACAAAAATTAATATCACTGATTTATATTATAATAAGGTAAAGCTTAATTTAGCAAAATATGAAATACTAGCCGATGCCCGCGACTTCGCTCGCGTGGATTTAGGTTTTTTAAAATCCCGTGGGAACTCTTTGATTTTCCGGGATAAAAAGTAGCCTATGTGCTAATCCAGGATATTATCTATCTCCATTCCAAATTTCAGCCAAATCCGTCCAGTAGTTTTTGCGTGAAGGAGTAACAAACATATACACACACACACACACACACACACACACATACAAACTTTCGACTTTATAATATTAGTGTGAAGTGTGATGCCGCGTTTAATAAATCTGATGAAATCGTCTTCTTCGATAACTACTGCCAATGAGAAGGTAAGTATAAGTAAGTAAATCTTCTTCTATTATATTACTTAAAATTCAAGTTAAAATTAAGAAGGTAAATTAAAATCGTATACTAACAATTTCAGGATCAGAGTTCAATTCTTTTTAAAATAGAAGAAGAAAGAAATTCTTTAATATATATTTTCATGTTATATAGTTTTATATGACTTTTACTTTAGTCGCAATCCTTAAATTTAATCAATTAGATTTAATTTTAACATCGTCATTATTATAAGAAAGATCAGATCTTCTTGATAAGTATATAATAATAAATACTCCGCATGACTTAGGAATTTGCGAAAATATTTGAGGAATTTGTTTGTTTATCTTTGCTAAGTTGTGATAAATACTCACGCCTTGGATAAAACTTAGAGTAATAACAGTCCATGTCACCCTTTTAAAAAAATCACTGCATCAATATCACTGTTAATTTGTTTACCGTTCACAGTTCACTCGCGCATTACACGTAAAATGTTTGACATTTCATAAATTAAGCTGACAAGTGTCATCCCCGCGCGCGGAATACGTCAAATCGCAAACAGCCACCAGCGCGACTGAAGTGTATCACGGGCGAACCATACCATACCGCGTCTTTCGAAAATTGCGCCATCTCAGCAAGCACACTGAAGCAATTTAACAACACAAAAACACCTTGAGCACACTTCATGTCCTACTAGCTTTCATAAACGTCCAAAACCTAAAACTAGATAATGTTTACATCGCGAAATGCCGACACCCAAACGACCGGAAGTCGAAGCGAAGCAAACGCGACAACTATGTAAAATATTGCAGGATCGCGCTCGCATTGTTGACATTCCCCAATAAAAATCACCAAAATCTCGTGTAAATTGTATGAAAATCACTTAAAAAATATTTTTTACTTACCTATTTCGAAGTCCAAAGGTGTAGTGAAGGGACGAATTTTGATTAGATGTTAATTAAACAGTGAATTTAAAGAATATACTCTTATTGGTATGCGAAGAATGGCACAAAGAATCCCGACAACGCACGCGACGAATGCGCACCTCGTTTGCGCATATGCTGACACAACTTCATGGATGTTACTCCCCTTACCCCGCGCACACCCGGTTTTCTTTATCAGTGTGCGTGTCTAGAGTGGTCAAACGTGAAATTTTGTGCATGTATACAACGCACACTGACACTTTTCTACCTGCGTAGCTCCCGTTTGCCGCCATCTTTGTTACGACAGAAAGCGAACGTTGTTCTATTAGTAACTGTCAAAACTACTAATGCCCTCTATCGAACTCTTAATATAATTGAAAACTGACACTAGGTGTCGCTTAACAGAATACAAAATTTTAATCAATAGTATGCACACTTCACACTTGTTTAAACAAGTAACTTTTATCATTTAGAAGATTCTTGGAACATTTAAGTAGTATAAAAAGAAAAGAAACTAATATATTCTTGACAATATTTAATTAGTTAACAAGATTTCTCTGACTTTACCAAACTAATAATTACGGTCAGCGCTTCAATGAGTAGCAATAGTTTGCTATTTTGCTACTTAAATGGTCCTACTACTTTACTTAATCTTTCTGTACTTAAGTAGGTACCTACTTATCATTGTTGTTTTCATAATAAAACACCCAAAATGAATGACTTGCTCATTAAATTTATTTCGTTAACAAATTCTATTGTAGTAAGAGACTATGTACTTAGATAATGTTAAAATATTATTAAGTATAATATACTTACTAATAATAAAGAACAATAAATATATAAGTGCTCAAAGTTATTCGGTATTTACTTTGAGAATAGATAGAATGCACACAACATTAAATAAATACGATATGTTTCAATACCCTTCGTCATAGGTATAATAATCTCATCCAGTGAGAATATCGATTGCATCGATGGTCCATAGCGATTTGATAAAAAAGCCAAAAAAAGCTTAATAGTATTTATATTAAAACAGTAAAATTTTAATAGATAAGTATACAATTTATATTCTTAATAAGTAATGAGAATAAACAATTTAAAGTGTACAAGTTACAACACACACAACAGTGCACAATAATAATATTATGGTATCGCTAGGTAGATAGTTTATCCAATAGCTGAATTTAAGGCCTGTTATTAAAATGTAAGTTTATCGAGTTAGGTACTTTCCTTTAAAAGCACAAAAATTTGGTACAGTAATTGATACAAGTTGCATAAATACTACATAAAAATTAAATATATTTTTATGTATATTATATATATACTAGGTACTTAGATACTTATATTTTATATTCAACGCGGAAATGCAGCCAGTTTTCTAGGCTACTAATTGATTGAATCTAGTATTAACATACCTATGACAAAACAGAGTAAATCCACGCAAATTATTTAAAAATATGAGAACAATATATATATTTAGCATTAGTTAAGGATATTAAGCAGAGTTAAGGAGTATGACCTATAAAATAAATATTTCACATAGTTAAGCGTTAATAATTATAATATTTAGGTAGGTAAGTACACTAAATTCTAGACTTTTTGTCGATATTATTAAACAAGTAGATAACTAACAAAGTTTTCAAGCAACTTAGGTCTAAACTATCAAATGTGTAGTTAAAACGTTTTATGATAATAATAATTATTATTACCTATAACAAATGTAAACTACCTTCTTATTGCTCAAAAAAAAATTGCTTAGTATTATTTACTTAGAACAATTAAATCCTAACTTGGAAGCATAAATAAAGTTATAAGTACATAACACTAAAAATTTAACACTAAAAATTTAAAGTAAGTGTAATAAATACTTAGGTCTAAAACTTTGACAACTTTCGTTTGGTTAAAATTACAATGGCACCAAATTTAATACTTCGGTATTAAAGTGCGCTCACTTTTTAAGCCAAAAACCCTACTTTGCTGGTTACTTAAGAGTCCTTGATCATCCCCCTTTTACGCACATTCTAACAAGCTTCTAAGTAATTACCTATTGTAAAAGTCTCAGTATACTTTTAACAATTGCCACTAACATAAGCCCTTGACAGTAAAATTACGGTCATTTCGACATCTTTATGTTTAATATAACGTTACATTAAATTAATTCGTCGAGAAAAATTCAAAATTTCCTCCCATTTCTCTTTATCAATAGGTACCTTGGTATATTAGCGTAGAATTTGTTCAAAATGTCCATAATTTTATTATTAAGAGTCTGTAAGATTATTTTTAAAAAGTTGATTTGAGTTGTCAAAAATAATATAAAATTATTAATTTAGCTGATGAAGGTAGTTTGGTAAAATCGATATTTGGCTCATTCGATGTCATACAATCTGTTACTAGGAGGCCAACAAGGTTGAACTTGCATAAATACGGGTGTTTTGAAGGTTTTAGTTCAGTCTCCTTCTGAGATTCGGAGCGATATCGCATATTTTCGGTTTTTGTATTGTGAACTGGATAATTAGATGTTGTGATAGCAATCACGCTCTAATTAAATTATTTATTTTGGCATTAGTTTTTTTTAGATTAAAACTCTCGGATAACCTTACACATTAAACTTGTGTTTTTTTGTGTTGGTTTTGGAGAGGACATTCCAATAATTCGATAAAAATATTTAAATAATACCTGCTTTTCTGAGTGACGCCAATAATTCAGAAGCGGGACGTGTCTCACGTTGTCTTAATTTCGCTTTGGTATCTTTTTGTAAACAACCCACATTTGATTAAAATTTTTATTGAGTTTGATTTGGTGATTAAAATTTTTAGTTTTTTTTTTAATAATTTAGTCTTTTGTGAATTGGAAAGTAATTTGCAATGAGTGGTTCAGATTTTGTATACATCGAATGAGAAGTTAGTCGTTTGGATTTATTGTTGACTTGATATTAAAACTGAGAGTTCGGCAGTTCAGGGGTAGGTTTTAATGATTTGACGGAGGGCAGGATAGCCCATGATTTGGATTTGACTTAGGGCAAGGAAGCCCGCGACTGACATGACAAGATTATTTAGAAACACGAGGGCGTGTTAAATTCAGGACGGCCGAACTGTAAGGTTATTTTTAAAAAGTTGATTTGAGTTGTCAAAAATAATATAAAATTATTAATTTAGCTGATGAAGGTAGTTTGGTAAAATCGATATTTGGCTCATTCGATGTCATACAATCTGTTACTAGGAGGCCAACAAGGTTGAACTTGCATAAATACGGGTGTTTTGAAGGTTTTAGTTCAGTCTCCTTCTGAGATTCGGAGCGATATCGCATATTTTCGGTTTTTGTATTGTGAACTGGATAATTAGATGTTGTGATAGCAATCACGCTCTAATTAAATTATTTATTTTGGCATTAGTTTTTTTTAGATTAAAACTCTCGGATAACCTTACACATTAAACTTGTGTTTTTTTGTGTTGGTTTTGGAGAGGACATTCCAATAATTCGATAAAAATATTTAAATAATACCTGCTTTTCTGAGTGACGCCAATAAGTCTATGTAAGAAATATTTGTAAAAATTACTTATATACTGAGGCTTTTATGATAATTTAAACTGTTAAAATGTGCGAACGAGAGGGATGATAAAGGTGCTATTAACAATTTTGATTTTGAATAGATTTCTTACCTAATTGTTATTATCTAATTTTAAAAACAATTAAGTAAAATTATTATATCAAAACTTACAAGTTCACGCATTTAATTATATATGTATCAAACTAATGAAAGCCCTAAGATATTAATACTTACACATTAGGTACATTGGCCGTCAAAATAAAGATTATCTTAAGAATAAATTAATAAGCAAGGATTGGCGGCAGTAGATGGCACATGGGGCATTTCACGTCAAGCGGACAGCCAAAAAAAAGGGAGGTCGTGGATTTTGTTAATACTCTGGTCAGTTATACTTCTAGTAGACGTGGATATATACACACAATGTTTTTTTCGTATGATGCTTTATTGCTGAGTTATGAGCTTTTAAAAATTTACTAAGAATGAAGTCCGTTATTTTTGGATGCTTATTATTTGTGACAATTCATTTGTAAAAAAAAGTAAAAAGCATTGTTTATTATAGTTAAAAAGTTGAAATTTTTATTTTTTTTATCGAATTCTAAATTTAAATTTTTTAACGTATAGTAAACCGGAAGTGAACATTTCAAATCGATATTTGAGTAACTTGGCCAGAATAAAAATATTTTTTTTTACCGTGAATTAAAGCTTACATGTACTTATTTTTCACCAAAAAAAATTGTAACGTGGAGTCTAATAGTTTAGGACTTAGAGTGGTTTTATTAATTGAGATTGAAACAGTATTAATTAAAACAGTGTTTTATTTTGTAACTAGCTGATGCCCGCGACTTCGTCCGCGTGGATTTAGATTTTTAAAAATCCCGTGGGAACTCTGACTTGCCATGATAAAAAGTAGCCTATGTTACTCTGCGTCCTTTCAAGTATCTTTATGCTAAAAATCAAGTTGATTGGTTGCTTAGTCAGGGCGAACAAATCTTGTGGGAACTTTTGATTTCCCAGGACAAAAGTGGTCTATCCGTAATAGCCCATCCCCGGGATACAACGTGTTTCTCTACCACGTAAAAACATTTAAACGGATGATCCTTTAAAAATCCCGAGGGATCACCAGGATTTAGGAATGCAATTCCTTACAGCATCAGGGTTGAGGAATTGGGTCCTCGAGGTCAAAGCCAAAGTGTTTACCTGTTATAGATACCTTCCATATCAATTTATAACCGACAGTTCCCAACCAGAATCCCACCAAATCCCACCAGCTTTAGTGATGGGGCCCCTGCAGCATCTGGATTGAGGAGTTGAAATCCAAATTTTTTATGGAACAATGTCGCAAAGTTCCTTTATCGATTAAAAAAAATTACGCAAATCGGTTCAGAAATCTCGGAGATATCAATGTACATAGGTAGAAAAACACAACTCCTCCATTGTTGAAAGTCGGTTAAAAAGTAGCCTATGTTACTCCCTGGCCAATCCTCTACTTGTCTGTGAAAATCCCGTCAGAATGGGTTCAGCCGTTCCGAAGATTAGCCCGTTCAGACAGACAAAAATTTTAAAAACGTGTGATTCAGTTATGGTATCGTTTAAATAACCATATGAGCTTAATATGTGGTAGTTATTTCGAAATTACAGACAGACACTCCAATTTTATTTATTAGTATAGATTACATTTTATTTAAAAAATCTTTTATTTTTGTATATTTCATGTTAGAATGAATGAATAAATTATTCATAGCGTAGTATTTTAGCATGTTAGTGCATAAACCCGACTGCTTAGAAAGTGCTCATAGTTATATCTATGTATTCTATATGCTCTAAGTCCTAAACTATTAGACTCCACGTTACAATTTTTTTTGGTGAAAAATAAGTACATGTAAGCTTTAATTCACGGTAAAAAAAAAATATTTTTATTCTGGCCAAGTTACTCAAATATCGATTTGAAATGTTCACTTCCGGTTTACTATACGTTAAAAAATTTAAATTTAGAATTCGATAAAAAAAATAAAAATTTCAACTTTTTAACTATAATAAACAATGCTTTTTAATTTTTTTTACAAATGAATTGTTACAAATAACAAGCATCCAAAAATAACGGACTTCATTCTTAGTAAATTTTTAAAAGCTCATAACTCAGCAATAATGCATCATAGGAAAAAAACATTGTGTGTATATATCCACGTCTACTAGAAGTATAACTGACCAGAGTATAAACAAAATCCACGACCTCACTTTTTTTTGGCTGTCCGCTTGACGTGAAATGCCCCACATGGTAAGATAAATAGAACAGTGAATTTTTATGAAACCACGCATCTTTAAAGTGCACCTAGACTTTAATTAAGATTCTGTCTATTTTTATGGTCAATTAAAAGTTTTTCTTGCACCGAACTTTGTGACGAAGGCAAGTCTACGTCATAATATGTATAAAAAAAATTGTCACACTACCTACTACAAAATATTATGGTAAAAGAGTAATTCACAGTATACCTACCAGGGATGTTTCTTGCTTATTTGCTGATTAAGTTTGGCGCTCTCGTTTATTATGCTAGAGGCGAGCCTAGAGATTAAAATATTTCCTATATGAATACAGTCGAAATTTTTCATCGTTAAACTTAAGTGTAGAGTTTACGAATTTCACAAACATAACGACGTTTAACTCCATTGTGAAACAAAATATTTTACTTTGTTTTCGATTGCACCAATAATCCCATTACTGTCTCGACATGTTTCCACGGTCTTTTAAGGTCCTCAATGGACTTCCTTCATGTTTTCTTGTGTCCATCGATCGACAGGCTGCCATAGGAACACCACTTGAGCTGTGTTTCTCTCCTCTCTTTGCAAAATATGCCCGACCCATCGCCATCGCCTCAGCTCTACCTATATCCTAGTACGAGTGGAAATTGATGCCAAGTTTTCTACAAGCCTTCACTTCTGATGAATTCCATGATTTCATGTCAAAGCAGTAGCCAAAGTCACGAGGACATGGAAAACTACGGCTGCAGCTTTAAGTTCCATGGAGGAATAAAAGGACTCAATCATCATCATATTCCATAACTAAAAGTACAAGTTTGACAAGTTTGGTCATTTATAAAATAATTATAACAGGTATTTTTTAATGTTTTTGAAAGTAAGGGTCAGTATATTTTTGGAATGAAATGATAAAGTCGATGATTTTTGCGATGTCTTAGAGCTACTAAAGAAACATAACACCATTGCCTTAATCAATAATAATATTAATTAGTTGGTCTTGCTTGTAGGGCAAACGACTTGCAGCTCGTGTACAGGGAGGTCCTGGACAATGAGCGCATGGAATGCCATGTTTGCAGTCGCGAGGATGTACTCGCAAATTGAGAACCACGTAAATGCTGAAATAAAAGTTTCATGTCATGAGAACAAATATTTATCACAAGTTTAGTTCATTGTTGCAGTTTCAATTAATTTAGGCATTGAAGTAATATTCAAGCAAATATTTGTATAGGTCCTGAACTTGAAAAAGAAGAGCAAAAGGTTCTTAATAGTTGAAGAAGTTTTACTCATACTAAAGTTCCAAACTGTTAACACTGTTACAATAAATTTTTGCTTGAAATATGATTTACGAAAATTTTGGAGAAATTTTAATTCAATTCAAAAATTGCATGGAAGAAATTACTGTAGTGATAAAGACTTAAGTCGCCTTTTGAGACGATACTGAACTTACCAAGTGGTCTACAAAGCAGTCTATGTCTTAGAAAGAAGACAATAAGGCCAATAGTAGCGACGATGGCCACGAAGAACAATATCCATACAAATTTATTTGTCCTCACTGGCTCTACCACATCACTGGCAAGGCAGCCAACACGCGCGCGGCACAGCATATGAAGAAGCGATGCCACCATGAATATAATGAATATCTTCTCGTGCACGACTAAAAATAAAAGGACACACATTTAAATGCAATTAAAAATAATTCCTTAAAATGTTTTCTGAAGCTAAATTCTATCATAGATGCAGGAATATTTCGTAAATGTATGAAGCATGATGCTCCACGCATTCGTAGAACCCATGGCTAGAATTAGACCATAATAATTATTCTATCTAACATAATGTCTGGAGTGGAAAAGACAATATTTTCATAGAACAGTTCCAATCCGAAGAAGGTGGAGGTTGAGATATATTTACGGTTTAAAATAATTGTTTATGCAAATCGCATTTATTTGTTTAAATATAAATAATAATGACAAACAGTAACACTTACAATAATTTTCTCTATTCGAAACATAAGTAACTCCTGTTAGTGCAAGTAACTCTATCAAGTTCAACCAGTAACAAGCTTCTCCTAATTTTATAGCTAAATTACGTACCTGAAAAGAAATATGATTTAAAACATCAATGCTCTCTTATATAATTTCAGGTCGGTGTGTATAAAACTTGCCTTATCTTCGAAGATATAAGAAGTGCGCTCTCTATGGTAGTTGTAATATAAAGAACCTATTAACAGTCTTGGTCCTAGGTGGTAAGCAATGCATATTCTCCAAACATATCTTTGTGGGCTGATCCCCGTAATTGCACTTATTGACGGAACTACATTATAAACCTATGAAAAAAAAAGTTAAAAAATTGGTTTACGTAACATACGAGCAACTTTATGTTAGCTTTTTGGTAGATATAATTATTTTCAACCTGGCTCCTGAATAACTTACCCTACAGTGTGTTTCATGGATATCATCTGCCTGGAATATAGATGCTGTCACATAACAAAATACTAAAGCACCTAGTGGAAGCCATAGGGCACTTAAACATATCCTTCTTAGAGAACATGACCATAGCAGTCCCTGAAGAAATAAAACAATCAATTAACATTATGATTTTACAGTCGGTTTAAAAATTAGTTAACCATTATGCACCTTGTAATTTAAAGTTTTGATAGTCCTGTTCACAATACACGATTCCTTTGTGCGAACTATGTCTTGCTCATTCGTGTGCGTTGGTATCTCTACTTGTGCGTCATTTCCCATTTTCTGTCTCACTCACTTTTAATCATTAATATCATAATTAAACAACAACCCCCTTCATCCGATGCACATTGTTTTTATTGAATTCATCGCCACTGAAAATTTGCTACACCTCGCAATAAGAAAATGTGAAAAACTGGTTAACCGTGCGGAAAATATATTTGTACATAGATAACAATAGATTAAATCTTTTGTACATTAAAATGTGAGCTTTCATAAAAGCACAGTGCTAAAACGAGTAAAGATGACTTGAGGCGTGGATTGAATGAAGTTACTCGGACTTGCGCATTTGATGCTGAAGAGCTTTTCGTTATGGTGCATATTCAGACCAATTTTCCGCAGTTGTGAAAACAGAAGAATACCTGCTTTAATAGTCGATAAACTTCGTTATTATTGTATGATTTGGTACATTAATAATTAACTATGTTGTAAGTGTAATTGTACATTCAAATTGCAGATCAATAGTTCGCGCGCAGTTTTGGCCAACTCATATAACGCTACGTAGCTGGATGCCTACCTAGTACCTAGCAAAGAAGTTTAGTGCATGCCTAGGGAATTGGTAAAAAAGGCACGAGAAAATGGCATTTCATTAATGTCTTTCATTAAATATTTTTTTTATGGTGTTAAAATCTGAATGACGTTGCGGCCCTAGATAGGCATTAGATCTTTTGATAATAGGTACCTACCGCAATAGGTAGGTAGCTACCTACAAAAAGATCGATTGAACGAGTAGCTATTTTCAACAAACATCAAGACCGTTTAAATATGATCAAGACCTACCTATAAAGAAAAATGTGCCTTAAGTTATAGTTAGGTGCCTACTATAAAATGGAACGATCAACGATGACATAAAATTATTTAAAAATATGACTTCTTATATAGTTATTATTATTTAGATAATGCATGATAGTTGCAACAATTTTTTATTTACAAAAAAAAAATAGTATTGATTGTACGAATACCACTTTACAAATTAAATAAAAAAATACGAAAAATTTGAATATGTACGAAGATTGATTAAAAATGTTGCATTGATCACTTTACAATTTTGCCGCCAAGTTTTGCAAATTTTTGCGAGGTATATATTTTTATTGATTGTTTTGGTTATTCGTCTGTGTTTTGTAGTCTATGGCCTTGACAAGGTTCAAACGGTTCGAAGCCAGAGTTGTAAAGCCCGGTGGAAAAAAGGCTGACAGATGGCGATTATCATCTGTGACTGTCAATGTCATGCGCTGGTCATGCGCGAAAAGAAATTTGCGCGGAGCGGAAGCGGAGTGGATCGGAGGTCGTGTTTGGTAGATGTATTTTCAAAAATCTTTAATTTACTAATTTTATAAATAAATGGCAGGCTTTTCGGAAGCATTTTAATAAATACAAGCCTCAACATGTCGTTTAGTAGACTCTTTATTTTGTTTGGTGTGTGCGTGATGTTATTTAACAAAGTTGAATCTTCAACCCACTGGATGGTCACTGAAAGTGGATTAATTCAACCCCGGGTAAGATAGCTTTCAAGGTAAACACTTATTTGCTTGAACAATGTATTTTCAATGTATTAAGTAGGTAAATCATCTATAAACAGTAATACAGCTTGTTAATGATAATGTTTGAGAAAAATCAACAAGGCAATGACAAATTAACTGTGCAAATTAGATTAATTAACAAATCATTGAAGGTTTTTATGTCTATGGGTGCAAGCTAATTGCTTAGTAATAGTAACAATCTATACCAGGCAACTTTACGATTAGAAAACGCTAAAAATTGGACTGTATATTATCATTAATTTTATAACAATGCACAACTTTTGTTTGTATTTCAGCTTGACTCCCCATTTGACATGGCACGTCCATATGATCTACTAGCATTTTTGAACCAAGAAAAACGTTGGGATGATATATTCGATATTTATAATGACCTAGTAAAACAGCAAACCATTATAGACAGACTTTGGTTTGACGTTGGTAAATTCACTGATATTGGTCGACAAATAGCCCAGGACGAAGATTGTGTGAGGGCTGGTAACATTAATACCATTGATTGGCATGCAGCTCTCCTTGAAGATGGTTCCAAGAAGATTCCAGAAGAAGAGTTTCTATTTCCTAATCCTTATTATGGGCCTAATACTGATATGCCAGATTGCAAACGTATGTCTTCATTGACTTTTAGTATGTTCGTTTTTGAACATTTAGAGGTAAGTACAATGACATTTATTTTATTCTTGTTCCATTAAGAGATCTGCTGTAAAATCTAAAAGCAGATTTTTTCAGTACCTATTCTCATGGCATGAGAGGCTGTTCCTCCATTGGAAACTGTCTCTAATGTTATTTATTCTAGCTTAAGGTGAAGTCACAGAGGGAAGGTGATGAGGGAGCTCCATTAGGATACTGAATAATGTAGCTAGTTTGTTGTGTTAACTTGCACTTTGTAGCTCTTTGTTCTGTGTTCCACCTTTTTTTTTTTATTGTTTGCTCATGCAGTTTCTACATCTAAATCTCTACCATTTCTAGATTTGAATTGTTTGCAGTGTCCCATAGCTCAATGCCAAAGGTCTACACTAGTTTTATTGTTGTTTTTTCAATGAGCAGTTTATTATCAAGAGAGACATACAAGTACCGTACCTACATAAGCATTTATATAATCTAATGCAGATATACATCTTTTAATATTGTGTAAATTACTCTATATAGCGAAGTTGAAGGGACTGGTGTTAAACAGAGAGTAAAAAAAGATATATGTAATTTTACGAAGTGGTTAGCAATAAGACAAGTAACAAGTAAAAAGTTAATATTTTTTTTAATGAAAAATCTGCTTTCTTATAGAGTATGATGCAAAGGGACAATCTGACAGCTAATCCTGAATTTGTGCTGCCAGAAATATTATCCCCCATCATGACATTGGACCAGTTTGGTCACTGGGTGACTGGGGTGCTCCGTCGCAATAGCACATCTTGGTTACACTATCATATGGCTTCATTGTTCTGGAGAATCAGAGGAAGTGCCCCAAAGGCTTTGGAGTGCAGTCGGCGGGCTGTGCTCTATGCACCAAGGTATTTCTTTTTCTCCTATTTTGGAATCTACATAGTAAGGCTAGGGGCAAATCTAAGGGCAATCTTTACTCAATTCCTATAATTCATATTAAGTGTTCTGTATATTATGTGTGGAAACTTCTACATGCAGTTTTCTAGCAGTTTTGCTCAATATGCTTTTTAACCCCCAACCCAAAAAGAGGGGTGTTATAGGTTTGATGTGTGTATCTGTGTATCTGTCTGTGGCATCATAGCTCCTAAACCAATTTTAATTTAGTTTTTTTGTTTGAAAGGTGGCTGGGATCAAGAGTGTTCTTAGCCATAATCCAAGAAAATCGGTTCAGTCGTTTGAAAGTTATCAACTCTTTTCTAGTTACTGTAACCTTCACTTGTTGGGGGTGTTATAAATTTTTAATTTGCACTTTTATTTTCAGAGAATATAAAGATATTGCCCTAGGAAGCTTAGGCATGGTGCTACACAGAAGTGGTAAAACAAATGACGCCATTATAGTTCTAAGTGCAGCTATAGACCATGATCATACAAACTATGTCAGCCATTTTGCAATTGCTAATGCTTATACAGTGATTGGGGAATTCAACACTTCTTTAAAATATTATGATGAAACATTGAAGCTGAATCCTAGGATGGAGTTAGCGTCTAAGCATAAGTTTGGTGTACTATGTCATGCTAATTTGGCTGTGAGGATTAAGGCTATAAGAGAGTAAGTATTTCTTAATAATGATTTAATAGAATATTAAGGGAGTGGTCTGTTAAATGTTTAATAATTGTTTCTGTTTTTCTGTGTGCATTTAATTCAATACTAATGCTTAATATATTAACATTTATTGAATGTGTTTAGTTTTAGAAATGTTACAAGTGGCTAATTTTGTTATACACAATCTCTAAACTAAATAAGAGAAAAAGGCTGCGATCCACGCTCTGGGGCCTACCTGGTCCAAAGGTTGTCCATCGCCATTCAGCGGGGCAATGCTGCCAGCTTGATGGGCACTTTTGGTCCAGGGGCAACCAGGGGTGGTCTTTTTGACGACTATAATTACTAATAGGAATATTAATTACTAGCGACCCGCCCCGGCTTCGCACGGGTGGACAATAATGGCTAAAATATAAATGTTTGGTTTATACTATTTAATAAATGTATCTGTTAATTAATTATCTATTGTAAAAATTTACTTGAATAAATAACAATTAATTTTGTATCTCTAAACTAAACTATACTTAATAACAGGTCTAAATCTATTGCTATCCCTCTCATAATGCTACCTGTGGAAAAGTATAGCACTAGATTTCTGTGAATTTCGTTTCGTTAAAGATTGTATAACTACAACAGAATTAAAATTATCACCAAAATCAAACTTTAACATTTAAATACTTACATTACTAAATATTTCTTAATATATATTGTATGTTGTACCTGTCTATAATTTTGGTGTAGGGTACTCAATAGATTATATCTATTGCAAAAGTATAATTATTTTTATGATGGACGACTTACCTGTAGGTTCTGGCATAAATTATTATGTAGGAAGATACGTACATATTATTTTTATTTTTTAGAAAGGTGCATATAAAGCTTAAATAACAAAATTTGCTGGTATTGTTATAATAAACTAAGTATGTTTGTCATATTAAAATTTTTGTGTATATTGTTACAAGTGTTCTTTGTTTGTATTCATATAACAAAGGCACATTGCAGGAAACACGAAGCGAAGAATTGATTATTTTCTAAACTATCACTTACTATCTACTTTGTTGTGTATCCCACTTGACACAATAGCAATTTTTTGGAAACCTCACTTTTTCAGATGCAACATCTGTCAGGTCAATTTTTTACGTATTAAATGTGCGCATAGGTCACCCGGACCATAATAACGAATCGATATACACTTCATTCATAAAAATCGGTTCCGTAGTTAACGCGCTACGGTGGAACACACATAAATACAAACGAATATACAGACTGCTAAAATCATAAACTTTCTTTTTGGCTTTGCCGTAGTTAATCGGGTAAAAAAGCGTATGCGTCGTTTCTCTCGCTTCACATCTCTCCTGCAATGCGCCGACAGCATCAAACTAACGTACTTAAATTTTCTTTTATATTAATTTGTATGTGTATGTATATTTTAATAGTCCCTATTGATATAATGTAAGGTAAGGTTTTATTTTTTATTACTACTTATATAAGAATATTTTCGGTTGTAGGACATTAAATAAGCTTCGCGATGAACTAAATGAGTATAACCAGAAAGAAGCTGTATGGCCTAAGGTTCAGGCAGAGTTTCTAAAGACCCTCAAAAATGGGGACGAGTTTGGTAATACTTTTGTTTATGGCTAATATACTTTTACTCTAAGTTGTCTATTATCACAAACTGAGTCAAATCACCCAAATTAGGTACTTGAGTTTATTGAAGTTTCTTAAATATTTTTTTGTCTACAGCAAGAATGCAAACTAGCTTTATGTATAAATTCACCAACATCACCTGTTTCAGCAGTCGAGTAATGAAAAGGAAAAACAACACAGATTGGCAGGCACTCTTTCACTATAAATAATTATCATCCATCTTAGATTAAGGAATAAGGATTGGTCTTCTTCAATCTTCTCGATTGGCCACAATCTAAGCTACTCATATTAACAATCAAACACTTCCGCTTATGAATGCGGAAGTGTTTGTTTATGTTGTGTGTGTTACAGGATTATTTGAAAACCTATTTAAATCTCAAGTTCTATTTTTTTTAATTTCCAGAATATAGAAACGTAGAAAAGAACTACGAAAGGATGACAGACATAACCGGCATTAATATGAGAGAGTTCAAGAACCAAGTAGACAAAAACTCTTTAATAAAATACTTTATCGATGGACCACTATACAATGATGAAAAGCTCGGGAAACAGGGTGTTAGTGCCATCGATACAATTTATAGCTTAGAGAGGCTTATACGGCATGTTAATAAGAATCCCCATATTGGTGACAATAATTTTCAAACAGAACAAAGAGAACCACCTATAAATGTTAAGTTTGATAAGGAAACTAGAACAATAACTCTGGAGCATAATATAGGTAAGATTCTTCACAATATAACAAGTGTAAATTAAAAATTTATAACACCCCAACAAGTGAAGGTTACAGTAATATCTAGAAAAGAGCTGATAACTTTTAAACGGCTGAACCAATTTTCTTGGATTATAGCTAAGAACACTCGATCAAGCCACCTTTCAAACAAAAAAAACTAAATTAAAATCGGTTCATTAGTTTAGGAGCTACGATGCCACAGACAGATACACAGATACACACGTCAAACTTATAATACCCTCTTTTTGGGTCAGAGTTTAAAAAGGGTTTGATTTTTGCGGATTGGCAGAAAACGTTATGAAAAATCACAGGCATGCAGGTTTCCTGTCAATATTTACCTTCATCGTAATCGTAAAGCAATTGTTATTTAATTACTTAAAACGAAATAACTCGAAAAGTTAGAGGTGTGTGCCCGGAATCGAACTCCCAACATCCCGAATAGGAGGCGGACATTTAACCACTAAGCTGTCACGGTACTTACCTATGCAATAAACTATAGTAGGTTACACATATTTCTTTGTGTTTTATTTTAGTTAAACAATCAACTCCTCGTGAAGAGAAAACTGAATCTCGCCCGGGTACTGAGAAAAAACCTATTACGAATGATGAAGATATAAGTGAATTCGAAACCGGAATTTATATGTAAGTGCGATTTTATTAAAGCTGATTTATAAGTCACGACTCACGGCTCTTTATGGAATTGACTCATATCAACAACATAACTTTTCGCCACTATATTAACTTTGGGTATCAAATAAACCATCTGTAGTTATCATTATCACTAAGTTAATGATTTTAAGCTTATTTCGTGGTTTAACGACATTTTATAGTGTAGATAACGGGTACATTACCAAGATTAAGTTGGTGTTTTTAACTGTCGATATTTTGACTCAGTTGCATGAGTCGTGGCCACGGTGGGAATGCAGTGCAAGAAAGCGGGTAGATCGGTACTGCCCATGACAGCTCGAACTTCATCTCTCGCAGCACTGCAGTCCCGTCGTCACCACGACTCATGCAACTGAGTCAAAATATGGGCAGTTAAAAACACCAAATCAATCGTGGCATTGCACCCATTATCTATAATATCACTAAGTTGTCGTAAAATATAAAATTAACTTTCGTTCGTTTCGACTTTCGTGGTAATCCTAATCCATAATATTATGTGCGTACATAGTGTGTGCGGTGTACGCAATCAAAATGCATGCTTGAATACATCAGTACGCATGCACGCACTCATGCAGCACATCTACGCTTTGCTTTGTAAACAATAAATATAACATAGTTATATAGTGACATAGTGGAGTAAATTATAATTATCAAATCATGCTGTAGGGTATCAATATAATTAGTATGATTAGAGTTTAAAATGGAATTTTCTGAATGTAAAACATATATTCTTTAACAGGTACCCGCCTAGTATGCAAATAAATCGTAATATAGAAGACTTTGACAAAGAAGTCGATTGGCCTTCAAATAAGCTCTGCAAAGAGACTGCGCCGGACTTCCCTCCGAATGTAGAGGCTATATTCCCAGTCTTTATGCCTTTTGAAAATAAGGGAGTGAGGTAAGATGTTGCTTTAGCAGGATTATTTTCACTAGGAATTTTTTATTAGAGCAGTGTAAAATAGATTTTCAACAGGATTATTATTTTTATTTCATCTTCCCATTTATAAAAAGTTCTCATAAAGCTGTTATAATTATTTACAAACTCAAGAAATCTTATTTAGATTAGATTTAGGTCTAAAATTCATTGGATTACGACAAATCGACGTATCGATGGTCTAGACTCTAGAAACTAATATAGTTCTGAGACTAAAAATATGTACTCGGGCTTACCGTGTCGTAATACAGTCTGGCGTGATGATTAACCGATCTCAGCATTCTTCAAAGGGTCGAGGGTCTGCGCGTCAAAACGTCATTATTCCGTACTAAATATATGACGCCCGCAATCTTTTGCCGCATCGATGGACGATTTTATCAGTTTAGGGGTTTAGCATAGAGCAGTAAATAATATTGTAGTACCTACCCGGCAGGAATTATCACACATCGAACTTTAGAAAGAGATAATCGGCAGCTTCAGTTTCATAGAGCATTGTCTCTGTCGTTGAGACTGACAAGTGAGCGACAACACGTCTCATAGGTATGAGTATCGGGTATGAGTAACAGAGATGACGCTCTACGATGTTGAAGCTTTTCTGAAATACAATTTTATTTTATGTATGCCATGGTTGTATTTTTTTTAAATGTATTGAAATCGTCTACATATTGATCCAGGAGCCCGTTTCAGAATAAAATCGTTGCTAACAGAGAAGATAGGCGTGCCTCTATCTGAAGAATACGAGTTGCCCTGGCATCCGCCCACATGCCCTCAGGACAAGGAAGCAACGCTTTTGACGCAAAAGAAATCCTCTAAGTAAGTCTTTGGGGCTAATCCTGTTGCACATTCTCGTTTCTAATTGGCGGAATGGACACGACTCTCGATTCACTAGCGAATGGTATCTAAATGTTAAAAGCGCCAAAAATGACTTAGGTACATGGTGTTAGAACTTAAGCGACAGTATATATATTTCTCAATACGCCTAAATATTTCTAGGCAACAGATAGTGACGGAAGTGGTGCAAACTAGCTACTTGCGACAGAAACTGCTGGAATATGTCAGTAATGGCAACATTGAATCTGCTTCACATATGCAGGACGCTGAGATCGGGCAGCGTATCCACGTTGCTATGAAAAAGGTATAATCACACTATCCTATTTAAGTAGCAGACCAATCAAATTATTGATAGAGGTCGTGAAAGCATTATCACGTCATCTGACAACAATCTGATTGGTCTGCTAAACTTATCTCCGCGCTAGCCCTTACTGAGCTTTAACATAATTTTTGTACAACATGACTATACCTATTCTCTTTTTCATACAGTTACTTTGAGAAGTCTTAGTAGAGTAGTTTATAAGAATTTCTAAGTAAACATGTTGGCATCTCAAATCTAGACTATTTAATATCATGTACTGTTTTATTTAGTGTGCACTCACGATTGCATGTAGTTGTACGTTTCACGGCTTGAGCCTTAAGTGGTAATGACTTGATGAGCATTGGGAAGCTAATGTCCCCAATTTTTGATCGTATTGGTCTTTTGGTCGCTTCCCACTGACAGAGTCGAAGTGACAATCTAAAATTTTATCTACATAGCATAACTCCATATCTATATCTCCAAAACATATTGTAATACTTTTCTATCGTGGAAAAAACTATGAAAAGACGCGTGTCTTTTTTCCTCTGTGTTTTGCCAAGTTGTGAAGATAGAGTTGAGCATGCTATAATGGATTACTTTTGACTAGGCGTCAGGAGAATTTTCAATTTAAGTAGGGGTTTTTTCCCAAAATCCTTAACTTAATTGTCTTTTTAGAAATTAGCGCCAAAATGGATGTTGCTAACCCTCTCGTCCCTATACTGGCGGGTTCGTGGTAACAACGTCAACGCACTGCACTGCCTCCTCACGGCCGGGCGCTGCGTGCAACAGATCTATCGAGACATAGTGCTCATTTCACTGGCTTCAGTTTATCTGGAGATGGGATACTTTGACGAGGCTCTGGCGGCCGCTGAAGAGGCTTTTAAGTTGAGTTTATATGAGGTATGAATGAAACAAATAAACAGTATGTACAAAACAACCAGACATGCCCAGAAAGGTCGACAAGACTTAAGGGTGTTAAGAACCTATGTAAATTCGTATAATAGTTATATTGATAAAATAAATTAAAACGGTGTTTTACGTTAGATAGTGTTTTTGTTGTCACCTTTTCTTTCATATTGTAAAAGAGGGACGGCAACAGATTTTAACATTCTATCTATTCGAAATAGTATGTTAACTAACTCATATCATAGATGGCGCTGTCCTTGATAAACTTGCTTATAACCTGAGGTCACTACAGTCACGAGTGCACTAGGGTTGGAACAAAAAGTGTTATATTTTTTATACTGGTACAGAACCATTCGTGTCCGAACTCCGACTTGCATTTGACCGTATTTTTTCTTTGCAGCCAGGTACAAACTTCATCCTCGCGGAATTGAACATGATAAAGAAACATCGCAACACGCACATGTTCCATTTAAAGCAAGTGGTTAGAGTGGAACCAGGCTTCATGAACGGCCTGGCAAGGAATCTGCTCAATGGATGGGCGTGTATTTTGAAACAGGTCAACACACTGCGGGAAATGGGTGAGTTCCCTTTATCATCCCCATTACTGGCCCACTACTGAGCACGGGCCTCCTTAGAGTGGGAAGGGTTTAGGACATAGTCAGCCACTCTGGCCCAATGCGGATTGGCAGACTTCACACACCTTTGAGAACATGGAGAACTCTCAGGCATGCACGTTACCTAACGATGTTTTCCTTCACCGTTAAAGCAAGTGATATTTAGTTGTTTTAAAAACGCACATATCCCCGAAAAATTAGAGGTGCGTGCTCGGGATCGAACCCCGACCTCCCGAAAAGAGCCGAAAGAATGTTTACCCTTAGGGTATGGATCCCTAAAAAAGTTGTCGGAAACAGAAGGTTAATCTTATGACTTGCATTCATACTTCGTTTCTTTAAAAATTACCTAGGTCCTTTCATTATAATATTTTGGAATTCGTGATTTAAATTTTATATTCACAAAAAAAGTTACGAAAGTGCCATTTATTCACAGACAAAACGCAGAAAAAAATTATTTTACAGATTTTTCCGTCCCCTTGGCCTTACATTGATTTATTAATTTATAGATTTACTGAAGAATACTCAGTACATTAACAAAAATATGCTCGCTCTCTATTTGGTGGTGTACAAATCTCTAAGCCAAATTGAATACTGTAAAATTAGTGTTATCCTTTTCACAACATTTCCTGCAAAATAGATAACACTGCCTAAAGACCTGACAATTTTATTAAGAGACTTGTGCACATCATATTGGTAGATATTAATATGTAAGGTAATTTTAATTTACAGACTTCGGTGAGAGCGACATTTGTACTCAAGTGCAGCCATTATTGAATATGGTTTGCGAGAAAGATGGTGAAAATTGTCAGATGGCCAACATAGAGTGCTTCAGAAGCCACCAAAGAGGTAAACTATCGTATTTATTTTTTAATTTGTAGACTAGCGCTTTGCTGCAATCAGACCTGCTGGCATGTAATGATGCAGCCTAGGATGGAGATTCAGTTTTTTTTAATGTTTGAAAATTCTTCAATGCATTTTTTTTCTTTAAATTAAACACCACGGTTATAGTTCACTCTAACTTATGCATGCATAGATATAATATCTATGCATAAGTTATTAGAATTATGTTATGGGATTTCCTCCGATTGAAATTTCCTCCGTCTCAAATAGCACTCCCCAGTACTGCAATTTTATATTTCTCCCCGGTAGCCGACACAAGCGCTCTAGTGCGAATGTTAGAGGAGAAGGGTGAACCGCAGCAAGTGGCGGACAATATGGACGAGGCATTCTTCGACCATTTCATAGCGAACTCGCCCAAAGACCACGCGGACAGGCTGGCGCACCACGCCAACTTCGACAATATGGTGAAGACGATCGACACGGTGCTGAAAGGATGCGGCCCACTGGGGTGTCACAGTAAGTGTTTGATTAGTTCCTTAATTATTTCGGTAATACACAAGACCTCTAGTCCGTAGATACTACTCTCTTTTTATGTTAAAAAGTTGAAAAATATTTGTCAAATATCGCTTTGTGGTATCATTGATCGCCTTCCGTATATAGCATGACGTTAAGTAATAATTAGGTTAAAAATAAAGAAAAAGTCATGATTTTTATTTAATTATTCTCATTAATAATGAATTCTAGCCCCATAAACTACCGCCATGCAAAACATTACATCATTTTATTACTACAGTCCAAGACTCTATTGCAAGAACTATTTATGAAACAAGCTGACGCTTGCGACTTCGTCCGCGTGGATTTAGGTTTTCCTTAAAAATCCCGTAGGAACTCTTTGATTTTCCGGGATAAAAGTAACCTATATGTTAATCCAGGGTATAATCTATCTCCATTCAGTAGGTTTTGCGTGAAAGAGTAACAAACATACGCACATACATACACACAAACTTTCGCCTTTATAATATTAGTGTGATTATTGTGTGCAGACCTGAAGCCCGAAGATTTGGCTCTAAAGGAGGACGACTGTGCGTACCATCACTTACAACTTGGCTATTGGCTGCACATCATCAGTTTTAGGCAGCTGCTCATTGATTCCGATATGGAGTAAGTTCTCAATATCATAGCACTTAAATTACTATATTCCTGTGTCGCCTTGTGACAGAAGGCATCAGTCGTCCATTTTGTAGATACAGTACCCGGTAGAAAATATTGCACATCCAAATTTAGAGTGAGATAACGGTTTCATAGAGCGTTGTCTCTGTCGCATTTTAAGTATGACAGGTAGATAAGTCTAGATGGAGATAAATTGATAAGCAATGAACTTTAATACATTTATTTGCTTTCTAATAAGTATACTTTTCTAAACGATTATCCTAAGCATTTCAATTACTTACTAAAAGGCTAAACCTACGACCGACAAAACGTCACACAGGTATGAGTGACAGAGACGACGCTCTACGAAGCAAAAATCTCTTTCTAAAGTTCGATGTGCAATATTTCCTGCTGCGTACTGTAGTGTCCGTTTTACTGGCGCCTGCCTGCTGGGCGCTCTAGTTTCTGATTGGTTGATATAGTCGAGGCAGATTATGTTGCGACACCGTAACACAGTAATGTGCGTGCTTATCAATAATTATTATATAGTAAGGGCGTGATATAAAAAATTAAACTCGAAAGTCATTGTAAATGTTTATTTTCTTTCTCTCTTACATTCATTTATTTATTTTTATTTCAACCCTTACATCTAGCCTTACATGATGTCTTTTTCAAATATGTCTAAGTAAAAAGGCTGAATACTGAAAAACAGAAATCAGTTTTTTGAGAGCACCTGAATAATTTAAGGTGCTTCTCTTAGATTACGATTGCTTAAAATTTTCTATATGACCAAATGTCAATAAAATCTACGATGTGCCTATGTCGTACATTTGAGTAATGTGTATGGCTGGGGTCTACGCAAACATAATATCTTTGGACGTACGTCTCTTTGTTCTAGTATATTCCCCATTTTTATTTCAGGGCCTGCCTGTTATCCTAAACCGTTAGATATACACTTGTAGCCTGTCAATAACGTATAGCCTAATAATAATCGTGATTTGTAGGCTTCCGTCAGAAATAGCAACTATGACCCCGTCGAATAAAAAAGTCCCCGAGTGTGTTCGGCCCGCGGAACCCCTGGACGACTTCTACTTGGACAAGCTGAGCAGAATCAGTGGGGAAGGCTGGCAGCCCGTGCTCAGCCTCATGCACCAGTTCGCGGAGATGTTCGACTACTTCGACTACGTAGCGCTTGGAGCCAAGATCGCCAAGTACGTCGACACGGTGAGTATCGTGGCTAAAATACGCCTCATTGACTGGACAGCGTGGAATTTTGGCTATATGAGTAAATGAGACAGTACAAAGTGGCGTCATTACCACTTCTACCATCTTTTAGCTTTGACTGGGCAGAGGACTGGGAAATAACAACCGTAACCCCGTCGAATAAGAAAGTTCTCCATGTGTTATCTGCCTGGAATAGATGGACGACTTCTATTTGGTTCAATTTATCAGTCTATCAGCCTGTTGGCGTCCACTGCTAGACATAGGCACACACGATCCTCCGTTTTTCTCATCCGCCCACTTCCCGCGACACTGTAAGTATAGAAACATTAATATAGAAAAGATTTTTGCTATCATCATACAGGACAAATTGTCTAGGCTTCCGTCAAGAATCTGTCTTTTATATATCCAAACTGACTGACTGCATATTACCGTATAGCTCAAAACGCTGGGTTAAGTAGCTTGAGTTAATTCATGTTATCGGATAAGTAAATTGAACAACTATAACTGTGCACCTGAAGTCGATGACGTCACAATACGAGCGAGCGACAAATGTATACGAAAGACGCAGTGCGAGAGCGGGAGGAACGCATTCGACCGTGTTACATGGACATCTGAATCGGTAATGGACACGTGTGTGTGTTGCGCAGAGGCCGCGCTCGTGGACGGGGGCGCTGGGCGCGGGCTGGTGGTGCGGCGCGGGCGGGCGCGGCGCGTGCGCGCTGCGCTGCCTGGGCGCCGCGCACGCGCTCGCGCCGACTCACCACAAGCACCTGCCGCTGCGCGCGCTCGCCGCCCTGCTGCACATGTAAGCAAAACATTAGTACATTAGAGTGAAGCCACTTGATGCGGCGCCTGAGCGGTGCCGCTGTGTCAACCTATATTGAAATCGCTGTCCCATGCCACACTATGCGATACGACGGCGTGTGGCGGCGCACCAGAGAGAGGAGGCGGGGAGGAGGGAACAACGCACCATGCGTTGAAACGCCATACTTTTTGCCGGAGCGGCAACGCAGTCTCTGTGATGCGGTGCCGCAACACACATCCTGTCACAAAAAAGACGGAAATGGTTACATTTCTATTAGATTTTATAGGGAACTATAATATTGTCAAATAAAAAATACAACATACAAATTATGAATACAGACCAAGTTTTGTGGCAATTAAAAGATTCAATAATAACTTTTAAACAATTTTAACAGTTTAGTAATTTCTAGTCTAATATTTTGTGTTCGTCTAATATAAATTAGATCTACTACCTTGATCTACTTATTATAACATACTGTAGTCAGAAAAAGTCAGTTTATTTAATAGAAACCTATTTTGTAGGCAATCGAAGCAAGAAGATGCTAAGGAAGTGGCCTATCTCTCCTTATACATGATGCCGAAGAGTAAAATCGAAGCTTTCCTAGTTGCAGTTTCCCACACTTATCTGGTAAGTATTAGTTTGAAATCACGTCCGTCTTACCGGTCATGCGTGAATGCTCAATTATCACTAGCCATATTATAAATGTGTCTGTATGTCTGTCTGCTAGCTTTTCAAGGTCCATCTGTTCATCCAATTTTGACGAGCTTACTAATCCACGGGAAGGCATAGGCTAATTTTAGTGCTAAAAAAATCAAAATGTTCCCACGAGATTCCGATATCCTAAATCGACGCAGAAAGTCACGGAAGTCATATAGTTTTATAACTAAATCAAAGAGTAACATTTCCATGAATTATGGTAACTACTAACTTCTTGAAAACATATTAATAAATTCCAATCTTTTCTGCTTCGAATCAATAACGACCATTTTTCTTGCCGTCATTTTCCATCTCCCCCGAATTGTCCTTTCTTTTTTAGGGTTCCGTACCTCAAAAGGAAAAACGGAACCCTTATAGGATCACTTTGTTGTTTGTCTGTCTGTCGTGTCTGTCAAGAAACCTATAGGGTACTTCCCGTTGTCCTAGAACCATGAAATTTGGCAGGTAGATAGGTCTATAAGCACAAATTACAGGAATAAATCTGAAAACCGCGAATTTGTGGTTACATCATTAAAAAAAATATTAAAATGTTTCAATTTTCAAAGTAAGATAACTATACCAAGTGGGGTATCATATGAAAGACATGAAATTTTCATTTATTTTTATGCATTATGGTTTTTGATTTATCGTGCAAAATGTCTGAAAAAATACCCGAGTACGGAACCCTCAGTGCGCGAGTCTGACTCGCACTTGGCCGGTTTTTTTTTCAAATTCAACTCTAGCCAAAGGCAATGTAGCTAACATATTTCACTTATGCCTTGACAATTTTTAATTCCTGTCGAAAAATTTTAGAAAATAATTAAATTTAATTTTACAGGCTGAATATGAACAAGCAATCTGGATGTACCGTTACTCACTAACGTTCGATGAAAAGTTCCTCCCTGCCAAGGCATGCCTGCACGCGACTATGTGCCTCATGTTCTACGGCGAAGGGAAGATGAAGAAAGGCGAATAAGACGTTTTTGCACCGGGGCAAATGTTTAAAGACAAATGGCATAATACTTACAGAAATATACGAGTAATATGTACCTCTAGTAACAGTTTTTTTTTATTATTATTATTAAATGAGATATAATGCGTCCGAAGTAATAATGTGAAAGCCATATTTTTGTCTCGAACTATCAAGTATCAACTGTCATTTGAAAGGTATGGTTAGCAAGAAAAGTATTTTGTATACAAAACGTGTTTTCTCAAAATAAATTAAATAATAATCATCGCTATTTTTTGCATTTTTCACTGACAGCTTTCATTAGACACTTAAATCAGCTTAAAAACGCATTAGATTAGATTAGTAAAAAAATTTTAAGCACTGAAATATCAAAAAATGCACTATATCTAGTACTTAAGCACGCAGTTGTCAACACTGAGTGGAAATATTACATTTGGAAGCTACAATTATTCGTAAATATATATACTTATTTTTTTGCTAACCCTAATCGGATCATATTGACAGCGATGACACAATATGGCGCACACGATTTCCCTTAGTTCGGACATGTTATACTGATTAGTGATTACTGACTGACTGTCACATCAACGTACAGCTGCTCAAACTGCAAGGTCTACAAACTTGAAATTATGCATTTAGATAACCTTACAAAAAAGCCAACGGGATCTTTAAGAAGCTTAAAAACACGTAGATGAAGTCATGGAAAAAACTAAGTAGTTATTTATACAATTATATTGATCGTCGAGTTTCCCCATATGTTTCAGCTTGCATTCCTACCGATTTTGCTGGTAATACAAGATGCTTTAGGTTCCTTTTAATGTTACCGAAACGGAAACTGTTAGATTTCGAGTTGAAAGAACTTGTACTAGGGGTATACTAAAAATAAAAAAAGCTCTGTAAAATAAGTAATTGTGTACTATTTATCCATAAAGCCGCGTTTTCACTGGTCGACCTGGGCAGACACTAAGGCAGACTTAAGTTTCAGTTAAAACGAGACAGATATAGATGGCATAACCAGCTATATAACGCTGTCTCGTTTTAACAGTGTCTTAAGCCTGAGCAAAGTCAAAGTTCTATAGATCTCAGGGTGAGATTTGAAATATTTCTTACACGGTCCATTATCAGTTAAATGACCAATTCGCCCCTGAAGGTCGATTCCGGGAAACCTACATCAATCATTAATCGCGAATTGTGATTGGCTGAATTTATGGTATTTTGTTGCAACAATGAGCCAATAATGAGCGAGCGTCAAACAATCAGAGATGAATTTAATCGTCAGAGTATGACTGTCATTTTACCGTAATCGAGCCCCTGGTCGACCCATGAAAACGCGACCTAACTCTCAATTGGCTCAATATCATGGTACTTTTATAAATGTAATCAATGTTAAAGCAGATAAGGTATTTGAAGAATAATATTGCTTTTTGCAAGAACAAAATTACTGAACCAAACAGTGTCGAAGTCTGGTCCTTAGATGTAAGTGTAGATAGATCTGTCTTAAAGTTTTAATAAAATGGTCAGCACAAACTTGCTTGACGAAATGTAATTCATTGCAACAACATTCAACCTTCGGCGTTCTTTAAGGTGGAGTTTCAAGTCAAGCATCAGTGACGCCGTGTCAATGAGTGGCAGATTTTATTGTACTATGCAAATGTAGGGAAAGTTATTTGAGTGCAGTGGCACACCTGACAGATGGGCAGTGTTATGTCGTAGCGAAATGGTATAAACCGGCAGTTAGCCAAAATTTAGTGAAATGCACCAATTGAGTTGTCGTTTTAATATCTCCCGGGCGTTAGCCATATCACTAAGGGAGTTGGCTAACTCCCGGCTTATGCCATTTCACCGCGACATATACAGTACGCTTAGTATAAGATTGTACTTCTCACCAACGCCCTTGACTGGTTGTTTTAATGCTCAAGTTTATACATATATTTACAGCCAGCGCTACAAGCGGAAACGTTGCGAAATAAAAATCAGTAGTACTGAATTTTTCGCTTTAAATCAAGTATCTTTAGGTCCATTTTACTTTGACGTTATTTTGTTTCGACTCTCGAATACTAATGGGTGCGAAGTAAAATCTTATACTAAGCCAGGTGATGGTTCTGATGATTACTGATAAGATACCAAGAAACCCCGATTTTTTAAATGAAAGCCTGTATTTTTTTTTAAAGCTCGCCCTGTATTGCAAATAAAAATTGTATCGTAAATCTAAGCAAAGTCAAAGTGCGCTCTATAGATCTCAACCTTATATTTTTAAACCCGCAATGTGCGAAACTCGGGGTCAATGCCCTATCACGTGGCATTAACCCCGCGGCACCTAACTACGCAACGTTCGTTGACCTCTAGCGTCAGTCAGATGTATTATTTGCGATATATTGTGAACTTTAACAAAATACAGGATTTTTTTAAAAATTTTCTTTCGTAGTTTTTTTTTCTGGTATCTTATCAGTACTATCAGCTGTCTTCGTTTTTGCTAGCGTTCTGGTTACAGCCTGTATGTTTAATATTTGCAATTATCTTGACGTAACTTAAAGAAATAGTATTAAAAATCATTCCAAATCTAGGTGTACTATTTACAATCAGAACATAGACCTACAATTTAATGTTAATTAATTTCTTTGTTAAACAATTTCATATTGAGGTGTTTATGTACCTACTTCTAACCTTTCAGGTTTCAGTTAGTTTTTATTTATGATGTTTTTAAGAAATGTTTCTTCATTGATTTTGTGCCGTGTCCTTCATTGAACTATGCGCGCTATTTAATAATTAATTTATCATTGTACAAAATTAAGACTGACCAAAGTTTATTTTGACCAGGTGGTCTTTGCAAAATATACAAAATATCCTTGACTGTTATTTGGTGGTTTTATTTTATACAAAATAATATTATGTGTATCTACCTACATAAGGAAATAAGTAAAGTGATAGATTCAATAGATCCAAGTTTTTGGCTCCAATCTGTCACTGATTTCCGCAACAGAATTGGTGCTGCCTGCAAACCAAAACAATATACCTACCTACCTATTGGTGAAAATAATCGAGATCAACTGGACCGAAATCTAATAATCAATGCTAGACCTAGCCTGTCGCCATTCCATATCACACTGCCTACAGTAGGTACGGAGGAAGAATATGAATAATTATTTACAGCTTACGTACAGTTAAAAGCTTCGGTTTTGTATCCACATTCTCAGACTTGGGCGCGTTCGGAACCCTCATAGCTTTAGTTTTAAGTTCACGTAATTAATTATCACCACTATATCATCTTTCAAATTTAAAAAATCGGACACACGAAAGGTGTACAATAGTACCTATTTTGAATAAATGATTTTTATTTTCATTTCATCTCTGAGTAATGTATCTAATTCAATTCTCGGGAACTTCTCTAACAATTTGGATGATAAGTAATGTTTTACTTTCCAAGTTTATAGTTAGAGTTGCGTTACAGTGGCTTGAAAGCTATCAACGTTGCCGATATGGCAAACTTATTCTAGTCTTGGGTGATTTCAGACCAGACACGCGCTCTAGCCGTCTAAGCCACACACACTTTATAGGTACTTACGGAACAACGAGATAGGTAACAAAATTTTGAACAATAAAAACGAAAAAAAGCCAATCATATCTTGAGTCCATTTAAAATCTTCTCGCTGCTAACGTCTTCCAACGTAGATTATGAAGCACCCACAATAACTATTGGAACACGCACAAGAGTATATCACGTTTACTAGTCCTGTGCAGTGACCAATAGTTGTTTTGGGCTTCGTCCCATGGCTTCTATGCTTTCTTGACTGCGTAAAATCTTGCTGAAATCAAAACTTTATATTAGGTACATGAATTGAAGAAACAATACTACTCTTAGTCTGAAATGTATAGAGCGCACTTTGACTTTGCTCAGGATTAAGAGTAAGAAACGAGAAAGATTTATAACGTTGTCTCGTTTTAACCGTGTCTTAAGGCTGAGCAAAGTGAAAGTGCGCTCTATAGATCTCAGCCTAACTATGCTAGTTTAATCCAAAATCAACTGAGGAGCTGGCGAACAAAACCCGTTTTCCTCTGTGACAAAACGGTGTAATTACACTTCTGAGCAATATATAGGTATTTTTTCATCCAGACGTTTTTGGTCCTCAGAATATAAATCTTTCACGCAAATGCGGGCCTAAAACTGAACTATTATTTACTTGATGATTTAATAAGAACTTTAAAGTCATTTCCAAACAAAACAGCTTAAATTAGAAACAAAATCGAGTGCAAAGTTCTAGATTTAGATTAAAGGGTATAATTACACCGAAGTTTTATCTTTTTAGCAACTTTATCTTCAGTTTTTTGCTGCTCCTGAAAAATATAATTTCGTGCAATTATACCGTTTTGTTTGCCAGTTCTTCAATTCATCTTTAAATTAAATACCCGTCAATAGACCAACCCAGACATGAAAATATGTTTCTTAATGTTACATTTTACTACACTTATGTGAAAGAGTAGATAGAGACTTGTACAAAACGGTCCATGAAGGTTTGTGTTATGCGTTATTTTATTATCAAACAGTATAATTATACCTAATATAATTTAATTTAACACAAATCTGTGAATAAAAAACAGTTATATAGATAATAAATAGGTAGGTACATTTTTATTCCTGAAAATTGTAGATATAAAAATACAGAAATACAAAAAAATATTAGTAAAAAATATACCAGCATATGACCACAAGAGTGATATTATAACTTTACTCAGTTTTTAATTAGTTAACAACTAAAGAGTTAGGTAGGTACGTACTTATCTAACTATATTTACAAAAACATTTTTCAGCTTTCGTATGGATGATTAGATCTGTATGCGTAAGTACCATCTGATTACAAGAGGAATATCAATTCGAACCATAGGTACAGTGAAGGAGCATCCACAAATGCCACAGCAATGAGCTGAGTGGCTCATGAGTCGCTCAGCTCACAGCATGACTTGCTCCGTGCCGCGGAAACTGACGGCAACCTCAACTTGATTCACGTAGTACACCTCGTGAACCACACAGTGGCTCATGAACCACTCAGCTAGCAGGTGTGGATCCTCCTTAATGTGGACTTTTATATACGTAGGTATCTAGCACAGATAAAAGTTAAGATTAAGAGTAAATTAGTTTCAGAGTGCAGACACATTATCTTGTAACGCGACAGAAGGTAATCAGTGTCATACATTTTTGTTATACTTACTTACTGTGCTTACGTACTTACGTATAGTTTTTTAGTATTATTAATTAGTATAATATTATAGTATTTAATAACACAGTGGTGCGTTTAGCAGATAACGTGGCACACCAGAAACGAACAGTGTGTCTGCACCTTTAAAGTTTTACAAGATTTTATAAGCACTAAAAACTAAGTCAGTAGGTGTTCAGGTTGGCTTGGTAAGTTAAGAAATTCACTCTTACAGACAGCGATACTAGCCCTGATAGCCTGATAGATAGGTTTTAAGACTTCCGCTTCCTATTCGGGATATCGGGAGTTCGACCCCAGGCACGCACCTCTAACTTTTAGGAACTAAGAGGTAATTAAATATCACTTGCTTTAACGGTAAAGGAAAACATTGTGTGGAAACCTCATGTGCATACTTCATGCCTGAGAGTTCTCCATAATGTTCTCAAAGGTGTATGACGTCTGCCAATCCGCACTTGTCTAGCGTGGTAGACTATGGCCAAATCCTTTTTTTTTCTCTCTATCGTCTGGCTTTACAAAGATTAGCCGATGTCAAGTTTGTAGTTATTTACAATTTAGGAAAACTATATAGGTAAGTATGGACTTCGTCTGTACTGACGCTCGCCGGCACACGCGCGGCACCCCTTTAGAGCGATTCCCAGTCAGTTCCACCACCAAAAACACTAGTAAAACACAAAACCTGGCCACTTTTAACAAAAAAAAAAAAAAACACTCCAAAAAGGCAGAGCACGCGCGCCAGCAAACACCAACACAGACGAAGTCAGGCCAAATCCTTCTCATTTTAATTCGTGTGTACATTCGTTCTGACTGATGAGAAACGTCCTCAGTGGTGAGTGGTGGTGATGATTATCATGATGATGATGACGGAAGTAGAAAGAAAAATACTTTGATGCAAAAATTACTGTATGGTAGGCATCAGTAACAAACCATGATTTACTGAGACCCCCTTAAAATTATTCTTGGGAAGAACAGGATTGAGAACCACTTATCAAATTTATTTTCCTAAATGAAAATTGCAGAAAAAATTACTTATTTTATTTTTGTAATCAGAGAAAGGCATTAATTATACCTTTCTCTAATTAAATTATGATTTCCATATTGATGAAAAAAAAAAAAAGATCTTCATTAGTCATATTATGACTAATGAAGATTAGGGGATCTGGTGCTACGGCATAGGCACATTTCAAAATATAACCTACCTAATATTGAGTTAATGGTACGAATAAGTCAATATTTCTTAAACTTTCGTCTACTATAACTACTGCCTACATCAATATAGTAGTTAGGTAATTAGGTAGATAAAACACAAAAACGTTTAAAGCTAAACTTACCTATTTAAAGGAATTCCCTAAAATATAATGTATCTAAGTATGGGGTGCTACGGCTACAGTACAATATATATAACTATTACATATATACCTATATTACATAAAAGAAAGTTGTAGAATCGATTGTTTGATTTTTCGTTTTCGTGAAAAGAAACACAAATCACGGGATGAGAAAATGCGTACCGCAGCGTGCGCGTTGAATGTTTTTGTACCGTTGCGTAGCTAATGGACTAAGAGCCAGTGAGATCCATGCCTTCGTTATTTTACAAAAGCTGAAAGTTTCTATGCGCATTGTCCCCAACACAGGAAGGAACGATTGTGGCAAACCCCTGTTGACATCCAGGACAGGACAACTACTGGAATCCAGACATACATACCTATTAAAGTTTAAGGGTGTCTGGCAGGGGGTTGCCACGATACTAAGTATTTGCCAATGCATGACATGGTACTATTCCGAAGAAAATATAAAAATGGATTTTAACTTACAATCCATCCATATCCATACCAATATTATAAATGCGAAAGAGTCTGTCTGTCTGTATGTCTGCTACGTTTTCACGGCCCAACCACTGAACCGATTTTAACGACATTTGATATAGACTTGGGATACATCCCGGGGAAGCACATAGGCTACTTTTTATCCCGGAAAATCAAAGAGTTACTACGGGATTTAAAAAATCGAAATCCACGCGGACGAAGCCGCGGGCATCGTGTTTTGTGAATTAAAGTGAATAGGCACCGACCAGATTGTGTGGGTGGTTTTATAGGTGGAAGCCTTTGAAAGTTTGAACGGGTCTAGTTACGTACTAGTCTGGTAAGGTGCCGACTATGAAATCAGTAGCGCTAAGCGACTTAGGAATCCGCTACGCTGCCGCGTAGAATCCAATTAGGTAAAGATTTGAAATAGTATACCCATCTAGATGTAAACGGTATATATATCTACTTTTTTCTCTCTTCAAAATGACGGATTGACACTTGATTGGAATTGAATCACCCGTTATTTACTGGCAAAAATGTTTTTAATACATGAATCGAATTAGTTTGAATTAGAAATTTTCCTAAAAGGGATAGGACATTATATTATAGGTCGCAGGTCGTATCGTAGGTCTACCTTTACATTGGTCGCTAGCCCGAAATTCATTTGCATTTTAATATAGGCAAAAGTAGAAATATAAAAAAAATTAATAAATAGGTACTTAAAAAATTAACATGAGCGCTAACGACCTCCTTGCAAAAACAGTCCAATAAGGCAAGCGTCTAAGCGAGTGGTTGAACATTTAGGCCGTAATTATTTCATATGAAACTGATTTTGTCCACGGATAGGCGGTAGGTATACTAATGTGAAAAATTTTATCATTAGAATAAAAATGTAAAATGAATATAATGCATCTACTTGTACTAATAAAACGTAAATTAATATAGATTTCCATAGGATTCATAAAACACATAAAAGTTCTCTTAATATTACAAATATAAAATTAAATTTTCAAGTAAAGTGAGTAGAATGTGTACAATATTTTTATATTATAGTACACAAGAATTTTGAATTTCCGTCCTGATGACGAATTCATCATATTTTTTTTAATTAAAATTTCTAGACTTTAAGAGATGCGAATAAAATTTGCCAATTGTGGTCTTACAGACCTTTTACTCACTTTGCTCAAGTTAATGAATTAGTACATTCATATTATAGAGTAAATGTAGAGTTCTGAAATTACAATAAGGCAGCACAAAAGTGGATCCCTCAATTTGTAATCTAATGAAATACCTAAATATATAAACATAACTATTGAAGTCTTCGACTCAAATTTTATTTGCCAAAAGGTTTGACAAATATTTTTAAATTGGACGAAGATTTTGAAGAAGGCAAATGTTGGGTCAAATGTTGGAGCAGAAACGTTGCATCTTCGTACGTCGTAAATGAAACGTCCGCAATAGCCGCTGTCACACGCACAAGAGTATACTCTAACTAATCTTGTGCAGTGGCCAGCAGCTGCTTTGGACTTCATTCGACTCCGTCTTGATGTTCCACACCAGTTGAATGCCGATACTTTATTGCGTTATAACAATATGCGAACTAAATTATAAAAAAGCAAAGCAAATAAAAATATAAAAGTAATAATTCTTAAAAATAAAGATAATGTTTGATTACATAAGCATATAGAATCATCGCAATGTAACTTGGTCCCCAAAAATATTATAGAAACCAAAAAAAAAATTACCATTTGGGCGGTGTAGGTATGTTTTTTTGTAAATACGTAATACTGGTAAGTTGTTTATGTAACCCTAAATTTTATTTTTATTACCTAATGTCACTTCTATTATTTCACTCGTTTTCCACATTTTTGAATTTATGAAAAAAAAATTTTTCTTTCTTTTTAACATTTTTTTTTAATATTTTGTTTCCTGATTTTTTGTTTTTTTTTTTTTGATGTCATAGATATAAATATATATTTTGTTTTAAGTCAGGTATGAGTAGTTTTGCTAAAATCGAAACATTTATTTTGTGAGTTAAAAACGTCAGCGATTGACGAACCAATTTTTTGTCGCAAGGCCAACGAACCCCATCGAAATTGACACGTAATTTAATATAATATTTGTTATCAAGTGAAACGGATGGCGGGCGAGTATAAAAAGCTACGGTGTCAGGTGGCGCGAAGCCCTGCGATGCCGTAGGAAACCATACTACCGGCGTAAGCTGCTGCGCATACTGTAATGCTAACACTAGTAGGTAGATAATTAACTATCTATGATCTTTTTCATTATCATTATCATCATCAAGATCAGCCCCAGCCCACTACTGAGCACAGGTCTCCTCAAAGAATAGAAGGGCTTAAGCCATAGTCCGCCACGCTGGGCGTCCAGATTGGCATCTTTGAGAATATCATGGAGAACTCTCAGGTATGCGGGTCGCCTCACAATCGTGATGTCAAGTGATAATTATTACAAGTGTAAATTATAAAATAACAGTTACAGTAACTAGAAAAGAGCTGATAACTTTCAAACGGCTGAACCGATTTTCTTGGATTATAGCTAAGAACACTCTCGATCAAGCCACCTTTCAAACAAAAAAACTAAATTAAAATCGGTTCATTAGTTTAGGAGCTCCGTTGCCACAGACAGATACACCGATACACACGTCAAACTTATAACACCCCTATTTTTGGGTCGGGTGTTAAAAATGCACATAATTCCGAAAAATTAGAGGTGCGTACCCAAGATCGAACCAACGACTTTCCAAATAGGAGGCAAACGTTGTAACCACTAGGGGCTATGCGCCGTATAACCTAGATATTGGTTACTTTAAATGCTATATTATACAGGCATTTTTCACACTATACGGCCGTTTATCATTAAGTATTGATCAATGAAGCTTCAATAGCTCAACGGTTAAAAGAGCGGATTGAAATCTGAACGGTCGGCGGTCCAAACCCCATCCGCTGCTCTATTATAGTACATACTCCAAGCACAAGCTTTACGCTTAGTTGGAGGGGAAAGTAGAATATTAGTCATGATTAACATGGCTATTATATTATTTAAAAAAAACGAAGTAGGCAAATCCAGCACACCGCCTCTCCGTTTGAAAGCTCGAATCTCAAAAGTAGATACTGAATAGATTTATTGTTACCGATGATGGAGTGATAGGAAGTATTTGTATTGGCTGCGTTTTAATATTTACACCCGTAATAACGTCTAATAGTACGCGTCAAGTACTTGCGTTTTAGGAATTTGAAAAGTGTCTTCTTTATTTCTACTTTACAAAAAAAATCTAGTGACGTTAAGAAATTCATAATTTTATACGAATCTATCTACCTACTTAGTATTCAAGGGTTACAAAAAGAAAATGTAGGATACATGAAAATATTTTTAAACAATCGAATTTTTAATTATTTACCTATGCAATACTGGTAAATATTAGGCAGGATTTTCTATGAAATAATTTACATACATGATTTTTGTAATTACAAAAATTAAATTGTTTATATAAATTATAAAATATTAAAAATAATTCAAAATATTAACAAGAAAATCGTACGCAAACCATAATATAAAAAAAGTAAAAATACTCACTTGAGCAACAAAAACAAAACACAAATTGAAAAAAAGCCTTTAAAATTAAAACCAACCAATCGATCACTATTTCTTCTACTTTCTAATTTTCCTCTATTTAATGCAAGTATAAAATAAAAAAATGAACGTCTGCACTCAGGGTAGGCCGGGGTGCGAGTGAATACTTGAAGCGGTACTGCACAGCTACCTTATAACTAAACAAAACGGCCTATGTCCATCGCCCTTAATTTGTGCCGGTGGAAGCTATAAACGGATAGCGGAGTACGCAGCGCGAAGGATAAACTTACGTGGAATTACTTCTTAACCCCCGACCCAAAAAGAGGGGTGTTATAAGTTTGACGTGTGTATCTGTGGCTTCGTAGCTCCTAAACTAATAAACCGATTTTAATTTAGTTTTTGTTTGAAAGGTGGCTTGATCGAGAGTGTTCTTAGCTATAATTCAAGAAAATCGGTTCAGCCGTTTGAAAGTTATCAGCTCTTTTCTAGTTACTGTAACCACTTGATCACTTCTTGTAGATTCTTCATTGTAAAATGTACTTAATTGTAATTTTTTAAATTAAAAACATCTTTTTTAGTTTTAAGATACTTTGATTTTTACTTCTTTTACACAGTATAATAAAGTAAGTAGATACATTAGTAGATAGTAGGTACTGCTCAAAGTAACGCAACAAAAGTAAGAAATAGGTAAGTTTATAAGTGTAATACAATAATTATGGTAAATAAACTGACTGCTTAAATATCAGTTAAATAAATAAAAATTACATTCCTTTCTATATCTTACATAAGTAGCTATATACCACCTAAATTTTTTCTTTCTCTATTCGCTTGTAACTTAAATACACCTTCAAAAGGCTTTTGTAATAGGATATCAAGAAACTATCCCACGAAAATTTTACCCAGAACGCTATCAATTCTCACCTGATATAATACCGCTTAATTAGTGAAAAAATATACGTAAGTAAAATTAAATAAATGGGAAAGTATAGGTGTGAAACAAGGTAGGCTGGAATGTGCGGAGGGCACTGAAGCCCTAGAAACGAGGTCGGCGCCTCCCTCGTTACAGGATTACGGACCGCTACTAAGATTTAAACCTGGCTGTTACGTGCCTTGCTGATAATAGTCTTTGTTATACAAGGTTAATTATTAATGCAATTATTCTTATGCAATTTGTTTCTTGCTATTTCCAATACTTCACACTAGGTTCATAATTTAGTTACAACGCACGATGCTCACCAAAAATCTAAAAATTAGTAACAAGACTATGAGTTTATAATATCCGAGACCAAGTTGTAAAGAACTTGGTTTGTAAGTTTGACTGAAAAAATAATTTAATTTACTAACCAAGGGAAAAATAATTTAGGAAGAGGAGTTACAGGTTTGAACTTCTATAATTAACTAGTTGAGCCTTCGCACGGGGAGCCTATGCCTATTGCTTAGGCAAAATATGAGTATGAAGGTGTTTAACCTATTGAATCTATCTAGGTACTCATAAACATTCCTCGTGAAATGTTCTAAATACAATGAAACCAGTACTGAATTGCACTAAAAAATTTAAGCACGTACCAATTTTTTTACCGGAATCAAACCAGTAGGAACGAAAAATGTATCATGTGCTATGTATTATGGTTAAGAATCTACTTTTCACAAAGCTATTATACTGATCGGGATCAATTTGCGGTTATCCGTTGAGGAGTTCCTCCTCTATTTCCGAAATTGTTCATCAAATTTCACCAAACTTGCATTTTACCAACCTGACAAAATTAGATACCTTAGAAATAATAATAACGAGTGTAAATTAAAAAATTATAACACCCCCGACAAGTGAAGGTTACAGTAACTAGAAAAGAGCTGATAACTTTCAAACGGCTGAACCGATTTTCCTGGATTATAGCTAAGAACACCCTCGATCATCACCAGTAGCACCCAAGCACACTTCACGGTTACTTCGCTGGCACCCCACAACTAGCTCCCCCTTTTTTCGTGGGGGAAATGACCGCGCCCCTGGAGGCACGGAGGTTACGTCGGACTCTTACCGACCCTCCTCAGGGGAGTAACATGTCATCATGTGATGTGTGTCACACATCGTCTGAGGCACAGTTATTAAAAATCTCAAGAAAACTCTTTAATTTTCCGGAACAAAAAGTAGCCTACGTCCGTCTCCGGGATACGAGCTATATAATCTGTACATTTCATCAAAATCGGTTAACCATTAGTATGGTAATAATATTAGTGTGAAGACAAAATAATTATTATAGACATATTTTTCGCTCAATCATTCTTGACCAATGTACCAACTACCAAACTATGGCAGTACTTATACAGTATACTTTTCTGATTTCGTAAAAGGTTTTACATGCAAGTATTATTTATAAGTTTATTTTACATGTATAGTTTTAAATATAAAAGTCTCTGCTAGGGTAGAAGGTAGCGTAGAGCTGTAGGGTACGGGTAGGGGGTAGGGGAGGTGTGGATGTAGCAGGTAATAGATTAGATATTCGACACCAGAAGCCCCGCGGAAGTTGTGTCCGGCCACCCGACACTGCCCGCCCGGTTGTGATCATAGTGTAAGTATACGATATTTAAGGTCTGGACAAATACGACGCGTGACGGAAGCGATAGGTGGTGACGATGACTCCGAAGTGATTCTTGAAGCCAGGAAAAAATCCATAGAATGTCGCAAATTGAAAAACACGCGCGATAATTTGCTCGAATCATGCATGTCATGGCTGAAATTCAATTAGATGGGAACAACATTTAAGACTATATTAGGACTAGACCCCGTCCTCAGTAAATCGCACAGAAAATACGCGTGTATAAAAAGCGAATGCGTACGGCGCGTGATTCGCCAACTTTCATTTTATTTGTATTACTTGCGTAGGTAATAAAGGAAGTAGATGTAATTTGGAGATGAACTAGCAGGTTCGTGCGACTTTATAAGCGTGGATTTAAGCGTTTAAAGATATATTGGAATTTCTCAAAATCTTTTCGAGAAGATTAAGGTAAGATGTGTGGCACAGCGTGTGAATAAAAGGTTTTCTTTCTCTCTAGGGATCCTAAGTAGGTACTTACATACTAAATTTAAAGTTACTCGAGCCATCGGCTTAGTTTGTGCGTTGTCTGTCAGTCATTCACTGTTACTGTTTTATATGTACCTAGATAAAACAAGGGACTGTACGAAGCTGGTTACACAGCCCAGTGTGACGGCAGCAGCGTTGCCTCTTCGCTCGCTCTTCAGTGTGAACGCTTTCATTCACTTCCACACGGAACAAAAGGAAGTATCAGGCACATAAATCTTATACTACTTCTAGAGGCCGCGTTAAACACACTGCCGTCGCTCATCGGTGCCATATCGTGGTGTGTCTGTCCATGCCCTTATTTATCGTTTCCAACCATTGAATAACGCCAGGATCGCAATGGGTTTATCCGTATCAAAATACCACGTCATTAAAATGTTTTATACTTATCTACTTAAATTTCTAAATACATGAAATGCCAAAGTGTGTCCGTCTGTCTTCTATCTGTCTGATTGCTACGGTTTCGCGGCCCAACTACTGAGCTGATGGTACAGACTTGAGATACATTGCGGGGAAGGACACAGGCTACTTTTTATCCCGGAAAATCAAAGAGCTCCAACGGGATTAACAAAAACTGAAATCCACGGTGGCAAAGCCGTAGGCATCCTCTAAATCTATACTAAAATTCTAGATAAACATTTAGCCCTAAAATTCACACGAGCGTTAAAAAAGCGTTGCGTTAAAACCCGGCGTTGCGCTGTAAATACAACAGTGTGCGTTAAAAAAGCGTTGACGTGTGAACAGGTACTTGGGAATGCATTTGTTCTATTTGAACGCTTTTTTATCCTTACGAAATCGTAATAAGCTACACGTGCGAAGCCGGGGCGGGTCGCTAGTTTATAATAATTTCAAATGTCTTTAGTTTGTAGGAAAAATAGTCGTAAATCCAAACGTCGATTTGAATTTTCTCTTTGCCGTTTTTAACTAATTTTTTTTTTATCTCAAGCAAAATTCATTCATCCGGCCTTTCTCGGGGTGAGGTGCGGTTAGAGGGAAAGGGTGACACGCACAGACGCACAGATAATGTCATTTCCTTAGAATAAAAACCCAGGTTATTTCCTTCATCTGTGAAAACAGCATTATTTTAAGCTCTACCTACAGAGTCGTCGCTTCCATGAACGGGGCTTTTAACTGCATAAAACGCATGTACGCGTAACTCCGAAAAGTTAGTGTTGGGTGCCCAGGATGGAATCGCAGACGCACTGAATAGGAGACCGAAGCCTTAACCACAATCGACGAATCGAACGTGGAATAGCGTACGAAATACGGTTGGATGGATGGATAATGTTATGTACTTTACTTACTTGCCTATTTAAATAGAAACGCTCTAATCTGGTTGGATATGGCTGTTTTACTAGAGTCTAGACCAAACCTATAGGCACATCCAATCCAATCCTTTTTATCAGTCTGTACCTATGCGTCTACTGTCGGAGTATTAGGCCTTTTTATTTATTAGACCTTTATAACAAGCCTGCCCAAAAAAAGTGTAAAAAAAAATAGGAGTGGGTACCGAGGTACTTGTAATGTTTTGAGGGTTATTGTGTGTATGTACGTTTCTTTATTCCACCATAACTTCTAAATGCCTAAATAGATTTGAATATTAGATATGAGGTAGGTATCGTTAGAATTCATCGCGAGTGAAGTTCGATATAGGTACATTTTTGAAAAATAAATAAATAATATGGTTTTGAAATGTGTTTTTTATTTATTTGGCAGGTTAGTTATGTTTGGTAATTAGGTTGTATTTTAATTACGAATTGGTTTATTCAGCACACTAGCAGTTCTAGGTACCTACTACCTACGTACCTACCTTGGTATATTAATTTCCGGTAACATATTAAATATGAAGAAACTGACCATCTAGGCATTAGTATTAAATTCCATTCATTTAATAAAATATAGCCAAATAATTTGTAATTAGAAAGATGGTAACAATTAATTTCAATGGGAGAGAGTTCCCGCCGCACGCCTAGCTCTATAAATAAATCGACCTTCAGATTAAAAATAGAAGCCGACCCCTCCCGAGCGAGGTCGAGAAACTGGGTCACTGGGTGCGTTTGTCCCTCTTGCGCTGCCCTTACGCCATACGAGCGACAGGGACGGCTATACAGCCTGCAGAGCCCGTGACGTCGCGAAAGCTCGTTCATTGAATTTTATACTGTACAAAGCTTAGCTTTGGTGCATTCAGGTTCTTTTCCAAATTTTTGGGAACAGAAACGATCTTTGATCAGAAATTATTAAGAGACAAACTGTAAACAGAAAGCTTGAGAAACTTTCTGAACGAAAACCTCAATATAGTCTTATTTGAATCTAATATAATTTTACTAACAAACTTTCTTATTGATAAAGTTAAAAAATTATTAATATAAGTTCCGGAAGTATAAATAATAATTAATTTATTGGAATATTATTTCTAATGAAAAAGGTATAAAGGGAGCTTTGTTCGGAGTTATAGGTTTAACCTGGGCACATTTTGCGATGACGTCAAAGGCGGGTGTGGCACGTACCCGTGACGTCACGGGAAGGCTCTGACGTCAAACAGACCCCCTCCCGCCCCTCAGCCCGGTTCACACCCCTGGTATACGAATGGATCCTACAGTTTCATAGATATTGTTTCTTTGTAGTCTTTCCGGATTAGACATGCAGAAATGTTGAAAATCATTATAGTACTTAACACAGTTAATTTAAGACAACCTCGAAAAAAACTATTTCATACTAGCCAAACTTTCATCAAAATTACGTCGTAATAAGAATTTATTTCTCACCGTTCTCACCTATGGTGGAACGTGGACACTGACAAACGTTGACAAAGTTGCTCAGCGAGCTATGGAGAGGGCTATGTTAGGAGTTTCCCTGAGGGATAATATCCGAAATGAGGAGATCCGCAGGAGAACCAAGGTCACTGACATAGCCCAAACTATTAGCAAGCTGAAGTGGCAGTGGGCAGGCCATGCCTGTCGTAGAGGCGATGGCCTTTGGAGCCGGAAAGTCCTTGAGTGGAGACCGCGTTTAGGCAAGCGTAGTGTGGGACGCCCTCCAGCACGATAGACCGACGATATAAAGCAGCTGGCGGGAAGTGGCTGGATGAGGAAGGCTGAGGACCGGGTGTGGTGGCGCTCTTTAGGGAAGGTCTATGTCCAACAGTGGACGTCCGCAAGCTGATAATGATAATTTAATTAGAAATAATTGACACCTACAATTTAAAAGCGGTGATAGCCTAGTGGTTAATACGTCGGTTTTCTGTTCAGGAGGTCCCGAGGTTCGATCCCGGGCACGCTTCTCTAACTTTTCGGAGTTATAGGTATTATATGCGTTTTAAGCACAGAAATCCCTGTGGTTTCAAGCAGTTAAGAATCACTTACTTTAAGGATGAAGGGAAAAGTCTTAACAAAATCTGCATGCCTCAGAGTTTTCCATAATGATCCGCACTTGACCAGCGTGGTAGACTTTGGTCAAATCCTTCCCATTCGGAGAGGAGACCGGCCGTTCTCAGTAGTGAGCTAGCGATTGGTTGATAATGAGTGAATATACTCACTTTATTAGTTTTTTAACTCTAATTTTGTTAAAAGTAGGTTCATTTGTATCTTATATATTGTCTTCGTGGCCCCGAAATACCTAATAAAAAAAAAATCAAATAATTATTATGTATTTGCATCTAAACAAGTATTGTGAATGCGAAAGTACACCTGTATGTTAACCCTTCCACAGCCATTAGCTTAACCGATTTTAACGACATTCGGTATAGACCTACTTAATCTAGGTATATCCCGGAGACAGACATAGGCTCATTTTCATCCCCAAGAATCAAAGAGGTCCAACGCGATTTGAAAAAAATCGAAATCCATTTTGATGAAGTCGCGGGCATTGTCTAGTTATTATTATTTATTTATGAATTAGCACGTACAATTTATTCAATAAAATAACCCATAAATATCCTATATCCTATACCCAAATAAAAAGTTTTATCGATTTCCATATTCATGTCAAGGATAATATTATCTCGAGAATCGAAACATTTTATAGTAGGTATGTATTGATTATTTCCAAGAAGAACAAAAGATGAATCGATGAAATAGATGTTTTTCCATATATGTACTCGTAAATATTTATATGAAATTAATTAAGTAGGTGGTTCCTGGTATGGTATGGTGGTGGCTAAGCTAAAAACTAATTTTCTTTGTATCTACTACATCGTAGCTACTTTCAAATACATGTTCTAGACATTATGTAGGTAAGGTCATAAAATCACCAAGTGTAGACAATTTCTCATTGAAAGACCGGACTTATAATATAGTCCAATCTTGACTGTATCCGCCCCTATGGCCGTTTCCGCGTCCACATTCCATCTCCATCTTCAGGCTCTTGTCATCGTGTTTTATGAAAAGTACCTACCATGAAAGCCAAGAAAATGAGTCTAATTTCAACTGTTCTGCCATATCCCATCGCAGAGCTCCACTTCCCTCCTACTACATCCTTCATATCCAAACCTTGATAGCTCAACGGTTGAGGAGCGGACTGAATTACGAAAGGTCTGCGGTTCAAACCCACTCCTGGTACAAGCTTTACGCTTAATTGCAGGGGAAAGGGGAGTTTTTGTCATGATTAGTATGGCTAAAATTCTTTAAAAAAAACCACACATGCCCACACAATTCGATCGGGCAGTTGGAAGTAGCCGAAAAATCAGTCACCGATTTCGACGGAATGACAACATACACGAACGAACAGTATTAGTTTGAACCACGGGTCAAAAATTAATAATATTTTTTATGAAATAATAAAATTTCAAAAATAAAATGAAAACCGACTTCAATAATCACAAACACCAAAAATTATAAAATAGTTTAATTTATTACCGAATATAATATTAGGTAGGTATTTAAAAGTTAATGTAGTTAACTATAATAATATTTTCTGGAGTCGCTGCCAATTATTATTTATTAGCCGAACGAATCGTTTATTCTTCATATTGTTTTGGGACTCCACATTGGCACCTCATTGACACCGACTCCAAAAAATATTATTATATTGTAGAACTACTATATACCTACCTAATATATTCGGTAATAAATTAAATTATTTTTAGTATAGTATTTGTGGTTATTAAGATCGGTTTTCATTTTTTGTTATTTCACAATTTTTAGAAAAAAACCATCCAGTCGAATTGAGAACCTCGGTCGATGAGTCGGTTTTTAACCGATTTCAAAAGAGGGTGATTTGGGCAGTTTCCAATATAATTAATATTATACTGTTGGTCTGTCTGCTACCGTTTAACCACCCATCCATGTAACCATTTTATGAAATTGATGAGCTATATACAGAAAATAAAAAAGAACCTAAATCCATAGTTGGTTATAAAATGTAAATATATTTACTAGAACTATAAGCCTATTATAAAAGTTCAAAGTGTGCTTTGCGAGATATTCTAGTATCAAGGTCACAGCTTCTATTGTTCAACACTTTTTACAGATTGTTAGACCAAGTTCACACAGCATTTGGACCGCACGTTTTTAGGGTTCCGTACCTAAAGGGTACCAACGGAGCGCTATGAATGCCACTCTGCAATCTGTCTGTCTGTCTGTCCGTGTGTCACAGATCTCTAGCTCGTAGACGAAATGAGTTACAAACCTGAAATTTGTTATTTGGTGTAGAACTGACCAAAACCAAATATTGAATTAAAAATTCTATTCAGTTATTTTTCAGGGGCCCCCCTGAAAATAACTATTTTGTCTCTGCTAAACTTTGAAATTAGAATAAGTAATAACCCAGACGTCGCGTCGCGTCGGTCTGTCATGTCATATTTCGAGAGGTCCAGATTTTGACCCCAGGAGCATGCCATTGTTTAAAGTTATGTGCGTCTTAAACAACTAAATATTAAAACGATGAAGAAAAATATTGCGAGGAACCCCTCATACCTGAGATTTGTCCATAACATTATCAAAGGCTGCCAATCCACACTGGGTCATCGTCGCAGACTATGGCTTAAACCCTGCTTATTCTGCACCCGTGCTTAGTAGTGGGCAGTTGATAGGTTGGTTATGATGATGATAAGGATGAAAATAGTTAGACATAATAAGAGACCGAGTGCGCTGAGTGGCGATGAGCAGAGAAGAGGCGCAGCATTACGAGTGGCGGCGAGTAGAGGTGCACCTAATGCATAGTTATAATATGGGTGCGAATTGGTTGGCACATGGCGTATTGCATCTTCGCGACTAGCACGCGCTTCTACGACTTGCGAATCGCACAAGGAGTCACTAGAATGCGTTCATTTTAATAATTTCAACCGTAGCTCAGAGTAAATAAGCTGAGCTTAATTTTATAAGACAAGAAAAGCCGCCACTTTAGTGCCACTTCGTTCCGTCTGTGATCATTGCGCAAGTACACGATTCTATTTCTGAGAGATTTATGAGATTTAAGTTAAAATTACATATAGGAATAATTTTATTATTCTTCTATGCTCAAAACAGAGAGATTTTGTGATTTGAATTTTCAATGAAAAACGTGTGTATCCATTGTACATCAAATATAAATAAAATAGTGAGTATAATAAATAAAAATATTATAATAAGCAAAAAGGAGTTCCGTTTTCCGGGCCCTAGGACCATGGAGTCTTAGTCCTAAAAAAAATTACGAGACATTTCACCACGTTTAATAGCCTCACCTAATGGCAACAGCTGGTTCATTTTTTGCGCAAAGGATCAGCCTGGCTTTCCAGCGCGGTAATGCAGCCAGTATTATTGGCACCATTCCGCGTGGGCATGATTTGTACAGTAATTAGATAAGGCTGGTTTTAAGTTTTATTGTAATATTGTTAGTTGTAATAAGTAAAATACCATTATATTAGGATTTTCGAACTTGAACGATTTTGTACTGCAAGAGTGGGGTGCAATTATGAGCTATTTTTCGTGTACAAGAAATGCAAGATCCACTATAATTATGATCTGAACTAATGATAATATTTTAGTAGTTCAATTCATGATTTGAACTGCTAGACTATGTCAATCCCGTTTATTACTGAATAACATAAATTATAATCCTCTATTTAACACGTTTGTATCGCTGAAATTTTGTATTTTTAAACTTGGTCATTAATGAACTGATGGCTAACTTGACGGAAAATAGATTATAAAATGCTCTTCGTGCTTTATGAGGAACAATAATTACAGCTATAATTATAGCTTGATTAAGTATAATTAATTTGACGATCATTCGATAGTCAATAAAGTAAACAAAATTGATACGAATAGAATAATTATACAATGCTGTCCGTGCTTTGTAGAGCACGTTAGTTTTGGACATGCTCTTCTTGCTTCCAATCAAAATTATTAGGTACCTATTATTTGGGATTCAGTATTTGGGATTCAGAATTTGGTTCACCCTGGAAGAAGTTCAGAATGCTATGTTACATGATTTGTTCAAAAGTTAGTTTAAGTAGTTACTAGATACAATTTTAAGTTCGTTTATTCGAGAATATTAATAAGATCTTAAAACTTTAAAAAAAGTAGGTTGATACTTTGATCTTGCTATTACGTAAATATCACTCGATTTCGCGGCAAGTTAAAGAACTTTGCCATTACAAAAACTGAGTCGAGCCATCCTTTGCGTAGGCGAGTCTACGGAGCTACGAGCCAGACAGCGCGTAGGCGTTCCGTAGCGTACTCGTAGCAACATCCTACACGTGCTACGCAAACTTTCTACATCCTTCAATACCTAACTTTTTCTTATCTTACTTTGACTCTGAGGATTTCTCTACATGTCTACTCTACTTACCATACCTTAGTTTGTAGTCCATAAAAACACGAAATCCGTGCCAATTATAATTAGTATTATGAATCATTTTGGTTACTTTAATAAAGAAAAGAACTTTGATACTTTAGTGTGAAAGTTCCAGAAAATTCACGGGATCGCAAAGCCAAAGGCCGCGACGGCGGGCGTCCGTCGACTGGAGCCTACATCCGACGAATTTCCCTTCAGGAGTTAGGCTTGAATGGATCTGCGCTGCGATTGGTCGTTCGGTTGTGACGTCATAACGAAAATCACAATCATATGGGCTCAGGTCACGGGTTGCGCGTGTGTGCGTGCGGCCCATGAATGGGCGAGAGGACCGCGCCCGCGCCGTGCCCTCTGACGTCACTATTATGCAACTAGAGATCTGGAATACAAGCAAATTTTCATAATAACTTTTGAAGTATATTTATAGGAAAGGTCTTTGATTACTTTTAGTTTTTTTTTCTTTAATTAGATGCAGAACAGTCCAATGGAATCCTAGGTATGAAATATGTCTGATATTTTGACAAAGAGGAATTATAAATTTCTTTCCGCAATTGGTCAGAAATAAACAAGTAGATAGCCAAGGTGTAGCACAAGTAAAATATTTATGTATTTATCAGATTACTGAAAATTTTACAAATAAGAATTAAATCATTTGAATAATTGATGCTAAGTTTTATTTTTTCGCCTGGCTGTATTCATGAATAACTACTATAGTATGTATGAGTGAATCGACATAAATGAAATCTTTGGCAAGTCTTTGAATTAAATTATTGTAGGACTATATTATGTTGTGCGAGTGATTCTGATAAATTGAGTTTTCCTATAACTTTTGGTAAGAATATTGGTAAGATTCGGCATTCCTTTAAAATCATATTTTTATGTATACAAGTTATCGTGGTAATTCGATACTACTGACAGGATTTTTTCCAGTGGATTTTGTTTTTTGTTTGGAAGTGAATTGAGAAATCATAGTAATAATGTCTTATTTCTTGTTGCCGTCATTTTGTTCTATATTATAAATTCATATTATGAATCCCTTAATTAGTCACAAGTTCATTTAGAGTTTGGTAGGAAATTATTTTAACGGGTAGTAGTAGTAAACAGCTATAAGTGCTGTATTATTGTTATGGAGCTTTTCGATTTTATTAATTAACCCCCGACCTAATAAGAGGGGTGTTATAAGTTTGACGTTTGATGGGTGTATCTGTCTGTGGCATCGTAGCTCCTAAACTAATGAACCGATTTTAATTTAGTTCTTTTGTTTGAAAGGTGTCTTATTTGAGAGTGCTGAAAATCGGTTCAGCCGTTTGAAAGTTATCAGCTCTTTTCTAGTTACTGTAACCTTCACTTGTCGGGGGTGTTATAAATTTTTAATTTACACTTGTTACCTTAGTTATGAGTAAATAGTGCAAATTGATCCTTCAGTTATAAGTACGAGATTGCATCCATCTAGAAAATTGAGTTTTTAAATCAGGTCAGGTTGGAAGCTTATCATTGATTTAGCTTGAATTTATGATCCAGTTGGAAAAAAGGATTTACAACCTGGACTAAAATTTGTAAAAAATAATCTTAATAACTAATGAGTATTCTATAAGCTTTTGAGCACACCCTATAGATTTGTAACCGACTTTCAAAACGGAGGTGGTTCTCAATTCGGCCCGTTTTTTTTTTATATAAAATATACCTATTGATTATGCATTAAAGAAAATAAATTTTATGATAAATAGGGTCTTGGACTGTTTTAGGCTTCGTCCCTGTGACGTCATTGATTGCATTCCGTACAGCATGAGTTAGTAATAAATTAAGTTAAAAATAAATAAAAATCATGATCTCTTATAACAAATTTTAGCCCCATAAACATTGACCTTAGTCATTGCCCATAAACGACCGCTTACAAAAAACATCACATCACATCATTTTACTCTCTGAATGATTTTTAAATATTTTTATTTTATTTTATGTTCAATTTTAACTGCAAGTAGGTACAGTTTACTCTGCTGCGAGGGCCTGGATAACCTATACTTCAAAACGTTTAAAAATTAGTCCTCATTATTCATTTCCTTTGTCTGATATAAAATCATCCTGAACAAAAAAGGAGTGATCTAAAATTATCCCGTATCGCGTGACCTTCGAACTTTACCTATGCAGGAGCCTGAAATAGCCTGCATGCGGGCGTTGACCTGCCGCCCGCCCCCGCCGCGCCCCGCCCGCCCCTGTGACCCGGTCAGCAACAAGTGTATCGACTAGGCATTTGACATTTAACTACCTCCATACTACCTTTTAGCACTGATGCAGACTGCAATGGTTGACGTCGAATAATCTCGAATCCTTGATAAATAGCAGACGAGGTCCTTATCATACTGTAATTTTTTATTCGTGAATATAACAAAGATTTTGTACGACCTTGTAAAGGCCTCGTTTTAAGCTATTTCAAGTGTGAAAAAGTTTCCAAATTTAAATCAAATCAAAATTATATTTCAAGTAGGAGTTAGGACCCTTTTCAAAATCAATGGTTAGGACAACTAGTGTCCTTTACCTACGTCGGTTACTCTAACATAGATTCGGAATGAAAATTCTACCGAGAAGAAACAGCGAGAGACTGAGCAGTTGCTTTTTTTTTTATTAATTTTAATATTATTTAAGCAAGAATTTTGTTTTCGTGGGAAAATCCCATGGATCTATGAGTGGGCCTAACTTATATCACCGTGGCCATGACATTGAGGTTATGTCGGACTCTTACGGACTCTTACGGACTAAAACTTATCCCCGCAACCCAACCAGTGGCGCCCGCTGATGTAAAGCCTCTTCCGGGGACCCATAAAGTCTACACTCTGTCTGCGGTGCACTAGGAACATAAAGGTACGCCTCACAATACGAGGTCTACTTTCCTATCGGACGACAGAGGAAGCTTTTGTCAAGAGGGTAGGTGGCGATCATGGGCGGCCTGCTTGGATTCGACTCTCTTGCGATGAATGCGTGACAGCCAGCATCATCCTCTTTCAGACGTACCGACGACTCTTTATGCAACATCACTTCCTGGGAGACGGATTCTACCACCGACGAAGTTCCAAGATCCACACGAACAAGGTCGCGGGCATCAGCTAATATAATGCTTGCAGTTTTCTTGCGATAATAATGCAGTGAGTTCCCAGATCCTTCCGTATACTCGACTCGACTGAGACGAGAGTTGGACTCTTAGGTTTAACAGAAACTAGTTAAACAGAAACTAGTGATAAGACGATTATTATGTCCTATTGGTATCTTCAAAAGAAGAGTGAATAAGCACCTTCTAGGCAGGCACGCGGCTTAGTCTGCATCACCACCTATTATATGGGTGTTGCAGTTAAGCGTAAACTTAATACCTAGCATTTCAGTTACAAATGAAACGATGGTGCCTGTAAAAACAATAAAATTGGTTTCATTCACAGTCCAAGGCGGTGTCGTGCGTCATAGTCAAGGACGCGGCCTTCGGGGCCCATGTTAAAGACTTGTACAGACATAAAGCGAGATGCCCAGCGAGGTTATCCGCTCTTTGAGTAGCCTATATATTATGTTTGAGGCCGTGGTAGCCTAATGCTTAAGACGTCCGCCTCTTATTTAGAAGGTCAGAATTCCATACCGAGTACGAACCTCTAATTCTTCGTTAATTCGTTTTAAGCAATTAAATATCACTTGATTTACCTAACGGTGAAGGAAAATATCGTGAGGATACCTGCATGCATAAGAGTTTTCGATGTTCTCAAAGGTGTGTGAAGTCCGCCAATCACACTAGGCCAGCGGGACGGACTATGGCCTAAGCTCTTCCCATTCTGTCCCATGTCATGAGGAGACCCATGTCTTAACATGGGTCTCCTCTCCAGTACTTATACTAGGGTCGCGGCGATGGGTTGATCGTCAGGATGATAATTTGAGGCAACACAGTGAGGCAGCAGTAAAAATAGTAAGTAGATACCTACATATAAAAAAATCCCAACCAGCAGGATTTGAGCCTAGAAATTTCACCACTCCGCTCCACACCGACGGCGCTCCGGGTGTGATACCCAAGGGTGACGTAGCTGAAAGGTTGAGAATTCTATGATATCTATTGTTGCGGCGCGTCGCTTGTAAATGCACAACGCCTGGGAACTTGTCCCACTATAGTTGACGGGGCGTGAGTGGGTGGTCAGGTAACTATTTTGCACCCTGTCCTTCAGTTGGCTCGTAGGCTGGTTCTAACGTCCCATCCCGTGCACCCCGGTCGTGCACCTCTACCGCGACAGGTAGATGTAATTTATTGGTATAGACGAAGAGAGGTTTCTTGAAATAAAATACTTATTTCGTATGCTAGTCTCTGGGCTGACTTGGGCTGACTGATTGGTCTCGGCTCATGGAGTGGTATTTATATCATGAAGCCAGTAAAATATTCCCACACCAATGAGTGAACCCTTCGAGACCCTCTTTATTTCAAGTTAAGTTTCATACACTTATTTCTTAGCAATAAAATAGGTTGATTTAAACACAAAAATGACAAGTTAACATAAATTTAACCTCAATTGGCCTCTACAACACAATTGGCCTCTATTCTAATTTCTATTCTCGCTAGGCTGCTAATAAATCTAAAACATAAGGGCCTTTTAACCTACACTATACTACTTGAGTTCCAAATTCTACGAGTTTAAACACTTTAGTCAAGCAGGTAGACGACGCGAAGAGTCATAATTTAAACCGTTCTCGAAACGTTCCTTTTTTGTGGGCAAACAGCGAAACATGGCCCTTTGCCTAACTTATAGGTACGTCGTGCGCAGAATTCACACAATATTAAACCTAGTCGCTAACATCCTCCCCCTTGTGCGTAGCACCAATCTTCGAACCTGGCGATGCTACATCTGCTGCATCACGACTGAATCTGAATTCTGAACTGGCTCGACGTAGTACTCTTCTTCTTGTTTCGAAAACTCAGGATCAGTAAACCACATGTGACTCTTTGATAAGTTTTCTGGTACATCACGCGTGTCATCATCGGCTGGATTCATGCGGTGCCATTCATGTGGTTGAATGACATCTTCGATTTCTGCAAGTCTATGTGCCACAAATGTCTCGAAGTGTCTGGGATCCGACTTGATCCATGACAGGACAACGCTGGAGTCTGTCCAATAAGTCTTTCTCTTGATTGTCAGATCTGACTCATGTATAAGTGATTCAACTAGTCGGCTTCCCAGCAGTGCAGCTTGTTTTTCTATTTGCTCATCCCAGCCAATTCCACTTCTGCATATACTTTGCAGTAGATTTTTCCATTGTATTAAAACTGGTGATGCCAGCCCGAACGGGCCAAAAGTGCTCATGACTGCACTAGCGACTTCTCTTTTCATTGGGATTCTTTTTTCTTCCCGTACTTCTTGGGGTGTGTTCCGTAGGCTAGTACGAAACCTGATGCTGTCTTCTTCGGTGAACCACCGTAAGCCTAGAGTTTTCTCTTCTTTATCTCCAAGCTCTATTTCAGTCTTGTCTACATTTTCTTTTGTGATTTGCTGAAGAAGATTCGGTTGATTCGATGCCCATCCTCTTAGTGCGAATCCTGCTTTTCTGTGGATGTAATCTACTTCTTTCGCAACTTTCACGAGTACTTGTTCGGAGTGAAAGCTATGAAGATAATCATCCATGTAATGGTTACGTACTATAGCTGTTGCTGCATCTGGATAACGTTCTTTGAAGTCTTCTGCGTTTCTATTCTTCACAAAGATAGCTGTGCTTGGTGATGAAGTTGCGCCGAATATGACGGTGTTCATTCTATATTCTTTCGGTGGAGCGTCTCGACGACCTTCTCGACATAAAAATCTCAAATGATCCTTGTCTTGAGGTCTTATTTTTATCTGCAGGACCATTTCTTTAATGTCTGCTGCTACTGCCATTGGGCCTTGACGAAATCTTGTTAGCACCCCGAAGAGATTTTGCAGAAGATCTGGTCCCAATAGAAGAGCGTCATTCAAACTTCTCCCTTGGGACCTAACTGCAGCGTCAAAGACGATTCTTACTTTCTTTTTAAATGGATGTATGACAGAGAAGTGAGGAAGGTACCATTTTCTTTTAGAATCTTGTTTGTTTGGTGCCTCTTCTGCGTAATCTTCATCAAGCAGATGCTGAATTTGCTTGATATATTCATCTCTGAGGTGAAGATCTTTATCCATTTTCTTTTCAATGGTGAACAGTCTTTTTTCGGCTGATTTGTATTTTTCTGGCATTTCATCATCTTCATTTTTCCACAGCAATCCAACTTCAAAGCCTCCATCTTCTCGCTTTTTACAGGTTTTTTCTAATATCGTGAGAGCTCTTCCATCTGAGTCTGTCGTAGGTCTTCTTGGTTGCACTCCCAACGATTCTCCGAATTCCGTCAGTGAAGCGACTGGTCGACCGGGATTTCCTCTCTTAATTTCTTGAGATACGATCAGTTCCCAGTTGTCTTGTTCTATGAGTAACCGCGGTGGCTCAAACTCATAATAAAGAATACTTGTCATTTCATTCAGGTGTGGATATTTTTCTATTCTTTCTTTATCCAGGAACTGTGGAGCAAGATTCAGTTCTTCGATGGTGCGAACACGATCGAGGCTTTTCTTTCCTTCTTGGTGGACTTCTCGTATTATTAAGTTGAGCTTCTCAGAGTCCCTCTTGCGTATCAATTTTCTTCCAACTGTTTCTAGCACCAATTTTTCTTCAGTTCCCTTTGCCCCAATATTCTTAGCTATTCGTGAATCAAGAAGAGAGACCGTTGATCCTTCATCCAAAAGTACTAGTATCTTTTGGGATCCTTTTGGTCCAAATACTTCTACCGGAATTATCTTCAGATAAGCCCTGGTTGTTCTCACTGAGTGGACTGGCAACATTGTATTCACTATCATTCCTAAATTCTCAGCTCCACTCGACTGTTCTGAGCTTATAAGCTCCGAGTGCAGCAGGGACTGATTCCCTCGTTTATTTGGAATGATATCCTTTGTTTCTTCCAAAAATGATGCCTGGATCCAGTTCTGAACATGCGAAGCTGTGTCTTCTTGTTCCTCATCCAAACCGTCTTCTAAAGCTGAATTCGCAGCTCCACTCGACTGTTCTGAGCCTATGATCTCCGAGTGAAGCAGGGACTGATTCCCTTGTTTATCAGGACTTACATCTTTAGTTTCTTTCAAAGATGACGTCTGGATCCAGTTCTGAACAAGTGAAGTTCTTCCTCCTTGTTCCTTATCCAGATCGTCTTCTGAAACTCTGGTCGTTTCCACTGCGTGGATTGGCATCGTTGTATTCGCTATCATTTCTGAATTCTCAGCTCCACTCGACTGTTCTGAGCTTATAAACTCCGAGTGAAGCAGGGACTGATTCCCTCGTTTGTCAGGAATGACGTCTTTCATTTCTTCTAACGTAGAGGTCTGGATACAGTTCTGAACGTGAGATGTTCTATCTTCTTGTTCCTTATCCAGACTAACTACTTTATCTTCGATTCGTTGTTTCTCGAATCTGATTCTGGCCAGATTAGCTGCTGCTTCAGCGCGCTGCAATTCTAAAAGCGCCAGTTCTTCTCTTGCTTCTAACTCGCGTAATCTGGCAGAAGATCTCTTAGACCGAACTGACGTGCGGATAAAACCCCCTGATTCAATCGTCTTCAAGGTTCTGTTCTGGTTCTTCCACTCAGCCATCATCTCGTCAGTGGTCTTCTGTTCTTTGAGTCTAGCCCCATTTTCGAACATCTTCGTAACTTTTGTCGCGGTGTATCCCGAAGATTCCATATTTGAAGATCTTAAGTTCGTGGCTATAGCTTCGATAGATGTGGTCCCTTCTGATCTGCGCACATTCGCCTGTTCTGTTCGTTGCGATGTATTTGCGCGTAGGGGCACACGCTCTTCCTTCTGGAACCTGGTGAGAGTCATATCTCTTGTTCCTGTTCGTAGCTTCACCTGTTACGGGTTCCAATGATGTTCAATGATGCTACACAGACGTTTTATCTAATTTATTGCACACAACAAACACTTAGGCTAAATCTTATCCTAGGTTTTAGGCGCCAGGAGAGTTTTTCTATCTTATGCTGGAACTCTGCCAAAACCAGACCTCGGCTAGCGGTATTCAGGGTTTGTAAATAACAGGCTCCAAGAAGGGCATTCCCGTTAGGCTACGACAATCGAGAAATCAACATTCTAAAAAGAACACCATAAAAGCTAAAGTTAGGCCCCCTACTATTAATAACTATGCAACTCACCCCTTCTATAATTCGATCCAGAACACATTATTTGCTAATCGCAAATTAATAAAGATTTCTATTACTTAAAATATCCGAAACTATGGCACATAACTAACACATCACATGAGCATTGCCTCCGGTCGGTACACAAATTAACGTCATCTCGCATTTGACAGCTGATCGGTAATATCGTAATGACCGACCGTGACCTTCAACTTCACTATTATAAAGAATCTATTACAAAATACTAATTAGAGCCTAGATGATTTCGTCAGGATTCGAACTCGGGTATTGCGGTATACATTTTATTCTCAGGAAGTATGAAATCTTCCTAATCCATTATATTCCCCCAACCTAAGAAGAAAAAAAAATATGATCCTATGAGGATATATTTTATTTTCTTTATGCATCATCACGCCATGATGCCTTTAAATCTTTGGCATGCCAAACACCAATAGATTTGCCATGAGCGTTGTTCAAGTGAAAAACGTTATCCGATATTTTCTCTACTATTATTGCTTTCTCAAATTTCGGTGCTAATTTTGCCATAAACTTTGTACCTGCTTTAGACAAAAATTTAGTTCTTTTCCAAACCACATCGCCCACTTTAAAGTTTGCTATTTGCCGTTTTGTGTTATACAACCTGATACTTTTGTCGTGTGCCGATTTTAGCTTCAGTTGTACTTCTTTGTACAACTCAGATCGAGCCTTTAAGTTTGATAAATATCCCTCTGTATCAATAAAAAGTGGTTGGTCATTATTAGTAAATGATTGTATGCAATCTGATTTATTGGTAAGATTTGCTGGAAAGGATGTTTCTCGGCCAAAAAATAAAAATGATGGGGTATATTCTGTAGTTTCATGCACCGATGTCCGAATAGCATGAGCAAATTCCTGTAAATGTATGTCCCATTCATTATGCTTTTTAGAATTTATATAGGAAGCTATCATGGTACCAATAACTCTATTAACGCGCTCAGTGGGATTGCTTTGAGGGTGGTAGTTTGGGGTGTACCAAATTTGACTATCATACTTCTTAGCAAGTTCTCTAAATAAGTGTGAATCAAATTGCTTTCCGTTATCACAGATTATGGCCATAACTTTTCCAAAAAGCAGAAACTGCTTCTCTAAAATTTCACAAATTTTGTCGGCTTTACCTGATCTCAAGGGAAATAATAATGTAAACTTACTAAATAAGCAGGTTATTACTAATAGCATTGTATTACAATTTTTACTTTTAGGGAAAGGCCCCATTAAATCCAAAGATATTACCTGCCATGGGCCGGTAACTGTTCTGTGTTGGCCCATATGACCTAATGGTAATTTTTGTGAAACTTTGACTTTTGCACAAGTATCACATTTCCCTATATATTGCCTGACTTCCCGTAGCATATCCGGCCAAAAGTAAAATTGTTTAATTCGAAATAATGTTTTCCGTATGCCTAAATGACCCGCTGTGACATCATCATGACAGTATTTTAAGACATCAGCACGCAGAGATTTCGGGATAACCAATTTCCAATCATTAACTTTGTCCGGATATTGTTTTAAACAAATTTTCTTATATAGTAAACCCTCTCTAACCTGCCAGTCATGACTAATATTCTGCCCACTTTCTATTCTAGCTACCATGCTTTTATACCATTCATCTTTATGCTTATCCAAAATCTGTATGTTACTTCGATCTGAATCTATAAGTGCATTAATTGACCTAGATAAGGCATCTGGCACTACATTGCTCCTGCCCGGTCTGTGAATTATATCGAAACTAAATTGCTGTAGCTTCATAGCCCATCGCCCTAATCTACCGTGCGGATCCTTCATCTTATGTAACGTTTTAAGTGCACTGTGATCGGTAACTACGGTGAAGTGTGTGCCATCTATATACGGTCTAAATTTCTCTATAGCGTAGAGGATGCTTAAAAGTTCCCGTTCCGAAGTTGAGTACAATTGTTCGCGATTATTTAATTTTCTACTTAAATAAGATATAGGTTGATCGACATTATTAATTTTCTGACATAACACGGCGCCTATTCCCTTACTTGAGGCATCACACTGTATTATGAAGGGTTTGGTGAAATCTGGACAAGAAATGACCGGTGCTGAAGTAAGTAATGTTTTCAGATTTAAAAATGCCTTGTCCGCTTCTTCAGTCCAGACAAACTTTTTAGTCCTTTTACCTTTTGTCAAATCATGAAGTGGGGCCGCAATTAGAGAGAAATTTCTAACAAACCTTCGGTACCAACTAGCAATTCCAATAAATCTCTTCAATTCGGTGATGTTTTTGGGTCTTGGGAAGTTCATGATTGCCGAAACTTTATCAGGATCTGTACGCAGTCCGTCTTTGTCTACTATGTAGCCTAAAAAGCGTAAACTAGGTGGTGCAAAATTACATTTATCAATATTTATTGTAAGACCAGCCTCCTTAAGGATGTTCGTTACACGCTTTAAAATTTCTAAGTGTTCATCAAAGCTTTCCGAGCAAATAACAATGTCATCTAGGTAAGTCCAAACTTTACCTTCTAGAGCATGAAATAAAATATCCATTAATCTCTGTTGAGATTGTGATGCGTTTACTAAGCCAAAAGGCATAACTTTAAAATGAAAGAGACCCCTGCCCGGTATAGCAAATGCTGTTTTTTCTTTACTAGATTCCTCGAGTTCAATTTGCCAAAAGGCTGATTTTAAGTCAATTGTACTTAGAAATTTCGCATTTCTCAAATTATCTACAATGCAGGAGACTCTTGGTAGCGGATAAGTATCTCTTTTCGTAATTTTATTGAGCTGTCTGCTATCTAGGCAAAGCCTATTAGTACCATTAGCTTTTTTTACTACAACGATAGGAGAGCACCAGGGACTATGGGAAGGTTCAACTACGTCTTTTTCTAACATCTCATCCAATTCGCGTTCAATTTCTTTCCTAATGGCTGGAGAAAAGTTATACTGTTTTTGATATATTGGTTTACTGTCCCCTGTATCTATAGAATGCTTGAGGATTTTAGTTCTACCTAAACCTACACCTACGCATTTCCTTATTTCATCTATAATGTCTAAAAGTTTTTGTTGTTGGACTTCGTCTAATTCTTCTTTGCTTACTAGAGCTGCCGTTTTGTCTTCAATGGAACTAACTACTGGTATTCCTTCTGATGCTTCTACTTTAAACCTAAATGAGATTTCAAATATGTCAAAAAAGTCTTTACCCAAGATCAATTGTTGAGACAAATCAGGCATGAGCAGCATGGAGACATAGTGAAACTGATTATTGAACACTACTGGCACATCAAAACCTTCATTTATACAATGACTAGCACCATCTGCCGTAGCGATACGCATAGATTTTATTTTATGTGACTTCACCCCAAGCCGTTTCAAAGTATCCCCAAATTCTCTATTCACTACTGTACAAGTAGCCCCAGAATCTAATAACCCATTGCAAATATAATTAAGAATATTTAGCCGTATATATGGCCTGTTATCATTTTCCTTTTTTAATGTCAACTGGGATACTGATTTCTTAGACATGAAGGTGTGAATAAAATCTAACCAGTCCTGCCACTCTTCATTATCACCTTTAGCGGAAAGGTTCAGTTGGCAGGTTTCCGACCTTCCCCACTGGCGTTTCCCTTACATGTGCAATCTTTTAAGGTTATACCAAAACGGCCGCAGCGGTAGCAAAATAACCTTTGTTTCGGTACAGAACATGACCGGAATAAATGACCAGTCTCACGACAATTCCAGCATCTCATATTACTGCTAGGTTTATTATCTGTACTTTTTATGAGACTTACCTCTTTTTTGTCTATGACCGTTTCTGTACTTGACTTGTAAGCTAAGTCTGGTTCTAATGCGTTAACTACCGATTTCGGTTCCTGAAATTTGTCACAATTGATCTTGGTTCTTTCGATAATCCGCATGACATTTACCAGATCGGAAATTGAGGTAAAAGTATCCCGACATACCGCCCTTTGATAATACGGCTGCAGATTTTTAACTATAATCATTAATTTCTCAGTTTCCGAAATTTTATTAGGAAGTCTATTGAACATATTCTGCATTACCGCAATGAATATCAGTACTGGCTCATTCTTTCCTTGAGTTCTCGCTTTTGCCTCAGTTAGTAATTCTTCCTGATAGTAGGGCGACTGGAAAGTACGCTTTAATAACAAAACTAATTCGTTCCAGTCCCTCACAAATTCTCTATTCGCACGAAACCATATTAACGCGTCCCCTTTAAAAAAATCGATTGCATGCTGCCATAAATCATCATGTGTCGCATGCCTGGCATCCTTTAGTTCCTGTACTCTTTCAATGAAGGCGTTGACGCTAAATTTGCTGTCACCAGAAAAATGAACCCCCACTGGCTTATCGGTACTAACTTATGCTTACGCACAGGTTGAATTTCATCAACTGGAAGCATGTCTTGCATAACGTTCGAGTTAGCGCCTGCCTTTTCTTCGGAAGTCTGCTCATCTATAAGGTTTAAAATTTTCTTACTATCCTCACCTATAGAATTATGCAAGGCCTCTCTCATTTCCGGAGTTATTTCTTCCCCATCTTGCATGTCATCCTTGCCTTCTAGTTCCTCTAATAATATAGATGTTTTATCTAAGAGCGCGTTACGTCTAGCTTTCTCAATTTCATCCAAAGGTATAGCCAAGTTTAATCTATTTACTACATGAAATAAACGTGAAACTAACCGCTTATAAAGCTGCTTATCTGGCTTTTCTTGTATCTCGGATAGATAGCACGTAATAGTGCTAATCTTTTTAGAGCATGTATCTAATTCCGCACTAGGACTATTTACAGATTGCGGAGGTGATTTTAACTCGTACGACACTTCCATTGAGCTTTCAGCCTCCAACATGTTCTTTAGGATTTTTTTTAAGGCCGATACTAACCCTGGTTGAGTATATCCACGACACGCGAGTTCGAATTCGACTTCATCTTTTAACAAGTATTGAGGATCCATGGTTGGAAACAACTCAAGAACAACTTACGGTTATGGAGTAATACAATAATACGGAGTAATACTATAATTATTGCGTTGTTTGTTAACTGCTATATGGCTACACAATTTGCCAAAACGAATTGTCATATGCCTTACCTATACAACTAACATAATTATTTTACACTAATACACTAAACACTACACATTAAAAAATATTTACAGAACATCTATGAGTAATAATCCTTAAGCCTTATAATTACTTAAGTGACACAGAATAAGATTATTTCCCCAATACTAACTATTAACTAATTATACGTGACAACCCTGCATAACATTCATGATAGTACGTCCATTTTACTTCAATATAACGTAGCTATTACAATGCAAAAATAATTCCCGTTAAGTGTATGTAATCTTGCAATGCATGAGCGCGCCGCTGCGATGTATACCTAATATTATTTTGAACGCGGGTACCGCCGTCCACTTAATGTTACTCGCTTAATTATGTTACAACTGGGCTAATATCAATGCAACCCCTTTAGTTTTTAACGTTGGGCGCTATTTTGTTACGGGTTCCAATGATGTTCAATGATGCTACACAGACGTTTTATCTAATTTATTGCACACAACAAACACTTAGGCTAAATCTTATCCTAGGTTTTAGGCGCCAGGAGAGTTTTTCTATCTTATGCTGGAACTCTGCCAAAACCAGACCTCGGCTAGCGGTATTCAGGGTTTGTAAATAACAGGCTCCAAGAAGGGCATTCCCGTTAGGCTACGACAATCGAGAAATCAACATTCTAAAAAGAACACCATAAAAGCTAAAGTTAGGCCCCCTACTATTAATAACTATGCAACTCACCCCTTCTATAATTCGATCCAGAACACATTATTTGCTAATCGCAAATTAATAAAGATTTCTATTACTTAAAATATCCGAAACTATGGCACATAACTAACACATCACATGAGCATTGCCTCCGGTCGGTACACAAATTAACGTCATCTCGCATTTGACAGCTGATCGGTAATATCGTAATGACCGACCGTGACCTTCAACTTCACTATTATAAAGAATCTATTACAAAATACTAATTAGAGCCTAGATGATTTCGTCAGGATTCGAACTCGGGTATTGCGGTATACATTTTATTCTCAGGAAGTATGAAATCTTCCTAATCCATTATACACCTTCAAAAATCTTCAACTTCCAGTTCTAGAATCTGTCTTCCGGGATCCGGTTCGAAGGACCATTTGTTGCGGCGCGTCGCTTGTAAATGCACAACGCCTGGGAACTTGTCCCACTATAGTTGACGGGGCGTGAGTGGGTGGTCAGGTAACTATTTTGCACCCTGTCCTTCAGTTGGCTCGTAGGCTGGTTCTAACGTCCCATCCCGTGCACCCCGGTCGTGCACCTCTACCGCGACAGGTAGATGTAATTTATTGGTATAGACGAAGAGAGGTTTCTTGAAATAAAATACTTATTTCGTATGCTAGTCTCTGGGCTGACTTGGGCTGACTGATTGGTCTCGGCTCATGGAGTGGTATTTATATCATGAAGCCAGTAAAATATTCCCACACCAATGAGTGAACCCTTCGAGACCCTCTTTATTTCAAGTTAAGTTTCATACACTTATTTCTTAGCAATAAAATAGGTTGATTTAAACACAAAAATGACAAGTTAACATAAATTTAACCTCAATTGGCCTCTACAACACAATTGGCCTCTATTCTAATTTCTATTCTCGCTAGGCTGCTAATAAATCTAAAACATAAGGGCCTTTTAACCTACACTATACTACTTGAGTTCCAAATTCTACGAGTTTAAACACTTTAGTCAAGCAGGTAGACGACGCGAAGAGTCATAATTTAAACCGTTCTCGAAACGTTCCTTTTTTGTGGGCAAACAGCGAAACATGGCCCTTTGCCTAACTTATAGGTACGTCGTGCGCAGAATTCACACAATATTAAACCTAGTCGCTAACATCTATATAAAACTAGCTGATGCCCGCGACTTCGCGTGGATGTAAGTTTTTAAATTCCCGTGGGAACTCTTTGATTTTCCGGGATGAAAAGTAGCCTATGTGCTAATCCAGAGTATAATGTATCTCCATTCTAAATTTCAGCCCAATCCGTATAGTAGTTTTTGCATGAAGGAGTAACAAACATACACACACACACACACACATACAAACTTTGTGAAGTGTGATGTGATGTGATTATTTATGTCTTGGTCCTACAATACATACCTGAGTAATGAGTATATGTATAAAAAAAACCGAGAGTAATTGGAGGTAGAAGAAAACTTGGTATTCAAGTGATGCATCGCTTCGAGTTTGTCCAGGCCCTTAGTGTATTAGAGCACTATTTGAACGGTGGTTTTAGGCCAGACAATGTTGGTTCTGTTTTAAGTTACGCTATTAATAAACTGAAGGCCGGTGACGGTGTTTGTTCGGACTATGTCACCTTGGTGTAAAGTTTTGTTGAAATATTATCACCAATACTTTTCCCAGTTATTTATTACTAGCTCATGCCCGTGACTTCATTCAGGTGCATTTAGATTTTTATGAATCCCGTAGAAACTTTGATTTTCCGGGATAAAGTAGCCTGTGCCACTCTCCAGGTCAACTATACCAAAGCAAAAAATTACGTCGATCCGTTGCTCCGTTGCGACGTGATTGAGGAGAAGGCAACAAACCAACAAACACATGCTTTTATAATATTAGTAGATCGGTATTGTAGCTTCGGTTCGAAACTACTTCTAGATACTTCATAGGTATATCTCTTGCAGAGATTTCCATAGAACACGGTCTTGGGAACTTTGTATTGGTGTTTAACCTAATGGAAAGTACCAATTCAGCGTCTTCTGATGCAGAGTTAAACTTGGGTTTCCTAGGAGAGCGGTACTACACATAAAGACGTGTCTACAAATTTAGTCTGCAAATCGACGACAACATTCCAGTTGGGATGCAGTTTTATTGCAGTTAACACGACTGCATCCCAACTGTAATTGCGCTCAGCTTGCAGTCCAAATGCAGTCCATGTAATAAAGCTATTCGTAGGCACCTCAAATGATCTGGTAAAGATTGATTTAGCAGTCACCCCATTACGCACGGTCGATGATTGAGTGTTGCGACGATTGCTTGCGTATACACACGAAGACTTCCACATTTTCAGATTCTAACGGTCCGGTCGCCGTGGACCGTGCGTTATGGCTCGAAGATGGTCTTTACACCCTTCTGTGTATTTGCGGCGCTTGTGTTTGAGACTCTGGGTCTATGGTCATCGGCCACGAAAGTTTTTATTAAAGTTGTGTCCCAAAATCTGATCCATGCATCTGGTGACCCAAGAGCTGGCGCTTATTTAGCTGAACATCTATGCCTTGCTATTCAGAGAGGCAATAGTGCCAGCGTATTGGGCACAATACCCATTAAAGACCTTTTGGATGGTGTATATTTTTTGTAAATATTAAGTTTTAGTGACTTTTCAGACGGACGGACAGTTGGACGGACAGACGGATTGATAGTAGAGGATTAGTAATAGGGTTCCGATGGGAAACCTTCGAGTAAAAACCCCTACAGGTAAGTCAGTGAAGACATTTTACTTACAATTTGATACAAATTATTCTACTATACATATTACGAAAAGCAACTTTCTTTCCCAACTCTCCTTTGTGAATTAACTTCAAAATAAAGTAAGAAATCTCACGTTGGTATAATATTCTTCTAAGTCATCCACCATATTATAATCCACATAAAGTGATTCATGCGTCCGCAGGTACCCACTGCGTTCGATTAACCAGGGATCCAAGAATGAACGTCGCTCTGCGTGCTTCGATTCATGAATAGAGGCTGCAACCCTGGCTGACCTACTTTTTGACTCCATGCCCCCATACTCGGAAACAAAACGTCGTAACTTTTAACGATTTGCCTGACAATAATCGCACGTACATCTTCAAAAATTGTTGCCGTTATCGCATGCCGGGTGTATCTGGGATGCTATGTTGTCGTTTCTGGGTTAAAGTATGACGTCAGTCGGTGCGGAGGGGGTATGCAGCGGTGGAATTAGGTCAGTTTCATTCTGAAACAGGTTTGATGGAGGATGTTCAGGGGTATGGTAAGGGGGGAGAGACCATCGAACGGGAATTAGTTGGAAATAATGATTAGAGCGATTACGGCGTTTGCTATTTTTAAATGGGATATAACGAATAGTTTTGTTATTGCAGAATAAGTGAGTAGGTATTTTTTTATTTGACTTTAAGTAGTAATTTATTTATGGGTAATAAATAAATTGAAGAATTTGAAAATTCTCGAAAATATGCTTCGAAAATATTTTCTCGTTATATATTACTATAAAAAATATGGAAAAATTTAACAAGTAGTATTTAATAGTATCAGACTTGAGTCTGACCACATAAGATATCTATGGCTCAACTATTGAAGGCGTGGAGGTAACATACCCCGACTCCGTCCACGTGGAATGACTTCTTGTATAATGCTCTACCTGCCTGTGAAATTCCCTGTAGATATATTTTACATTTCCATTCCCTTCGAATTCTCTTAAATCAAGAAATGTCTATTTCCTTTATTTCGAACTGAAAGCCTGTTAATTTTGTGGATAGGTATAACTTGACGAATTTTCATACAAATTTTCATTAGGTTAAGTCCTTTAGAGGTGTTATTTTCAAAAACAACAAGCCAATTTCAGCCCGATTCATCCAGTAGTTTGAGCTGTGATCAATCATTTATAAATTAGTCAGTCACTACCAGTCAGTTAGAGACTCCCATTTATGTCATTTGGAAAAATACTCCAACGATATGATCTTTTTTCCTTGTTATAAGAATTCAGTTTCCTTGTTATATGATTTAAATTATTGTAATCGAATAACTCCAGTTTTCGGAAATCGAAAAGAAACCTACCGATTCATTTCTGTCTACCTCCATCTGACAAGTCAAACCTAAAATAGGTGACCCAAATAGAGGCGTTGCCCCGTACACGCAGCCTAGGATTGTGACGTCATATCCTCCCCTCCCCTCCAGCTTCCTCCCCCTCTGCAACATAAAGCTGCACTTCCTTTTGAAATATGATCCTGAGCTTTGTGTCGCTTTGATTTTAAAATAAGTTTTCTACCTACGCCGCCGCGCAGATATATGAGTTATTAAAAAGTCACATATTTTTTTTAAACAGGCAATAAATAAATAAGACAAGTAGTAATTTTTTTTTATTAACTATCAAATATTGAATGTTTTACAATCTGCTTTAACACAACAAAAAAACCACTAAGGTTTACTATTGTTGCGTATCATTCCGTCCATTAATCAATTTAGGGTATAGTGCTTCCATAAATAATATATACATTATTTATAGAAGCACTAGGTAATGTTACAAGATAATAATTTGTTGTAATTAAAAACACAACTTCTCAGCCATATTGATAAAAAAAAAATATCTGTGTCCAGTGTTATTTGCGATGATGTAAGGATTCTAAATATATCCTATGTACATCCAAATCTGTTCAGATATTTAGAAGTTATAACAATCAAACTCACGTTTACACATACATGTACGTACTCTGAAAACTTTACACGCCTTTTTGGGCATTCGTTTAATAAATAATTAGCCGTATAAATATAATGTCTTTTTTATTTTATTTTATTTTATAACAAGTTAACAAGCCTTTGACAGTAATTTCACTTGGCCATATATAAGAGCTAGGTATTACAGGGGTAGGTATATCAGTTTAGTTAAAACCATACCCCTAATCAGTTTCTACGCTAAATCGCTTGATAGTACGTCTTTGCTGTTAGGATGGTAACTAGCCATAGCCGAAGCCTTCCACCAGACAAATACTAGACGTGATGTACTTAGTTTTATTTTAAAAAAATCCTTTTACTTATCTACGAGTACTTAACTTATTTTGTCAATAAAGTTATTTTAATAATAGTTATTTTAAGATAAAAACTACTGAAATCCAGGCTAAACTGGTTAACTTTTCAATGCAACGGTAACTGTGGAAGCAACTTACTGTGTAACAACTTTAGTTGCCTACAAGATGTTGTAGTAAAATCTTACGCACCTACTTGAAAATAATATTGCGATTATATTGTTACTTTTACGATTTGAAAAGAGCACCTACTCCTGAGTTTTACCGGCTCTTCACAGACCTCAGCGAATAAGTTCTTCACTCTGACACATGTTACCCTACTTATGGAATATTTTTTTTGAATTTTTTCTTGAATTATTTTATTATAATTAAAAATTTTGTTTAGCGATTAATTTTATTTAGCTGTTGGGAAAATTTTGATTCGATATCTCACTATAATTTTAGCATATTTACACTTATTGAGCTTTTACAACTTCAGGATGTTAAGCTCCATCTGTTAAAGTTGACTGAAAACACGTCGTTACAGTACCTACTGAAATTTACAGCTGAAATAGAGGAGCTTTCATCGTAGGTCGTTACCATGTAATATTTTCAGTTACCTATAGATGGCGCTGAATGTTTAATGTTTTGACCAGGGCAGCGATATAGCGCTTGAATGCGGCGTGAAATCAAACTAGGAATCAGCTTAGTCGATTTTTAACCCCCGACTCAAAAAGAGGGGTGTTATAAGTTTGTCGTGTGTATCTGTCTGTGGCATCGTAGCGCCTAAACGAATGAACCGATTTTAATTTAGTTTTTTTTGTTTGAAAGGTGGCTTGATCGGGAGTGTTCTTAGTTATCATCCAAGAAAATCGGTTCAGCCGTTTGAAAGTTATCAGCTTTATTCTAGTTAATGTAACCTTCACTATGTCGGGGGTGTTATAAATTTCTAATTTACACTTGTCTGTACGTGAAATGATTCCGGTTCGTATACCTAGTCGGCGCTTTTGGGATTTTTCATCAAGAAAAAATAGCTTAATTTTATTAATTTTTAGGGTTCCGTATTATTCAGATACAAGTGAACCCTTGACTACAATCTCACCTGGTCTCTCATCACCTGCAAGTGATGATGTAGTCTAACATGGAAGCGGGCTAACCTGGAAGGGGTATGGATGGCAGTTTCAACTAAACTTCAGCCTAATGGCAAACAGAACTAAGTTTTAAGTTATTGTGGTTATAATATGAAATCGGTTACTGAATAGGTTTCTAGGACCAATGATCATTACCTACTCCTAAAATCAACGCTATTTTCGCTTAGTTTATTCAACAAATGAACTGTAACCTGGCACAGACAAAACTAAGTGCCTATTTATATATTAACATACCTAGTTCTAACACTCAGAACTAGGTATGCTAATAGCAAACAGATGTTGCCAGATCCCAAATTATTTATTTGATATTTACTAAATTACAATAGGTACCGCTCGACTCTATTCCGAGTCAACTTCTGAACTATTTTGACGAAATTTGGCAAAGAGAATTCTAAATATAGATAGGTTAGGTATAAAATATTATTTCATTCTGCATAATCAAAGATTATCAAATCAGATAGATTAAAAAAAACTCTAGCACCAAGTTAGGTATATTATGTAAGGCGATAATCGCTACAACACAGATTAATCTTCTACAGGATCATCGTTCTAATTTGCTGCCATGAATAATTAAGCTTAAATAAAGTTCATAAGTTATTACCTAATAAGTTATATTGTGAAATGAATGAGGAAAAAAATTAAGATTTTTATTTGGTATGAACTTAACTGACTCGTAATAGCAACTCTTTGGTAGGTAATTTCAAAGAGAATTTCCCTCAATTTTACCGTCTACATCAAACAGTACATGTTCTAACCGGCTTCATTTGTTATTCTCAATATCCGCAATATTTCAGTAGCACATGCGATTGTCAGATTTCATGTTTTCGCCCAGAGATATGCTAGATTACTAGAACGAGCAATGTTCGCAAAATTACTTCAAGCTCACTGGTGTTCTCGTATTACATAAGATAGATATAAGATAGTAGAATATAAGATAGATATAAGATAGTAGAATAGTAAAAGATAGTGTCTGAGTAAACTAAATTGACAGGTATAATTTTTATGCTATTCTTTTCCACAGAGAGCATTATGAAAGGGATAGCAATATAAGACCTAATATTTTAGTTTAAAGAATAATAACGCTGTATGATAGCAGGGAATTTACTTGCGATTAAGTAATGTTTCACTATACTGGCTGGGAAACCAAAGACTGGCCGACAGCTCAATCCCACACTAGTATTTGTATACTCCTGCCATCGCACCTCATTTTATATCACCAAAGAAATTGATGAATCGCTTACTGCGCATGTACAAGGCCAGAGATCTTTTTAAGTGAAACCAACTGTAGTCTGTAGGTATGTGGTTTGCTCCTCCATTATATGACATCTCTCCGTTTCCGCCTCGAGCAGTCATTAGACATAATGTTCCTCTTTATATTTCTTACAAAGGAAATGTTTGTATGACTAATGGGCTAAAATTATGTTTGGAGCCTTACTGAGAAATATTATTCGACTCATATTTGCTGTCAAAGCAATTTCTTTGAAGGTTTTTGAGGCTTTTATTTAATGTGCGTAATTATTGTTTATATTTACACTGGATTTTATTAGTTTAGAACTCTTCATACCGAAACTAGCAATCCTGCCGTGGCTTTGCGCGTAAAAGTAAGTATACTTTATGCAAATACAAGTGAACTGAAAGTACTTTTTTTTCTTTCTGCGCATTTCTTGTTTGCTGTTCTTGCAATCTACGGGTCCCTTGATTTGCGGTCACAATTTAACAACCATCCGTCGTCGGCCCACTACTGAGTCGGTTGTTAGTCAGCATGGTGGACTATGGCCAATATGCCAAAATGCGGATTAGTATCTTCTAGGTAAGCGCGCTCCATCTAAGGCTGCATCATCACTTACCAGCAGGTTTGATTGCGGCCAAGCGCTAGTCTAAAAATGAAAAAAAAAAGCAGGCTTCACTCAGTTTTTCTGGTTTTCGTCTCGACGTTTTCCTTCACCGTTGAAGTAAGTGTAAATTACATAACTCTGAAAATTTAGAGGTGAGTGCACGAGATCGAATCCCGGACTCGCCAAATGGTAGGCCGAAGTCTTAACCACTAGGATATCACCAATAATACCTGCATTTGAGGAATTTTCAGTGAGAGATTAAGTCCTACAATAACTATTCGTGGAAACTTGTATGAAATCCGCTTAGCAGTGCAGCCGACGCGGCGGGCTTAACTTTATACTACATAGCGATGATAAATAAATCGGTTTTCCTGTATTCTGTTGGACGGTCGAAATTCCAGTTTCAATTACACACTTCTAAGCCAATTCCCTACGGAACTCTGGCGCACTAGTTTTGGAAATTGAACTGGTGTGCTGAGAGCGAACACTTTTCATTTTGGAGATTCACATTGCAGCGTCGCATTTCGGTATCTTGGTTACATGAATAGTGAACTAGGAGATTGGTCTGCGTTTGTCAAGCATAACTCAGAATGGCATATTCAAATATGATAGGATCAAGAAAGTAGATAAAAATCTGAGCACCGATAGCACAATTTAACTCCTGCAAAACAGTTTTATTTTCACAGAAGACAGCGCCTCACATAATAATTAGTTGGTTGATACGTTTTCAATAAAATGATAAAGATTTATTTACTTAGTTACTAAATTTTATTTTTATCAAGATGACGCCCGCGACTTAACCTAAATCCACATTGTTTCGGCGTCATCTATTTGGTGCAGCGATAACATCCCGGGGATGGACATAGGCTTTTGTCCCGAAAAATCAAAAAGTTCTCACGGAATTTTCAAAAACCTAAATCCACGTCAATGACTTCGCAGCGATGCATTGTACTTATTTGGTGCAGGAATAGCTGTGGAGATAGCTTGCATTCTATATACAGAAATAGGCTACTTTTATTTCAAAATATCAAAGAGTTTCCTTGGGATTTTAAAAACCTAAATCCACGTGTACAAAGTCGTAGGACTATCTAGTAATATAAAATATTCATTCAAAGATAGAGGTTGATTATAAGCTTTTTATTTGGGCATTCTACAAAACACATTTTCCAGCGTAAATGGCGGTATTGCGTGGGCGGTACACGACAAACGTTGTCTTCAGAAAATATGAACTCCTGCGTTACACCCAATTTGGTTTGTCATAAATTTTCCTTTATAAATAAGTGTGCGCCGTTGGCATTTCCGTGTATTGGTTTCTAAATAAAAGGATGCGCGAATTTTTCCGGAACTTAATAACCCCTCGGTTATTTGAGAGCATCAAATTTTTGTGATTTTTTATGGAAATTTAAAAATAAAGTAAAATACGTACAAGCTCAATAATGTCTCCGATATCAACAAGTATTTTTCTCTTTAGACTTTTCAAAAGTATGCCAATACTTGGATCTAAACCATTCTTTATTAGGCACCAAAAGTAATAAAAATGATCGAAAAATGCAAATATTTTTTTTTTAACTTTGTACTTTTTGTTTTTTGATCTTGCGTAGGTAGGTAATCAAACTATTTAAGTACCAAAAACTACGAATTTAATAGAGATTAAAGTGATAGTTTTTAAAAATATCGTTTTTAGAGAGAGAATTTTAATAACCATTTCTCTTGAAAGTCGTGGCCCTGGCCACTTAGGCATAGATTACTTTCATCAATAATTAGGTAGGTTGCTATTATTTTTATTAACATGATACAAGATCTTCAAAGCATATAGAGATTTCATTTCACAAGATACTCGTAGTTACGTCCATCGGTTCCGCCAACTAGATATATTCACGCTGTATAAGATCGACCGCATATTATTATCAGTTTCTGTCAGAAAACTTTTGTCCCACTTTCTATGCGAATATCAGAAGCGACGTAGATACGTCTGATCCGGTAACAATCGGATAATCTGATGTATGTCTGCAGGTATTTACAACATTATGAGCAGAGTACCTTCCGGTGCCGTCGGTCCGATTTTTTAGGGTTCTTTACCTCAAAAGGAAAATTGGAACCCTATAAGGGTTTCACACTCACTTTGATGTCTGTCTTCTGTCGTGTCTGTCAAGAAAACATATAGGGTACTTCTCGTTGACCTAGAATCATATTTGGCAAGTAGGTAGGTAGGTTTGGCACAAGTAAAGGGGAAAATCAGAAACCATGAATTTGTGGTTACATCACAAAACAAATTAAAAGAATGTTCATGAACAAATAATTAGTATTTTCAATTTTCAAATAACTAGTACAACAACAAGTAGGGTATCATATTATAAAAGGTATACCTGTATATTCTAAAACAGATTTTTATTTCTTTTTATGCATAATAGTTTTTGATTTATCGTGCAAAATGTCGGAAAATTAATACCCGAGTACGGAATCCTCGGTGCGCGAGTCTGACTCGCACTTGGCCGGTTTTTTTTCTAATAGGAATTTCTTATAATATGCGGCCGGCTTTAGACGACGACGCCAGAAATAGCGGCAGTAAAAGTGAGAATGAGGTCGTCATGAACCGATTTGTATGCTGTCCACTACCAGCTAACCGTGCAGGGCAACACTTTATAATGTGTTGAAATCATCACTATTACCTATATCTCATAACAATAACCAATACCTACATTAATAAAGAAAAATCCTCAATCGCTCAGTGATTGACTCAACCAAACGCAAACTCACTGGCCCAGATCAAACTCTTAGATGTAAAAATCTGTACCCTTTATAATGTAGACAAGTAATAAAGCCGGAAATTTCCATAAAGTGGGTTTATATTTTTGGCGAGCGAAGCCGCGGGTGGTCTCCCATATTTTCAAAAATAAAAAAGTGAGTGTGTCTGTCTGTCTGTTATCATTCCGGGTCCAACCCCTGTGCCGATATTTCACAAAAATAGATGTGTAGATTTGCATAGCCTACTTCTTATCCTGAAAAATAACGTACTATTCCTGTAACACTAGTACAGGTCTAGTATAAATTCCACGTGGATGACGTCACGCGCAACAGTTAGTGAAATCCTACTATTATCAAAAATGCGAAAGTGTGTAGGTCTACATGTATGTTTGTTGGTTTATCCTTCAATCTACTTTTTATCCCCAAAACTAGACGAGTTCTCTTGAGTTTTTTAAAAACCTATATCCACGCAGACCAAGGCAACATCGAGTTGTAGCTAAGTCGAAATCTTCAGACGACGCGTCGGCAGTTCCAGAGGTCATAAAAGTTGCATCTAGCAAGTCAGGCGAGATGTTGGAACTGCTTACTTTCCATTAGGATATCTCCAAGGAAAACACCGCCCCCGGCGTTATTTAATTATACAGAGATTATCCACAGTTGTCTTTAGTGAGAAAATCTCACATTATAAAACCATTTCTCCGCGACATTTCCTTTCGTATTGATGGTTGATTTTCTTCCTGTAATCAAAAGAAAAACGCTATTGAAAAATTCCAGTTTTGCAGCACAATACATTAATTTATTAAGTTAAATGAATAGATCTCTCTGGAGAAGTTATTTATTCGAAGTCAAGCGAGAATATTGCTATCGACAGATGATTCCGTTGGAACTCCGCTTTAACAAAGGCTTTTAAATTGCCTTACATTTTGATCGATAGTAGTTCGGCTGGTGCAGGACGGAATTTAGAGTGGATTGTGTAAGTGCAAAGTGACATCAAATTTCATATTTGAAGGGATCATTTTCTAGAAAACTTTTAAAGAAAAGGGGTAAACATTTTTTGTTTTCATTTTTATAATATAGTACATCCATCTGGTGGTGATCTTAACCTTTCTCAGAAAGAGAAATGTTTAGATCATCACCATACTGGTCAGATGCGGATTGGCAGGATTCCACACACCTTTGAGAGCATTACTTATTCAGAACCCTTAGGCAGCTATGCAGCTTTTCTTCAGGTATTTTACCTGTTAAAGCAAGTGATGTTTGAAAATGAGAATTAAAAAGAAAATTGAAAATGAAAGTGTAAAGCTAAATAAAACAGTTAAAAAGTACTTAGCATGCGTTGATTTGGAATGCCTATCAATTCACATATTTCTATCAATACCTATCCTGGAATACTCCATTCGCACCATAAAACGGAATCCAAAATGTACGGATGAGCCCGTTAACAGAAGTGTGCTTGCGGATATAAATAGACATAACAATTTGAAACGGCTATTTAAATACCATTGTGCTTAATGTTCTGGTCATTTTGATAACAAAATTACTTCTAATGTTCACGAGAATGGCTTATATCCCAATCCATTAAAACCTTAACGTATTTATGACAGTAGCAAAGCAATCCCAATAGAAAAAGGTAATCCCCATTGCACCTATGTTAATTATTTCTGTAAAAGCATAATTATTACTTCATTCATCTTGCGATTGATTAGGCGAGTCGAATTTATATTATCTAGACTAGACATGCTTTGGGTGCATCTTCTCAATAGACAACTTATGAAAAATGTGTAACTATCATCGTGCGACATCACCGAATGGTCATTCACATATTATGTACTCAGGGTACGGTATGCCGCACAATTTTATTTTAATCTGCTCAATACTCAAGATTGATAAAGTGAACGGCGATTTAAAGACTAATATTACTTACCTAAATATTTTTTGCTTTTAGTACATGATCTGCATCATTATTAAGTTTCTTTGAAATAATGCCGTTACAAAAAATAATATGTTTATGTTTATTATGTTTCTCTTGTATTGTATTACGCTATATAAAGTTAAAGGCATCGACCAATTTACCCTAAACACCCATTACGAAGATGGTAATTAGGATAAAGTACACACAATAAACATAAAAGCTCGGCAGTACCAGTAATGCTTACCCAATGGTTTTAAAGCGCTGGTTTCAATTTTCGCTGATAGCTTTTCATCTCTCCCATTTTGTAGGCATTCGTAGAAAAAGGCTTTTAGGCTGATCGATGCAGTGCCTCGATAACAGACTACCGATAAGCATCAAGAGACCTGTGGAAAACGGAGAGAATTGGAGTTAGTTTAAAGTTTTTTAAATTAATATTCCCATTTTTCCAAGCTTATGCTAAGAGTAGGTATGATAATAATAAATCGTTGGGTGTACCATGTGTACTTTGAAATTTCAGTAAAATATATTTTCAAATAAACATTTAATATTTTGGTCGGGTTCTAAACGTTGTACGTTTGTCTGTCGAGGTAGTTTATTATTATATCTTTTTGTAACTATAATATGAGATAATGAGCTAAATAAAGAGCAATTTTTTGGAAATCGCAACCAAATACAACAAATTTTAATTTTTGTTTACAATGTATTTAAATAATGCATTTGTTTATATAATAAATATTGCGTATGGTTAATTAAAATTGCAATATTATGAATATGAAAATGGAAAAGTTGTGTTCTTCCCGCGATTTCTTCTTCGTGGATTTATTTTGAATTTTTAAAGATACCGTTGGAATTTCTCCAAGTCCTTTCTTAGTTTATAGAAAGTGATCTCAAACTGCTAACTAACAATCAATAACCGCTAATAGACGAAGTCCGTTATCCAAATTTCATAAACTTCGTAAATTCAATATTTATTTTGTTGAGTTGGAGAAGGTTGGAGGTAATATTTGAAACAGCCGTTTTCGCAACTTTTCGCTTGAAGCTATTTCATTAATTGATTGCTTTCAGTCTCGTTTATGGCGAAAAAAGAAAAGTTTATAAAATTTTACTTTTCAGAGCGAAAACATTTAAAAGCTCCCCTTTTTTAGGGTATTTTCAAAACTTTCTTTTCTATTCTTCACACTAATATTATAAAGGCGAAAGTTTGTATGTGTGTGTGTGTGTGTGTGTGTGTGTGTGTGTGTATGTTTGTTACTCCTTCACGCAAAAACTACTGGACGGATTTGGCTGAAATTTGGAATGGAGATAGATAATTAGCACATAGGCTACTATTTATCCCGGAAAATCAAAGAGTTTCCACGGGATTTCGAAAAACCTAAATCCACGCGGGCGAAGTCGCGGGCATCGGCTATTGTATGATATATTATCTTCGTAGGAAAGTTTCGCGGTATTGTATTTTGCGAAATTTTATGTCATTTGCACTTTTAAACACTTTTTAATGTCTAACGTATATCTTCTATAATATAAAAATGAATCGCAAAATGTGTTGGTAAGCGCATAACTCAACAACGCCTGGACCAATTTGGCCAAATCTTTTTTTTAAATGTTCGTTGAAGTTCAAGGATGGTTTTTACGGCGAGAAAAATTAGAATTATTGCTGGAAAACCCCTAAAAATAGCCCTTTTCTTTTTCCCATACAAATGATTTCTAACTAAAACGTAGTCAATTTGAGCTTTATTGCTATGGTATAAAGTTCATATTAAATTACAAGCACTCACTGTTGTCTAAGCAATGTAGGTGTGTTCCTAACGTCAACGGTTCTGTTCAGGAGAATTTTTTAAAATACGTAGGCACAAAAACTGCCACATTACAAATCTTTTTGACAGGACGAAGTCTGTCGGGTCAGCTAGTATTTTATAGGTATGATGATTACATATTTCAGAGACGATTTTGTTTTTGTACGTATGTTTGAAATTATTGTTGTATGTTTAAAAATTAAGTATGCCTACCTATGCTAGTAGGCATACTTAATTTTTAAACATTTAAGCATGTTATTTGCCACTTAAACTGCGTATCCCTGTTTGTAATATTAGAAGGTACTCTAACCTATAGAATTCCAGTCCAGCCAACATTAAGGACCTAAAGGCACGCTAACTGCATTTTCAACGTTATTTTTGCAACAGTTAGCCTTCCCACTCAATGCCGACTAAAATACCAACCAAAATGCCTGAAAACCTTATGCAAACTGTGCAACAATACACTCCAGTTGGTATTCCGTTTTGTTTAGTTTGCTACAAAAGAAGCTTGATTTTACTTCACAATTATATATAACTAGTGACCGTCCGCGGATTTTGCTAACATCAGAAGAAAATATCGCTCAAGGATCTGTTCATCTGTTCACATGACATGTAAATACAGGTAGGACAGGTCCTTGAACGGCTTCGCTAGGGGAAATCATAAATCCTCTTTATTCCTTACCCCGTGGGAATTTCGGAAAATCTGTTTTTATTACTTGTCTACGTTATAAAGAAGAGAACATCTGTGTATTTCAGCTCTATTGGTCCAAGTTTGAGTCAGTCGCTGAGACAGGACTTTTCTTTTTATACGTACTGATTTTTCACATATTATGAAGAATTACACTTGTAAACAACTAATGAGCAAGTAGGTAGTTACAACACGTATTGTTATTTCGGCCACAATGGAAGATTGCCAATACGGTAAAAATACTACACCATCAGGCACTAAAATAACATTCCGATGCCTAAAATTTTCATTGTAAAGGTCTAGGTATATTGAGGAAGGCTTGTGCAAATTTGTCGATATAGGGCAAAATAAAGAAAAACTAACTCACTAAACTAACTACAAGTGTAAATTAAAAATTTAAAACACCCCCGATAAGTGAAGGTTACAGTAACTAGAAAAGAGCTGATAACTTTCAAACGGCTGAACCGATTTTCTTGGATTATAGCTAAGAACACTCTCGATCAAGCCACCTTTCAAACAAAAAAAACTAAATTAAAATTGGTTCATTAGTTTAGGCGCTACGGTGCCACAGACAGATACACAGATACACAGACACACAGATACACAGATACACACGTCAAACTTATAACACCCCTCTTTTTGGGTGGGGGGTTAAAAATAAAGTAAAGTAGTAATAAAGTAAATAAAGTAACTAAGTAAATTACTAAATTGGGGATGCGACTGCCGGATTTGTTTCAGTAAATGTATAACTCTGACTATCTATAGTTACCTATACGTTAAACTAAAGAAAATAATTGATACTTCAACCATTCATGTCGAGAACATATTTAGATGAAAATTATTTGAACTCTTTGATTTTCCGGCATGAAATGTAGCCTATGTAACTTTCCAGGTCTTTAGCTATACCCATGCAAAATATCTCGTCGATCCGTTGCACCGCTGTGACGTGATTGAAGGACAAACCAATAAGCAAACACACTTTTTCATTTATAATATGGGTAGTGACAAGGTATTTATAAGTAAAAAATGACTTTGTAGCACTGTTTAGTTTTAAAACATCTTTCTACACAATTTGGAATGTGAAAATTATTCTGAGGAGCTTATATTCTTAGGCAGATAACCGAAACTTTTTGCTCTGTACACGTGGTATCGGGTATCCTAGATAAACATTACCTTTAACTAACAGCATCAATGTTAAATAGATCCTGTGACAACTTCGTAGTTCAACCAGTGGAAGTTTCCTGTTTACATAGTCAAGGGTGCAATAATAGGAAGGTATCGGAGGCTTGGCAGGTATATTTACAGCAAGTATCTTTTGAGTACCTACTTGAAAGATCCATGTAATCTTAAGCATCATCCAAGCCTGCGCAACCACGACTATTATTTACAGCTGCACATAATATACAGGGTGTAACCAAAATGCTAGCAAAAACTTAGCGTATATAGCGCGGTAAAGCGTGCAAAACTCTGGTCAATGACCCACCTACGAAGCGCATTGACTTCGAGTGACCTATTTACGGAACGTTCGTTGACTGCTAGCGTCAGTCAGATGTTTTATTTGCAATATATGTATTGTGAACTTTTAAAATGAGGATTTTTTTAAATGTTTTTTCGTAGTTTCCTATGGTATCTTATCGGTAATCATCAGTACCTGTCTTCGTTTTTGCTAGCGTTCTGGTTACACCTGTAGATTCCCGCATCTCGCGTTCATGACGCGTAGGTGTGGCTGTAGTTTAAGTGACGGCATATTGCTATTCCAGTATGTGTAGGCTGTTTCCTTATGTACTTAGAAAAAGTTATTATGCTATCTACAATCAAATCCATAATCATAAAAGAAAACAATCGAATATCATTTTTATTTTTCCACGCATAAACTATGATAAATCTATGCGGAAATGAACCAAAATCTATTGAGATTCGAAAACGGACAAAAAGAAAAATATTCTAAAAGCAATTTATTTATATAGAGCCCTTATATAAAGCCCTTTTGAATCAGACAAGGATCAAATACTTTGAGGTCTGCTTTATCTTATCAAAATTTGGAAATGGCGAAGATCAAAGACCATACAGCCTAATTTATCTAAGCAACATTGAAAATCACCGGAATCACTTTCATTTTTATTTATTTGTACCTACTTAGTAGTACAATTATAACACGGCTTCGCCCGCGTGGACTAAGGTTTTTTAAATCTAGTGGGAACTCTTTTTTCCAGGATAAAAGTAACCTATGTCCTTTCCTGGGATGAAAGCTATCTTTATACCAAATGTCGTCCAAATCGGTTGAAAAGTTAGCAGACAGACAGACAAACCGACAAAGATAATAATATACTATGGATGGACAGAGAAGTCCTTATCTCTATAAGAGATCTCTACCAGTGATTCTTGGGATTGTGGCGAAGATACTTTATATATCGGTATTTTGATTAGCAAAGTAGTTCATTTTAAACTCCTAGAAAAATTACACAATACTTTTCCTTATTCCCTGTACGGTTCATTCAAAAAATTACAAGGTCTCGCTGCGATAGCTTTCGGAGGGTTAAACTAAACAAAACTCAAGGGAGTGAGCCAAAAGTTACGCTTGCTCAGGTATACTGAACAAACAACGAGTGATAGAGGTCCCTCTAACAAAGCCGAAAACTCGTCTACAAATACATAGAATAGAATAGAATAGATTTTTATTCAAGTAGACTTTTACAAGTGCTTTTGAATCGTCAAAATAATTTACCATTAGATGCCATAATTTACTATAACACATTACGCTTCAGTATTTTGCAAAATAGCTATTCCAATTTACTTCGTTGGCTATGTAGGTATATTCTGAGAATGTAGTAATTTTGATGTTCATCTTTTGTGCGTCTGCACAAAGTGTTTGGATGATACCTACGACTTCGTCTGTTCGGGTTAAGGTTTTTCAAAAATTCCATTGGAATTCTCCAATTTTCCGGAATAATAAATAGTCTAAGTCGTCTCCGAGCTACTAAGAACTCAGAGTATCTAAGAAGATTTCTGAAAATTGGTGAAGCGGATGGGTGGCACTTTCATATTTATAACATTAAGTATTAGCTATTGCCCGCGACTTCGTCCGTGGTAGCTTTTGTTACTTCTGGATAAAGTGGTTTTTGATGGTAAAAGAAATATTACAATCGGTTCAGTAGTTTCAGAGTTTATTGATTACAAGCAAATCTTTTCTTTTTATAATATTAGTAAAGATATTCTTGTCCTTTTGATAAATAAAATTACTCCTTTACTTTAATAATTACGACTTCGATTACTTTTACTGCCTCATTGGTCTATCGGGTTGGGCCAAGATATAGTTGGAATTTTGGGTTTTCTGTCAACAAATTCTCAGTAACAGCCCAGAGTAGAGTTAGCGGTGTTACACTTCCTTGCTTTAGAAAGCCTTGGGTTTATCTTTCTCCGATCGTGTCAGATAGCCATCCTACTTTGAGAATGAGGGAATAGCGTAGTGTATTTGTGCACAAGCTCGTGCACTTTAATATCTCTTGCGCAGTTGGCTCCGTTAAGATTGGCCACTGTAACTGAAATTCTGTCGTGAAGCACATGTAAAATAGGTATACATATTACTCATGACTCCACACCATGGCTGAACAACTGCCCGGCACGTTTAATGTTTATAAGATCAAATATTCAAATGGAGCTTACACGTTGTGTTATTTCGGTGTTGGTGTCAAAACGACACTGCTCTAAAAATGACTGCGAAGGGGAAGCCGGGGGGAATCGATGCACAGGAGAAAGGGGGAAAGAGGGGAAAAGTGGGCGCGGGGGGGCTGCGCCTACGCATTGCCCACCGCACCTTGCCGCCCGCCGACCGCCAGTCAGCAACTGTGACTCGTGTTGGCTGAACCATCTGTAGGGCCATCTTCTTTTTCTTTTCGTAGGTGAGTCCGTGAAGTTTTCTATACTAACTACTCAAAAAATCGACATAACCCACCGTTGAGTGCAAAAGTGAAGTGTTACCGCCACGCCGCGCAATGGATTGTGTGTGAAAATATGTTCGTGACGAAAATTATCAACCGCGCGTCAAAGTGGTGCCGTAGTACTATGTCAAAGTTAAAATAATTCGGATTCCGTCTTGATTGCTAAGTTAATCATATGTTATGACGTCACCGATAAATATAGTTCCAACTTTCAACATCCGATTCTGAGGATCCGGCTTCAGGACTTGGCATTGACATGAAACGGTTTCAGCTTACAGTTAATTTAATTGAGCGCTTTCTTGTTAATCAACTTAAATATTGTGGAAAAGTTTCTTGATTCGGCGCAAATTTTACTGAGCCTTATCATTGAGTTATTTAATTTAGGAAATTCAATTTTCTAATATTACTATTTTTTTTATTCTTTAATTTGGAGTTTTGGGAGTAGAGTTTATGAAACGCTTTCTTAAATTAACCTCGATTAATAATTTAAAATCAAAATTATTTATTTACAAAGAGTGATTTTTTAACAATCAACAATCATAAAAAACACTACTTTGATTTACTATGTCCTTAACATTAACGATTAAGTCATAATTGGACTTATAGAAATAGGATCTTAATTCTTAATACAACTTTTTTTTTACATAAAAATAGAATTAATTTAATATTTAAATTAAAACATTTCTTTATTGAATTTAAGACTCAGCTTAAAACTTTATAGCATTATTTTTAATGAATAAGATTAAACTAGTAAAAATTATTCGTACAAAAGCAACGGGTTATATAAATTTATTTATTAAAATCTCTAATGACATGAATACCTACGTCCGTATCGCTCGACGTCTGAAATACTTGTAATCTAAGTCGACCGTTTGCGACCAAATTAGGATGCGCGGGAGTGCCAGCCAGCCTATTTCAGTAGCCCGCGCCGTCCGAGCGGTGACGACTACGACCGAGTTTCCCCGAACACACTCGAAGTTAAATGCGGCACCAGCATTACGTTAAGAGCGCACGTTGTACCAAAAACCACGTTTTCCCACCCGTTATAAATTCAACCTGACCTAATTTAGATCTAGAATGCATTTCAGCCGCAATGTGCAACATTTTTGTCAACTCAACAAAACGCAAGGCTTAAGGCGTTTTAAAATTGTTGGGACATACATTTTTACATAAATGCTTAAATATCAAATATCAATTTCCTACATCTGGGTATTGGCTAAGGTCCAAATAGTTTTAAGTAACAGATTCTTGATGTAAGCCAAAATTTTCGTCTAATGTGACTGAAATATATTACATGTAGGTACCTATATAAATTTTCTGCATTAATCAATAGCTTGTCAGCTTAACGGCCCTTAATAGTTATCCGTTTATCCGATCAACCATTCAAAACTTGAGGTATAAAAGTTATAAATTACCTATTAGGTCTTACGTAAATTAAAGTTATCTGTGTAAAATATGAATATCTAAGGCGAGCAGTTGTAAAGATATTTTTTTATTAATGTTTTAATCTGAGTTCCGAGTTCGTTTTAGTTTTAGGATGCTCTCGTAATTTTTGTATAGGTATTTCTATTTAATTCTCGACATGTGTTGGTATAGATATTCATTTTAATTCAGCTAGCGTCACTTGTTTAAATATTTTTTTTGCATTTTCGCAATGACTTGTATAAACTAATAAGCTATAGGTTATCAAATCTAATTAATAAATTTCTATATAAATAAAAAATATCGGTGTACATACAATAAAAAAACGGGCTGAATTGAGAAGGCCTTGACCTTTTTGGAAGTCGGTTGATAAAAAGAGAAGCTACTGACATCTCAATGTACACCTCAAACCACCTACCTACGTATTTTTTATATCATAGATCTCCGCTACGAAAGGATTTTCGGGATTCCACTCGAGTGAAGCAGGCTCGTGTCAGCTATATTTATTATTCATAAAGTAAATAGATAAACGCCTGTTATCTTGTTCGATACTGATATTACATCCACTTTGCGCTACTGTGGATTGTAGCTTTAGATAAAATTCGAGATCAATGCCTGTCATCTGCCAATATCTTATCTGTTTCTCTTTTGAAGAATATTTCACTAGATTAGAAAGTCAATCGATAGCCTATATTTGACGAGTTTATCTTTATATTGACAATACCAGAAATATCTAGAAGGTACTAAAGGTCCATAAATTTTTTTATGTACCTACTCGTAATGTGGCCTGAAGGAACACGAAACAGTGAGCTATAGAGAAATTGGAGGGAGGCCTTTGCCTACTTGTAGGGCACAAAACACAAATATTTTGTGCCTAGGGCTGCTTTAGATTGAAATAATTATATTTTTACAAGCAACAGATCTCTGTTTCAATTAAATAAAATTCTTGGCTAATTTAGTGATTTATAATTTCTGAATTGCCTTAGGTCTGGTCCCAGGGGAGGCTAAGCCAAAGATTAGTTACTGTCGCCAAGCAAAGCAAAACCTTACAAAGTTGTAAAAAATAAACTGCCTAATTCATACTTGTCTTTTTGGAAAATTATCTCTGGAATGTCCAAAATGTTCAATGTATTTCTAAGCCAAACTTTCCCTGAGGAAATCATAAAATACAGAGATTCAATTAAAACGGATGGATGATAAAAGTGGCTTGTTTTCTTTATTAATGGATGAACAATTTTCATAATGAACTTCGTCCTGAATTTAATTTAAGTCTCGCTATGGAATTTGTTATTTATCGTTGAAAAAATATTTCTTTACTTATATTAACTAAAGAAAATAAACAAAAATTCTTACAAAATTTGCCTAATTAATTTTTTTTTATAGGACACCCAAATCCACACAAACACAATGGCGGATGATGAAGTGAGGTAAGGCTTGTAAATTAATTATATACATCAAGATAAATATAAAAATACTTTCCTTTTATAGGTTTGTAAATGTATGCTTTGTGCTTTAACGTAAGTATCACTTTGATTTTTGCGTAATCCCTGATAAAGTAAACTAGATATTTAAAGTAGATAGTGATGTTTATTTCCCAATATCTGTTTCCTAAACAAAGTAACAAACAAAAACACTCATCCCTGTTGTTCCTAATTAATTTTAATGTACTTTTTGGTTTTAATTTTTTCGAAGTGAAAACTTCTTTCAGCGCGTTGGGCAATTTTGGACTGCAAGGTCGCGTCACCAACATGCTAGTGTTATAATGCTCGGAGTGCCGATAGAATATAAAACTAAACTTAATAGTTGTTATTTAGACATTTTAATTTTTGATACTAAATCAAAGCCCTTAAATAAATAAAGAAAAAAAATTTTTTTTTGATACTACAGTTAATTTGAAAATCCAAAAAAAAAACACTTGTTAAAATTTCAAAGTTTTAAGTTTTCACTTCTGCCGGCAGTTCCCGCGACTGCCAATTTTTTTTTAAATCACAAATTCTTAAATCTTATTTTATTACTCTAACATATGTTTTGTTATTACTTTTCTTTCATTGCATCATCGCATCATCTGGGCATCGACATCTGGATTGCAACCGATCTGCTCGATGACGACAATCTACAGTATTGAATTCTTTCTCTCATCGAGACACAGGTAGAGTATGATGAGTGACTAACAACAAACTTTTATTACTCACATAACATAATATTACTGTACACAATGAACAGGTACATTTTTTTCATTATTACCTTTATAGAAACAATGAATATGACCTACTTAGGTACTGAGAAAACAATTTTTTGGAATATTTTTTAAATCAAATGTTATTCAACGTAGGCGTTACTTATACGGCACCTGTTATAACTATATAGCTAGGTGTCCCTAAAGGTATTTTTAATAGAAAATCGTAAAATAATAATAAGTAATATTATATAATCTGAGAGAAGTTTTTTTAATAATTCTTTTGTAGGTACTTCGAAATATTTGTTAATAAATAGCCTAATATCGAATGTTTTACAAAAAATATTAAAAAATAAGCATTTATTTCATAATATTTATTCTTTCCTTCCCAATGGAGATTTTACAGATACAAATTTTGTAAATTACAAACCAATATGTTGAAAATATCGTAAGTTGGTCGATAAATTCGATATTTTTTTGCTCTTCTGTCGGCCTATTAATATTGATTCATACACTAAAATATTTGTATTAATAAACCAATGAACTAAAATGGCGTCAATGTTGATTTGAAAGATTGCTTTTGTTATTCACACACCAGTTTTGTACACCATTTGTGATTCACACACACTGCGTTTTTCAATGCACAATAACAATAATTTGAATGTTTAAAACATGCAATGTTTATTAACATTATTATTACCCACGTGAAAAGAATATTATATACTACTGCTACACATTAACACAATACTTACACACTGCACATAAAAAAAATTAAATTATATTATTTGATAATTTTTTATGATTAAAATAAATGTTATTTTTTGTTTTTGAGAAAGTTTTTAACTAAATCACAAACACACTAACCGATGCATATATTTAATAAATCGTTTCTATAATTTTAATTTTTCTTTTACAGAAAAAGCGTCTCGATGAGGTAAAGTAGAGAAGATTGAGAAGAAACTTACGTACTCATACACACACTCATAGTAATATAATAACAAATCAGACATACAGAATTCAGTTCAAACGTCAATTTTTTAAAGATTTTTTCAAGTTTTGATAGCAAAATAGATTAGAAAAAACATGTTTCCTTGTGAAATCCGAATGTAACATAATACTTATCCAAATTATCGATAAAATATTATATTTAACTTGAGGTTTTAGCATCACGCAAGAAATCTGAAAATTAAAAATAATCATAATTTTTATGATAATTATGTTCTGTTAACACACACTCGTACACTATATCAAAGCGAAGCTTCTTAGTGATCGTTAGGCATAAGGAATCAGTTCGCAAATTGAATAAGAAAGTTAAACGTACGAACACGGCGATTAAATTCTCATCATTGGCGTATTGGCCCTGAGCAAGAGTAAAAGATTTTATAAAACAATGCCTAAGAAGCTTTGCTACTGTTGAATTACTTACATATCAGTCTTTTTGTCAATTTTTCCCAATTCTACTGTGTCATGCAATGTCTCCAGGCGAAGAAGGCCAAACAGGCCGAGATTGACCGCAAGCGCGCCGAGGTGCGCAAGCGGATGGAGGAAGCCTCCAAGGCCAAAAAGGCGAAGAAAGGTTTCATGACACCAGAGAGAAAGAAGAAACTTAGGGTAAGTGTCCAGATAATCAAAGCTGTTTAAATGATAAATACCTATGGTAAATGCTGTTGATACCTTTTTACCAAAAATATGCCATACAATCCTTATTAGAATAGAATATATTTTTATTCAGAGTGCTTTCGAATCGTCAAAATACCTTAATTTTGGCTGGTGAGCTAACTGACTAACTGATTGACTGATTATTTCTTCAAAATGGCTACTCCAGAAACTAGCTCCACTCTCCTTTCATTCAGCTTCACTTACTCTTGATAAATTTAGAAACCTAATATATAGAGACGATAATAATCCAGACAATAAAGGTTGTAATTTCCACCATCATTGGTTTAATAAAATTATGCTTATTAATAATTCAACGAAAGATCTGATAGTTTACTTGGTACTTTGTAGTTGCTCCTCCGTAAAAAAGCCGCTGAGGAATTGAAGAAGGAACAGGAACGCAAAGCAGCCGAAAGAAGGCGCATCATTGAAGAGAGGTGCGGCAAACCCAAGAACGTTGACGATGCAAACGAAGGTAAATATACACTTCCAAACAACAAACTACTCCTATATTAGAAATACATTTGTGGAAAGTTACAAATTCACTTATTTTTCTCTAGATATCCATAACATTGTAATTGTAGTCATTTTCGTCATACACCTCGCAAGGCAATGCAGAGTGAGCTCTGTCTTTGCAGCATTGTTACCCATGTAAACTGTGTATTCGCATTGTAGATACAGTTGCAAGGATTTGCAAAGAGTACCACACCCGCATCGGCAACCTCGAAGACCAAAAGTTCGATTTGGAATACATCGTTAAAAGGAAAGACATGGAGGTAGTGAGACGAGCCGTTGCGGAAACCCTATTTATTGACAAACTTACAAAACTTACCAAACTTCTTCATTTAATGCTGTGATGTCGAAATGCGTGTTGTCTATTACCTTCGTCTATTTTAATATGTTTCTGCTGGTGTGCCAGGAAGTCCCTCTGGCCTCTTATAATCTAATGCGCCTTTTCCTTCTAAGCTAAGTAGTCGTTAAGTCTAAGAACCAATAATTTACTTTCCTTTTTAATAATTCATTAAATTTCTCTCTAAGACTCATACTCTAGCTTACCTTTCATAACGTTAATACGCGAGCGCCGACGGAGAGCGTTAGGTCTAGGACACGGAAGCTAAGCGGCTAAGCGGCGGGAGTAACTTGTGGTTGATGTTGTAGCCGCTCTCACGAGCATCATTACGGGATACCACCAGCGTATCGCGCGGCTCGAGGAGGAGAAGTACGATCACGAGATGGAAGTGGCCCGCAGAGCTCTCGAGGTCTGACCCGCTTTGCGCGTACAGCACTCATTTATTACGCTCTACGTTTGAGTAGTTCATGCCGACAATGTGACTAGTAAACGACATTTATTTGTTTTCGCCGCAGACTCACTTTTATCACTTTAGGGAGCTGAAAATTAAAAAACTTAAATATCTAACTAATGTGGATAACAATAATGAAATTTTTGAATTCGCTAAAATAACTTCGTCCCGTTATCTGAATTGGAGCAATATAGAATGACAAGTGTAGACATTTTCATCGCGTTTTAGTTAACAAAATCTTAAATTTTGTCGCAAATAGAATTCCCACCTGTATTATCATGTAGCTTCGCTTACGCTTCCAAACCCTGTAAACCGACACCACCACCGGAATGAGAGGCGGACAGCGTCACTTTCAAAATTGTTGTACGTTAAATTGTGATTGTTTTTCTTTAGCGGAACTGCAGACGATATGTCAAATGTACTGGCACAGAATATACAACCTTGAGGGGGATAAATATGAACTAGAACGAGCTATCCAAATTAGGAAAATGGAGGTAATCTGCATATTAGGATTGGGAATGCATATTCTGACGTGATCTGAGTTTATTATGATAGTTGTTACGACATGACATGATAGTTGAACGGCTCACCGCACACATGCACACGTCGCTCCGTCGACAAACGCAGGCCACTCACACAGATGCCCATGCTCATCATGCCGGCTAAATAATCTGTCTTTCCTTTTTCTATAGCATTGCTCAAGAGAATAATACAGGAGTATTATGACCGCTTGTATGTGTGTGAGGGCCAGAAGTGGGATTTGGAACATGAAGTCAGGAAAAGAGATTATGAGGTATTGACCCATGAATTATGACCATTGTGAATATCACAGTCATCGATTATGTAACAAACGTGCGCGTGTGACAATACGTGTTTACACTTTGATATAATGCTTTGTAAGTTTTCGGTTGTTTGCTGTTGGATTGTAAATAACGGTCGAAGCGCGGGTTAGTGGTGTACTCATAGAGCAGGGTGTGCCTGAGCGTAAGTCGGCGCCCGCGAACTGGGCCCGGTCGAGCCACGGGAAGGCATGCGGTGCAAAATCGATCTGCCGACATGGAGCTTACACGATTAACACTAACGCCCGCTGCAGCCATCGGCGTAACACTGCTCTCATCCTCACGGACTGCCTCGCTGCATGATCGCTTCTCATTCGCCGTACCACCACCATTCACATCCGATATCATGTCACGCTCCATGTTTGTAACTGATGTCATTAACAGCGACTCGTCGACGGGAGAAACTTCTGATATTTACGCGTCGATGGAATTGATTTAATCTTAGGGGCTTTAATTATTGCATGACCTAGCAAACTTATCAATGAGTAACAAGCATAAGAATCCCGATTAATATATATCCCTGATAGTATGGCACTTTAATATTAATCGATAATGACGGAAGCGACAGCATTAATCGAGTACCTACCAACCGTCGCTGCATTTGACCGTTTGATGCTTCATGTGTGGTGACAGCTTACTGGCCTTACTGAATTTTCTCTTTTTATTGATAAAGTAGCAGTAGAATTACCGATATTGAATTGGAACGTTGAACGGGTTCCTCTACTGGCACACGCAAGTGCATAGTTTAAGTGAAACTTCTTGTTCCAAATCTCCAGCAATTCATGTATGTGCCGTTTGATTTCGCGCGAAATGTTTGCGTTTTCGGATGCTGACACATTTATGTTACCTCTCTCCTGCGAACCCCGTATATGAGTAGTTGGACACCGAGTGCTAAATTAAAAGTGCCATGCTGTGGTCAATCCTTCTCACTCCCTTCCCTGTCCAGGCTGAGGAGATGGCGCCCTCGCTCGGATACAAAACCACAAGAACACACAACATTTACATACCCACATGATTAGGTGATCGATTTTGCACCGATACTCTTCTACACACACTGCGACAGCTACGTTATGAATAAACGACTATTTATGTGTAGTGATTGATAATATAATCCAGATCGTTATTGTACATTTATTTGTTAGTGAAAAACAAATAAGTTAGGCGCTAAATATTATACAACTTCGACAGCTAATGATGGGCAGGTAACCAATGAAAACGAAAATTGTTATAAAGAATGAATGTGAATTGTTATATGAAATGAATAGAATATTTTTCATTGCTCAGTCATCGAAGTGGTAGAATATTATCAGCGCTAAGTTTTTGCACTTGTATTATATCCCGCACAGTGACTTAAAAATAGAAGAAAGAGCTGCTAAAGACCAGCTACCAGTTACCTCGCACAAAGAGCACGAGACAAAATCACACAAATAGCGGCTAGAGACATAAATGATATATTTAGGCGAAGAGCACAGGCAAAATACATCTTATCACAAATTGGATTTAGTTATAACTTGCCTTGATGTGTATAGCAGACACATGGTGTAAACTGTTCTACAGCTCGCAAATAACACTGCCTAATCTTCGCTCAGTTCTCTACCTATCTTGTTTTGTGCTTTAGTCGTAATAATCAAGTAGTGTTTATCACCAAATTAGTTACATCTAAAACTTATTTGGAAATAAGTTATATCGATATTGCTCACTTCTAGTAGCTTATTTCAATGGTTATTTTAGCGCTTTCGTAGTTTACCAATTTCTTTTCTTTCTTATGCATGAGATTTCTTATTAATAGTTTTAAGCTATTTTCACCTATTTTTTCGAAATTTCATCTTTTCTTTTGGTATTAAAATCTAATTTGTGTTACATAATTTTATTAATAACATAAAACTCTAAATTCTGAATTCTCGTATTACATCGACTTTTTCAATTGCCATTCTCTAAGCTTTTACACAATTATACAATATGCTTGTATCTTAATATTTTTTACTCATTACATATTATTATTTTGATTAATAATTCAAAAGCATTTTATTAAACATTGATTTTTGTTAAACTTATTATTATATTGTCTAATCATCTGCTTAAATATTTTGATAGATCTCCGACCTGAACTCTCAAGTCAATGACCTCAGAGGCAAATTGTAAGTATATTATTATCAATATTTTTTTAAGTTAAATTGTTGCCCTTCAATCACATATCACAACAAATTGTTCCCAGACATTGAGATTTTCTCCACAGTCCTGCAAATAATGTAAATGTTTGCGATTATCGACAATCTTGTTGCTTGTGTTAAAAAGTTACTTGCCACAATTTTCGGCCAAGTCAATATCCACACGGTTCATAAGATTCCCGATTTCTTCATACACCCATATGTTCATCTTGGTTCTAAATTTCACTTCTAGCGTCAAACCAACACTCAAGAAGGTGTCCAAATATGAAAACAAATTCGCCAAGCTCCAGAAGAAGGCTGCTGAATTCAACTTCCGTAATCAATTGAAGGTTGTCAAAAAGAAGGAATTCACCCTTGAAGAAGAAGACAAAGAGGTAAGCATAATTTAATACTTTGTACCTATAAATAATTTAGTCAAAGAATATCTATTTTATGAAGGTGGTTAAGGTTCGTTAAATCATAATCATCATCATTATCAACCGATAGAAGTCCACTGCTGGACGTAGGTGTCTTGTAGGAACTTGAACAGCGGCTTGTATAATACCCAAACTCAATTAATTGATTTGGAAGAAGTAAATTATATTACCATTGTAAATCTAACTGATCTGATTTTTATTGATCGTGGTTTAATAATATTTTGTAAATCATAAATTTTTACGGAACTATATTGTAAACATTAATTGTTTATCATAATATTGAATCGTACTAGTTCGTATATTATTATTATTTCTATGTTACTACGTATGTTTAAGAATTCAAGTCATAAGAAACCAATCATTTTTCTTTTGTAAGACTACTTCTTCTTTTTTTTGATAACCTATTATGTTCATTAGTAATATTTATCAATTTAATTCCATCGCAACTATCAATAATTATTCCTCGCTGTTCAAAATTAACTGTTCTTTTACATTGATCATACTTATTTTTCTTCCATTTCTAACACTTCCCCTATGTAATTGCTGTTATATTATCAAACAAATTCTTAAAATATCTAACAAAAAGTTTAACAGTTGTAGAGATTTAGAGATTACAATACAATATAACAATATCATTAATCATGTCCCAACAGGCCAAGAAAGCAGAGAAAGCTGATTGGGCTATCGGCAAGAAGTGAATTTGCTTTACATATGAATTATATTCAGAAAACTATTTCCATCGCATCAACTTTATGACGATTTAATTATTCTAATTTATCATTTAATTTTTTAATAAAAATATTTGTTTTTTATTGGTTAATTGTTTAAAATTTCCTATGAATGTCAAATCTGACAAAAAAGAGGTGAGAAATGTTTGAAGCGCGAGCGTACATTATGCTTCTCCCCTGCGTATATTATGTGAATATTGTGTTCAACATAACATATTTTGTTTTATGAAAATCCTACTAGAGCTTCAGCTGAAACTTAAAAATAAAACATGTTCTATACGGCTTCGCAAATCTTGAGTTGTTAGGTTTAAATTCAAGTTTTAATTTTTCTGTGCTAATATAGACACCTTTCTTGACTAACAATTCATTTTACCCATCACCTAAGATTAATTAAATTCCAGGTTCTACTTTTAGCGTTTTGTTTCTTTGAAAGCAATATAATCTAAATATTGCAATCCAGGTCTATGAATGGTTTCAATAATTACAATATTTACAGGGTGGTGCTGGCGCTAAGGTAACTCGATAAATCTGAGTAAAAAAAGTTTTATCTAGATATCACCAGACGCATGTGAAAGATTTAGCACATCATAGATAAAACCATTTGTAGAATGGTTATTGGCTGTATTATATTATTATAGTCCTTATATGACTTTTGATAACTAACTTCTACAAAATTATCAAAAGGTCTCCGAGTTCACAATAATTCAAACTTTTCTACAGAGAGTAGAAATATAAGATAAAGAACTATCTTTACCTATCTTTTTTATTTCCAAATTGGAGTGTAATACCTACTTACTGTAATTATTTGTGTGTCAATTTCGACTACGTATTACCGCTGAAATTAATAATCAATCCTACCTGAATTCTGTCGATAAGTTGCTATTACCTGTTTTGATATTATATGTTACTTGTCGACAGATTAAAGATAGGTTAGTTATTATTCTTTCGGCCATTAGTCTTTTCGAATTTATGTATTACCTACCTGCCATTTATACATTTAGTTGTTGACATTCCAAGATTTATAAGTGATTCTTCCTGAATTATTTTAAAAGTCGTTTGTTACATAACTTCTTAGAAAGTTAACAACTATTGATTTGTATTTGCGCTGAAAAGTACACGCTTATTTTGATAGTGAAATATATTTTCCACTGCTCTATATATACGCTTACATATATAAAGACATAGTTTTAGAGATTTGACAATGCAACCAGTGAAAATAGTTGCTTTATTAAATAAAGGGTGTAAGTTTCTAGTAAATCAATAACTGCTACGAAATTATGAGTTATGAGTGTATATGAAAACTTAAAGTTGTACAAATCGTTAGAGCGCTTTTGGTCTTTCTTTAAATACATAGTACTCATAAACTGCTTCGTAACAGTTTTTCTTTTACTTCCAACCAAGAACCATCCTTGTGTCTAGGACTGAGTGCGACAATAGTTAAAAGATTGGAACTTTTCGGATTTTAAACCGATTTTAAAGTCTATGCTTCATATAGAACTTAGGGGTAGTTATATTTTATATAACTCGATTGAATTGCACATTTTTTGTACTCATATTGTCAGAAAACAAGTGGCTCTAGAATTTAATAATATAGTTAACTGCCAGATTAAAATACTTAGAGCTATTTATTTTGCGACTAATAGCAAGTAGATATAAGAAATTCGGTATCACGACATCCTCAGTTACAAGCTAGTATTATTTTTATAAATCACATTTTCTTGTCAGTTTTTAGCTGAGTATGTTGAATCTAAATTAAATGCACAATTGTATATAAAACGTAGTATGCACTTTTATACAGCCTTGTTCTGTTCACATATCTATTATGTGTATACGTGTATACTAATATATACGTATATATGTATATATATATATATGTATATATATATATGTATTTAAAAAAATATCAGCCTTTGGTTTGTTAAAATTTTGCCTGGCAAACTTTATTACCTTTGAACTTTTTCTACGCTCTATTATTTAGGTAAAGTCAACATTGGAGACAGACAAATGCTGTATGCATTGTAAATATATCTTAAAACAGACCATATTTATATATATTATGTACTTGTTTTAAGGTGTATGTCAAATTGTAGAAATCACCTTTCGCCGGCAGCGGTGTTGAGTTTTATTGAAGTAGCTGACGCTGTCGGTGTGTGTTTAAAAAAAATATAAATCTAATATATTCATATTGTTTCACAGAAAAAACCAGACTGGTCCAAGGGCAAGCCAGGCGATCAGAAGGTAAAAGAGGAAGAAGTTGAGGCATGAAGTGTTTCCCTATCATAAACTATTAATTGTAATGTGACCTAAACACCAGCTGACCAAAAAGCATTTTGAAATGAACCCTCGCGACTAAGTGATTAGGGGTTAAATTTCCTTGAAAAATTCCTCCATCATTTTGTATGTATTTGCTAATGACCTAGAACACTTCGAACGTCAAACCCATTTTATTATTATTTATTTTTTAATTAATGTTTTTTGTAAGTTAATAATACGTTAAATAAATTAATTTCTGTATTATATTACATTGGTTATGTGACCTCATTTTCTCCTGTGTGCCACCTATCCTTACATAATATTATTATCTCTTGTACTTTGTTTGTAATATACCTAGCGTAAAGGGTAGCAAACTGTATACAAATATTATTTTTCTGGGAAGATAATATAAAGACACTAAGCAATTAGAACTACATATTACTAAACTAATCTACATTAAGTAATTAGTGATGTTAAATAATATGCCTTACATAATTTTGGTAATCTGATTTTCAGATAAGACTAAAGGATAGAAAATTTATCGAATCTACCCTTTATTATTGGTATTGTTTTGTAATATTCCAATGAGTGTTTGCCTCCATTCCCCTTTCACTTTCAATTATAATTAAGTATATTTCAATATAAAGAAAGATATTTTTATCATTCTATAAATTGATTGAAATTTTTAGAAAACTGGAATCAAGTATGATATATAGAGATATAGTATAGGCATCAAATATTCCTGAAAAGCCGGCAATACATTGACGGTTCCTTTGGTGCTGCAAATATTGCAAAAATAATAATGTGTGATACAAATAACATATGTATTACATACAGCAACTACTTATTATAAAAAAAAATGTTGTAAAACAAGTTTCCGAATTCCAAGTAGATCTTTAAAAAAAATTAAATTGATTACCTCAGAAGGTGTTATAAAAATAACTTGAGTTTGAAAAGATACATACACAATCAAATACTACCACGTATCACCTCTAAGATGTTCGCGTCAGAACCCATCATAAGGTATCCCTTACAACTTTGAAAAATATCAAATACTATTACTTAACTAACTACATAGACAGTTAATGCCCGGTGGAATGGTGTTATTATCAGAAACCTTCCTTCAAGTCCTGACAACAACTGTACAAAGCTGCAACACGATTGGATGAACGATGCCCGAATGCATAGGCAACAAACGGACAGCCAGACAGAGAAACACAATTTTTTAATATATTATGGTAACTATATGGTATATTATGGTATATTTTTCAGTGATTTTAGGTTTACATCACAAACATTAATTTATTACAAATCATATTATTATACACCACATAAATGTAGTATCTACGAGAAAAAGGTAAGTTTAATAAACCTAATTAAGTACGCTTTCTATTAAAAAATAAAAAATAACAACAGCTACTTATTAGATTAGAGCATATTTATACTTATTATAGTACTATTTTAGTACAAAAGGCAATCGAATACACTTATTTACCTACTTCACATCAATAGCTTTATTCAACAAAATATTTATTATTACAAGTACGAAAAAGCTATATCTACATAAATAATAATATATTTTATTTTATTAATAATAATCAAATAAAACAAACGGTAAGTAATATATTTGATTAGGTACTGATAAAACAAGTAAATGTTTTACATTAATATTCACAGTAGGTTTAATTAAATGACCTCCGATAAACGTAATAATTTATATATATGCTTTTGCTTTACCAAATGCATCCGTATGTTTTAAACCCTTTATTTATACCTCTGATAAAAGTAATTAGCGACTTATTGCAATAATTTTAATCAAATGTATGAAATCTTTATTTATATTTTAAAAATAAGGTATTATTAGGACAAATTTTTCATTTGCTATAAGAACTATTAAATAAAAAGTCATATTAATGTAACGTTTTTTGAAGATCAACGTTGTCATGTAAACGCTGCCCCAATAAACGTTCTGAATAATACTAATTATTAATCTGAATAGTGTTACAAAATGTTATTCAGAAAATGTAAACATAACAGGTCCGCGTCAGCCTAATATTATTATCATCTAAAATAATTCTCAAATCTTAACACAAATTATTACTATGATGTAGTAAATAACATTTTAAAAATAAAATTATTAAAAGCTATTACGATGTAACTGATTTAGCTAAAGCTTAATGCTTAAATAGCTATACAATTAGTATGCCGGCTAAAAACTTGAGCAAATGCGCAATACCGATTTTTAGGTCTTTAGGTAATGGTTCAAAGGGAATGCGAGAGGATTTCTACTGCGCGGAAGCACGCGATTGGTCGATCAGATTGTTTTCAAGGTCATTGATAACACAGTATTGATAGTTTTCTCCCACTACGCCAATGTTTGCTCAAGTTCTTTGCCAGGTATTGGCAGGTACTTACTTTGTACAAGGAACCATAAGCTTAATTTGCTATAATCCGCCAAACCAACGAAATATGTATGGTTGGTTTGGCGGATTATAGCAAATTAAGCTTATGGTTCCTTGTATATCATGGACTTCCGCAAAATAACGCCTGCTTCTATAATACGGTACCTACTTTGGTAAATAATCCGTGTCATGCTTGTTGCTGCGCTTGTAATTCATATAAGCAATATAAGAGATTGCATTATAATTTGTCGTGCGCAGGAGGGCGCTCCAGGCGAAGCGCCCGCGACGCCGGCGGCGGGCGCGCCGGCCGCGGCCCCCGCAGCTGCGCCTGCACCCGCACCCGCTGCAGCTAAAGGTAACTATAGTATAGTACAATCAGTACAATTTTGTGATATAAAGGAAGATGTTTACTAGAGACGGTGAGGCGAGCATTTCGTATGTATGTATGTTTTATCTATCCCGCCGCGCCGACGACGGGTCGACGGAGTTCCATAAAACCGGTCAAGTGCGAGTCGGAGTCGCACACGAAGGGTTCCGCACCATAGTAAGGAAAACTCAAACAAGTATAATATTACAAGTTAATGATGGACGTCGCCATCTTATGATTTAGGAAATTAATTATGTTAGTAAACACATTTTAATCAATAACCGACAAACAAACCAAAGCGCGGAGAACAAAGGGTTGTAAAAATAAGCCCACTAAGGCCATAAGCCAAGATAACGGGCCCTAGCTGATGAAATCCCGGCTAAAAGTTCGCCACCAGGGTACAAAGTTGCCCTACGCCTCACACGGGTAAAGAGGCCATGCCACGAGGCCCGTACTCCCGCTTGGCCGTTTCAGCCAAACGGAAAGGACTTTACTTACCAATTAGAGAGTAAAGTCTTTTCCGTATGTTACCTACCCGAGAGATTGTCCATAATAACAGTATATAAGTCTAAATAATGTTTTTTTCTGATTTGCAGCATAAACAGTAACTAGGCTACGGAAAACCATCATCGCAGATCACCATCGATCGCTCCATCAAGATGATTATGTACTCGTACTTTTCCATCTCATCGTGATATTATAACATCATATTCATTATTGCGATTAATAAGAACTGTAACGTACGTGTGTAATCAAAATCTACTATTGTTGTTAATTTTTTTACAAATATTATACTTATAAATAAAAAATATCGTTCGGTTATCAATGTTTTTTAATTTTTACCAAAATTGTGATCGTTTTTCAAATCTTTTACAATCGGACCCATAACTTTGGTGTGAAAACTAGTCACTGGGGATAGCCAAAAGTATCAAAACAGAAATGAAACAGAATGGAAAGAGGCCACGAGCCCTCAGAAATGAAAAACTCTACAAGGAAAGGTGTTTCGACTTTGGTGAATCCTATTTAGTTTAGTATGAACCAATGGCTCTACAGTCTACACGCATGTGGTTTCAAAACTTCTTTTCAGACCATAGCGTTTCTGTAGCTCTCATAATTTTAGTTAAGCTTACGTAATTTAATCATTACGTCACTTTTAAGAGGGGTCTCTCCGTCACTCGCTTCATACAAACGTAATTCCAATTTCATTTGAATATTAAACAACCAAAGTCCATGAAATTTTGCAGACATATTCTTAGAAACTAATATCTATGTCTGTGGTTTTCCAGATTTCTGTTAAAATATTCGGTTTCAAAGTTACACGATCTGAAAAATTTACATACAAATCTTTGAGCCCCTGTAATTTTAAAACTACATATTTTTAGAAAAATCTAAAACACACATAGATATTAGTTTCTAGAAAATGTCTGCAAAATTTCATGGACTTTGGTTGTTTAATATTCAAATGAAATTGGAACTACGATTGTATGAAGCGAGTGACGGAGGGAGCCCTGTTAAAACAAACAGTATACAGTAATTGTACCCACATTAAATAATTTTGACTTAAAGCTAATTTCAGTAACAAGCTATTTATTAAAAAAAAACTGATACTCGAGCTGGATTCTTAAAAACCAAAATAAAAATTCTCTCAATCAACTCATACAATTATTGGAAAAAGATTAAGCGGTTTATTGGTCTTAAGCCGGGTTAAACTGTTTATAAATTAGGCTGAGTCAGACGGTCGGAGCCCATACGCCCCGACCCTAGTATCTCGACGTTTATTGCTCTGACCCTATACCGAACACATTTAAGGTGAATTATCCTTGTCCTTTCCCGGAGCTTATATCTCTCGCACGATGTAATGTGAACCGCTTCAGAGAAGGGAAAGGTTGAGGTTGAATGTAAATTGTTTTATCAGTAGACTAGCTCAAGCCCGCGACTTCGTCCACGTGGACTTCACAAATTTCAAACCCCTATTTGACCCCTTTAGGGATTGAGTTTTTAAAAATCCTTTCATAGCGAATATCTAGGTCTTAATAGCTATCAGCATTACAAATTTCAGCCAGATCCGTCCAATAGTTTCAGTTGTGCGTGGATAAATCAGTCAGTCGTCACCTTTTCCTTTTATGACTAGCGGTTCAAGCAGGCTTTGCACGGGTGATCATCTATAGCTGGATGACTTTTGTTAGATAGATGGGGTGGAGGCGGCAGTCATGTGATGAAGTTTATGGCAGATACTTGTTGAAAGGAACTATTCAGCTCCCGTGCTTGTCCATAATTTTCACCGCACCGCAAAAATAGTTTGAAGAGTTGGCGAACAAAACAGGACCATTATACGAAATTAAATATTAAAACCATTGCCAAATTTTCCGATTGCTTTGCCAAAAAACAAACTAAAAAGACTAAAAACTAAAAAATTCACATTTGAAAATGGAGCCAATGATAAACCATACCTATATTGCATTATTTAAAAAAAAAAATAGTCATTGTCACTCAAGATGATATAAGTATACATCCAGTTCTGTTCAGGTATGGACCCTGAAATCAATACATTCCTTTTTTTGGGCACTCTTGTTAAAATATACCGTTTGAGACTCACGGTATTTAGGTATTCCACACAACACTGAGATCTCGTATCTTAGATACACAGAATATTGAAACCGTCCTCCCTTTGAAGTTTACCCATTCACACGACATATTCACGTCTAAAACGTTGTCCTACAGCCTGCGGCAGTTTAAGGGTCAAACTATATAGGACGAAACATGACGTACATGAATATAAGGCCGTTTACTATGGACCCAGTTTGTGAAATATTTTTAAACCACCTTCCTTATGGTACCTGTTCATTGAAGCGGCGTGAAGCGGAGATGTATTCAAGATACCATATATATTATTTATTGAGAAATGACGTAATTTTTTTACGCCATCTCATAATAATGCTATTCTGCTGAATACATCTCCACTTTACTCCGCTTTACTATAGATAGTACCAGTAGTAGTGGACAGGCATTGTTAAGGGTGCGTTTCCACCAAAGAGGAGCGGAGACGTGCATTTTCGACTCATCAAATAATTGAGAAATGACGTGGTAAAATTATAACTAACAAAACCTATAGTTAGTTAAAATCACACGTCTCCGTCTCCGCAGCGTTCCGCTTCAGTGAAAGCCTAATCATAGCTTTAAGAGAGGTCCGTACGACGATTCTTGGATTATACGAGTAGGATTTCAAGAAAATTTTTGCGATTCGGTCAAAAATGGCACTATCCAAGTTTTGAGTTACAACTACATCAGCTGTAATTCTGAGGGAAAAACCAGATCGACCTTTGTAAAGATCCTTGTCTTGATAACTTCTATGACCTCTGATGATACTAATCGTTTTAAACTTAATAATTATTATTGTTAAATACAAAACTTTAAATTACCATATTGAAAAATCGATATTTTGAATAGGATTACTTTTGCTTTCAATATGCAAAACTTACACAAAGGTTCTTACTGTTTTTCTCTTTACTACTTTCCTCTTGCTCAAATCAATAGGACGGTAATCCGACACCACTAGAGAGAGATCTGGCGGAGGAATAACCATGGACTAAGCTTTACGTACTCATTCATAAAGGACTGTGCCTTTGTGAGTACGGAAACCTTAGTAGGGACGTAAGAGATGCAAGATGTCATCTATTGAGTGGCAAGGTTCCGGCAAGCTCGCTTACCTCGCGCTGTCTGCTATTTTGTGCTGTTACTGTAAAGTGCATCTCCAGAGCACAATGTTAATTTCATATTGAATGCTCATACTTTGGGGAGCGGTGTCGTGTAAGTGGGCTACAACCTTAACACTACTAATTTGCAGACGCGACGTCGTGTTGCTAACGTGGGATTTAAGAGGGGTCTCTCCGTCACTCGCTTCATACAAACGTAGTTCCAATTTCATTAGAATATTAAGCAACCAAAGTCCATGAAATTTTGCAGACATATTCTAGAAACAAATATCTATGTCTGTGGTTTTCCAGATTTCTGATAAAATATTCGGTTTCAAAGTTACGCGGTCTTAAAAATTTAAATACAAATCTTTGAGGCCCTGTAATTTTAAAACTACATATTTTTAGAAAAATCTAAAACACCACAGACACAGATATTAGTTTCTAGAATATGTCTGCAAAATTTCATGGACTTTGGATGCTTAATATTCAAATGAAATTGGAACTACGATTGTATGAAGCGAGTGACGGAGAGAGCCCTGTTAAACCCGGGACCTCATAAACCGCTGCTGAATAGCCTAGCTACTGGACGTGCACGTATACTCGTACTGAGCACAATGATATCATGCCGCGATCATAGCGACAAAGTCTAATACTTTTTATTTTTATCATGAAAATCCGATAAGATATACCTAGTTATATACCTATGCACCACACACCAAATAGGGCGTGTCATGACAGCCTCTTAGAAAATGGTAAGTACGTGCATAACAATAGCTGTAATCCAATGTTTATTATCTTATCTCCGAAATATTACAAACAATCTTAAAGCTAGCCTTATCTAATTACTATACAAATCATGCCCGCGTGGAATAGTACCTACCAAGAAAACTGGCTGCATTTCCGCGCTGGACAGACAGGCTGATCCGTTGCGCAAAAAATGAGCCAGACCGTCTGTCATCCGATGATGCTATTAATCGTGGTGAAACGTCTCGTAATTTTTTTTGCACTAAGGCTCCATGACCCCGGAGACTTCATGGCCCCGGAGTCTCTAAGGCAGACGGAGCAAAAATGTAACTCTCGATAAGAGAGGCATACTTGTACCGCTTGCCGTTTTCAGTCACAACATAACAAGTGTAAATTAAGAATTTATAACACCCCCGACAAGTGAAGGTTACAACAACTAGAAAAGAGCTGATAACTTTAAAACGGCTGAACCGATTTTCTTGGATTAAGTATAGCTAAGAACACTCTCGAATCTCGATCAAGCCACTTTTCAAACAAAAAAAAAACTAAATTAAAATCTGTTCATTAGTTTAGGAGCTACGATGCCACACAAAGAAACACAGATACACAGATACACACGTCAAACTTATATCACCCCTCTTTTTGGGTCGGGGTTAAAAATGCGAAAGTGTCTCTGTCTGCCTGTCTATAGCCTTTTCACGACCCATCCGTTTAACCAATTTTGACGATCTACGGGATTTTTGCACATGGATATAGTGAAAGACCTAGAGATAGGTACTAGAGAGTGATATTTTTTATTTTGTATTCAAGAAATTCAAAGCATTTCCACGGGATTTTAACCTAAATCTACGCAGACGAAGACGAGCATCAAAACCATAATTATAATTATAATTCAATTATCATTACGTTTACCTATCATTACTTAACAGTTTATTATTTTTTTTTTTTGTTCAGTCCACAAAACTGACTACAATTGAAAAAAAAAATACAATATGATACATGGACAAAGATACATGTGTGCAATTGTGTCTTCTCGATGTGGACTCGGCATGCACTATTAAAGTATGTAGGTACAAAACTACAGCGCAACTTAACAAACAAGGAACAAAACTTAATCCAGAACAGCTACTAACAAAATAGGAAAAACCTTATACAAACTACTTTCTAACAATTACTTATCTGTGTACTTAACTTACTTTTTATTCTTGGTATATTGTCACAGAAGATATCTATAACATCTCTGAAACTATTTGCAAGAGACTGCATTCTATACAGCGGACCCAATATGCCCAAGCTTGGTTTTGGTATGAGGTAAACAGATCATTCATTAATCTGATACCGCGGCTTTGTCCGTGTGAATTCAAGTTTTTAAATATTCCGTGGGAATCGTTGGATTTTCACTAAGTCCACTCTCCATGTCTTTAACTATTACCTATGCAAAAAATCACGCCGAGCTCTGTTGCAACGAAGAATAAACCAAGAAACCAATAAACTAAAAAACCGGCCGAGTGCGAGTCAGACTAGCGCACCGATGGTTCTGTACTCGAGTATTTTTTCCGAGATTTTGCACTAATATGGATAAATCTCAAACTATATCTATGCATAAAAAAATCTGTTTCAGAATTTACAGGTAAACCCCTTTCATATGATACCCTATTTAGTAAAGTTATCTTACTTTGAAAATTGAAAATACTAATTATTTGTTCATGAACACACTGTGATTTTTTTTGTGATGTAACCACAAATTCATGGTTTTCGGATTTTTTTCCTTTATTTGACCTACTTACCTGCCAAAATTTCATGATTCTAGGTCAACGGAAAGCACCCTATAGGTTTTCTTGACAAACACGACAGACGGTCAGACGGACAGACTGACATACAGACAGACAGACAAACAGACAGACAACAAACTGATGGTATAAGAGTTCTGTTTTACCTTTTGAGGTACGGAAGCTTAAAACCAACACACTTTCGCAATTTATATTATGGGTAGTGTGGTAATTTCCGATAATTTGATGAAATATTTTTTTTCCATAATTTGATTAAGATTAATGTGGAGCCCGTATTGGTGACATACAAAATCAGTGACATAAATTACGTGGAGCGTGGATACGTGGAATTTTTAAAAAATTCGTTGGAATTTCTCTGAATCTTTTCTTAGTGAGAGTTTTCGTTTAGAGAGAACCTATGTGCAAAATTCCCAGCGGTGTGAGCTTTACATTGATTAAGAGAAATCAATATTAACGACCTCTAAGTCTGACCGTCTGTCGTGTCTGTCTAGAAACCTATAGGGTACTTCCCGTTGACCTAGAAACATGTTTGGCATCTAGGCAGGTCTTATAATATCACACATACTTACGGGGGGAAAATCCGTAAACCGTTAATTTGTGGTTGAATTAGGGTTGAATTATGAAAAAAATGAAAAATGAAAATGAACAAATAATAATAATTAGTATTTTCAATTTTCAAAGTAAGATTACTATACCAAGTGGGGTATCTTATGAAAGGGCTTTAACAGAACATTCTAGAACAGGTTTTTATTTATTTTTATGCATACAGATTCTGATTTATCGTGCAAAATGTCGAAAAAATACGCCTGTAGTACGGAACTCTCGGTGTGCGAGTCTGACTCGCACTTGGCCGGTTTTTTAGTATTTAGTTCAATGTTTGTTACAGAATATTATTAATTTTGTTTTCTTCATTTTATAAAAATAGAGCTGCTAAACTTCATAAAATTATCACTGTCGCTGCATTTTTAGGATTTAGATTTGGTGATTTAGCTTATCACCAAAAAACAACTCCTGAATTTATGTCTAATCTATACACGCTACACTTTTCGTAATCTTCAGCCTTGAAAAAAAAGTAAATGACCTATTTATCAGACTTAGGTTATCATATTATTAGATCTTACATAAATGACTGATATCGCAACTGAATTTCATAGCAAATATCACTTTTGTAGTTGCAACATCTAGTAGGACTTGATACGTGCTATTTTTTTTTTCTATTGTAAACGCATTAAAGAACCGATATTGCCAGCAGAGGTTGCTGGAGACGAAAATAGTAAGTCTAATTTTCATCAAGTTTTTTATTTAAAAATAAAAAATTTAAAAGTCGGGGGGTATCCCTATGAATAAGTTGAGAAAATATGCTGTAGAAGACCCTACCTATTTATTATTAAACTAGGTGTAGCATAATGTGTCTAGTAGTTAAGACATCCGTCCAGACAGATACCAGACAGGCACCTCTTTTTCGGAGTTATTTGCGTTCGAGCAATATCACTTGTAAGTTGTAGGTAAACATCGTAAGAAAATATGTATGTCTGTGAGTTCTCCATAAGGGCCTAAGCCCTTCTCATTCTGAGAGGAGGCCTGTGCTCAGTATTGGGCTGGCGATATGCCGATAATGATGGCTACCTGGCTATAAATCATATATTTGTCTGTCTATATATCTATCTGTTTGATTTGGGATCAAAAAAATATTAATAAAAACTTTTCAGTGGTCATTCTGTTATTACCTATTCAATATTTATTTTAACTTCCAAAGAGGCTATTGATATCAAATAAGCGTTTGAGCTTAAAAAAGGGGCCTTTACCTTTTTATATACAAAAGATAAAATATTCTAAGCATTAGTGCACTTTTTTTTAAAGAAAATGGATAGTCAACTCATGAGTAAGACAAGTGTAATAGTATTGGACAATCATACACCTGGAGACATCGCGAAAGCCATGATAGAGGACGGGCGACAGAAGGAACCCTTTTACATATTCGATATGGATGAGGTATATCGTCGCGTGGAATACTTCAGGAAGATGATGCCGAGGGTTGAAATGTTTTACGGTAAGAATATTCAAGTCACGTTTACTACCTATACTTATAATATTTATACTGTAAAAATATTCATTATGAAGCAAAAACGGAAGCCAAACGTTTAGTTATTTTTCGATGCATAATATGTGGTGTACCTACTTCGTTTACATCGACAGCTCACAGGAAGATACTAGCTTTGACCCGGGACTTTGTCCACAGTTTGTACATATTATGTGATTTATAGCCTATGCTACTTCTGGATAAAGTAGTTTTCTAACGGTGAAAGATTTATTAAAATCGGTTCAATAGTTTCATACTTTATCGATTAAAAACAAATAATGTTTCCTTTAATTATATTAATTAATATTTATCTTAGATAAGACTTCTGTGTCAAAAATATTCCGAGAGTAATTTTTTGATATAGATTACGATAAATTTCTGAATATTAGTTATTAACTCATTTTAATTAGATAATAATTCAACTTTGTACTTTACGTATTCTACGAAAATGTTCTACATACATAACTCTGAGTCTACGCACAAAATCATAGCAAAATCATGCCTCCACTTCTACCACTCAAAAAAATCTCAAAATTAATTTACTCACCTACCTACCCATGAGTATTATGTTAAGTTCAAATGCCACTTCAACGCTGACCTAAAACTTCAACTGGCTGAAATATTTTTATTTATTTGTAAGCTGGTTATTAAAAGCTGTGGGCTAGTAGTTTTACCGGTTAAAAATGTTGAATTTTAGAGCGTTTCCATATTAAGCCTGGCGTTCATTAGAGCCGAATAGAGGCGTGCCAACCGCCAAATCGATTCGTATGAATTAAAAATTCTATGCCTCCATCTATTGGAATTGAGCCGAACTAGCAAGTCTTCGATCGAACGATTTAAATAGACTGCCAAATTACGAGTATGTAGATAATAAAGGCTCTTTTAGGTCGGAACAACAGCCAGCGACAATGCGGCATGCTATGGTATATACTATGTATAGGTACTATATAATATACTAAATGCGAAAGTGTGTCTGTCGGTCTATGTGCTAGCTTTTCACGGCCCCTCTGTTTACAAATTTTAACGAAATTTGGCACAGAGAGCTTCATCAGGGGCCCGACATACACAATTTTCTATTATAAAAAATCAAAGAGTTCCCACGGGATTTTTAAAAACATAAATCCTCGAGAGCTAAGTAGATTTATCTTAATCTTATAAGTGTTGCTAAAAGTTTTTTATTAAAAATTACCAGACGATATTGAGTATTTTAACTTTATCTTGTTACAACAGCTATGAATACGTAATTTACAGAATTTTAGACTTTATAATACCTAAAAATTTTACCAAAGGATACTGTACAATACATACGTATTCATTAGGTTGAAATATAACGCTACTTTACGGATTTATTGCAGCTATGAAAGCCAATGACAGTGACAAAATGATAAAACTGGCAGCTGCACTAGGACTCGGCTTCGACTGCGCCTCCCCGGGGGAGATTTGTAAAATACTGGAGCTGGGTGTGTCGCCTGAGTAAGTCATTTATTTATCTACATTTATAAAAGGATATACTGTCATATCAACGTTCAGCATAAACTGCTGGGTCTATTCACTTATAAACCTAAATACATAAAAAGTCCTGACACACTCACCCACTGATTCATCAACGCCTAGTAGGTATAAGCCCTTAGTACTTACTAGAAGACTGTACAAAGAAATTCCCTTCCTTTTCTGCTATTTCATTTTTGTAAACATTTAAAAAATATGATTGTAGCGAAGTAATTGAGAGAATTATTATATGAGTTCAATTAATTATTTTGTTACAGAAGTATAATATTCGCTGCCCCCGCCAAAACGCCAGATTGGATGATGTACGCTCGTCAGTCCGGCGTTCGACATACAACCTTCGACTCTTCATATGAACTGAAGAAAGTCAAGCAATACTGGCCAGATGTTGGGTAAGGCAATTTTCAAACATTTTGTAATAATTATCTTCCTGTCTACACATATTTAAATATGGTCATTTGTTTTCAGACTCTTAATTCGTATTAAAGTTGAAAGCGACAGCATTTATAAATTAGGAGACAAATTCGGTTGTGACTTCGAAACGGAGGCTACCGATTTACTTGAAGAAGCGGCTTCACTTGGCTTGAAGGTAAAGTTTGATATAATGAGTTTTCAGGAAAGGGTATAGGAAAAAAATACATAATAACTTTTTTTTAGGTTGTTGGCGTAGCGTTTCACGTAGGCAGTAGTTGCTCTTCGGCTCACAGTCACGTAGAGGGGCTGCAAAACGCGCGGGCACTGTTTGACTACGAGCTTCGCGCGGGCAGAGGGATGAGCATCGTTGACATTGGAGGAGGGTTTCTGAGCGATCGGATTGATAGGATTGATCAGGTACGGTGACAAGTCCATACAGAATATTCCGTTAACTTCCATTCAAACTTCTAATTGCGATTCTTCTTTATGTAACTGTAAGTTAGATGTCGATTCGATCTTATCTGGTGGTAACTGATGAATGAAGATGCAGTATAAGAAAGAGGCGGGGTATGACAGTGATTAAACCTTTAAACCCATATCCCGAATTGGTTTCTACGTGACATTATACCGGAACGCTAAACCACTTAACGATAACTACCTACGACCGAAAGTCTTTGACTATACCAGACCTGAGCTAAGTTAAAAATTAAAAATACTGAAATTGATCCAGCCCGGAATCAAACCCGGAACCTTCCATATAGATAAAATCTGTAGTGCTCACCCCAATCTGCCAAAGCTGACTCACATCATCAGAATAATCATTATCAATTGATAGATGACCACTTATTATCGAGACGCATGGAGTGCGTCGTGGCAGTTCCGGCCTAAGCATGCAGTGTGTATATTTACACGGAATTACTTAGATTCACGAAATAATTTGAACCATTATCAACAGGTATCCAAACTAATAAATACGACTTTGGAAGAACTATTCCCGGAGCGGAGCATACAAATAATAGCGGAGCCGGGAAGGTACCTGTGCGATACCTCGTGCAACTTGTACTGCAATATCAACAATATTCGACGGGTAATTGATGGCTTTTTGTTATTATGCCTCTATTATTTCTTAGCCATAAATTTTGTGGTGCTTGTGTTTGAGTCTTTTGGGCACATGATTTTTGGAAAGGAAACACTTTATTTATGTCGTGAGAGATTTGGCTCAGAAGTTGATCCAAGAGTTGGCACTTGTATCAGCGCTTGAATCAACTTGGCGGACTGAAGCCCCCCGGCTAATTCTTCTAATCCAGTGCGACAACAATGCCAGTATTTTAGGTACCCATGCTCATTAATGATTGATTAACTATTATCGATCGATCAAGGTTTCGAATGAGTAGTTGATGCCAAATACATACTAGGATGCCAAAGTTCGTATCAGTGATTGGACGCCAAACACATCAGGATTCAGGATGCCATCGATTGTTAGAAAAGTTGGATCATCTCGGACATGTTAAAGGTTGCCACCATTCCGGCTCCACATTTTTCTACGGCAGAAGGAGGAAAAAACTGTGAAATTATTGAGCACACTTTTCAAAGGCTTCTTGCATTTTCATGTAAAAACCTAAAAAACTTAATTTTATTTTGTCTTTCCTAGGCCACACGTGGTGGTGAAAAAGTGAATATGATATACATGAACGATGGCTTATATGGATCTCTAAGGTATAACGATCCATGGCAAAAAGTCAAAAGATTCGGGGTAAGAGTTCACTGTCATTTTTCGATATTTTTAGGGTTCTGTACCCCAAGACCGCCAACGGGACCTACAGGGAATCTTAAGCCTTCGCAGGCTGACCGTCCGTCCATCCGTCGATCTGTCTGTCTGTCAGCAGGTAGAAAGTTGTCACAGAACGTGTATTTCTATTGCAGATATTGTAAAAAAAAAATTGAAAAAAAAAAAATTAAAAAGTACATAATGTTATATCGTATACGATGGTACAGAAACCCTTTGAGTACACTTGGCCGGTTTTTCCTATTGAAATTATACATTCTTAATTATTACTGCCTAAAAAATCTGTAATATTTTATAGAGACATGAAAGTATAATAAATGAGAAGCTAGAAAAAACGATCTTATGGGGTCCCAGCTGTGACTCCACGGACAGAGTTATGGAAAATAAGGATGTTATGCTACCCGCCTGCACTCCTCTTGATTGGTTAATATTTAATTCACAAGGGGCGTACACATTTGGATTCGCAACTCAGTTCTCATGCTTGCCTAAACCTCAGATGCGATCAGTTGTATCACAACAATTGTGGTGAGTGTTTTGCTGTAATCTAAATATAATATAAAAGTTAATAACTAAAATCCGACTACGATCGTCTTAATAAACGTTTAACAGGGCTCTTTCCATCACTTACTCCATACAATTGTAGTCCCAATTTCATTTGAATATTAAAAAATATGTAGTTTTAAAATTACAGGGGCTCAAAGATTTGTATATGAATTTTCAAGACCGCGTAACTTTCAAACCGAATATTTTAACGGAAATCTGGAAAACCACAGGCATAGATATTAGTTCCCGAAACGTTTCTACAAAATTCCATTGAGTAAGATTGGTTAGTATTCCAATGAGAGACGAACTACGTTTGTATGGAGCGAGTGACGGAGAGACCCCTCTTTAATATTATAGTAAAATTGATTTTCTGTCGCTTGGTATATTTTAATGTTTTGGTTTTGGACTTGCATAATATGATATTTTAAGAGTAAACATGCATAATGACTTTAATATCTGTCTTGAATCATTCTGGAAATGCAAAAAAATGCAAAACAAAGTAAAGTGTCGGTAATACCTGCAGATTTTCGATGGGTCGCTGATAGCTGCGTTTATCTTAATCGTTAATTCATTGGACGTTCTAATTTATTAAAATGGACCTAACCTACCTTCGTTTTACATGTGTAAATTAAAAATTTATAACACCCCACACCACACCCCTTCACAAGTGAAGGTTATAGTAACTGGAAAAGAGCTGATAACTTTCAAACGGCTGAACCGATTTTCTTGGATTATAGCTAAGAACACTCCACCAATCATCAAAAATCAAGCCACCTTTCAAACAAGAAAAACTAAATTAAAATCATTTCATTAGTTTAAGAGCTACGATGCCAAAGTGACATACACAGATACACAGATACACACGTTAAACTTATAACACCCCTCTTTTTTTGTCGGGGGTTAATAAAATGATTTGTTGCAGGGCAAAACTGAAAGACAGTAAAGTATTCAGGCCAGAGGATTTTGAACAAAATCCAGATATATCAGCACCACTTCCTTCGTCCTTGCCTACGTTAGTGACAATGTCAACCTTTGTTAAATCTAATACTTTAAAAACTAACTAAGATTTAATTTAATTTATTTTAGTTTTAAATTTTATTATTAATTAATTTTTAGTTTTAATTTGGGTTTAAGTTTATTTTATAAAATTGTCTGTTATTATATCTCTAAAGAAGTAGCAATATTATTATATAATTTATATACTACCATGAACCTCATCAGTATAGTTGTGAGATGAATAGTTAACAACTTAAAAATAAATTAAACGAGGTTGTTAATCTGGTGTGTTTTAATGTGTGTGAACTTTCGTTGGAGACAGTTGTGGTGTGTGTGCTTTATGTTTGTGTTACCTATTGTTTAGTTTATATACTGTCTCCGTAAAAAAAAATATTGTTAATCGTCTTCCAAAAGAGAGGTGGTTCAGCCCGTTTTTTTGTGTACGTACAGTCATCGATTTTTCGAGGTTTCTGGGCTGATTGACAATTTTTAGAGTTCCATAAAAAGGAAAAACGGAACTCTTATAGGATCACTTTGTTTTTCTTGACAGACACGACGGACGGACGGACAGACAGACAGAAAGGGTTCCGTTTTTAGGGTTCCGTACCTCAAAAGGAAAAACGAAACCCTTATAGGATCACTTTGTTGTCTGTCTGTCTGTCCGTCCGTCCGTCCGTCCGTCCGTCCGTCCGTCCGTCCGTCGTGTCTGTCAAGAAAACCTATAGGGTACTTCTCGTTGACCTAGAATCATGAAATTTGGCAGGTAAGTAGGTCTTATAGCACATGTAAAGGAATAAATCCGAAAACCGTAAATTTCAGGTCACATCATTAAAAAAAAAATTAAATTTTCAAAGTAAGATAACTATCCCAAGTAGGATATCATATGAAAGGGCTTTAACTGTACATTCTAAAACAGACTTTATTTATTTTTATGCATAGTAGTTTTTAATTTATCGTGCTAAATGTCTGAAAAAATACCCTAGTCCGGAACCCTCAGTGCGCGAGTCTGACTCGCACTTGGCCAGTTTTTCCTTTTGAGGTACGGAACTCTAAAAATAAAATAACGAAAAGAACTAAAAAGTTTATTAACGATACCTACTACGTTCTTCAGCCCATCACGCATTGAGGATGCGATTGCTTGTCTTAATCATCAGATATAGAGCACTGATAGCTGATAGCTACTAATTATATTAACTCTTTGTCAGAAACAAATAAACATTTTATGTTGTTTGATGAGCAGATATTACTTATAGGACTGATATCACAACAGAAATTCATAGCAAATAGTTATTTCGTCGATGCAACATCTAATTCATGACAAGTGCTGTTATCATTTGTTAATAATAACTCAGTAAACATATTATAGGAAGAGTTTATATTACCACTAGCTAGTGGAGACTAAACAGTAAGTAAGTATAATTTTCAAGTATTAGTAACTTAAAATTAAAAAAAAACCCTGACACAAAAACCTCTAAGTATAAGAAAACTAAAAAAGAGCTGATAACTTTTAAACGGCTGAACCATTTTTTTTTTCGATTATAGCTAAGCACTCTCGATCAAGCCAGCTTTCAAAGAAAAAAAAACTAAATTAAAATCGGTTCATTCGTTTAGGAGCTACGATGCCACAGACAGATACACACCCCACAGATACATATAGTACCCCTCTTTTTGGGTGGGGGGATTAAAAATAGGTTTTATCATCTCAACATAAGATATCCAGATAACCCATACTAATTTTGTGGATGCGAAATTATGTCTGTCCGTCAATCTGTCGGCTAGCTTTTCACAGCTCATCTTTAGAACAATTATTTTTTACCACATTTGGTAAGAAGATAGCTTGCATCCCAGGGAAGGACAAAGACTTCTTTTTGTTTCGGGAAATCGAAGAGTTCGCATGGGATTCTTAAAAACCTAATTCCACGTTGACGAAGTCACGGGCATTATCTATTAGGTACTGGGATAGCTTGCATCCTGAAGACTGGTGTCGACTACTTTTTATCCTGGAAAATCAAAGAGTTCCCACGGGATTAAAAAAAAAACTAAACCCACGCGGACAAAGTCTCGGGCATCATCTGGTTTAATTTTTAACTATGATATACACAGATTAAAAACAGATAAAAAATAATTACCTAAACAATTAAGGGTAATAACAATCGATCAATAAATAATTAGAAATTTATTATATTTTGGGGTCTATCAGTCATTTTCCAACAGTCGAAATTGCAGCGGTGGTAAAGGCCTTTGCAAAATTGCATTGTAAGTTTTATAAAATATGTTATTTTGTAACTTTTTTGATAAAATACTTAAAGTAAAGAAATATACTAAAGACAAAACAATTAGTTTGACTATAATAATGTTAATTATAACAATACAGTTTTATAATCATTTAGATGATGTGATTAAGTGAAAATATGCTATAAACGAGTTGCCATTTTAAAATTGTGTAATAATGTTTTAATTGTGTGTAAATTATATAATATAATATAATTATTACAGTAATATGTAAAGAAACCATATTTTTACCGCAGTGTTAAAATAAACTTATAAAGTTTACGATTATGTATTTAGCTGTACAAAATGCATATAGGATCGTACGAGTATGTCTGATTGTTGAATAAAAAACTGTGCTAAGAGACTTTTCTGTCGGTGTTCTGTTATTAATAGATATTGATTTCAAGTTTATAACTCAAGCAGTTATTTAGGAAAAGAGCCTTCATAAAAAGGTGTTCCGCTTTTCTATAAAAATTTTAGAGTCTTAAACTGTACCTACATACATATTTTATTTTTAAGAAAATGGATAGTCAACTCATGGGTAAGACAAGTGTAATAGTGTTGGACAACCACACACCTGGCGATGTCGCGAAAGCCATGATAGAGGACGGACGACAGAAGGAGCCCTTTTACATATTCGATATGGACGAGGCATATCGCCGCGTGGAATATTTCAGGAAAATGATGCCGAGGGTTGAGATGTTTTACGGTAAGAACCAGTTACTATATTTTCCTGACATTAATACACATGTTTTGTGATGTTCGAAACAAACCAGTGTAAATTAAAAATTTATAACACCCCCGACACGCGAAGGTTACAGTAACTAGAAAAGAACTGATAACTTTCAAACGGCTGAACCGATTTTCTTGAATTATAGCTAAGAACACTCTCGATCAATCCACCTTTCAAACAAAAAGAAACTAAATTAAATCAGTTCATTAGTTTAGGAGCTACGATGCCACAGACAGATACACAGATACACACGTCAAACTTATAACACCCTTCTTTTTGGGTCGGGGGTTAAAAAGATGGGACGCGAGGCACAACTGCACATCGGGATCTCATTCTGAAAACAAGGAACAAGTGTAAATTAAAAATTTATAACACCCCCGACGATCCAAAGTATCTGAGTTTTCCAAAACATCATTTTTCAAATAAATAATTATGTATTTAGGCAACGTCCATCTTGACAGCTTGACATTTGTCAATTGACATAATATTATGAACCTAACGGTTATGTAACCTTCTTTTATACAAGAAAACTAGAAAAGAGCTGATAACTCTTAAACGGCTGCACCAATTTTTTTGGATTATAGCTAAGAACACTCTCGATCAAGCCACCTTTCAAACAAAAAAAACTAAATTAAAATCGGTTCATTCGTTTAGGCGCTACGATGCCACAGACAGATACGCAGATACACAGATACACAGACACACAGATACACAGATACACAGATACACAGACACACAGATACACAGATACACACGTCAAACTTATAACACCCCTCTTTTTGGGTCGGGGGTTAAAAACCGTAAGGTATCCATCCCTCACTTTTCACGGCATAACCGTTAAACCAATTTTAAAGAGAGATACAGAGATAACTTGCATCCCGGAGACGGGATTTTTGAAAAATATAAATCGATACGGACAAAATTGAGGGAATCATCTAGTCTAGTGTATCGTCATGCGCAAACAATATCATAAAGTGCACATTGGATTACTTTAACACACACAGTGTGTTTTAACTATTTACTTTCGCGCGGTGTACGTGTATGTATTATTTGCATAATAACTAGGAAAAGTATAAACGCTGTTATACATTAGTACACAGTTTTATGTAAAAAAAGGTGTGATAAAAATAAGAGGAGTTTATTCGTAGTGCGCTCCAAACAAACGTAGTTAGGCTCTTAAAATTAACGAAATTTTGTAGATGACACGTTCTAAGATCTAATATAATATGTGTCAGTATTGTGGTTTCTCAATTTTCTGTTAAAATTACAGGTTCAAAGACTTATCTACTTACAAAATATCTTTAAACCCGTGTGACTTAAATATTTTTACGGAAATCTGGCAAACCGCAGCGACAGATATTAATTTCTAGAAAGTATCTACAAAATCGCCAATCTTCCTCGGCGGAAAGCTACTATTACATATTATATCTAATTTACTGTCAAATATTGGTTATCAGCGTGGTGTCCCCGATTATAGAAAACTAGATGATGCCCGCGACTTCGTCCGCGTGGATATAGTTTTTTTAAATCCCGTGGGAACTCCTTGATTTTCCGGGATAAAAAGTCTACCACGCCTATGTCCTTCCCCGGGATGTAAGCTATCTCTGTACCAAATTTCATCAAAATCGGGCCGTGAAAAGCTAGCAGACGACACATTCGCATTTCTAATAATATTAGTATGGAAGTATAGATTATTCATCATTCAATAACAAACGAAAACGTAAACAACGGTGACGGATTTTCCGCGCAAAGTAGAGCTCGCCTTAGGCTACGTTTATGGTGGACAGCGATGAGCGGGAGTGGAATAAATTACTTGAACTACTTTGATCTTTTTACTAATTGTGCTGGGCATCCTGAATTAAGTTTCCAAAACCTGTATCTCAGGGTCCCCGCTCTTCCTCCTCCGTCATTCACAAATAAATAATTATTAAAAAGATAAATTAGAATACAATATTGTGTGTGTGAGTGTGTATTGTGTGTGAGTGTGTGTTTGTGTTTGTGTACATGTGTTTGTTTACAATAATAATAATACCATTTACCAATTTCACCTACCTATTTATTATTGCAAATTAATTTACTTAGCGTGAACCCCTATGTTCTGGAAAATGGCAATATATTGACCCAATTATAGTTCAATGCACTTTATGTCTCATCCTTATACATTTTCTTATCAAAGATAATTTCAACAAGCCAATACTATCGAATACTAAATCTCTGTTTGTTTGACTCTTGTTTTACGATTGCCATATTATATATGAAAATATAATTAAAACATGTCAATCAAAGGTGCCCTTTAATTTGAAGAACAATGAAGAAGAAATCCAATATTCGAAAATGTACGTCTAGTACATAGTTCATAGACTGCGTGGGTCGAGCTTTTGTTGAAAAGAAGCTATTTAAAAAGACGTTTGATTTTATAAGTACTGCTAAAGAAGATAGATAGGTACCTACTCGATAAAATAGCTAACGAGGTCTTTGGAATAGTATGATCCTGGTATTTTATCGACATTTTAGATGGCCTAAATGATAAAGAGACCCCGATAATTAGATCGAAATCTTTTAGATTGAGCGAAAATAATTTTAACAAAAAACAGAGTAATTTTGTTTTTTATAGTAGGTAACAACAAAAACAAAGCAGGTATTTAAATAAATAAAATCTTTATTATTCTTCACTATTGTTGGACCCAATGGATATTACAATTTATTTAGATATATTGGATAAATAAAACATCTGAGTATATATTTTTAGCTCTACAAAATTGTGGGACTCTAGAAGAAGGACATTTGAACATTAATCGATTTCAATAATAATAATTAATGTAGTAGATATATCTTAGGAAAAGTATGATTTTATTATCTGTGATTTTAAACAAAAAAAAAATTATCTATAGAAGCAGGTGTTACTTTGTGAAAGTCCATAATATAGATAGATACAATAAACCAAAAGTTTAATTTGCTTTACCTAATCCACTAAATACAAGTCAGTACAATACAGTAGGTATAGTATGCAGCTTGCCATATGCACCGCTCCCATTGCTAAACATGCAGGAAAAGCCAGACACCAAGTAAAACTTTTGGTTCCTTGTAAAAGGTTTTTTTTTTTGCAGAACACCACAGAATCTCAATACCACCTAATACCAAAATATAATATGTACTTAGTACATCTAATTACTAGGTTGAATACTGTACTATGTATTTTATACGAATCTGTTGCAGCAATGAAAGCCAATGACAGTGACAAAATGATAAAACTGGCAGCTGCACTAGGACTCGGCTTCGACTGCGCCTCCCCGGGGGAGATTCGTAAAATACTGGAGCTTGGTGTATCACCTCAGTAAGTCATTTTTGCCTTCATGAGCCGCGATTACAGCTGTAAGTTTTACTCACGTAAATAGCTTACGCAATTAATTTACTAATGTAAATTTAAATACTTATAAGGGCATTTACATTAGTAAAGTCGTAAGTTAATAACGTAAGCTGCTTACATGAGTAAAACTGACAGGTGTGATCGCGGCCAAGTAATATATTACATTAAAGTAAGCATTTCACACTGTTTTTAGGTTTTTTTACCTTCCTAGTTTACACCTTTTATACTGTAAAATTGCTTGGATACTAAAGCAGAATAAGTAAATCCTTCTTATCAAATGTTATTTAATTGCGAGGTATTTTATTATTTATACTATTATGATTTTTATCTTACAGTAAGATATCTTACCTTGGTGTTAAAAACAAAAATATCGTAACGCATTGATAAAAAAATAGGCATTGATAAAATAGATAAATAATCTTATCTAATACGGATATTAAACCATGCGAGGCTTACGACCCATTATTGTAAAAGCGAAAGTGTGATTGTTTGTTGCTTTATTTGTTTGTTCGTTTGTCCTTCATCACGTGACAACGGAGTAACGGATCAACGTGATTTCTGCATGGATGTACAAACCTGGAGAGTGACATAGGCTTTTTATCCCAGAAAATCAAAGTGCTCCCAAGGGATCTTTAAAAATCTAAATCCACGCGAATGAAGTCGCGGGCGTCATCTTGTAAAAATATAATTACAATTCGATTCGACTTATCACGTGAAGGTTTTTGGTAATGGACGCAATTTTAGAACCATTAGGCACGGTCGACTAATCGCCCAGCAACTAGCCGACGACGGAATCTGTAATTTATGTAGAGGTTGTCCCAGCCAGTTGCTGCGCAGTGGCAACTCGCAGGCAACTCGCCAGTTGCCCCAATTTATATTACACGGGTTTTTATAGGAGTATTCAGACAACTGCGACTTTTGAGGCGACTGGACATCGCGCACAAAAGTGGTTCAGGCTTTTGTAACGAATATGTAATCGACTTGTAAAGAAAAAAAAAACGGCCAACTGCGAGTCGGGCCTCACTCTTTAAGGGTTCCGTAACTAATTATGTACAATTTTTATTTATTTATTTTTTTGTTGAAAATATTAGTATAAAACTTACAGCTAGCCTTATCTAATTACTATACAAATCATGCCCGCGTGGAATGTCAAGAGTACTGGCTGCATTTCCACGCTGGACAGCCAGGCTGATCCGTTGCGCAAAAAATGAGCCAGCCCTTCTGTCACCCGATGAGGCTATTAGAGGCGGTGAAATGTCTCGTAATTTTTTTTTTTAAATTAAAGTTACATTGGTTTAAAGATTTGTATGTAAATCTTTCGTATGTCCAAAATTTCATTGAAATTGTTCGTATTCAAACGAGAGCCTTAAGTACAGTTGGAGTACGTTACGAATAAACTCATATAAAGCTTCGTTTCTAAAGGGCTGGACAATGTGTTTTAGCAATAATGTTTTACAGGAGTATAATATTCGCCGCCCCGTGTAAAACCCCAGATTGGATGATGTATGCGCGTCAGTCCGGTGTTCGACATACAACATTCGACTCTTCATATGAATTGAAGAAAATCAAACAGTATTGGTCTGACGTCGGGTAAGGAGCAATCATTATACTATTTCCCTTCCTGTGGGCGATTTGCTAATTCAAATACATCGATGTATATATATCATCACTAAATAAAAGCGATCAAACTCATTTTTTACAACGTCTAGAGGGTTTTGATATCGTTTATATATTATGTTTATTGGTTCCCTCAAGACTAAGTACTCTTTAGATTTTAATATATTGTTGTGGTAGAAACTGTGTGAGAATTTAAACCACCCAACCAGCATAGCCGCAAGGCGATAATGTTCCCGTAAAGTATGTTCACTAATGTAGAAACCAAAGGGGTTAAGTTTAATAAAAACTGTTGTAACCCTTCCAGATCAGCCCAATTCCATCTTAGACTGCATCACTCTTACCACCAAGCGAGATTGCTAACTTGTACCTGAGTAAAAAAATTAAAAAACCTCAAAAATAATTATATTCGATTCTAAGATACTTCAAAATAGCCCACAAGTAAGGTTTAATTAAACATTAAGGCTTGGAATCAGTTAGGTTTTACAGTTAATTTACCCATCATTTCTAATATCCAGACTCCTATCTCATACATCAATACATTAGAGCCTACATACAACATTAGAGACCCGATGCCACATAATCTACCTTATTGACATCTTTATGACCACTTAGATAGCAAGCCAGTACCCGACCTAATAACAATGTAATAGACCTATGCCAGTGCATATGTTTAGATTTCCTATGTAGATTTTCTCTAAGCTATGTAAATACAAACACGGCAACCATTTATAATATAAGTACATTCGAGAATGTTTTCACAAAATGCTTGTTTATTATAAACATGCTAAGCTTGTATGGAAGCACTTGCAAGTACTTTGTAACAGGGAAAAAACCGGCCAAGTGCGAGTCGGACTCGCGCACTGAGGCAGACGACGGACGGACAGACAGACAGACAGACAACAAAGTGATCCTATAAGGGTTCCGTTGTTCCTTTTGAGGTACGGTACCTTAAAAAACCGGAGTAATACTAGTTCACTCTGGTAATACTACGTTTATGAGAAAACGTAGTACATTGGAGTTAGTGTAAGATTGTCTGTCCACTAAATTGGAGCGGAGATTACAAACCAATTAGATTATTATTGATAGATGACGTGAAAAATTATCATGTCATCTCTCTAGTTAGATCGAATACGGACGAAAAATCGCCATTATTGACAAATCTTTACTAGCTTTTGCCCTCGATTTCGTCCGCTATACATACTATATAATTTATGGCTTAAAGCACTTGGGGATAATGTAACTATCTATCAGCGAAAGAGTTTTTTACCTCTTTATAATACGAGTAGGTATTAGTGTAGATTATTTTATTTCACGTTTTTTAAAGTCTGCCCAATATTCTGGAAGGATATAAGGATCTGGAATTCTTTGTATACTAGATACTCAAAATCTAAAGACGGCCCTAATAGTTATACAATGTTTTATCATAAAATCAACATACTGATGGTGTGAATGTAATAAAAATGGTAATTTTTTCAGACTATTAATCCGTATCAAGGTTGACAGCGACAGTATTTATAAACTTGGAGACAAATTCGGCTGTGACTTCGAAACGGAGGCTACCGATTTACTCGACGAAGCGGCTTCACTTGGTTTGAAGGTACTCGTAAATATTGTAACTGAAAACGAGGCGCTTTTTGTACAAGGGCTTTTCAACAACCAATATTGAGATACTAGATGATGCTCGCGACTTCGTCCACGTGGATTTGTGTTTTTGAAAATCCCGTAGGAACTCTTTGATTTTCCGGGATAAAAAGTCTACCCCGCCTATGTCCATCAAAATTGATTCAACAGTTGGGCCGTGAAAAGCTAGCAGACAGACAGACAGACACACTTTCGCATTAATAATATTACTAAGTATCACACTTCACACTATTATTATTATTATTATATTATTATAATATTATAAAGGCGAAAGTTTGTATGTGTGTGTGTGTGTGTGTGTGTATGTTTGTTACTCCTTCACGCAAAAACTACCGGACAGATTTGGCTGAAATTTAGAATGGAGATAGATAATATCCTGGATTAGCACATAGGCTACTTTTTATCCCGGAAAATCAAAGAGTTCCCACGGGATTTCGAAAAACCTAAATCCACGCGGGCGAAGTCGCGGGCATCGGCTAGTGGATAATAAATTTAAAAAAATGCTTTTTTAAAATTGAAACACTTAATTGCACCAGGATATTTGGTGCGGCCCAAAAGTAGGGCGCTCTTGCACTCAAACGAGGTGGAGCGGCGACGTGTTCAGCACACTTGAAGCAGTTCAGCAATTGGATTATTGAGTGATAATTTTCCTTTCCGCTTTACTATAGATACAGGCACCCTTAGCTTTAGTACCAAATACGCAATTTGAAGGGAGGAAATCCCTCGCTCGCTCAACTCAAAACTTATCAAGCAACTTAGCAAGAAATGGAACTTAGTATTACTTAGCAACAAAGCTGATTATAATATAATATAATGTAATATATTAAAAATAATATGTCCGACATATACAGGCCAGTCTCATCGTAGTCTAAATTACAATCCTAATATAATAATTAGAAATGTGAATGTTTGGATGTTTGATACTCAATCACGCAAAAACTACTGGACGAATTTGGCTGAAATTTAGAATGGAGATAGATTATACCCTGGATTAACACATGCTACTTTTTATCCCGGAAAATCAAAGATTTCCCGCGGGATTTTGAAACGTAACTCCACGCGGATGAAGTCGCGGGCATCGGCTAGTTAAATTATAAAATTAATCGCTTTATAGGTGGTTGGCGTAGCGTTTCACGTAGGCAGTAGTTGCTCTTCGGCTCATAGTCACGTAGAGGGGCTGCAAAACGCGCGGGCACTGTTTGACTACGAGCTTCGCGCGGGCAGAGGGATGAGCATCGTTGACATTGGAGGAGGGTTTCTGAGCGATCGAAATGATAGGATTGATCAGGTACGGTGATGGATCAGTAGACGGGTTCGGAAATTACTTTTTACTAATGAGCCTTGTGGTTTTGCTCAGAGAAAATATAAAGAAGAAAATAAATAAAACTTTTTTATGTGATCACTAGGAGCTGATCCAAATAGCATTCGGTGTAAGCAGAGTAATTAATTTTAAGTTGTAATTTTTAATGTAAAAACTCTTTGTTCCATAATATCCCGTATGTATTTCAAAATTTATTCCTTGTTAAAGGGAAGAGTGCAAAATTTCAGCTTTCCAGGCATCAACGCCCAGTTCTTGGAAAGTTCGGCAGAGTGTGTGTCATTCAATAAGTCAGTACTTTTCTTATTAGGTAGATATTTAGGTGACGGAATAGAAGAGCCAATTATGTGCTGTCGTTGAAATAAAATCCCACCTACTTATACTTTAATTTTCAATGATAGTTGTAGGGCTTACAATTTATTCATGCCTAAAAGCGAAAACTTATAGTTTTGTTATTTTATTACTTTCCATCCCACGCCTTCACCGGAATAAAATTCTCGTCAACCTCTAGCTTAACGCGAATTTTATGCCGGCGAGAAATATATTAGATGCCAAGGGTTCTATCCCACGGTATTTATCAATCGTAGCGCAAGCAAGTCTGATAAGGTACCTGCTTTTCAACTACGTTTGTCGCAAAATAATTGGAACCGTTATCAACAGGTATCCAAACTAATAAATACGACTTTGGAAGAACTATTCCCGGAGCGGAGCATACAAATAATAGCGGAGCCGGGAAGGTACCTGTGCGATACCTCGTGCAACTTGTACTGCAATATCAACAACATTCGACGGGTAATTTATTACTTTCTGTTATCTTTGTGCTGCTCCTAATAATTTAAATGAATAAGAAAGAAAGAATAATAAATGAATAAGAAATCCAACGTGCTCGCACAGAAAACACCTATTCTACTACATACGAGTACTACTCTCTCCGTCACTTACTCCATACAATCGTAGTTCCAATTTCATTTGAATACTAAGCAACCAAAGACCATGAAATTTTGCAGACATGTTCTAGAAACTAATATCTATGCTTTGGTTGGTTACGTTTGTATGGAGCGAGTGACGGAGAGACCCCTCTTAATATGTCGACATTTTTGACTCTATTATATGTAGAGTCAAAAATGTCGACGAAAAACGTTTCGTGTGTTCATTCAATATTAGATAGGCTGAATAAACTCGTACGAAGTTGGGTAAGCTACATTCGGATGCTACCGCTTATGGCTTCCCACTTCTGCAGTAAAACGTAGGGCGCTCCGTCCACGTCCGAAAATCGGTGATCGTTATCGGCAAAAATGAAACATAGTGATTGCAATATTGAAACGCACACGTCATACAAGAAGTCTATAATAAAAGCCGGTGACTATTGGACCGAAGTATAAAAAGTTTGACAAGGACGGAGCGCCTTAAAATTCCCAAATCCTGAGCAAAAATAAAATTATCACTTTAATTTCCAGGTCACACGTGGCGGTGAAAAAGTAAACATGATATACATGAACGATGGATTATATGGATGTTTGAGATTCAATGATCCTCCGCAAACGGTTAAAAGGTTTGGGGTAAGATATACCAATTTCCAAGTTTATACTTATTTTTTTCAAAGTGACTGTAATTTCATAAGAACGCGGTATGGAAGTTTATTAAATCCATGCCTCTAATTGGTTCGTACTTTGTACATCTCACCGTACTGGGACCTTTACGACACGGCAACGGCTTTGCCGATATCGTGGTAACAAGCACACGGTCAAAGCCTTTCACCAGACCAGACCTGAGGTAGATTCAAATATTTTTTTAACTATATACGTGAACGTAAGCCTTAAAAGTTGGACGGAGCAGCTGAAGGAAGCACTTGACCCTAGCATCTAATGTGCTTATCATACAGCTAAAAACCGGCTGCGTTGTAAGATCATAAAAAGAGTACTTATTAAAAGGAGCCACAATCTTCAGTAATAAAGGAGCGACGTGAGTAGCAGAATATAGGCTTGTGCTTGACAGCAATTGGTGATGATGGACCATGCCTGCTCAGAAGGAGTTTATTTACTCTTCTTTTGAAGGCACAAAATCTGGAACGGATGCTGGAAGAGAGCTCCATATTCTACAGAGCGAGTATATACTATAACCGCGTATATATTATAGTGCGTGTACATTATATGCGTTTCAGTATTTGTAAGTAGCCCGAATACCTATCTAAAAATGGTCAGAAAAAATCTGTATTTTTTTTTTTGTAGAGACCTGAAGGTGTAATAAATGAGAAGCTAGAGAAAACAATCTTATGGGGTCCCAGCTGCGACTCCACTGATCGAGTTATGGAAAATATGGAAATTATGTTACCAGCTTGCACTCCTCTTGATTGGTTGATATTTACTCCACAAGGGGCTTATACCTTTGGATTCGCAACTCCATTCTCATGCTTGCCGAAACCTCAGATGCGATCAGTTGTATCACAACAATTGTGGTGAGTACTGAACAGATGTTGCATAAGAATACATACCGTTAGGCATCCATCCCACAGCTGACCTTGATAGGCAGTTTGGTCAGTAAATAGTTGATTGTAGTGATCCTCTAAGGTATACTTATTCCTTAGTCTATGTCCTTTACTTTTTATGTTTGTAAACGTTGTTATTCACATTATAGTAATTGGTTCGGCAAAGCTGGGTGGTAAAATGGAATAAGTACCTAAGTACTATGCAGAAGAATGTTAGACAAAAAGACTTTTTCGCACTTACATAATATTATGTTCGTTTAAGAGGAGTTTATTTTATGATAATGTACGAGTAGCTAAACTAAATTATTTTTTTATGGAAGGCGCTGTAGAGAAACTTCTCTTAAAAGTCACACATCCAAGCGAGGAATAAAACGAAGATGCGTGAAGCGCTCAAAGCCGAATGGAGCTCAAATAAACCCGGATGGCTTTACCAATCGGGCGAGATGAATGAAAGTTGAACGCAATATGTAGGAGTTACATTGTATCAGTTTTGTTGTACAATAAAGCCCACTTGCACAAGGACACTCAGTGTTTTTTTTAATACTGTCACTTTTTGGCATACTCGTGTTAAAAAATGACATCATTACTGCATCTAACCAAGTCAGTTTAAGTGTCAACGTGCAAGTGGGCCGAATCGAATGTTCTAACCCAACGACTGCCTAGCTTGTGTATAGAAATCCTTATATCCATACTCGTCGAGCAAGCTTTATGTAGAACGCAGCATGTTCGACGTTGCTACTTTCGTATTTACTTGACTGAACTTAAAAACGTCTTTTCATAATAATAATGATTTGTTTCAGGGCTAAACTGAAAGACAGCAAAGTATTCAATCCAGAGGATTTTGAACAAAATCCAGATATATCTGCACCGCTTCCTTCGTCCTTACCTCCGTTAATAAAAAAATCAACCTTTTTAAAATCATATACTTTAAAAACTAACTAAATTAATTGTTAAATCTCATCGATTCCGCCGTTGCGAGCCAAATTGATGTATGTAGTTAAGTTCAAAGACTTCTATGTATTAAATTAAATTATTGTATTAAAGTGGCATTTTTGATGCAACAATGCATTGTAGCCAATAATGAGCGAATATCGGACAGTTAGAGATAAATGCGATAGTCTGTAAGCAGCTATCATTTTATCGTAATCGAGCCAAGAATTCGATTGCCAGATGAACAGAATAAACTATTATCCTAAGTAATAAGTATTCTAATTCACATTAAATTCGCATTAAAGCGCATTGAAACAAGAAAATGGTTTTTTTTTGTTTTAAAATGATAAAATAACCAGCTAGTTGAAAAATTACATAATTTAATAGAAGACGCCAGCAAACTAAGTTGACCCAAGTTATTTTAACTTTACTCAACTTGAAGCTTACATTACACTCTCAAAGGAATTTCGTAACAAATTCTGTTTTAACTTGACTTTGACATTCCCCTTTTTACAACTATAGTAAATAAAATATTCTTCAACTCTATTTCATAAATTATTATTATTTATTATGGAATACAATTCTAAACTGTTCTAAGGAGCCAATCACATAAGATGCGTAAGGCCGACACACATTTTCATAGTGTCGTGTCAACCGTGACGCGGCCATGCGTAAATCGCTAAAGTTGAAAACTAAAACCCGAATACGACCGTCTTTATAAACGGTGAAATATTTATATTCATGAACTCAGAATTTTCTCCTGTTTCATTTGACATCCCGTTTGATACAATAGCAAGAAAAATCCCTTCCTTTTGGCTTTGCTATAAAGTGCCTTTTGGGTGAAAATAAAGAGAAGTGCTTTATGGTCACCCATCAGTGAAAAATAGGGTGAATCTAGGCTTAACTACGAATATTGTTATTTGTAGAAGCTTACTAATAAAATTTGTAGGTATTCGTGGGAGCTTTATATTTTTACTCAAAAGGAAATTCACTTTGAAGATATTTCAGGTCGTTTAGGCGCGTGGTTTCCGTCAGACTGGTTGCGGCTTGAAAAGAGTTTATAACAGAAGCGATAAAGTAAAACGCCCCGTTCGAAAATATGTCACAAAAGAGCTTTTACGTGTACCACGATTTTTACAATGCTCTTTAGTGTACCTTTATGTATTTTATTACATGATCTTGTGGTAGACGGTATTACGTGGTAAAAATATATTTAACTACATTCATAAATAGAAAAAACTTTATTTCCACAAAAACTAGGACAAATTGTTGACATATTTTCTGTTTTTTGCTGACTGGTGTGAAGAGGCTTAATAAATCGCGACTTGATTAATTAATCGAACACTTCTTTTTATTGTAGGCTGGTTAGATTTGCATACTGACTTTATTAACTCATTAACGTAATATACGCACTTGGCCGGGGTAGCGGACTACGGCCTAAAGTCTAAACCCTTCTCATTCTTAGAAGAGACCCGTGCTCGGTAGTAGACCGGCGACTGATCACGATGATGAAGATACCTGAAGATGAGAAGAGATAAAGAGTTTTCCATCAGGTGTGATTGTGGTCACAAGCGCTTGACCACTATGATGAATAAAAAAAGATGATAATATTTGTAAAGATTTTGTGCCATTTCAGGATTGTGTCAATAGTGGGCTAAAGAAGGGTGATCCATGTTGGTGATGTTATTTTGTAAAGATGAATTGTGCCATTTCAGGGTTGTTACATGCTACGAGTAGGTATTTACAGTAAAATTCGTCCATTTCCATCACAATTCAGACCAAATCCACCAAAAGGCAACACTTTGAATTTCAAAAGCGTATACGCTTTTCAGCATTAGCACAAATTTGACAACCAAATGACCAAAGAGAGCTCTCCGATAAACCATGTAAAACAGCTGACGGGATCGCGAATCCCCTTCGAAAATACCCTTTTGGTTTACACTCGTTTATATATTTTTGGATTGAAAATATACATTGCTGTTTTTGTTCAATACGATAAAATTATTGTCAGGTTATAACCAGTAATGTAAGACAAATATTTTAGTTAAGGCGAATTTTCTTCGGTATTACAAAGTCAGGCGATGTTGAAATAGAGGCCGATACGTTTTTAGCCAGTAGAGCTGTGTCGTGGGTAACGAAATCACGTTTTTACGGTGATCTCTGTCAGGAGGTTCTGTCGTCGATGTTATGTATGAACTCGCTCACTAGTGAACTGCATTGTCTTGTTTTTGTTTTGTATGCTATAAAGGTGAGATTCGCATGGCTTTGTTGTTGTAAAGTTGGACAGTTTTATGTGAAAACTATATGGAAAACTGTAACAGCTGTGTTTCTAGTTTGGATGTAAACTACTAACGAGTTTTTCGGTTGAACAGGTGTGTATATAGAACTTGAAATATTACAAAATATAATATAATAACAATTAATGCATACTTTTTTTACGGAATTTTGTTAAATTAATCTACTACATACAAAAATTCTAAGCATTGCAACAGTTGGACTAAATGCTCTAGGAATTCATAATGAAAACTTTATAAAAGGACTTATAAAAACTTCATAAAAAAACGGCTTGTGTAAATTATAGAAGAAAATTATATGTTTTTTTTATTTTATTAATTTTATAATTACGTCATTTTGATAGGTATTAAATAATTTAAAAAGAAAAACACATTAGGTAGGTAGCAAATACAATATTATTTAATTTTATCTAAATTAAAATCAGCAAGATTTTTTATAAGTTCAATGTCATTCGCCTTAAACTAATCTTAAGTACAAAAAATACTTCTCGTGTCTACAATAGCCGACGACCTTGCTATAAATAGTGCAAGAGCTTAACGTATTATTGCCCACACTTACCGAACATCCTATTACTTAAAGTTAAATCAATACAAATATAATTATGCTTTATGATTAAAATACGTTTTTTATTCACGTGTTGTCACTATGCGGCTATTATGAATGTTAATTAATATAAATCCATACTAACGCAATAAATGCGAAAGTGTGTCTGTCTATTTGTCTGCTCGCATTTTACGGCCCATCCTTTTAATCGATTTTGATGAAATTTGGTACAGTGATAGCTTTGCATCCATGGAACGGGCATAGGCTATTTTTTATCCCGGATAATCAAAGAGTCTCCACGGGTTTCTGATAAAACCTAAATCCACGGGAACGAAATCGCGGGGATCATCCAGTTTTAATAATTATAATTGGGTATTATGAATCGATGAAAAATACTACCTAATATTATGTACCATAATTATATGGACTAATTTGGTTATAATTATTAAGTAGAGGTAATAGGTATATTATGTATAGTAGGTTATACCTAGTACGTATTCAGTGGTAGGTACTCAAAACTGCTTGTACCTAACACTAGATAAAGTATTTAATGTTGCTAATTTTTTTACAACAATAATAAAATAATTAATTCCATAGCTGATCTTTTAAATATAATTTCCTGTATTTCAAGAATTGATAAATATAGTACCTAATTGAATACAATTTATATAGATTTCGTATGTCTAACGACCATATACCTACTAGGTATATGATTTTTCATTTTTCCCTCCAGTAAACCTGTGCCTCTTTCATCGCATAGATTCTTGTACTATGTTACGTCATCATAGATTGTGAATCATGTTCAATGAAGCGAAGTGAAGCCATCGAAAAAGTTCAAGCATTATTGGCGGAAGTAAACAAATAGGTACTTTACTAAAACTTAGGGGGGTGGGGTGGGGTGGGGAAAACTGGGTTAAGATGTCCAACTTCTATTCTTGAGGTCGGGAATTCGTTTCCGAGCATGCACGTTTTAGTTTTCGGAATTAAGTAGGTACCTACGTGCATTTTAAGCAATTAAATATCACTTGCTTTAACGGTGAAGGAAAACATTGCGAGAAATGCCTGAGAGTTCGAAAGTCAGAGAATAATATATAATAATATTCTAGGTTTGAAGTGAAGTCTGCCAATCCGCACCTTTATCCAATGTGGCGGTCTATAGCCTTCTAAGCTCTTCCCATTCCGAGAGGAGACCTGTGCTCTGTAGTGGCCCGGTGATGGGTTGATCATAATGACGATGATGAACTCGGCCCGGTCAAGTAGTTATTGATATAGAGCCTCGATAGCTCAACGGTTGAGGAGCGGACTGAATTCCTTAAGGTCGGCGGTTCAAACCCCACCCGTTGCACTATGTCGTACCCACTCCTGCCACAAGCTTTACGCTTGTGGCAGGAGGGGAAAGGGGAGTATTAGTCATGATTCGAATAGCTTATATTCTTTAAGAAGAAAATGCTTAATATGCATATAGAAACACTCAAAAAACATCTCACTACATTTCATTGCACTCACACCAAGAAAAACCTACAAGTTAAAAATTTGAACGAATACGCTTTAACTATAATTTTAACTATATTGAATTCCTGCGCGTCACTCCTCTTGGTCCCGGCAGAATACCAGCGCTCAGGTTTTATTTTAAAACCTGCAGCATTAATGCTGAGCCGGGGCCTTTTCATCTTGTGCCATGTGGGTGCAGGAAGTTTTTTGATTATTATTAAGTAATTATTAAAAACTACTTACCTACTAACGAGATGAATAAATGAATTTTCTTTCTTCTTTCTTTCAAACAGACAGTCACGTAGATTAACTTTATACTATATAGCGATTACTTAAAGTGGCTGCAGTCACAGACAACATCTGTTAGCAATTATGCTTTCTAGCCCTATAAGGAATGGAGCGGGCGCCGACGACGACGTGTAGACCTCCTTTTTTGGTGCTGGTCAAATACCCGATAGCTTTTTAAAAAACAGTTCGTGTTTGTTTGATACAAATCCACTTTCGGTTTGATTTTTCTGTACTATCTATTAAAATGTTTTATGTTATTGCAAGGTTGTTACTTGAAATGATTTCGTTAGCCAAATCTAATTAGAAATCTCAGGTATGCAGCTTTCTTTGCCCACGGTGATGTCCTTCCTACTCCTTTTAAGCAAGCGCCCTACGCTTATCCTAATTAGTAATCGCATAGTTTTCAAGCGTGACAGACTATGGCCTAACCCCTTCTCGTTCTGAAAGGAGACCCGTACTCAGTAGTGGGCTGGCGATGGATTGATTATGATGATCGTGATAATAGTTTTCAAGAAAAAGACTAATGATGTAGAATGGTACTACGATAAAAGTTATTTTCCTTTCCTCTACCTAAGATACAGTAGGTAATTAAAGTAAGAGAAGTTAACTCTAAACTAACTCTGCCTCAGGCTTGAACAGCGTCTTTACACGGAATCGCAAACACCGCACATGTACCATAACTTTTGTTAGTAAACTAAACTTAGTGCCTAACTGTCATAATTTACGACATACACTTGCAATTATTTGCAGTTTATTTCATAGCAAAATCTTCGAACTGGCTTAGAACTGGATATTTTGAAAAAGAAGAAAATGGCGGCGATAAAAATTTTCGAGTTTTACCGGATCTACGTTAACATAACCATCAATGACTCTATTTTTAACCCCCGACCCAAAAAGAGGGGTGTTATGAGTTTGACGACTGTATCTGTGTATCTGTCTGTGGCATCGTAGCTCCTAAACTAATGAACCGATTTAAATTAAAATTAATTTATAACACCCCCGACAAGTAAAGGTTACAGTAACTAGAAAAGAGCTGATAACTTTCAAACGGCAGAACCGATATTTTTCTTGGATTATATGTAAGAACAATTTCGATCAAGTCACATTTCAAACAAAAAAAAAACTAAATTAAAATCTAAATTAAACTAAATTAACATTAGTTTAGGAGCTACGATGCCACAGACAGATACATAGATATACACGTCAAACTTAAAACACCCCTCTTTTTGGGTCGGGGGTTAAAAATAGGTAGGTACCTATACTTTTTATTTCGCTAGAATGAAAACAATACAATTCCAAATCAAAAGAAAAAAAACTTGCTCTCACCGGTCACCCAAAGAAATGAGTTTCAGTTATTCTTCAGTTTAAATATCGTGTCTTCTCGAGTATCAGGTCACGGTCTCACGGGCATAAATCAACATCCGTTTGCTTTTCCGGGTATTTTTTCCATTATATTTTCTTTCCCGCTGTATTTACTTATCGTTGAGTAACGGTATCCATTACATGTACAATTATTATTATTTTGAGATTGTATGTCAGCCGCAGATATGTTATTTCTAATTAAATCAAATCAAAACATTTTATTTGCTTAAATGCGGGTTAAATAGTAATTACTTTATATTGGTATCACCACATTTGCCATGATCGCGATGATTAATGATCGCGTTGTAGGCTATCGCTAGGTTACTGCGAGTTATAATTTTTGGGTAAGTTACTTACCAACATATTTTGTCCAATAAAACCAATAGCAGGAACTATAGAAGGGATGTTTGAAATAGGCCTCGAATAAGCCCTTCTTATTAGCAGGAACCGATATATCCCTATTTTTTCAAAGGTTCAGCCTGGCTGTCCAGCGCGGGAATGCAACCAGTTTTATTGGCACCATTCCACTTGGCCATGATTTGTACAGTAATAATTAAAACTAAATTTAAGTTACAAATTTCACTGAACCCCCGGTCATGTGCGGGTCGTATTCGCACACAGACAGACAGACAGACGGACGGATGGACAGCTGCAGAGGCATAGTAACAGGGTCTCGTAAGCACCCATTTGGGTAGAATACCCTAAAAAATATATTTTGTATTTGCCTTTTATTCGTGTCTTTTACTCTGAAACGTTTTCTTTATCACTTTGTGCGATCTAAGACGACCTTAATTTCCGTTCAGGAAAAATCTTTGAAAAGGATATTTTGTACACAAATATCTCAAAGTTTGACAATGGAAGTAAATTAGAGGAAGCCGTAAAAAAGATTTTTCCAAACGTAAAAATTTTCCTCTTAGCGGATTATTTACGCATTTTATTTTCAGCTGTAACCAAGAGCCAAGGACAATTAGTGTTAAAAGTGAGCCTATTTAACAGATTTTATACATATTCTCTCTCTTTCTCCCTCACTAGTAAGAGTCGTAACCCATCTCGTTAATTAGGTACGATTTATCTGGACCGAAGCGAACCTATCGTGTTAGCTTATTCGATAAACTTTATAAATCCGTTTATTTATTAAAAGTTTTGGATTTATCTATTCCTGCCCACTAGGAATGAAAATTAGGTACTAAAATGATCACTGAGTAGGTTGTTAAAGCAATAAAATTGTAGCCGAAAAGTTCTAGTTTTGTTTCCAAAAATAACATTTTTTATGTTCCAACTATACAGATTCTAAGAATAATCTAGTGAGTGACAACAACTAAGTGGAGTGTGAAGCAAAAACACTTCACAGATTGTTTTCACTGAGATGAAAAAGCGAATGAAAATCATAAGGGCAAAATGTATAGAGATTTTTCAAAGTAAATAATAAAGTTAGAGAATTGCGTAAAACTACTTATTTTAAAATTCAAATACAAGCTAGGCCCTTGACTTCAATTTCACCTGATGGATGAGGCAGTCTATAATGGAAGCGGGTCAACCTGGAAGAAGCATGGCAGTTTGCCATCAAATAAAAGTTTCTGGTGTTAAAAACTGGAGATAGCCCAGTGGTTAAGGCTTCGGCGGGTCCGGGGTTCTATTCCAGGCACCTTTAATTATTCGGGTTATGTACATTTTGGGCATGAAAATATCACACTTGCTTTAACGGTGAAGGAAAATATCGGAAAGAAAATCTGCACGCTTGAAAGATCTTGATCTTAAAGATGGGCAATGTCTATCAATCCGCACTTAGCCAGGTTTGGCCTAAGCTCTTCTCATTCTAAGACTCGTGTTCAGTAGTGGGCCGACACGCGATATGTCGAGAATTGAGATGATAATGAAATAAAATGTTAATCAAGATTTATAATATGTATAAAGAATGGAATTGAAATTCTTAGTCTATTAGCATTTGTTGAATATCATGAATATCATATTCTTATTAGTTTTCCTTAGGAACCTTACATAGACAAATTAAATATTTGCGCGTTTATGTAAAGATACTATAAGTAGGTATATTTTACTCGTAGATATCACCCTTATCGTGCTAGTTTGCCTGGAAGAGATTGCTGTTCATGATAAAACCGCACATTGTATTTCCCGTTTAGCTTAGCTTACCCTTGTCTTTGTTTTTGTTACTTGGTTTTGGTTAAGTATCTTGATCAGATGTAGCTTTAATCTTTACGTACCTATTTATTGTTGCGAAAGGATTTGAAAACCCACCGCATTATTATTTCAAAAGAACTCCTACCATTATGTAATTAATAGAAAAGTGTTAGGTCCGTCTCCTACTCGGGTGGTCATGGATTCGATCTCGGGCACGCACTTTTCGGAGCTACGTGCGTTTCGTTTTAAGCAATTAAATATCACTTGCTTTAACAGTGAAGGAAAAGATCGTAAGAATACCTGCAGACCTGAGAGGGTCCCATAAAGTTCTTAAAAAGTGTGTGAAGTCTACCAATCCACACTTGGCCAGCGCGGCGAACTATAGCCTAAAACCGTGTTATTGAAAAAGTAAAAAAGTAACCGTAGTATTTTTTTTTTAGTTTCTGAGTAACCCGAGAAAGCAGCTTAGCTATACAGTATACAAGTTCCGTCTGGAAATCAGTAAAATCTCCAGCAGCCCATTTAATAAATTAATTACAGGCATAACACATAACCCATTAGGCTCATATAGTATAGTAGTAGTAGTCATATCATATGTATAGTGCTAAGTCCAGTTTTCTTTTAGAAAATTGGACCGAATAAATGGAAAAATAGCAAATGTTCCAAACTTTTTTATATTTGGAGGAAAATTAATGTGGCATAAAAAATAATGTGAAAGAATACAATGCTCTCATGGTTGATGATAAAAATTCAACGCGCACCCAGTATTTTAGTGGGAAAATACAGTTGAGACGTGTTTTAGCGAGTTTGCGAGGGATGAGTTATCCTTTGAGTTTCGGCACTACGTGTATGTAGGTAGGCTATGTTTCATTCGTATATATGAAAACTGTTAGTTCTCAGATTTCAGTGAGCATAAAATATAAATATTTACTTAGTTAGATTCGAATTTTGAAAATCCCTTAAATATTTCTCTAAAACCTTTTCAATTAATCTATTTGTTTCGTGCCAACGAAGGGCCTGAACTTAGATAGACGATAGAAGAATTTTTTGCACACAAAATAAGAAAAACCCCAATAGTACAAAACTAAGAAACTATAAATTAAAAACAATTGTATGCAAAGGCGGCCTTATAGGCTACCTTTGCTGAAAGGAGAAACTAGGTGTGTTGGATAGCACTAAGGTAAAGTTGAAGATTACAAAATGGAACTAAGCACGTAGGTAATACCATAATATCCTTACTCTGTGCCACAACGCTGTTATTCTGTTAGGGCCTAAACGACGGAAGTCAGATCTTGGTAACCTTAAAACCAAATACTTAATAGATAAAACATTTCATTATATTTTCAAATTATTCTGACATAATATGATATTTTTATAAATGCTAAAAGCACTCCACGTTTTTCACTCAAATGCTAAACCAAATATTGCACAGCTTTAATTTTTAATATCTCGCAAAAAGCTCCCATTTTACCTGCGTTCTATATTTTCTAAACGGAGCTATGAATAACCAATCTATCTTAAATCTACAACGATTTCTATGAACCTACATGTCTATACCTATCAAAAAGATTAAGGTTTATTATTATCTCTTGTTCATCGTGGTCGTATAAAATTGTTCATCTTGGCGAATATATGTACCTATTTTAACAGCGCTCGCTAGTAAAGCGATTCGAGTTCCCTGGGGTAGGGTCGGATGAACTCCCTATAATATATTTACGGCTTATCCTCTATTCTTTCTGATTTCGACCAGTCCTAAGGGAATAGTGTATTATGCTTATTATAAAGATTTGATAAGGTATAGCGCTTACTGAGGAGTGATGGCTTAGTTGCGACAGAGGGCATAAGTCGACTGTGCTGGGTAAGCAACTTTGATCCAGGTTGGCAATTGAATGAGTGACCGATTTTGAGGTTCGAATTTGACCTTTCTTTTTCACACCGCTAAGCCATCGCTTACGGTTATACCTATCTCCAAATGTAAAATTTATAATCGAAATCTCGTATTCTTAGGCTCTTCGCTATGCATCCGATCCGAATTCTCGGATTTCGAATCCGAATCGAGATCGAGAACCGAGATCCAGTGATCCGAGATGCAGTGCGTAAAGAGCCATCAAATTGTTTGCGGAAAGATTTAGTAGTCTGCCACATTAAGTATTCTAATACGGCAATTCTCTTCTATGTAATTGATGGAAAGGGCTTTCCTCATAACTATCATCATTATCTCATTGCCGGCCTTCTCTCAGGACAAGAAGGGTTCAGGCTATGATTGGAGTTGGAACGATGTTGGGTTTAGCCACGTAAAAAGACCACGACTGAGGAACTACGCAGACAAAATAGTTTTTACAACCGCTTGCGGGTCGTCCCGTGTTATTCATACTTTTAGTAGAATATCGAAGTTCGCTTTTGAATCGGTCTAAGATAAATGCAAAAGAGGTCGCAGTATGACGAGTCTTGTTACAAAAGTTGGTCGGCGTGTTTTATGCTAAAAGTTCCCAACTCGAATATTTGAGACACCATATCTTTCTAACTGTTAGACAAACGATACCAAAGTTATTCCTTTGATAACCGAGATATGACAGAGTTGGAAATTTGTTTAACGACTTCGCCTAGATACTTACTATGAAGTCTGTCTACATTGGAGTGCTGCAGGTATGGTACTGAGCAAAGTTTTGTGTTATACTACCATTAGAATATAACTTAGTATATAAGGTATTGCATTTATGATAATACATAGTTGTTACATGTTGTATCCAAAAAAATTGCTGAGTATTAGGTCGTTTCTTTTGCATGACTCATATAAGACGCTGATTAAATCAGATTTTAAGCACTTTCTGTTAATGCTAAGTTTAATATAGAAGTTGGATTAACAAATTCAATTCAGTAAAATAGTACAGGTATAGTATTTTGTTTAATAAAAATAAAATATGAACCATTCATCCGTGGTTTAATTTTTTAACCCCCGATCCATACAGAGGGGTGTTATAACTTTGACGTGTGTATCTGTGTATATCGGTGTCTGTGACATTGTAGCTCCTAAACTGATGAACCGATTTTAATTTAGTTTTTTTGTTTGAAAGGTGGCTTGATCGAGAGTGTTCTTAGCTATAATCCAAGAAAATCGGTTCAGCCGTTTGAAAGTTATCAGCTCTTTTCTAGTTTTCTTTTAGAGGTTTTTGTGTTGGGGGTTTTTTAAATTTTGAGTTATTAAGAGAATGTTGTTGATATAGTTGTTTAGGTAGAGATAGGTAATTTAATTTTGTACAACTTTGACAATTTGGCAACTTGGTTAAGTTAAAATTTGGCGACTTATTACATTCAGGGAATAAAGTGAGGAATGTTTAATCAAAATGTGACTTGGCAGTAACAACTGACAAGTCGTAATGAATAGATAAAGAAGAGTTTTCAACTATTAATTAAGCTTTATACCCATAGGTAAGGAATCTGGTGAAACTTAGGATACGGAGTAGGGTCCTTTGGTTTTGGAGTATCTTCAGCAATCATCACTGACTAGGTTGCGCGAACGTATTTGGTGCCGTAGCTCAGTCATCAGGCGATGGGTGGAACATACCGTGATTTTGACTCGGTAGGAGTCCAACATAACCGCCGTGCTTCCTCGGATGCGGTGGTATCCATGAGAATTTCCCCACGAAAAAAAGATTTTTGAGGTTCAACCCGATTACATCGTTTTTTCGAGCTAACCTGGAAGGATTTGGTATGCTAGTTTATATTAAACCTATAAATAACTAAATTTCAGTTTAGTTTCACAGAATATACGAATTCAAAAATATTAATTATTTTTACTAACCGGTCTGCCATTAGGTATATAGATACTGTATGCGTAATTCTCTTACTCCTGAAATGTCGGTTCTATATCATACACGCTCCACGCATATCTGTCTCACTTCCTACCCATATGCTAAGTGTATCTAGAGGGGGTTGTTCTGATCCTTGATCACTCTACAGTGTGGCGTGTAGCAGTAAAATGACAGTAATACGACATAATATACGATGAAAATATTACCTGAAGTTTAGTTTCTTACTATCGAAGTATATTCACAGAATGTGATATTCATAGATTAGATGAAGTTTTAGAGCACCACTGGATGCGTTGCCGTCGCAATAGAAGCAAATATTCTAGTCTTTTTTTAATATATTATCTATCTAACCTTTTCCCTGCAGACTTCGTCTTTGTGTCTTTGTGGCGGCTATATTATGTAAAGTGAAAGTGATAAGGAAAATCAATATTTCCATTTGACGCTGTTCCAAAGCCTCTGTTTTATGACATACGTTATCTGATCATTCCGTACCATTTATTTTCTATCTTTGTATAAATTATTTATAGAAGCTTTATGAAACGCCACTGTAATAATTGCACTAATGACAGGTTTTTCTTTGGTTTCCGTAATTATTCTAACAAAGATAATGTCAAAATACTTGTATCACAAGGTATCATACACTTTCTATTGGTTCGTAGATCCGTGAACACTTTACAGTAACTACTAAAACTTTTACAAGCTATGCCGATGTACCTGCGCAGAAATCTTATTTTTGAATATCATATTTTGCATCCCTATCTGAGAGTTCATAATGATCTCAAAGGTGTGTGAAGTCTGCCAATCCGCACTTGGCTCTATGGCCTATGGCCAAATACAATCCATACTAAGAGGAGATCCGTGCCCTCTAATGAGCCGGCGATGGCTTGATGATGGTGGTGATGCTGAATACCTACTTAGGTATTAATAATATTAATATATTGGATAGAATCAGGCGTTACTTTGCGGAAGTTCATGTTTAGCAAGAAACAGTTAAAAATTATTTTGCTATAATCCGCCAACAGAAAAAATCTGTATGGTCAAACATGCAGTTACAAGCTAAGCACCGCTTACCTCCCCAACCAAGCAATAAAGCCAAGTTCCCAAGCAAGCACTGCCACCACCATTTACATGCAACACCACACAAGACTTTTCCACTACTATCGACGCACGTTTCGCCCCGACACCGGAGCATCCTCAGGAGATTTTGACTTTACAATGCTGTATTGTCAGTGCTTGCTTGGGAACTTGGCTTTATTGCTTGGTTGGGGAGGTAAGCGGTGCTTAGCTTGTAACTGCATGTTTGACCATACAGATTTTTTCTGTTGGCGGATTATAGCAAAATAATTTTTAACTGTTTCTTGCTAAATATTAATATAATTAATTAGAGCGCTCCGTGACGAATTTCGTGTCTCCCTCTCGACGATCAAGTTTAATCCTGTGATAACAAAGCCAACAAAGCCGAGCCGAAGTTAGCGCTCGCTGGTTTAACGACTTTGCATACTTTAAGCATTCTATACTTTGTTCAGGGATAAGTACGCATCGGTTTTTTTGTTTGGAACAGTACAAAGTTCTGAGCTCTGTTGCTCTTTGGAAGCTAGATACAACATTTTAAACAATTTTTTGTAATATAATGGCTTGGAAGACATGCCTCAACAGCTTATAAAGCTTTATAAACGCAACAAAATACTTCATACCTTACGTATTTTTTTTAACCTTAGAATATACCTTAATTTTAGTGAACCGAGTGTCAAATAAATATTGTATACCGGCATATTAGGCACCCACGATACAGGATTACCTTGTGTGGGCACGACAAGACAGAAAAATTGTATAAGAGTTTGTATTTTGTAAATAAATATTTTTATTATTATTTTTGCATTTTTATTTATGCCAGAGCAACATTACATAATGCAACATTGTGGCAACAATTTTTTAACTAGAAGACTATAAGCAATTAAACCGATGAAATGTGTAAATTGGAACCAAAAACAAATAAGACATGCCTACCAATGTTGAAAACATTTAAAATGAGAAATGTGTGCGTTGCGCTATCAGAATAATTATCATCTACCAACATTGTTGGACGTTCGCTCGATTTCGCACGTACACAGGGGCTCGCATTTACATTTCGCACAGTTATTGTTTTAAGATAACGCTAATTACTTCGGTTGAAACGCGTGAAATAAATTTTGCTTACCCACCCCTTTTCCTTGCAAATATAGGGTACGTACATTATTGTATTTATTTCATGGCTAGACAGTGCAGAAACATTACCTGCTAAATTGTCGCTTGAGCACAGCATCAAGTCTCTTTCTATTTTCTATCTATGGAGGAAAATTAGTATAAAGCTCTCTCTGTTACGTAATCCAATACAATGTCAAAATAAAAAGTCGGTGTGCATTAACCGTTTTGAGTGACCAAATTAAAAACGAACCTATGCTTTCGAATTGAATTTCGAATGTTTTTTTGAAAACATAGGTTCTCTAAGAGTAGTACGGAAAACATAGGTTCATTTGTGTGTGTCTAACGTGGATAGAGTATAGCAGCCAAATTGGCAAAAAAGGAATCTCTGTTTCCTCTACGGCAGCTATGAAATCCACCTCATCCTACAATTTCGTCTGCATGCATTTTTCCCGTAGCATTGAGATTTCCACGCGCTAAAAAGTATCTGTTTCCAGAATATATATAGGTAGATTATCTCAGTTAATCTCAGTATCTTTCATCAATATTAGTTCAACATGGAAACCACAGAAATAAACACATTTGCACTTGCACAATTATAGTCCTCAATTATGATAAAACAGGCCTCATGCACCCGTAACAGTTTAAAAGAAAAACTTATAAAAGATAAGCTCGTCGGTTCATATCTCCATTCCTGCACTGAAAATCACAGTATTAGCAGATTATATAGATAAACGACAAACCAGGTAGATAGACAATATCAAACGAATCGCTGGCCACAAGCGGCACAAAATCGTGTAGTGAGGAAATCCCTTCATAAGATCTAAGTATGTCCAGCCGTGGTTTTCCATCGGTTGAAATATTGAAATAGACTACGCCATAAATATACCTACTTCTAAATTACTACAATTCAGGTTTTTCAAAATCCCTATCTAGCCTATGTTACTATACTATCCATGCAAAAAACCACGTCGATATGTTGCTCCGTTGCGGCGTGATTTAAGGACAAACCAAATCAGCAAACAAACACTTTCGCTTTTATAATATGGGTAGTGATTACAATCGATGGAAAAGGAAATATCGTATTTTAGAAGCCTTAAAAGGGTCTAAGATGAATAATATGACACAGTCACGCCACAATAGCGCCCCAGGCGAAAATTCAATAAGTAGGTAATTCGTAGGTCGACAAGCTTTTAGCCCTTTTACGAATAAAAATAAATGTGTCATAGATCTGTGAAATCCATTTGACTGGTTCAGGGTGAGAGCTAAACTGAATTTAAGTTACCGATTTAACTTAAAAAGTGCGTCAAATTAGGTACGTCAAATGTGTATGACGTCACATCTGTGAATTTCATACAAGCTTCCTTATTAAGCGAGCATTTTGATGTTTGATAAAAAGTCGCCGATTTAACTAGTAGTTATTATCCCTATTGGCATCGTTATTGCTCATCTTATAATATAAAAATGAATCGCAAAATGTGTTGGTAAGCGCATAACTCAACAACGCCTGGACCAATTTGGCCAAATCTTTTTTTTAAATGTTCGTTGAAGTTCAAGGATGGTTTTTACGGCGAGAAAAATTAGAATTATTGCTGGAAAACCCCTAAAAATAGCCCTTTTCTTTTTCCCATACAAATGATTTCTAACTAAAACGTAGTCAATTTGAGCTTTATTGCTATGGAATAAAGTTCATATTAAATTATCCTGGATTAGCACATAGGCTACTTTTTATCCCGGAAAACCAAAGAGTTTCCACGGGATTTCGAAAAACCTAAATCCACGCGGACGAAGTCGCGGGCGTCAGCTAGTGTGAAATAAAACCATAGCCTATTTCAGCCGCCGCTAAGCGAGTGTAAAACAAAGAGCTTAGGAGTGACGCTCGCGTACTACGTAATGTATTGTTATTAAACCTTTTGTGTCTTATTGTACTGCACTCGCGCAATATTTTATTCTCTTTATAATATGTGAACATTTTATTTGCATTTTGTTGGACTTTATGTGTGACAAGTCTTGAAAGAACAATGTTATGCCTAAGTAAATAAATACATATAAGTTTATGATGCACTTTTAGTATGGTGGTCTTGTCCAGTAATTTTATCTACCAAAATCTGCCAAACAAATTAAAGAAATTGTCTATATTATGTGTTAGGCTGTTTTCCAATTTTTAAGACGTTTTTGGCCTCATTGCCGTGAGACCGTAAAACTTTCATACACGACAGACAGAATTTTAATAAATATAGGTAATAGCTTATGCCCGCGACTTCGTCCGCATAAACTGCACAAGTTTCAACCCCATATTTTACCGTCATACCGTTATGGATCAATTTTCAAAAATCCTCTCTTAGTGGATAATAATAGCTATTTGCATACCTTTCAGCCTGATCCATCTAGCGCCTTAAAGCTATGCGTTGGTAGATCAGTCAGTCAGTCAGTCAGCTTTTCATTTCATACCTATATTTAAGATTCTTGTGCCTACATTTTTTTCGTCAATGGATCCTATTTTTAGCAAAGTCTGACTTCATCACGAGCATAGGTATACAAATATGGATGTCTCGAAGGGAATGACGTTTATTTTTACTTTATAAAAGACCTAAAAGCGGAGCGGCCTACGAACGTATTCAATTTATCCGCCGGCGTGTTGTAGCGGGTTAAAAGCCATCTTGGATCTCTATCGTATGTCTATCTACGTGGGTACAAGCAGTGGATGTCGTCATTGTATTTAAATTTTAACTGCATATTTTGTATCTGTACACTTTATGACAAATATTGCAACCAGAACGAAGTCACGGATTTAAATCTATATACATAAGTGGTAATAGCCAAGGATAATGTATAGAACAAGTAGAATTTGTTCTACTATTTAGGAGGATAGGATTTGATCCCGGGAATGAACCTCTAACTTTTCTTTAATGCATTTTAAGCAATAAAAATATTTCTCACTTTAAACCGTGAAACCATCGTTAGGAAACCTGAAGAAGAATGCCTGAGAGTTCTCTATAATGTTTATAGCTGTGACGTGACAGACGAACTGGACGACATTATAAAGGTTACTGTTTTTCTACGGAACCCTATGATAAGAAAACACTCCACATTATAGTAGCTGTTGCTATATTAGTTCTTGTCCGAAACACTCATTGTCATATTAAGCTGTGATAGAAAGCCTCAAACTGTTACATTGGCTGCTCGCCAAGTAGCCAAACCACCCTACAACCATTAAGCGTACAGATTACTATGGGATATTGATACAGATTGGAGTTCAGGAAATGTACTTTACTTACACACAAACAGTATAACGTTGAACCACTCTATTCATGAACTAATCTACAACATTACCTACCAAACTTACCTAAACCACTAAACCTCAAACTTGGTCTGTACATCCTTGACGTTGCCTGTAACTGTAACTTCTGCGGTGTCCCTATTAGATTACATGGGATTATTCAAGTGGCGGACCAACAAATTCCTGAAAAGCCGGCAACGCATTAGCGGCTCCTCTGGTACTGCAAATAAATATTCCTGGAAAAAAAAACTATAGTATAAGAGCCAACGTAAACAAACGGAGTGGTATGGAGCCGAGCCTTTTTGATAAATGAGTACCTAAACTCAGCTTTAGTGCTTTGACATATCGTTGAAATTGGTTTACTGAAAATTAAACATCAGGACGCGCCGCGTTATATATCAACTCTGTGTAAATCGTAAGATGTGAAACCATAACGTTTTCCCAAGTTAATAACTCTACACAAACGTTGACTTGATAAGTCTAACAAAGTCTACGGCCTTTGTTTCATTCATTGTACAGGTAGGTATATTTTTGTTTTATTCCATTACAAGTTAGCTCTTGACTGCGATCTCACTTCATGGTACCTAAATTGGTAACCTGGCAGGGTGGACGGTTTTTATTACACCCATACCCCTTATCGGTTTCTACAGGGTATCATACTGCAACGCTAAATAAGGTGGTAATTAGCCACGGGTATAGCCTCCCACCAGACCATACCAGAGACAACTTTGTAAATTATAAAGTCCAAAATTGCCCTGCCGGGAATCGATCCCGGGACCTCCCATTTATAAGACCATATTTTTTTTATTCACTATAGGTAAGCGCTTGACCTGATGGAAAGTGATGATGTGGTCTAAGGTGGGACGCGTTTACCTAGAAGGTGCCTATTCACTCTGGTTTTAAGGATACCCGGATTGTGGTTGGTGGGAAACACAGATCGCGGAAGAGTATTCCAAACTAGACTTGCAACGAATATTCGGTTACTATTCGGTATTCGGCCTATTCGGCTGCTTTTATTATATTCGGCCGAATACCGAATATCTACATATTATTCGGCCGAATACCGAATACTTAAATAATATATTTTGTCGTAGAGAAATAATTGGTAAAATGAAAAATTAAAATCGATTGATTACGTATATATTCATATTTTCATTTCTGTTATATTCATTTAAGTAGTCATTGGTGCATAACACAGGTAGGTACATAATCATCTTCTGAATTGGAAAAATGGAGGATTCTATGTATTTGAATTATTGTGGTAATCAAAATTTAGAAGGGTAAGGTTCTCATTTCTTTTATAATCATTTATTAAGTAGTCATTCGTACATAAAACAGGTACATAATTTAATCATTTTCTGTATTAAACAAGTTAAGAATTTTTCTATGCATTTGAATTATTTTCATAATCTAAATTTAGAAGGGGAAGGTTATGGTGCAGAAAGACTAACTTTTCTGCATTTTTAGGAAGTAGTTTACTTCTTTTTTTCTCGTAGACCATCCCAACTTCAGAGCGATGAGTACATTAGAACAAAACAAAGGAGCGCGAAACAATCACGTCTGTACAAGTTTTTGGCGCTAAAATCCGGCCGAATACTTTTGCCGAATATTCGGCTATTCGGTCAGGGGCCTCGCCGAATATTCGGTATTCGGTATACTGCCGAATATACTATTCGTTGCAAGTCTATTCCAAACCTTAGCCATGCGTATGAGGAATGAAGACGCAAAACGTTTCGTGCGTGTAGATGGAATGTCGACGACATAAGGATGGAAATTCGCCCGACGTCTTTCGGTGACCATAGCGCTCACCATTGCGCTAGGGAGGTCGGATTCAACATATAAACGTAAATCGAGCATTCTCTAATAAGAAACTTGTCCTTACTCTGTATGAATATTACGCAGACGAAATGACGAGTATAACAAGCTAATATGTGCTTAATTAATATACTCCCAGGGTAACATTTTAGTAATTGGCATACTTGATAAACGAGAAATTAATGAAACTCGCTGAATAATTCCAGTGTTTCATCTCATTCCTCGCTCTTACATCAGTCGGAGTGAGCTCATTACGAGGCAGTTATGTGATATTAATCCTCGCCATCTAAGGATTAATATTGAATTACTATGATTAGTGTATTTTGGGTATGAATTAGATTTCACAATATCTGTCTCCTTAGAAACAGAAGCTTTCGACTAAAGATTTATAGACGCATATATCTACATCATATCTACATAAATTATGTGACATGACTTTTTACCCCCGACCAATAAAGAGGGCTGTTATAAGTTTGACGTGTATATCTGTGTATATGTCTGTGGCATCGTAGCTCCTAAACTAATGAACCGATTTTAATTTAGTGTTTTTATTTGAAAGGTGGCTTGATCGAGAGTGTTCTTTATAGCCATAATCCAACAAAATCGGTTCAGCCGTTTGAAAGTTATCAGCTCTTTTCTAGTTACTGTAATCTTCACTTGTCGGGGGAGTTATAAAAGTTTTTATTTACACTTCTTTAGGTACTGCAATTTGATTTCAACGAGCAACGTCGCTTCCTTCAATATACGTCTCATTAGAAATTGAAGCTTTCGACTTACAAAAAGCTTACAAATTGTATGAGTCGAAGGCATATATTTATTGGAAATCACAGTATAGGTACCTACTATTATTTTATTTAAAACGGGTATTTAACTTTCTTCCGAACTTCCTTCCTTCACAACAAGTAACCAATCGATTGTAGCAGATGTTACTTTGCGATATTCTAGATATGTATATATAACTAGGTAGGGGTACCTGGCACAGTAGTACCTAAATGTACTATCCTCCGAAACAAAGAAATATTGTAGTCACATACCTCGTAGCTTTTCTGCTAAGAAGCGCCTTAGGCTATTATTTATTTATTATAGATTATACCCAATAGGCAATAGGTATCACTTACAAATGTAACACAGTCCCACAATTATTTTCGACAGGGTGGAACTTAAAACGGTCAAAAAGGTCGAATGTCTTGTTAGGAATCTTTCATTCTATTGGAATTTAGACAGTATAGGATCTGCGGCAAATACTTACGTTCAAAAAATGTTTGTAAGATAAGTACCTACTTACATTTTTTTTTTAATAGGAATTGCTTGAATAATATAATCCAATAAAATTCAACTAAACATTTGATTTAAAAACCACTATCAACTACAATACAATTTTTTATTTTGTAAGCCAAATAATTAAATATTACTTTATGATAGAGACATGATATTACAAACATGTGGCCAAAGTAAATTATTTCTAACAATGGAATTAATTTGAATCTATCCTAATGTTTTTATATGAAACGTTAAATATTATTAGGAGATGAAAACATTTAAAAGTTTTTTTTTTGTTTTTATGATAGCAAAATTATAATTACAAACCATTTGGAACTCATAATTCAATTAATAAAGGTTCTTACAAAGGAAATTTGCCAAAGCGGGGAATCCTATTTAATTTAATGTCCAGCCATAACCTGCCCGTGAAAGTTGAAATCACCGGAGATAATGCCTAATTTAGTAAAACAATTAGAGAAATAATTCAGCAGGAATTTGTTTTAGGGGTTATTTTTCAATCGTTCTATAACTCGACCGATGAATTAAGACAGATTTCCCGTTCAAAAACTGTCTAAGCGTTCAATTAGTTTCCTCAGTTGTCTTCAGTTTAACTTCAAAAATATCGTCATAGAAATCGATCATTATTTAAAGACTAAAGACACAGAAAAATTGTAAAAGACTTTGAATTTGGTAAATAAAAATTTTTCGTTTTCATTTTCATTTTTAATGATTATCTATACTTACCTAATAAATAAAATTGAAGTGTCGTGTCTGTTTGAACGGGCTAATCTTCGGAATGGCTAAACCTATTTTGACGGGACTTTCACAGATAAGTAGAGGATTAACCAAAGAGTAACATAGGCTACTTTTTTAACCGACTTTGAAAAATGGAGTTGTGTTTTTCTACCTATGTACCTACACTGATATCTCCGAGATTTCTGAACCGATTTGCGTATTTTTTTTTAACCGTTAAGGTAAATTTGCGACATTGTTCCATAAATTTGGATTCCACTCCTCAATCCTGATGCTTCAGGGGATCAGACCTATCCACGCGGCCGAAGCTGCGGGCATCATCTAGTTACGAAACAAATGTGTAGAAATATTCCATAAAATGAACGATCATTTATACAGTAAAAGAAAGTTTTAAACGTCTACAAAATGCATCGCTCATTATGTCTCAAAAGACTGCGGGCAATTTTGTAAAGGTGAACTTGACAAGATCTGAAAAAGTGTACATAATATAGTTCCTCACCATCACTAATAGCAAACTAGATGTCTTTAATGAATTTGAGAGGTTATAAAATTATAAATTACTAGATGATGTCCGCAATTGCGTCCGCGTAGGTTAGTATTTTAAAATTAAAATATAAAGTCTATGACCGTCTCTGGGGTGCAAGCTATCACTTTACCGTCCAATTCCATAAAAAAGTCATAGAACACGGATAGGCAATATTTCGCACTTATAATATGGATTCAAACTTTAATGTTCTCAAATATTCGCTAACGAAATGAAGTCCTAGTTTTCGATTTGGAAATTGTCAAAGATACTGTAATGAATAATTACTAAATCATGACAGTTGAACCAAAATTAATTATTCATTTTCATTGAAATGAGCATTAGATATTCATCATTAATTTAGCAGTCAATTCGTTAATAATGGATTAATAATGAAATATTTTCGGCTAGAGTAGGAATTGGTAAAGGTGTCAAATACGAGTATTAGGTATACGAGCCAACTTGGGATTAGCCAATTTTAGAGTTACATAGGGACATAAGCTTCCACTGTTCGTCAGTCTGTCTATTTGTTTGTCAGCGGGCTGTATCTCATGAAAGTTGCTACAGAGTTAAAATTTTCACAGAGTGACTATATTTTTGCAGTTAAAAATACATATACAAAAAAAAGATTCTGACAATTTTTTTTATGTTTTAAGTTAACTAAGGAACAATAAAGTGCCTATACCTACATTATAATATTCTACAAATGTGAACCTAACATTATTAGTAAGGAAGAAAGAATAGACGCAAACAACTCAAGTGTTAATATTAGTCCTTAAGAGAGGTCTGTCCGTCACTCGTTCCATACAAACGTAGTTCCAATTTCATTTCAATATTAAGCAACCAAATTCCATAAAATTTTGCAGACATATTCTAGAAACTAATATCTATGCCTGTGGTTTTCAAGATTTCTGTTAAAATATTCGGTTTCAAAGTTACGCGGTCTTAAACATTCACATAAAAATCTTTGAGGACCTGTAATTTTAAAACTACATATTTTTAGAAAAATCTAAAACACCACAGGCACAGATATTAGTTTCTAGAATATGTCTGCAAAATTTCATGGACTTTGGTTGCTTAATATTCAAATGAAATTGGAACTACGATTGTATGGAGTAAGTGACGGAGAGAGCCCTGTTAATTAATTCTAACGTATTTAAGCCGAAGTAAACAAATAGTCTTGTCTACTCATAATAGTTAATTATATTTGCTGTACGGGGTAAGAATATTTATTTCATTAATTCAGCCCAATAGTTTTGATGCATGAAATTAGTTAATGTCTGATTATTATTTAATTAATAAATCTAATTAATTACCTACTTAGGATACTAAATTATAATTACCTTATTTAAAAGACTAAAGTATTTAGTTTAATTTGCATATCGGCGATTTTGAAATTCACCATCTTGGTTTCTATTATTTGTTCTTATAGCGACAATAAAAATGCACACTCTAGGATTTCAACTCTCTACCTATTACGGTTCACGAGATACAACTCAGTGACAAACGGACGGACAGCGGAGGTTTAGTAATAGGGTCCCGTTGGCATCCTTCAGGTACTTATGGAACCCTAAAAATTAAAAATAATTTCTTAAATTTTTTTCATTCAGGAATGAGAAGGAGTGGGGCTTGGGGTTTAATATTGTATGTGTATACCTACGCGTATCCTTAGAACTTCAACGTTTCTGTTTTTGTTTTGAAGCTAATAAAATATCTGCTTCGTCTAGGATTAAATTCTTTTTCTAAAAGTCCAGCTAAAGGCGGGCTAGATGTTGAGAGTATTAATTAGTTGTGGTTACGAGAATCTTCTCTGAGGCAGCGGAGACAAAAGCGATTAATTACAGAAGTTCTGTCCACTTTTGTTGTGTCATTCGCAGACTTGCTTCATTTTGATAATAAAGGATGAGATTATATTTTCATTTTCAAATGGGTGCACAAGCATATGTAAGTACTTACGTTTTGTATGACGGCCACTTCGAATCGTACTTTTACGAAAACGAATACGAATCGAATACGAATGTATGCACAGACTCCCTAATGTTTCTAAAAAAGAATTTTACGTAGGACCCTAAAAAACCTTGGTCTTACGTAGCATTTTTTTTAAAAACATTAGTTTTTGAAAATTCCTACGTTTTTTTGGCGTACACTCAAAAATATCAGACGAGTAACAAGCTCTATCTAAAAACAAAGAATAGATCCGACATGAAGAGCAAAGTACTCGGCAAGCCCAGTAGACTTCGTGCAGAATGGAGCGTAGCGGACAATGTTGGTTGATGGTAATTGCTTTTATAACGCTCCGCATACAGTTTGCACAGCCTTCATATCACTCTGAAACGGTTTTCAGCTGTATCATTAATTTATTACTCTACAGTTTGAATTTAAAACAGGCAAATATGTACTTATCATTGGCTTGAGGATTTTTTGTGTGGACGTCCACTGTTTGTCATGAGCTTTTGCCAATGAGTGCCACCACATCCGGTCCTCAGCCTTCCTGACTCAGCTATTAGAATTTAACGTACCAGACAACATACTTCGATATTGTACTGCAAGTAGAAGTAATAAGCTCTGTCTAAAGACAAAGAATAGATCCGACGTGAAGAGCAAAGTACCTAGGTATACTGAGTAAGCCCAGTAAAGTTCGTGCAGAATGGAGTGTAGCGAACAATGTTGGTTGATGATAATTGCTCTGATAACACTTCGCATACAGTTTGCACAGGCTTCACTCTGAAACGGTTTTCGGGGATATCATTAATTTATTACTGTACAATTTGAATTAAAAACATTTTTCCTCAGTATTAACGAAACTGATAAATATTCACGAAATGTTTTCGAAACCTTTTCATTGTGGAAAGGTTATCAATAAAATTTAGTGTAGAGTGTTGTCGTACGCGAGTCGTTTGCGCTTCTGTGAGTTTGTCACGCTAACATTATGCATTATACACTTTATACATTTTTTTTTTAACTTTAACTAAGTAGGTACTTTCGCAGCATACACCACGACATCTCTCAGATGGGATGATTTTTAACCCCCGACCCAAAAAGAGGGGTGTTATAAGTTTGACGTGTGTATCTGTCTGTGGCATCGTAGCTCCTAAACTAATGAACCGTGTTTAACTATTTAGTTTTTTTTATTGTTTGAAAGGTGGCTTGATCGAGAGTGCTCTGAGCTATAATCCAAGAAAATCGGTTCAGCCGTTTCAAAGTTATCAGCTCTTTTCTAGTTACTGTAACCTTCACTTGTCGGGAGTGTTATAAATTTTTCATTTACACTTGTTCCCTTAAACTTAATTCATAATTTTCATCATACCAGTTACTTACTTTCACAAAATGTTCATGAATTATAATACATAAGCTTTTTAAAATATCTCTCTTGATATTAGTGAAAACCGTATGAAAATCTGTACAGTAAGTAGTTTCTGAGTATAACCCGAACAAACACAAACTATGTCCTATACAAATAATATGTTTGTAATAATAATATGATGATTAAAATTAAATTACCCTGTGTTATTAAGTTTATTAAAGACATTAAAATAAGAATAAATTAATGAGAAATAAACGAAGGCTTTCTTCCGAAGCCTTGGTAAATATAACGGTATAATAACAATGATTCTGCGAAACCGAAATGAGGATTACTTACCAACAAATGGCGCCCGAATGAGACTGCGGTGTTAATAACTTATGATAGGTATGCAGTGTATGTAACCACCAGTTATAAAATGAACCGCTTTGCAAAAAATCAGGCAAGTGCGAGTCGGACTTGTGCACGAAGGGTTCCATACCATCTTACAAGAAATAACGCTTAATTTTTTTTTAAAATTTTCATGCGGACATTTTTAAATATTTATTACTAGAAGATGCCCGTGACTTTGTCCGCATGGATTTAGTTTTGTGATTCCGTGGGAACTGTTTGGTTTTCCGGGATATAAAGTTGTCTATATCAATAACATAGACGCAAGCTACCTCGGTACCTTTCATACAAAACAGTTGAGCGGATGGGTTTTTAGGAATCCCGTGGGAACTCTTTGATTTTCCGGGTTAAAAAGTAACCTATTTCCTTTGCCGGAATATAAGCTAACTTTGTATCAAATTTCGTCGATCGGTTAAACTGTTGGGCCGTGAAAAGGTAGCAGACAGACAAACAGACAGACAGACAGAGAGACAGGCAGAGAGACAGACACACTTTCGCATTTATAATATTATTATGGATTTGTTGTTATAGCGGCAATAAAAATACAGATTCTGTGAAAATTTCAGTTTTTTACGTATTACGATTCATGAGATACACTGATTGACAGACGGACGGACGGATGGACAGCGGAGTCTTAGTATAAGGATGCCAACGTAGCGCTCCAAAATCAATGGTGCCAATCTTCGGGTATGGAACTCTAAAAAATACGCGTTATTGATTGTTTCGATATGAAAAGCCTATTTTATTTAACCTATGTTACTATCCAGGTCTTCAACTACATCCAGGCAAAACATCACGTCGATCCATTGCTTCGTTGCGGTGTGATTAAAGGACAAATCAACACACTATCACATTGTAAGATACTAGTATACTAAGAGTCGAAAGACACTCTTTTTAAAATTTTCATACAATTTATAGAGCGGGCGTTACGTTGCGGATTTCCGTGACAAGGCATAAAAAGCTTAAAAGTAAAGCTTTTTGCTCGTTTTTTGTTCCAATTTTATTTTCCTTCTTTGTATTATGGATCACTAAACCATTATAGAACGTGATTTGATAAATAATTAATTTTAATTAGAGCTAAATTAATATCAATTTAACGTTAAGTCACGTAGTTTAAGAAGTGAACACACTTAAAGTTAGCTAGTTTGGGAAGCACAGTTTAAGCTATTGAATAATGAACGGTACTTGAAAGTTCGCAACTTGGCTGGAGTCAGGTTTGTCTAATATAAAATGCTAAGTGAAAATAGCTTCTATTTGATCCAGATCCAGGCACAAACTAGTAAGATTCTGCGAGAAAAAAGTGCGGAATTTTCTAGGGCTTTTTATTCGCCTGTGAAATATAGTAGGTTAGAATTGGGGTTAGATTGAAGTAATTTCCTTTAAATCTTAGCATTAAGATGAAAATTTATGAAAACAAATGGGTCCGCTTAGGAGATTTTACACACGTCTCTCTTAAAGTATTCTAGTAGGTACTTACTACTCTGGTAAAATTAAGTAAAAAGCTTCAAATTAACACTTATTTACCCATCAGTGTGCATATGCGTCAACAGGAGGACGTCTAGCAGATTTTTTGTGTTACATTCACGCAGGTTGAGCCGCCATATTGGTACTTATAAGTTGTGAGAGTGAGGGAATAAAAAGTGCACCTTTATTTACGTATTTGTGGACTACAATATTCCCTGCATACATGTCTAGTTTCTGTTGACATTGGCTCAGTTAGAGACTTGGTAAGGAGGGCATATATTATTCATCCTCCATAACATGAATTCAAAATCAAAGCCAAAATGACGCATTCAGAGAATTTTGAAACTGCTACAAAATTTCAACACGTATATACACGAAATTTCAGTCTGTTTATGAATCCAGAATCAAAGAGCATCCTAGGCATATGAATTCCATGATCTAGTTTCATAAACTATGCTGCATTGAATAAATGCCGCCAGGCGACGCGTCGCACGGCACGAGTGCAGAGCAGTTGTTCAATTATGCAATAAAATTATGGTTGGAATTTTTGCAGAATTTTTCGATAAAATTCTAACCTTATCGTGTGCATGGATCATTAATATTTCATACTGATAGCTACTAGATATGCGGTGATAGTCTAATAGTTAAGATGTAGGCATCCTACTCGGAGCGCGTCGGGGGTTTGATTTTAGGCACGCACTTTCACGAATTTTCGTCGTCGCTCGAATTAGAAATGAAGAGGCAAATCACTTCGTCTTTATCCATGGAATTTCGACTACTTACGGGTGCCTTGTACTTAGTACGATAGTAGACAGGTGAAGGAGGAACGAGGTCAAAAAGTTTTTGTGCACATATTTATTTATTTAGATTAGACTTTATATTTTAACGTTAGATTTTTTACACCTTTATTACCTGTTCGCTCCCAACGCTATTTTAAATTTCTTTATAAAAACACTTTAAATTGGCACACTGGCTGATCAAATTCTCTGTTTTAAACCATTAATTCTATAAAATTCATTACAGCCGTTTCCAAGTTTGAACATAGTTAAGCGATTTGAATAATTTCTCTTGGCAGCTGAAAGGGGTTATTATCTAACGTCCGTCGTCCACACTGAAATGTACTGGGGGATTTCATTGAATGAACCTTTCCAAACTTAAAGACCAAACCAAGATATTGTACAAATTCTTGTCTCCCTAAACAAACTGACAAAGCAAATGCCCAGATCAAAGATGCGTCGATAGAATAACATTTAAGGATCTAGCTGATGCCCATGCCCTAATTTTTCGGAGCTCTGTGTCTTCTAAGCAATTAAATATAATTTGCTGTAACGGTAAAAAAATATCTTGACGAAACTTGCATGCCTGAGCGTTTACCATAATGTTTTCAAAGGTATGTGAAGTCAAAAGAAAAGTTCCAATCCTCACTGGCCAGCATGGCAGACCATGGCTTTCACCCTTCTCATTCTGAAAGGAGACCCGTGCTCCGTAGTGGGCCGGCGATGGGTACAGACAAAAGTCAGGAAGATCAATGTATTCGAAAACTTGCTTTTTTGCATTATGGAATCGAAACGGACCTCGAAATGTTATAAAAGATATTCAAAATGATATATTTCAATTCTGACTTTTATTAGAGCGTCAGTAACGTACGAGTTTATGGCTCTCGTGATGTTTTATGACACTGAGGCGCCCAACTAGCTGGAATAATGTGTCAGCTTTCGGTGGCAAGGCAATTTGTTGCAGTCGCGATTTGCGACCGCACCGCCTCCCGCCTAGTAAAATCACCTAGATTGATAACTAAAAGCACCTAAGGGTGGTTGCAGATTGGCGTTTTTTCTGCGCATATTAGCGCACGACAGATGACAGATGGCCCACTTTGTTTTTATTGTTTTTTTCCTTGAATGTAGAGTGCTGGCAGCAGTACTCTACTAAGATTACAATCTAGCCCATGAGTGAAGCTAATAAGTAGTAAGTACATATTATTGTATTATATTATTAACTTAAACTTATGAACGTAGGTACTTATACCTAAGAATCGATCAATACTTACCTTAGTTTATGGTTAAGAGTTTCTATTAGGAGACACTTCACTTTGTTCTTGTGTTCTTTGAATTTCACTAGCATCGTAGCTCCTAACTAAAGAAACCGATTTTAATTTAGTTTTTTTTTTGTTTGAAAGGTAGCTTGATCGAGAGTGTTTTTAAGCTATAATTCAAGAAAATCGGTTGAGACGTTTGAAAGTTATCAGCTCTTTTCTAGTTACTGTAACCTTCACTTGTCGGGGCTGTTATAAATTTTTAATTTACACTTGTTATTGTGATGAACTAAATTAGCTTTGGAAATAATGACGTCATAACAATGTGCGTGTTCACAATTTGTGGTCACACCCGCAGTGATAAGCTGATTCCCTGGTCTGTGGTCACAGCGCAACAGGAAGGGAGTTATTTTGAATCAATTAATAATGAACAATTTTCTACAATAGTTCAGATTTAGCATTTACCAATGTAGAATAATTTATTTGTGACTAAGTTTAATCTAAAAATCATAAGCTCTGTTAATAAAGTAAACCTATTCACAGGTATAAAACAAAGTTTTTCGAATGTAGCTTTTAAGCTTAGCGCAAGATTAAACTGAAAATTTAATTCCAGTAAAACCGCGGTAAATATTTTCATACTTCATAAACCGATTAGCGGAATGTTTGAGGTGGTTCGGGTAAATAAAATAGCCTTTTAGTAGCAGCTACAACTTATTCAAATGGCCCGCTGCCTGTCCGATTATGATAAAATATTCTCTATTGAAAACAAATATTAAACCGTAAAGACCACTGTATCTGCAACTCAGCTGTTTAAATCGGTGAAAGCTGAAATGCTGACCAGTTTAAAACACGTTCAGGTTCATTCGGGAGGCTTGGCATATGTTACCAGCTGTTGGAATATGAAAAAGAATCAATTGTTGTGATTTGCTGTAACTATGAGAAGTATGCTTGCTGTAACTGGTACAAATGCTTTGAGAGTTGCATTTATTCTTTTGCGGCTCTTGTATTACAAGATGCACACATCGCCCGCAATGCATTTTTTAGCATAGAAAATACGAATGTTGTCAGGTCGACCTTCCTGGTCAATCTCATCGGGCGTATCACAAAAATGTGGGTAACGCCCGCAGCAGCTGCAATTGCATATTTACTATATTTTTCTATATCATTCACATGTATTTTTCTACTAGCAAAGGCGTAGCATTTGGCGCACCCGGCAGCGAGTGCGACTTACTCTAACTAGATGATGCCTGCGACTTCGTCCGCATGGATTTAAGTTTTTAAATTCCGTGAAAATCCTTTTATTTTCTGGGAGAATAAGTAGCCTTTGTCACTCCCAAGGTATTTAACCTGCAAAAAATCACAACGGTTCATTGCTCTGTTGCGACGTGATTGAAGGGCAAGCCAGCAAACACACTTTCGCATTAATAATAGCGCTTCCAAAATCGATGAATAATACCTATGGATATGCGATCAGCTTAGCCGAAAAAAAGGAGCGTTTTACCTGAAAAGGGTTTTATCAAAAAAGGAATTAAAATCGCTTGCCCAACCTTGTACAATTGTGTATCCGAATTATTAATGAGATCTGGGTACTGTTAAAGTTAACATTGATAAGCTTTCTTTTTACCGTGGGCGCACACAAATCGCTCAACGGACGGTGTGATTCCCACGGATAAAGGGTTGGAAACCCTCGAACGTACTTATATGGATTAGGGTTAATAGCTGTTGTTGAATACGCTTTTTGTGTGCTGCTTTATTGTTTTAAAATCTCAAATAAACTGAGGTGGGATGACAGGTGGTTAAAATTACGTTATCGTGTTGAATCCATTATAATCATCTCAAAATTCTTTTTTCCATCTTGGATACGCATCTAAGCAGAATATTTAAAAAAGCAGTACAGTATAATTTAAAAAGTTTTCAAAAAAATCCCTGACTGTGGTTTGCACTGCATTTTCAGCCCACAAAATCCGCCATTTATATTTTTTAAGAATTTTATGTACCCAGTGACAGTCGTGCTATCAAGACGAATGAACGTATGATCTATCAAAATCGCTTGAGCCGTTGTACGAATGGAATATATAGGCCAAACACATAAACCTCTTTTGGGCTTCACCGCAGTCGCGTAAAGAGTACGAATTAAACTCTTAATTAAAATGATTATCTTAGTAAATATTTCTACCGAACATGATTTTTTTAATATACTTAGGTAATCTGTTGATACGAAACATTTTCGCGGAGCTCTGTAATTTTCCACTTCCGCGAACTTGAAGATATTCGTTGAAGCTTATCTCGGTTTTACTCAGCAAATTGTGTTCGTGTTACCGTGCCTGTGAAAATTATGAAGGAAAAGTTAATTTTATGATTAGTTGATTTTCCATTTACATTGACTTTGGTGATGCTGTGTTTTATAATAACCCTTTCGTAAAATACAGAAATATTTATTTTGGCTATATAAATATATGTATTTTATAACTAAATAAGCGTTGATAGCTTTATGGCTAAGAGGTCAGTCTCCTATCCGGAGGGTTCCAGGGTTTGTTCCCGACGATCTCCCTTGGGCAATGGTGAGCGCTGTGGTGTTAAGAGGGCTCTCTCCGTCACTCGTTTCCACTCGTTTCATACAATCGTAGTTTCAATTTCATTTGAATATTAAGCAACCTAAGTTCATGAAATTTTGCAGACATATTCTACAAACTAATATCTATGTCTGGGGTTTTCCAGATTTCTGTTAAATTATTCGGTTTCAAAGTTACGCGGTCTTAAAATTTTCATACAAATCTTGGAGCCCCTGTAATTATAAAACTACATATTTTTAGAAAAATCTAAAACACCACAGACACAGATATTAGTTTCTAGAATATGTCTGCAAAATTTCATGGACTTTGGTTGCTTAATATTCAAATGAAATTGGAACTACGATTGTATGAAACGAGTGGAAACGAGTGACGGAGAGAGCCCTGTTAAGTGGGAGCTCCCGAGCCCCGCGTTCGATTCCCGGCAGGGGAACTTTGCAAATTTATAATTTCTAAACAGTCTCTGGTCTGGTGAGACTAGTGACTAGTTACAAAGACTACCGGCAAAGCCATGCTGCCAAGTGATCTAGCGTACGGTACGATACCGCGTAGAAACCGAGCAAGGGTATGAGTTTAATGAAACTGCTGTACCACATAATATACAACAACATAGTACATTATTTAAAGGTTTTTTTGTTTCGGCAGTAGGTATAAGAAACTTGTAGCAAAGTTGATATACAGGAAATAGAAATATCCTCGTTTAACGCCCGCAGCGTTTCGAATGGGGCCTTATTTGCTTTAATTCTGTTACTACAAGTTTTCTCTACTGAATACAGTACAAGTACCAATAAAATGTTATCGAATGTGGAAAACTTCGAAAGAAATCTTTTACCTTAACGGTAAAATGTGCCCAGTGTAATTATTTTCTGTGTAAGTACAAAGACAACAAAAAGATAGACGGTAAATGGTGGTAAGTAAATGGCATTGTAAAATGCCACCTCTAGCATCGAATTTTCATACCAATTTCCACTGGCAGGAACACACCATCAGCATCGAAGACGGCAGGGCAAAGATTATTTTGCCGCTAACAAACGGCAATTTTTTTTTATCATAAAAATGGCCAATCCTTCCGTTTGTCTTATTTTATAGTCACGATTATAAGCTTAACGTTTTTCGGGTTCCGTACTCAAAGAGCAAAGAGCGCGACTCTGACTCGCACTTAGACACTTGCACGCATAATCACACGCACCCGCATACACAAACACACACACAGGTACCTAATACACATAATAACCATAAAGCTTTCTTATTGAGAACATTTTTACATGAGAAAACATATTTTAAGAATTAATTATTTGCATGCGGATTGTGGGCACACGTATGTCAATAAAATTACTTCACTTTCTTCATCCATCTATTTCTTTTAGTCTGTGTCCTGGGTAAGCATAGAATTGGATCAAGGAAGGGTGTTTAGGGTAATGTTTGTTTCCCCGGCCTCCCCTTTCTTTTGTGCGACTTCACTAATGGTGTAAAGGGTGGGTTCTGTGAACGTGCTTGTATTGTTATCTGACGCACTGCAGAGAGTTATTATAAGTCAGTTATTATTATGTTTGCTAACACAAGCTTCCCTAGAATTTGATCAAAAATACGATGTGGTTAGTTACTACAATTTTATCATCCTACAGCCAATGCCACCAAGCAATGGTCCCTCGTAGAAACCAATTAGGAGTAATTATATGTAGATTTAATGAAATTGCACTACCCCTTCCAGATTGATATTTATCCAAGTTTAATCTTGAAATATATCTCTTTTGTTTGTGGATTAAATGATGGAAGACGGAGCTGTAGAATACGTCTTTATTTGGTGCAGGCTTAAGACTGCGTTGTCACTTAATATTTAGCAGACAAAAAGATCGTCGTCAAGATCTAACTTTGAAATGCTTAGAAAAAAATAAAAACTTGTCACCTTATAAAAACGGAGTCCAGTCGTTGAGACGTTAGCCTCCTCTTTGGGGGATCCAGGGTCCAATCCCTGGCACGTAGGTACCTCTAACTTTTCGGAGTTCTGTGCGTTTCAGGCAATTAAATATCACTTGATTTAACAGTGAAGGAAAACACTGTGAGGAAAGGAAACTATGTAGGTTTCCTCACAGTGTTTTTTCTCAGGCATGTGCTCTGTGACGTCTGCCAAACCGCGTAGCAAACTATGTGCCAGCGTAGCAGACTACGTGTCAGCGTAGCAGACTACGTGCCAGCGTAGCAGACTACGTGCCAGCGTAGCAGACTACGTGCCAGCGTAGCAGACTACAGCTTAAGCCCTTCTCATTTCCAGAGAGGAGACCCGTGCTCAGTAGTATGCCGGCGATGGGTTGGTCATGATAATGAAGACTACGATGCGCTCAAATATTATGTGGCATTTCATTATTCGACATAATTGCAATTATCAGGCTAAACGCCACGCTGTAATCACAGCTTTGCGATTTTATTCTAATCTAAAATGATCGCTAAATTGGGCGTGTATGCGATTTTAGTATTGTCGTGAATACTAATGATAGCACTGGATATAGCAATTTAGGTGATAATCAGAGTTAACGTTTAATTTTAGAACAAACCGGAAAAGTGAGAGTCAGGCTCGCGCACGAAGGGTTCGGTACTCGAGTATTTTTTCCGACATTATGAACGATAAATCAAAAACTATTATGCATAAAAATAAATGAAAATCTGTCTTAAAATATAGGTATAAGTAAAATCCTTTTATATGATACCCCACTTGGTATAGTTACCTTTGAAAATACTAATTATTTTTCTATATACTAATTATTTAGGAACCCTGTAGGTTTTCTTGACAGACACGACAATTACGTTAGTTGCAGACCGACAGACAGACAGACACCAAAGATCCTATAAGGGTTCCGTTTTGCTTTTGAGGTACGGAACCCTAAAAACGAGATATTTACAGCAATTATTAATTCATCTTCTATTGACTGATGACTGGCTCATTTTTTGTGTAAAGGTGCTTCGCAATGCAGCCAGAATTCTATTGGCACCATTTCAGCGTCTACGATTTGCACACTAAAAAATGAGCTACCTATCTATAACCTTTATTGCAATATTTTCAGTAAAAAAATTTTACCAACCAATAAAAATTTTAATTTTGCGCTTGAGTGTTACTCGTAATCTCAATTTTGGAAATTACGTTCGTTACCTACTGCTACCCGGTGGGCGGTGTGGATCACGCAGGCTTATTGAATTATTCATATATCGACATTTTTGCATTTTGATGAAATGCTCCTGTGATATTACGATGAAGTAACGCGAAACCACGACAGGCTGTTATTTAATGGGTACGTGTTATTAATGCAGAAATTCAGCTTGCATAGTGGACAATACCTAGAGCAATACAGCCTCGAATTAGAGCCTCGATAGCTCAACGGTTGAGGAGCGGACTAAATTTCGAAAGGTCGGCGGTTCAAATCCCACCCGTTGCACTATTGTCGTTCCCACTCCTGGCACAAGCTTTACGCTTAATTGGAAAGGGGAGCATTAGTCATGATTAGCATGGCTAATATTCTTTAAAAAAAAAATATAACTTCTAACAAAACGTCTAGACTTCGACGTCACTGGCCGCGTCAAATCAATGTTAGTACATTAATTGAAGCAGGTAAGCCTTATGGTAGCCCTTTTTTTCTATGATTTCACTATAGCCTAATATTTGACATAACGTCGATTCAGGATCAAATCGAGAGTTCCCTCACTCTAGTTCACTCTACTGTGGGATAATGACGTAAGTATATTATTAGTGTAAATAAACGCTGTACACCACGATAGAAAAATCACCAAGACACCGTTCTTATTCTGTCCTGCGCTGTATATTCTGTGCCTGGGTTTCGTTTCGTTATGTCCGTTTTCAATATTCATTCTACCTGTAATCTATAGATAAGTTACTTAGCAACATTGGTATTTATCAAAAACACCAAACAAAAACCACTTTGGCAAAACAACGTTGCTAAATAACATATAGGTATATCCAGATTTCAGATACTTACCTGTCTAAGGAATTTGTCGATACGTTAGAGTAGCCATTTGCTGTAAGAGAGACCGCTGGTGCAGCTCTTCCGAATTACTCCAGTCAACCGAGCTCAATCTAGAATCCAAGAAGTGTTGCTGGTAAGATAACGTAGGTTTCTCGTTGGGCGCATATTCTTTAAAAGCTGTCAAAGTCAAAATCAGTTATTCAAAATAGGTACTATTGTACACCTTTTGTTTGTCCGATTTGAAAGATGAAATAGTGGTGATAATTAATTACGTAAACTTAAAAATAAAGCTACGAGGGTTCCAAGCGCGCCCAAGTCTGAGAAGAGCCCACAACAAACTGAGTAGTGTTCCGATGTCCCGTCCTTCCGAGGCACGGAGTTAAAACTATGGAGCTAAAAATAGCTTGCTTTAGCTTTGGTTAACGTTGTCTGTGGGTAAATCTGTCAAAACTGTTCAGATATAGTGACCATGTGAGCTACAGCATAAAAAAAATGCTCGTCTATCTGCAAAAAAAATGCCTTGTAGTTGAAATGGAGTGTCCTTTTATAGAAAAATATCGTTGAAAAAAAGTTTACATTCACACCGACGCAGCAACGAAATTATTTTCATAAAAAATATTCTCGTTTTTACAAAATTGTACTCAAGTCTTTTATTTTTCACTCTTTAAATTGAACACAATACGCGCCGTCAATATTTATTCATTTGATTGTTTAACTAAATTTTCGCTATCGGTATTTTCCGTCGGGTGACTGCTATTGGATTTTCCGCTCTTTCCACGTTAAAAGTTATTATGAAAAAATTTGTCATCAAAAACTTCGTACCGGATGCTGTCACGTTCGGATGTTTCATTAATGATCCTTCAAAGTTTAATAATGTAGTTCTGCGAAAGTTTAAAACTTTCAGGGGACGATTTTCTTCTTTTTTTTTTCAATTAGTTGATCCGCCTCGGCTTCGCATAGGTGGGCTTACCTATTTCTTGAATGTGTTATACTACAATACATATTCGAATAAGCCTTTCTATTGAAACGTTCTGAATAATTTAATCCATCAACATAGGTAGAGTAATTGCACTGACAAGTTTATGTACCAAAATATTTCCCCCGAATTTGAACCTGTCAGCTACTTAGGTACTAATAACGAAGAAATGATAATATATTTATTATATCTACATATAATCTATATAAGTAAATAGTCTACTTTTTACTAAGCTACACTGATCGCGATTGTTTTTCTATTACCAGTTGAGGAGTTCCGTTTTCCATCTCCGAAATTATTCATCAGAGCAACCTTATTTAGGAAACTCTAATTTATATTCTCACTTTATATTTTTAGTATAAATAACAAGTCAAAATAATGAGAATTTATACAACAACCTTCTGTTTACTAAACCTAATTAAGCTGCCTTGTGGAAACTTCTGTACCTAACGAATTCCATCCCAACAGCAAAATAAATATTTACAAGAACACAAAAAAATATTTACAATGAAAATTACAATTTGTCTGTTGTAACTTCTTAAAAACGGAGAACGAACCAGAAAAAGCAAAAAAGCCATGTTCGGTCTTTCTTAGTTTTATACAAAAAAAAATACTTGCTAAAGAAAAATAAAAATTAGATAATTTTTTTGACAATAGGAAAAAACCGTCGGTGTTAAGTATAGCTAGACAAACATTAATTCTATCAAAAGGTCTTAAAAAGTCCAAACTTTTGAGTTCATTGACGAATTCTTTGTCAATACAAATGCAATTCTTCTGACTGTTCGGAGATTCACTTGTGTTTTTTTATTTATTTTTAATTACGTAAAATATGTAACATATTTTTTAGAAGAAGAATTACAAATGTATGCGTAATAGAAAAGATTATACTCACGCACCTAAAAAGAAAATTATTATTATCAATGTGGCATTATAAGAGTTTACCTTCATTGTTGACAAAGGTAATTTAGCCTGAGGTCAGCCGGGAAGTCATTTCCTTACTTTGTGATTTTATACAAAACTTTGATCTCTATTGTGGACTCGAGGTTTTCGTTTCTATTCAAAATTATTCATTTACTTTTCCCTTTAGATCCCATAAGTCCTTTTATCTTCATTTTACGTGCTGATGCTTTGATATTGGACTCAATTATTTTCAATGGCTACGTGGTTACGTACCTGCCCAAGGTATTCATCATTATGATCATGTTCAACCCATCGCCGGCCCACTACTAAACACAGGTCTCCTTTCATAATGTCACGCTGGCCCAGTGCGGATAGGCAGGCTTCTCACTCTTTTGAGAACATTATGGCGAAGTGTCAGGCATGCAGTTTTCCTTACAATGTTTCACCTACGGAATGGAAAAACGGAACCCTTATAGGATCACTTTGTTGTCTGTCTGTCCGTCTGTCGAGTCTGTCACGAAATATGGTGCTTCCTGTTGACCTAGAACAATGAAAGGCAGGTAGGTAGGTCTTATAGCACAAGTAAAGGAAAAAATCCGAAAACCATGAATTTGTAGTTACTTACATCACAAAAAAAAATATGTTCACTAACAAATAATTACGAAGTATATATTTTCAATTTTCAAAGAAGGATAACTATACCAAATGTCATATTCATATGAAAGGGCTTTATTTCTATTTATCCTGCAAAATGTCGGAAATAATACCCGAGTACGGAAATCTCGATGCGCGAGTCTGACTCGCACTTGGCTGGTTTTTTTTTACAGAAGTTCTCCATCCTGATGTTAATACGGTAAATGAATAATTCATTACTCCAAACGGAAGCACCCATGAATAACGGAGTAGGCTTAATAATAGGTATAGCGAAACATAATATATACCTATAAGTACCTACAGCAGTTTGAAATAGGTAGGTTAATGCGTACAACAGGCAGTCTCGGTAAACCTATGTTATATTTGCACCCACACTAGGTACAGGGCCGTCCCATTCATAAAGGCGAACTAGGCGACGGCCTAGGGCGCTCGAATTTCGGGGTTGAAATAGTAAGGGTATGAAATAAGCGTGCTGGAACGAGTTCACTGCCTGTGTATAGCAGCATAGCAATACAAAATTATAAAAATATACTTAGGAAGTTTAGCAACGCCGATGTAATCCGCCACCTTAGGTACCTAAGACCATTTCTATAAATGAAAGATTTCCGCGCTCCTTCGCTCGCGAATACAATGATTGTACGTTTGTTTTGCAAAATGGCATTAAAAACAACGCTCACGCTGTCCTATCCTGAACAAAAAGTTTAACTTCGTCTAAACAAACTAGTTCTTACCTTGAGGTATTGAGTAGTTACTTGTATTTTTATTTTGCTACGAAATTATCCCGAGGGATGTAAGTCCAGTAATTCGCCTAGGGCACTGAGTTTGCTTGGGCCAGTGCTGCATTGGTAGTTCACTAATTTCCGTTAGGTCGGAACTCGGCAGGAATTAACATTATAGAACCTAAGAGTTATGGGAGAAAAAAACGAACATTGAAATTACCTTTCGGAAACTTTATTTGGACCCTGTGCAGTAGAATTATTAACGTTATTTAATGTTAATTTCTTTTATGGTAATTTATGCTAGGCACGTCTTTATTATGCCCTGGGGGGGGGAATTAAGTTAAATTATGCCATCGGACTATTCCTATATAGCGCTATTCGTGCTTTGTAAATAAATGGATTTAATTTAATATGTACATCACATTTTATCAATTATTTAGTTATACATAGTTTTGATTTTCATCGTCGGCATGTGGGTGTTCAATGTTAAAACATGGGCTTTCGCTAGTGAGTGCCATCACACCCACTCTTCACCTAACCTCATCCAGTCATGGCTGGAGTTTTAAATATAAAATTATTCTCAACATAATGTACGATAACAAGTAAAGAAAATATATGCTTCTTATTATTAAGTACGTCATAATCTGCTAGGTATCCGTTACATGGTTAACGTAATAAAATGCCTTTGGGAGGGTTTCTCGTATTATGAGTATTATGTATCTGATGATAACATTTATTTTATGAGTATTGAATGTATATACGACTAGATAATACCCGTGATTTTTCCGCGTAGTTTTTTTTTGTTTGTTTAAAAATCCTCCTCTTTGATTTTCCAGGGTAAAAATTATCCTATAGCTATTTATGCATCTCCGAGATGCAAGCTATCTACGTACTAAGTATATTTATATAGATGATGCCCGCAACTCGGCAATGAATATGTCTGGCACAAAATTAGCCTATGTCGTTCCCCGATGTCTAATTTGTTATGTTCTTTCCTCAAAATCAAGTACATCCTTGCTTTTTCGGTATAACTACCTGTGCCAATCAGTAAAGCTTTATAATTGCTTCATTTATGGAAAAGTACCACATTGCACTGTTTAAATTCTAAATGGTTTATCTTTTTGCAAAGTTCACATGACAATTTTAGTAAATTCAGTATAAAGCTGGCAAATATTCACAGAGGAATGATGATTTACGTTTGTAACGCGCAATTATGGTTAACCATGTAAAATCTAGAGCGCCACATTATTCAGAATTTTAAACGACATGTTTACCACATGCCACTTGCTTGACCTTATAAATGATAATAATTATTTAGTCAGATTTTTTCGCTCTAACAATAAGGTATCATACCAAGAGTTAAGATTTCGTTCTCAGTCGAATTTATGTGGAAATGAAAACCCGCCGTATTATTGTTCCAAGAAAAAGATTAGAAGAAAGAAGATTAATGGAAAAGAAGGTATGTCCCTCAGCGACGAGGAAAAATGATCCACAGAGGTAGAGGCCTGATCTTTTTTTATCGCTGGGAAATGCGTTTACGCATCCCCTCCCCGGAAGCCAGCTCGCCAGCCAGCTAGCCAGTCAGTCAGCCAGACAGCCAGCCAGCTAGCCAGTCAGTCAGCCAGACAGCCAGCCAGCCAGCCAGCCAGCTAGCCAGTCAGTCAGCCAGCCAGCCAGCCTAGGCCAGGTAGAGTCCTGACCTATCATAAGAGACACAAGTTATCCTACATGAAATAAAGACATATTTTGATTTAATTTCTTATAGGTAGGTACATACTATAATAAAAACTTAACTTCTATAGCATTAAAATTGCAGAATAATTATTTGTTCTGTAATTTTAATGCTATAGAAATTAATTAACCTCAATAAACAATATGAAACAACAGTATGATTTTAATAAGCGATCATTCCAGAGGTTAAAACATTATGCCCTTTATTATTTACCAAAAAGCTTTCATCATGTGTAAAATCCAATTAAACAATGTTAATGATGAATTCCATTGAAGCAAACTGCATACTCACATACCAGATATTACGATTTCATTTGTGCAATATTGCTATTTTGCTCGGATGAATTACACTTATTTCGCTACAGGACATAGGAGCTTTCAATTTGTGTTCACTTATAGGAATTAATAATAAGAATAATAATAAATTAGTGTCTTACGTACATTTTGTCTGCACTTTAATCTGATGAGTTGAGTATTATGTTCGTCTTACGGTCGATTTTTCAATCGTCAAATAACTTCTATTTGACGAATAAATTTGAGGGTTTGACAGTTTTTGAATAGGAAATCTCTTAATACGTCAAATTTAATCCACAGATTAAAGTTATTTGGCGATTGAAAAATCGGCTCTTGTTAATATTTTTTGTTAGGTAAACTTTCCACTGGGAAATCGCCATACCATAACCTTAAGACTCTAACGTCTATCGAAAGAGCAGCGTTAGCAGATCATTAAGTGAGAATAAGTACGACATCAAACGAGTGCGACTCGTTTGATGTCGTACTTATGCTTAGAGCTGTTAGATTCAGGTGGCGCAAGACCGTGGTGAGTGGAAACCTTTACAAGACACGTTTGCCCAGCAGTGAATGTCCATCGGTTGACGACAGCGACTAGCTGAGCTCGGGACATTTTTTTGCGTATTTAAATACAAATCAAGGACTCCGTAAAGAAACAGACCCCCAAATTATTCAGTCAGATGCATTCTCAAGCGCAAGTCGAACTCAAGACCGTATAATATGGAAATCAATGCAAGTCGTTATAAAGATCGTTGGCAAACAAAATATATCAAGCTGTTTCCACAAAAATAACAATTTGTTGCGTGTGTAGTACACTGCATGCGGTGTACATACCTACATTCACCACTTTTAATCATTCCCCAGGTAAAGACTGACGAAAAGTGCTCGCTATACCTACATTGGTGCAAAACGTAAATTTTATTGGTGTGGATGCGGTCTTTATGGTCTGTTTGTACGTTAAAATGTCGATGACACTCGTGTAATACTTGGCAGCATTGTAATGAAATACGATGAAAATGCGCTTATTCAAAAGTAATATTTAACACCGCTCGACTCTACCATTTTGTTCTCTACGGCTACCAGTGATATAAATGTTTCACTAGATGGAACACTTCATAGTAAGATATTCCAACGAGCATCACATCGGTGTCCGCACTCCATTCAACAGTAATCCGCCTTGCGCGATAACTCTAAAATTAATCCCGATATCATATTTGAATAATGTACGTAGCTTTAGTACCTTTAGTCTGTTCTAACTTGCCAGGACAGGAGTTGATGCCAAACTGCCAAAGAAATTTAACAATTTCGACCATCAAAAGGAGTACAATTTACCTACTTTTAATAAATGATTTTGATTTTGACTTTGACTGCACAGCAGTTTGTTGGCAGTGTGCGGACACCGATGTTTGTTGGAATATGTTGGTACTGAGAGGGCCCCATCTAGCAGAACATTTATATCGCTAACGGATACAAAGTGTAAATGTTGCCAGAAATGCACTATTTAAGCGCTGCAGTTTTATACGAACACGGACTTTAAGTATGTGTCTACATGAATAAATGCTCTTTTTAAAGCTCCTCTGTTTTATTGTTATACCGGCTGCACTTAAGCTGCGCTTTCCAGTATTTTAAGAGTTCTTTTTTAAGGGACTCATTTTGGTTTACATTTTTAACTTTTTTGACGTCCAAACACAAAAGTAGGCAGTTCAACTTGTTGGCACTCCTGCGACTTGGCCTCCAGCTCTTGACCTGTCGACTCTAAACGTTCTGATGAGTTGTTTGCTCTGATATTATTGTTTTCCCTATTCCATGAGCTTATCTTTATTTTTAGAAACCAGATTCATCACACCACAGAGATACCTGGTATTCTCCCACTTCCTGTCATCATCATCATGATCCACCCATTGCCAGGTCACTACTGAGCACGGGTCTCCTCTCAGAATGAGAATGGATTGGCCATAGTGCACCACGCATAGCCGAACGCAGATTAGCTTCATACACCTTGGAGAATAATATGACACTTCTTGGGCATGCAGGTTTCCTCATGATGTTTAGAATCGTGAAAACATCTGAGAGAATTGCATGTTTAAGATTTTTCTTTGAATGAAAGAAAAATAAAGTTGGTATTATAAACAAACTTTTAAAAAGGAGCAAGAAGTTAAAATGCTAGAAACTTTCCTAGTTAAGAAGCTGAAGAAATCATCTAACTAAGTTAGGTAAAATAGACATGTTGTTTCATGAAATAGGTAAAGCGGGCTATATTTACATAAAATTTATACCGTTTCTGACCATAGCTATTTTTTGAATAATGATTGGCTTCATTTTCACAACTACATTTTTAGTTAACTGCAAGTTCACCAGTCAGTTTACAGTAATGAAAATTCTGAGAGCGTAGCCATGGCAGGGCTGTCACGTAACTACATCTTGATCCTCTAATCTAATACGTATCCACTCTAAAAGTTGTTAGCCCTCGTCACTTAGATTTATTAGATCCTTAAAGGGGACGAAAATTCAGACGAATTGCCTACTTTTATCCGCAATCGCTACTCGGATCAAAGTTAATAGGATGATATATTTTTATGATATCCCGGTTTAAAGTGAATGAAAGAAGGGCGTATTGTAGAAACAATGCGACTCATCCGTAGAACAGAGTTCGATGTGATCATGGAGCAAAAATGAGTTAAATAGCTAAACGCGATAAGGAATACGAACTCTACAGACGTACGTTTTTAGAATTTTCGTATCTTGTTTAGTTTCGGAAATACAGAATCGTATAACGTCCCATCTGACATTAACTCCGCATTAAAACGCACGAAGTGATCAACTAACCGCGCGCGGGGAGCAGGGGCGGCGCGGGCGCCCCGTCCGCTCGTCAGTCCGGCCGCTCTTCGTTGGAGTGATGGCGTATTTGTGTCAATGCGCTCAGATTTTTTTTGGTTTGATGAACAAAATAATGTATTAAATGTTTTGCATGTAAAAACATATTTTAAAGATGTCACGTTCACAGAAAATGTTAGATATGCTTAAAAGAGCTGATGCAGAAAGAAAATTTTCAAACGTTCCTGCTGATTATATGAAAAAAAGTGTAAATGCTGGTAAGTTGACGATTTTAGCTGTATTATTTTGCCATACACACTAATAAATTCTTAAATTAATAAACATTATATCTGTATTGCTGTGATTTGCATTTTTGTCTCAGTAAACCGTCGTGGGCGATCGATTTTTATTTAGGACGTTTTATGACGGAGAGGATAGAAAGGCATTTTTAGTGTGAAAATCATCCGAAACTACAATTGGCGTACTGCTTACTCACAAAGTATTCTTTCTTTCTGTAATAATAAATAGCAAAAAAGTAGAAGTCTTATGAAATGTAAGGACGATTTTATTCGAACATTATTGATATTTTAAGAGTTTCATGTGAATATAGAACGTTTTTCTACGGTATCTGTGATACGATTTGTTGGTTTGATATTAAGATGGGACGTTTTTACTGGGATAAAGACATCACTTAGGACGTTGTTCGTTTAGAAATATCATGAAATAATAAAATTATAAAGATTTTTTATTTAAGATTTGTTAAACTAATTTCTTTGTAAGTACCTGTAATAATAATTATACAGTTTTTATTTTATTTCAGCTGTGAATGTTGATGACAATGATATGACACAACAAACCTCACCTTTGCCTCCTGGTGCAGAAGAAATCAGTCGTGAACTAGCTGATATATGGGAAGAAGTTCTGTATGAAGATGGTGGGACCAAAGAAATTACCTGTGATAGCTCAATACCAAATGTCATGTCTGATCCGTATGCCAAAGATATTTACAGCAATCAACCTAGCACATTTTCTTTGGAAGTGCCTTCTAGTTTCGAGAATTCGCCAATTATTCAGCTTGAAGAGCTGTTAGAAGTTCCTCACCATAGATCTACCCCGGTTAATTTGGAACTGTCAGTGCCAACTCCTATGCCATCTCCTATTAATGCCCATTCGATCTGCGATAGCTCATTCTGCCCTAATCATGCAGACATATTCGCTGTGATTTCTTCGTCGTCATTTAGCACCACAAATTCACCTGCTACGTCGCACTCAAGCGATCCCACCATGACTCTTAAAACGACTAGAAAACGACAGAGGCGCCCAAAAGAATGGGCAGACCTTAAACGCAAATGCCTTAAGAACTTAGGTAAGAAATATGTAACGAAAAAGGGAATAGCGGTAGACGAAAAAACGATGGGGTCATCATGCAAATGCCGTTACAAATGCCCCGATAAAATATCTCACCAACAGCGGTTGAACTGCTTCACAAAATTTTGGCAACTGGGAGATCGAGCTATGCAGTGGAATTTCATCATCAAATATTCCGATAAAATGAAGAAGAAAAGATGCCTGAATCAAGACACTCCTAATAATAGAAAACATACTTTTAAGTATTATCTGCCGCTGATCACAGGTTCTAGCGAATCTCACTGCGAGAAAACTGAAGTATGCCAAACTATGTTCATTAATACTCTTGCCGTTTCAACTCGTATCTTAAAGACTGCATGGAAGAAGTACGATGGAAGTGCTATTTTAGAAGAGGACAGACGGGGTCGCCACGACAGTCATAAGATCGTTATAGATGACGCTATGAAACTAAGTGTTTGTGACCATGTTCGGGCATTTGCCCCTGTTGAATCACATTATATACGCAAGAATAGCCAGAAGCTTTACCTACAAGGAGATTTAAGTATTGCCAAAATGTTCAAATTATACCTTGAATGGTTCGACCCCGATAAATACACGTCTAAGGCTACAAAGGAACGTCAGTATCGTGACATTGTCAACTTAAACTTCAATCTAGCTTTTCATACTCCCAAAAAAGATCAGTGCGACGAATGCCACGTTTTCCGATTGAAAAAGAATCCAACGGACCAAGAAAAAGAAACTTTTCAAGAACACCAGACTAATAAGAAGGTCGCAAGGAACTTAAAAAGCCAAGATAAGAAATACGCTGAGGAGTCAAATGGAAACATGGTTACTGCTGTGTTTGATTTTGAAAAAGTGTTGCAGTGTCCTCATGGCAATATAAACATATTTTACTATAAGAGAAAGCTGTCTTCTTTTAATTTCACAGTTTTTGACATGGGTAAAAGGAAGGCCGTTTGCTATATGTGGGATGAATCTGTGGCAAAACGTGGCGCAAATGAAGTCAGCAGTTGCCTCTTAGATTTTATCCAGACTAATGTTGACCAAGGGGTCAAAGAGTTTCGATTTTGGTCAGACAACTGTGCTGGCCAAAATCGTAACCGCTTTGTATTTTCAATGTACGTTTACGCAGCAAAAAAGTTCAACATATGCATAACACACCGCTTCTTACAGAAAGGACACACCCAAAATGAGGGGGACAGTGTCCACTCTGTCATCGAGAGAGCTTCTCGAACCAAAACTATATATGCCCCTCATGAATGGCGTTTATTAGTAAGATGGGCTAAGAATGAAGGAGAACCCTATGTTGTTCGCAACATAACCCAGAATGACGTATTTGACTTTAAATGTCTTGTTATTAATAAGGTTTGGATGAAAGACATTAAGGGCAAGAAAATTAACTGGAGTAAAATTCGAGAGGTTCATGCAGACGGTAGTGATACCAACAAACTGTTTTTTAAATACGACCTGACTCAACAAGATTATAGTATTTTAGTGATTCGCAGTAACACGAGGAACTCAATACAAACTCAACTAAAACCTGCATATTCTGAACCTATTATGGTTCCAGCTGCTAAATATAAAGATTTGATGGATATGTGCCGCTCGGAAGTTATTCCCTCAGAATATCATCCTTACTTTTACTCCTTGCCACATCACACCACTATTGATGTTTCTGAAGAATCGGAAGAAAATTTATCGGAGTAAGAAACATTTTAGATATTTATTTTTTAACCGACTTCAAAAAAGAGGAGGTTCTCTAGTCGACTGTATGTTTTTTTTGTATGTTTATTACTTGATTAGTCCGCCAAATACGAACCGATTTTAATAATTTTTTTTTTCTTTCCGATTTTAATTTTTTTTTTCGAATTTAATTTTCTTTTCTTTTAAAGATGTTATTGTAGAACTACATTAACTCTTGTATATATAAGACTGATTGTTATGAAGGCTGAATATCTCCATATACGTATTTCATGTTGTATGATAAACATTTACGTACATTTATAAGTTTAAGATTGCTAATTTAAGTCCATGCCGTAGTCATATAGGTTAACTAGTTACCATGCTGTGATACGATATGCCATTTAATTACTATTTTACGTTTTAACTTTTATGCCACCAAAGCAGTTTTAGGTATACGTAATTTTTTTTTTGTTCTTTTATTAATTATAGGCAAGCGCTTGACCACAATCACACCTGATGGAAAGTGATGATGTGGTCTAAGATGGGACGCGTTTACCTAGAAGGTGCCTATTCACTCTTGTTTTAAAGATACCCGGATTGTAATTGGTAGGAGACATTGATCGCGAAAGTGTATTCCAATAATTGTTGTTAAGTATGTTTTTACCTGTACGCATTGTTCCTATAGGTACATAGATCTGTAAGTTTTAAACTATGCTAATTTTAAGTACCACCGTACCTAACTGTGATGTGATTGCCGTTCAGTTTTGTTATTTGTTTTGAGATTTTTTTAATTAATAAATGACTTTTAATAATGGCTTGTTTTTTATTTAGTTACATGGGAGGGTAGTCATCATATAGCTCACATTATGTTTAAAAATTTTAAGATGTTATTCACAAAGGACTCATAAGGAATAGGTAATTCCAACAAAACATGACCCATGTTAATATAGAACGTCACATAATTCAGACGTCTCCGTAAAGCAACGTACAATGTTCACTACGGACCCCCGCTCTTCCGCTATAAAACGTCCTATGTTGATATGAAACTCACTATCTCGTGAAATAAGAGGATAAGAAATATACACTACATAGCATTTAACTAGACTAGGGCGTTGTTACAACATACCAAAAAATCAAAATCCCCAGTCTCACTGTTTAAGAATTACACAAGTCAACAACTTCGCTTACCTCTACTGAAAACTATCAATCCTGTAGATGGAACTCTGTTCTACGGATGAGTCGATTATGAACAGCAAGTAGGTGGAAATGTTCTTTACATTCAATTTCTAAATCTACGTCTTATTTTTTAAAGTTTTAAAAACGAAATATGAATAAGAAAGTGTGTATCTCTTTCTATATGCTTAAAGACAGGTATCGTTTATTTTCAGATCTTAATTGACACAGAGACTTGAATTCCGAGTTCTGAATTTCATTGGCTGTTTTTTACTGCGGGAAAGTATCACAGTCCATAATAAAAAAAACCAAGCAAGTGCGAGTCGGACTCGCACACGAAGGGTTCCGTACCATGGTACAAGAAATAACACTACTTAAGTAATTTTTGGTGATCTCACCACAAATTCTTGGTTTTCGAATTTTTCCCTTTACTTGTCCTATAAGACATTGCTGCCTGTCTTTCATGATTCTAAGCCAACGGAAAGTACCTTGTTGATTCCTTTGACAGGTTTTGCCAGACTGACAGACAGACAATGAAGTGATCCTATAAGGGTTCTTTTTTCTCTGGAGATACGGAACCCAAAAATGGTAAAATCGGAATGCTAGCACCTGAAAAATTAAATTAAATAGGTGCATGTACAATTTCGCTTAATTTGGTAGTTCATTTAAGCGCTATATTGTAGCGAATGTCGTGAAAGACCGAGTGCTATTTAAATTATTCTAGTCAGACGGTGCAGCCACAAATCGACTTCAAGACAAATTGCTTCTACGGCGAACGTGACATATTGCCTGAAGTCTGCAAGTGCAGTAATTCAGTTAATTCGGGCACCATTTTAATACCACCACAATACAAATAAGAGTTGCAAAACTCTTGCACTTTAACGTGTAGATAATATAACAATAAGTGCACGGAAGGTTTTCAGTTTCAAAAATGCCTATGACAGATTCTGCCGAATACTAAGAGGTTCTGCCGAACTTCTAGATCTTTGCAAACTTCAGAATTTTAAGGACTTCGTTTTGGCACCAGTAAGGAATAGAATAGCTTGCGCTTTTATTATGAAATAACTTCATCCTCAAAAGACAATAGTCAAAATCTTTATTCAAAGTAGGTAAGTACTATTGTACATCTTTTGTTTGTAGGATTTGTTAGATTTGATATAAGTAGTGATAATTAATTACGTAGACTTACAACTAAAGCTACGAGGGTTCCAAACGCGCCCAAGTCTGAGAAGAGCCCACAACAAATCATCATCATCATGATCAACCCCTCACTGGCTCACTCACTGAGTACGGGTCTCCTCTCAGAACGAGAAGACTTTGGCCATAGTCTACCACGCTGACCAATTGCAAATTGGGCTGACTTTAGGCCCCTTTGAGAACATTATGGAGAACTCTCAGGCATACAGGTTTTCTCACGATGTTTTCCTTGACCGCTTAAGCAAGTGATATTTATTATTTAATTGCTTAAAAAGCACATATGTCCGAAAAGGTAGAGGTACGTATCTGGTATCGAACCCCTGACCTTCCGAATAAGAGGCGGAGAAAATATACCACTAGGCTATTATGGCTTACTTACTTTCTTTTTATCAAAAGTATTCTAATATGGAGGTATTTGCAAGACATTCAACCTTCATGTAGCAGTAAACGTCTATTGGTTAAAAGATAATGACGAGTTGACGACCACAACAATATGAAAATGAAGTCTAAAAGTGCTTCAGAAAGTATAACAGAACTCAGAAGACTGAAGTTTTCTAATTAATTACTTTGCGTCGGACAGTGTGCTTAGTGTAAGACATCTCATCCAAATTCGAAATCGAAACACAATAACTTCAAAGTAAAATAGACCTAAAAGCCCTAAATTTAAAGTCAAAACTTCAATAGCATCGATTTTAATTTTGTAACGTTTTCGCTTTTTTTTTAATAATATTAACCACGCTAATCATGACTTATATATATCTCTTTCGCATCCAACTAAGCGTAAAGCTTGTGCTAGGAGTAGGTACGACCATAGTGCAACGGGTGGGGTTTGAACCGCCGACCTTTCGAAATTCAGTCCGCTCTTTAACTGTTGAGTTATTGGGGTGTTACTTGGAGGTTGGAGCGCTAGCTGGACATATGGACGAACTGTAAAATACTTGAACTTTAAAAAAAGGCGGTTAAAGTCCATGAAATCTCGAATTCTATGAACGTTGTGATATAAAATCTCGTACTAAGCAAACAGTTCTCGGGGAAGATTCTCGTGACCGCGGCTAATTAATGCTTTCAACATTTCTAGCTCGTTTTTGGTCTGAATTTTTTGGAGCGGACTTATTCAGACGCAACAAGTTTTTGTTTCTCTCCAAACAGTTGTGTGTTAAACTCTTCGTAGCGGTTTTCGATACATAGTTATGTACCTACTCAATGATTTTGTACTGAACATAACATTGTCGCCTCCTAATTCTACATTCAATCGAATCCGAATCATAGACAATTGAAAATTTTATGTGCTTACCAAAAATTATTTTTAACCCCCGACCCAAAAAGAGGGGTGTTATAAGTTTGACGTGTGTATCTGTGTGTCTGTGTATCTGTGTATCTGTGTATCTGTGTATCTGTGTATCTGTGTATCTGTGTATCTGTGTATCTGTGTATCTGTCTGTGGCATCGTAGCGCCTAAACGAATGAACCGATTTTAATTTAGTTTTTTTTGTTTGAAAGGTGGCTTGATCGAGAGTGTTCTTAGCTATAATCCAAAAAAATTGGTTCAGCCGTTTAAAAGTTATCAGCTATTTTCTAGTTTTCTTGTAGAAAAGAAGGTTAGATAACCGTTAGGTTCATAATATTCAAGTGTCAATTGACAAATGTCAAGTTGTCAAGATGGGCGTTGCCTAGATATACATAATTATTTATTTGAAAATGATTTGTCGTGGTCGGGGGTGTTGAAAATTTTTAATTTACACTTGTTATATTAAGTATCTTCTCTATTTTTATGCCGATCGCCACAAAATTTTGCACGTAGGTACAAATTTATGAACTAAAATAAAAGAAGTTTAATTTAAGTGTACTCATACATTATTTTTGAAGTTATAAAAAAATTGGTTAGGTCTTTTATAACCACACATAAAAAACACTAAAAGTAATACACACATTAGGAAAGTGACTGGAATTAAGCCTCTTCTTATGACGTATTCAAATAAAATAAAATAAATCACTACCTATTATAAATTGTGCGAAAGTGTGGTTGTTGGTTTGTCCTTCGTGATTTTTGGCATTTTTTTTTTTTTTTTTTTTTTAATGACCATAAAGTACTGACAGCAGTACTTTATTAAGATTACAATCTAGCCTACGAGTAAAGCTAATAAGTAATATTATGTTAACCTAAACTTATAAAAGTACTTATGTCTAAGAGTCCGTCCATTGACATATTTCTTAGTTTATCGTTAGTTATTATTTATGACACTTTGTTCTTGTGTTCATTATATTGCATTAGCACTAAATTTTCACTTTGTTCTTTCTTGTGTTCTTTACACTGCACTAACACTATAACTACACTAGCTCAAAAGGCTTAGTCCTTTTAAGTCTACGTTTTAGGTCTGTGTTGTCGAGGAGCTGGATAGCCTCGACGTTCACATGTTGATGGAGCCTGCGTTCGTGGGATTTAGCATGTTTGCTAATAACCGAGTCCACGAAGTCCATTTGAAGATCGCGATGAATGTCTTCATTTCTGACGTACCAGGGTGCATTGATGATACCCCTGAGTACTTTATTTTGGAATCGCTGTATTATTTGAATGTTGCTTTTTCTGGTACAACCCCACAACTGGATACCATAAGTCCACACTGGCATTAGGACCTGTTTATACAAGAGTTTCTTATTTTGTGTTGATAGTGAAGAGTTTCTACCTATGAGCCAGTACAATTTTTTGTACCTTATCTCTAGGTCTTCTTTTTTCTTCTTGACATGAGCTTTCCAGCGTAGCTTGCTGTCAAGAGTCATTCCAAGATATTTTGCCGTATTAGCATAAGGTATCTTTTGTTGGTCAATATAGATAGGGTGATAGTTCGGTTTTTTATTCGTAAAATCAATATGGGTAGACTTGGAATCGTTCAATTTTATTCGCCATTTTTTCGTCCATTTGTGGAGTTCATTTAATGCTGATTGTACTTTTCCCGCCGCCTCCTGGTGAGTATTACCCACAGCTATGATGGCAGTGTCATCGGCAAAAGTAGCGATGGTATTATGATCAGGTTGTGGAAGATCACAGGTATACAGGAGATACAGGACAGGTCCTAGAACGCTTCCTTGAGGTACTCCAGCTTTGATCTCCTTGAGTTTGGAGTAGGCTTCCTCTTGCCTCACTCTAAATACTCTATCGGATATATAAGATTCAAGTATGTTTGCGAATGGTTGAGGGAGTAATACTTTAAGTTTGTGAACAAGACCTTCATGCCAGACTTTATCAAAGGCTTGTGCTACATCGAGAAATACGGATGAACAAACTTTCTTTTCTTCTAGTGTTCTTTCAATTATATTCGTTATTCTGTGAACTTGATCGATTGTCGAGTGCTTTTCCCTGAATCCGAACTGATGGTCGGGAATCAGATTTTTTTCATCTAATATAGGTTTTAATCTGCTGAGTAGTAGCTTTTCAAAAAGTTTTGAGATAATTGGTAGCAGAGAAATTGGTCTGTATGATGTAACCTCATTTGGTGGTTTTCCTGGTTTGGCGATCATAATTACTTCTGCAACTTTCCACAAGTCAGGGACGTGCTTCATTCTAAATGCTGCATTAATCAGCGTCGTTAATTTAACGATTCCTTTTTTTGGAAGGTTTCGCAAGATTTCTGTAGTAATTAGATCATATCCTGGAGCTTTTTTCAGGTTCAATTTATTAATTATATTAAGTATTTCTTTAGGTGTGACCAGTTTAATGGGAGTGTTTTCTTGACTTGTTTCAATTGTAGTAAAGTCAGTGTGTTCTCCTTCGTTTGGTTGAAATATTTTTTCTAGATATTCTGCAAATCTTTTAGCTTTTTGCTCACTATTTCTTGCCCACATTCCATTTTCTTCCTTGATTGGAGGAATATGCAAACATGGTCTTTTTAAGTTCTTAGTGGCTTTCCAAAGTGAATAGTCGGTGCTCCGTTCGCTTGTAAGGCTTTGAAGATAACTGTAGGTTGACGAATTGTTAAAGTTTTTTATTTGTTTCTTTAGAGCCTTAGTCAAGTTATTCAACACCCTTTTATCAAGGGGAGATCTCGAATGATGCCACTTTTTTCTCTGCTTTCTCTTTTCAATGATGAGTTCAAGGATATTTTTGGGATAAGCAACCAGTCCTTGGGGCTTTTTTCTAAGCTTTGGTGTATTATTCCAAGCAGCCAGCTGAATATCTAACATAAACTTTCTTACTTCTTCGTTTAGTTGTTCCGAGCTTTTAAGCGGCACATTTAAGTTAATATTATTAGTCAGATCCATTTTGAAGCTGTCCCAGTCTGTATTTTTGTTTACAAGTACAGGATAAGGTTCTTTATATATGATTATATCACTTAGCGTTAAGAGGATAGGAGAATGGTCTGAATTCATGTCGAACATTTCATCAATGTCTAGGTATTTTGATGATATGTTTTTATAAATAAAGAAATCAATTAGGTCTGGAATTTTCATCGCATCTGTTGGCCAGTAGGTAGGCTTACCTGTACTTATTACATCGCATTTTTGATCTTTAATAGCACTTAAGAGTTCTCTACCTTTTGTAGTAGTCAATCTAGAACCCCAATAAGTATTTTTCGCAATCAAGTCGCCTTCCAATAATAAATCTATTTCCAATTTTCTCGAGGAAGTTGACATAATATTCTTTTGATATTGAATGCCTTGGAGGGCTATATATAGCTACTATGGAAAATTCGTATCTTGTAGTTTTGACCTTTACAGTTACTGCCTGAATTTCTTGTTCCTCAAATTTGTATTCTTGATAATGAAACAAATTTTCTTTAATTATGACGGCACTGCCGCCTCTTGCTGTGTTATTTGGGTGTATGGCATGGTACAGTTTATAACCGTTAAATTTAATAAATGATTGCTTGGTAAAATGTGTCTCAGATATTAGACCGATATCAATCTTTTGTGTATCTAGGACTACTTGTAGCTCTTGTTGATGTTGTAGTAGTCCGTTTGAGTTCCATGCAAATATTTTAAGCATATTATTCATTTTTTCAGCTTATTGGTAGCCTTATTAGCACCACCTTCAAGTTTTTTCAATCGCTCGTCGAACGAGGACATGTATTTAAGAATTTCATCCAGTTTGCTTTCCACTTTTATTTGGGGCAGTTGAGTGCTTGGCAAATTTTTAGAAACTTTTTGGGCATAAGTTTGGTGTTCACTTTTGTTCGTGTCTTCCTTAGTCTTATTTACATGAGGATCAGTAGATTTCTCAGGTTTCGATGAACTCTGAGGATAAGATGTAGATGATTTTTTAAGTTTCTTATTTTTTAGAATCTGCATTTCTTTGGCAACCATACAACCTCGATAGTTAGCGGGGTGCGCTTCACCGCAGTGTAAGCATTTTGGTTTTTCTTCTGCTGGCTTGGAGCAGTCTCGTGTCAAATGTTTTCCAGTACATTTTACACACCTAGCCTCCCTGGCGCAGTATTTCTGCGTGTGGCCATAGGCTTGACATTTTTTGCACTGTGGTACCAGTTTTGATGTTTTTATAGGATGAATTTCAACTTTACACCCTAGGATGTATTTGATGTCGTAAATTTTATTTATATCTTCTACATTATTAAATGTTAGAGTAAACATATTAAGCGGCTCTTTATTCTGCCATCTTAGTTTGTTAACTGCATTTTCTATTTTGTACCCTTTGCTTTGGAGGTCTTCAATTATTCTTTTGGGCTGGCATGAGGCAGGCAATTTTTTAGCCATGACACGAATAGGTCTTTCTTGTTTATTCTCATAGGAATGCCACAAAAACTGATTTTGAGATAAAACTTTTGTCAAGTTTCGGTAGGCATCCTCATTTTTAGCGTTTATTTTGACATTCTTTGCGTTCATCATTTTTAATGTAAAATCTGATGAGGCTTCGGGAAGATTTCCAGAGAGTAAGTCAAAAAAGGTTTGATAGTTTTCCACGCCGGACACCATTATAGGTGGGGGTAGTGGTACTTTCTTAGTTTTCTTCTTTTCATTTTTACGCGTTTCTGTATTTGATGTTTCGAATTCTCTACTCTGCGACAGAATGGGTGACGTGCTTAGTTTCCTCTTTTTCCTACTCTTTACTCTTATCCATTCTGTTTCTTGCGCAAGTTCTTCTTCGTCCGTATGATATTGAACGGATGGATCAGAACTTTCCTTGTTTTCGGTAGTATCCATCGGGTCGTTATTTTTATTAGATAAGAGCTTTATTTGTTTCTGAAGATCCAAAATTTGCTGCTCCATTTTTTTAATTATAATTTGAAGTTTCTCATTTTCTGCTTTTTTGTCTGAAAATGCTTTGAAAAGCAAATGCTCAGTTTCCGTTCTTAATTCTATTTTTGTATCGGCCATAGTTGGAGGAACCGAGTAGTATAGCGTTGATTATATTATTTGCTATTACAATAAACCTGACGCGACGAAACGCGGAACTAGGTCATTGTGCCTCACGTACGACCGGCGCGGGCGGCGCGGGCGCGGTCGGATCGCGGCGTCAGCAGTTTTCGCTGTTATTGCGGTAAAACACGGTCGATTCGAATGAAAACTAGGCACAGACTTATTTTTGGCATGAAAATAATTAAATACCTGGAGAGTGGCATAAACTACATATCAAATAGTTGCCACGGAATTTTTAAAGACCTAAATCCACGCGGATGAAGTTGCGGTCATCAGCTAGTCTTTTATATAACTATAGTTACTATATTTTGTAAAAATAAAATTCATTGCTTGAAATGACAAACTTGCATGTCTGAGTGTTCTCCATAATGTTTTCATTATAATATTAGTGATAGATATGTAATTTATAGTCCATAGCACTCAAGAATGAAGTAGCCATCTATCAGTGAAAAAGTTTTGAAATCGGATGAGTAATTTTGAAGATTACCTCCAACATCCAAACTTTACCTCTTTATAAACTTGGCAATCAAACATGTTTAATTATTATTCATATAGAGATTTTCATATATATCCCTCTTTTATGTAACTCTAAAGCTATAATCTAGCCACAAATATTGAGATAAATTCGCTCATTCCAAATGCAGTTTTTATGCAGCTCGGCAAGTAGCCAAATAAAAAGACAAACGTAGCTACAGCTGTAAAAGTTAACTGCAATCGCTTCACCTATAAAATCTGCATATCACAGTAAAAATAAACGTAGGTAAGAACTTTATCACGTTACTATACTTTCTATAATCAACTACAGCTAAAGAGTCATTACTATAATCACAAAATACATAAAATGATGTAGGTATGTATTATTAATTATATCATTAAAATGGAAACAAACACCTACCTATTTGCTACCTTGCCCAAAGAATTAGTTTGGCCATCCAAAGGGTCCTAGTGCGTGGGTGCGCGGACCACTAAAGTAGTCCGCGAGCATGCATACGGGCATTGTCTTTATTAGACATTTCGGTTCACCAATTCCCACATTCGCGTTTTCGTATATAATCGCATTGTTCTGCCTATTTAAGATCTTTAAATGAAAATAAGTTTAAAAAAATGTTTTGGTTCGGTGGCCATTTTTTTTCATTGGTTCACCAAAGGGCCCAAAAATCACATCAATCTTTTCCACCTTTGTGATCGAAGGGCAAACCAACAAAACAAACACACGTTCTTATTTATAGTATTCTTTATTTTATTGACTAACCAAAAAAACAGCCGAAATAAAGGAGAAATACGTGTCATGAGAAGTTCTTAAGGGCAAAAATGATTAAAGATAAAACACCCTTGCACCCTTTTTAGACGGTTAATCTACTCGCCGCCACAAAGTGCTTGATTCGACTCAGCTTCAATATTACATCGAAAATCGCTCAAAGGCTTTGGTTTCAACGCAAATCCTTATTCCGAGGTCTTTCAAGAGAAGCGGTGCGCCGCCTCTCACGTTAGTTTTAATTGGTTTTGACTTTGAAGTCAGAGAAAAGGAATAACTAAATTTGACCCTTACTTATTTCTTTCCTTCGCTTTTACGTTTCCTGAATTTGCTGTAACTAAATTCTTTTTTACTTTTTATGTACGTACGTACGTACGAGTACTTACAAAGATTCTTCATAGGCGAAATAATAGTACAGTTTACACAATTATTTTTTTGAAAAACTGGTGTAAAACTTGAAAAATCGAGGTTATCGACGTACAGTTTTTTCCCTGAAATAGCTTAAATTCTATGGAAATAAGTCTGTCCATCTGTTTGCTAGCTTTTCACGGCTCATTCTTTTAACCGTTTTGACGCGGGGATGGACATAGAATCCTTTTTATCCCGAAAAATCAAATATTTCTCATGAGAATTTTTAAAATCTTTCTACACGGACAAACTTGCGGTTATTATTTATAATAAGTAGGTAAGCACCTTCATAAAACATTATCGAATTATGTAATCATGTTATAAGTAAAATAAGTAAAGGGAGGGGTAATTGCGTAGGCATGTAGCCTTGTAGGTAAAGTTAGCCTCATTATAACTCGGTACAAAATGTGTACAAACTTTTTACTTTACATATTATTTTTCAGGTTATATATCTACTTACAGCAATACTAAGGTATTGAACCTGCTTTTTTCTATACATATAAAAGGATAAACTGACTGACTAACTGATGGCACAAGCTTGATGGCTGTTATTTGCATTATTTGTGTGCGGAAGTCTTTACAGCTTCAGGCGTAAAATAACAAACGAGCCAGGCACTAAATTTTGAATATTTTATGATTTTTCCCTCCATAGCTTAGCAAATACAAAGATATGTTTGTATACATTTTTATTTTAGAAATTCATATTAAAATAAAAAACCAGCCAAGTGCGAGTCGGCATTTTGCACGATAAATCAAAAACTATTATGTAAAATAATAAATAAAAATCTCTTTTAGAATGTACAGGTAAACACTTTCATATGATACCACACTTGGTAGGTAAGTACATCTTACTTTGAAAATTGAAACACATTTTAATTTTTTTTAATGATGTTACCACAAATTCACAGTTTTCGGATTTATTCCTTTAATTGTGCTATATAAGACCTACCTAACTGCCAAATTCCAGGGTTCTAGGTCAACGGGAAGTACCCTTTAGGTTTTCTTGACAGACACGACGGACGGACGGACGGACGGACAAACAGACAGACAGACCACAAAGTGATCCTATAAGGGTTCCGTTTTTCCTTTTGAGGTACGGAACCCTAAAAATTGTACAAATATATTTGAAACATAAGTAACTTTTTTCGATGACAGGTTTGACTGGCATATTATACCTGGAGGTAAGTAACTATAGGTATCTACCACATCTATTGCACTGTACAACATGTAAGTGCTATCTTTCGATGTTGTGATTTAGCCTTACACTTCAACAGCCTTGGCCGAACTCTTTGACTTGGTCAGTGCTGAATTAATTTAAAAAATATAAATTTCTATAATAAACTAACTGGTGTATAACCCAGAAAAATGGTCATGACACACACCACTGTACCAGAGAAGTGATCAAATACTAAGTAAATTAATATTGTGATATCAAAAGCAGTTACTTGAATTATTAAAGAGGAGCTACAATTTTGATTTACTCTCCTTACTCTATGACAGACAGGATTCAATTTATCTTAGAGATCTATTATTAAACGCCAAGATTTATCTACGTTATTGAGACAATGGAAATTTGATATTGATTGAGCCAAATTTCAGTCACGAAAATTTTCAGTGAAATTCCCAGTCCTAAGTATTTGTATCAGTTTTAAAGTAAAAGTTTCAAGGAAACGAACAATTTAAGCTCAGACAAGTTTTATTTTATGTCTTTATAAGTGTAACCAAGATTTCTTTTAAAACTCTATCTTAAATTGGTAATTCTGGAACCGTCGTCGGGTGCAACGTTAAACTCAAAACTCAAACTCAAAATAATTTATTCAAAGTGGGTACTATTGTACACCTTTTGATGGTCAGAATTGTTCGATTTGTAAGATGTAAGTAAACTTAAAACTAAAGCTACGAGGGTTCCAAACGCGCTCAAGTTTGAGAAGAGCGTTATGCTTCTTCTTCAACTTAGCGTAGTCCCGGACGTTGCGGGGAGTCTATTTGGGAATTTGTAATTTGTGACACAAGTTTGTTTTGGTGAACTACATGTGCCAAGAGGATGATCTTCGTAATTAAGACGGCCTATATACAGTTTTCACATAAAGTTTTTCAGTTCTAATTTTTTAGCCCTTGAAATACAATAAAAAATTATTGTAGATAAAAGTATGTCGTTTGACAATGATTGAGTTGGGAACCCTAGAGTACATTTTTAAAACCTGTATCTCAGGGTCGGTGTTCTAATGTTCTTCCTCCAGTGCCCCAATATAGAGTTTTTGGGTATTTTCTAGGTTCTAAGAGCTTCAATAGCTCAATCGGTAAAGGACTGGACTGAAAACCGAAAGGTTCAAACACCGCCCGTTGCACTATTGTCGTACATACTCCTAGCACAAGCCTGACGCTTAGTTGGAGAGGAAAGGGGAATATTAGTCATTTAACAGGGCTAATATTCTTTAAAAAAAATTAAATGCTGTTTAAACATGTTAAAGTTAGTTAATCACTTTTGATAGGAAACTTGTTTGAACACAATCGAAATAAAATATAAAGTAAATTATATCGCGTTTCGGCTAATTGTCTAATGTAATCGATACTCTCCTTTAAGAGGTTTTAATTAGTTTGCCAAAGGTTCATCCGCCCTATTCAACGTTCAATTAATTAAAGATTACAATCGATGGTTTAATTAACTAATATTGTTGTTTGGAGTTCTTTATAAATTGATCAATTTAAGTGCAAATAGGATAACTTTTTTGGTGCTATTTCGCTTGTATGCAACCTCTAAACTTAACTAAACTAGGGATTGAATTGAATATTTAGGTAGATACTATTGCCTCATTTTACTCGCTAATCACTTAGAGCTCGTTCACACAGGCTGCGTAAGCGTTTCGTAAGCGTAGACGTAGCGCGTACCATTGCGTTCTAATGTATGGAAGTTGGAACTGTATGAGACATGGCATACCACTTGCGTGGCGTGAACGTTCACGTAGACGTAATGCGTGCAGTTATGTCTACAGATTCACGCGTGTCACGTGTACGTGCTTGGTCTGAATCGGTCTTAAGTAGTACGTGCACTACTTATTTCTTTTTTTTGTTAATCAATCTTCACTAGAACTTCTTCTCGGTAGAAAAGGCATTCCGAACCAGTGGTAGATGCTTTTGACGATTCAAAAGAACTTGTAAAAGTCTAATTGAATAAAAATATTTTGAATTTTGAATTTTGAACTAAGCGGTATATAAAGGTTTTAAATAAAACCATTGTAGGTAAGTCATTATGGTTCAATATTTTATAAATATTTCTATCCGGTCTTTTACAACTAGAGAAACCATTTGAAATTCATAAGAAGATAAAAAGATTATTTTTATACGGTTTTATATTAAACTAGCCGATGCCCGCGACTTCACCCGCGTGGATTAAGGTTTTTCGAAATCCCGTGGGAACTCTTTGATTTTCCGGGATAAAAAGTAGCCTATGTGCTAATCCAGGATATTATCTATCTTCATTCCAAATTTCAGCCAAATCCGTCCAGTAGTTTTTGCGTGAAGGAGTAACAAACATACACACACACACACACACACACACACACACACACACACATACAAACTTTCGCCTTTATAATATTAGTGTGATTGCAAACTTTAAAACCCATGAAATATTCCTTAAAACCTCTTAGAATATTCAAGAATTCAAGAGTGTCGGCGTTACCGCGGGAGCAATTTCAATAGATATCGTTTCCATCGTTCGTATTTTACGCTCGAATTTGCAATAAAAGTGACAACGACTGCTTCCAATGCAAATTTAAGGTGATCGCGTACCACGAGACAACCTACAAGAGGCGCAAAAGTTGCAAAAAGTGCATGTATCTAATGCTTTGCAATACTGAAAATGCATGAAACAAGTTTCGCCGCAAAAACCGCTTACATGACACGTTCTAAGGTGCGACTAATACTGAAGTTACTCGCATTTTTAGGATTAAAAATGTTCTTACGGCTCTTAAGCCTCTTCAGGGTTTTTGCTTCATAGGCCATATGCGATCTCAAGAGTTCAAGACGTTGGCATCAAGATGTGGCCGCAAAAAATGTATCGAAGAAATACCTATTGATAACGTAAGCCAAGGTCGAACAGAGGGCCTGATACTGGTGACGTCACTGTATGCTCAGTACAAAAAAACATTGATTTAGAAGCTCTTGCGGCTGTTTGCAAGCTCAAGCGACTCATACTATTAAAGTGACTTAGTATCGAGAAAATCGCGAGGCTTTTGAGAAAATTGCGGCCATAATTATTATTACACACTTAAGTACATGCATATGCATAAAGTACAGAACTTCGTTTTTGAATTGGGATAAAAATACACCTCTTGCGGCTTGCGGCCATGTGCGATCTCCTAATAGTAACAAAAACTGCTTTGAATGCAAATTAAGACTGCTTAGCATGAATTTCCAGTGAATGTCCGACTAAGAGTAGGTCCCAACATTAGATAGGACTGCATATATAAAGTTCATGCATTCAAATACTCCATTATAATGCGATTGGTTTACCATTAAGTACGTGTTTGAATCCAACAGATTCTCGCAATAAGCTAACAAGCTAACTTCATAAAATTATAAATATTCAGTTTTGAGTTAGGTTCACAAACTCTCTACACAAAAGCAAATGTACATACTTATACCTTCACTTGAACTGGTTTAATGCAAATATATAACCTTTTTTTTAATTTAATAACCTTAGTCCACGCGTTCGAAGTCGCGGGCTTCATCTAGCATGTATCTAGAGATTGTGGTAAATAAACATAGAATATACAGAAAAGGACTACCAAATTCTCGGTTCGCCGAAAAATGAGGACTTCTTCAACTTGGATTCAACCTTCGACTTGACCTGAGTGGCTTTCCTTTTTTAAGTGTTTTCAGCAACAAGTTTCTTATTTCACCCAATTATAGAATAAGAAAATTCCGCCCTCACTTGACTATTAGAACTTAGGTACCTATTTGCGTGAAATTCGAGGTCAAGCTGTATCCAGTGGCTAACCATCATCACCATCATCATCATCACCCATCGCCGGCTCATTACTGAACACGGGTCTTCCCTCAAAATGAGAAGGATTTAGTTTTTTTTTTACTACTTATATTAATTTTTTCACTTATATATCTTTATTAATAATCGCTTAGTAATTAATTATTTATCAGTACAGTGTTCGTGGTTAATTAGTACCGGTGTTTTGGATGCGCTGGTAGCACTCGGCGTCTTAGTCCTCCACGCTGACCCAGTGCGGGTTGCCAGACATTTCACAAATTTGAGAACATTATGGAGAACTCTCAGGCATGCAGATTTCCTCATAATGTTTTCCTTCACCGTTACAAGGTATATTTTTAATTGCATAAAAGGCATAAGTCTGAAAAGTTAGAAGTGCATGTCCGGAAACCCCTGACCTCTAAATAGAATCCAACGCTAGGCTATTTACTGCGGATTTTATTAACCCCCGACCCAAAAAGAGGGTGTTATAAGTTTTAACATTATAAGCGGATAAATTATATTATAATGATATATTACAATTTTTTACATTTTATTGCACAAATCAATGAAGGTATACTAAAACCTCATCTCAATCTTATCTATTAGTTCAACCTTAGGAGGATATGAAAGGCGTGTGTATTTTATAAGCGAAAAAAGGGAAGAGATTTTCTTATTACCTTTACCAGCCGACCAACTCCGGTTTAGCTCGAACGAAATTTCTGATAATCTACGTCTATAGAATTCTAGAAAACAGGATCTCTATTCATACAAAACCTTTCAAAACATCCAGTTTCTTGACCTAGGGTTTTAGCTTTAGGTACGTTGACAATCAGTTAGTTTTTCTTTTTATATGTATAGCTTTTCAAATTATACAACATAGGCACCTAAGTACCTTCATAAATATAATTGGGCATGATATTATTACTCGTAATACTATTATGTTATTCCAGTAAGATCTTTTGGGATTCTGACAACCCAGTTTTACATACTAGTTTATCATACTTACTAGTTTATCTATTACAATGTGCGTGTGTGAGAAGTTCCTGTAATAAATTATTTCGTTTCCCAAACCTTTTGTTGTTTTGAAATGCTTCTCGACTTCAAAAGAGCTTAGTTAAATCCGTATGAATCTGTAGCCATACTTACGATAATGTGTTAACACAAACTTAACAATGCACAAGATGTTGATAGATTGCTGATTATGTCGAGTAAATTATTGCATTTTCTAGCCGGATTTGATAAATTATGACTTTTTAATATACCTACCAATCTAATTATCATGTAAATCCTATTGTTAGAAAAGTCAAGAGCGAAACGCACTCGTACACGAAGGGTTCCGGATCATCATACAAGAAGTGACACTTGATTTTTTTTAGTTCTAAAACCGCAAATTCAGGAAGCATCCTGCAGGTTTTGATACCTTTGCCGGGTCGTGACAGACACACAGACGACGAAGTGATCCTAAAAGGGTTCCTTTTTTCTCTGGAGATACGGAACCCTAAAAAAAGCATCCAAAAGGCTGCTGAGTCAAACAGATATCGTATTTAAAATTATAATATCTAGAGATAAAAATATAGTAAACATGTCTCTACATACTATTCTCTTTGAACTTTCAGTCCACTGTGAGTCCTCTAGTCGAAAAGTGAAAACTTTATCCATATATACAAAAATATTTAGGACTAGATGATACCACGAATTCGTGCGCGTGGATTTAGCTGTATATTTTAAGCTTTGACTACAAAATATTCAGGACTAGATGATACCGTGAATCTGTCCGTGTGGATTTAAGTTTTTAAAACCCGTGGACACTTATTTTATTTTCCGGGGAACTCTACAAATTTTTAATCACTTATACCTATGCAACAATTATGGCTATCCGTTGCTCCGTTGAAACCAGCAAACCTATGAACCAACAGACTCAGACATCAACATAATAGACTGGCCAATGGCTTTAAAAGAATACTTACAACAAAATATTAAGTAATACTCTATCACACCAATTTATAAATAAAAATACTTCCAAATTGACAGGACGTGCCTGGTATAAAAGTGTATCATAGATATATCACGTGCGCAGGTTTTGGCTCTAATTGAAATAATTCCGGAAGTTCCGGAAGGAACTCTTCCGATCGGACTGGAACCGATTTACGTTGAAACCACTTGGAGCCTGTGGTTGGACCATATTGTTATTATGAAACGCCATATCTATCTAGATATTTAATGGCTTAATACAAACCAACAAACAAACACACTTTCGCATTTATAATATGAGTAGTGATTTTCTTTATGATAGCTACGCGACACCCACATGGTTGTACGAGTAGATACTTGCTCGTACATTTAACATTTAATCGTAGAAAGGTTGTCTACGTTTCGCCTTTGAAATGTGAATTTAGCTGACGCTTTTATTTATCTTATATGTAGCTCTCTTATCGTGCTACTTCACTATTAAATACCCGCATACGAACGGATACATACCAAAATGTATAAAATCGTAATACCTAATGGTTAAATATTAAATTAATTTAAAACCTATATAAAGTTTTCAATTTGTGATAATCAAAATAAAGAATAGTAAGTACCTACTTAAAATACCCGCATAAGACTTGGTTATGTATGAGGTTGTTATCGTATACACAACAGTCTTTATCCAGATTGTTTAGATTACAGTGTTACTGGATCTTCAGTTTATCTAATAGGCGATAATATCTATTTCCGATGACATATAAATGACCCATTTATTCGAGAGTTGGAACTCTATTAAACACCGATCTAAGTGTTACTAGCTTAGTGGCGCCGGATAACTTTGATACAAACGTAACTAAGTAATAAACTCCAACATAGAAATTTAAAGTCATTAAGCCTGGATGAAGATACCAACTACCATATTTTTACATCTAAAATGTCGATCAATGTAATTAGAATATTCTTGGAAACATAATTCGTGAATGGAGAAAAAAATTGTAAAGTTTTTCCTGAGGAAAAGTTTTAGTTTGTATACTTAAATATTTTAACATTAATTACTTGTAGATTCTTTTTTAATGTTACGCGTAGAGTTTGCGATGGCTAAACTAATATAAAGTAAATACATTTGAAGGTTAAATGGTGATAAAAATATCATTTTTCTTTTCACATACTTAACCAAAACTAAGGTTGATTCTAGACCATAAAGTAAAAATCTAAGGAAAACTAAAATATGGTATTAAATTTACACATGAAGGAATAACCTTTATCTTTATCAAGACATAGGTAATAAGGGAGAATCGTCACATAAATCTAGGATAGTGTTTCTTCAGCAAATAACAAAGCTTTCACACATACCCACATACAGACATAGCTGTTAGAAGAACCAATAGACCTTAGGGTGCTAACGTGGCGACCTCTCACCGCTAGACCCCCCACTAGATGGACAGACAAGTCGCATAGAGTCGCTGGAGTCAGTTGTTTTATTCCATTACAAGTTAGCCGTTGACTGCGATCTCACCTGATGGTAAGTGACGATGCAGTCTAAGGCAGCAGGCTAACTGAAAAGGGTGACTAACTGGAATGGAAAGGGTGGCAATTTTACTTACACCCATAGTCCCATACCCCTTACTTCGGTTTCTACCCGACATTGTACAAGAACGCTAAATCGCTTCGCGGCACGGCTTTGCGGGTAGGCGGCAGGGTGGTAACTAGCCACGACTTTAGACCCTAACCTCCCACCAGATATATTGAATTATGCCCAAATTCCCAATCGCCCTTGCCTGGAATCGAACCCGGGACCTTCCATTTATAAGACCACTTCACCAAAGAGATAGATAGATAGATAGAACACTTTATAGATAGAGATAGAACAAAGAGGTCGTCAGATGTCATAAATCCATGACGTGTGAGAGTCCCTACAATATATTTTTCAACCTAACCTTTTGTTCGTGTTGTCATTGAGCAAAGTTGGAATGCCACGCCTCATTACTCGATCACTCGAATCACGACGGGCGCTCGTAAGTCGGTAACTAAGTTTTAAGTGCACTTCACGCGCCAAATGACGTGATTCAGCTATTTGTTCCCATTCCACCGTGATATTACATAAACAGCCCTTTAATCATCCCATCGCCGGCTCACTACTGAGAACGGGTTTCCTCTCAGAGTGAAAAGGGTTCGGCTATAATCTACCACGCTGGCCCAATGAGGATTGGTAGACTTACACACCTTTGATAACATTATACAGAACCCTCAGGCATGCTTTCCTCGCGATGTTTTTCTTTACCTTTAAAGCAAGTGACATAAAACGCACACAACTTCGAAAAATTAGAAGTGTGTGCCGAAATCGAACCCAGGACCTCCCGAATAGAAGGCTTACATGACATCTTAAGTCGACAGCGACGTTGTTTAAAATATTATGTAAGCTGGAGTAATTATGTGGCCATGCAAAAATGAATATTACTATGGTATAACTACTTACTTCGCAGAGCATGTTTTTGGAGAGTTTTTAGATTTGAATTCTCACGTTTTCAGTTCAGTTTAGTTCCATTTTCAGTTGTAAGCAAATGTTTAGTTCCTATACGAGTATATATCTTTAAACGGACGACGATGGATAGATTTTACCCGACAAAATTTCCTTTTTCGAACAAGTGTGGGAAAATCAGACACGAAAAGTGTCAGTGTCTGAAAGGATAATAAATCGGAGCCGCCAACCTCATTACAGCCAGATCGGATTATAGGAGTGAAGGATCAAGTGCTTGAATTAGAGTGTCACAAAATACATAGCTGTCTCCAGGGATTGTAAATGTTTCTTAGTGTTTAGTACAAAATATCATCCAAAATGTTTCTAAATGGTATACAGTAAAAAAGCTTTTTAATCTTTACAACTGTTTTATAGGAGAAAGTCCTTTAATAAATATACGTTGCTGCTCCTGCTCTAAAACTACCATATTTTTTCGTCACATGCCGTTTAAATCGACCTTATCAGTTTCTTTGTCTCTTTTCAACCTACTCAGTTACACTTAAAATCCTACTGTATTAAATACAAAAGTGTAATTTTTCCTTGTGTGTTGTGATTTTATTGGTTCGATTTTCAACCACGCCGCAACCAAGCAATGGATATCTTTTGCATGAATAACAGATATAGTCAAAGACCTGGAGAGTGACATAGACTACCTTTTTTTTTTTGGAAAATCAAAAAGTCCCCTTGGGATTGTTAAAACTAAATTCATACGAATGAAGTCGCGGACATCATCTTGTGTTTAATAAAACATTACCAATGTTACACTATTTTTCCAGATTCTCGATCCTTTTAAATATTAAAGTGCCAACCAAGAGATGAAAGCACATTCTAACAATAATATCGTTCCAGCTGCATTGAAAGGATAAAAGGAAATGATCTGGAAAAAAGTATCCCATAACGGTTCGGGAGCGAGGCATTTGTCCGGATATAAAAATATCCTTGTTTACGCACCGCAGTGGGTATCGGGATGAACGCAAACTTTGTGACATCGAGACCACGTTCGGTAAATCGAATGTGATTTAATATTGTTACAACTTTCATACTATCCGATCTGTTGGTTTTATGTATGAAGTGTGCACTTGCTTTTCACATTATTTGCAATGATATTGGTCCTTATAAGAACGTAAAATATATTAAATTAGAACTTTATAATCGTTATAACTTTAAGATGTGTTTGAATAAGAAGTAGGTACTATATTATGCCTTTCTTGCATTTTCGCAAAATCAATTGAGATTGATAACGTATTTAGACGTGACTTCAGCGCCTTATTGATGTAGTAATAAATAAACAGACAAACATAAAAAAATATAAAAAGAAGAGAAAGTTTCAAAAAGAGAAATTTGACAAGAGAATTTACGAATAACTTGTTTAAACTTTTATTTGGATTAACTGGAAATAACTCTGACATGTTTACACTTAACGCATACCTAGTGAAAAGAAAACTTCTGCATTTTTTATTCATTAATTATAGGCAAGCGCTTGACCACGATCACACTTGATGAAATGTGATGATGTGGCCTAAGATGGGACACGTTTGAAGATGCCTATTTACTTTTGTTTTAAAGATATCCGGAATGTAATTGGTAGAAAATACAGATCGCGCAAGAGTATTTCAAACCATAGCCATGCGTATGAGGAATGATGACGCAATATATTGCCTTGGCCAATATTTCAAAAATATTCAAATTTCACGAAAACACGGGGGAAATTGAAATCTGAAACACAGCTGCTACGTCGGAAGCGCGCATTACGGCAACACAGACAAATTCTCCGCCAACATCCGGAACTGACGTCCGCGCGAATGCTAGAAACAATATAATTGAATTTGACCAGCAAATTTTATTTACTCTAAAATAATAAATAATAAGACATGTTTTCATACAGTTTTTTTTATTTTATTTTATTCATTTATTTCCTAATTAGTTTAATTTAGTTTAATTTAAACACACCTGGCAAACTTGGCAATCGATAGATATAACATCCCCGCAATTGAATTTCGGCCACGGCAGTCAATCTCCATAGAGATTAGCCAACTATGCGGAAGATATTATAGTGCACAAATATGTCCGCAATCAAAGATGCACTTTCTATTCCTTCACTCTCATAGCCCGATGGGACACGACCAAAAAGAGATCAGGCGCAAGTACGACGACTTACACGGCCACAATCACTTAACATCAAGTGGCCTATCTGCTCGTTTACTTGCTATTTTGTTTAAAAAAATTGTAGAGTAATTATTTGTGCATTAAGTATCCATATCCTAAGCTAGCATTAAAGCATGGTGCAAGGACGTGGATATAAAAACGCTTCAGGCGCTACTAAAGTGAGCTATGAATGTGATGCAGTTAGTTAACAAACTCAGTTTGCAGCACTGGTGCCGCGCATGAAAATATCATCTTATGCAAAGGCAGACTTATTTTATTAGCGTTGCGCAAAAACACTTTGAAGAGAGTCTTGTTTCACACTCCAGTTAGTCGTTCCCACTCACAGCGTTATTCTGGGAAGCTGCGACCACAAAGTAATCATTTTAGCCAACCAGCTCTTTGTTATTGTCTTTGAGACTTCATAAGAGTATCTACTTATTCTTTCCATTTTGTATGTATGTGTTTATTTTATCCGGATCAAGGACCAAGTTTCTACAGAGAACTCATTAATTTCAATAATTATTTTTGTTAAGAGTATTAAGTACTTTTACTTGAATTTTTAGCGTTCTATACCATATATAGGATGCCAACGGGGCTTGAAGCCAACGGGAAGCAAGCTATTTGACGTTTGATAAAAAGTCACTGATTTGACTAGCAGTCATCATCCCATCATCATTATTGACAGATTAACCTCAACTCAAACACATATTGTCGCGTCGAGCGCACCCCATACAAACGAAGTATTTGCGATGGCGAATATAATGAAAGATATTTACTCTGTTAGTGTCTTTAACTTTTTTACAGTGCAGTTTTTTAAAACTTCCTTACATTCAGCAAAACTAACATCACTGTAACTGACAACCTATAAGATTTTTGACAACCCGCAATAGGCTTAGTTAGCATCATTTATACGACGGGTTCGAGATTCGTCAGTCGATAATCGAGATAGCGTGGCGGGACGTGGAACGCCGTGGTCGAAAAATAAGTAATACTGTAATCCAAGTGCAAACAGTGCGAAACATCTTTCTCACAGCTTTTCCAAGGCTTTTGTCGATAAAGTTGCGTGCGAACGTTTTATCGCACTGATTGTGCTTGGGCTTCTGGATATATCGCGCTCCAACACGTCTGAGCTACACGCTCCTCGGAACTTAATCATAGCCATAGGGGAGAGGCGTACGTGGCATATAAATACAATTTAACTATTTTAATTTTATTTCTGGTAATATGAGCCTTTTAACGTTAACACTTAGGTACTAACTACTAGGAATATGGACAGAAATTTTGGTTGCTGATTGCACATTATGTACGAGAGAATTCAAAAATATATTTCATGTAGGCCAACTTGTGGCTTCCGGTTCGGAAAGTAGATTCAACTGGAAAAATCTGGTAATAATATTATATATCGAAGTACGGTGCAAAAAAGCGGGGATACTAGTGATTAAGCCTTTGGCTTACTTATTTGGAGGGGTCCGGGCTTCAATCCTGGGCATGCATGCATCTCTAATTTTTCAAAGCTAAGTATATGCGTTTTAAGAAATTAATTATATCACTTGGTTTAACGGCGAAAAAAACATGATGAAGAAACCTGCATACCTAAGAGTTTTTCCTTATTTGGAAGATGGTTTATAGGTCCCCAATTTTTCTCACTTTGTGAGAATTCTTCGTGCTATATGTATAACTGGCTGATGTCCGCGACTTTGTCCGCGTGGATTTAGGTTTTTCGAAATGACGTGGGAACTCTCTGATTTTCCGAGATAAAAAGTATCCTATGTGCTAATCCAGGATATTATCCATCACCATTTCAAATTTCAGCCAAATCCGTCAAGTAGATTTTGCGTGAAGGAGTAACAAACATACACACACACACATACACTAACTTTCACCTTTATAATATTAGTGTGATTATCCCCAAACCATCTAATTTACTTGTTATATCATGAAACCACGACTCAAAACACGAGGCGTCTACAAGTCTGTCAAAACTTTTACAAGATTGGCTCTAACTCATGAGGAAAATGATCCTCTACTTGCGTATTATGCGGTGGAGTGGAGGATATTGAATAGTACTTGTTATTGCTTATTTCATTATTTTTTAGGGTTTCGTACCCAAAGGATTGAAACAGAGCCCTATCAATGTCAATCTGCAGTCTGTTTGTCTGTCTGTCTGTGTGTCTGTCCGTCTGACTGTCAACGTGTCACAGGTCCCTAGCTCGTAGACTAAATGAGTTACAAACCTGAAATATTGGTATTTGGCGTAGAATGTTACCCCAAAACCAAAATATATTAAATTACAAATTTAATTAAATTACTTTTCAGGAGGGCCGCCGAAAAAAAAAGGAGCCGAAAAAAAATTTTTTTTACCCTAGCCAATCCTGGCATGTGAGGTGTTATTGTTATTAAGCTTATTTAGTAAACTACGAATGTATTTTTATATTTTTTTATATTAAAAAAAAGGAAATGTTGTGCCGTCAAAATTGTCAGTTGTAGAGCATTTTTTCCGGCTCCTTTTTTCATGTATGGGAGCCCCCCTGAAAAATAATTCATTTTCTAATTCAATATTTGGGTATGAGTCAACAGTATCACAGTATCTTACACCAAATACCAAAATTTCAGGTTTGTAGCGCACACACGGACGGCCGGACGGACGGACAGACATACAGCAGAGTGACATTAATAGGGCTCCGTTTTTACCCTTTTGGGTACGGAACCCTAAAAACACAAGAAAAAATTGGTGACAAATACATACCTAATGATGCATCGAAAACCGATTTCCAATTCCGTTCCGACCATAAACAATGATAAATGGAAGATCTTCCAAAATTTTAGAATTGTTATTAACCGCTGATATGGAACGTTATTTTCGCTGAGCTCTGTAATTTTCCACTCCCATGAACTTTAAGATTTCGTCTGGGCTTATCTTAGATTTGCTGAAATAAATTGTCTTTTATTATGTGGGTGTAGAGTATCAGCTAGAAATCTCTGTATTTTTATTTAGCAAACCATCTCACTAATGAAAAATTCAAAATTTAATGTAACCTTAATCAACTATCAAAACTTTATTGGTTTAAAGAGGTACTAATGTTAAGGCTGATTTACACCGGAGCAATAAAATCCAACAATGGGGCAATCTACGAAAAGATATGCAGTCTATTTTATACCGAGACTTTTTACAGTCTGTCGACGATTCTTAATTTTTAAATTTTTGTACCTTACTGTGGCATGTCGCAATATTGCAAGTGTTTCTTTGGCGTAAATGAAGTTTTAGGGGTTTGATGGGCAATAGAAAATTAAAAACTAAAACACTTACAAGCATAACAGTGAACACTTGAAATGTAAACATGTCGTAGTATGTTTAATTTAATTTTTCTAATATAATTTGCTAATATAATAAGTCATTGAACTAAAGGTGAGATGGTAAGATTATACCGTAACCGAAATTCAAAGTAATCTAGTAAACCTTGAAGTTTGCAAAAGTAGGATCAGATTTACTACTACAGATACTTTGATACTTTGGGCGTCAACTTGTCTAATTTTGAGAAAGCAATGATAAGGGTTAAGGCTAAAGGTATGAACAGCTAAGCTTAAGTAAAGATCACCACGTAAATTATTGAGAGAATTGTGGATTTATTAAAATTATTCAATTTGTAGGTTAAGTCAAGTCAACGAAAAGAAGAAAAAAAGATTTAAAACTACGAACTAGTATACTAGCCTGAAAAATACCTATTTTCTTTTCTGTTGATAGTGATAGGAAAAACAGAAGCCAAAAGGCCATATCCCAGGTTATTATTCTAAGGGCATATCCTGGCGTGTCGGCGCATAATATTATAAGCAAAAATAAGTACCTACCTAAACTTATCGCTTAGTACGCGCCCATAGATTTTTGACACTGAAAACCAGACGCAAACCTTTACTAGGGGTAGGTAGGGTGCACATTGGGGGTTTTACCACGATCTTGCAGTATATCATCCCTCTCCCACCAAGGGTCCTAGATAAAATCTATTTACCGCATAAACGTAGTGGCACAAAACCAAGATAATTATTTTGCTTTCGGTAGATTTGCGTGACTGCAAATGTTTCTCCTCTCCATACAATTTTATCTTGAGACCTACTTGATTACTGTGTGAAAAAATGCCGCAAGTATTTTGTAACAATAATGCTTGCCTTGTTTATCTCTGTTATTCTCTCTGTTTTATAAATAAATTAATCAGAAATAAATAGAACAGAGTATTTTTTCTAAAATTAATGAAAAAGAAAGGAGGGAAAAAATTGCGATAAGTAATTTCGTTATATCCCGTCAGATACACGAGCACTAAGTAGCCGCTAATATTATGGGAGAGAGAGATAGTATAAAAGCCGCATAAGTGGGTCATAATGAGCTCGTTCATTTAATATACGAATGGGATGAACAGTGGAGTTATCCACACAGACCATATTCCCAGTTTTAAAGAACAGTTCATATTATTTTACGAGCATATGATTATAACTTTCTAATGTTGCCGCTACATTAAAGTTAACGCCAAAATATTCGCGATAATCAACGGGTTAAAACTGGGCACTCTTGAACGTTTAACCTTCTTACCGGTATACCTAACATAGATCGTGTCTACATCTACGTTTCACGAGAAACGCCGTTTAACATCGCGTTGCTGGCCGTTAATGTGGCCGGGACATAAGGGAAATAAAGTGGCTGTACTATTTTTAGGATTAAATTCTGTCACGAAGTAGGTACAGACTATTCAAAAAGCTTCCAACGAGGAATATTCAAAAAGTCTTTGGCTGTTCACTGGATTGGAATGGATTGCTTCGAGAGGAACGTATTGCAAGCTAGTAACATATTGAGCTATTGCTGCACAGGTAGGTACGAGTATGTACACTGGTTGGGAGTCTATACGATTCAATTCAATTGAATTCTTTATTTGAATAAAGGAGTGTGTGCCACGGAAATGCCAGTCAGAGTGAACTAAGTACATGAGCCTTGGTCAGGACATACATACTGTAAGCCTAGGCCGATTTTTCAATCGCCAAATAACTTTTATCTAAGGAATAAAATTGAGGGTTTCACAGTTTTATAAAGAGAATTTATTATTACGTCAAATTTATTCCACAGACGTATTTAACGATTGAAAAATCAGCACTATTTACTAACTTTCATCCCTTCTTAAATTTAATAAGGAACATCCTAAACTCTACTATTTATCCAAGGTCAACAAAGTTTCGGAGTTCTAGGTAAATAAGATGTAATACGTGTACTTATAGAGTTTCCAATAAGGAAACTTAGATTAAAGTTTTTCGTTCCTCGTTAAACTTGTTAAAATGTTTATATTAGATACCTACAAGGCCCCGTCTTTCTAAAAAAATATTTTCGTATTAAATCCGGAAAAATAACACCCACCCATATTTTCACTAGCGAACCGCCCTGGCTTCACACGGTTGCAATATAGACACTAAATATTATGTGATGTCAGTGTGGTTATTTTGTTATAAGTATTTTCAATGAAAGCTTCCGGTTGTCTTGATTTCTTCTGACATAATATGCATTTCAACTTACAACAACGACTTATTTTGAAAATGAAACCTAATAGGCAGGTATGTCAGATATAGTTAATACCTCACCGTAACAGTCGGGGATACTAAACATTCCAAAAGAATACATTAAACTAACTCTACCTACAGGGCCGGATAAGGGCTTTTTGCACTGCAGCCTAAGGCCCCATTGAAATAAAGGGCCCCCATCCCCCATTGAAGACTGTTTGTTGAATTGAATTTAAAAAAAAATAAGGTTAGACAACTCAAATTATATCGACTAAATCAGTTCTTTCTATAAATTGTGATTTAACAAAAAAAGGAATTAGCGCCATTAAAATGGAGAAAGGTTGCTTTAAGTGTTTTCCTATAGAGTGTACCTATACCTACTGCTAGTAAATTAAATGGAAATTAGTCGATTATATAAATAATTAGGCACGCTCCCAATTAGTATTAGCCCAGGGCTCAACAAACTCTCGGTCCACCCCTGTCTTCCTAAATACTTCACTTTACCTTGGAGGTACTACTTGTCACTGGCAAAGTTTAGAACTCGCGCGTGGTACATTACTCGATCGCTTGCACCTCGGTACTCGTTCTTAACTCGTAACTCACTTTAAGTACACTTCACACGAGTGTTACGTGACTCAGCAATTTGTTTTTGTTTCACAATTAAGCACCTCTAAGGTGTAACGTACCTACAGAATTTTGTTTACGTGAAGCGTTCAGATGGAATTCTTGACTATGACACGTCATCTTTAATACTACGTTCACAGACTAGACAAATGCTCTTCATCTCAATACTTGTATGCCGTACGCGCTGAAAAAGCTAAATGCAGCGCTTTCAGAGACAACCAACTAATGTGAAGCCAACTGTGTGCTACATACATACATATTTCGTAAGCCACAAATATCAACGTGCTGCAAAACAGCTATATTTTTGAAGAAATTTGCCACCAGAAATTTCCAATGTCCACCTCCTGTTTCCACATCCGAGACGGTCAGTGGTACCATGATCCAAATTACAAAATATGCAATCTTATGAACAAAGAATACCTTCGTATGGCTGAAACCTTTTGCGGACTAAGATCATCTTTAAAACATGTAAAATTAAATTGAAAGTAATGGTATCATCTAATGTCATCCATACCACACGTATCTGCAATATTTCAACTCAATTGAAAAATTAGTAGCTAAAAAATCTTATAAACAATTTTGATGGAATGACAACATACGAACAAGTTTACCTAATAAAAAGCTTTTAAAAATACCGCTACAAGTTAGGCTGGAACATTATATTGCCCAAGAGACCTGTCGTCGAAAAAATAGGTATCCTATTCTACAGTGATCCGTAAAAATATACTTCACTGGGCCATCCCAAGGGGAGAGTCAATCATTTTCTCTCCAATACCTACAATACATGGATGAACAAGGGAAAGTGAGGATTTTAAAACAGAAAAAATAAATAAAAGCTTCTGTAAACATTTTTTTAATGATAGGTACTTATTGCGTTATATTATATTTCTCCTTGAAGACTTTTTTGGCGGTTTGTGTTAGTTACCAGCATCACTTCATATGTTAAAATTTTACTTAATTATGGCGCTACAAGCGGAGATTTTGTTTTCAATCGTGATTCTATGTCGCTCTTTACTGCGATGTCTAACTAACTGTCTAAATAACTATTGAAGATCATGTTTAAGCTCCAGTCGCATTGGCGAAGACTTTCAACAAAGCGTCGAATCTGCCCTGAAATATTCCGAAACTTCTTTATATTTACTTAACTTTATCTCCATCACGTAATGTATAAATGTGAAATAGAAATAGAACAGAAAAATCTTCTTCTAAGAACCTTTTACAGCAATCCGACATCACATCAGACGCAAAAGACATGCTCTTTGAAGCACGGGAGTATAATACCGACAACTTCTGCTACTGAGAATTCTTTGACTGAAAATTCAATAACCTTTTGACCCTGGCCAAGACTTGAACGTACGGACCTTATGATTCATAGCCATAGGGCAGTTTACTATAAGATTCATTAATTACTAGAAGATGCCCAAGACTTCATCTATGCACTTGCCCGTGCTTTGTCTAGGCATGTTAAGTAGACTATGGCCGTGAAAACATAGCACATAGACAGACACAATTTCGTATTTATATTATTAGTATGGAATATAGTAAGAATTTCGAGGCGATGTGATAGTGAGGTATTAATACGGGTATTATGTAATACACTGGGTATACCATATCTTATCAACTTACAATAGAACACATTTGGGTTGGTACATAATATCTTTCGCGAACTGTAGAGGCGTGTCAGCAAGGTTATCCAGTCATCCATTACTGACAGCTGGATGGTGATTAGTGGCATCCATTAGCGATCTGACAAATGTCAATAGATAGGTATGTGATAGGTATCACGTAATACTATTGATTGATAACAGTCATTTAAATACCTACCTCCAATGCTATTCTCTAAACACAGCTTCATTGTGGTTAATTCTTTCGTATTCCTTCATAACTCATATAATAGAGGGTTAAGCCATAGTACACCGCGCTGGCCAAGTGCAAACTTCATTATCATTATTATTATCAACCGATAGACGTAAATATCTTTAGGCTCTGTCATATGAAGATGATATACAGAATAATAGTGATTTCTCACAAATTATACTAGCTATGCAACTAATTCACAATTTAAATTCTTATAATTATTCATTTTATTCCATACAATTATTCATAGTGACGGTTCAAAGAGAATCTGAAAGGAATAAGCAAAATTATAACTTCAGGGGTTCGGGAGCTTTGCAGTATAAAATTATTTGGTTAAAACAATTCCACTAATAAAATACCCACTGTCTTGAGATAATAAGAATTTATATCTGAAGCAGAATTAACGTAATTAAATTAACAATTAGTACTGTTAATTTAGCTCTCAGTCACGTTTTCGCCCGTGGTTCATTTTACGTTTTTCCTCGTGAAACGAAAGAGTGTACCCAAGTTCGGTATGGGTATGTTATTTAAGAGGTACGTACCTATTCTTGATAATATACCTGTTCATTAGGCTTTTAATTTAGCTCATCGGTTGAGGAGCGAACTAAATTCCGAAAAGTCGGCGGTTCAAACCCCACTCGTTGCACTATTGTCGTACCCACTCCTAGCACAAGCTTTACGCTTAATTGGAGGGAAAAGGGGAGTATTAGTCATGATTAGCATGGCTAATATTATTTGAAAAAAAGAATATTGAAATATATAATCTTGAAAAGGTTAAATCATATCGAGTATTTATTCATCCAAGATCATACCATAACATTTCAAACTGGCGCCCGAGAGTGGGCCGAGAAGTGAGAAGAAATAGTTGTGCTTGAAGTTGCTTATACTACGAGTATAGAGGATACGTATACGATGCATTTAGGTTAGTCTTCGAATATAAAGATCTTACAATATCTCTGAGTCTCTGTATCTACTCTACAGGAAGGAAACACGGAAGTTAGAAGGTCGTGTCACACCTTATCGGTTCGTATTAGAAACGATTTGTGAATGAATGTATAGAATCAAGGTTTAGTAAAAAAATTACTCAGTATTTTACATCTGTAAATCATAATGTTGTGCTTAAATTTCGACGGCCATATTTTATTTATGAAAGCGTCAAGCGAGGTCGACGGAAAATGTGGAAAATACAGTGAGCGAGAGGAAATTTTGTTACACAATTACATGGATACATTTTGACGATACGCGCTCCGTTTTGACTTTACGAAGAATTATTACTTTGTACATTCATCCTTTACGTATAGTGGGTATTCTTAGTAGGAGTAAGAAGATTTAAACGTGTATAGTTTAAATGTGTATTAATTTCAGCTGAAGTTTACATACTTAAGGCGATTTGTATGAACAGGTTGATTCTCGAATTACTAAAGTAACTCAACTCATTAAAGTTTTTCACTATATCCGTATAAAATCTGATTGAAATTTTCATATCTAATATTACGTTAATTTTTGGGAGTAAAGCAGTGATAACATTTTTACAGAACATAGAATAGCTACCTACATAACATAGCTAAAATATGTAACTAGGTCAGAATTCATCAACTGCAAATCTACCTAATAGGTAGGCATCGTCAACAGATATTTCAGGAGTCAGATGAGATTTAGGTACCTATACTGTGACACTTGGTAGACCGCACGTCATACCAAATTGCTTGAGTCTCTAATCCTTAATTACCTACTATACCAAAATACAACTAATTAAGTACTACTATAGTCACTAACTATGAGCCTCATAAGAAAGGTCAGAGAGAGCCACGCGGCATGCTAGTTTCAGGTCAGAAATAAAAAGACCCGTATAGAACCGACATGGTTCAACGGGTTGCGAAGGTAGAGTAACTATAACATAAAGAACCGATGGATGTTGAGGTCACAAGGTGCTAGAATGGCAACCTCGGAAAGTGTATCGTTGACAGACTCCCCCTGGGAGACATCAAACGAATCGGAGAAAGCCACTGGATTCAGGCAGTGGCAGGCCGTGACGTGAGATATCACTATAATCTACTCACTCAGAAATTACAGTTAACTTATTTGCTAACAGAGTCAATATAATATAAAATCAGTATCCAAATTAAAAACCCATTAAAACTAAGCGAAAGCCAAGGTACACATGCCGTCGTCAACTTCTCAAAGTTTCTACATTAAAATCGAGCTGGCATTAGGTGTGCTTAATAGAGTTAAGTACTTTCAGTTTAAATTTAAAAACTATTAGGTATAGAGGTGGCAGCGAGGGCCAGACCTTCGTTATTTTATTTAAGCTGAAACTTGAAAATTTCTCTGCGTATTGCCCCAACACGCCCTTAAACCTTAGCAATTTATTAAAATTTAAGGGCGTCTGGCAGAAGGTTGCCACGACACTAACAGAATTAAAATAATATAAATATAAATTAAAAATCAATATCCAAATTAAAAACCCATTAAAACTAAGCGAAAGCCAAGTTAAACACGCCGTCAACTTGTCAAAGTTTCTACATTAAAATCGCGCTAGTATTCACTGTGCGCTAGTTAACAGAGCTCTCTCCGTCACTTACTCCATACAATCGTAGTTCCCATTTCATTTGAATATTAAGCAACCAAAGTCCATGAAATTTTGCAGACATAGTCTAGAAACTAATATCTGTGTCTGTGGTGATTTAGATTTTTCTAAAAATATGTAGTTTTAAAATTACAGGGGCTCAAAGATTTGTATTTTTCTTTAAAAAAAGGCCCAACTTTGTGCTCGTTTTTCTAGACAACGAAGCAATTTAATGAAATTTGGAAAAACCACAGACCTAGAAAATTTAATGAATATTATGTAGTAAAAAAATTATCGTTATATATTTTATATTGTTATAATTATGTGGGAACTACGAAAACCAGAAATTACACCCAGAAATCTTGAAAATTTCGTGCTGTCTCGATTTGTGCAAGCGGGGTGGTGAAGTGCGGGGGACGACACGTGAAACTGACAGAAACTGACAGTCTAAACACACGGGCCACATTTAGACTGCACCCAACTCCAAACTTGTCGATAGGTCTAACTAAATACACTGGTACATTTCAACTTGCGTTAGACGTATGCGTTACCTACTCAGACGTTGCCTGTAGATAAAAATATGTCTCATGTTTGCTGGCAATAGCGCATGCATCAAACCCTGCAAGTTGCAACTCTCTTGCAACCTATTCCTCACGCAATACGCACAGCTTTAATATTATAATTTTTGACAATATATACTATATGTAATGCCATATCACAGGTCACTCTCTGATTTATTGCTAACAATTTACTTCCAAATCAATTCCAAATGCAAAGAAATCTAAGTGTGTTGAATTCACACTGCCCAATACCAGGACCTTAAATGACATAAATTCATTGATAAATAATCATATGTTGAAAATAAAGGAGAACCCCGTGTTTCTCGGTATAATGTTAGATGCAAAGCTTCTATGGAACACCCACATATCAACACTTGATGGTAAACTCAGCTCTGCTGCTTACACTGTTAGAAAAATTCGACAGGTACTGACGTGACGGAAACTGCAAAAATTGAATATTTTGCCTATTTTCACTGTATTATGTCTTACAGACTCTTGCTATGAGATAAAGCGGTAGATATTGAGAAAAAAATGTATTACAGAAAAGGACAGGACGTGCAATTTATAATTTAAAACCGCGCGCTGCCATACAATAAAAATATAAGGAAATAAGTACCTTATCTATTATCTTATAGTAGCTTCTAAATATATTTACAACTAGCTAATGCCCGCAGCTTCGCTCGCGTGGATTTAGGTTTTTAAAAATCCCGATCCTTTCATTTCCCAGAACAAAAGTTGCCTCTCCGTAATAGCCCGTCCCCGGGATGCAACTTATTTCTGTATCACGTAAGAATATTTAAACGGATTATCCTTTTCAAATCCCGAGGGATCACCAGGATTTAGGAATGCAATTTCTTACAGCATCAGGGTTGAGGTCAACGACAAAGTGTTTACTTGGTATAGATACTTTCAATATCAATTAATAATCGACACTTTTTAAATCCCATTAGCTTTAGTAGTCAGGTCCCCTGCAACATCAGGATTGAGGAGTTGGAATCCAAATTTTTTATTGAACAATGTCGCAAACTTTCTTTATCGATTAAAAAAACTACCCAAAATTACGCAGTTAGGTTACTTGCCAAATTTCATGGTTTTGAGTCAACGGGAAGTACCCTAGAGGTTTTCTTGACACACACGACAGACAGAGAGATAGACAAAAAGTGATCCTATAAGAGTTCCGTTTTTCATTTTGAGGTACGAAACCCTAGAAAACGTAGGAACGGCATTCCGAACCAGTGGTAAATTTTTCTGACCATCCAAAAACACTTTGAAGTTTACCTAAAAGTTTACAGGAATAAAAATTTATCATTGTATTCCATTCCATTTCATTCTATTCCATTCTGTTCAAAGATAAATAGATAATAAAAATATTTGTCACCGAAACAATAATTTACGATACATCAACCAATATCAATTTTACTGATGACAATCTGACTATTACCAAAGTGAACGACTACTATAATATCTATTATATACGACTAACATAATATGTATTATAAATTGTGTGCCGTTTGCATTCTCACTAGGTTCTCATTAAGTTTGTTTTATTTGGTTAAACTTTCTGGCATTTATATTGTTATGACGTTTAATTGGCAAACAATCTGTTTATTGGCTGAAACTCAAAAATTCAGCCAATCACAACAAAGAAAATATTGTAATAATGATTGATGCAGCTTTCTGTAATTGAAAACAAAATATTTGACATTAACTTGAATGTGACAGTGTTTTCCGAATAGGGTTGCCAGAGGCCCCGTATTTTACTGGTTACCCCGTATTTCAGGATACAGAAACCTGTAATTATGAAAATAAAATACGGGGCAAATAAAACTAAATATTTTTAGGGTTCCGTAACTCAAAAGCAAAAAAGAACTCTTATAGGATCACTTCGTTGTCTGTCAGTCTGTCAGTCTTTCCGTCTGTCCATCTGTCCATCTGTCCTTCTATCCGTCTGTCATGTGTTCATGAACAAATATTAGTATTTTCAATTTTCAAAGTAAGATAACTACATATATCAAGTGGGTTATCATATGAAAGGGCTTTACCTGTTCATTCTAAAACAGATTTTTATTTATTTTTATGCATATTTTTTTAATGCATAACAGTTTTTGATTTCTCGAGTAAAATGTCGGAAAAAATACCCGAATACGGAACCCTCGGTGCGTGGGTCTGACTCGCACTTGGCCGGTTTTTTACAAATTCAGCAGGAGCTGGCTGGCGAAATCAAACACTGACGTTATGTCCAGTAGAAAGAATATTTTCCTTTTGCGGCAATGCGTAGCCGAAACCCACTCGATATTGATCATGGTCGTAGTCAAGGCGGCGGGGCTTGGTTTGAGGATGTAAGCCTTTTTTTATACAAGTTAGCCCGTGACTTTAATCTTTTCTAGTCGTAAGTGATGATGCAGTCTAATTTCTTGGCCGTTAGGGCCATACTAACCATATAACTAGCCATGACCGAAGCCTCCCACCAGACCAGAAATTTTGAAATGGCGACTGCGCCTGGGAAGCCGTCAAAAACCTAAGCCTAAAATAATACTTACACTATTTCTTGCATTTGCTTAACAAATTTTTTTGGAAATATATCAAACATTTCGCGCTCACTTCACTCGCGCTTTGAATTTCTATTACTTGGTGTAAACGCCGCAATTTCGTTTGCATGAATTTAGATTTTTGAATGATTAGATTAGATTAGATGAAATTCCGTGGGGGATTTTCCGGGCTAAAAAGCCGCCTAAAAAAATGTCTGGGATGCAAGTTACCTCTGAATAGTAAGTACCAAAATTTTGGTAAAGAAGATGGGCCGTGAAAGGGTAACAAATAGATAGGTAAATAGATATACTGTCGTATTCGTAATATTAGTATAGATAGGAAGCTTTAAAAATAAAATCTTGCTATGGCTACACTCGTTTCCCTTTCACTTTATTTTTTTCTGTATTGAACCAAAAACATTTACGCTCACTGCGCTCGCGCTTTTTTATTGTTGTATTTTATCTCACTGTCAAATTGAAAGGCGAAATTCCACTAACCAGGTAATTAGCCCATAAAGTTGAGCGAATGTTTTTTTCCTCATGACAGGATTCAGTTCCGGCCCTGATAAAACCTCTCCCGCAATCGATTCCTGGCTACGGCCATAGTATTGATACTGTGAAGGTGGAATTACAAATTAAATGTAATTTTAAGTTGAAATGAAAAGATTGTATGCATGAAATGTATAACATTTTGCTTTACAACACTAAGAGTTTTTAAAAGCTATTTAAATAAATAAATCTTTTATTTAAAACCACATTGCAAACACAGTTCACCAATCAAGACACGGCAACATACAGAGAAAAAATACAAAACTTACAAATAAACTGAAATATCTAAATAGGCTTTCCATGCATTTCAGAGAGAACCACCGCCTATTTCTTCAAATACTTCAAATTTTCAAATTTCTTCAAATCTAAACCCCGTATTTTTGATGGTGGTAGCCTGTAAATCAAAAAGAGCCAGGTGGCAACCCTACTTCGACCTAGACAGAATGAAAAATTGTTTTCATTACTCGGTATGCCTACTGCCATAGTGTGACAGAAAGTGTGACGGTAGTTGTGACCTCTGATTGGCCGACTCTCTTTCACTATTTGCTAAAATTGATGATTGCAACAACAATTTTTTCTTTTTTGTAATCGAAAACAGAACACGGACGTCAAACAGGTTGACTAATTGCAATCATTTCTGACCGGCTAACATTGTTCCGCTAGTGGCTCAAACTCACTGTCGCAGCAAGAACATGGTAAATTCAGCCAATCACAGCAATTTGAAATTTGGTTATCACAAATGTACCGATCTAGGAACCGAGAATGCACGAACCAGGGCAGATAGAGATAAGAACAATAATATCATACGTAGGAAATCGACGGGGGATCGTTGACAAGGATAGCCTTAAGTACTCTCAGTTTAAAACACATTGCAGAAAAGTAAAGATTAGGTAACAGTATAACGTCTGTTCGATGAAAGAGTCCGTCTTCCAGCAAATGCCCCGGCTCTGAAGCCGTAAGTAGGTCGATATCTACTCGTGAAAAGAGCTTTGAAACAAATATACCTACTATTTTTAATCTAGCCACATGCTTATAAACAGTGGGAACTGGAAACTCCAATGAGGATTGGCTTTATTTTTCTATGATCAAGAGTTAACTCAAAGATAGCAAATAGATGTTTTTATTTTAGGTGTTATAAATAAATGATAATATCTACTCTTTATATATTTTTGTGCTCTAACTCTAGATAATACAAGTCATCTTAAATGTATAAAAAGAAAAAAAAAGCTGACTGACTCACTGATCTCTATCAACACACAGCTCAAAACTACAGGACGGATCGGGCTGAAAGGCATGCAAATAGCTATTATAATGAAGACATCCGTTAAGAAAGAATTTTTGAAAATATGGCTTCTAAGTGGGTAAAATAGGGGTTTGAAATTTGATACTCCACGCGGACGAAGTCTCGGGCATACATTAGTAATTAATATTTGGGAAGGCTTAGGGGCCCATAAAATACGGGTTTTTCTAGTTTAAAGGTCCCAATGTATTTTGCTGTACTGAGTTTCACTAATAAAGGTTCCCTTCTCATAGATAATAATTACAGAGCTAATTAGAAATTCTAATTTGCTCTGTAATTATTATGTTCTCAAACGTGTACGTAACGTCTGCCAATCAACACTTGGCCAGCGTGGTGGACTACGGAGTATGGCCTAAACCCTACTCATGCTTCTGAGAGAAGTGATAGATAGAAATGATGATGACTCTTAATTCATTTTCGGGAAAATGGTCTAGAGTGATTCAAATCAATTAATAAAATCATCAATTTTAGTTAATGTGATCAATTATGCAACATGATTGCTTTTTGCACTTAACATTTGTGCACACTCCAATAATTTTATTACTATTAATGCATTATTCTATTATTATAATTGAATAATTAAAACTGATTATTGCTATTTGCTCTCATATTGCCTGCCATATTTTAATTCATTAAAAAAATTATCGCTTTAAAAAGAACGTAATATATTGATAATATTATTGGCTATTGAGTTCTCCATGAGTAGTTTGAATACCTTTTATAAAGATTATTGTTATAATAAAACTAAGGACGATTCCAAACAAAAATCGTGTTTTATGAAGCTGTCTTTACAGGTCTAAATTTAGTAGCATCCTTTTCTACAGCGAGCAATATGAAAAGGACAGAAATACATTTAGACTTGCCATTTTCATTAAGCTTAGACATTGTGTACAACAGAATGCCACATATAGGTATAACATAATTTAATAACAGCAAAGTTATATCTGTACAGTAAAAATACAAAAATTCTGAAACCAATTTAGTTTCCTTTTCTAGCTTGTGTTTTGCTGGCAAAAATTGAACAATAGGTAACTGTCGAGTCGTATTAAAACATTCTATGATTCTATCCTATGGTCATTTTAAAAGCTAGGTACCTATCTATATTATGAAACTAACTTTTAAAAGGAATTTTAATTAATAATGAACTTAGCTTAATACTAAAATCTTTGTCAATTAAAGAATTGGTAGTAAATTGGTATAACTGGTATAGGCTATTCTAACCGGGTTATAGGTAAGCTTCAGCCGTGGGGATAGTTACCACCTTCGCGCAAAGTCGTGCCAGCAAGCGTTAGGGGTATGGGTTTGATTAGGAGTATGAGTTTGATTAGGAGTTTTGATTAAATTGCCAAGCCAATCTAATATAATTATTTTAAAAGTTCTAATTTAAGCTGCTTACATCATTATGTCGAAATCTATAGAGATAAAGCATGCTTGACTTTGCTCAGATTTTATTTAAAGACAAAACGAGACAAAGTTATCTATCTGACATAAATCTGTCTCATTTTGACTCTGAGTAACTAAGGCCTAAGCAAAAAAGTACGCTTATCTCGTAATTATACTTAGTCATTTACCAATGAAATCTCAGTCAAGGACTTTCTTGCCATTGAATAAAGAATTTGCATGTAAACTTATGTAAACTTAAAGTAAGGATGCGTTTTCACTGAAGCGATGCGAAGCGGAGCTGAACGGAGACGTGTATTTTCGACCAATCAAATTATTGTGAAATTATCACATCATCTAACAATAATTTGATTGGTCTATTGAGCATGTCTCCATACCGCTCTGGTTAAGTGGAAACGTACCCCGAAATGCGTACAAACTTTCACAATATCTGCCTAATGTAGACCGGAGGCAACCACGCACTCGGGAAAAGTTTTACAAGTATGCCTAATATTATACAGGCTTGTTTATGACATATTTTACGGTCAATATAACCTTTGCCGTCGTCTGAGGGGTCTGGGTTACGTGCCACAGTATACGACTTGACTAATTAAGGTTAACCTTGGAATTCATTGTTTTTGTGAATAAGCTGAGGTCTGGTTATTCTGGTGATTGGTTTCAACTAGAGCTGGTTAACATGTTAGCTGCTAAGTCATTTAGACTGGAATTAACCTTTACATACCACGTGGTCTGAGGCCAATTACGAACAACGAAACGTAGTGTCTGGTAGCCTGAAAGTCAAAAATAAACTACTGCAAACAATGAACTGGGCATATACAGGCACGCTGGAAGAGGTGTCGATTCGAAGCGCCCCACCGAGCTCACCGGGAATTAAAATAGAATTTTTGTATCAAACGATCTTCGTGTTGACACTGTGTTGACAGATTTCTCATCACTAGTATTAGTTCCGAGTACGCTCACATGACACTCACTGCTGCCATCAGCGCCAAAATGATGGAAAATTAAGTTGCTTCAAAAACAGTCTGGCAATCACACATCCAACGTATTCGAATTAATAGAGGTTAGTGATTAAAAAAAAAGTACACAACATTTTCCCTTCTTGTCGTGTCGCTTCACTATTAGAGACTGGCTGTCTCGTCGTCATAATATTCTAATTTCTTGTTTTTTGCACATCACAAAATTGCTACGTTGTCTATCTCGGTCCATTCTCAGATGTTCTTAAGTTCCACGACTTTCCTTTTATCTACTGACGCTTCTCTTTCTGTCCACCATGATGATCTGCAAATTAAACTTTCCCCAAATAAGAGCATTTCCAGTGCTTTGTTGCTTAATAGATAGATAGATAGAACACTTTATTGCACACAAAACACATGTAAAGGATCACAAAAAGAAAGAAGAAAACAGAAAAAACAATTGTGTGCAAAGGCGGCCTTAGTGCTTAATTTGATACAATAACGAGGTTCTACTCGATACTTGTACAGCAAACCTTTACCGCAGTAGAATTCCACGGGAATTCAATTAAAAGTTTCGTCTCGCTCTCAAACTTGAAACTAATAAGAACTTTATCTTGCAATGCACAATTCTTAAATAGTTTAATACAACCAGAAAATGTACAAAACACAATATATCAATAAACTTCTAGGTAATCTTTTAATTATGCAGTTTCGGAACATCTTGCTTCTGTCTGAATTACAGTTTTCAAGGCAAAATTAGCAAATTACAACTGAACAAGTTTTTATTTCAGACGATAAACCAATCCCTAATTTTATTTCACCCGCACTTACTCGTAACTAAATAGAACTGGAATCCATTAATTTGCTCGAGATCCTCCATTGATTACCCGCAGTGGAAGTCCCAAATCCAGACCACGACAAATTGCTTTACCACCGAGGAGTGACATATCACTTTGATCTCATTTTAGAATCGCAGCGTCATAATTTTCACGTTATGAAATCTTATGACCCGCAAAAAGAAGTGGAAATTTTACAGGGGTATTTGATAAGTAATTTAAGTTTTTAAAAAACCCGATTGCGGTCAGCACAGAGCACTGCGGGCCTCGTGTTTATTAAGTGAAAAAAGTTCAAAAAATTAAAACCAGTGTTGCTTGTTGTTGATGTAAGGATTTGAACAACATCCAGACATCCAGACCCATTCGGACATTTAGAAATTATAGTGGAATTACATGAACCCTCAAAACATTACACTCCTTTTTTGGGCAGTCGCTTAGTAAAAACTGCAAGTTTCTTTATCTCAATACTTTTGTGACGCCCTTTTATTCCAAATAGTTTTCTAAAACTTTCTTATTTTATTCCTACAACCAAAATCTAAGACCGCGAAATATTACTTTACCGTTGAGAACTGACGTGTCGCTTTGATAATATGAACTACTATAAAGAATTGCGGTGTCGTATAAATTTTCACGTTATGAAACTTTGTGGCGTGAGAGCAAGCAGAAAATTTTGAGAATGCACTTGAAATATTTGCTAGTTTGTAACATGGTTCTAGTAGAGCCATATTTTAAATTATCAGCTAAGTATATTGAATACCACTTAAAAGGGTAGACCCGCTCTAACTTCTTGAGTTCGGCAAAACAAAAGCGTGGACCGGTTTGGCTGTAGATAGCCACTCGTGCCAAGCCAGAGTAGTTTTATTTTTGATACCCGGTTGCGAAAAATTACAAAGAGTTTTCTTACAATGGTTGCCATCCTGTAATCAACTAGTAGCTACTATGCTGGCTATGTTCGCGTTGGCAGACTTCACGCACATTTCAGAACATTACGGAAAACCTTAACCCATGGATGTTTTCTCACGATATTTTTCTTTATCATAGTAAATAATATTTGATAGCTTAAAACGCACATTCATTTAGTCAGAAAGCCGCAGCGCGGGGCACAAACGGACATATAACAAGTCCCCTGGCTATAAGCCAAGATTACCAAGCCTTAGCCGGTGAAAAGAAATTCACCAACTCACAAGTTACCCTGGGCGGCCTGCGCCCCACCAGGATAAGGAAGCCATGCCTCCAGCTTACCCCGCTAACGGTGAAGATCCGCACATCATCAAAGGTGCAATCCCCGCATCAAATCCTGGAACTCCCGAATCCGACGTCTTAACCACAAGACTGGAACCGCTTTTTACCCTACTTACCTATAGTTAGTACCTCAACCCACTATAATAGCTTTAAATAGGTACTAATAATAGTATTCATTTGGTAAACTGCCGGCCACTAAAAGCCCTTACCAAAAGTTTGACAAAATCATGAACATTGCTAAAGGCAGCTATATATTGTCCCTTGTCCAGAGAGTAGTAAACTGGCATAAAATATGTTCTGGCTGGGTAACGTGTTCTTTTTGCGATCGTATATCAAGCTGTAGTGGGGCGATCTTGGTTAATAAATGAATGGAAATGGCCAAAAGGAACCTCAAAAGGAAATAGGAGCCCTAATAGGATCACTTTGTTGTCTGGTAAAAATCTGTTAAAAATAAATATTGTTTATTTTTTGTACGATGATACATACGGACCCCTTCGTGTACGAGCCTAACTTGCACTTGATCGGTTTTTTTAAAGGAGCTATTAATTAAAATTCCCACAACCCACGCTGGAAAATAATCATTTCCTTCCCTTTATCCTAAACAATGAAATCCAACAATTAAAATTCTCATTATGAAACCTGGATATTTGTTAACCCCAACTTTGGTTCAACAAACCCGCGCAGGTGAATGACTTTCATTTTATTTTTTCCAACTCAAGACTTTTTCTTTTAAAATTAAAACTCTTTAGACGATCTCATTATAAAAGGTTTTCTTTTTATTGGTACTTTGTCTCCAACTTAATTGATTTTTGCAAGCGCATCTGATAATAATAATGAATAATGATAATGTAGATAATTTAAACTAGATATTTGATACGAAAAAATAAGAAAATAAGTAGGCCGACTGAACACTAATTAATGGTAAGTGGTGATGCAGTCTAAATAATACGAAATGAGCCTCTTATCTCCTCCAAAAATGCATGACGGCTCCAACGTTCCCATACTTTGCGGTTTTGAGGTAATTAGCAAAACCTCGCGTTACTGTCACCGTATAAAAAATATGATAATATTATTAGGTATGTACTTATGCAGAAAATCATCTACTTACTAGTTTTTGCCCGCGACTTCGTCCACGATACAAATAATAGCCTATAGCACTTGGGATTAGGTATGTACCTACTTATGCAGAAAATCATCCTACTTACTAGTTTTGCCCGCGACTTCGTACACGATACATATACGTATAATAATAGCAGCACATTAGGATTTTGTTGGGGATCTATCAGTGACAGATTTTTTTAAATTGGAAAGTAGTTTCGGAGATTACCACCTACATGCAAACTTACAAACTTTACATTTTTATATATAAGAGTAGATATAAAAAAGAACTAACTGACATCTTCTCGTACTAACAAATCGCTAGAAAATTTTTCTTTCTTTTTATTTAGATTGTTACAACTTTCTGGTACAAATAAAAAATAAATAAATAATAAATAAAATTGAGATTTTGAATGTATGCTAGGCATGTTTACGTAACCCCTTATTTATTGAATTTTGTGATTTTCCAACGGTAACTTTAAAAGAATTATAAGCAGGTGAACAAAATAGCGGTAAAAAAAAACAGATAATTAACGGCCCTGCAACCATTCACAAATCCCCAACATTCGTAGGACTAACGAAAACAGAGTTCCAGATTAATGTTTACATTGGTCATACATAACTCAACTAGTAGGTGGTCCACTAGTTACTATGTTGTTTACGTCAGAGAACAGAAACAATATGTCAAGTACGTACTGGTCACTCGGTACAAATAGGAAAACTCGTAGCTAGAGATTTGTTTCCAGTACCGTAACTTAACTGTAGAAGAATATTATAACAAACTTACTTTTTAATGAAAAAATTAAAAAGTACATTTGAATCAAAAATTATGAAAATTACAAAAAATTCTAATCCTAACCAACCTACTCCATAGAGATTGCTCCAAGCAATAAGGCCGCCTTTGCACACAATTGTTTTTTCTGTTTTCTTCTTTCTGTGTTGTGTTCCTTTATATGTGTTTTTGTGTGCAATAAAGTGTTCTATCTATCTATCTATCTTTCTACATAAGAAAATTTACCTTATTACCTACTATTTCAATGGTAATAATAAAGTAGGCATGCAGGTACGTAATAAATACGTAACTGAATAATTTTGCATCATAAAAAACGTGTCCTAAATATTGTAAATAAAATATTTTGAATTCTTAACAATAATAAAAAGTGTTCTAAATCTGTAAAGAAATTCTTTAAACATTAAATAAAATGTGAATCTATTCTTTAAACCAAAAAGTAACCATAGAATAGAGTTCCATTACAAGACATTAAAACAATACACAAAAAGTTAATCGAAATAAATAAAAGTAACATTTTATGAACTAGAAGCTCATCTCGAGTAATCCCGTGGCCTGTAACACTGAAACAAATGACCGGAAAGCAAGAAAAGTTCACATGCTATGTATTATCACTGTTCAGATAACCTACTATGATCGCTGTAAAAGTCTACTATTTACAACATAAACTCAAAACAACTTACATTGCTGGTTTTCTTGTCCAAGCTTACTTACAATTTAGTTGTAAGACCGCAATGGATATAGTAAAGTATTTAATTCCTAACTTGGTCTTCTACAAAAGTTCACGAAAGGGGAACAAAGTAGCGGGACTTACGTTAAATATTACCCAGTACGATGGTAACGCTAGTGAAGACATAACGTACTCGTATGTACCGAAGTATGCTGTGAAATTACGATGTTTCCGCGTTCGTTGAAATGGTACAGTGCGGTGGATATTACTAAATTTGTATGCATTTTAGTGATTGTGAGTGTGTGTAAATAAACCTAAGAATTCTTGGTACTGAAAATAGTTATAGTTAAGTGAGTTTGTTAAGTTTTTACAGTTACCTACTGGTAAGAAAAATTTACTGTACAAATTGTATATTAGTGTGTTGATTAAAATTTTCAGTTTTCATACTAGAATTTAAATATTATTTTAATCATCGCGATCGCTATTTGATTGGATATTTATTGCCTACACGATTCTAACTAATTCTACTAACATAGATTCGTATTTGTAACAAAGAGATGCTGAATGTTTACTTTCGAATGCTCGGGGGGATCGGGGGTTTGATCCCGGTTGTTATGTTATGTTTGTTTAAAACAAATATCATTTGCGTTAACAGTAAGACAGAAGGAAAGCATCGTGCATGTCTGCTCCATAATATTTTCAAAGGTGTGTGAAGTCTGAAATCCACACATGGTGAGCGTGGCAAACCTAGACAAGCCTAAACTCAGTGCTCAGTAGTGCGCCGGCGATAGCTCGATCATGGTGTTGATGATTTAATATTCATAATAAATAAACAAGATAGAGGTACAAAAGTACCGAGTCCCCTACTTGGCCGTCTTGATTCTTGGCAGAAAATTGAGTTTTTATATTAAATGGCCCTCCAGTGACGCTACTAACCTTTTGCTACCACTTTTGATTACCAACACAATCCCGTGTCTATCCCGAGATCCCGGGATTAACTGTAGATAAACCTAAAATCCCGGGATTAGAAATAAGGGGTCAAGTCCTCTACCTTCCACGTCAACCATAGAGGCGCAGCATGACAGGTAGCATTTCAAATATTAAGATTCTATGAAGCTTAGACCTACCATGCTCTACTCTAGTTTTCACTCTACTTTTGATACGGTATAATATCTAAAGGTATCCCATAAGCGAGAAAAAGTTATTGCCAAAAGTGTGCTATTTTTAGGAAGATAAAATTAAATCGTTTCTGTAAATTGGAGTGCTTTAAATTGAACTGCGCATAAATCATTGCTAAAATGTAAACTGATACGATTTGACGTCATATCACTGGCATACGCTGATATTATGACAACAGTATAAGTAGTAACAGTATTATATTACATTCTGTGGTAGTATCAATGTTATCATTTACGCTTCAGTAACTTTAGTACACATTTGTACATCTCAAAGAAGAGGTTTTCATGTGGTATTAATAGGTAGAATCAAATGAACCTAGAGTTCCTTGTTTTGAGTCATACCCACTCTCTTTACTTAAGAGCCCGCTTCATTTTAGCAGTAGCGAAACTCGTTGGCGGACGGAGCCTAGCTGTTTCCACAGAAGACGGAAACAAGGTTTAAATTCAGTGGCGCGCGAGCTGTCAACGCGAGCGCACGGTTTCGTGAACCATTATTATCAGTCGTATTTTATAGAGCGAAATCGTTTCACTGTCTACCTACATTGTTTTATATTATGGTGATTAACTATGATACAGACTCAAAGACTTGGTGATACGTGTAGTGACATGTCTGAGGAAGAAATAATAATGAGTGAGCAACAAGTTGTGGCGGTGCCTTTACAGAGTGAGAGCGAGCAACGAAGTTTGGAAAAGAGAGGTCGTGAAGAAGATTCAGCGGAGGATGAAGAAGGGTTTATTACAGTACAGCGAGCGTCGAAGCGACATGCTAGGGGTAACTCGAATAGTTGTGGAGATAGTATGGAATTTACCGTCTGCGTTACATCGAAAGAATTGTTACCGAAACAGTTCGGTATGGCTAAGTTATTGAGATCAGAAAATATTAAGGGTATTAGTAGAATTGTGTACAAAAATCCTTATAAAGCTATAATTTCCTTTGAAAATCGAGAGTGTGGCAGCGAGTTGATGCAGTGTGAAAAACTAATAAGCTTGGGATGGAGAGTCCAACCTGCTGATGAAATGGTTTTATCTTATGGGATTGTTAGACAGGTAGATCTAGAAGAAACAGATGAAGAAATATTGAAAAATATAAATTCTGAATTTGAAATAGTATCAGTGAGAAGACTTAAAAGATTAGCGAATACGGGTGTATGGGTAAATTCCGAAACGATACGCCTAGCATTTAAGAGCCCAACTCTACCTGCATATGTATTCGGTTTTGGCTGTAGATTTAAGGTGGATAGATATACATTTCCTGTGACTCAATGTAGTAGGTGCTGGCAATTCGGGCATATTTTTCGGTCTTGCCCTATGAAGAAGATTACCTGCCCAAAATGTGGGAGTAATCACGAGAATTGTGAGATAGTCAATTTTAAGTGCGTGAACTGCAAAGGCAAGCACATGGCAATGTATAAAGAATGTCCAGCTTATCTGAAGGAAAAAGAAGTTAGAGAGATTATGACCGAGAAGAACTGTACTTATCGAAGTGCCTTAAAAATATTTTCGGAGAAGATGGAAGCTCAACATATTTATTCTGAATCGGAGGATGAAAATGACGACATGCAGAAGCAAAACAAGACGCAGACGCAAAATTATAGGTCTTACAGAGATGTCGTAGTGCAAGCTGAGGTTCATACAAATATGTCTACAGGAGAAGACGAGGATCTAAGAAATAACCAGCATTCTGAGCCTGAGATAAGAAGAGTAAAACCGAGACAAGACAAACAAAAGACAACAAAGAGGAAAGAAGAACAGTCACATCAGCAACAGTCGAGTGCGTTTGAACAGTCATTCCGGAGAAACGCAGAACAGAGGGAAGAAGAACAGACAGAAGGACACGAGAAGAAGGGATATGAAAAAAGTTTTGGTAAACGTTTAATGGACATTTTTAAAAGTATTTCAAACGTTTTTAAGTCGACAAATAGTTGGGAAATTAAATTAGAGTTAATAGGCAATGTGTTAGTTAAAGAAATTTGGCAATTCATAGTTAATTTTGTACAAAGTGGCGCTGTCTGTAAAAAAGTAATATCCTCGATATTTAATGGCTAGCTATTCTCAAGGTCAAAAAGATTTTGTACTAAATTTGTTGCAGTGGAATGCGCAAAGCATTAGAAATAAGCGTACCGAGTTTGAGTTGTTGCTATCGCAAGAAAAAATTCATATTGCCTTAGTCTGTGAGACTTGGTTGGAATCAGAGTCTCATTTTAATATTAGTGGATATAATATATTTAGAAAGGATAGGGAGGTTTCATATGGAGGTATTGCTTTTATTATTCACAAGTCAATCAAAACTCAGGAATGCCGGTATAGAAACAAAATGCATAAAGTTATTAAATTGTCAGGATATTAAGAATCTAATTTTAGTTTATTGTCCTTCATCGATCGACACATCACCATCTGATTGGGAAGATATTTTTTCTTTTTTTCCTAATAATTGTATAATAGCAGGGGATTTTAATGCACACCATACGAATTGGTCTTATAAAACTGATACAAGGGGCAGAAATATCTATGATGCAGCATTAGAGGCTGGCTATATATCTCTTAATAATGGTGATCACACTAGAATTAAATATGTTAATAATAATGTTCAAAAAACATCCCCTGACATAACATTTGTATCAAGTGATATTGCATTAGGCTTTGAATGGAAAGTTTTAAATGAAAGTTTGGGAAGCGATCATCTTTTTATTAAAATTAAGTTTAAGTATAAGGATATAGTCATTATGACACAAAAACGGAACTTTAAACAAGCCGATTGGGATTCGTATACAAAATATTTAGAATATCATTTCACTTCCAGCAATACACACTCTGATATTCAGTTATTATATGACAACTTTATCAATCAGTTAAATAATGCAGCTAATAGGTTCATTCCTATGGTAAAAACTTGCGAGAATCCAAAGCAAGGCTTCCAACCTAAGGCATACTGGAACCAAGATTTGTCAAAATTGGTAGCTAAGCGTAGATTGGCTCTGAAGCAGTTTCGTAAAAATCCAACACCTGATAATTTGACAAATCTTGAAGAAAAAATAATGAGTGCTAAAATTGCGATTAAAAAAGAAAAAACAGCAGATTGGCAAAATTACTGTGATAGTGTTAATGAAAAAACAACAATCTCTGACATGTGGCAGCGTCTACGTTGGACAAAAGGTTTCCGATCACCAAGGTGTTACGTATCCCAGGATCAAAAAGTTGAGCTTTTATGTAGTCTCGCCCCTGATAATGTAGTTACAAAAGCGCCCGAATATTTTTCTTCAAATGTATCGTTAGAAAGTCCATTTTCTTTGCAAGAGCTATATAATTGCATAAAGGCAAAAGATACAGCACCTGGTAATGATGGAATCACGTATTCTATGATATATCACTTGCCAATGGCTGGAAAGCTCTATCTGCTAGATTTGTACAACTGTATAGTAAACACAGGCAATATACCGATACAATGGCGTGATATTCTGGTGGTTCCAATACCAAAACCAAATTCGAATAATACAACTGGTAATAATAATAAAAAGCTTAGACCTATATATTTGATATCATGTATTTGCAAGATTTTACATTCGATGATTACTAGACGGATTGAATGGTATATGGAAAAAAATAATCTGTTTTCTCCATTTACCTTAGGGTTTAGAAGAGGACATTCATGTCACGATTGTCTAGCAAAATTAATAACTCATATTCAAATAGGTTTTTCTAAAAACCTTCAAACAGTAGCTTGCTTTTTGGATATTGATGGAGCCTATAATAACGTATTGATAGAAAAACTGACTGTGACTTTAGACGAATTTGGCTTTGGTAAAAAACTATGTCAATATATATGGAATTATTTGAGTGAAAGGCACCTCAAAATTCAGGATAGTGTAGATAAGAGGACCTATTTTTCCCGATCTGCGTATAAAGGTTTAGCTCAAGGTGACCCAATGTCACCGATACTATTTAATATTGTAACAGCTAAAATTTTTCATAGAGTAGTTAATGTTTCATTATGTCAATATGCGGATGACTTTGTTTTATTTAGTACAAATAAAGACATATTTGAAAGTGTTAGCAAGTTACAGGGAGCATTAATTATATTTAATGAGTTGTTAAATGATATGGGATTGGAGCTATCTGTTAAAAAATCAAAATTTTGTATATTTAGTAGGGGTCATAGAAGACAACGAGTAGAATTAAAAGTGGACACTTTTTCTTTAGAGTTGGTAGAAGTTTATAAATATTTAGGTTTATGGTTAGACAAATCCTTACGTTGGGGTAAGCACATCGGCGAGACGGTCATAAAAGTGCAAAAATGTTTTAATTTGCTTAATGTTTTGGCTGGATCATCCTGGGGCGTTCACACTAAACATTTGCGTCAAATTTATTTAGCTTTGATACGAAGTCGTATAGATTATGGATCCTTCATATATGACAATGCCGCAAAATGTCATTTAATTAAATTAGATAGGTTACAAAATCAGGCTTTGAGAATAACAGGGGGCTTTATAAAGACTACTCCAATTCACGTTATGGAGAGTGAGCTGTGTATTCCACCGTTAAAGCAACGGAGGAGGTATTTAGCCATTAAATATTGTTTAAAAGCGTTATCGTGGAAAGACAACGACACTATCAAAGAAATTCAAGTTCTTAGTGGTCTCTGTAGAAGTAATCATTATTGGACGAATAAAAAAGTTCCTTTGCTTGTGTCCGTATATGATGAAGTAAAACTAGAACCTATTTCTTCTTCAGTATGTCTTGAAATGTTTACATTAAGGACTTGGGTTACTAATATTAATGTTCACGATATTGTTAAATGTAATTTAGAAAGTGTCAGCAAGTCCAAAAAGTCATATGAAGTAAATAATTTAAAATATGATGTTATTAAAGAGCTTAGGGACAAGTATGCGGGTTGGTTTGTTATTTATACTGATGGATCAAAAACTGACGAGGGCCGAGGTGCTAGTTTTTTTGTTGCTACAAAAAGGGATAGTAACTTGTTGGGTAATGATTGTTTACGGATAGATGGAGAGATCTGTATTATGACGATTGAGCTCATTGCAATCTCGGAGGCACTGTCGTATGTAAAGACAACTAATCAAAAAAAGGTTCTCATTTGTACCGATAGCAAAAGCGCACTAGAGCATATAGCTCGATCCGCCTCTGGTATCAGAGGTGTTTCGGTAGCTTATGCAGTGCTATCTTCTATAGATGAGTTGAGTAATTTGGGCGTGGATTTGAGGTTGCAATGGGTTCCATCGCATATTGGACTGTCAGGTAATGAGGAGGCTGACTCTTTGGCAAAATGTGGATGTAAAGAAGGTAGATTAATTAAAGTTGAGGGCGACTATTCTGAATCATTACCAAAATATAGAAAATTATGTTACAGAGATTGGAAAGAATACTTCGACAAAATGTCATTAGAAAAAGGAATATGGTATCGAACGTTGCAGAGTGAGCCTCCTCATATACCTTGGAGCAGCTGTACACGAATGAAAAGGAAATATGTAGTGTTGGCCCACAGGCTTAGATCAGGGCACATTCCAGGCAACAAATTCGGATTTCTTATGGGAAAAACATCTTCTCCAAATTGTGACTCCTGTGGAGTCATAGATGATGTATATCATTGGTTGGTGGAATGTGTCCGATTCCAATCAGGAAGAGACCGTCTGGTTGAATTATTAAACTTGAAGAGATTGCAAGTTGGTGTCTTCAATAGCTTATTAGCTAATCCAAATTCTGACGGAGCTTGCAATCTCTTTAGATGGTTTATGATAGGATAGGTTTGTAGGATAAGATGGAATTGTATATATAGATAGAATTGTAGGATAAGATAGGGTACAATTAGGCTGACATGCATAAATGTAAAAGCCTATAAATAAAGGATTAAAAAAAAAAAAAAAAAAAAAGGTTTAAATTAGTGCGTGTCATCCTTTCCCTCTAACTACACCTCACCATGAGAGAGGCCAGATAAATGAATTTTTCTTGAGAGTCAAGATTTTTTAGTTAAAAAACGTAAAGTGATAATATTTGCTACTCGACGTTTGGAATTACGCCTATTTTTGGCAAAAGAAAACATTTTTTATAGAAAATAGGCGTAATACGTTTGTATGGAGAAGTGCGTAAGAAAGGCCACCTGAAGGCCGATTCACGCCAAGCACGTACACGTGACACACGCGTGGTGACGCGCGTGAATCCGTAGACATAACTGCACGCATGACGTCTACGCGAACGTTCACGCCACGCAAGCGGTATGCCATATTGTCTCATACAGTTTCATACATTACAACGCAATGTACGCGCTACGTCTACGCTTACGCAACGCTCACGCAGCCTGTGTGAACGAGCTGTTAAGATCGGAAATATGCTGGCATTAAAATTTCGACTTTACTAACTTTTTTATGACGGTAAAGGATAGCCTTTAACCGTATTACCAGGCCTCAGTCGAAAACAGCCTTAATTGATCTCCCTGGGAATTAAAGCTGGGAATCTCCGGATAGAGTTGCGAGCTTTCCCAACACTCCTTCCCAAGAGAGGTCATGACTCATAAGTCATGAGTCATGAATTTATAACGTATGTTTGTATTAACTTTAACAAAGGTTAACTTAATTATGAGAGACATATTATTATAACCAAATAATTATACTTAGGTAATACACAAAAAATAAAAAATAAATGCATAGAAAAATTTCTATGAAGTTGTCTAATAAACATCTTTGGTAGGTAGGTATAATATTATATGTGATGAATCATGTCTTGTGAGTCTTAAATCTAAATATGATATAAAAATATTTTATATGTGGAGAAAATTCTAAGAATCATAGAATACCTGATTCATCATACTATGGTCTATGATGAATCAACTATCTGACGGAAATAAGATGCTGTTATAAACGCCGGTAACGGAAATTCCGGATGAGTAAAGATACACAGAAACAACACGACTAATATTTAATATCGCGAGATGAAACCGCAAATTTATTTGTACGCATACCGTGATTTATATGCACACATCGTAATATTACAAAGTTTAAATATAGAATTACGTTTTTTGCAACTAGGTATGTGATCATTAGGATTTCGTACCAGAAGAGTGCTAACGGGACTCTATTACTATACTTACTAACATTAAACTACTGTACTAAGCCTCCGCTGTCCGTTTGTCAGTGCGCTGTATCTCATGAACCGTAATAGAAAGAGAGTCGAAATTTTAGAGTGTGTATTTCTATTGCCGCTATAAAACAACAAATAATAAAAAAATTAAAAAAGCCGCCGTAAATTGAACAAAAAAATTAAAAAGTAAGTACAAAATCTTGTAGGATGGTACGGAACCCTTCGCGTGCTAGTCCGACTCACATTTGACCACAATTACGTTGTGTGATCACCAAATCTTAGGAAATGCCAAACACTAGCCCTCTCCATAGCTCGCTGAGTGCCTCTTAAATTGGTGGATCAACAAACCCTTTGTCAGTATCCACTTATAAATAACTAGCTTATGCCCGCGACTTCATCCACGTTGTCTACACATCCCCTGTGGTAGAATTTTCAAAAGTCCTTTCTTAGTGCATGTCTACGTCATAATTATAGCTATCTGCATGCCAAATTTTAGCCCGGATGTGCGTTGATAGATCAGTCAGTCAGTCAGTCATTCAGCATTTCCTTTTATACATTTACTAGTAGATAATTATTATGTTTAGTTTATTTAGTTTATTAGATTAGTTTTGGAAGGGAGAATTGCAGGCAAAAGAGCTCAAGGTCGCCAAAGACGTAAATGGTTGGACGATATAAGGGGGTGGACAGGGCTTAGTTACCCGAAGTTGAAAGAGGCGGCTTTTAATAGAGAAGCTTTTCGGATGATGATCGCCAAACTTCGTTTCGAAGAAGGCACGCGATGATGATGAATTATTATGTAGATCATCAGTAAATGGAAACAAGAGGTACACTTTACTAACATTTTTTCGTAAATTGAGTTCGCAACAGCAATAACTTCCAAACAATATGATGTAACACTATGAACACTTCATCGTGCTGCCATCATACACGACGGCCACCATCGATAACGGCCACGCGCTAAAGCCTTTTTCACGAAAAAAAATTTCAACAAAATTTAGCACGAGATATTTGAATTTCACGAATTTATTTTGCCCTGGCACATATAGAAATAGGAATGAATACGTTTATGCCCTGGCACAGAACTTTGACAGCTGCAATGTGATAATTCCAGTCCATTCCGATCGGCTGACACTCACCCATTAGATAAATAGTATATTTCATTACAAGTGCGGAAAGGCTGTCATTGCAAAGAGTTCCGACAAATGTCTACCCGAGCCGAGGCGTAGCTGAAGGCGAGGGTTGACAGTCGGAACGAGTTGCAATGACGGTTCCGCACGTGTACTGAACGACTATTTTTAATACAGTTGCGAAAAAATGAAGCAATTTAATAAAATAATAAAAACACAATAAACTCAACTAACTTAATTTAATTTAATTTAAAACAACTTTATTGTTAATAGATATAAAAAACTAGGGTCGAAATTACTCATTTTAGGCAACCAACAACTAAACTCGCAAAGAAAATTTCTGAATAATGGCGCCAACCGTAGAATATAAGCAGTTTTTTTTTTCTTCACCCATTCTGGTAGGTAAAGGGAACAATGCCCATACAGCCAAGTCTTCAGTAGAAGTTTTTTATTGATATGAAATGAAAATGAAAAATGAGATGAAATGAAATGAAACCTAACCAAACTCATTCAATCAAATCATTAAATCTGATATTGAAACAAATTAGTAGCTTCTTATTAGAAATACGTATTTGCATGAATCATAAAAACTTCTATGAATTTTTTTAGTAAAAACTTCATGGTTGGTTTTTCTTTTTAATATTTTGACAGTTGGGAAAGAAAAAGCACTAGTGCGGGAAAGGTAAAGAAAAAGCACGAGTATGTAATAGCCCACATCCCGAACGCTATACGTCCCTGCAATACGCCACTTTTTGAGCAACTGTATTAAATCTCATCTCGAGGTCGTCCACGCGGACCCTTTCGGGTCCCGGGGTGACTGGTCAGGGCGATGGCCCTCTTCAGTGGTGGCTACGCCGCCTGCGACTGCGGGCGGGGCACGGGGTTGGACCACTGGTCTGGGTGTCAATTCCGGATTGTCATGTCCGGTAGTGGCCGCACGGCAGTGCGATCGAGCCCGCGGATGTTCGCGAGCGATCGGCTACTGCGGCGGCGTGGGATGTCCTTGAGGCTAACGCCCGCGGCTCGGCGAGGTCGAGCCCGCCGGCGATGTTCCGGCGAGCGCCCGTCAGCCAGCGGCGGGGAAGCAGTGGTGACTATTCAGGTGGTCAGGTCACGTGGCAGACCTAACTTGTCCGGCGGACGCCGATGGTATGGCGCGATGCCCCGCAGGTGCTGGGCTTGCGCTCCATCGGCGCGCGCGAACATCGAGGTGCTCAGGCGGCGAACGTGGTCGTCGAGGCTCTCCATGCGCAGGTCCCTGGAGATGACCGCGTTCCGTACGAAGCGTGGAGCTCCGGCGATGGTGCGGAGCGCTAGCGACTGCTGCGCCCGCAGCGACTTGCGGTCCGTTTCGCTTAGTAGCGCGTACCAAGCTGGGGCCGCGTAAGTGAGTCGCGTGCGGACGTACGTCTTGTAGACGCACAGCCTCGTACGGAGATGCAGGTGGGACGCCAGCACTGGGCGCAAGAGAGCCCGTGCGGCGCGCGTCTGCGTGACCACGTTCTTCACGTGGGATCGCATCTTGAGTCCCCTATCGATGGTTACCCCCAGGTATTTGGCCGAGGGCGTCCACTCGATGGTCTCTCCTAAGAGCGATACCCGTGGCGGCGGGGCAGTCCGCCCGAAGGATACCGCCTGAGTCTTCGCCACGTTGACCTTCAGCCTCCAGTCATTCAGCCAAGCGGGAAGTGCATCCAGTGCACGCTGCATTTTGATCGCCGCGTGCGGTCCATTGATCGACTTTGTTATGAATGCAGCGTCGTCGGCGTACAACGCCAGCATGGCGTCGCCGACCACTGGGATGTCGTCCGTGTATCTGCCATAGCAGACGGGCGACAGGCAGCTTCCCTGAGGCACACCGGCTCGGATGGGGCGCTCCGTGGACAGGGCGTCTTCAACCGCCACTTGAAAACGTCTGTCTCGCAAAAAGGTGGCCACAGTCTTGACTACTCGACGAGGAGTAGTAGACGTGGACAGCTTGTAGATGAGCCCGGTGTGCCAGACGCGATCGAACGCCTTCTCCATGTCGAGGAATACTGCAATGCACCGCTCTCGCTTGTTCATGGCGGCAGCGAGATGGTGCAGTACCCTCGAGACTTGGAGCGTGGTGGAATGTTCGGCACGGAAACCGAACTGTTCGTCGCGTGGCTGGATGTGAGGCGTGATGTGCAGCAACAGCAACTTCTCGAAGACTTTCGAGGTCGTCGACAGCAGCGTGATGGGACGGTAGCTCCCAGGCTGCATGATGTTTTTCCCCTGCTTCGGTATCATGATGACTCGGCCGAGCTTCCACGACGATGGGAAGTGCCCGGTACGGAGTATCCCGTTGAATAGCCGCGTCAACGTCGCGATTGCTCGCGGGGGTAAGTGACGCAGGGCTTCATTGATGACTCGATCGGGGCCGGGCGCTTTGCGCAGTTTAGTTCGTCGAATCATCCGAAGGACTTGTCCAGGGGAAAATACGACGGGGTCTTCCGTCGGCGCTATCGGCGACTCGAAGTATGCCTCCAAGTGTCGCTCGATGGTTTCTTCGTGCTGCACATCTGTGGTCGGATTCGGTGAGAACTGCGTCTCCAGGTGGTCCGCGAAGATCTCCGCGCGGTCCTCGGCACGGTAACGTGGGGTTCCGTCACCGGCCAAGAGGGGCCTAATCGGAGGCGGTTTCCCGGAGAGTCGGCGGCAAAGGCGGTGGATGCCAGACCAGTCGTCGCCGGCTCGCTCGATGGCCGTATGCCAAGACTCGTCAGCGATAGTTTGCAACGCTTCCGAGATCTTGGCGGCCAGAGCGTTGAGCCGCGTCTTCATGATCGGGCACCGCTGGTTTTGCCATGTCCGGCGCAGTTTCCTCTTCTCCTCCAGCATCGCTTGGATGTAGGATGGGAGCTGGCGTGGTTTTCGCAAGGCTGCAGCGTCGAGTCTGGACTCTCGAAGCGCGGTGGACATAGTCGCGCTGAGGTCCTCGGCGAGTCGGTCGACGTCTGCAGGGCTCTCCACTCTAAAGGACGGCGAATGCTCGGCCATGTGCTCGGCGAAGATTCGCCAGTCCTGGCGATGCTTTGGCGGAGGGAGAAGGGAAGTCATCGGCGTTGTCTTCAGCGTCAAGAGGACTGGTTGGTGGTCGGAGATGAGGTGGTCATCCAGTACGTCTAACGTCGGCGTGGCGGACAAGCCACAGGTGACGGCTATGTCGATGACGTCAGGCGTATATGCTGCGGCGTACGGGTAGTGCGTCGGGACCTCTGGCCCCAGCACCACGTACCCGTGGCGGTCTGCATCGTCCAGGAGGCGTCTGCCGTCCGGACACACGTGGTTGGAATTCCACGCCGTGTGTTTCGCGTTGAAGTCCCCGGCGATAATCGTGGGCAGTGGCGAGTCCAGCAAGGTGTGGACGTCAGTCACTGCGAGGCGATTCGTCGGCGGCTTGTAGAAGGCGAACACACGGGTGGGTTGGCGGTCAATGCAGACCTCCACGCCCAGTGCGTAGGTCGTCTGCAGCTGTGGTACTGGCAGCACTTGGTGGATGACATTCCGACGGACCAAAACTGCTAATCCCCGGTAAGCAGTCCCGATCGGCGAGGCGTGGTCCTCCCGGTAGACGTGGTATCCCGAAAAGTTCAACCGGTCTACTGGTCTGAGGTGAGTCTCGTTGATCAGGCCGATGTCCACTCGACGCTGAGACATCAGGTTCTTGAAAAGACGGGCTTTTTGTGACGAAAGCCCGTCGGCATTCCAGAATGCTACACGGAGCTCACTCAGAGCTGCAGAGCTCCATGATGCAAGCAAGGATCAGCGGGGCTGGATCCCGCTGCTCCTGGATTGCCAACAGAACCTGGTGTAGGGTGCCGATGACTTTGGTAAGTCTGGAGTCCAAGTGGCCGGGGGCCGGCTGAGGTGCCGGGCGCGGCGCGCCCTTCCGCTTCGCCTTCGTCTCCCTCGCGGGAGCGGCGACCACGGTGGGCTTGGACTGGGCGGCGGGCGGCGCGGGTGCAGCCGCCGTCGGGCGCTTGGTAGGAGGCTGTGGCGCGGCGGGAGCCGCGGATGCGGCCGCCGTCGGGCGCTTGGCAGAGGGCTGTGGCGCGGCCGGCGCCGTGTCTTGGCGCGGCTGCGCGCGCTTGCCACGTCTGCGGCGGCGGCGCGCGCCGGTGCGGTGCGCGCGACGGTACCCGCCCTGCGGTTCCGCAGCTCCTTGCGGAACACGGGGCAGTTGGCGTTGTTCGCCGTGTGCGCGTCGCCACAGTTGGCGCACGTCGGTGGCTCCTCCTTGGGGCGCGGACAGTCCCTGGCTGCGTGGTTCCCCGCACAGGCCACGCAGACTATGGGTCGGTGACAATTCACCGAGCTGTGCCGCCACTGCTGGCACCTGTGGCATTGGGCGGGCCCCTTTCTGCCACGCCAGGCCTCAATGGTGATGCCGGGCATACAGAGGAGCTCATGCACCTCGTATATGCCCGGTGTGATGTCAGGAGTTCGCTGCAGCTGCGCGAACATGAGGCATCCAGGCCTGCCTGGACGCGCGGGGATCGTCCTCACGTGCTCGGGGACGTATCCGAGTTCGCGCAGCTCTGCCTCGACGAGTTCCGGCTCGGTGTTCGCCGGAAGGCCGCGGATCGCCACCTTGAGGCTCCTCTCAGCCGGCAGCGAATAGCAGAACCAGGAGATTCCGCTGGCGCTCTCCAGCTGCGTAAGGTAGCGCTGGATGGCGCGGAACTCCTGGTCCGACTTTGGTATGAAGCGGACGCCCTTGCCAAATGGGCGTCCGTTGGGAGCATGGCCGAGGAGCCTCTTCAGCTCGCGGAAGTGAGTGGGCCAGTCCGGCAGCACCTCCACGATCAGCGGAGGGTAGCGGGCGGCCTTCGGCTTCGGCGTCTTGCTGGGGTCGACGGTGGCGGCGGCGGCGGGCGCGGGCGCAGGAGCGCGCACTGGAGCGGTGCCCGACGGGGTCGTCTTGGGCCTCTTTGCAGCGGCCGCAGCAGCTGCGTAGGAGGGGCCGGGCTCACTGTATTAAAAAGTTATTTTAACTATTATATATCTACTCTATCCATGGAAAGAAGTTAGTATAAGGCTCTCTCTGTTACGTAATCCTATACAAATGACAGAGACAAAAATCTCAGTGGGCGTTAACTATTTTGAACCACCAATCATATTTCTTGAGCGCGCAATTAGTCGATAGCTAGTCGCTTCGTCGTCAGGCGGTGGGACAAGTGCCTAAGGTTGAGATCTATAGAGAGACCTTAGATTTATAATACTGTTAAAACGAGACAGCGTTATACCTGTGGTTATACCACAGGGTGGTTATACTGCTGACATAAAACGTCTCATTTAAACTGAAGCTTAAATCTGAGCAAAGAAAAAAACGATCTATAGATCTCAGTCTAAGACTGTTCCAGATGTTTCTTGTGGCTGTCAATTCAGAAAAAATAGATTTTACTTAAATACACAGACATAGTGCATTCAGTCAGCGGATTGAGGTCAATTCAAGATATATGCACTAGAAGAGGCCCTCGACGACTCTCACATTATTGACGTAGCGTTTTATGAGATGGTTGACATTTCCGCAGCTAGAAATAGGCACATTTTTAAGCCATTACTTGAAGTTTAGGTACTTAATTAAAAAATAAAAGAATTAAAACGTTTTATATAACGATTTTAGCATATTAATATGTACGTGACTTCATCCGAGTGGACTACACCAATTTCAAACCCCTATTTAGGAATTGGGCTTTCAAAAATCCGTTCTTTGCGGATGTCTACGTCATAATAGCTATTAGCAGACGAATGGACAGGCGGACGGACGGACAGACGGACGGAATAGGGTCCCGTTGCCACCATTCGGGTACGGAACCCTAAAAATTATTTATTTTTAGCAGTCAATAGCGGTAATCGTTGTTCAGATGTTATTTTGAACCTGTGTATAAATAAATCTCCATGGTACATTAAGCACGTGGTAAGGCAGATAAAAGAATCTTTAAAGTACTTATGTTCAGAAATGGATATCCCGTTGCCAAACCATCAGTCGGGAGCTATCAGTGAAATAAATTGACTGTCGAGATCAAGTAATTTACTGTTATTGGATTATTTTTATAGGGTATCATGAAACCAATTTATGGCAATCAATTGTATGTAATAAAAGATAAACATAAAACTTTTCTTGGGAGTTTCTGCCAATTTTTCGTATTGAACGTGTTTAATACGTTACGTTTAATAAACTAATATTTCCTCCTCGAATTTTATCATGGCGTTTGATCACATTAGAGACAAAAATTTTAGCTTTTGTAGCTATATAGCATGACTTTTTGCCATAGGAAAACACGTTTCGTCCTTAAACAATTAGCTGGCTGAGGTACCTACCACGTTAGTTATTTAAGTCTTTGGGAGCAGTTGCTAATTTGCGCTCTACTGCCAACCAATTTAGCACCCCAGTACGAAGCCTTGTACTACGCCTATCGAGTTCTTACTATACAAAAGTCACAAAAATGAACATCTTTTCTGAAATGCAGATGACCCACGAACATGGCTAATAATTTCTCTTCGGAGATATTGTTGGCTATGGCTAATGACCTGGCAGGGGGGGAGGTTTCTCCGCGTGTCCCTCTGACTAGCAGAGGGCACAGTGGACGAAGCGGCGGATGGGACGCGGGCGCGCGACGTGCGCGTCCCAAGGTCGGGGGACGCACTTCGTTGGTGCGTCCCGGAGGTGCGGTGGTGGGGACCGAGCAGGTCCCCGGTGGAGGGTCTACCTCGGCAGACGTCGCTGGCTGGGTCGCGGTTGTTTGCTTCGGCGTTCCCGTGACCCAGTCGCCAGGCGACGCGCAGTAGCGCCGCTGGGGTTTAGTGGGTATTCCGGTCGCCTCTCGGCCGGCAAGTCCCACATACCCTCCCTCAGCTGGCTGGCGGCCTCACGGCTGGCTGGCTAGCTTCCGGGGGGGATGCGTAAACGCATTCCCCAGCGTCAACAAAAAAAAAAAAAGATGACCCACGAAAACCTACTATCTACCTATCGGAATAAGTAATCACAATAATTATCTACTAATTTCTGTCTCGGTACAAAAATGGCTGTAGTCGGGTAATAATCTGCCTCAGCTAAATTGCGGTCATCTTGCATTATTAGAACTTTGGAACTAGAGTAATTTGGACAATGTATAATTCCTATTCCCAGATGCTCTATCTGAGTCAAGTAATTATCGCTTAGGGCGATCGCACACGGCCGCAATATCCGTAGAAGGCGTAAGAGACAATATACCAAGCGCCCCGGGCGTGCTGATGGGACATGGTGCTGACAAAATGTATGGCGCTCTGTGGAACAAAATACAACAAGCGCCCGCCGCCGCATTTTGTTACATATAGTGCATTTTGTCTTCACAGCGTCCCGTCCACAAGCCCAGCGCGAGTGGGGTGATTGCTAACTCAGTGACTGATACTGAATATAATACCTCTGAATGATAGCCACCGAATTCCTTTGACATTTATTTTTAATCCATTGAAGGTTTTCTATGATTTTTTTTATTGTCACTCAGTGAAGCAGCAATGTAGAACTAACCAATGTCAAATGAGCTTGATAAAATGTTGATCACTGCATTAGCGAATCACCCCGCAGGTTGCTTGATATATCCTAAAAAAAAGCTTCCAAAGGCGTAAGAGCTGCATTTTTCAGTACTGAAAATGCCAGTGACGTCCATATTGGGTGCGCTGTTGACTTCTACTTACATCATCGGCATTACTTCGATGCGGTTGAATCTAGGCAATCACATACATTTTGGCTCGGTGATGGCGCTTGCGTCCATTACACTTTGATAAATAAACTCTTTTGCTCAACGATAAAATCAACGTTTCGGGTATTATTAGTAGCATTCCGCCGTCCCTGCCCGTCTATGCTTCCTTCAAAACAAGAGTGAATAGGCATCGTCTAGGCAAGCGTACTATAACCAAGACCTCATCATTGCTTGTGTCTATTATATTATTAATTGCTTGTGTAGGCATGATTGTCGTCAAGCTCAAGTAAGTCACGCAATATAAAAAAAGTCTCACGGATCATAGTGCACCATCACTTTTGAGAAAGACCGCAACAATTTCATTACAAAATTTGAAACACAATTTCACACACCCATTAAGATCGTTTCGCTGAAAACTTAAATCAAACTCGTAATTATCATACGCGAGCTTGAGTTTGGATACAGAAATTGTAATATTCAGACTATGTACACACATAATACTTGATTACATCACATCTTCATCTGAAATACGTACATACTGCGAATTTGGCAAATATGAATATTGCTTGTTAGTGCCATTTCAGGAGAATATTATTGCGATAATTTCTTGCTGCTGATAGTATAAGGCTCGAAGAGGTGCACGGGCCGTAAAAGACCGCGAGATTTGGCCTTACTATTAGTATTACTATCACTTATAAATTAATAATAATTATTAAGTTGTTACTTAATTAAGCTATTGTAAGGTTATTTTAAAAAAAGTTGATTTGAGTTGTCAAAAATAATATAAAATTATTAATTTAGCTGATGAAGGTAGTTTGGTAAAATCGATATTTGGCTCATTCGATGTCATACAATCTGTTACTAGGAGGCCAACAAGATTGAACTTGCATAAATACGGGTGTTTTGAAGGTTTTAGTTCAGTCTCCTTCCGAGATTCGGAGCGATATCGCATATTTTCGGTATTTGAATTGTGAACTGGATAATTAGATGTTGTGATAGCAATCACGCTCTAATTAAATTATTTATTTTGGCATTAGTTTGTTTAGATTAAAACTCTCGGATAACCTTGCACATTAAACTTGTGTTTTTTTTGTGTTGGTTTTGGAGAGGACATTCCAATAATTCGATAAAAATATTTAAATAATACCTGCTTTTCTGAGTGACGCCAATAATTCAGAAGCGGGACGTGTCTCACGTTGTCTTAATTCCGCTTTGGTATCTTTTTGTAAACAACCCACATTTGATTAAAATTTTTATTGAGTTTGATTTGGTGATTAAAATTTTTAGTTTTTTTTAATAATTTAGTCTTTTGTGAATTGGAAAGTAATTTGCAATGAGTGGTTCAGATTTTGTATACATCGAATGAGAAGTTAGTCGTTTAGATTTATTGTTGACTTGATATTAAAACTGAGAGTTCGGCAGTTCAGGGGTAGGTTTTAATGATTTGACGGAGGGCAGGATAGCCCATGATTTGGATTTGACTTAGGGCAAGGAAGCCCGCGACTGACATGACAAGATTATTTAGAAACACGAGGGCGTGTTAAATTCAGGACGGCCGAACTGTAAGGTTATTTTTAAAAAAGTTGATTTGAGTTGTCAAAAATAATATAAAATTATTAATTTAGCTGATGAAGGTAGTTTGGTAAAATCGATATTTGGCTCATTCGATGTCATACAATCTGTTACTAGGAGGCCAACAAGATTGAACTTGCATAAATACGGGTGTTTTGAAGGTTTTAGTTCAGTCTCCTTCCGAGATTCGGAGCGATATCGCATATTTTCGGTATTTGAATTGTGAACTGGATAATTAGATGTTGTGATAGCAATCACGCTCTAATTAAATTATTTATTTTGGCATTAGTTTGTTTAGATTAAAACTCTCGGATAACCTTGCACATTAAACTTGTGTTTTTTTTGTGTTGGTTTTGGAGAGGACATTCCAATAATTCGATAAAAATATTTAAATAATACCTGCTTTTCTGAGTGACGCCAATACTATGTTACATTTCACTCGATTACCTAATGATAGATGAGTGGTAGATTCATTTAGCGATTCAAAGCCAGTCGTAACAATTTATTTAAATAAAAATATTTCTATTCCAATCTTGCACCTCGGTCAAGTTTTGAATCCGTGTGCGATTTCCTCAAGTGACCGACGTACGGACATAATTTAAGGGTCCTTATTAATTAACATTAATCTTTGCAGTCCTTTAGAAATCGGCTCTTGGACGGGTCAGTGCGGTCGTCGGGTGTACAGCTATGGCGGTTTGTCCTATCAAAGACCTTCGAGTTAATATTTAATGACAACAAGTATACATACTTAATAAGGGACCAATTTATTAGTCTTGTTAGACCCTTTGAAACAGTATGTACGTACATGTATTTAAAAGTACCTATAACAATTATGGATTACGATCAAACTTTACATCTACCAAATTCTTGTTATTTTTCGTCTTCAACGCATAGATGTCCCCACTGATGAACATAGGTCTCTCGTAGCGACTCCCACAAGTCGTGGTCTTGCGACTCTGCGTCGCCTGGGTCCAAAGGCTCACTATTGCGCCTCGTTTGATATCATCTGTCCACCTAGTGAAAATCTGCCCACGTGCTACCCGTGCAAGGTCGTCATTCCCACACTCTGTTTCTGTATTTGAACCACTCGTAACCTTTCTATTGCCACTTCATCAAAATTAAGATGCAAAGTTCTTTTTTACATATGAATATCATTGGACGCAAAGAGACATGAACACAATTGGCTTTGCGTTAAGTTGCCCAGAAAAGAATTATTCTATAGTATGTAATTGTAAAATGTTGCTTTATGAAAAGAGTAACTGCTGAGTTTCTTGCTGCTTTCTTCTCGTTCTAATAATTTAAAAAAATAATTTGAAAAATAGATTAAACTTTTTTAAGAGCCTTTAAGATAGATGAAACAATTGAAATGTGTGGATCTTTTCTTAACTAAAATTCGAACTATGTGCCCTACTCCTTGCCATTTCGCAACCCGTTGAGCTATGTCGGTTACCTACTCTGGTTCCCCTACGGATCTCCTCTGATTTGATCACGTAGAAAAACTCCAAACATAAGTCTCTCATCGCTCACTGAGTGACTCGGAGCTATTTTATGAGGCCCATAGTCAGCGATCATGTCTCGGATCCATACAGACACATTAAACGCATACAGACTGAGAATGTCACTTTATCTAGAAACGATCCTGGCTAAATTGTTCCAGTGTAGCCCATGTAGGTATGTACTTAGATCTTTTGGTGGGGGCGCTTTGACCAAGTCTAATTATGACCTCAGAAGCGACACCGTACTACCAACTTAGTATTCCGGTACAAAGCAATCTACATTCAAATTAGTGGCAGGAATTGTACGTATCTTTGAATAAGCATGAGTTTGTATAACTACATACTAAATAACTATAAATGGACACATAGACCTTTCAAAAGAGTTAGCGTAAATAAAAGTAACCATAAACCCCGGGGCACGGTGCCCCGGGGTTTATGGTCAACAGTCAACAAAAGCAACACATTTTTTAATACTGAAAATAACAGCGACGTGAACAAGAGTCAAGCGCATCGAAGAAATGCAGTTGATATTATCACTAGCGCACTAACAAACGTCGGCGCTAACACTACTCTGACCTCTTTTCACGCAGTTTTACAGCGCGCCCGATGCTCCTGAATACATATTTAAAGTGCCGCCCGTAAAATCTCTTATTGTAAAGACTTTTAATTACGCCTGTTAATTACGCCTTCTGCATGTCTTGTGCTCTCCTTGAATCCATCTTAAATCTTTGAATCTTAATTTCAAACATATTATCTGGCATATTATCTGGAATTGTGATATTACAGGGATGGCAGTTGACAGAAAGTTTTGTAACAGACGATTTCTGATAATATGCGGCCGGCCTAAAATAACGACGTGCCTAGTTTGACGGTTTTAGAAACACATTTTTTTAGTAGGATTATCCATTCAAGACAATGGGTCTTGGATGGATAATCTATACCTACATTTATTTTTTAAGCTCATGAGATCGTGGTTAAGCATAAATCTGCCATAAATAAAGATAACTACTGACTTTGACAAAGCAGGTCAGGACTCTTGAACTTTTATCAGGTGTCGACAAAATTATTATGAAAAGTGATTGATTCTATTTTGCATTTGGCGATAAGTCACGTTTGGCTGATGTTCTTGTTAGACAATATTATTTATCTTTTAGGTATATGTAATTACTAACTACCGGCCCCGGATTGCCTTTGGGAATTTTGAAAGATCCGGCCTTATCCCTTGTCTGCATTATAAAGAGAACTTCTGTGCATAGCTTTCTGAAGCCAAAGGTTTGGGCTGGATAACGCATTAATGAGTAAGCCAAAGAGCAAGCCAGGACTTTTTTCTTTATATAATTTATATTTCAAACAGACTAGACGCTGCGAACTGTTTTTACTTTGGAAAACATAGTAGCGATTATTGTACAAAAGTCCTGCTGTCGGGAAAAGTTTGAACATTACAATTTGAGCCTACATGTCAAAGTTTTTCCATAATATTCAGTTTTCGCCCGCAACAATAAACAATGGGAAAGTTTTGATGACTCTCGACTTTTTGTTGTTACCCGGGTTGTGATGTTGGACTTGTAGGAAAAACTTAAACTGCCCCATGAAAAATATAACTTTGGTAGTTATTAACATTTTTTGCTTCATAATACATTTTGTTTAAATATATAAATGTTATGTGTTCATGTAACTCCAATGACCTACTTTATTCATCCTATTACATCTTTTCGGTAGAAAGGACATTCCGAACCAGGAATTAAGGCTTTGACGATGCAAAAGCCACAAAAATCTATCCATGTTCTTACTTACTTCTAGCATTGGTGTTTGAGCTTTCGATCTTAAAATCTAACTACGTGTTTCCTGTGGAAATTCCACCCCTTCAACGATTTTCAAAAATTCCACCCAAGCGAAGCTGGGGCGGATCAGCTGTTAAAAAATAAAGGGAAAACTATTAAACTCGGTATTAAATAGAAGGAGGAAGTAATTTCGCGTGCCACAGATTAAAGTTTAAGACGTCTATGGCATACTAAACTAAAGTGCAAGTCGTGGAAAATCACGAAACAATTTCGTTCGGATTTCATTTTAACGCTGCGCGGAGCAGAAACCATCTGACAAAATTCACGACGGAGTGTTGTTCAATATTAGATAGGAATTTTATTAGGAATGTAGATAGAGATATGGACTGAGTAAGTATACCTACTTTTTACATTATGCATTTAAAAAAAAGCTAAAATCTAGTTGAAATTTAAAATAATGCCAGGTTCACAAGACGTGCTTGTTTTTAAAATTGTAGCCTAATATTCCTTTTTACTAATTGACTTCTAATTGTACCTATAACTTCGGTAAAACCGGCTAACTTTGATACTTCGCCAAACCACCCGCTTGGTCCTGGCGGGTGACCCTGTTGTACAAACAAGGGTAAAAGTTGTTCAAGAACTTGGTACGATAAAGTAGTTCTCTGGCAAAGTTCGGCAGTATCCCCACCGCCTATGGCGAATTCAAGTGTTATACTTGAAGCCTCTAGGACTGAATCTCGGAAGGTTGTTATTTCAAAATATAATAGGTACTCGTTGCTATATAATTTGTGTAATTATAGTACTTATTCATTCCATAAGCTACAAATATCAATAGCTAAGCTCAGTTGGAAAGACAATTTGGACATGTTTAGCATCACTACTAAATAAACGAATATCATAAATGCGAAAGTACGTTTGATGTGTTGGTTTGTCCTTAAATCACGCCACAACGGAGTAAAGCATGCATTTAGATTGGTAAAGACTATCACGGAAAATCAGAGTTTTAAAAAATCCATAACAACACATACGAATTCGCGTGAATCATCTAAGTAGTACGTAAAATTATTATTTTTTATTAAAAAAAAGCGTTATTAAAATTGGATATCATACAATCTAATCCCCCAGAGTTTACAAGTGCCTACTTTCACAAATTTTCATCAGAGATGAGTTATGAGCTTATATAAACCTTCGAATAAAAAATTGTATTTTTGATTGAAAATAGATGGGCCCCTAGGCCCTACTCCTAGGCCCTAGTAACTACATACTGCAAGATTACATATTGCGAAAATAATTTGTTAAATGTTAACGTTAACAACAATATCAAATCGGTTTTAAAACAAGAAATGGTCTCAAGTTCATTCATATTTTCTACGAGAGTTTTTGATTATTGAGATCCATAGCATTTAGTTTCAGTCGAACAAAATGTATCTCTAAAAAAAATGTATCTATCTAAATGTATGTGCGAATATATTTAAAAACCGCTGGAAATTTAAACAAACGGTTTGTAACAACTGCTTTGGCAATATATTTTAAAATACACTCTATTTGGGCCAAAATATTGGCAGCTGTAAAAGCTTCAAGGATGCCAAAATTGCCTCTTACTACTCTTATCGTGAGGGGGACGTTTGAGTTAGTTTAATAGGGTGTGGTTCTATTAATAATAATACTGTGATACAAGTTAATCATTGACTGCGATCATGAGATACAGCCCTCAGACAAACAGACTAAAAATCGATAGTCTCTCCTGTCGAAGTATGCTGTGATTGCACGTTGTGATCATCTAGCTATTACAAGTCGTGATGTAGCGTATATTATAATAAATTATCATCAATTAAAGAAAGCAAGAATCAAGTTTATAAGCCTTATAATTCATTTTAATTTATTTGCACATTTTATTTGACCTTTCGGCCCGGCGGCATTTGCTGCCAGTCAACCAAATTCGTGTGTAAATGTAAACAGACCACGTCGGTCGTCCCATTTAAAACAATAATTACAATGAATTATATATTAAATTACTTTTACGGCGACAGTTAAAACAGTCTCGTTGGTAAATTATCATCCCGCGAATATAATTTACTGTGGAAAATCACAATCGTATAAACATATTTGTTACATCAAGAATAATGGACATTTTAATCGCCAAAGCGATTTATTGTAGCGAAACGCTTTTGTTCCTTTTATGTTATATTATTTTAATAGGAGAGTCATTTGGTGCTCAAAAAGGAGGTTACCTGGAAAGTTTTCCGGGAGTCTTGAAATATTGTTATTGTATTATTACAATATTACGGGGGATATTGTTATATTATTAGGTATACTAGTCGCGGGCATAACCCGCGACTTCGTTCGCGTGGACTACACAAACCCCTATTTTACCCCCTTAGAGGTTGGATTTTCAAAAATTCTTGCTGAGCGGATGTTTACGTTATAATAGCTATCTGCATACCTCACAGCATGATCCGTCTAGTAGTTTGAGCTGTGCGTTGATGGGTCAGTCAATCAGTTTTCCTTTTATATATTTAAATTTCGATGATTTTTATATAGAAATTTCAATTTGAAAAAGTTCGCCATTCGTAGATCGATTACTAGCTGACCTGCCCTTGCTTTACTTGGGTAGAATTTCTAAAAATCCATTGGGGATGGAATATACAAAAATCTCACGTTTACTTCACTTTTAACCAAAAGTCCAAACACCAATTAGCAAGGATATAACTTGAAAAAGCAGACTTTCATACCCGTTTCATATTTAACCATTTTGGGGGCGAAATTTCTAAAAATCCTGAAACACCTACGTGCATGGTTCTTCAACTTTAACTGAAAGCCCAAGTAACCATTACTGTAACTTGAAAAATGGCGGAATCCGTAAAAACTTTCACTCTCTAAGTATTTAATGCGTAGTTTTTCCAAAAATCACACCTTATAAATTATTATCTACATCTTAAAAAAAAAACACCTAAGCACCTTCTAGGTAAACGCGTCCCATCTTAGACCACATCATCACTTTCCATCAGGTGTGATTGTGGTCAAGCGCTTGCCTATAGTGAATAAAAAAAAAAAAAAACTACTGTACAGGGAACCTAAAGCTTAATTTGCTAACTACAGGGAACTACTGTAGGGATTAGCTGAAACAGACAAATCTGAATAGTGCAACATCCAGCTTGCGATATGCACCGCCTGCCCTCCTACTGCTAAATATGCGGGAGAAGCCACCCACCAAGCACCACACATCCCGAAACCACATGACGCACGTTTCGCCCCGACACCGGAGCATCCTCAGGAGATGTAGACCTTACCACGATTAAAATGATTAAATCAAATTGGTTTTGGTTCCCTGTATATCATGAACTTCCGCAAAGTAACGCCTACTTCTATACAACATTTAGAATCTACTGTCAAATCATCTAATAAGCAAACGGTCCCACCTTAGGTGATGATGCGATCACTTTCTATCAGATATGATTATGGTCAAGTGTTTGCCTATAATGAATCAAAATATAGATAGATAGATAGATGTCATAATCAATCTGAGACCTAAATAGATGTTTAATGTTCGGGTTTATAGCATCACTAGAAACTCGCTCAGTGCACGTGTGCTCCAAATATAGACGACTCTTAAACGGTTCTACCTCAACCGCCTACCGTAAACTCATAAATCATAGCATATGGCTTGCAAACTATGCGGAAAACACCTATCAAACATTTAACGACTCCAAATCGTGTTCTATGAAGCCAGCGATGCAGCTATCAAAATTGGCATGACATTTGACTGGACATCAAGTTATTAGCAACAAGTGTAAATTAAAAATTTATAACACCCCGACAAGTGAAAGTTACAGTAACTAGAAAAGAGCTGATAACTTTCAAACGGCTGAACCGATTTTCTTGGATTATAGCTAAGAACACTCTCGATCAAGCCACCTTTCAAACAGAATCGGTAAATTAAAATCGGTTCATTAGTTTAGGAGCTACGATGCCACAGACAGATACACACGTCAAACTTATAACACCCCTCTTTTTGAGTCGGGGGTTAAAAACAAGTTGCAGTACATACAAATGTACATTTTCATTTTTCTTTCAGCATTGTAATATTTTCGGCGTTAAGCCTAAAGTTTCTAATAGAAAAATCAACCAAACCTCAAATCTGCTCATGTCAGCAATCAATCATCAAAAAAACTACAGACCGTTTTCCTGAAGATGCTTGTGTTCAAGAGCGCTCTCGTGTTGGCTATAAAAAGGAATACGCACTTGAGTCCCCACTAAACTTTCTAATATGGGATCGGAGATTGAACAGTCCAACATAAATCCACCGAGCCCATGCCTCATTTTTATTGCCAACGGTTTTATTATTCAGTTAAAGTGCCAGGGTAAATAGGGAAAACTTATATATTCTTGTCCGATAAGTAGCACAAATATGACATAATATCGTAACATAGGTGAAACTCGTGACTTCGTTCCCCAGGAAAACTTTAATTTTGAGATTAATAAATAATAATATTAGACTGAAATCTTACCGATTCTAGGTCTGCCTTGTCGATACAACTGATTGTAAAAATTAAAACAAATTATTACTTAAAAAATACGTTTAAAAAAACGTTAAAAGTACGTTTTTTTATGGTTTCCGTGTAATATTGTTCACACAGTTAATATTTATTTGTACGTTTCCGATGCGTTCGCATATCATCCACGCGATTGAATTGGAACTGGAGAGTGTTGTTGGTATTTACGCACAGTATTTACGGTATTGTGTTTTGTTCTCGGCAAACTGAAGCCTGTAGGTGTACCTATAGGTCTCGAGGCCGAGCCTCTTTCCCAAGGCGTGTCCTCACACGTGTCTTGGGCTGGACTATTTATTCCAGACCTTTTCATGCAAAATGAGCCCCGCCTGTACGGCATCAGCCTTGAGGCAACTAGATTCGTCTCTACGTTGTTGCTTGGTGTTAAATCTGGTGATTGGGGTGACATATCCAGTAGTTGAGGTGTCGTGTGTCATCTCCTTCATTGCCATTGGAGGCGCCGCTCATACGGGACGTAGGAGCTCAAGGGATAGGGTTGTTTGTGTGACGGTTTCTGACCAATAAACAAACAAGAAATTGCATTGCATGCTGGATATTGCGCACGGGATAATCTGAGCAGCTTGCATTTTTCGGTAATTGTAACTATTCCAATCTTCTCTTGGGTGCTTTAAATGAATAATAAAAGACGTGTAGGGTAGTAAAAATGAGTGATAGCTTTGCATTTATGGCTAGACTGTTCAATCTCCGCTGCTTTATTGCAGACGTTTGTACTTTGTAGGGAGTCGAGTGGGTATTTACTATTTTACGACATTTTTGATGTTAGGCAATTGCATTTTAATTACTCGTATTTGTTTAATTAAAATGGCCCATTCGAAGAAGTTAATTTTAGTCATACAGTAGCTATGTTTAAAACATGCTAATTTCCATTTCTTTCTCAATGCACTGCAGTTAATAAATCTATCCTTTTCTCATTTTTGCTTGGTATTGGCCTCTAACAAATAAAAACATTTTTAGCACCAGAATAGTTTCTTGCATCGTGAGTTTAAAAATTATGAAATTTCTTTCCAACTGATTTTAATAGCGCTATTAAAGTTAGGAGCGTCGTATGAAATTGAAATGCGCTCAAGAATAGGATAACCGGCTGGGGCGGGCGGGTGGTGGAGTACAGCGCGTTCAAGGAATTTCCTTCTGAGTTCTGTGGGCCTAGTACACAATTATTTACTACACTCGATAACATCAATAGATTCTTTAATTAGTCCTTGTTTTAAGGCTATCATCCCAGGTTTATGAGTTCAAAGTCCATATCTACAGCGACAAACCGCAGAAACTGTGTAAAATAAAAATCAGTACTAAATACGACTTCGAACACCACGACCTTTACGATCCATTTCACTCAGACCAAGATTGGGTTACTTCACATTTAGTCACGTGAGTCGCGGTATATACCTACGGCCGGAGCGAGACACTTTTATTTTTTATTCAGATACAAGATAGCATTTGACTCCAATCCCACCTGGTGGTAAGTGATGAATCAGTCTAAGATGGAAGCCGCTAGTGGCTTCGATCCGATCGCGATCCTTCGATCTCATAAGAGGGATAGAGAAAGAGTGAGACAGAGAGATAAGAGAGTATTAGTGAGAAGTTTACACGCTAGAAAGAGAGACGTTTGTTAAATTTTAAACCGCAGGCAGTGTCATGCCAGGTGCACTTTATTGCGTTGGAACTAGAGTCGCCATTTATTTAGAACTTTTTTGTGGAGTGAGGCTTCTGTACCTGTAAGGTGCTATTAGAGTTTTGTATCTGCGCTATGACGTCACTGTTCAGATACTCGAAATTTCCCAACGTTGTCGAGGTATGCAAATTCATACTAAGGGTATTGCTCAAGCAGTTTAAAATAAAATCCAGCGGTGTGCCGCAATTTTGTACAAAATGCACTTTAGCCTGCTATAGACATTCTATTCATAGCTGGGTGCACTGAGCGGAAAATTGCTATATTATAACTTTTATTAAAATACATATGCTCTACTTTTTGAGTATATCTACACCTATATTGTACCAATATTGGTACCTTTAAAAGAAAAGTGAATAGGTACTGTCAAGGCTAATACACTCCACCTTAGGCTGTTGAAAAAAATTACAAGCTGAGTAAGTGTAAATTGGTATGGATCGTAGACCGACAAAATAACAGCTTTCTCGTGGCTTTTGCAACGTTTTATCGTCGGAAAAGCCGCGAGAAAACGTTATCTCACTCATCGTGCTGCTAAAGTATGAAATAAAAGTATGGATGGCCGAATCATGAGATCCCCATGCAAAATATTATTTCTCGTCAACTTTGTGAGCAATTTTATACGCAAACGAAAATACATACCCTATTTTCCTATTCATCCAAACTCGATTTATAAAACAGCTGCCAGACCTTTTCTAGGTAAACGCGTTCTACATTTTAGGATTACTTTAATTCCTACATTCCAAACATTACCTAAAGCCTACCTACTTCAATTACAATCCTATACAAAGGGTCTAACGTAGGGATTTGCAACGTAGACAAGGGATCGAGCGATGCGCAGTTAAATAGTTGTAATAAAGCCTGAATGTTTCTGTCCTTTCAAAGGGCCTTATTAAATTAGTTTAACAAGGCTCGCAATCCTATTAGAACGGGGCGGGTCAAAGCGGTCGTCGGGTGCAGTCTGTACTCTATAGCGACTATACTTTCAAAGAGCACCTTCATTTAATATAGATGACTCCTCCCAGTTTACTCTAGAGAAAAACTAAGAAAGAAATAACGTAAAATTTATGACTCCTTTTTTTTATTCATTATAGGGCACACACTTGACTGAAATCATACCTGATGGAGTGTGATGATGTGGCCCAAGATAGGACGCATTTGCCTAGAAAATGCCTATTCACTCTTGTTTTAAAGATACCATTTGCGTATTTTTTTTAATCGATAGGGAAATTTTGCGACATTGTTCCATAAAAAATTTGGATTTCAATTCCTCAATCAAAATTAAATAATTTTTTACTATTAATTAATGTTTGTAGTTATTGAAGTCGGTTTTTATTTATTTTTTGAAATTTTTTTCGAGTTTGATTTCTAGTAAAATCTGACCGTAGCCTTACTCCACTTGGCAAAGCTAAAGATAAACCAGAGACAGGATTTCTGCAGCAAATATCCAAGTCTTTTATATTATGCAGATTGCTCGTTATCAAGGTCCTTTTGCTCACCGGAGAGGCTTAATCAACTTCAAATGTACGAGAAGTAAGGGAGAGAGGGATTCTTGAAAAATAAATTTTGATAAACTCGACGAATGAAAAACCTTGTATTGTGCTAATGAAGTGTTAAAGGGAATGAAGTTGGGAGTTCATCGTGTTTTTATTTTACTTTTGATTTTTGATGAGTAATTTTATGCATGTTTTATTTATCCTTTTCCGTAAAAGCAATGTAAAAAGTTACTAACTGGATGCGTGGTTGGTCGTTATTCAACCGTTTACTTTCTAGACGTGCATTTGAGAGTATGTTAACAGATGGTGACATTAACAATGATAACATTAGATAGGTACTATACAGAATTAGGGTAAGCAGGTCTTTTATGCCTCTATGGCCTGCATGCACTAAGCCAGTATCAAAGTGAACTGTACCACTATTATCAACTGTAATAACCAACATTTTGTAAGTTGAATTGACCTGCAGTATCTTATGACATAGGTAGCCACTAGGGTTGTCAGACCCTAAAATGCATAAGCCGAACTTGGCACTAACTAGATAATATGTACTAGGCCGAAAGTGTGCTCTCGTCGGAAATATCTTTTTAATAGCCAAACAAAACCTTTGTTAAAGCCGCATAATATACAATTTTAAAGCTGAGAGATCTACCTAACATTATTAAAAAATACGATTGGGTATATATTAACTGTTTAATCATATAGTCAATAGTAATATGAATTGGGATATTCGGCATATAATTCGGCATGGCTTTGCTCGTACTAGAGGCTTTTCGTGCAGCTTGTTAGACTGACAAAAAGCTTAACAAAATCTGTACAGACCGGACGCGTAAATATTTGACCAGACACGACCGTAAAAAGCCAAATATTTCCGGATAAAGCCGGATGTCTGACAACCCTAATCCTAGCAGTTGGTACATCATTTTCAGAACCCACAAGAATTAAACACAGATTTAAAATAATAAACAAGCCCGTGAACTAAAATAGGAAGCTCTGTAATAGATGTACTTTGACTTTATATTTTACGAAAATATTACCCTAAATTATGTTATGTTATTTTATGTTACCAACAGTGTAATCTTTTATCTTTACCTTTATCTTTCAACGTACTTATACCCTTGTAGGTAATACGTTCGACCTTCAACGCTTCTCCGTTTGAAGTTAATTAAGCCTTTCCCCTGAGGCGCAAGACTTTGATAAGGAGTGGCAATCTGCATATTATTAAACCCTTGGCTATTTGGGAAAAAAAGAGTTACAGCTTGCTATATTTTTATGAATAAGTTCATGTGTATAATCTTCTGGTAAAAAAGTTTTTACTCAGAGCTCAAGAGTCATCACAGACCCAAAATTATGTGAGATATGAACTATAAATTCCACACATAGCACATAGCAAAGATTTTAAGAATTTTCGTTGCAGTCGTGTGATATAAGCACAAATGCGCATTTGAAAGCGTCGGTTTGTAGTGTTTCCCGAGAAAATGTCTTTACCAGCCTGCCGACACCAGATGGAGTCTCTAACATAAGTTCCACGTCTTTTAAACTTGGCCGTGTGCCACGCAAAGTTCAGGTTTTATTTGTGTTAGATTCGTTCGAGATTTATTAAAAAATCGGACGAAGGTAAAAATGTGATGAATTAAAATTATAGTTTACTAGCCGATGCTCGCGGCTTCGCCCGCGTGGATTTAGGTTTTTCGAAATCCCGTGGGAACTCTTTGATTTTCCGGGATAAAAAGTAGCCTATCTCAATAAATAGTTTATTTGGATAAGGATTAGTATTTGACGATAATATGATCAATAAACATAGGCTAGTAATTTTAATTACTTTTATTCTATGGAAAAGCGGTTATAATGGCTAAAATATAAATGTTTGGTTTATACTATCGCAGACTTTTTTGTAGGCATTATTGAGTTCTACAACTTTTCTATAGAAGTCAACCATACATCTCTAACCATTTAGGCAGCGTTCGCGAGAATCGTTAACGTACGGCAGTTTTTTCGACGCCTTACTCCACAATTTTCACTACCACGAAAAATCCTATCTATTTTCCGGGATAAAATATAGCCTATACGGATTCGGAAGAATCCCTCTAAGTAATGGTAAAAGAAATTTTGAAATCGGTCCAGTAGTTTTTGAGCCTATTCAATACAAACATACAAAAATACAAAAAATACAAAAATACAAAGGTTTCCTCTTTATAATATTGGTATAGATTATGGTATGATTTTGATCGACCACTAAATGTTACAAGTATGAAAATGCTCTATGATTCTTAAAGTATCACATACTTAGACTCTCAGCTTTCTTACAAGATGTCAGAATGGCAGCCTCGCCCGGAAAGCGCAGGGTTGGAAGAGCCTCCATTACATGAACAAACGACATTGAATAGCAATTATTAGTTTGGATTAAATTTTCCATCAGGCATTATTATTATTTCATAAATGACAAAGGAAGGCAGTGAACCTTGTCCCTGTGAAATAACTAAATAGGTTTAAGATAAACGATCGCTTTCTACTTCACCCGCAAGTTAATTGATTTACCCGTATCCCTTCCGGATTACCGAAATTTGTATTGACTAGAGTATGCGGTTTGAAATGAAACCACATCTTACCTGCTATGTATATAAAATTTCAACCCGTTTGTGATATTTACGAGTATCAGGGGTCTTGTCCGATGATCAAAGTCGATCGAGGGTATGGGCCCTCTAACCTGGGCGCATCCCCACGGACAGTCATGTCAGTCAGTGCTACAACGTCACTGACCTCTATTAATATCTACGAGCACACTGGACCTGCGACAGCCAACCTGTTTTAAAGCAACTTGATTTTCTCCACCATGTGCCGTATGAGCGTGCTTGGAACTAAATGTGAGTGATGAGACATTAGCTGTCAACATAGTGTCGACGAAGACCATCTGACGCAGAGTGTCAATTTTAATTCCCGGTACGGTCGGTGTGGTACTTCGAATCGGCATAAAAAATAACTGTCATTTTGTATGGCACACCTCTTCCAGCGTACCTTCTTGTATGTATCCATTTCAGTGGACAACGCTTACTCGCGATTTTTCTACAAAGCGTTACAAAAGCCGCGGGAGAGATGTGCCGCACTGATCATGCTTGTCTGTTAGACTGGTTGTTTTAGCTTTTTACTACTTTTTAATGATTTTTTTTTATTCTTTTATTAAAAAGCATATTAGTCATTTATAATCATGACTAACATTCCCTTTTCTCCTCCATCTAAGCTTGTGCTAGGAGTGGGTACGACAATAGTGCAACGGATGGGGCTTAACCGCCGACCTGTCGGATTTCAGTCCGCTCCTATACGCGTTGAGCTATTGAGGCTTAAAATTTATTTACTTATACAAATTAACTACAACCAACATTATGTGTGCTAATTTAAAATAACTTATTACAGAACAAAGGAAATGTAGGGCCTAAACACATATTATAACGTAGAGAAAAGGTGTAAAACGTTTTGCTACGTCAGTTCGTAATAAGCACTCGCAGGTACGAATTGTAGAGTGAGGGTAACCTACGCACCGGTATGAACGTTATTTGCGTAATCGAAAAATTCTTGGGTATAGGTACTCTCATAGTCTCAAAGATAGTCAAGATAATTTTTCCAATATTTTTTAAGACTAACCTACACTAGCTTTTTCTACGATCTTACCATATCTAAAACCTTACTCTAGACAGGCAAAAGCTAGTAGAAAAATATTTTTCAAACTGTCCGAACCGCTTACCCCTATCTTAAAAGGCGATAAAGCACCGAAAAGTCTCGGGAAAACCATAGAATATAGGAATATGAAGGATGATGTCCACGACTTCACCGATGTAGATTTATGTTTTTTTTAAAACTCCGTGGGAATTTTTTTAATTTTCCGGGTAAAAAGTAGATAGTTACCCCATATCCGTCTCCGAGATACAAGAAAGGTTGTGGCGATGGATTGATTAGGATGAAATTAATTTGCATATTATATTATAGCGTCGTATCAAACAATTATAACAATTAATGTTAATGTACTCTTATAAACAAAGTGGAACATTTAAGCTATATTTTTTTCTTTATCTCCCGAACACAAGTTTTTGTTTGAATTGCTACCTCAACTCAGCTTTTGTGCTTTCAACAAAAGAAGAACGAACCCGGCGTATTGTTGAAATATTTTTATTGTGCTTTTATTTCACCAATTGGAATACGAAAAAAATAAGTAGATAACATTTTAGGAAATAAAAAGCTGGCAAGTGATGAATCGTAGGAAATAGTTTGTCATTATTACGACCCTGCTGTCTAGTGCAAGATGGCAAGTCTGGATTTCCACTATCCATCTATCTCTCTGCGTTCCAACACTTTTCATTCGTTCATCTATTCCGAAGACATAGACACGTGGACACCATAAAATTACAGAAAATAACAGTGCGGTTTAAAAAACTATCTTTTCGTATTATACTTAGTTAAGATCCCCTACTGAATTAATTAACTGGATTACTTTAATATAATATAAAGAGTTACTTGGCATGGCATAAACATGAAATCATTTTTGTACACAATTTTTTTGAAGCCGAAAATTTTATGAAATTTCAAAGGAAAAACCTCAAACAAGTTTATGTATAATAAATATCATCGTCAGCGCGACACCCGACTAATCATATAGACCTAGCACTTATCCAGTATTATTAATGGAACCATAGTAAAATTCAGTTTGACAAAAGCTTCGCATACATCAGAGAATCTTCGTTTTAACAGCAGTTTCGCTTAGCTTCATAACTTAGACGAAACTCAAATTTTTATATGACGTAACATCTTAAAATGGGTAGGTATCATTACGGTCACCAATCCGTTTTTGAAAAATGTTGTATTCTCTTTTAAGAAATCCATTCAAGTTACTGATCCGTTGCTATTAGAAAACATAGCCAGAAATATCAATCGTCAACGAACCACCCTTAATTATAGGCATCCAAAGATATAAATGGAAAATAGGTTTAAAGTTCAAAAGGTTAACCAATCGCAGGTTAATCAAAATCAACTAAAATATTGCTTATTTAATAAAGAAATAAATTTTGCATGCATACATACTTAGGTTCAATAACTTTGGTATATACCTACTGCAAATAGCTCATATACTCGCTGGTATTTTAATCATTGAGAAATAGAAGATCGTAAACACTAAATTATAGTTTCAATAACTCGTTAAATTATGAGAAATTTACATTTTGCTAATGTTTTCACTCCCATTTACATAAATAGAACGCAAATAGTACTTACTAATCATTATTCTAACTTAGTACATTAGAGTCCAGAGAGATTGGAATAATTTCCTGCCTTGGGACCAATATCATCCTCAGATGCTAGTGACAACAATTAACGTCGACGGAATGTAGTGATCACCGCACTCGAGGGAACAACCCTTATGCACAACACACATTTGCAGAGCGGAGGAGTCAAGAAGTGGCGTCTTTTTAGAAAACAACTCAAATAAGCTTAGATTTACGTACGAGTTATGTACTCTGCCATATTAGAGGCGGCGCTGAGTTTCCCCCATTTTTGCCTTTATATCAATTAGAATCGTATATCCATTAAATTAAATGTATAGCACAGCTATTCTGAACAATAATCGTCTAGTAGCTGTTCAAATTAGTTTGTCACTATTAGTAACTGTTCAAATTAGTATTTCAATATCAAGTGGAAGCAAAAATTTTAGCTCGGAATGACAAATGCGTAGTAGATAGGTACTAAATAGAAATCGCACGTCAACTTTCCGAGCTAAGTATGTTTTAAGCAATTAATAATTTAATGGTGAAGGAAAACATCGTGAAGAAACCTGCATGGCTAGGAATTCTCCACAAATTTTCTAAAAGGTGTGCGAAGTCTACCAATAGGAACGCACTTGGCCAGCTTGGTATACTATGGCCAAAGTCTTCTCATTCTGAACGGAGATCGGTGCTCAGTAGTGAGGCGACAATGGGTTGATCGTGATGATGATGATATCAAAATGAATACAGCTGAGTTTGTTGTTAAAAATAGAGTCGCTTTCTCTCCACTCCGACTGTATGCATCGGCTCTTACTACGAACCCGGGTTTTTGTCGTCCCCTTTTAACAAATGCCTTCAAGTCATACATGCTTGTGTCGGCATAATATTACTTCCATCCTATGACATCTGTGAAATGGAATAAGGCCTACATATACCTAACATCGTTCCGGGAAAACTAGGCACATGTTAAGGGATGTAATGGGGGTAATTGGGTACCAAAGTTTCTCCCCGTCACTTAGTCCTTGCCAGTTGCCAAGTTCTACGTCATGACTCATGTTGTATAAAACTTGTGTTTTATGTGATAAGTTTTATGTTATAAGTTTTTTTATAAGTTTTATGTTATAAGTTTTTTTATAACACAAAACTTATTTTAGGAACACTTTTCACACGCAATGAAAATAGACCGTACATTACAGGTTAGATACAGTCAAATCTAAAATTAATTCTGCGCTTAGTAGATCATCAGAAGTATGGTCCGGGGGTGAAGTAAGCTAAGGCTCTGCAAACTGCATGTCTACACAGACAATCATACCTGCCAAGTACCAGTACACATGTGTTATAAGTGGTTCAAGACAATGAAAAATGTTTTAACAAGCTAAACTTACGTCTTATTATTAATACTCGCATTTGTTTTAAAAGTGTCCTAAAAATCATATAAGAGATAAACGCGAGGAAAACCAGATGTATAAATAAACGTGGAAATAAACAAAAATATCATGGTGTGTTTCCATTGAAGTAAATTAGAGCGAAGAAGAGAGAATTGGAGCTATGAAAAATTTGAATGGATTTCCATTGAACTGGAACAGATAAGAGAAGAGCGGTAGCGATATTAATGGCATCAAACTATAATTGTCTACACTTTTAAATAATAATAATATGTTCAGGTTTATTCAATCAGAACTTTAAACGCATGAAAAGTGCTTTTTTAATTGCAAAAAGTAGCCGTATAAAAATACATACATGAATAGATTAAATAAGACAATAATTCTTTTGTTTTATGCAAACTATAATATGAAGCGAGACATGATCGAGGCAAATATAATCTGCACATCTCATCTATTACTCCTTCTTATCTCAGCTTCAATGGATATCGTCTATAGATCGTTTTAACGAATAGTTCCTATGGCGTTATGTTGGCTCCCCTGTCTGTCATTGGTACCATATTGGCATGACAAGACACTGATTTTGTTTATGTTCATTTGATTTTCATGAATAAATGAAATAAAAATCAAATGAAGGTACCAATGACTTAGACAGACAAGGGAGCCAACATAACGCCATAGGAACTATTCGTTGAAATGATCTATAAGTCTCTCCGCTCGTCTCATGGAAGCGCAGCCTTATGCTCACCCAACCGGCATTTTTGTTTTCCCAAACATACAGTATTATAGATAAGGTATGATTACATAATTTGTATTTTGTCGGTGGAGAGATACATAGAACAACATTTACAAGCTCAAGGAAAACATTGTCACAAAAGGGGGACTTTACTCGCCTTTTGTCGTAAGAAATGGAACGTGAATTGAAATGAACAAAAAACATTTCTGTTGCCTGAATAGACAATAACACGTTTCAGCAATTTCTACTTCAATATTTCAACTGTGCAAATTGTGTATTTTTGCCTGTTTTTTTTTTGTCAAAGAAATGTTTGACTCCTAAAATAAAATTTCTCCCTTTTTAGTTAGCGTAGTAAAACAGGGAATGCTTAAAGATTTTTCGAGTATATCTATCTGTTCGTCCGTTCATCTGTCAGACCGTCCGTCTACCACAGCTGATCGTGTCTGTGCCTCAGCCATTTTAAAAATGAACAAAATATAATAATAATAGAATAGTAGATCCGTGAAGTTGAACACAGTTATAAAAGTCTGCTACCACTACCACATTTAACTAAAAAAATTCAAGGTACCTATGTACATTCTGTACACGAAAAAAGAGCTGAAAAAATATTTTAGCTTAACCCTCGTGGGGTTAAGCTAAAATATTTTTATTAGATAGATTTATTAGATATTTTCCTCATTGAAAAATATTTTCAGTATGAGATATCTTAGCCAGTTTTTGTAAAAAGCTATCGCTCGTAATTCGTCGTTCCATACTGATTTAATTGATTTGGTTCAGCCGGATAACCAAATAAGCTTATTGCTTCTTACTTTCTTAACAGATTCTGTGAATCTAAATTTTATTATTAAAATTTAAAAAGAAAATATGAAAACATCAATGATAATAAAAAACTTTGCAAATATTAAACATAAAACTACCTTGTTCCAGGGCCAGAGGTTAGGTATTTTTATGCTACTCTTATAACAATATGCAAAGTTCGTATCAAGTTTATTCGTGTGAAGCGCTAACAGTCTTGGCTTAGTTTGCTTCAACTATCAGCTTTTCCGATAAGCTATATTTATGCCTTTATCTCCTGATGGTAGTTATTTGTTAGCCCAGTTTTCTCGTAAACTTAAGTATTAAATTACACCTAAAACAAAGCAATTTCCAAACCGTAGCTCCGTTGTTCCTTAAGATTTGTATGTGAATCTTTTTGTGTAAGGTTTTTGTAAACTTTTCCGGAGATATCTAGAAATTGTATACAATGACACATTACAAACATTTCTGGTGACATACCTTAACAAAGTGTGTGAATACAGGCTTGGCTTAGTTTGCCTAAACTTCGCTATAAAGGTCTAAACTTGTAGCGTTTTCCGATAAGCTGTATTTACCAGACCTTCATCGCGTGATAGTCGTTAGACCAGGTTTCCGTCTTGGAAACTTGGCTCTTTGCCTGAAACTAGTTTCAATTCATACGATACCTATTTCGCTAAAGAGAAACCCATTTTAAAGGCTTAGCTTATTAGATCTTATCTGAAATAACGTTTGGTAGCCGTTTCGGTCACATTTAAGAAACTTGGCAAGGTTATATAATTAATTAATTATTATTATCTGATGTGATTAATAATTATGTTCTTAATATTAATATTGCTTTTAGAATCAATTTATTTTAACCAAGAAAATACTAATTAGATATCTAATTGATAGTCATGAAAACTTAATCTTACTAATTTAATAAATATGAAACTTTGGTTATTTGTTATTCCTTTATGCCACAGTGGCTGAAACTAATTGGATGAAATTTGCAATGAAGATAGCTTATACCCATCCAAGAACCTGAATTTACAGATATGCTAATTTTCATCCCGAAAAATCAGAGAGTTCCCGCGACATTTTCAAAACCTTATATTCACGCAGTCAAAGTCACGGACATCATCTATCTTCTTGTGGTACAAGAATAAACCAGTTTTCGTCCGGAATAACTCGCTTGAAATTTGTTTCTAGTTAAATTCAGTCTGATTTCGATCCCAATTGGAACAGAATATAAATCAGACTAAGCATAAATAAATCAAAGAACATTTACAGTATTATAAATAGAAAGAAAGAGAAGAATGAGAGAATCTTCATTCATAGTGCTCCATGACAAAGGCTGCCAATTCAAAAGTTGTTGTTGTTGGATCTCCACGAACATCATCCTTATCAACCGATAGATGTCCACTGCTGGCCATGCGTCTCTTGTAGAGACTTCCCACGGACACTGGACATAGTGGGCACGCCACTAAATGCTGCGTTTGATGTCATCTGTCCACCTAGTTGGGGTCTTCCAATGCTGCGCTTTCCGGTACGAGGCACCTGAAACCCCAAGTTTCACAAATTGTCACTTCTACTTTGCGACCTATACCTAGCTGTCGGTTACTCTGGTCCAACCAAACAAACCATACATCAGGAGCCAAATGAATTTACCACCTACTGTTTACGATCATCAGATTTTCCTGGACCGTTAACGGAGACTAGATTAAACTCATAAATCCACAACATAGCACGGAGTTTTGCTTCGAGAAGCAGGTTAATATTGCTTAACAGACACTATCAGTAGACACACCTAAAATCAAAGTGTATTCACAAGATATTAGTCTGTAATAGAGTACTGAAGTGAACAACTTGCTTTTGTTAGAGCTTGCCGCTTGGCATATTTATCGCTATCAGGCTACGTGGTGTATTCTCAGTTAATGCATCCAATTTACTCTAGATATACCTACGATTTAAGATGATCGCACACCTATCAGCCAAAGCATTAGCTAAAGTTGTGTTAAAAGTAGGATAGCAGTGGTTACAGCTAGGGTAGAAGTAAAAATTTTACTTGCGATGATCGATCAGGTCAATCGATTTTCGTCTTGCTGCCTGCTTGACTTAATTTGAGTGTAAGTGAGTAAGGTAGTAGTTAATTGTCGGGACGTGATGATAGATATAAGCATAAATTATCTGCCTTACTGAAAATTTAAAAAATAAAGTGCTATTTCTTGTTCTTTGATTTTTATTATTTGTTGTTATAGTGGCAATAGAAATACACATTCTGTGATTTAGACTCTCTATCTATTACGGTTCATGAGACGGTCAGACGGACACACAGAGGAGACTTATTAAAGAGTCCCGATGGCACTCGTCGAGTACAGAATTCTAAAAAGAGACCTAAGGCAATAATGCTTTTCTTCCAATATTCTCATTTGCTTTCACATCTTACGTGGTACGAAGAATTTTAAAACTTCGAATTCCCTTCTACAACATTTCTTGGTTAGTGCTTGACATTTTTAACGCTATCATGCTAGCGTAGGACGTGGAATATTCCTAGTACATAAAAATAGTTGGAATATTCTATGTTAATGCATCCAATTTTCTCGACTTAAGGACTTATGAAACATACATCTAACTTGGTTCAGTCTTTTTCAAAGAAATTTCACTACAAATACATAGAAAAGATAACAATAAAATGTTGCTACATTACTTTCAATGTAACAAGAATAGCGAAATTGGCTTGAGCAAATTATAAAGTCAGCAAACGAAAAATTCTTGCAATCATTTCTGCATTTGCATCATGCAACTGAACATTTTCACGAAAGGTTTTATATTTCTTGCAAAAGGGTGTTATTTTTGATATTTTTGCTTATTTCAGTATTTTCAGTCCTTTATTATTCAGTCTTTGATTCTCTGCGCTCGTTAAAAATTTGTGTCACTTTTTCATTTTTAAAATAATAACACAGCATTCCTTTTCCTGTGTCATCTCAGAGTCAGTCAGAATATGGGCAATGGAGAGAGATATATGCTTGGAATTTCTCTACGTGATCAAATCTGAAATGAGGAGATCCGTAGGAGCTCTAGAGAAATCGACAAGAAATCTGAAGTGGCAATGGGTGGCACCTATTTCGACAACCCAATCGACGTTGGGGTCCCAAGGTGCTAGAATGGCGACCTAGCATCGAAAAGCGCAGCGTTAGAAGCTCCTCCACTTAGGTGGGCAGACGACATCAAACGTAGTCGCAGGGAGCCGCTGGATTCAGGCGGCGCATGATCGTAGCGTATGGAAGTCTTGCGTATGGAAAGACAAGAGACCAGAAGCGCAGTGAGCGTATGTTTTTGCGATAGGTATGTACCACAGATGAGAGAAACTAATACTCATCTGTGGTATGTACCTAATACCTATCGCAAAAAATATTCTTGAAGAATGTTTTGTGGTGAAACTCACTTCCCGTAACTAAATACAAATGGATTCCCTTTCTACATAAATGTTTTGCCTGAAGCTGTAAATATCGTTCTTTATCTTTCTTTTGCGAGCGGAATGCAAAATTATCTGATACCGCTCCGAAAAAATAAAAATCAACGGTCGGGTTAACTTTATGTACCTATATTGATTTTACTTCTTTCTTTACTCGATAAAATATTATTCTACTATATATTATGTATGGTAGGATAGGACTCCAGCAAATAAACCTATGTGGTTTCAGCTGGAATCAACAATTACGTCTAATTTTTTTTATTTTTTTTTAAATAATAAAAAAAACTAGACTACAACGTAATTTTATTTAATAAAAATGCTACGGCCTTGTTTTGCGTGTTTACAGAAAAATATTATTATAAGTACAAGAACTGTTTCAATGAATATTTGGTAATAAAAATATTAAATATCACCAGACGTATTTCTGGTATTTATCGTATAAGTTTATTTTCGATTTTTTTCGTAAATGTTCCTTTTATCATGACGACATTCAAACTCGATTAGGCAGCTAGAAGCTGATATGGCGCCTCGCCAAGAAATCTTGTCATATATTTGGAGTTAGCTTTTCTATGCGAAACGCTACATCATACAATGTCAAATATTAAACCTTGAGCCATCTTGAGCCGTTAAAATTGCGTTTTATCGTCACATAATTTACATAAAACTGGAACTTGCCACCGTATGGCAGCTTATCGTTTTTGACGCTGAAATAAGACACTGTGACCTATGTAGCGATTGACCTGGCAGACCTCACACGTCATTATGGAGAACTCTCAGGTATGTAGGTATTCTCGCGTTATTTTCTTTCACCATGAAAGCAAGCAAGCTTGAAATGCAAATAATCCTAAAAGTTACAGTATGCATGCCCATGATCGAATCATAGACCGACAAGTAGGAGCCTAGTCGTAACCTACAAGCTGTCATCGCTTTCATTGAATTTCAGCTCATTTGTAAGTAAATAGTAGTCAACAAAAGTAATAAATAAAAGCGGATGTCATGAAGTACCCGTTGTAGCACAACTACGGGGGTAATGAAGGATATAATGAGGGTTAGGGCATAATTGAGTTCAGAAACTGTTTCCCGCCACTTAGTGCTCGCCAAGTTTTATGCAATCGAGTAAGGAGGAATACGTTTTGAGAGGTTTTGGAGTTTGCACCAAAGAAACATTAAACATTGTGGATGTTTCATAGGCCGTCAGATACTCGTATGTGACGAATCTCATAAGTGTTTTGTTGAATTTTTGTTCGTAAATTCTTCGACAGTTTTCAAGATTTGATGTTTTGTTTGATTTTAAAAAGTTTCTTTTCTACAGATTGATACATAAATAGAAAACAGAGTTTTTAACGTGTTTTTATGTAGGTAGTTACTTGTTTTGTCAAACTCACGGTTAATTAAAATAGTTCACCTTAAATAGGTTTGAAAAAACGTGTCCTTTTAAACATCTTATATTTAAAACGACTCAACCATCACAATATATTATGCCCAAGTGATTGCAGCAATTAATTAATTGTTATAACAATTTCCCTGACAGGCGGTTAACGTTACGTTACGATTACCATTAGTTACAAAAAAATATTTATTTGTTTTACTTCATTTTCATTTTTCATGTAACAAAATTGTGGTTACAAAGTAATAATAAATTAAGTTTAATTGGAAATGCTTATCTCTAAACAGAGATTTCTTCCAGCTTCCTTTTCAAAGTTGTGAGTAAGGCGCACTAATACGTGGAATAGGTCTTACATAACATGATAAAATTCATCTGCAGTCAACTGCACTCAACTGCTTGAAGCAGTCGTTAGTCGTGACTGCCTAATTCAAGCCACTTGTATATTAAAAGAAATGTTAAGTTTAAATCTTAACCACGATCATAAAAGCCAATGAGTATTAAAGTAAGTCTCAAATTAATTGCACGGTTCCAGTTTGGCCATAAGACCGTTGTTGTGGAGTCTGCTCCTCATTATTTCGCTTAAAAGGATAAGAATAAGCGCACTTAGCTCTGGTCTACTTAGCCTTCTCTAATTACTTCAGTACTAATCTTATTCAGTATTGTTTATGTGCGTTCTGTTTACCTTTTTGACCTCTAGCTTAATAAGATTTTAGACGACGTCAGTGGTAAGCGCTGTGGTCGTAATTATAACTACTTCGATTCCCGGCAAGGTCAATTTGGGAATTTGTTATTTCTAAACTGCCTCCGATCTGGCCTGGTGGGAGATAATAGTGGGAAAAAGAATCTGAAATCAGTAGTGTACAGTATATTGATTACCTAACCAACATTTGTCCTTGGTTTCTATACTTGCTTGAAGGATAGTAATGCTTTCTTGCTAGGGAGTTGTCATAAGTATTCAATTTTCGTTTTTCAGTTTCGTTCTGAAAGCAGTAGCTACGTGCAATATTGAAAGCAATTCTCTAGCGATCACGGCAGGAAGACGCGACCCTTATGTCTTCAGTTATTGGTTTCAACTCGGCTGTGCAAGATCATTTATTGAGATAAGATGATGCCCTACACTCACCTGCATGGATTTTGGTTTTTTACAAAATCCCTTTGATTTTCCGGGCTAAAAAGTAGCTTGTCTCCGTCTTCGTGATTTCTACCAATCTATTTACAATCTACACATGTACCATAATATGTTGTAAAAATCAATAAATCTAGTAGGCCGTGAAACAGTAAAAGATAAATAGACAGAGTAGAGAAGTCATCGCAATTATGGTAAAGATTGCATTTATTTATAATAAGGATATAAAAAGTTTTCAGAAGCATAAACCGCTCGACCGCAACGAATAAACTTAATTACAATTCAAATGCCTTGCTTTACAATCTCATATTAAACCAAACTGTATGTGGGTACCTACTCTCGGGCAGTGTAATGAAAGAACAAAATAAAACAGTGGAGGGCTTTAGGAAGCGGAGCGTGCTTTTTGTGTAAATATTTACATGTGGCCAGCTTTATCGACTTGCGGTTTATGGAATTTTAAACAAATATTAATACTCAACGAGATGTTCGTCGTTACATTCGCCGTATAAACCTATTCGCCACCATCTTAATACTATACAAAAAGGGAGGCTTTTGACTAATACTTAATTTAAATCAATGGCCTCCACTACATTTGTGAGTGTAGTAAGCCAATTCTTTGTATAAATATTAAGCTTCTCTCTCGTTCTGCCGCTTCTTAAGTGTTCTTTAGAGGTATTGTTCTTGTTTTGCGGCTTTTCTGGTGCTCTGAACAGAGAGGAGGCAGGAGCCGCGTACGTCAGACTGAGCGGGCATAGGCTCCTTAGATGCGGAGCTTGGTCTTCAGTAAGAGGCTTGAGGTAAGGACCTGGTAGAGCATCGACGTGGCATTTTGGCGTGATCCACGGTGTGATTGACAGCGGGGATCATGCTCAGGCTATTGTCGATAGGTACCCGAAGTAGCACATGTTTCCAGTATGCTTTATTAATTATATATTTTGCTAGTGGCGCCATATTCGTGGCGGCAAGTTTGCATTAGTAGCCCATTAGCACGATATGGAACTTTGCAAAAAAGGTTGTTTTTAACCCCCGACCAAAAAAGAGGGGTGTTATAAGTTTGACGTGTGTATCTGTGTATCTGTGTGTCTGTGTATCTGTGTATCTGTGTATCTGTGTATCTGTGTATCTGTGTATCTGTCTGTGGCATCGTAGCGCCTAAACGAATGAACCGATTATAATTTAGTATTTTTTGTATGAAAGGTGGCTTGATCGAGAGTGTTCTTAGCTATAATCTAAAAAAATTGGTTCAGCCGTTTAAGAGTTATGAGCTCTTTTCTAGTTTTCTTGTAGAAAAGAAGGTTAGATAACCGTTAGGTTCTTAATATTATGTCAATAGACAAATGTCAAGCTGTCAAGATGGACGTTGCCTAAATACATAATTATTTATTTGAAAATGATGTTTTGGAAAACTCAAATACTTTGGATCGTCGGGGGTGTTATAAATTTTTAATTTACACTTGTGAATAATAACAACGCAACGTGACACTTAGATTAATTAACGAACACCGGATCTATTTCCTACGAACGACACGACCACGACTTATATTTATTTATCACTGCCAGTATCAGAAGACTCTGATGCTAGCGGTGACATGTAATTCTTTTGATGGTTCTAATAAAATGCCAGAAGAATGCCAACTTCTATATAAAACATTTTATTTCTTGAAAACTTGCACTAGTGGCTATTTAACGACCGTCTACCTATCGATTTTACTCTACCTTAATCGTAGAATGTAAACGGCATTTCAGAAGTGGAAGCAACCCTCTCACCGATGACTCATGATTGTAGGCCTACCCCTAGTCTGATGTCATGCACTAATTAGCCACTAACTACTTTTGTTGACTAAAAGCTAACTACTTTTGTCGTCAACCAGGTCGCACCTTTTCGCTTCTGACGCAATTCCGTTTTTATTTTATCATGGAAATATTCATTATATTATACTAGCCGATGCCCGCGACTTCGCCCGCGTGGATTTAGGTTTTTTGAAATCCCGTGGGAACTCTTTGATTTTCCGGGATAAAAAGTAGCCTATGTGCTAATCCAGGATATTATCTATCTCCATTCCAAATTTCAGCCAAATCCGTTCAGTAGTTTTTGCGTGAAGGAGTAACAAACATACACACACACACACACACACACACACACATACAAACTTTCGCCTTTATAATATTAGTGTGATTCATTTTATATAGGATAGCTGTGATAGTCTAGTAATTAGAACGTCCGGCTCCTAATCTGATGTCGGAGTTCGATCCCGGGCGCACACCTGTAACTTTTCAGTTATCTGTGTTTTAAGCAACTAAATATCACTTGCTTTAACGGTGAAGGAAAACATCGTGAGGAAACCTGTGTGTTGAAGTCTGCCAATCTGCATTGAGCCAGCGTGGAAGATGGAAGACTATGACCTAAACCCTTCTCACTCTGAGAAGAGACCCGTGCTCAGTAGTGGGCCGGCAATGGGTTGATCATCATTATAGCTACTAGCCGAGAAAGAGCAGCTGTGCAGGAACTACTGCTTAACATACTCTCTTATAGGAACTCGTCTACAGTCGAACATTCTAACCATTAGACTAATGTGGCAATAAATCCGAAAGTATGCTTGTTTTTTGTTGGTTCATTGGTTTGTTGGTTTGTCCTGCAATCACGTCGCAACAGGGCAACGAATCGACGTGATATTATGCATGGTTATAGTTAAAGACCGAGAGTGACGTAGGCTACTTTTATCCCGAAAAATCAAAAATTTCTCACGGGATTTTTAAAAAACTAAATTCACCCCCTGCAGAGTGAGTTAGGCTACTTTTTACCATGGAAAATTACGTCCCCATGACGAAGTTTTTTCGTTGTTGAGTTATCGAAATCGACGTATCCTTCTTTACTAAGTATACTTAAACTTTCTTGTTTTTGGATCGTTAAAAATGGACTTAACTTTCCCGATACGGGAAAGAACGGAAAGATTTTGGGAGAGAGTTTCCCTGAGCCTGATATTATCAATGAAGAGCTCTGTTGTGAGTAAAAGTTTACTATCTCAAAGACATTTTTTCTGCAAATGTTTTAACCATTATTTTGGTAAAGTTTATTTATTGAAAATATGTATTTAGATAGACTCTTTCTTCAGAAATATGATTTAACTGTATATTAATTTTTGGTCTGAACGTACATAGCTTACAAAGCTAGATGTTCTATTTTCAAAACCTTCATGTGACTTTAAAACTTTATTTGAAAAAAAATGATATTTTTTAAATATTCTATTCAGTAATATACTTTAGTGATACTTTTCATATTTTAAATTTTTTTCTTTATTTAAAAAGCTTCATTTAAATGGCATAAGCTCAGTACTTGTTACCGTTGACTAATCTACTCGAGAATATGAAATTTCTTCTAACATTATCATGTTATCCAACGGGTATCCAATTACGAGTACCTACCTACCTTATAAATATCTTATTTTTTGAAAACTAATATTCCTCGGTTTAATCTAATAGCAGTGCTTGTTCCGTACATTTAAGAGACTTTGATAGATTGTTTTCCCCGTTTTTTCCCGCTAAAATCGTTCGAATTTAATGGACCGTGGAAGTGAAGTTAGTAAAAGAAAGTGAAATATTCAAAGAAAACTTTAGGTGTCCAAAACAATCTATTCGTTTTGAGTTATTCAATTATTAGCTGTAGGTATTTATAAAACGAAATATAAACTAACTAAAGTAATATCAAATAATATAAACATAAAAATATAAATAACTAGCTGATGCCCGCAGCTTCGCCCGCGTGGATTGGTCAGATCCCCTGCAGCATCAGGATTGAGGAGTTGGACTCCAAATTTTTTATGAAACAATGTCGCAAAGTGTCTCTATCGATTAAAAAAAAAATTACGCAAATCGGTTCAGAAATCTCGGAGATTTCGGTGTACATAGGTAGAAAAACACAACTCCCTTTTTGAAAGTCGGTTAAAAAAGTAGCCTATTTTACGCCCTGGTCAATACTCAACTTGTCTGTGAAAATCCCGTCAAAATCGGTTCAGCCGTTCCGGAGATTAGCCTTTTCAAACAGACAGACAGACAGACAGACAGACAGACAGACAAAAATTTTAAAAACGTGTTATTCAGTGTTGGTATCGTTCAAATAACCATATGAGCTTAATATGAGGTAGTTATTTCGAAATTACAGACAGACACTCCAATTTTATTTATTACTAGCTGATGCCCGCAGCTTCGCCCGCGTGGATTTAGGGTCTGAAATCCCGTGGGAAAGTTGTCACAAAGTTCCTCTATCGATTAAAAAAAAATTACGCAAATCGGTTCAGAAATCTCGGAGATTTCGGTGTACATAGGAAGAAAAACACAACTCCCTTTTTGAAAGTCGGTTAAAAAAGTAGCCTATTTTACTCCCTGATCAATCCTCTACTTGTCTGTGAAAACCCCGTCAAAATCGGTCCAGCCGTTCCGAAGATTAGCCTTTTCAAACAGACAGACAGACAGACAGACAGACAGACAGACAGACAGACAAAAATTTTAAAAACGTGTGATTCAGTGTTGGTATCGTTCAAATAACCATTTGAGCTTAATATGAGGTAGTTATTTCGAAATTACAGACAGACACTCCAATTTTATTTATTACTAGCTGATGCCCGCAGCTTCGCCCGCGTGGATTTAGGGTCTGAAATCCCGTGGGAAAGTTGTCACAAAGTTCCTCTATCGATTAAAAAAAAAATTACGCAAATCGGTTCAGAAATCTCGGAGATTTCGGTGTACATAGGAAGAAAAACACAACTCCCTTTTTGAAAGTCGGTTAAAAAAGTAGCCTATTTTACTCCCTGATCAATCCTCTACTTGTCTGTGAAAACCCCGTCAAAATCGGTCCAGCCGTTCCGAAGATTAGCCTTTTCAAACAGACAGACAGACAGACAGACAGACAGACAGACAGACAGACAGACAAAAATTTTAAAAACGTGTGATTCAGTGTTGGTATCGTTCAAATAACCATTTGAGCTTAATATGAGGTAGTTATTTCGAAATTACAGACAGACACTCCAATTTTATTTATTAGTATAGATAGTATAGATAAAGTACAAAGTATTTTTATATGACTGATTTTTTAACGTTTACTGAGTGTAACGGCCTTACTCACGTATTTAGTCGATGTAAGCCCGACTAGTTTCGATGTTTCAAACCCATCCGGGGTCCTTTTTCATAGGGACTCGGCTTTCTGGTCGCGGTTGGGACTGCGAACCGCACGCACCGCGGCCCTTACGGACCGCTGTGAAGTTGCCTGGATATTAGTTCAATACCTGGATTTTGGCTTCTATTTAAATGGTCCTTAGAAGTTAACTGGTCTATGGGAACATGTTTGGCGGTATGGCTTTGTTCATGCACATTCAGTTCCATATAACAATGCTATTGAAACTGCAGGACTAGCAGCAGCAAGTTAGTAACTAATTGGAAACTATCGAACAATCATGTAGCGAGTAAAGTTTATGGTACTGTAACAAGCGGGAGCAAAACCCTCCAACTAGTTTCCGTTTTGGCGTTTAGTATTGCACGTACTAAGTAAGGTACTTACCGTGTGCTTACGTGCTTTGTTTCCACGGTTTCCACCGAGGCAAGCTAACATTTAAGTGCACCTAACACCTACCCGCCACCCTAGTCTAATGCGTACTTTGCCATGATTTGCGCATATCCATCTGATTGCATTGTTAGGTTGAGTATCACAATCGAGCAAATATTGTCAATAATCATACATTAAAAACATTTGTCACATTAATTTGAATTGAACATTATCAAAATCAAATAGTGATAAAAGTTTTTGTGGGATTTTTTGAGTTTTAAATAATTTTCTCTCTCTTTGTACGTTTCGGACAGACGTACAGACAGACGGATCAAACAAAACTATAAGAGTTCTTTGTTTCACTACGGATCCCTAAAAACAGTTTAGTGTCGTAAGTTAGCAGGCATACGAGAACTTGTGCGTGACTTTTGCATAGAACAATGTGTTGACTTTTAGCCTTACAACAGTGGGGTGAACACACTCTCAGGTAATGTTATGTCTAAGTGGTCCGCGGCTGCTGGCAAGTTGCCCGCGACTCGCAACAACTCGAAACACCCAACTGCAATTCAACTATCGGCTATGGCAATTGTGTGGTGGCATTTTGTATTCTACACCATCGTGCGAAGGGACCTCGCTTTCTTTGGACATTTACAGACGAACACAATAATTCTCATTCCCAAGATTAACAGGGCTCTCTCCGTCACTCGTTTCCACTCGTTTCATACAATCGTAGTTCCAATTTCATTTGAATACTAAGCAACCAAAGTCCATGAAATTTTGCAGACATATTCTAGAAACTAATATCTGTGTCTGTGGTGTTTTAGATTTTTCGAAAAATATGTAGTTTTAAAATTACAGGGGCTCAAAGATTTGTATGAAATTTTTTAAGACCGCGTAACTTTGAAACCGAATATTTTAACAGAAATCTGGAAACCCACAGACATAGATATTAGTTTCTAGAATATGTCTGCAAAATTTCATGGACTTTGGTTGCTTGATATTCAAATGAAATTGGAACTACGATTGTATGAAACGAGTGACGGAGAGAGCCCTCTTAATGATGAAAGGTAGAATTGAATTGAAATAATATGAATAAAATATGCTTTATTGTACACCATCATAAAAAGAAACACAAAAATTATAATTATTATAGAACATACAGCAGAATTGCAGGCAAAAGGACTCCAAGCCGCCAAAGACGCACGAACGAATTATCGCTTCTGGAAATCTGGTTAACACTTAACTGTGATTAAGTATATTTCAAACTTTTTACAATACAACTGCTCGTAGATTCAGCAATATACCTTACTTATTTAAAAAAATAACAAAATATCTCGCCATCTGGATAATCCAAGATGCAAAAATAATCTCGAGAATCTCGACAATTTCTCAGCATTTGGGCGGCACGATTTGTCAACATCGCCCTTACATAAGGAACGATGAAACGGGTCCATTCGACTCCCTTTTAGCATACCCACTTTGAATAAGAACTAAATTTATGTGGCTCGAAAACATTGAGGATAATAGAATTTGTCTTAGATTGAGATGCGCGAGGGTTCGCAGGGAATGAAACATAGTTTGCAAAATGAACATCCGGATTTACAAAGAGTTATGATGATAATCTCTTCATAGAAAATAGAAATTACTATTCGACTAAGACGAAGTCACGGAGGGCTTGAGCTCCGGAATTCCGATTTTGGTGTAACTCCAGAGCTTTTTTTTTTTAGACATCGAACATATTCAGCGGTTACTGAGTATTTCATAAATTAAAGCGCAAGAAATATTAAAATCAGACCCCTTATTTTATCACATTCAATATTTTCAATGAAGCTTCAAGACTCCGGAACTCCGAACTCGGAACGCTGAACATCAAAACCCGACTCCGGAGCTGAAAAATAGTCCGATTTTCGAGCCCACTCACGGGTATTATACCCGGGACATCATCATCTAAAAAAATACTTTTTGGCTACATAAATTAAACGCCTTTTCCTTTCGTTTCTCCATAGATATGGGCCATAAGTCAGGGGCTATGCATTTGCGGTACTGATTGGCTAAATAAACACTGTTTCTCAGACTTCAAAAAAACTTTTGAAAATTGTACAGCTATTAAGACAAGCAGAGAGCTATTTTATCACACACTTTCTCTTTCAATAGTTGTATGATTTGTGAATAACCATACCACGTACCTAAAATTGGCAAGCGTTCCCGTTCTAAAAATTCGGAACAAGACGCCAGTAGGTACATCTGGCGACAACAGCTGATTGCTAACACGGCTCGTTGGTAAATATCGCAAGGCCATCGGAGCGCGCACTCCATATTACTGATGAAAACACTAGCTATACTTACCTACTGCTGAAAACGTAGCGACCTACAAAAATATTACACAATTTATTACCTAATGGCAGCTTTTCTCTATACTTGACACCTACAGTAGCATGTCTCTGAGATAAAACCTAGGATTTACCTAGTGAATGGTGGTAAAAATCCGAAATTAACGACTATCACAGACCAGTTTGGTATTTTACAACTATGAACAGGTGAATCTTAGGTGTTACTATAAAATCCTAGGATTTACCATAGATCGAGCTTGTACTCCGTGTGTGGTTGTAGTTGTAACATGTAGTCTTCAAGGCTAAACGGATTGTAATTGCAAAGGTCAATATCCGTAACGTATACAATATTGGATAACATCCAACTTAGCAAAGCAAGTTATGTTCGTATTCTCCATATTATTATGAATGCCCTTTGGACTATTTCCAGGATTTCCTTACTTGAAAGCTTACTTATCACGGAACGATGTTAGCGACGGTATATTTGTTACAGCATATTTTTAAAAGTATACATAAGTATATAAATAATGAGCAAACTAGCAGGCGAACCTGATGTTAAGTGGATATCGCCGCCCATGCACATATTTTGTAGCACCAGACGAACCGCCAATGCGTTGTCGACTTTTCGTGTGGATCCGCCCGGCTTTGAATAATCCCAATCTAGTGGTAATGCCACCGAAGTGAGTTCCACGATTTACAATGCGTGGATAAAAGAGACAATGGCACAACGTATGATCGAAGTACACCAGGCACCTAGTGAGGATGATATTGCTTTCGGTAGCGTGCGATACCCTCCTGGGTCTGGTCTTGTTAGGTTACAAGTTTTTACGCTGGTAAATCATAGATTACCATCTCAAGTATGTGCTCTGAAATATATAAAGATGACAGCTATAACAACAATACCAAGTTTACGAATGCCTAATAAAAGGGATGTAATTGTTTCTTGTTTGTCCTTATCTTGCCTACGGAGTCTTAAATACTGAAATTTATTTCGTCTCACTGCAATACGAGAAATTCTTTTTAAGCTATCCAGAATAAATTTTCCTTGACTAGGGTTGTGAACGATAGTTCAAGTATGTTCTGATTTCTTGTTTGAAAGGTGGAGCTGTACGTGGAATGTCTTCTTTCATATTACTGTACTTTATATTTTAATAGTTCCAATTTATAAAATATGTCTCGCATTTGGTTTTTTCAAATCCCCTGGATACGTTATATTTTTCGAGACTAAAAGTAGCAAAGCTTTGTGAAGATTGGTTCAGCGGTTGAGCTACGAAAAGCTAACAGACAGATAAACACACTTTTGCATTTATATTTTAGTATGGATGTATTGATATGGCTTTGGACCCTTATTTCAAAGGATCAGTTTTTATTTATTTATTACTACATAAAGAAGAAATCCCAAATAACACGAAGATTCTAACGCATATATCTTTTCCCGAAATCCAGAGATGTCGGTAGTACATCCTTGATTGTTCACTTAACAAAGCTTTTTACAGAAACATTGAGCCCAAACTTTTTTCATCTGCCCGTATATAAATTTTGTTCCTAACAAGTACCTACTCTAAGAAGGGGTCACTGAATAAAAACTCTTTTATTTACATTATTTTTGTTTGAGTTTCATCCAAAGATAAGTTCTAGAAGAATAGATAGGTGAGAAATGAGGAACAGAGCCTTTATTTCTTTGCACATTTCATGAAAGTGGGCAAGTTCGTTGAACTTCCATCTTATTATTGATAGAAAAAGTTCCTTAAATAATTTGTCTACGGACTCTCTTTAGTAAGCTTCCGCAATAATCGTAGATATAAAGACTTGGTTAAGGCAAGCTTGAGATTATTTATACACAACATCATTATTTTACTTAGATAGTGGATGCCTACCACTCTTCACTTACATATATTATACTGATTTTCATTCATCTTAAATATAGTTATAGCTTACAGCCGGATAGTTTTTATCGCCATGTCACAATATCATTTAAAACTTTTTTAGGATTTATTAGATAAACTTTTTAGTTTTTATGCATTGCATACATAGATATTTTCTATCCCAGAAAATTAAGAACCAAAAATAAAAACAAACAAACACACGGACGACTTCGTGATCCAGAAAGTTCGTAGACAGTAAGATTTGGTACAGGGTGAAGCAAACTCGAGATAATCCGAGATCACCGTCAAGCGGTATTGTGAGTAATCTTCGTATTACCGTAAGGATTTCTAAAAACCCCCACAATTGAAAGGGATTTTTCATTAGACATTCCATTCTTGTAGGTACCTCAACGTAAATAATAACGGAAACCCTTTCCTGTACATTCAAGCATTCATTAAAACGCTACTCTATCCTGACTGTTCACTAAGTTGGCTCACTATAAAAAGTAGTCGACCGCGACGGTCAAACGAGAAACTCTTGATGTAACTTTGTCTTTGATTGATCAGTTTTCATCAGAACTCTGAACTCGGAACTCTAGACAGTTGACAATAGGACCCTAATACTTGTTGGATAGTCAATAACGTTCCAAAATACCTACGACGATAATATGCTCTTATAAAGTTCACAACTTACAAATCCAGAAACCTATGAGGCCAAAAGAAATTCTAATACAATGAAATATAACAAAATATGGAGGAACAAAAACGCTTCACCTAAAAGTGAGCCCAAAACAATCCACGTTAAGAGAGCTCATTCACAGATAATCCTTTGAAATAGAAAGATCGTCTTAGCTCTAGGCGTTTATACGCTGAAATTGTCTCTATCTCGCTACAAAAATTAATAAGTTTGTAAGGAGACTTTTCTGTGTTATTTTCAAACTTACTGTATTCGTCGTTAAGTTCGCCGTAAACATTACTTGAATGAAATGTACACTAACTTCACTAGATTACTTAGGCTAGCAAAAATATATACTAATATTATAAAGAGGTAAAGTTTGTAAGATTGTTTGTAGGGGGGAAGTACTAAACCGATTTTGAAAATTCTTTCACCAGTAAAAAGCTACATTATTCCTGAGTGACAGGCTATATTTTATTTTAAAAAAAATTAGAGATCCCTTCGAAAATCATAATAAGCTACCCGTAATCGTAATTGATACTGAATAAAATTAACCAATTAGGGATATGGGTTTAAAAAAAACTGCCATACCTCTTCTTAGTTCAGGCCTTATCTTAGACTACATCGTCGCTTATCATCGGCGACATCGCACGCAGTCAAGGACTAACTTATCATGAAATAAAAAGGCATCATCTAATAGACCAGCTGCATTCATGAAATTTATTTCTACGTACGATTGTTGACGTACCTTTACCTTGAACCTGATTAAGAGGGCTCTCTCCGTCACTCGTTTCATACAAACGTAGTTCCAATTTCATTTGAATATTAAGCAACCAAAGTCCATGAAATTTTGCAGACATATTCTAGAAACTAATATCTATGTCGGTGGTTTTCCAGATTTCTGTTAAAATATTCGGTTTCAAAGTTACGCGGTCTTAAAAATTTACATACAAATCTTTGAGCCCCTGTAATTTTAAAACTACATATTTTTAGAAAAATCTAAAACACCACAGACACAGATATTAGTTTCTAGAATATGTCTGCAAAATTTCATGGACTTTGGTTGCTTAATATTCAAATGAAATTGGAACTACGATTGTATGAAACGAGTGACGGAGAGAGCCCTGTTAATAACTTCAAATCGCTCGTGCTGACTAAATATTGTACGATGTTACGGAATCCTTCGTGTGCGAGACAGACTCGCACTTGACGGGCTTTTACAGTCCATTTTTTTTCTGTGCTCGACCTCTATTAATTAAGTATTGTTTACCCATTGCGCCTTATCTAAACTTTAAAAGCAATTCATCAACACTTTAAACCAGCATTGTATGTAAATTAATTAATTCCAACCGTGTAATCAATTTATTTCACGTTTCTATTATAGTGTAGAGTAGAAGGTTAGATTTATTTTGCTCATTTACAATCAGTACGGTTGTAACCTTTGGAGCGATATCGCGTACAATGTTTTAATACAAAGATAATAATCACGCGCGAAAAAAATATTTCGAGTCGGAAAGTTAAAAGCAGGAAAAGTTGTGTTATAATATACCTGATTTTCTGAAAGAACAGTGTACCTAGTAGGTACTTAATATGTGGTGCAAGTGAACTTGTTTAAGTTATAACTAAGATTCTATTTATTATGAACAAAAACTAATACACAGTATTTACTATATTTTAAATGAAATTTAATTTTGAGAGCCCATAGAAATATAGTTAATTCATACATGCGGTTTTTAAAGGCCTAAAATCGAATTAAACCCACATAATACGTGTCTCGAATTAGGGTAATTTCGTGATAGCGCGGTTGGATTTCAATTTATTCAAGGATATCCGGTAAGAACAATTAATTTAATTAGGTATTATACCTAATTCTAATAATCATTAATATTGTTTTTGAAAATTTCAGATAAAGTGCTTCTTTTTGGATTACTTAGATACTTTTAAGTCACTTAGCTTATCTAAATAAATTAAAGGAAAAAGTGACTGACTGACTGACGTTTTGTCTTGAAGTCTGTCGATTTCTATTAACGCACAGCTCAGTTTACTGGACGCATCGGGCTAAGGCATGCAGATAGCTATCATATAGACATAAACATCCGTAAAGAAAGATTTTTTGAAAAATCCCTAAGGGGATAAAATAAGTGTTTGAGTCCACGCGAATGAAGTCGCGGGCAGAAGCTACTAATCTTACAACTTGAATTTTGTTATTTGCAAAAATCGATTAGAATGAACCTTGACCCTTGTAACTAACCTAGACTTTTATCTACATTAAGAAACTCCTCGATGCTATGCTAATTTTCACGTTGCTACTCATTCACCTTGAGCTGGGGACTAAAATAAAGCAACTATTATATTATTTGATAAGAAGTTAAACAAACAAGATTAAGTATATATAGAAGAAAATATCTGAATTAAAAATATTGAAAATATTACAATAAAACTTAACAGGGCTCTCTCCGTCACTCGCTTCATACAATCGTAGTTCCAATTTCATTTGAATACTAAGCAACCATAGTCCATGAAATTTTGCAGACATTTATTTATTTATTTACTTAATTATTTAATTAGAACGGACCTTTTAAGTCCAATTACACTAATTAAATTAAATTAAACAATAAATTAATTAATACTAAATAAATTAAATTACACAATAAAAATAAATTCAGACATATTGACTTTGGCTTGAATTTTCAAAAATCATTTCTTAGCGGATGTCTAAGTCGTAATAGCTGAGTGGCAAATAGCCTCATCCGTCTAGTAGGTACATAGTTTGAGCGGGTGCATTGATAGATCATTCAGTCAGTTAATCAGCCACCTTTTCCTTTTTTATATATTTACACTAACAGCTATATCATTACCAACAAGATACAATAGGTAGGTATTTATAGCCAGAAAAAGTTACGATTACTCAACAATAATAAATATCAATCCAATTTGAATACATCTCACGTATTTTGAGCACCAAAAAAAGAAACATTTACGGCTTAATGTTGATGTTCTACTCGTAACGTCTAATAAGGAAGGCACCAAACGGCGCCATGCACCAAATCTAAATGCTAATAAATGACTTACAATTATTGCAACATACGAAGAAAACCGGCCAAGTGCGAGTCAGACTCGCGCACTGAGGGTTCCGTATTCGGGTATTTTTTCCAACATTTTGCACGATAAATCAAAAACTATTATACATTAAAAAAAACTATTTAAGAATGTACAGGTAAAGCCCTTTCATATAATGATACCCCACTTGGTATAGTTATCTTACTTTGAAAATTGAAACACATTTTAAATTTTTTTTAAATGATGTAACCACAAATTCGCGGTTTTCAGGTTTATTCCTGTACTTGTGCTATAAGACCTACCTACCTGCCAAATTTCATAATTCTAGGTCAACGGGAAATACCCTATAGGTTTTCTTGACACACACGACGGACGGACGGTCGGACGGACGGACGTACAGACAGACAGCGAAGTGATCCTATAAGGGTTCCGTTTTTCCTTTTGAGGTACGGAACCCTATTAATAAACAAAAGTTAGTTGAAATAATAGATACCTATTATATATTTATACCTATTATATATATACCTCTATTTGTTCACCATTTAATTTACTTGATCAGTTTTTCCACGTTACTTTTCAAGTTGTAGATAAATCTAAATTACGTAGAATTTAAAATGTTACCTAAGTAATTAAGTATCCATTAGGTACTGCGAGCATTTGTCTGCGGTTTCGTCCGCGTGGTTTCACCCTTTTGTTATCCAGAATGAAGAGAATAAAGAGATGAATCCAACGATACCTCATTTAGGATTAACTAGTGACCCCTTTTGCTTAGCTGAAATAATTTTACATAAGTAGTGATTTTCTAAAGTAAAATTGCACGCCTTCTCAATTTGTAATTTAAAAAAAAAAAACCAGAATCAATAGTCAACTGTTAGACTATTTTAATATGTAGACCCGAGAAAAGAGAAATTATTAGTCATATTAATTAAAAATGCCCTGTTGTCCTGTAAGACAGATTGACCACAAAATCTAACCGGTAAAAGCGACGTTTAAGTCTCTCAAACCTAGATATGAATAAAAGAAAAGTGCAGTAGAAATAAAAATAATAAATTAAATAGCTACCCCTTTATTATCTCTGTAGTATTTTTTAAATCAAAACTAACAGTTAACTTAGCGACTTCACCCGCGTTGAATATGAGATAGACTGAGATATGAGATTGTGTTGGACATTATAAATCTAACTCGTGAACTGATATTATGGGAAACCCCCGGATTTAAAACATAAAAGCTATAAGCGAATACTCAGGCAAGTTTCATTCTAAGTGTAGAGAAAGAGACACATGTACAATCTTAAGCTCCAGGGCAAATATATCAAATAATAAATACATACAGACTATCCCAGGAGTCTGTCGAAACTCCGATGCAGATAGTCTGCTATTGCCCCGCTCGAATGCATAAACGTAGCATCCATCTAGGGGAAAACATCATATACCCTGAGGTTGCCACTTCAATTCCAGTCAGAAAGGTGATGTTGTATCTGGCGGCCACAGGTTTTGACAAGGAACTATGAAGTGGAGGCGACCAAAATAGATTGGAGACGGTCGAAGTGATGCAGGGTATATTCCAGAACCTGCATAGCTTCAAACAATAAGAAGTATTGCGAAGAAAAGATATTCGCTCTACATTTTTAACATTAAAACTAACTTTTTGAACATTATATGGCTTCAAAGATTTAAGTGTCAAGCACCACAATGAGTCTGAAATATTAATATAAGGCAGCAACTCTTCACATTGTTCATGCCAGCCTTAGAGACTTCAGAACCAGAGTAAAACTAATGAGAAAAACTGAAGTGCTTCTTGTGTCAGTCTCACTGCCCCAAGAAATATGGCTTCTAATTTTTACACGACTGCTCAAAAATTGAGTGTAATGTTTTCAGGGTTCATGTATGTATGTATGTGTGTTTCTGTATTCCACCATAACTACTAAATACAGATTTGGATGTAGGTATGGGATTTGGATGTAGGTACAACTACCTATTGCTTTAGTGGTTGAATTTTTTCATTTGATGATAAGAGCGCTTGCCACTGTGATTTATTTTATATGTATTCATAGCTACAAAATCCCTTAGATAAAGCCCTTCAGACCCAAAAGGTTGAATTCTTGTAATGTTGAATTTGCAAAATGTTAAGTCCTAAAATGTTGTTTTGGAAATGCATTGATAGAAAATTTTAAAGATACAGCTTGCAACCTTTCAATTCTGTCTCAAAAGCGCGAAGTAAACAAAATTGTTGTAAACAAATAGAAGGTAAATAGCTCTTTAAATATCAAAGCTTAACTGGCAAGTGTCCAAGTTCAAAAGAAGTGGCACACGACCTAACACTCCATCTGGTGACAGCTGATTGCTACGACCTACCTATGTTTATGTATGTATAGCTCATGGGGCTATGAATCAACTTATATGGGTATACCCCTTCGGAAAATCTATCCATAAATATTCTAAATAACTTCAATGGCTAATTATATTATAAGTAGCTAAATAGCACATAGTCGATGTTTCAAAACTTTAAGGAGTGCAAGTTACAATTACATAATTTGCTGCAAATATTCATCTGTGAATCTGCTCGTTCAATCGCTATTCATTAAAAAAAATCAAAAGTTAACCTAATCACGCCTCAACTACTTAACTAATTTCCATCTGGAGAAGAACTTTTTATGTCGGAAAATAAAGCATAAAGTAGAAGTAGTAATTAATTATAAGCATTACACGATACGAGCTTTGAACGTATCACGTTGCGGAATTTAATCCGCCAAACCCGTTGATAGTAGGGGATTACCTTATACATAGATACATCCTTGACCTCTAAATACCATGGATATACTTATCAAATATATTTTCTTTTGTTTCAGATTCGTGTCGAACTCAAAGAGAGGGACTTTGAAAATTTAGGTTTGTATTTTAATCAATTGTTTTTCCTATCCGTAGCTTAGTTTTGTATTCATCAAATTCAAATAGCTTTATTTTATGTAGCATAATTTAGTACCAACCTTTGGCAATTATGAAAAGTCAAGACTACCACTGAAAAATACTTTCTACTGAGAAGAGCCGGCAAGAAACTCAGCAGCTACTCTTTCATCTAGACTGGAAGCCAACTGCAAAATATTTAATACGGTGTTAGTTCATATAATATAACTATACTGCACCTTCTTTAAGACTCTTGACATTTCGAATGACGAAGAAAAACTTAGTACAAAAAGAAAAATTTCTCAATTTTAATAGGCTATCTTGTTTTCCTGTGCTAAGTACTTACCTAGTATATCTGTAACTACTTATTTATAAATCACCATCTATAAACCTAATATTTTCATTTCATTTTTAATAGACGAAATGCGATTTCTCTAACCGAATTCACTAAACCAAATTATTTTTCCTCGTATACCTTTTCTTTGAATATTAAGGAAAATGGCTGAGGGCAAAGTTTACGTGAATTTACGTGAAAATTTTGTATATATTTAATATGGGGATAAGTACCGTGATTACCTAGTGGTTAAGACGTCCGCCTTTTATACGGTGGGTCGAAGGTTCGATCTGGGATCGAACCCGGCATGAACTTTTCAAAGTTATTTACAGTTTAAGAAATTAAATATCACTGGCATTAACGCTGCAGGAAAACATCTTGAGAAAACCTGCATGCTTGAAAGTTCTCCATAATGTTCACAAAAGTATGTGAAGTCTGCCTCCGCACTCGGTCAGCGATGGCAGATTATGGCTAACCCCTTCATATTCTGAGAGAAGACTCGGGGTCAGTAGTGCGCCGGCGTTGAATGATGATGCATGAAAATTTACTAAGGGCATCCGCCTCATATGCCGATTGCCATGTCGATCTGTCGCAAACTATAGCTATATCGCGCCAGAGAGATCGACAAGCATTGTAAACATTTTGCAGCGTGAATTCGAAATTGATAGCGAGCTGTACCTGCAATGTAAATCGGTTTTTCAATTTGCTGATTGAAAACCATGTACAACCAGTTAAAAATAGGCAACTAGGTATATTTTATCGGTTCATCATCATTACTTATTGGCGGCTAACTACTGAACATGGAGCTCCTCTCAAAATGAAAAGGGTTTATTTAAGCCAAGTCCGCCACGCCGGCCAAGTGAGAATTTATTCGATTTTTCGGAATAAAACATGGCCTATGTTCGTTTTCGGGATGCCAGCTATGTCTGTATTTTTTATCAAAATAGATTAAATAGAGGGGCAACTAAAAATCCCGTGGTAACTCTTTGATTTTCTGGTAAAAAAGAAGCTTATGTCCGTTCCCGGATTGCAAAATGTCTCCGTAATAAAAAATTGCTAAAAAGGATGGACCGTGACAAACTTGTGGACAGCCAGGCAATACGTTATATATTATGTAGTAATAGTACCCAATTATATAGTTATTTAAGCCCACACATAAATCTCGCTTCTTAAACCGTTGTTTTACTCTAAATGGTAGGTAACAGCAGAATTTGTTATAAGTACAATCCATAAATAGGTAGGTATGAGATCAAAGCCACGCTGCAGCCGATGTAATGGTTTAATTAAAACATTAATTTAATTTGAACTGCTGGTAAGCGGCGCTTTCCTCAATGGAAAATTAAAATTTTACGAGGTAGGTAAATAATTAAAGGCACTTCGAAAACGAAGCCACAAAATAAATACGAAGCGGTGTGGCAATTTTAGTTTTAACAAAGGTCTAGGAGCATTATTAAAAAGATGAGTAGAGCTTCGTTATTTTCACCATCAAAACATTTTGCAAATAAACCATACAAACTTCATACATGCCTTTTACTAAAGTTTTTTTTTTAAAAGAATATTAGCCATATTAGTATGGATGCTAATCATGACTAATACTTCCCTTTACCCTCCAATTAAGCGTAAAGCTTGTGCCAGGAGTGGGTACGACAATAGTGTAACGGGTGGGGTTTGAACCGCCGACCTTTCGGAATTCAGTCCGCTCCTCAACCGTTGAGCTATCGATTCTCTGTATATCAAAACAGACAAAACATATTATGCACAAGATCTTCAGAAATATGAAAAATATATCCCTATGCGATCATTACTTTTGTACGCTACATTAACTGTTACCCTTTCTCGTAAAACACTTTCAATCCGAAACATAAACATTCCAGAGACTAGCAGTTGTCCGTTGCTTTTGTTTACTACGTATCGTTTCAGCTAGCCTACAAGCGTACATAATATGGACGAAGCGTTAAGCCTTGCAGACAGGCCCTTTAGTGTCTTCAGTAGATTTCTTATTTAGGAGTACCTAGGTTAATAACATAATGTTTGATAGCTTGGCATCGTGGACAATCTACCATTTTGTTTCTTGTTTCGAAATCGCTCAATGAAACATGTAGATACACTGGAGAAATTGTATTGAGCCGCAACGGATTCATATAATTTCCATGTCACAGAATTATTCCACGAAAATAAACCGCGCGGTGAAAATTCGCTGTATGGGTTTCATCATCATCATCATCATCATCAGCCTGTGGACGTCCACTGCTGGACATAGGCCTTCCCTATAGAGCGCCACCACACCCGGTCCTCAGCCTTCCTCATCCAGCCACTTCCCGCCAGCCGCTTTATATCGTCGGTCCATCGTGCTGGAGAGCGTCCCACACTACGTTTGCTCAAACGCGGTCTCCACTCAAGGACTTTCCGGCTCCAACGGCCATCGCCTCTACGACAGGCATGGCCTGCCCACTGCCACTTCAGCTTGCTAATAGTTTGGGCTATGTCAGTGACCTTGGTTCTCCTGCGGATCTCCTCATTTCGGATCTTATCCCTCAGGGAAACTCCTAACATAGCCCTCTCCATAGCTCGCTGAGCAACTTTGAATTTGTGAACAAGGCCATTTGTCAGTGTCCACGTTTCAGCACCATAGGTGAGGACGGGAAGGACACACTGGTTGAAGACTTTTGTTTTCAGGCTGTATGGGTTTATCTAAATTAAACTAATTAAAAAAAATTGCAACAATCTTTATGTGATTATTGTTGCAATTTCAAAGATCACTTCCATGTTTGCCCCACTATTTACAGACAAGCAAAGGCGACTAATGTATTCCGAGTGCGCAGCCTATATTTTTCTTCGGCGTTCAGCATCAGCTAGACGTGCAGCAGTTGTATGCACATTTCAAAGGAAACTAAGTTAGATACTCATTCCTATTTCGTATTCAAGACACATTTTTCCTTGTAACTGGAAATGCACTCTGTACACAGATAATTAATTTTAGTATTCTTTGTGTTGCAAAACGACTTTTTGCGTAACTTAACAGGGCTCTCTCCGTCACTCGTTTCCACTCGTTTCATACAATCGTAGTTCCAATTTCATTTGAATATTAAGCAACCAAAGTCCATGAAATTTTGCAGACATATTTTAGAAACTAATATCTGTGTCTGTGGTGTTTTAGATTTTTCTAAAAATATGTAGTTTTAAAATTACAAGGGCTCAAAGATTTGTATGTAAATTTTTAAGACCGCGTAACTTTGAAACCGAATATTTTAACAGAAATCTGGAAAACCACAGACATAGATATTAATTTCTAGAAAATGTCTACAAAATTTCATGGACTTTGGTTGCTTAATATTCAAATGAAATCGGAACTACGATTGTATGAAACGAATGACGGAGAGAGCCCTCTTAACTAACTCTATTATATTACGGACACATTTTTAAATCGCTATTCGTGGATATAAAAAAGCTACATAGAAGGTTATCATTTTTCCATGAATTTACTTACATTAGGCGACAAATAAATACTCATAGGATCAATAAAATGACACAATAGAATAAGAAAATAAAAAATAAAAACAGGAACATCAAGATCACACAATTAACTTATTACAACCTATATTATTTTGTGTAGGTACTACACGAGTTTTCTGATTATTATTTTATGAATATCATATCGTAACTTCTCTAAGCTTGTTTTCAATAGCCGCATATTAAAAAAAATAGCATTGCAAATTTTTCATAATGTACCTATTTATTTATTTATTTATTATTTGAAAATTTCCAGAAACGCAAAAATAACTACACCTTGTACTGCAAAGATCTTTCTCATAGAACAAACTCTTATAGAATAAATTAATCCTGTTTATTAAAAAACTTCATTGCAACAACGTTTCTACAAAATGAGCCGCCTGCTTCAGATCATAATAACTCGATCTCAACTTAGTTTTATAACTGGCCCGGCTAAGTATTAACTCTGACTTAATTGCTTTGCCGCAATCCTGAACTAAGTATCATAGATCTTGATCATAATAAATTATAAAAGTATCGCATACTTATTACATACGACCGATATTATAGAAGGCGAAAATAGAGCAAGATATATACAAGAAAAAAACAATTATAAATCGATACAAAAAATTGGAGTAGTACTATTACCAACTGGACCAATTTTTTATGAAAAAGCGGATGGATTCACGTAAACATACTAATGTACATTTATACATACATAATATAATTATTAATTACCATCTTAAAAATGTGATAGTGTGTTTGTTTATTAGTTTTTCCTTCAATCGCACCACAATGGATCAACATATCTGCATAATTTTTTACACGGATATAGTAAAAGACCTGGAGAGTGACATAGACACTAAACCCGGAAAATCAAAGAGTTTCTACGGGATATTAAAAATTCTTATCCACGATGGTGAAGATAACTATCTGGTTATAATGAAAGTCGGTTAAACGGAATTTTAAAAATCTTAAGGGAATTCTTCAATTCTCGGGCAAAAAGCATGTACATACTTTTAATTTGTATGTTAGATACCACTCAAACACATTTAATATTATCTTCCACTATATTACATTTGTTTTGGATGTCGCTCGCAAACATTATTCTACCATTAGCCGCGCCACTCTGTTTGCACGAGCCTTCATTGAATGTTCTCATCTAATAGCAAGTTGGGTGGTCCCATTCCTTCTGTTCCATAAGTTGCAGCGACGTTGATAAATGTTCATGCTCGAAAGCTAAGAGAAATTGTAGGATCCCTTAAGAATTTCTCCACGATCGCCGGAATGTCCGTTAGTAAATTATGGCTGGGGAATTTTTTTGAAGTTATTTTTGTTCCTAATTAAAAGATAATATGCGTAGAATTTGAAAGATGCGTGATCTGCGCTCAGTATTTTGGATGATGATTAATGATTATATTATTATAACGTCTGGTTTAGTATATTGATGGATCACGAATCACGATATTTATCACAGTGGGTAGGTATGTTGCAGGATCATGATCCAAATATCACGATATTGATTACAAGCGCTTGTCTAATAGATACTTATGTAACTACCTAAGTACCAAGAAAGAATTTGAATTTTGCTTCGTGAATATCAAAGTGAACTGCTGCCTGTAAGATCTTTGACTTTTATATTATAAAATGGACGTAGTTTGCTTTTATAATATGGGCATAAAAAAGAGATATCTAAAGTCTGCAAATCCATCGTGGCCACCAAAATTAAAATTATGATGATGATGATGATGATAAAACTTATAAATTACGAAAGTACCTGTCTCTCTGTGTGTCTCTCTATTAGTTACATTTTCACGGCTCTATCGACGAAAGGTACAGAGGTATCTTGCATTCCGGAGACAGAAATAGTTTGCTTTTTGAAAGGAAAAATCTTTTCAAACGAAGTCGTATATACCATCTAGTGTAGGTATAATAAAATAATTAGGTAAGTATGCCTAGCACTTTAGACTACCTAATTTTACTACCAAACTTTCACTAATTGTCTCAACTAAGTACAAAAGTTAAAAGCAACGTCTACAAAGTTACTTACCCTACAAGGTTATCTACAGTGACTTTGAATAAACTTACGAACTCACCGAATCGACATTTTCATAAGCTTGTGTGCGGAGTTTATGTGGACTTCGTCTCTGATCATGGCGGATTTGCAACCCTCGTGGATTTAGTCTTAAGCTGACGAATATAATAATTATCACACCCTAAGTCATTAGTTAGATAGACTAGAATATCAAGATATTCTATCTATCGATATTCGGAGAGTTCTACAAGCCACGGTCTTACTCCACCTGGATCCAGCGGCTGTGACTCATTAGATGTCATCTGTTCACCACACCTTCCTGATGTCCTCCTTGTTCCTTGTATTTCCTGTAGTCTGTTGGAAGGCCTGCCAACGCTTTCCGGGAGGAATTCGCCACTCTAGCATCTTGGGACTCCAATGTGAGACCCCAAATGGAGAGAACTAAGTAAATGTGCTCAGAATTTCTCTATGTGATCAACATCAATTCATCGCCGGCTCACTATTGAGCACGGGTTTATCCTTTGCAATGACCTTTCTGGGTTAAGCCATAGTCCACCACTCTAGCAAAGTGCGGATCGGCAGACTTCACACACCTTTGAGAACATTACAGAGATCTCTGAGGTTTTCTCACGATATTTTCCTTTACTAATAAAGCAAGTGATATCGAATTGCTTAAACACATACCAGAGAGAAGGTAGGCGTACCCGGGATCAACCCCCCGACGCCCCCGAACAGGTGGCCGACGTCTTAACCACTATCGCCAATAAAATATAATCTACACAATCAAGTCAGAAATAAGATACCTAGAAGAACCAGAATAATCAACAGTCCTCAACTGGTTGCGAAGCTGAAGTATATATAGGGCTATAGTTTGAAAAACCTAACAAAGTACCTACCAATTTAATGCCTAATTAAAAATATTGCTTCAAAAGCGTTCCTAATTGAATAAACTATTTTTGACTTTGACAACGTTATGGTTATGACTAACAAACCTTGATTTAATTAAAGCTGAACTTTTAATTTGCGCAAGTTTCTTATACCTTTGTGCATTATTCACTTTTGCTGTTTTGTAGTGCGCCAAACGTACAAAGGATAACAGAACAAAGTTGTCCGACAGAATGTTGTACGAGTAATTATAGTCAACAAACAGTTGTCTGTGCAACTTTATAAATATTCAAACTGACGAGAAAATCAATACTCATTTATTATAAAGTGTTTGTATGATGGTTTGTCCTTCAATGATGCCGCTACGGAGTAACATATTAACGCGATTTTCACTAAAACTTCCTCAGTTTATCAAATGTGCACCGCCGCCGCGCCGGTGCTTCTCTTACCAGATATAGATTCATATTAGAGTTCCTCTGTAATTCTTGTGCGTGTGGCAGCAAACTTCCATAGAGTCCTCCATAATATGTCCCTCACACTCATAGCCCGATGGGACGGAAATCCAACACGACTGGAGAGAGATTAGGTGCAGCGCCGACTCTCCAAGGACACTGCCAATTTCCTAACTCCAGGCTAATACTGAAAATTCTTAACAGAAAACCCCGATACCTAACTGTTTTGACCCAACCTGGAATCGAACCCAAGACCCCATCATCCGCAGTCGAATAAGCTAACCACTAGACCAACGAGGCAGATTAATGCAAGGCAAGGCAATTAAAGCAATGCACAAATTAATTAATCAACGTGCAAATCTCGACTCTCTGCACTCAACACATATTCTGTTGCGAATGTTTGGGTATATTTGCAGAGTCATTAGTGAGCCTATTTTGCTAATTGCACTGAAACAGCCCAAAGATAGGAAAGCTGACAAACTTCCAAGCAGATTGAAACTCTTTTTAACCATTGATGAGTTGAACAATCATCGGCTTTATGAAACTTTAAAGCCACTGCACTTTTCTTCTTAGAGTTCATTTTCTGTAGTTTATTTGTGAAGATAAATAGGAGTACCGCTGTAAGAATAGAGCTTTTCGCAACGGATAGGTATGACAATACGCGTAGTTCGTTAGGGTTTCTGAATAAACATCCCAGTGGATAATCTAGTAAATTTCCCGAGCAAAAGGTGTTGTGCCCTGCCATAAAAATGCGGAATTGCAAGACATAAATCATGTTGGTGTACTCCGGCCTGTTTTTTCAGCTTTATTCTTTTCTTTGCGTAGGAATTTTATGTAACTCATGTTATATCTCGGTAAGTAGGTCCGTATCTACTGGGTATGTAAGTTAGAAATCGTTATTATATAATATTGTGTCATATTATGTGCCTATTACATAGAGTGTAGTGAGAGAAAAAAATGATATTGGTGTAGAAATACCAATATTGAATTTTTTGATATCTCTCACAAAGTGGTCTGTAAAACAAAATGAAACCGATAGGTAGGTACATTTGGATAATAAGAAACTATGTAGGTACTGCTTGAAATCATAAAATCCTACACAAAAAATACATTAATTTCATAAAGCTCTTTTTTAACTACCACTCAAACCTACCAGACCAAGGCCTTTCAGACCAGGGCGCATTTGGAACCCTTATAGATTTAGTTTTTTTAATTAATCTTCATTTATCATCAATATACCAATTATATCTTACATATTTAACAATTACTGACAATCAAAAAGTGTATAAAGTTACCTATTTTGAATCCTTCCACTTGACTTTAGATAATTACAGTAAAAATATAAATCACCTGAGGCAATTACCTAAGCGATTACTCCCTGAGCCATGTAGGTAGGCATATTATCGGTTTCTAGGAAACCTAAAAGCGTTCAAGCGAGTTAATTTATTTAGTATGGATTAGCTAAAATATCCTAGTCAGTGGGGCGAGCGGGTTACCGACCACAATTTACGACGATTAGCATGTTAAATTCTCATTTCAGGCTTATACCAGAACTGTAACTTTAAATAGTTCCAGCAAAACACAACAGAACTACTTCATTTAAACTTCTCGAGGATTTATTGTCTTAGTACGTGCTTGAGTCGTGTATAAATTACTCAGAATAATAGCCGACTTAATTGCACCAATAGAGAAGTTACCATTTTTTTAATGAATGGATAAAAGGAAAAGCTGACTGACTGACTGATCGGGATTTTTGATATGCAGATAGCTATTAAGACGTGGACATCTGCTAAGAAAGAATTGTTGGAAATTCAACCCCTAAGGGGGTAAAATAGGGGTTTATAATTTGTGTAGTCCACAGGAACGAAGTGTCGGGCATAATATGCTAGTTGATTATAAAAATCTAAGCTTTAACAAAAATATTAAAATATCTCAACGAATGTAAAAAGTCGAAAAGGCCTATGTCCGGCAATTGACGCATACAAGCTGATGGATTGGATTACATAGCTTTCCATTACAACTTAGTATCATCTTTTCTCTAAAATCGACGGTTCTTAAATTTCGGCTAATATTGAGCTCTCTCTGCTAAAATCTCTCACTAATAATATTAATGCTACTTACTACGTCTACGGGTAATTCTGGTAAATATTTTGTAATTTATCATCAACGCTTCGAAAATATTTTGAAACCATACGACATTCAGAGATTGTCTTCTTATAGGTGACATTGAGAAATGAAACTCGATGAACCAACGCGAGCCGATATTTTATAGGCCTGTGCGGATGAACCAAGTGTTCAATTTACTGTGTGCGAAATTCGTGATTCCAATCGTTCCAATACGTTGGGTGTTCCTAGTATCCTAAGCCACGGCTTTTAAATAAGCTACATACGCATGTATGCAGTACATACGTGATACCGTTCATAGTATAATAGTATAATAAGTTCATTCCATTAATTAGAGATAAATTTCACTGGACAATAGTACCTACATTCTGATGTTTTCCTCCACGTTTCTTAGCTTTCGAAAATGGGTCCTAACTCTGTGTATCCATGTAAATATCTTGCATGGTTAAAGATGGCTCTGAGTATATAATGCCTCGTCACCAAAGTTGATAGAGGGACAAAAGTTGGACGATAAAATGACCATTCGCTTTATGTAGGTAGAGCTGGTAAAAATGGACTAGAGCAAACACTATATTGGACAAATCAAACACAGGCTTTAGATAAAAGGTATTGGCACTGAAATCGCGTTAAAACAACTCACTCCCCCAGTCTATCTCTGATTACTTTCAACTCAAAGGCGCTGCTCGCTGGCAGAACGCAATCAATGTGGTAAATCTTTCTGAACCATTTGTTCAGTTCACTCGTGTTACTGGGCTTTGAAAAGGTATTACTGGAACAAAGCCTTTACCACAGAATAAATATTAGCTTCAGCAGAGATACGGGCTACGGCTTGATTATTTTTCAGAGAACTGGTGTGGAAATCGTTTGGTGATATGGTTGTTTCATACAAGCGCATGTCCCTCCGCCTTCCTCCTCCACCCACATTCCGCTATCGGTCTCGTCGGTCCAGCGTGTTGGAGGTCGTCCCACGCTGCGCTTGCTGGTACACGGTCTCCACTCCAGAACACATCTACCCCAGCAGCCATCGGCTCTGCGACAGACATGACCTGTCCACTGCCACTTCAGCTGGCTCATTCGTTGAGCTATGTCGGTCACTTTCGTTGTCCTACGGATTTTATCGTTACGGACTTTATCCAGAGAGATACCCAATATAGCCCGCTCCATAGCACGCTGAGCGACTTTCTCATGGACGTATTATAACTAATACCTACTATCTCTATGGGACACACACACGACACACAAAGACTTTCGTCTTTAGGCTTCGGGTATCGACGAATTGAAGATAATATTTAATAGAAATGACAGGGTAAGCTCTTCGCTAAAGGAGCAATATAAAGTTTTTAAGGACGCTTATAATTTTATTACCTTGTGAAGTACGTCCTCGTACAAGCTGTACGCGACAGCGGCGGTCGCGAAATAAGTTTAAATTGCGCTTCGGAACAATTGTTGAGATTTATGTATTTTTTAACTTTGTAATATTAGAAATTTTTAATTACTAAACCTCCTTTATTTGATGGACGGAATTGTCCGAGTAAATATGGTATGGTATGGTAGAAATATCGCCTTCTATTCGGGGAATCCGGGACAGCAGAGAGAGTTTTGAGTTCTTGAAAATATGGGAGTGACGCCCCATAGTTCCTAATCTCCACTATGAGCACAAACACACACACACAAAATGGCGTTTGCGGCGTTGTGATATTCTTGATTAGAAGGTCAAAATACACTTTCATTCTACAAAATTCATATTAAAAATTCGAAAATATGTGTCTATCTGTCTGCTAGCTTTTCAAGGCCCAACAGTTTAACCGATTCTGAACCGAACAAAGAGTTCCTACGGGATTCTTAAAGTCTCATTCATTAAACCCCGATGGCACAGAGGTAGCTTGCGTTCTGGAAACTGAAATAGGCAACTTTTTTTCCCGGAAAATCAAGAGAGTTCCCACGGGATTTTTAAAAACCTAAATCCACGCAGGCGAAGTCGAAGCATCATATAGATCTCTATAATGTTAGGTGTGTGAAGTCTGCAAATCTGCAGCATGGCAACAGATAACAGTAAGCACATCGCATTCAGTGCTCACTACCGGACCAGGCGGCGCGGCGGCACAGCGATGGGTTGAGATGATGAGGCTTGTCGATTGAGAATCATGTGGTCTAGTTGCAACAGCGCGTATTGCAATCAATCGTACTGATTAAGCAGTGTTGATCCACGTAGACTTTGTAGGACCGCATATTTACCGTTTCTCCGTGCATTGGAAAGCATCTTCAGCTTTAATGCTCGTAACTATAAATTAACAGATCTGTTATTAAACCTAAGTGACGTACCTACTCTTATTTGAGTCGTATGTGAAAAGATCTGGGAGCATATTGCATTGTTATCGCAGGAAAATCCTAACCATTATATAATAATTAACTAGCGACCCGCCCCGGCTTCACACGGGTAGCTTATTGTAATTTTCGTAGGGACTTCTAATTTTTTTTAAATAAAATATAGCCTATATGACTCAGCAATAATGTAGCCCTCTATTAGTGAAAGAATTTTCAAAATCGGTTCAGTTAGTTTCAGAGATTACTTCGTATAAGCAAACTTACAAACTTTACCTCTTGATAATATTAGCATAGATTAGGTAAAGGGGTCATGATACCAATAAGGAATACGTTATACGACTCAAAGAAATATCGATTTTAATTTATTTAACTTATCTGAGTCGACTGAATAATAATATAATAATAGCATATATTTTATAATCTTTAAATAGTGTTATTACTTGTTTTAAGGCTTGAGTTCTTATTCTAAGGAAATTTCTATATAATCTTTCATAAATATCAAAAAATTTAGAACCTGCAGGCTTTCCTTAGTTTCCTTAATAGCTGTTCTTTCCAAAAGGTTTACGAGTTTTTAGGCCGGATGTAAGTAGTACTGAATGAAAGGCGAAATGGTGTAGAGGCACTACCCATGCATCCACATAAAAAGGTATTTATGAAGTAATTTACCTACGCAGTTTTTAGGACGAAAGTTTGAGGTCAAATTAAAATCTGAACGGAAGTATTGTTCTATCCACTTGTAGTAGAAGCTAGCTTAGTTGAAGGAGGAAAACCTAGCAGGCATTTTAAAGCCATATGAGGTATATTATGCCTATATAGTACGCAAAACTTTCATATATAACAGGCTAATTAACCCCCGACCCAAAAAGAGGGGTGTTATAAGTTTGACGAGTGTATCTGAGTATCTGTGTATCTGTCTGTGGCATCGTAGCTCCTAAACCAATGAACCGATTTTTATTAAGTTTTTTTTGTTTGAAAGGTGGCTTGATCGAGAGTGTTCTTGGTTATAATCCAAGAAAATCGGTTTAGCCGTTAGCTCTTTTCTAGTTACTGTAACCTTCACTTGTCGGGGGTGTTATAAATTTTTAATTTACACTTGTTTTAAGCTATGTAATACTACATAGCTCAATCAGCCTGTTTTCGTCAAGTGCATACTTACCGAGAACGTGTCAAATGCATATCGAGAACCTATCACTGCGTAGGTACATTTCTTCGCTTTTCTCATTCACTCCCCACCATCTTCCAGCGGAGGATATTCCACTACTTTTACTTGCCTGTTTGCGGTCTCTAGTCATTACGTCTCTATTCACCCCCAGGCGGAGTTCCGTGCTCGCCACCCCACCCTGTGACACTGTAGCGGTCTGTAGAGCCTACGCAGCATAAACAATCCGAAACAATATACGATCTCTAGTCCAGCACGCCTGCCCAAGCGGACTTTGAATTTACGACAAACATACCCGCCTCCTGCCTATAGAGCTTGCTAATGCTTGGATTATGTCAATGAAAGTTCTTCATAGAATTTTTAGGGTTCCGCACCTCAAAAGGAAAAACGGAACCCTTATAGGATCACTTTGTTGTCTGTCTGTCTGTCTGTCCGTCTGTCCGTCCATCCGTCCGTCGGGTAAAACCTATAGGGTACTTCCCGTTGACCTAGAATCATGAGATTTGGCAGGTAGGTAGGTCTTATAGTACAAGTAAAGGAATAAATCTGAAAACCATGAATTTGTGGTAACATCATTAAAAAAAAAATGAGTATAAGTTTTCAAAGTAAAATAACTATACCAAGTGGGGTATCATATGAAAGGACTTTACCTGTACATTCTAAAGCAAATTTTTATTTATTACCTCTTATATATCACAAAGTTTTCACGGGATTTTCTTATATCACCTTAGGGAGGAGGAAAATCCTCAAGGTTACCTCAGGTTTCAGGCAAGCTCATTGCCAGGCCATTAGGGATGCTGCCCAACGGCCTACGGACTAAAAACCGTTTTCAGGTAATACCTTTGCATTTCTAGGTAGGACTATCTACCATACTATACAAACGTGCAAAAGCTCATACAAACGTAATAATCCAAAGTAACGTAATAAACAGAAACCCTTCACATAACGCCGGCCATCAACACGTAATGCGAGCCATTCGCAAATAATCCCGTAAGAAATAAAGCTTGCGAGATATCATCCCGGCTCTAAGCGGGCATTCGTATTGCCTCATCTCGTTACAGAAACAATATGAACTTTTTAAGGGCACTTATAATTTTTATTACGTTGAAATGAACCTACAGGCTACAGCTGATAACCTGGGGTCGCGGAAGTTAACAGCGCGGTTGGTGATAAAAGCGCTCAGAGAATTATTTTTCCAACACGTTTCAAGGTTTACTACATTGGTACTGGAAAGTACCAATGTAGTAAACCTTGGAAGTAGTGCATTCTTAATTATCTTAGTGATAATAACTAAACAAAGTAAAAATAGAAATGTTTTATTTCGACCATCAAATCAATCAATCATTTATTTATTTGCTCAAATGCAGGTTAATCCCATCCCATCCATTTAACTGATTTGACGAAGTTTGGTACAGAATAGCTTAAAACCTGGGGATTGACATGTTATCCTACTTTTTATTCCAGAAAATTTAAGACTTCCCACGGGATTTTAAAAAATCTAATTCCACGTGGATGAAGTCGCAGTCATCGTCTATTTGGTAAAGAAATTGCTTGCTATACAACAGATATAGGCTTAAAACCGAAGAGTTCCCTTGGGATTTTTAAAAAACCTAAATCGATTCAAACGAAGTTGCGGGCATCGTCTAGTACAAAATAAAGACGTTGCTCAAGACGAAGTAATAATAAACTGGAAATCCAGCTTCCTGTATTCATTGAGCGTGTTAATTCGGGTGCGACGTGCGCAATGTGCACCCACACCTCTTTACTGAATTAAAATATAATAATTTAGCCAGACCTAAATAAACACATTATGTTGTAACTGCAAACTGTATAACGCAGACAACGCGGCAAGTAAAACGCAGTAGAATTCATTTATTTTTAATATACTACCTGCGTTGTTAAGGCGATATTGAACAGGTCATAATTTAAAAATTAAAAATCACTGCTCTGCCAAAAAGGAACAAAAAAGTAAAAAAAAAATCTCATCTGAAAATGCTGCCACACATCCGCCACATTGAAGTTTTCAAAAAAAAAATCCAGACTCACTCGGGAGTCGGGATGATGTAGGTACATAAGGATTCTAACGGTACCCCAAACATCCTAATCTGTTCAAGTGTTTAAAAGTTATGGGAGAATAAAGAAACTTGCATACATAACATACTTAATACATATATAAAATTAAACCTAAATGAGGTTTAATTTTGAAGCTTTTATTTGTATATGGGTTTTTTTATGCCTGACAATAAAAACTATTATTATTATTATTATTATTTAACGGTGAAGAAAATATCTTAAGAAAATTGCATGTCGGAAAATAGTCCATAATATTCTCATAATATTGGCCTGCATATTGGACTAAGGCCTAAATAAACCCTTCTCTGAGAGGATATCTATGTTCAGTAGTGGGCCAGCGATAAGTTGGGATGATGATGAAAGATGAATTGATGGTGCATCATGACGAATAAAGAAATACGATTATTAAAATAGCTGTATTGATGACTTAAACATACACAAATATGATTGTATCATGATAAACTTCTTATAGAACTGGTAGTTTCATCGTTTTAAAGTAAGTACATAGTAGGTAGGTACGTAATCTATGATAATCCCCTTGCAAAATATTATGTTACGAGTAGCTGTTACATCAAAGTAATAGGTACCTACCTACGTATAATAAGAACGGCACGAATTACGAACAAAAGACTAAGGAAAATCTCTGTGACGACCTGCATCGACCTTGTCCCCGTGAACTTTGCACATTGTTATCGTCTTCTGTAGAATAAAAGTAACCTACATAATTTACCAAAAGATAAGAGAGGTCATGTTTTTCTGATGACCGAGTAGGACATTGAACAATGCTTACCTAAAACACCGATCAAGTGCAAGTCCGACTCGCATACGAAAGGTTCCGTTTAGTATTTTCAATTTTCAAAGTACGATAACTATACTAAATGGGGTATCATATGAAAAGGATTTGCCTGTACAGTCAAGTTACAAGTCAAATTAGGGCACGTTAGGGTCATGAAAACTTGGACATAATTTTTTTTTTAAATTTTGTATGGAAATTTTTATAATTTTATTTCATCATTATACTTAAGCATTGTATTTATCAGATCAAAGTAGCATGGGTACGTGTCGTCATTGTATACTAATTACCAAACACCCTGTATTATATGTATATTTTTAACGTAAGTATTCGATACATAATGATTAGTAGGCTACACCTATTTGTATTATGACTGTTCAGTAAGTACAGAGTAGATAGATATTATATTATACCTACTTGTATATATCTTAGTATGTAAAAGACGTTAGCGGCGACATAATGTATTTTTAGTGCGACGAAGTTAAAACTCGATAACACTTTCGTGAAAATATGAAATGTATATTTTTTGACCTATTTTATTTCTACCTGTGTAAATAATATCGGCTTAAACGTGGATTAACTACCTACTTAGCTCTAGATTTATTCCAATTTACAACTGTCAAACTCAAAATAGATATATCGGATAAAGTGGGATTCGACTATGGATTAATATTTGGAGTCCAATTGGTTATTTGGTAAGCTTAGACCGTTGATCTTTTAATATAATAAGAGGATAGCTACATACCTAGTCGATAACGCCCGCGACTTCGTCCGCGTGGATTTGGGTTTCAAATTCAGCGGGAAATTTTTAATTTTCCGAGATGAAGAGTATCCTATGTCCATCCCCAGGATGCAAGCTATGTCCAAACCTACGTCAAGATTTTTTTTTTTAAATAGACTAGCGCTTGGCTGCAATCAGACCTGCTAGCAAGTGATGACACAGCCTAAGATGGAGCACGCTTGCCTAGAAGTTGCCTATTCACTCTTGACTTGAAATACCCATATTAAAAGTGGGAGGGAAAACTGATGCCGCAAGGGCGTTCCATTATCCTAGCGGTTCGGATTAGAAACGAGGAAGCAAATCGCTTCGTACGTATTCGAGGAATGGTCCTGTTTGAGACTTGAGCCGTGAAAAGGTAACAAAATGCCTTGCCTACTTTTGCAATGATAAAATTAATATGGATATGGTTTGATTAATATTATGCATTGATTGTATAGTGATTGTATATCTACTATATTCATACATTGTTGACTATTAAAGTTGGCCTTGCATACATACGTATGAGAATCACGCAATTACGTCATGCGGCATGCCATAAGAAACATCTGTAATCTGTATAATATAACATCAGAATTTATCTTTTCCTCCGTGGTCCTAGATTTTTATTTTATTTGACTAACCAACAACATTCATGCATAAAAATATTTGAGTATCTAAAAAACACATTTATAATTACTGAAAGACATAAAGCATAAACTTTAACGACCGGGTAATTTAAACCAAGGTCTAATGATTATTTTAACCTAAGTACATAAGTACAGCTAGGATAGGTACTAGTTTAGCGGTGATAACTGATAACCTAGACAGTGGCGTCGCGCGTCGGCTTCCTTTTTGGCGGGTCTGAGGCCCAATCCCGGGCACGCACCTGACTTTTCGGAGCTATGTCCACTATTGTATGTATATTCTGTGAGTGGTACTGAAATTACCGTTTATAAATAATTGTAAAAGGTTAATGTGTTTTCACTCGCACATCAACATAAGAGTTTTTTTTCATAAACTTAAATCTTTAGTTTTTTAGTTTTAATTTTAAAACTAAAAAGAATTAAATTAAAAACTAAAATGAATTAAAATAAATCTAAAACCTTAATCGGAGGAAGCACAAAGATATATAAACGTAGATGATTCCTCCGACGAAGGACGTTTTGAACCAGAGTGGTGAACTACATTAATAAGATAACCATACCTGAGTAACAAAAAAAAAATTGTTTTTGAGAGCAAAACACTTTTTAGTCCAAATCTAAAACGAACTTTATATCTCCTTGGTTTCAAAGTTATTGTTATCGCTAAGCAATCGGTCGTCAGTCATCACATTGTTTAGGTAATAGTGGCTATAATCGATACCCACGATCTCTTGCTCTAATTGCTCTAAGACAATTAACTCGGGACACTGCTCGCTCGGGATAGAATCCGAACCATTGATCTCACTGAGTTACGATCAAGTTAATGGGCACTGGAACAGCTGGTGTGTATTACAGACACGTACATTATTCTATGGTTTCTATATCCCTCCAGTAGATATACATTAGTGATTAGTCCATTTAAGCTCATGGTCCGGTTAATACAAAAGTGGCGAGCACAGGTGGCGAGTGACAAAATGTATCTAGGACACTAAACTGTCTTCTTAATCAAAGAAATCATATATGAAAAAATCGTAATATATTATATTAAGATCTATATTGGTTGTATAAAACTGCCTACCTACCGAATTCAAGCTGCAATTCTGTACAACTGTTGTACAATCTTCTGAACTTTATGTTCGTTAAATTTTAAAACAAACTATCTTTAAAATCTGGGCTAATTACTCTGGAATCCGGTAAAAGCTTTTCGTAACTTTGGAAAAGGAATAAGTAGGTTTTGAAAGATGGAAACTAAATTGGCAAGCGTTCAACACCAAAAGATGCGAAACGCCCTAACGACTGCAACTGGCGACACCACGACAATAGCCAGAATTACTCTGTTGAAAATATCCATCATAATGAGGCCGTTCTCGTTAATTATAATTTATACTATAATTACCGTTTAAATAATGTCAATTAATGCATCTGAATTAGACTTGCAACGAATATTCGGTTACTATTCGGTATTCGGCCTATTCGGCTGCTTTTATTATATTCGGCCGAATACCGAATATCTACATATTATTCGGCCGAATACCGAATACTTAAATAATATATTTTGTCATAGAGAAATAATTGGTAAAATGAAAAATTAAAATCGATTGATTACGTATATATTCATTTCTGTTATAATCATTTAAGTAGTCATTGGTGCATAACACAGGTACATAATCATCTTCTGAATTGGAAAAATGGAGGATTCTATGTATTTGAATTATTATGGTAATCAAAATTTAGAAGGGTAAGGTTCTCATTTCTTTTATAATCATTTATTAAGTAGTCATTGGTACATAAAACAGGTACATAATTTAATCCACTTTAATAAAAAAATCCAGCCGAATACTTTTGCCTAATATTCGGCTATTCGGTCAGGGGCCTCGCCGAATATTCGGTATTCGGTATACTGCCGAATATACTATTCGTTGCAAGTCTAATCTGAATACAACCATCTTTAAAAAATGAAAAGTCCTGACTCGCTAACTTACTGACTCATCAACTCGAAAGCTGAAATTTTATACAGAGATTTCCTATATTAATAAGATATAAATTATTATTATTGTCTGATATTGTGGCTTCAACGCTTTAAAATTCCCGCCATAAACCCGCACTTACAAGGGCGCTCACAGATAGCGCTGTCATGAGTCCATGATTCACTCACAAACATAGAGTAGGTTTACCTAGAGCTTACGAACTTTAGCAACGCCATCTCTGCATAGCTCAATGAAATACCTAGTTCTGATATTTGTAATCTGGACATCAAGTTCTTTGCTCTTTGACAGTTTGGCATTTTGACATTTAATAATAATTTCTCAACTCCGTTTTGGATTGGTTAACGTAGAATATTACGCCATATTGACCAATGAGAACTCCTTATCATATTATTTTTTAGCCACGTAAAGGAAAACAATGTTACCAAACGTAACAAAGAAAACAAATTCTTGTGCCAACTGTCATTTAGATGACTGTACGAGTATAGTGTCTCCGCCTTGAAATTAGTGTTTTTTGTGAAAAAGTAAGTAAAAATATAAGTTTGTAAGATTTTGATAGTTTCAAAGCAAATTGATATAATGAATGATGAACTGATACTTTTACTTTCTATAGAATTATCATAATACCTGCCATACATTGACGTCATAGGTTTTCATTACAAAACGAGAATATTGCTGTTGTCTTTTAGTACAATACAAAGTCCTCTCAAAATACTAACGTGTTCGTGTAGAAAATATCTAGGAAGTGTTCTAAAGGCCGCTAATGCACTTTTACAAAGGCGCAAGTTGGACAAAAGAACGTGTAAAAGTATTACGAAAAAGTTGTATGTTTTACAAAATCATTGTTTTCTACACTAGTTTGAACAGTATTCAGCTTCTCCGTATCTTAGAAGCTTTAATGTGACTATATTAGTTCCATTTCTCAATGATTCTTATGCTTAATTGGTGTTGTTAAGAAAATGTGTCACTCCTAGTGGAACTAATAACACCCTAATTTAAGCGTTCTACTTTCAATATTTAAAGACTTAGTAGCCAAGCGAAAAAAACATCATTTATCACACCTTTATGCATACTCCCTACATTTGTAGATAACACTGATAAGATAATCTGTACAATTTTATGTATTAATAATAACTTAAAGTGTGTGTTTGATAATATGTTCTGACATTGTTGTAGGTAGCAAGGTCCACCATGGCAAACCAGGTGCAGGCCTTGTACGACTTCACGGGGGAGCCCGGAACCACGGAAATGTCCATTACATGTGGTGAAATATTAACACTCATAAATACAGACATTGGTGAAGGATGGTGGGAAGGAAAGAACTCTAAAGGACAAACTGGCTTATTTCCTGCTGCATATGTAAGGAAACTCAGTCCAGATGAAACTGCTCCTACTAAAATGGCCCCACCTGCTCCCAGATACGACCAAGCAGCCGATGACTGGAGTGACCAACAATACAGTGCTGGAGATAATAACTACCAAAAATCAACCTCGCATGATGATGGTTGGGACGACGACTGGGATGATGACACTTATTCAGAAATAGGCCCAGGTGTCCCCCACTCTAAATCTATGAATCAACAGGCTCCACTCACTCCTCTACCGGGAATGCCCATTGCAGATTACAATAACCAGATAGATGATAATACGTCAAACTTTTCTTCTGTGGGAACAGTAAGAAAAAGCAAGTTTGCACCATCATCTAAAGTTAGTGGAGAAAGTTACCTATTAGGAACATTAAATGTAGAGGTCCCGGACTGTGATAAAGTCTATATAGTTCAAGAGGGAGACGGATACATTTGGGCAGCCATTCCCCAGCCATACAATGTCACGGTGGCATCACCAAAGAAGGAGTCAAAGTTCAAAGGTATAAAGAGCTTTATTGCATATCAGCTGACACCTTCCTTTAATAACATACAGGTTTCTAGAAGATACAAGCATTTTGATTGGCTGCATGAGAGATTACAGGAAAAGTTTACACTTATTCCGATCCCACCGTTACCAGACAAGCAGATTGCCGGCCGGTATGATGAACAGTTGATTGAGCGCAGAAGAGTTCAGTTACAAGAATTTGTTGACTGGATGTCCAAACATCCAGTGCTGTCCAAATGTGAGGTGTGGCAACATTTTCTCACTTGTACAGATGAAAAGCGCTGGAAGGCTGGCAAGAGGCAGGCAGAGAGGGATAACTTGTTAGGCCTAAACTATTGTATATCATTAGTTGTACCTGAGAAAGCTTTATTACAATCACAGGTGGACCATATCACAGAGCAATGTCATACATTCATAAGTAGTATGGACTCATCCGTCAAATCAGTCACAAACATGTGTCTCGCACAAACTAAGAGGTTCCAGGCGCCGTACAAAACAGATTGCCAAAAAGTTGGTGAAGCTTTTTATAATTTAGGTAATGCATTGAGTTTGGATGAAGGTTCAGTTATTTCAACATCGAAACTCACATCTGCAATCAAATTAACTGGTGGTGCTTACATAGAAATTGGCAGAATGTACGAAGAACAGCCGAAATACGATTGGGAGCCTCTCGGAGACAAATTTCACTTGTACAAAGGTATTGTAGGATCATTCCCAGATGTGTTAGCTAACCACAAAGCCGCCGTTCAGAAAAAGCGAGAGTGTGAGAGATTGACTGCCGAGCACAAGATGGAGGTAGCACAGTTGAATGAAGTATTAAGAAGAACTGATGTCATATCATACGCTCTTCTTGCAGAAATAAATCACTTCAAACAAGAAAGAACTGTAGACCTCAAAGCCACAATGCAAAAATTCTTGAGACAGCAAATTACTTTCTACAAAAAAATTGTTGATAAATTGGAATCTACCCTTCAACAGTATGACGAATAGCATAGTGATACAGAATGACTGATGATGGAATTGCTAGGTTCTTGTCAACGTATTGAAAATGGACTATTGCCATTATTTTATATAATAATATATCCTATTTCATAATATTGTTTTGGTATTGATGTTTTGTAGGTAAATGTAATCCAAAGGATATAGATGGACTTTAATGAAATCATGAATCAATTTATATATTGTGATGAAAGTGACTGAATGTAAAATAATGCTTAAAGACACACAAATCTGTTTTAATTTCTTTTTATACACTGAGATGTTATGTATATACATACTTTGCTATCTTACAATTTCCATTAAATAATATTTTTTACCACTCTATACAAAGTTTATTTGAAATTTACTAATTAATTGTCAATTATTTTGAGACATTATGGTATGTTTATTTAGCATAAGTGTTGTAATATTCCATTTTGAAATTAAGGCTGCTGATGCTAATAAACAGAAAAATCGTTCTTATGTATTTTTATTAAATTGCATTCATACCAAAATTTCAATAAAGTTACATATTTTTGTAAGTATAACTTTTTATTAGTAATTCGTTCACATTCATCTAAATGAAAAAATATCAGTGTTTTTATTTTTTATTTTCAGAAAGTCTTCAATTGAAACAAGGTGACTTATGCTGAGTAAAAATTGTTTGGATCTCAGCCAGAGACTTAAACCATTGCCTTCAGAATATAATGGCAGAAGAAAAAAAGAAGGATGCGAGTGCACTTTTGGCTAAAAAGAAAAAAGTGAAACCAAGAAAATCCAGAGACGCAGACTGTTGCAGTGTCAACTTTCTGAAATGTGTTCTGCATATATTCAATGTTATATTCTTGGTAAGTGCAACTTATCACTCTATCAATTATTATTATTAGTTAACTTTCTAGTTCGATATTAAAAAAATTGGTAAAATTACCTAAATAGTCAAATATCCTAAAGTACAATGCACACCAACAAATTGAGGTGAAGTCGAGTTGCAACATCATTTCATAATAATCTTGACTCCCTTTTAGTTACTTTGACATAAAATGGTTGAAATTGGTATATTGAAAGCAAAACATGAAGAGACTGAAGAATTCACTGTAGTCTGTAGTGTTACATTATGCATACATCGCTGGTTTGAAGAAAGGGCGAGGATGAGGATATATTCGAATTCTATGTATAGGAAAATGGCTCATTCGCCCTTTCTACAAACCAGTGATGAAGTATTGTACCAAGAAATTGATGGCAACAAAATTGATAGCCGCCACGAGATCGTAAAATCAAATTATGGCATTTAAAAATCAATTATCTTAATGAATAAAAAGCAATTAAGTTCATAAATTTTTAGAAAGTGTGGTTATCCACTATTTTAAAAACAACAAAAAAATCATTTTTTGTTAAGAATATTATCTTCGCATTCGTGTTTCTAATTCAAGTTATTGTGTTTGAGTATATTTTCAAATAAAACACTTCCAAAAGTGTCATAATTTTGCATATAGGCCATGAATATGGGTGCCGCTTCAATTCACTGCCACTATACCTATAAAGCTGAGTTTGAGCCATTATCCAAAAGACGATGCGTCTTGGCTTCACTCCACTCTGTAGGTGTGCGCTACGCCTAATGAGTCGCATATGAAATCCTATCTCGAAATATATCTTTTTATGTAAATAAACATCTCTATATACTCTACTACACTTTTTTGTAGTTGAATAATAAGTTAGGGGTAGATATTTTGATTTGATAATAAATAATTAGGTTTTTATGTTTTCAATAATTAGATGTTTTTGTAAAAGAACACCAGTTTTACAGGATGTTAAATTTTCATCATCATCATCATGATCAACCCATCGCCGCTGGCTCACTACTGAGCATGGGTCTTCTCTTAGAATGAAAAGGGTTTGACCATAGTCTACCACGCTGGCCAAGGGTGGGTTGGCAGACACTCAATTTTAGTCCGAATCAAATCTATGCTGATTGCGAGTGTGTTGTGCAATTGCCCAGTTCCGTTCTGTGAACTGCTTTGTCTCACTTCCATGAACCCATGTGAGGTGCTTAAGTACTCTTATATTGAGTGATTAGTCATCAGTTGTTTGTGTGCATGTGAACGGCCGCAGTAAATTACTTTAATCCGTGTAGCATCTAATCAGTACGTAACGTTCACGATTAAGCAGACAAGGTCACAGACTTACGTTTAGTCCATGTTTACTCATTAAAATTTAAAATACATATTGTAACTAGGTTTTAAAAGTTAACACAATTTATGCTTTTTAGTATTTGGAAAAGAGGTTTTATGTACCAATTTGTTATGTTTCCGATTCGGCTCGAAATCTGATGGACCTATTTTGATAGGGGTTTTTGCATTACGTAAGTTTCAACTTAGAGCAAGTTTTACAGACAGTTGTTATACAATCGTGAATAATGTGAATAAATATCTAACGTACCTACGTAATGTATGTGCCTAATTCTATCTGAGCAAATATTTTAACACTTGGAAACAGCACCGGCTGTACGTACCTATAACATGTTATTTTCGAGAAAATATTATTCCAGACGAATATTTCTTGCTTATAAATGTTTTAATGGGGAATAGTGTTAAAATATGCTTAAACTCAAATAATATACTATGTTTTCATATGGGCATGTAGGTATTCAAATCGTTTAGGTATTTGCTGCCTACTATACTTTATTTGATACTAGTTTTGTAGTTTTACAATAGTACTGATATAATAATTGAGTATAGCTTATTGACCGAACAATTAATCTTATCAAAGATACTACGAGAATACCTATGTGATCTTTGGCGATAAAAGCGGTCAAATGCAAGTCGGACACGCTCACGAAGGGATCCGCCCCATTGTACAATATGTGCTTGTCAATTGTTTTTAATTCTATTATTATATTTGTTGTTATAGAAATACCTATACACTATAAAAATATCTTTTATCAACTCTTTATTTATTACTGTTCATGAGATACAGCATGCTGACAGACAGATGGACGGACAGCGGAGGCTTATTAATGGGAACCCTTTGGTACCTTTCATGAACCAGAACCTAATTTCATGCTAAAAAAACTGAATTTTTCCCATTTTTACAGAGTAGATTCCATGCATGGCAATGAATTTCAAGGTTAATTAATTAGGTAAATGGAACAAAACGCAAATGTGTTTTTAAATTGAACCGTATTTTGTAATATAGAAATTAGAAAGCGAAATGTACGCGACAGGTTGAGATGGCAATCGGGGTATGAGGCGGGGGACACCCCGCACACCCGCACTCACCTGCTGCGGGTTAGCGCGAAGGCTGTCAAAAGTGACTATATTAACAGATAGATAACTTATTGTTCAGTTTGCAGGTGCAGGCGTATTATTAGTAGGCGCCGGCACGGTAGCGTCGCGGCATAGATTCGTGCCGCTTCTGCCCACTCCGACGTACGCCGCTATAGCATACTTACTCATCATCGCGGGCGCGCTGGGCCTGCCGCTGAGCGCACTTGGCTGCTGCGGCCTTAAGACTGAAAACAGGACCAGTCTACTGTGTGTAAGTACTTTACTCTTTGGCCTAGAGCTTAGCGATCATAAGATCTCGGGTCATTAAGTTTTTCTAAGTCAAGATATCTCAGTAGCACTCCGAAGTCGGGAAGTTGTTAGTGTTTTCACCCCCATGCTTCAGAAAACATCCTTAGCTGTTGGTCCTGAACTCTCGATCGAGAGTGGGAAACGGTAAATACTTAGGCTGTTCAGGTAATTGTATGGTCGAACTAGAACCTTACTAAAAAACGGCAGCTATGGTTCATTTGTATTCTTTCTATACTCGAAATTTCAATACAATGAGATGAGCTAGCCGCCGCAATTGCATCGGAACGCCGCGTCGCGAGTCACAGCAAGTAGTAAGGCAACATGCCTTACTACTTGCTTGTGACTCGCGACGCGGCGTACTACATCTTGCATATTGTGTCGCCACTCGTGCTAGTATGTAATGTGGCTAAGTCATAGATTAGCGTAAAGACTAATGAAAACGTATAAATTATTCCAGTACACATATTTCCTGCTGATCACGTTCATACTGGAAGCGGGAGCGGGCGGGCTCGCGTACTACTACGAGGTGGCGGTGGAGGACGAGCTGCGAGCTGAACTCAACACCACCTTCATCTCCAACTACGCGCTGGACACGATTATCACAGACGCGGTCGACACCATGCAGACAGAGGTCAGTACAAGTTGAAAAATCCGGTTCTAAGGACCATTGCACATTTAAAGCGTTTGAATATCGAGATTTGTATTAACAAAGCAGGGTCCACACTATGCATGCAGAGGTCTGTACAAATTACAAAATCCGGTTAGAAAGGACCATTTTGACTCGAATTTCTACCAGTCAAATATTTCGAGAAAACTCCGGAGTTTATGGTGGAAACAAACTACAGTGTAGTGATACCACAGAAAGCGATTGGAGAAAAACATTTTTTGGATGTCGTGCACACTACTCTGTCGTGGCGCCATGACACGCTCCGACTGGTTGATTGGAAGTATGTTGTGATACAGTGGTTTGTATCTTTCAGCTGATTGTGAATTGTAGCGATGCCCCATTGAAGGCCACATGTTTCAAATTGTTGTATAAAGTCACCATTACTATCGTGTAAAGTCACTTAAGCAGAATGTTATATATTGTCTATTGTCTGTGTCATTATTGTCTGTGGTCTCTCTCTTGAAATAAAAGCATCATAAAACATGTTACATGGTGTCAGAAGTGGGATATTGAACATAAACTTACAAGTCCATACCACCCAAAGTCTAACGGTCAAGCTGAAAGTTCTGTCAAAATTATGAAAAATTTATTAAAAAAATGTTTGGAGTCTAATAAAGATCCATACATGGCTTTATTACAGTATAGAAATACACCTAAAGCAAATTTTCCATCTCCAGCTCAGTTATTAATGTCCAGAAATCTAAGAATGCATATACCAGTCACTAATAAAAAGCTTAAACCTAAAGTAGTCACCTTCAGTGATTATAAAAAAAGTTTTGATAAAGACCGAGCACAAAGTAGAAGTTATTACAATAGAAATAAAAAACCATTACCACTTTTACAACCTGGTGATCATGTCACTTTTAAAAAGAATCCTAATTCAGACTGGCTTCCTGCTATTGTTAAAGAAAGGTTAAAGTGTCAGAGGTCATACATAATAGAAGACAGTAAAGGTAATAGGTACAGGAGAAATAGAGTACAGATAAGGTTCACGTCCAATGAAAGTTGTCACAAGTTCGATTCCGAGGTGCCATCCAATGCTTCTGAAACCCAAATTAATCAAAGGGAAGAGGAACCAAGCGAGAAACAGGTGGAAGCAGACCATGATTCATTTACAGATTCATTCATGGATTCAGTTCATAAACCTAAGGAATTTTACAAGTATGTGACTAGATCTGGTAGAGAAATTAAATTACCTATGAAATATGATTTGTAACTTTTTAACTAAATGTAACTTTAAATGTAATTTAAAACTTATACTTTTATATGTAAAACTTAAACTATTATATTATGTACCTATGTAAAAAATTGTCTCTTTGTAATTCACTAATTAGCAATTTACTCAATAATGTCATGTCATGTCATAGTGTTCAACTTCTTAAAATGTCAACTAAAAAATTGTAATAATTTATTTATTTAAAAAGGGAGATGTTGTATAAAGTCACCATTACTATCGTGTAAAGTCACTTAAGCAGAATGTTATATATTGTCTATTGTCTGTGTCATTATTGTCTGTGGTCTCTCTCTTGAAATAAAAGCATCATAAAACATGTTACACAAATGTGTTACCCCAGCCTTGTAACATTTTTTTTTATTTTCAGTTCAAATGCTGTGGTGCGTCGCGGTACTCAGACTGGAGGAAGAGTGCGTGGCACGAACACGACCCACGTCTTAAAGTGCCAGACTCTTGCTGCAAAACTGTCACTACGAGATGTGGGGCCAGGGACCATCCCTCCAATATTTATTATCATGTATGTTAGACTATCAACTATCTAATTTGCGAAGCATTGTGTTTTACTAGCTGAAACCCGAGACTAGGTACACCGCGTGGATTTAGCTTTTTAAAAGTCGCATGGAAACTTCTTGATTTTCTGGTATAAAAAGTGGCCTATGTCACTCTCTAGGACCTAGGTCTTTAACTATACATATGCAAAAAATTACGTCGATCCGTTGCGACGTGATTGAAGGACAGGCCAACAAACAAACACACGATCTATTATAATAAGAGTAGTGATATAATGAGTACGGTGAACAAGAAAACATGTGATGATCACACTAATATTATAAAGGAGAAAGTTTGTGTGTGTGTGTGTGTGTGTGTGTGTGTGTGTGTGTGTGTGTGTGTGTATATGTTTGTTACTCCTTCACGCAAAAAGTACTGGACGGATTGGGCTGAAATTTAGAATGGAGATAGATTATACCCTGGATTAGCACATAGGCTACTTTTTATCCCGGAAAATCAAAGAGTTCTCACGGGAATTTTAAAAATCTACATCCACGCGAACGAAGTCGCGGGTATCAGCTAGTTTAAAATAAATACCTACTTAATTTTTTTTCTGACAAAACTTTTTTGTACTCTGTCTCGGTCACTCATAGGGGTATCTTTTGTAGAGTACAAGACAGAGATCTCGGTCACTCATGAGCAACAATACCCGCTGCATAAACAATTTAGGTACATTTGTTCGCTGCATTCTTTCGATTGTCTCATTTTTTGTTAAACTCCCCATCCGCTGCTTCTAAAACAAGTTCTTTTATTTACCGAACCAAAATTAAAAATATATTATTCAAGTTAATTCTTAGTTCCTGTGTCTTGAATTTTTTTTCTTTTCAGGGTTGCATACGCCAGTTCACAAACCACATACGAGACAATCTTATCATACTGGCCGCAGTGGGGGTCGGTATGTCAGTCATACCCATCTTCGGATTTTTCTTCTCCTGCGTTCTGTACGTGAAGATCAAACATGTGATTGACTGACCCCGGCCTAAGCCTGCACCACCAAACAAGTGCAAGGTTTTTGACAAAGGAGCGTCATCCGGGGATCACAAACGCCCACTCCCCATAAATCCCCATAGAAATCCAAAAATCGCCAAAAGGCCCCAAAGTAAACGTCCCGTCAAGAGGGCCCCATGTCCCTTACACTCTAACCCTGAAAAGGAGGAGAAAATCCCCATATCTACCATTAGCGATAACGTTAGTATATAACCCAAAAAAATATTATAGAAAACAACTTTCAATTCAATAGTCCACAGTGAAATATCTTTTTATTTAAATTACAAAGTTTCTTTGCAAAATTTTGCATAAAAGTTTGGTGCAACTGTTCCCGATTCGAAACCAAAAAGGAAAATCGACTGTAGGTAATTGAAATAAAAATTAGGAATGATGCATTCAATCAATCGGAAAAGTTAATGGATGGTCTGATATTTTGCGCTTTTTAAACCCCGTCCAAGTATTTTTTCAATCTTCGTCCATCGTTATTTTATCTACGAAAAAATATATTATACTAGGAATATCTAATTCCTAGTATAGTATATTTTTCGTCAAAGTCAGTTCGAACTACATAAGATGTATGAGAATTTGCACAGCGGTTTGCTAGTGGTCTGTAATATTGTTTTTTTATGTTATGAGTACAAAATTCATACGTAATTATTTTACACTAATTGTTTTTTAATGTGTTTAAGTTAAAGTAAAAATTTTGTTACCGAATCCAAAAATACATTAAGTATAATTCCCTAAAAAATTCTTAAGATCAAGATATTTTATGTTGGTTTAAATATACTTCAGAGATCCTACCAAAAGACCTAAAGATATAATAAAATTATAATATTAGATAAAAACTGTCTGTGTGTTCATCAGTGTTGCACTGTCATAGATTTAAATAATAAATGTTCGTTGTATTGTTCGTATAGTATAGTTGTAGTAATCCACGACCGAATTTATATATAAAAATATTAATTAAGCGTGCAATGTTTTTAATGTTATTTTAAATTATAATAAAAAATAGTACGTGATATAAATAAAACCAGGCATGCTAGCGAAAATCAACCCAAGTAAAATACGTTTTGATAGCTGAATTAAAAGGAGAATGCCCAAAAAACGCAAGGTTGGTATAAATAACTAATTTATATAGGGTTACTACCTAATATCACGATCCAGCTAAAAGGATCAAATCCTATCAAACAACACCTTCGGGGGAAAATGGACTATACTTGAGTAACTGACCGTTTTTTTCATCAGAAAAATCTATAATTAGTTTTTTCAAAAAGTAATAAAAAGTATCAAACCCGTATTTTTCCTGAAAAACAAAACAATCATTTACTCAAATATTAACCCTGTTCTTACATGAGTAGTCAATTTTTTTTTTTTTTTTTTAAGTAAAACTTAAAAGTATTATAAGATTTTTTTTAATAAATACTGAATTACTGAAATATTCATTTATATCACGTGCTAGTTATGAAAATTACAAAGGTGCTATATTTGTTATGGTTACTTGAGCCGTTATGTCCTCATGACATAAGATTATAATATTACATTGAATATAAATAACATATATAACGAAACTTGATCATGTAAATTTTGTACCTAATTATGATTTCAGTAACTTTATACACATTTGAATAAAACTAATTTCATATGAATTTTTATTCATTCAAATGAATAAAAATGAAGGTCTGTGTTTTTTTTTTGTCTTTGAAAATAGTTTTATTAAAAGGATGATATTAGATTTCTAAGTCCATAACGTTATCTTTTATATATTTCACATTGCCAAGGTACGTTAAGACTAGATGGATAACAATATGTTTCATTGTATTATAACATTTTTCGGTTGATACATGTTATATAGCCATAAAAACTAAAGTGGAAGTAAATGTTTTATAACAAATAACAGGATATATGCACCTTTAGCCAGTAACTGTAGGTATTGATTGATAGATATTGTAGTAGACAGATCTTCCTTGTAAATAGATAGATCAGCTTGCACATACTGTCATGAATATCTGTCTATAGAAGTCAAATACCAGATGTCGTCACTAAAGTTGAACCTGCGCAGCAGTCGATTTAAGGCCTGAATTTCTACCGGTAGCGTGGTATGAAAGAACTCGACATCTTTCTTTTACAACAACAAAAACCCATTGTAGGGGTCGCGGGGTGATTCTCTAACTCAGTGTCCAACATTGAATGATAGCCGCCGAGTTCATTTGACATTGGTTGGTTCTCCATTGCTGCTTCATTGAGTGATATTACATTCTTTTTCGTAGGAAACCTTCAATGTCAAATGAGCTGGCTGGCTATCTATCAGTGTTAGACCTGCGAGTTAGCTTATCGGTAGGCTTGTTAAAACCTACAGTAGTGTCAAATGTGTTAAGTATAAAGGTTCATGTACCTACATAAAACAATACTGTTAAACTAATTATTTTAATGTCTTCACATGTTTTATTAAATACTTGTGTTATAATTTAAAACAAACAGTCAATATTTTAATATCATTGTAGCTAAAAAATGAAATAGGTAGCGAAAGTTTCTTACTAATAAAGATTAGCACACTGCTTATACACTGAGGTAAATACGCATGTACATAAATGAAATGTTTATAAGTCATGAATAAGCAGTGTTGAGTGTGTAAGGAACTTGATATAGCAAGCGCCCTGGGCGCACGGACGAGACGCTGTGAAGTCAATATGTAGGCAGGGCGCTCTGTGGAATGAAATATTATAATATAATATTATATGTATAATACAACGAGCGCCCGTTTCGTTTTATAGAGTGCCTTACTTATTTTGGTCTTCAAAGCACCCGTCCGTGCGTCCAGAGCGCTTGTTATATCAAGTCCCTAACTAAATTTTTATTAGTAAGACTGATAGTGTTTTAAGGTAATAACGTTATTGTGTAAAGAAAAGAAATACCAAAAATATCAAAGAAGGTTACTTAAGTTCTCAATTAAAGATTTTTTTGAAAACCACTATTATTAATAAGTAATAAGCCCAGTAAAAAAATATTGCAAAAGCAAATTTTTTTTCCACAAATTCATTTAAAGTCAAATCTCCACTATGAATCTCATTTTTAAAAGTATAAAAAGTAAATAAAATCGTGAAAAATGTACATTTATTATTTAATAAAACTTTCCTATTCTTACTTTAGACGCTTGTACATGTTTAAATTTTTGGTATTTCAGATAGGGTCAGAAAGTCAAAAATAACTACTAATTTAACCAAAGCTAAATGTGCCTTACTACTTACTAATCGTAGGTAATAATTATTATAGTGATTAACTAAATATAATGTTATATAATATTATGTACTTAATAAATTATTATTATTTTGTTTTTATAATACCTACTATCTAAAGTATAGATTAATGTACTTAGTCGCATACTTATAATTAAAATCCTTGCAATATTTTTCTGTAAAATTACTTTTGTTTGTAATTTGTTAACTTGCAGTTTTATTAATTTTCGTGCCTAAGTGTTTTCATACATTTAATTGGTCAACATTCATAATTTATGAGGCCAACAACCTTTCACGTACTACGCACTAGACGGGGTTAAAATTAATGTTTTTACTTATATACTGTACTTGATTTCCAGAGTTATACTTATCTCGACATTCATAGAACACGATTTTTGACGACGAATGATACCTATCCGTCTAAATTCTAATGCGTAGTACTCACACGCATACTCGTGAAATGCATAAACTAAAATAAAATTACGCTCGTTGGGCCTCACCCTAATACGGGTTAACAAACTAAGGTCGCCTTCAAATTTGTCGTAAAGTGGCTGCGTGGAGGCAGCGCGGCTGTAGTGCTGCGGCCGCGCTGCTTTTTAAATCCATAAATAATTTCGATCGATGAACAGTCTCGCGGGTGTAGCGCTGCAATCGCGCGTTATTAATATCCCAAACAAAAACATTTCATGTGAAAAATAAGAGTCAGTTCCTATCAAAAAGTTTCGGCCATTAAAAGTAGTCTTCCTAAAGAGTGCACCGATTTCGATAAAACAAAAACTAAATATAGTTCCAAATAAAGTGAAATACGATTAATAAGACAAAATTAGAATCTGTTACGTATTATTTGTGTTATGTAGGCACAGACAAATTTTCACATATCTTTGAATTGGTCGGTGTTTTATGCAACTTTTCGACATTTTTCGATTTTTTCCTTTGTTTACATAGTAAGACTCATAATTGTACCAAATTTCAACTTTCCATGTACACGGGAAGTGCGTCATAATTTTGGTCAGTCAGTGAGTAGGTCTAGGTCTTAATTTTTGCAATTTTCAGACCTCTGTATCTAAGAAATGCTTTAACGTAAAAATTTGAAACTTACAATTTATCGTTAAATCCACGAGCTTAGCTTATATTTCAAATTTCGTAAGATTATCATCACGCGAACCAGAGTTATGAGGGGGGTCAAAACAGCGCGAAATGTTTCGTGTAAATATACTTACTGCGCGCTTAGGCCGGAACTGCCTGACGCACTCCGTGCGTCTCGATACTAGCTGTGCCCGCGACTTCGTTCGCGTGGAATAGTGACTTTTCGGGCAGCGTGATTCTTTAAATTGACATAACTTTTTTATTTATGAACCGATTGACATGAAATAAACACTAAATGTTAAGTGAAGCTTACTACAATATATTAGTGAAAACCGTATCTAAATCGAATAAGCCGTTTCTGATATTAGCGTGCACAAACACACAGACAAACAGACAAACAGACAAAAAAAAAGTTAATTACAATTTCGGGTTCGGCATCGATATAATAACAACCCCTGCTACTTTTTTTTTATATATTTCCATTGTACAGACACCACTTTTCTACAATTTTATTATATGTATAGAATAGATGGATTTACATGCCTACAGCGCTGCCACTGCGCGGCACTTTGCGGCAAGGCGCCCTAAATCAGTACCTAAGAGTAATTCCTACCTTTTCCTTGTCCCAGTTGAGAAGGACGCTATTATTTTTAGTTATAATTTGTCCATTTTACAATATTTTGAATCTCTTACTTGGGTCATGTGATTTCTCATTCTAAGATTGTAGAAATATATTTTTAATAATAAATCTGTTATTTTATTTAGTCCAACTGGTTTAGTTTGCTCCCTTTTTAAAATTAAAAGTGATTAAAAACCTTTCGCTCGGAGCGGTCAATAAAAGCGCCCTAGTAGCGAGGTACCAGGCCGTGCCGTACATTAATGGGGCATACCTACATAAGTAACGCGTATCGTACCTACGTAGTTACATCCTATCTACTAATACATAAAAAGATTTGTCCTGACTGACTGACTGGGAATAAAAACTTTTTACAACAGTAGGTTCTGTTTATGGCGTAGATGTTCTAAGAAAATATTTTTGGAAATTCTACTCCTGATACATATAGGGGATGAAAGTTTGTAGTAGGTACATAGACGTACATAGTACATAGGACGTCATTTTTCAAGTTAAGTAGGTATATCTCAAACTCTGAGATGTTGTGTTTTATTAAAAGTCGAATCTATTTGCATTGTCCTGTGACCTGGGAAGGTAGATCAATTATTCAAATACCTACCTAAACGACAGTTTCATATTTGAGTAAATATTAATTAGGTGGATAAAGAACCCTTATAGGTACCTTTTTCTTATCTCAGTCAGTCGTGAGTTAATATTTATTACAAATAGGTAAATCCATTACTAACTGAATATTTAATGAAAATTTAATAGCATCTTCAATTTTTAAGATCAGTTGCCTTAATATCACTGTCCGTAAAAGTCAAGGACTGTTCATAAAAAAAATCCTAATTTGTGAAAAATGATGGTGAATGTGTTAATTTGTATGACAATCACAAATGTCTTGTTTTCTTCAACCGTGTCGCAAGTTATAATACGAAGACCTGTACTAATGAATACAAATATTCCAAGTAGACTTATTAACAATCCGTTAGCGATACGTCCGAATACAGTGTACACCAACAATGGACCGCTGCGATTACTGACCCCCAGCTCAAATATAAATAAACCAAACTGGTTCTACACTCAGCAGAACTTGCAACCACCAAACACGATTCTCGTGAAGCCGATCCAGTTAGGAAATCGAGAGCTTCAAGGAATTCACCCGCAACCGGGTCAAAGACCTGGAACTGGCTACTACATAAACATAACGCCGGTTACTCTCCAACCTGCAGTTCAGTCTCAAAGACCTTTACAAATACCAACCATGCCACCGTTTACAAACCCAACCAATTCACTCCCTGAAACGACCAAGAAGCCTAATTTTGAAGAAATTACACAACCAAATAGCATTGAGGAAAACCACAATGATGGTCAAGGTACCGATTTTGATATTGACATTAGAATCGGTTAGGTAGTTACTATTTTAACGATTTTGTTTTTCTATTAAGTAGGTATCTACATAGGTATGCATAATGCATTGTACGTCTTACTACATTATAAATTCTAGTAGCATATCCATCTACCAGCTATTAAGTCAATAACAGGTTAACTAGGTATGTACCTATTTAGATGCCTAATACTAAAAATAATACCATGTATACTTAGTATATAAGTTGCTAAATAGGTCCTCGAGTTAATAAGGTAATAATATAGGTAAGTAATTTCATTTTATCTATGAGAAACTAGGTAACTTTTAGGACACCTTGTGCGCTTTGCTATATGGTAGGGGTATGAACAAAAAGTTTCTGCAGTAACAATACCTAGTTACCTACAGATTCAATCAGTAGATAGTATAATATCTAATTTAATGATAGTACATACCTAATTTTAGAATTTAATGTGCCTATTAGATTAGAATCGAATTAGTTGCATCTATCTATTTGTATAGAACTTAATAGATAGATACAATCTTACAACATCTTCCGTATATCCGTAACATATGCTAAGGTCTATAAGATGATGGTTAATCAACGTTTTACTACTCAATAGCGTTAATAAACTTAACATTTTGTTATTTCAATCTTTTTATTTAATTTTATGCGCAATATAAGAATATTGGATGAAGGCGAATAAGGAACTGGTTTTAATATATGAATATGGTGCGAAGATGAGTCGAGTCAGTCTCTCAGACGATCTTTCGCCTGACGCCGATCGCCGCTAGTCTATAATTTTAATTGTGTTTAAAATGGAAACTAAGTTAAGTTTGTTCATTTTTTTAACTATCGCCTATAACTGCAACGGACAACTCCTTGGTGGTATACTATCTGGTGCGCAAAATGTTTTTGGTGGACTTACTCATGGTTTAAATGTGAACCTTGGAGGTCATTTCGGTCTGCACAATAAAAAACCACCGCAAAAACAACCCGAAGAAACCATCATTGTGGTCGTGGAAGAAGAAAACGATCAGAATAAAGAACCACCTCCCTACAGGCCGAATCAAAATGGCTATAATGGTAACAATGGCTACAACGGTAACAATGGCTACAACGGTAACAACGGCTATAATAACGGATATGGTCCCGGGCATAATGGAAATAGACCACACCAACAGGGACACGGGAACCACTACGGGAACGGTTATGGGAATGGAAACAATGGCGTAAACCGACCAAACCATGGCCACCATCATGGGCGACCACCGAATAATAACTTTTATGGTAACGGGAATGGTTACGGAAATGGCAACTATGGACAACAAGGTCACGGTTACAAGCCAAACAAATATCCTAATCAAGAAAACTATGACCGGCCTAACAATCCCACACAAGGAAACGATAACTATGGAAATAATAATCCAAATCAAGGATATAATAATAATGGTTATAATAATCAAAATCAAGGCAATAACAACCATGGATATGATGATCCCAATCAAGGAAATAACGTTTTCAACAAACCAAATCGACCTAATCAAGGGAACAACAATTTTAATAAACCCAACCAACCCGATCAAGGATTTGAAGACTTCGGTAACCAGAATAATCAAGGAAATCCTAATAACTTCGGTAACCAGAATAACCAAGGAAATCCTAATAACTTCGGTAACCAGAATAACCAAGGAAATCCTAATAACTTCGGTAACCAGAATAACCAAGGAAATCCTAATAATAATAAGCCCGTTGAAGGCCAAACCTTCCAACCTATACCTACATTGCCTCCAAATGATTTCACAAGTAAGAAACCTGTGGTAACTGAAAAGCCAGACACAGATGTTCCGCTGTTCATACCCCTCAACCCCAACGATACAGGGAGCAGTGACGATAAGACTAATACAGATCCTAAAAGAGAGACGGGAGAAGACGATGATAATTACGAGATAGATATTAGGATAAAAGATGAATAGGTATTTAGTAATCTCTATATTTATAATTGATATCAGTAAGACTGATAATATAAACATTACAATTCACCAGGGTATCAATTGTTTTTCATTGCACAATTACAATTCCACGTCATTATTTTAATCCTGCTATTAAAAACGTAAAAACCTATAAAAGTGCCATAGTAGGTACATAATATTATGGTTGGTAATGTAGGGTGAGTATAATTTATGCAGTTACGGATATTGTTTTTACTTACGACTGAAACTAATAATAATATCTCAATTTTCAACCTTTGATCTTTCTTCAATCTGTCATATTTAATCTGTTGTTAACTTGTTGTGTTAATTAGTTATTTATTCAAAATTTTACCTATTTTCTTTTTTCATAAATAATAAACAATATCGACATGTTACAATTAATAATAATAGAGTGACTGAAAGTACTTATTAATTTCCGAATCCGGAGTCTAGACATTACAAAAATAACAACATTATGTAAAGTAGAATCAAGGCAAAAAATAAAAATTCTTGTAACAAAAGATGTTGAATATAAATTATTCTAAAGCTCAATACAACCAGTTTTTAATTATTTTATAGCACTTCTCAATATGTAAATTAGGAATGATGTTTTTGAATGATTTACTTAACTAAAAATAAATGAAATCCATACATTTCCATACATATTTTTTTATATTGCATTCTTACGTACCTACCTGTTAATTAATTGTTATTTTAATTATTATTAATATATAAAATCCTAAGTACGTATCTGTCGGTCCGAGCCCAACCACTGGACCTCGGTACCTAGCTTTTGTATTTTCAAAACACTACAAAGAAGTGAAAACTTTCCATCCCCTGAATTCGATGGACAAAGTCGCGGACAATTATAGGCAGTACTATTAATATTGTTTCGGATACACAAAACATCAACCAACAGGAAATCGGACAAAATGCGAACTCGCACAAAATGGGGTTCCGTACCATCATACAAGAAGCTTTACTTAGTTTTACAACAGTTTTTATTTCTTTTTAATTTTCATGGCGATCATTTTGAAATTGTTAATAACCATATTTTTAGCGAAAATAGAAATAGATACCCATTAATTTCAACTGACTAACTGACATGGTGTACGAAATACAGCAGCCCACTGATAAACAGATGGACGGCCAGACAGCAGAGGCTTGATATCACGATCCCGATAGCACCCTTCGCATACGGAACCCTAAAAATGAAGTAGGTATATTACTTATAATATGTAGGTACCTATGTAAAAAACTGGCTGCGCGTTTAAAAATGATGAACTCACGAGATTTCTCGCCTGTGTTTTTTGCTCATATTATGTAGGTATCTTATACTTTAGCTAAGTAGATACATTTATGAGCAATATAATTAAATGTAACTAAGTATTTAATAGTTTAAAGTTAAACAAACCTAAGTACCTACTTAGATGTGTAGAAGAACCAGAGTAATCGACATAGCTTAGCCGGTTTACCTAAGTGGCAATAGGCAGGGCACATAGTTCGAAAATCCGATAGACGTTTTTTGGTCCCAAGGCGCTGAAATGTCGACTTCGCACCGGAGAGCAGTGTTGGAAGACCCTCACTAAGTGGACGGACGACATCAGTCGAATCGCAAAGAGCCGCTGGATTCAGGCGGCGCAAGACCGTGGCGCGTGGAAATCCTTACAACAGACCTATATCCAGCAGTGGATGTCTATCAGTTGTTGATGATGATGATGGAGTAGGTAGGTACTTAGTATTTTTATTTTGAACCTAACGAAAACTTAAGAATTGGTACTTGGTAGAGGTGGTAGGGAGTGAAGAGTGCATCATAGGTTCTCGTAGGTTCGAACTTCGACTCTAAAGCAGGCACCTCTGATTTTCTATATATAGTTCTCTCTCATTGAATAATAAATTGTAATGCATTTTCTATGCATAAAACACAGCAAGGAAATCTAGAACCTACACGCCTCCAGTACAACGCTGCCGACGTACGTAGTGGATAAGTATGTGCGTAACGTGCGCTGCTAATTAAAGATATTAGGTATATAGTTTGTGTCATGTGAAAAGAACTCTGAGTGATTAATATCGATCAATTTACTTAGTGATGACGGCAGGAATGTTTAATCCATAGCTCGTTAATCAATCTTTCCTTTTTGCGGACTACACTCACATGAGTACAGATCTATACCTACTACAGCCCGCACGCCCTACGCTACGGCTAATACCCAGCAGTAATAAGTACAGCCATAAGCTCAACTCATATTATGTACATAACATTGTGTGCTATAGATAAACACAATCCCACCACTGTTGCCCAGAAGCAATTTCACCTGACACCAACTTAATAACACTTTCATTAGTGCTAGTAAGAAGTGGAGAGGGAGGAATAATATACGATTCCTCTTTCGTATGATTGAGGAGGTTTTGGCAATCAATTGAACATAATGAATTTTATTGATCCTACTGATTGATAATGATGACGATATCATCTACATGGTAGGTACCTACCTAAGATGATATTAATAAAAATATCCTCAACTCATAAGAACTGACTTTATTCCATCGCTATACAATGCATGATAAACTTCAACTTTAATTCTAAACTACTAACTTCTTGAAAACATATTAATAAATCCCAATATTTTCTGCTTCGAATCAATATCAACCGCTTTTCTTGCCGCCATTTTCCCCATCTCCCTCCAATTGTCTTTTCTTTTTTTCTAATTCAACTCTAGGCAAAGGTAAAATCGCTAACAATATAAAACTGATTTCGAATACACTGATTCCAAACTGACACCATCTGACACTATGATTTCAAACTGATAAGTACATTCACAAGGCCGTACAGGTAATTTATAACGCGTCATAAGATTTCCCCCTTTGTGTTTATGATTTATATCACGAAGTCATCATTATACTTAGTTTTTTCTAGTTGGCTAGTAGGTAAGTAAAGCCATAAGTGTAAAAAGTGGCATACAGTAGGCGTTAAAGTTAAAACACGCTCAACGGAATCACAATAATTTTTTCCGTAAACTGTGCATTAAAGTTAAAATTCTCGGTACAATTGTTACGAATTCCTCTTCTTGTGACTTGCCAAGTGATAATTATTTAAGGAAAACAATTGCATCATGCTAAGATTAATCATTTTATTAAACGTGCTGACATTGAAAAATATTCACACTCGAGAACTAGTTGTGTCTCAAGTGGTACAGTCGGAACAAATAATTATATCTTCGAGTCCTTCAAACCAGAAAGTAACGGAAGAATTAATTGTTCCATCACGGGTTAAAGACACGGATACAGAATACCACAATAATAAATTAAATAGATCAAAAGAATTGCTTACGGCTGAAGAGGATTTCACTTTATCATCAAAAAACCTGGCTGTGAAAACATACATACACGAGAACAATTCAACAGAGTTGTTGGAAAAATCCGTTAATAATACTGCTGAAGATGGAATTAACAACGAAGAAAGGGTGAATATCAAACCTCTGGATATAATATCCCAAGGGAAAGCTGGAGGCGGTCAATCTAAACCTGGCGAAGCCACGAATGATACCGATATATCTTTAGTAGATAGATCAAGTTTTAACGGTGACAAATGTCCCACAGGACATGTTAGAATAAATGAACAATGTATTCCAACGGAATAGAATAGGTACTATAATAAGTTACTTGTGTAAAGTTACTTCTGACTACTGACTTAGTTACTACTGAGAAAGGAAAGTATCGATATGTAGCCACCTTACGTATATAGGTGTACGTAGGCATGTTTTTTAATAGTTACACTTAGATTTAATAATGTAAAGTGAGTGAAATACGTAATCAAAAAATTAAATCCGTAAATAGGTAAATAATTTGCCGTGTTTTATTAAACCCACATACCTAGTTAATTTGAAAATGTGTTAGTTAGCAGTTAACATTATCACAGAATATAAATAATGTAATATGTAATAAGTAGGTACTTCCTAGCTATTACATACATACGTACTAAAATCGCTCTTTCACAAAGTTACGTTAAACTGTGGGATAACATTCACATTTTTTTATTCAGATAAAAGTTAGCCCTTGACTGCAATCGTACCTGGTGGTAAGTGATTATTCAGTCTAAGATGGGTGCGGGCTATTCTGAAAGGGTATGGCAGTTTTTATTAAACCTGTATTGGGTTTGATATAAACTGCCATACCCCTTCCAGGCTCTCCAACCAAACCAAACCAAAGATGTATTCCTTTGGTTTCTACACGACGTCGCATCATCACATCAATCGCTTAGCGGCACGGCATTGCCGGTAAGGTGGTAACTATTCACAGCCAAAGCTAAAACCAGACCAGACCAGAAATTTAGAAATTATGAAAACCAAAACCCCTGCCGGGAATCAACCCGGGACATCCCACTAATAATATATAGCGCTTGTACCACTGCAACAGGAAGGTCGTCAAAAAAGTCAAGCTCGTCATAAGACAAAAGTTCAATTTAAAATATCTACAACTATTTTTCTTTACGTGTTAATTAATTATTATTCAAAAACCTCTGGGAATACCTAATTCCTCCAAATTATATCTATATTCTAAAACATTCCGTATTAAATCAATGTTACCCGTGTCTACTGTATCATAAATAGTCTATCTCCATGCATAAAGACTGGACTACTTCTGTGGTACCTACTACTCCTTGTCTATGATTTTCTGATTGACATTGACATTTGACAGTTGAATGACAGCAACAAGACAGAGCAGAGGACTTAGAACTAGAAATTGGAAATTGGAATTTTTAAAAAATATTTTCTAAAGCCGGCTAGATGGAAGTCTGGACGTGCTTTTTGTAATTTAGACACGTTTCTATTCCATAACCGCATAATAATACAGTAAATCGTAATCTTTAAAGACTAAAAGATAAGTTCAATTTATTACTACAAAATTAGGAGTCCGTTGACGAAAATACGCAACCACGTGTTACTGATTTAAAATTAAAGAATTTACTTACTGGAAAATTACAGTGTCACCAAGAATACCTCACAATATAAAGCACCAAGTGATTGAACAAAATCGTCGCTCAAGATACAGTGAAATATTCTTTAAAAATTATAACACGTGTTGCCGCAATGTCGAACGCGGAAGGAGACCTGCGGGATGGGCTCTCGGCTAAAGAAATCTTTGCTAACAGTGAAGGACTAACTTACAACGATTTCCTGCTACTGCCTGGATTCATAGATTTCACGGCGGAGGAAGTGGACTTGACGTCACCTCTCACGAAAAAGATAAACCTCAAGGCACCGCTCGTGTCAACTCCGATGGATACCGTCACCGAAGCCGACATGGCGATCGCTATGGCTCTATGCGGAGGCATCGGTATCATTCATCACAACTGCACTGCCGAGTATCAAGCCAACGAAGTTCACAAAGTGAAAAAGTATAAACATGGCTTCATCAGGGACCCAGTCTGTATGGGCCCTACTAACACCGTCGCGGACGTCATCGCAGCAAAAAAGAAAAATGGTTTCACTGGGTATCCTATTACTGAAAATGGTAAGCTCGGTGGACGCCTTATTGGCATTGTTACATCTCGAGATATTGACTTCAGGGAAGGCGATCCACAGTTGAGTCTCAAAGAGGTTATGACTCCCATCAGCGAAATGATAACTGCACAGTCTGGGGTCACTTTACAAGATGCTAATTACATTCTCGAAAAAAGTAAGAAGGGTAAGTTGCCAATCATCAATGGAGCAGGTGAACTTGTAGCTTTAATAGCCAGAACAGACTTGAAGAAAGCTCGCAGCTATCCCAATGCATCAAAAGACTCCAACAAACAGCTACTAGTAGGAGCTGCGATTGGTACTCGTGAAGGTGATAAGGAACGTCTTCAACTTCTTGTGAGCAATGGAGTTGATGTTATCGTTCTGGACTCCTCTCAGGGCAATTCTACCTATCAGATAGAAATGATTAAATTTATTAAAAAAACTTACCCAGACATTCAAGTCATCGGAGGAAATGTTGTAACCAGAATGCAGGCTAAGAATCTCATTGAAGCTGGAGTAGATGCTCTGAGGGTTGGGATGGGCAGTGGTTCTATTTGTATCACTCAAGAGGTCATGGCGTGTGGCTGTCCACAGGCCACAGCAGTATACCAAGTGTCATCATATGCTCGACAGTTCAACATTCCAGTTATTGCAGATGGTGGGATCCAATCTGTTGGCCATATTGTTAAATCTCTTGCATTAGGGGCTTCTACTGTCATGATGGGATCTCTCCTCGCTGGCACCTCTGAAGCTCCCGGGGAATACTTTTTCTCTGACGGTGTGAGACTCAAGAAATATAGAGGAATGGGGAGCTTGGAAGCGATGGAAAACAAAGAAGGGAAAGGTTCTGCAATGAGCCGCTACTTCCATAAGGAAACTGATAAACACAGAGTTGCTCAAGGTGTGAGTGGAAGTATTGTGGACAAGGGCTCGGTGCTCAGGTTCCTGCCGTACCTGCAAGCTGGCATGCAACACAGCTGCCAAGACATCGGAGCGCGCTCTTTGCTCAAACTGAGAGAAATGAGCTACTCGGGAGATCTCAGATTCATGAAGAGGACTTACTCCGCACAGCTAGAAGGAAATGTGCATGGTTTATTTTCATATGAAAAACGACTATTCTAAATCTGCTAAAACTGGTGTCAAGTATTAGTAAACCTTTATGTACCTTTGTGATACGTATGTTACAGATTTAATGCATTTTCTACAAATTTTTGTGATTACATGAAATGTATACTGTAAAGCCAATCCAGAAGTAAATATTTTGTGTACTTATTAAGCTAAGCTTAAATGGAACTGCTAGTTCTGATATTATAAAATAAATTCCATTTTAGTACATGCGTTTATTTCTTAAGTCATATTGATGTTATATTTTAAGGAAAGGACCAGATGTAAAATATATTTCGTAAATAAAGTTTACTGATTGAAAAATTTTCAGTTGTTTACATTAAAAGGTGTCTTATGTACAATTTACCTTATCATTATCACAAAATACATGTATGTAATTATACAGCAGAACTTATACAAGATCTAGTGCTCTGTCAGAAATTAATAAAATAGATTCATGATTTTGCCAAGTCAATGTGGATTTCGGTTGTATAAAAATTTTGTAGGAAGCTTTCACAGGATAAAAATAGCCTTTATTCTTGTGTTCTCTTAGCCCTGTATGTACTACATGCTTTGTAATACATAAAACGGAAATATTTAATTTATTGATTTATAACATTTGGTAAGTATACTATTAATAGTACATATCAAACAAATATACTAAATAATAATATGTTCATCAGTTTGGAAGCTACGATGCCAGAAACAGATATACAGTACACACGACAAACTTATAACACCCCTCTTTTAGCGTCGGGGGTTAGCAAGAAGAGACAATATTGTGATCTTGTTACAGAATGTAATAGGGCTTCAGGCCTAGCAATCTGTGTTAACTTGATTACGTTTGATATGTGTGTCAACTTGTATTTAAGGTCAAAACGTAATCTAGGGTAAGGTCTTAAGTAAATAAAAAACAATAAAATTTCTAATAATCACATTTTAATGGAATTATAATATGCACCAAGCTGCACATGCATTTTTATGCATAATATCCGATTTGACAATAAATACGATTGAGTGCTAAATAACTTAATTATAATAAAAAACTAATAATATGTGCTATGTCTATTCCTAGGACTGGTGCGCACAATGTTATCTAAGGCCCTTTACACACGAGGCAATCAGTTTGCAACTATAGAACAACAAATCTTTTTAGCGCGTAGGTACCTAACTATATTTTTTTAATAAAAAAGTATGCAGGCAAGTATGTAACTATATCTCTTAATTCCAAAAAAGGTTATTCGCTTATATTTGGAGGGTCAAATAAGCGTAAGGCTTGTTTGTAGTTTGTGCCTACAACTTGTTCAACAGTACAACTGCAACTTTTACGAATTGGGCCACAATTCTGATTTCAGTCTACCCTATAGGTACATTTTTGGGCTACAGGTATTGATAATACCTACATAAATATGTCATAAGTATGTCTTATATTGACATTAATAATTTAGGTAATTGTGACATAGTTGAAAACTGATTTTTTTGATATCCCCTGCATGTGAGAATGGGCTAAGTCTTTCTAAGCTCACTCTTCGTAACTATCTCAATTTTTGATTTGCTCTTCTGTTCCTTTTTTACAACTGAAATTAATAAATAATCTATCCGTAATCTGTTGATAAGTTACTTAGCAACATTGTTATTTATTAAAAAAGAGCAATTTTTAACTAATAATAACGTTATTAAAAAACTTATCAATAGATAATATGACTGATTATAATTATTAATTTTGGCCATTATATATTACAATAAAATTAATAAATAATACTGATCTATACAAAATTAGAGAGCAATATCATCCCATAAACAAAACAGCCAACTGTACGTCAATCTATAAAATACATTTACGGCCAAAGTTAATAATCAATCTATCCGTAATCGGTCGATGATATTGGCAACGTTGTTATTTGTAATAAATTGTATGGTATTTTTGACGTATCTAAGTAACTTATTCAACAGATTACATATCAAACAGATTACAGATAGATTGATTGTATTAATTTCGGCTGTTAAAAACCTCTTGACAGTTTCACATGCCTATTAAATTTTAAATTTTTACCTCTTTTATCTCGATTCTCGCTCAAAGTTGTTCTTGCTAAACCTGTCAAGACAACCCAGCTTCTCAATAAATACACCAATATAAAAAATGTCTTAATTTAAGATGATATCAATATTATTCGTATAGCATCAAATTTCGATTTACTATGAAAAGTCAATGGTCGTTCCAAAACCTATCCTAAGACCGCGCATAAACCTCTAAGTTTTACTCAAGTAGCTTACATGATTAACTTACGACTTTACTAATGTAAACACTCTTATGAGTACCTACATTTAACTTAGTAAATTAGTTGTCATTTAATGATGTAAGCTACTTACGTAAGTAAAACTTACAGGCGTGATCGCGGCCTAATCAAAGCCGACTGCATTCCAAACGCACCAGTCGGAATGCATAAAGTCAAGCCAAAAGCGTATAAATCTTACTGGGATTATACCTTAACATTATAACCAGCGCGGTCTCGTATGTCTACAGGAGATCAATCGGAAGAAACATTGTTGGTGTAACCTCTACAGTTGGCTTAGTAAGAGTTTGCATTCTCGAGAACGTAGATAGATTTCGCATATGAAAATAGTGAGTGTGTAATGGGCCTAACTAACCTCTCTTGCTTTGGGCTAGGCGCGTACTAGCGGTCAAATAGCGGCCTCGATACATCAAACAGCAATGTGTAGGTTCGAGTGCGGCAATTTTAACAAATAATTTTGTAGGTATGATTTATCATACAAAATCGAGGAGAGTACAGTCGGCCATTTAATCGGCCGTGCGCGCTTTGCCTTAAATTCGAATACAGCTAGAGCTCTATAAAATATTTTAAAGTAAAAATTGATAGGACCCACATAAAAGGTGACTCTTTTAAAAGGCCCTTTAGAATTTAGATCCATTTTTATTCTGAAATTGCCGAATTTCTTACCGGCTCTTGTCAGTAGAAACTGCTTTCCGAAGCGGTAGTTAGTCATGACTAATCATAAGTTGGTATACATGACAGAAAGATATTATAATTATTTTTTGACGATATAGTTAACATTCTAATTATAAGGGTTTAGATTTTTCTAATTCGCCTACTGGAAATCTACCAACATTGTCGAGATCTACAAACTCATAGTAAGAGTATGGATGCCTTAGTCTATGGTTACGCTAGCGATATCTGATATGTTACTAATAATATTATATTAAACTTGCAATTAATAATAATCTACGGCTCTAGAGTGATAGATAATAATTACTGTCGGAAGCTAAAAATTCGTTTTTCCCTAAAATGTAACAAAAGTCGTAGTTGCACCAACAAAGTCAAGTATATCATGAGAATGTTTCTAGCATGTTTCTAGAATCTACTTAAGATGTTATTGAAACAGCACACAGACAAATCACCAACTCAAAAGCGTTAAAATAAATCATGCATTAATAAAACAGGTTAGCCTGTGTAATAATTTGTCTTGTAAAAATTAAAATTGTAAAATATTTCCATAATATTGCCTGATGCTTATTGTACACCTTTTTAAGCTGAAATAAGCTTTAATTCTATATTTCATTAAATCGTAGCTTTTCAAATGTCTAAAACGTTACGATTTCTACTTCATAGAGAATCAACCCTGATACTCCTCCCAATTATGTAAGACAAATATACTCATTGGAATCAATCGGTAGTAAATTCTACCCCTTCATTATGGCAGCGAATTCAACCAATCGACACAGGCAGAATTTGTTTACATTACGATTACGATGTATACGTTTTTCTTACACAATCAAGGGGATTGTCTTCCTCGGTTGTGATTTATCATCCTTAACCAAACACCATTATCTAACAAGCGACAATTGTGCGATCGCCGCTGTCGAATTAAGAGTTTTTATATAGTTAGTCCCTGACTGCCATGCAGCCTTTTATGAAAGCGGACTAATTTGGAAAGGACATGTCAGGTCAATGTGGAAATTTTGATTTCTCAAATTGACTCAGTCAGAATTTAATAAAGTATGATGATGACAGATCTTGCCCGAGTGAATACTGCCTCTAAAAGTTACAGACTCACAGGTCAGGACTCTGATACTGCAACATACGAGACAGTGCCGCAATTAAAAAGGCTAAAATGGCTTATTGCACTACTCTGAATTTAAAAATTTTACGTTAGGATTGCGGGAAAGTATAAAACTATACTAACTTGTTCATTGCCGTATTAACTGTCCTAATACTTTAGGACAGTAGCTGTTATTTTACCGTTATCGAGACCCAGACGACGTGTCTAGTTTGACGGTTTGTGAAACTCGTATTTTGCTCGGAACAGTAATTCTATAGATTTATTTCAAAGCCTAAATCCTAGTCAGGGTTCCTATATTCAGAGTGGGGCGACAAGCATGTAACGCTAAGGGTCTACTCCTTTTCGGGCTCGTCATCGCGGAACTCGGGCCCGGGCGCGGCGTCGTCCTCGAACACGATCTCTTCGGGGTCCGGCGCGCGCGGCAGGAACTCCTGGCCCGGGCAGATCTGCTTGAAGATCTGCTCCGCCTGACCGAACACATAAGACAACCTAAGTGAGCGTTCACACTAAAATGCCATCTTCACGGACGAGAGAATCGCATTCGATACAACTCCTATAGGTAAATTTCCAGACCACAGGGCAATATTATCGCCGACGATAGTAGGTCGGACTTGTGGCGTTTCATTTGCTCATGGAGATGGCCTTTGTCACAGTCGAATCATTTAATCAAATTAGGTACCATTGTATACTTTTTGATTATCAATGGTTGAATTTGTAAGATAAGAATGTTATTGGTGATAATTAATTACGTAAACTTAATACTAAGGCTTTAAGGGTGCCAAAGGGTAGAAAATATTCGCTAAGGCTAGGGACAAATCTAGCTGAAAATTGCATTTTGCCCGTGCAGATATAAAACAAGGTGGACAGATCCAATTACCGTTTGCGTCCCTGGCATATTTAATTTTGTCTATAGATAACCGCCTAAATATAAAAGGACTTTTAAGTCGTTGAATTTAACAATGTGGAGTTTTATATTATTAGAAGTTGCTTTGTTTTTCCTACTAGTAGGTCAAAGTTATAAGTGTAAAATATGTAGGTATTTGATTTATGATATCAAGTTACTTATTATTGTGCAACAAATAAAGGTCCGTCACGAATTAGAGACGTGATAAATTATTATTATCATCACTTTTTTTGTAACCTTTTTAGGGTTCCGTATTATGGATTTAGGTTAGGTTTGTGTATATTTTACGAGAAAATAAAACCAACGCTCTAACTAGCATAGTTTTTTTTAATATTTACAATAAACATCTACACACAGAGTTAGTTTTGCGGTTCATTAACAAAAGTGATTCTTAGCGTTTTACTTCTTCTGTAGTACGGAACTCTCGGTGCGCGAGTCTGACTCGTGCTTGGCCGGTTTCATTTTATTTCACGTACCTTTATCATATTTTGTTTGAGATAAATATGTTAAATGTCACAAACAACTATTAATATTACCTAATCGATATATTATCTAATAATAGTTTCGATACGTTGTTTAGTTTACTATTTAAAATAATAACAGCATAGATTGAAGATAACTCAGTTACTTAGCTAGCATAAGGGATATGACACACGCATTTATGTAGACAAAATCTTAGGTTCTTTGTGGGATAATCAAATTTAATAGTGAAACCGCCAAATAATCATTGATCATGATCTGTTGCATTTGCTCGCTCTCTTAATTTCATGTGAATGTACAAGGAACGAGTACATCAGCTTCAGTGTCAACTCTGCTAGAAGTTTGGTGGTAATCTACACACTTAATACCAAACTCTATAGATTTGTCTTAAGTTGTTTGTCTTGAGCTACTTCTCAGAACAGGGCGCGTTTGGAATCCTCGTAGCTTTAGTTTTGAGTTTGCCTAGTTAAATATCACATCATTATCTTACAAATTCAACAATTGAGTCGAGCCCGGCATGAGGACAGGCGTACACATCTACATTGTCTATACTCTGTTCTTAACCGTTGCGGAAGGTCTAATCCTGTAGAATAGTGACCACAGACTATACTCTTTCGTAGTCGAGTAATAATTACCTGGTGAACAGAGCTGTCGAAGTCGAGCCCGGCAACAGTTCACGTGCAGACATTCACACTGTCTACTTTGTCCTTAACCGTCGTGCAAATATTTCACTTGTAGAATAGCAACCACAGATGACACTTTCGTAGTCGAGTAATAAGTTACCTGGTGAACAGCGCGGTCGAAGTCGAGCCCGGCATCAGGTCCCGCGCACACATGCACGTTGTCTACCCCGTCCTTGACTGATGCGCAAGTGTCTTTCACGTTGTAGAACAGCGACCACAGGCACTAAGACAAAACAGAACAGCAAAAATTTAAACCAAGCCTGTAACATTTCATTTGTGTGTGTAAATCTGTAATTTAGTATTGCTGGGAAAACATCGTTATTTGATTTGTTATTATGGATCCAGGTGACATAGGCTACATTTTATTTGAACGAAATCAATATGGCGGATGTTATGGTGCACTTGCATGGGCAATTTTGAAGCAATTGTTGCTCGACAACACATATGAATCAATTTGGAGCAATAAGTGGAGCAATTATTTTGCAAAGCATTGCTGAAATTTTCAGATATTTCTGGATATTGCAGTAAATTGCTTCATGTGGTCGTGATATTATAATTGACTAGATTGCCTGGAATTTAAGAACTTCAACTGGCTGTATAAGCATACATTTACGTCCATAAAAGTAGGGATTCTGTGATTTTTTTTTGATATTTTATAGAAGCACATTTATTGACTCCAATATGTATAATTTATTAATTGGTGACTTTGTCAAATGTTTCAATAGCAGGTGGAAGATTATTCCAACATTTACCTACCTGAACCATTAGAACCTGATGAACCATACCATACCATTTAGAACCAGATAAACAAAATGTACCTTAGGTTTGTCAGATGTCTCAGTCTGGTCGCCGCCAGACATGTCGAAAATCTTCTCGGCGTACGGCATTAGATCGCTCTCGGCGTCGGTCACTTTGTTCGTTATGAAGTACACCACAACTGAAACAAGACAAAAATTATTTTGTTACTTTCACAATTCATCATCATCATCATTATTATCAATCGATAGACGTCCACTGGTGGACATAGGTCTCTTGTAGGGACTGCCTGCGATTCGTTTGATGTCGTCTGTCACCCTAGTGAAGGGTCTTCCAAGCGATTCGCTTCCTTATTGCCTTATTGCTAATACGCACTGCTAAAGTATAGAAGCCCTTCCGGCTTCCATTTTCCCCACCAGCTACAATTTAGGTATCATAAAATGGATCTAGAAATATGAAGTTTTGAGTATAATGTAGTCTCAATCTTTTCTTAGTTATGATTTAAATGTCTTAGTCAGGCTCTATCACCACAAAGAAAGTGTTTTAAGAAACCCCACTCGCAGTTGAGGCGAATTTGCAGAAGTAGCTATATATCATCTAAGAAGAGTGAATAGGGACCTTGCCTTGCCTTGCCTTGCCTTCTAGGCAGGCGCACTCAATCTCAGGCTGCATCATCACCTACTATTTGGTGTGATTGCAGCCGAGCGCATGCATATAATACAACTTTGCGAACACACGCGTGTGCAGTAATACCTCCTGCGTAGTTGGATAGTTGAGGTCGGCCACGGCAGGCCGAAATTCGGTAAAGAGAACCGAACTCAGAATTCGGATGTGAACTTGTATTCATGTTATAAAGTAAGACAACGCGCGCCGATCCCTTCTTGTGAAAAGATCGATCGGTATTCCATTGTTCTATTTTTAAGCGTTACTTTTTAAACGTTATCGTAAAGGTACAACTTCCATCAATGTTTAGTTTTACTGTACGATTTGTTTACACTCGTATAAAAATGTTTATTTTGTAGCCGTTCTCTTCGATGACCTGTTTTCGTTATTAATAAGAAATAATTTTCACACATTTCACAATGTTTGGTGAAAACAGGTTAAAGTTCAAAATTCAAAATATTTTTATTCAATTAGACTTTTACAAGTACTTTTGAATCGTCAAAAGCATCTACCACTGGTTCGGAATGCCTTTCCTACCGAGAAGAACCAACAAGAAACTCCTTTCGCTTTTGTCCGTAGAATACGTGTAAGGGAACCTTTTTCCAAATGCCGCTTAAAGACCGATTAATTTTTTACGTACCTATCGCGTACAACTACTATCTACTCAGTTAAAACGTGATGGATTTATGCTTATATCTCTGTCTGGTTTTAAATCTAAATAAAGTCTGAGCAAAGTCAAATTACCTAAGCTCTAGTCTATATCTTGAGGGTGCGTTTCCATTAAAGAGGATACGATAAGTGCGAAGGCAAAGTGACCAATCATACAAAGAATTATCCGCTCCACCATATAGTCATGTTGTAAGATAGATTATTTCTAAAAAATCTTAAATTCTAGTGGTGAATTGGTCAAGGTACGCAAAATTGTAAAATCTAAAGCTATATAAGTTTCCTCAATTTCGCGAGTCATTGACTCACAAAGTCATTTGGAAATAATTGTACAAAAAGACTTGAATAACTATCAAAGCCACAAAAAACTAAACAGACGTATGCCAGCAAAAGTAAGTAGGTATGTAATTTTGCGGCTATTCACACAATACACAACATATAAACTGAACTAAAATGTCACATCTAAACGTTTATTTTATCTTTTTAACCCCCGACCCAAAAAGAGGGGTGTTATAAGTTTGACGTGTGTATCTGTGTATCTGTCTGTGGCATCGTAGCGCCTTAACGAATGAACCGATTTAAATTTAGTTTTTTTTGTTTGAAAGGTGGCTTGATCGAGAGTGTTCTTAGCTATAATCCAAAAAAATTGGTTCAGCCGTTTAAGAGTTATCAGCTCTTTTTTAGTTTTCTTGTAGAAAAGAAGGTTAGATAACCGTTAGGTTCATAATATTATGTCAATTGACAAGTCAAGCTGTCAAGATGGACGTTGCCTAGATACATAATTATTTATTTGAAAATGATGTTTTGGAAAACTCGGATCTCGGATACTAGGATCGTAGGCGCGGAATAGTCCAAGAAAATCGGTTCAGCCGTTTGAAAGTTATCAGGTCTCTTCTCGTTACTGTAACCTTCACTTGTCGGGGGTGTTATAAATTTTTAATTTACACTTGTTCATAATGCTCCCTATGGAAAATGATAGCACTAGGTACATTTAGACTATAAATTTAGTTTAGAAATTGTGTACTTACTTAGTATGGAACTAGCTAAATTATGTCTTACAGTCTGTACAAATAAATAGCAAATATCATGTGATGTAGCTTATAGCATAGCTATCTTATATATCTACTTGTATTATGTTACTTAAGTAATTTTGAGCCAAGTTATTAGGTTAGATGACTATTTAAATATTGAAAATTGACAGAAGACAGACGAGAACTGGTAAGTGATTTAAAAAATAAAGCAAAAGTAGCGAACGCGAAACATATAATTATTTTAAATCTCTACTCGTTTATTTGATCAATTCTATTAAAATCATCCTTCCGAATTTTTTTATTGCTGGCAATAAATATATTTTGCGAATGATTAATACTTCCTCAAATATTTCAAGCGATCTTGAATGTAAACAAAGTTTGCTTTCTTTAAAACGTATTAAAGATATTTTCAGTCTGGGCAGGTCTCATATAGAAAGAAAGTTGTGAGATTACAATATTCACACAATAAGTTTGTTGTGGGCTTCTTCTCAGACCAGGACACGTTTGAAACCCTCGTAGCTTTAGTTTTACGTAATTATTCCAATCTTACATCAATTATTTTACGAATTCAACAATAATTGACAGTCAAAAGAGTACAATGGAACCTATTTTCTTCTAAATCTAAATATCTAAATATGTATATAAAAGGAAAAGCTGACTGATCTATCAACGTACAACTCTATGAACTGGGATTGGGCATGCAAATATCTATTATGACGTAGACATCCGCTAAGAAAGGATTTTTTTTGAAAATTCAACCCCTTAAGGGGTAAATTTGTAAGGTTCACGCGGACGAAATTGCGGGCATAAGATAATTAAAAAAAAAATAGCCTTGAATTTGACAAATATTAAATTATACAGAACGCTTTACGACAGCGTGTACAAGGCGGTTCAGCTTTAGTGTCTCGCTCACACTTTCAACTGAGCATGAATAAAGCGCCACCGACGAAGACATAATATGCAAAGATAGGTACTTACAAAGTCCCTTAGGGCACGATCCTGTCGCGGGACCGACTTCCAAAACAGTCACAGCATTATTATCCTCAGTCAATGGGGGGAACCGCAGCAATGTCAATGGTTCTTTCTCACTAGGCATGATCGTCCCGTTGGTTATAAAAATAGCTCTCGATATATCCGAACTGTCTGCCGGCTCTTGGGACAAGAGATCTTTAGGGCCTTCGTTGATTCCGAGCACTAAATGTTCGCAGTTAAGGGTTTTGGACTTGCTCCCGATCACTACGACTTTTTTATCGTCGACAGTCTTGTATTCCACGGAGTCGATCGGTCGGTTGAGGCAATATACGCCGCCGAATACGGCGCACAATCTAGAAAGAATGAAATATGGTTATTCACTTATGACGTCACAGACGAAACACGACTTCGTCATCATCAACCCCTCGCCGGCTCACTACTGAGCACGGGCACAGTTCACAACAGTTATGAAACTTGAGACAAACTTTTGAGAGGTCTTTGGGAATCCCGAGGGAACTCATTGATTTTACGGGATATAAGCTAACTCTGTATCAAATTTCGTCAGAATCGGTTAAACTGTTGGGCCGTGAAAAGTATCAGACAGACAGACACACTTTCGCATTTATCATATTACTTAAGTATGGATTTTTAAATCTCTTATTTCACGTCACTCCTAGTGCTTAAATATCAGAAATACCCAATAGGTATTTGACAGATTTCGATCCAGGATCACACCGAGAGTTCCCTCACTCCAGTTCACTCTAGCACGGCTCAGAATGAGAAGGGTTTGACCACCACGCTGGCCAAGTGAAGATTGACAGATCTTACACACCTTTGAGAAACGTTAATGAGAACTCTCAGGCATGCAGGTTTCTTCACGATGTTTTCCTTCGCCGTTAAAGCAAGACCGTTAAACCACCACCATACTCGTAGAAGCTGTCAAACTAGTGATGCTATTGCGATTGTGATTTTCAGTATAATTTAAGGTATTCTCGATATAGCTGCGCATTTTAGCCAATAATGAGAGAGCCAATCGGAAACGATTGCTCTCATCACGTCACATTATAGCAGCTGTAAAATTTTCCAAGATCTTGTCGCGTGACAGGTGGGTTCGCCAGTTAAGAGTAGTTCCTGGCCTAACCCAGCAAAATATGAAATATGAATATAAATGGCCTGAAAGATAACTCTGATAAAATTCCGTTGGTTTTGCAATAAATTGTCATGCATCGACAATGCTAGAAAGTTGCGGATTTATTTTGCGAGGGCGCCTGGACGATGCACATCTGGGTCAATCAACTTCTCGCAACACTTTCATGGTCAGTTTGCACTCAAATCTGATAATCGAATGACATCAACGACAAAAAGCCTGTTAGTTCTTCATCCTATCACTACCCATATTATAAATGCAAAAGTGTGTTTGTTTATTGGTTTGTCCTTCAATCACATCGCACCGAGCAACGGATAGACGTGATTTTTGGCATAAGTATAATCAAAGGGCTGGAGAGTGACTTAGGCTATACTTTTTATCCCGGAAAATCAGAGTTCCCATGGGGTTATAAAAAACCTAAATTCACGCAGACGAAGTCGCGGGCATCAGCTAACACGCAATATATACCATTTGGTTTTACACAAATCTCTACTAAACTAATTAAACAACAATATTTATGAATAATATTTAATAATTTAACATGGGGTTTGACGAGGGATGGATCAACAAATTTTTAAAAAGTCGAAACGCTTTGGCGGTTCCTCAAGTGCTGCAAAATGTTCATGGGCGCGGTAATCCGTCGTTCACCTGATCGTTCGCTTGCTATTTATATATTAAAAAAAAATAGCACTACTCTTTACCTGCCCAAACCTGTAAAATATCTATCTAGGTCAATCAATCAAAAATTGTAAGCGAAATCGTGGCTTAGCGGTCAGAGCGTTCGGGCGCGAACCCAAAAGGCACAGGTTCGAATCCTGCCGGTTTCGCAATTTCTATATGTATTTAAAAATTATTTAGAAATCAAAAAATTGGTGCAAACTTTTCCAGAATACCATATTCTTAATTAAAATACTAAAAAATTATACTATTCTAATTTTAATGAAATCCTATTAAAATTAGACAGTGTAATGAAATAAATATTCTTGAGCAATACTAGAATAAGAAACTTTCTCTTTCATTAAAATGAAACGGGGAAATTATTTAAATAGAATCTTAGACCAATTAACACAATATTATGATAATAAACATTAATTAACCAACGCATTTGATAAATTGTCAGCCACAAGAAAGGCGTATTGCTATAGAAGTGAAGTTTTTAGGCACTTGGCTGATGGTTCCACTGGCGATCACGTAAGCACTAGGAATTACATGATAACTTGGAGAATCACGTGATTATGTAATCTCTCAGTAAGAGCTTTAACAAGATAAAGAGATATAACCACCATTGTTGCTAACTCACCGACAGAAGATAATTGAGAAACATTGAGAAAGCTCCCCACTGCCATAAATTGGCCACAAGAATACACCAAGTCTCATCAAGGGCTTCTTGCACTCCCGCATCCCTTCCAAACACGGCATGCCATTGCTTCCTCCCGCCGTCTCATATTCCTAGTAAGATCTTACTTTAAGTTGAAAAATAAATATTGATGTCGCAAACTCACCGACAGAAGCATTGAGGAAGTTCTCCGCTGCCATACATTGGCCACAAGAAAGGTGTATTTCCATAGCGGCCGAGGCTCATTAAGAACTTCTTGCATTCCCGCACGCCTTCCAAACACGGCATGCCATTGCTTCCTCCCGCCGTCTCATATTCCTAGTAAGATCTTACTTTAAGTTGAAAAATAAATATTGATGTCGCAAACTCACCGACAGAAGCATTGAGGAAGTTCTCCGCTGCCATACATTGGCCACAAGAAAGGTGTATTTCCATAGCGGCCGAGGCTCATTAAGAACTTCTTGCATTCCCGCACGCCTTCCAAACACGGCATGCTATTGGTACCTCCGGCGATTGCGTATAGCACGTAGTGTATCAAGTTTGGAGTCAGGCCTTTGTGCATCAGGTATTCTTGGAAGGTTTTGTCGTTCCAATCTAATGGAGAGGGGCCAACTTTAAGTTAAAGTTCAATGACAATTACATTTTTATACGAGAAGTTGATGGTAAAATAAAAATTGCCCAAAAACACCAACGCTTTTCACTAAGAAACTACGAAATTTCCAACAACCTCTATGTAACACGTGTCATTCAAAACAAAAAAAAATTGCGGGCATCAACTCGTTTTTGCTAACAACTTGATGATCAGTGTCATACCAATTTTGAAAGCTTCATAGAATACGATTCCTATTTGAAATAGCTCTTCAATAGGTAAGTTACTCATATAATTCAGTGGAAATTACTAAAGAACTGTATAACCAATGGGTGTTGGGTATCAAGTATGAATACGCGAAAAGAGTGTTACTTCTTCAGAGCAAGAGTATATTGTAAAAGTTACGCGATCAATTTGGTACTATTTGTAGGTTCTTCAAACTTACCCTTAAATTCGTTGTCCATTTCCTCCTCGTTGTAACCAACGATTGACGTGAGCATTTTCATCAGCATTCGTTTCTCTACAATGCTGACTGCCTCAGTTGCGAAGACGTCAGCTCGCGAGCAAGGCACAGGCATCAGCTTATCATTGAGCCAAGTGAGCACGCGAGTCACACAACGGAACTCCGCGTAGCGAGCGATGTTAGACGATATCAAAAGCTCGACTAGTGGCCCCCGCGAAAACAGCAACTAAATAAAATATAAGAATCTCAGGCTCAGCCCACACAAAGAGTTCACATATGAAATTATTCTCATTTTACTAATAAATTAAATTCTGTTGGATACGAAATAGGTAGATATCTTTTATTAAGTTGATGATGGCCATTTAAACATTATTAAGGTGAAACCCAAAAACCTTTTTTTTATCTACCTATCTGTCTATTTGACCAGACGAATCTAAGAAACGGCTGAACCAATTTTGACGGGCCGGAGACAGACAGAGGACTATCTTCAACAGTCATACATTTGAATATACAAGTGATCAAAACTGTTTTAACCTGGAGAAATAAACGGTTCATACAGGATTTTCAAAAAACCGAGGCGGTTGAAATCACAGGCAAAAGCCGATTTTTTTTTCCAGATTTCTGTGGTTTGCTCAAACCACCCACCACACACAGTGGCCCTGGATCGAAATATATAGACTGAGATTAAAAAATTGATCAAAGTAATCTAAACACAAGTGTAAATTAAAATTTTTTACACTTGGTAAATTACCTTACACTTTACAGTCAGCATTCTTCACAAATTCATTCAAAGTTTAAACATAGTCAATACTTTATTTTGCAACCGATTTTGAGGTTGTATTTATGAAAAAATATACAAGTTAAAATCACACATTTGCTACTCTATTGTGGAATTAATATAGACAAATACTACATCTTACCTTTGGTGTCATATCAATGTTAAACTTCCTATACTCTGTGGCGAAGTCAGCCTGACTCCACACCTTCTTAGCTGGATCTTTGCCTTCTTCAGTCTTACCATCCTCTCCCTCTTGTTTCTCCTCTTGTGGAGACTCTCTGTTCACAATATAATTAAATATTTAAATAAAGTGTATTGCTAATGCAGTATACAATAGATGAACAATATTTAAGTATGGAAATTGGGATTCTTTTTTAAAGTTATATTTCTAAAAAAAAAAATGATTCATCGGTTTTAGTTTGTTTTTAGTTTGGCTATGTAGCAAACTTTGTAGAAATAGCAGTTTTTCTAAATTTCCATATTTTTCGTGATAACTCCTTAACCATTATTTGCAGTTAACAGCTTTTTAGATATAGGATAGCAGTGTTGAGCTAATATTTTTATATAACAAGTACTTAGCACTGGTGATTAAAAAAATTGACATACTTGGGTATATACCACTTTTCACTTAAATTGTACACTTGAACTTGTCTACTTGGATCTGTGGTGACCTCTTTGATGAATTTCTGAAGAAAGTCAAAATTGTGTGATGCCCACAAGCCACCATAGTGATCTCTTGAATCCAAGTGTAGAACATTTTTGCCTATTCGACTGCAAGCTGCAGCCACTATAGACTCTACCAAACCTGAGAAAGAAAACATCAGTTAACAAAATACCAATATTCTTCATCTTGCAGTTCTATAAGTTCTTAAGTATGGGTTGCCTGATTGGAAGAGATTACTGTAGTGATAAGGTCACGCTTTGTTTTTTTTAAGTGTATCCTGTATTCTTACTCTTTGTAATTTTTTTAACAATAAAGATGTTTTAAAAAATAAAAAAATTCTTTCTGTGCATCCGGAAACCCCAAAATATTCATATATATTAAACACTAGATGATGTAAGCAACTGTCTGCTGGACTGGATGGATTTAAGATTGTTTAGTCCTGTGAGAATTCTTTGATTTTCTGGGATTAAAACTAGCAGTGTTCATTCAGGGTATAAGTTATCTCCATTCGAAATTTCGGCCAAATCAGTTTTACAGATGTTGTGTCATGAATAGGAAGGAGGAATAACAAACATTAAACTTTCACATTTATAATATTATTAGGACTAGCTGACAGGCCCAAACTTCATTCTGATGGAATTTCTGAAAACCTACATGCAAAATACACACTTAATAATTATTTAGATTGTCCTATTAATAAATAAAGTAGCAAAGGAACACTAAAGACCATCATGTAAAACAACAATGCAAAAAATTTCGGGCGAGTTACGTGTTCAAATTAAACAGACAATGAATCCAATCTAACTGCAAATATTTAATATATGAGTAAGCGGCTGAAAAGCGGCCGACTGAGCATGCGAAAACCATTTAACTCTGCTATATTACATTTATCTTCAATGTATTTTGTTGAGTCGCTGAACAGTGTAATAAGATTTCACTTGGTAACTAAAAAAAGCAGCTTGCAGTACAGCATGACCAAGTGAATGAAAAAAAGCAAGATCGATACCTAAGTAGGCTACGTATCGCCATAACGCCCGGTGTGTTAAATAAAGGAAATTATGCCTTACCCGTCCCTACGACTATGACCTCAAAGTCTGTAGGTAAATCTAATTCATCGACGTCCATTTTTCTCCTTCAACTTGCTGTAATCGAATTATTATTTATATGTTAAAATTAAGAAATGTAAAATGCTCCCACTTACAAAGGATTTTGTTTTTCTGACAGCTGACTGACAGTTTTATTTGACATTTCGGCGTTCGCTGACACCTGACATTGACAAGTTCACAATTTGGATACACAGATTATAATATAAGGATACCGTTTGGATACATATAAATATATATTTTAAATTTATTAGACTTATACAATGTACAGGACATTTTTGTTCCATTCAGTAATATAAAAGGTAAATTATATTATCCATTTACCTGAATTATTTCAGGACTGACGGATAGCTGACGGTTAAATATTTTGTATCATGTGCGGGAAATTCCACAGGTTTGTTCAACAGACGGTAACAGCACAAGTAACAGTTTGTTAGGCAGATAAATCTACCTATGTAATAGTTAATACCTACAACTTATTTGCTGCTACAGTAAAGTAGGTGCCATGTCCCATATTTATGTCACCAGTGCTGAAATCTAACTTAGGGGCCGTCCATTAATAAAGTGATGTTTTTGTACTTCCACGAATTCTACTATGGTTGGAGCCATAAGTATTTGGATGATATTTGGGCATTCGCTTGCATCCGCCATCTAACATGTTTATTTGTTTCTCACACCTCAATTACTCATCCGATATATTCTTTACAAATCTTACTTACCTGGAAAAAGGATATAGAAGACTTTATCTAGGGAAATTCATAAGCTTTTGAATTCTAATCCACACGATGTCGTGGACAAAAGCCTTGAGAGCTTACTTCCCATCTTTATAAAAAGCTGGTAAGTTTAGATAACTACACAGAAACTTCCATGATGCGATGCGTCACGTCATCGCAATGGCTGTGGTGAACCAAAATTTATTGAGACATTAGGTAGGTACAATATTATTATTATTATTTATGTGTCGCCAAACGTGCAGTTGTTAATGTAAGAAATCAAAAAGTGATCGTCAAAATGAAACAACAGCTGATTTGTGTTTTTATATATTATATTTACAATATTTTTACATACATTTCAACATATTACATGCTACTGGGAGCTCTTTTTAATTCGAGCAACGAACAGTTACATAAACTAACACGTAAATCTAATTCGTAATAAAAACGTCTGTGTTAGTTATCTACTGGGCCCGCTGTATACGGGTTGGCACACTAGAATCAATAAAATCCCGGTGTGCGTTTCGCTAGACGAGAACAGTGGCAGTTTCCTTCAAGTGATAACCGTTATAATGCAATAGTTTATTAGGCCGCCTCTCCCGTTCAAAGTTATTGTTCGAAGGACGAATTGGTCTCGTATGCCCTATTGATGGGTGAGGGGGTTTCACTAAAGTACAAATATACAATTCAAAATTGACTCGACGACTACCCTACCGAGTTAGTACTATCTACATTTTACAAAAACGGCGATAAGTTCGTACACTTTCAATAAATCGTTAATTTGTAATTAATGCCAATCATCGCTGCATTATTACAGCAAAGCAAATTAATGATTCAGCAATATTTAGTCCATTTTGTTTAAGTTGTTCGTAAATGTACAGGTACCCATGCGAAGAATAAATTGCGTAAAAATTGTTTGTCTGTTGCAAGGTTTACAGATTAAAGTTCTTCAATCTGCCATGGAGTGGCACGTATAAATTATTATTCTTAGCCTAATCGTTAATTTACAGTCATAATATAAATAAAATATTTAAAACTTAATAAATTAAAATAGTTAGCCATTCATTTAAAACTCTACAAATTCCTTGAAAGCTATTTCCTACTGTGACCTATATCACAATTGAATTTTTGGCTAATAGTCCGACCTTGAAGCCACTAATAAAACATTCGATAACTCTTTTATAACTTCCTAAAGTAATCGAAGCAATTCAATCAACAACATTACTTTTAACGCTTGATAATAATTTTATAACAAACTATGTTTTAAAACAACTCTTCCTCAAGCGCCAATAAAATATATTCGTTAATCATAATAAACAAATACCTACACAGGGAACAGTTTTAATTACGTCCAAAACATTTTTAATTTTAGAATATCAATTTGAGGAGCAGCACATATTATACTATATATAGCTCGATTACCACTCACTCACTGACTCATTGACATAATTGTTCTCCTAGAAAGAGAAGGAAAATGATATAGTGATGTAGGGGAAATGTGTTCGAGTGGGGGAGTCGACTGGGGAAAAATTATGACATTTCGGAAAAACAAGATGGCGGCCGACGTGATTTTTGCAGCTCCTTTGTTTTTTAAGGGACTCCGTTCAAACTCGCAACTATTGAAGAATGTAGTAAATGATTATCAGAAAATGTGGAAAAAATTGGAAAAACAAGATGGCGGTCGAGCCGTAGCGTTTTCAAATTTTTGATTTTTCGACCCCGAACCGCGGCGCCACAGATCCAAGACGGGGTAGTCTAGGATAGTTATTTTTTCGTGTTTCGCACACGATTATCCTGTATTTTGACAGAACGGGAGTGGTTTTTAAAAATTCAAGATGGCGGCTGTCATGGCGGCCGTTTTGTTCGAGGTACGAAAAAACGCAATTTTAAAAGTTAAATATCTCAAAGTTGGCAACATCGGAGCGATTCGGCTTCTATGAAGCGGTTGTACGTATAGACTCGAGGTATAGATCGGTGGGAAAAAATTACCCCATTTTTAGGGAAATTTCAAGATTTTCGGGAAATTGTAAAAAATCGAAATATGCACTTTTAGCAAAATCCGAGTATGAGCGATTACGTGTTTTGCTCGTGCAAATGATATTTTGGTACTTTTGTCGCCGGGGACTGGCAACACTAGAATTTATCAAAGTAAAAGTGATTTTCGACATGATCTTTTTTAGGGGCGATCGGTTCGCCTGGGTGCGAGCGAGATGAGAGATTGAAACGTCATCGGGAGCGGTATATCCTGTAATTAATAGGAAAATTATGAAACCGTGTAAAATCTTTCTGTGAAAAGAGTTGGCGGCCATTTTGTATTTTTTTTAATTTTTCGAAATTTTGATCACGTTTTTGAGGCAGTTGGCAACATTTTGGAAAGTCAATATGTATGAATCGATTGTGTATCTCGGCTGGCAGTATGGAGATATGCAACCGGTGTTGCCACTTTTGGGGAGATTTTCGAGATTTTCAACTAAGAAACTCCTGTAAAATTTTGTATGAAAAATTTTTTTTCCACTGATGGTGTCGTATAGAGAACAAAAACTTAGTAAGCCAAAATTATGGAGAGAGCTGATGATTGAGGGTTTTGGAGACGGGTGGAGGGCCCGCTTAAGGTATTGAAGATAGGCGGGGGGTGCTCGAGCAAATGTCATTCATGACGTCATCCAATTGCCAAAAAGCTGAAAAAAAATTCAAAATGGCGAAGAAAAGATGGCCGCCATACAAATTTCGCCGGTGTCCAGCTCGGAGGGTATAAAAGATGGAAGTGAGGCTTCTTGGCAAGAGATGATCAGGATCCGAAGGTCTACTCGATGAATAGAAAAAAAATCCAAAATGGCGGATTTTTTTTTCCATACATTTTGTATGGCGAATATTGAATGCCTCATTCTCCTAGAAAGAGACAGAAAACGATACATTGATGTATGGGAGATATGTTCGGATGCGCGATATGAGTAGGGGAAAATTATGACATTTCAGAAAAACAAGATGGCGGCCTATATGATTTTTGCAACTCTTTTGTTTTCCAACCGATTTCGTTGAAACTCGCAATCTTTGAAGAATATAGTAAACGATTAATATAAAAAGTGGAAAATTTTGGAAAAACAAGATGGCCGCCGTACAAATTTCGTCGGTGTCTATCTCGGAGGCTATAAAAGATGGAAGAGTGGTTTCTTGGCAAAAGATGATCAGGGTCCGAAGGTCTACTCGGTGAAAGAAACTCTGCATGCTCGCGGACCACTTTAGTGGTCCGCGCACCCACGCACCCTACTAAATTATTATCCTAATTTACAAAAAATAATATGGACATCGTTTTCAGGGTTTTCCAGGGTGCTGATTTTGATAATGACATTTATTTTCAAATCCAAGATGGCGGACTTACATTTTCTACAAAAAATAGAAATGCCTGTCATTTTATGGGGTTTTTAGGGGTGAATTATGTATCTTATTAAATCAATTTGGTTTTATATAATAAAGTTTACCTTACCACGTCACGTGAGCTGCTTTAGCAGCTCGCGCACCGAGCAAAAACTAGTTATACTATATATAGCTCGATTACCACTCACTGACTGACTGACTCATTGACATAATTGTTCTCCTAGAAAGAGACGGAAAATGATATAATGATGTAGGGGAGTTGTGTTTGGATTCGGGAACCCTCTGGGGAAAAATTATGACATTTCAGAAAAACAAGATGGCGGCCGATGTGATTTTTGCACCTCCGTTGTTTTCCAACCGATTTCGTTGAATTTTGCAAACTTTGAAGAAAGTAGTAAACGGTTAATAGAAAATGTAGAAAAAATTGGAAAAACAAGATGGCGGCCGAGCCGCAGCATTTTGAAAATTTTGATTTTTCGACCCCGAACCGCGGCGCCACAGATCCGAGACGGGGTAGTCGAGGATAATTATTTTTTCGTGTTTCGCCCACGATTATCCTGCATTTTGACAGAATGGGAGTGATTTTTAAAAATTCAAGATGGCGGCTGTCATGGCGGCCGTTAAGTTAGACGTACAAAAAATCGCAATTTTAAAATTCAAATATCTCAAAGTTGGCAACATCGGAGCGATTCGGCTTCTATGAAGCGATTGTACGTATGAACTTGAGATATAGATTGGTGGGGAAAAATTACCCCATTTTTCGGGAAATTTCAAGATTTTTGCGAAAATGTATAAAATCGAAATACGCACTTTTAGCAAAATCCGAGTATGAGTGATTACGTGTTTTGCTCGTACAAATGACATTTGGGTATTTTTGTCACCGGAGACTGGCAACACTGGAATTTATCAAAGTAAAAGTGATTTTCGACACGGTCTTTTTCACGGTATCCCCTTTCGCGTGGGTGCGAGCGAGAGGAAAGATTGAAACGTCATCGGGCGCGGTATATCCTGTAGTTAATAGGAAAATTATGAAACCGTGTAAAATCTTTGTGTGAAACGAGTTGGCGGCCATTTTGTATTTTTTTTAATTTTTCGAAATTTTGATCACGTTTTTGAGGCAGTTGGCAACATTTTGGAAAGTCAATATGTATGAATCGATTGTGTGACTCAGCCGGCAATATCGAAATATAGAAACAGTGTTGCCACTTTTGGGGAGATTTACGAGATTTTCAACTAAGAAACTCCTGTAAAATTTTGTATGAAAAATTTTTTTTTCACTGATGGTATCGTATAGAAAACAAAAAGTTAGTAAGCCAAAATTATGGAGAGAGCTGATGATTGAGGGTTTCGGAGACGGGTGGAGGGCCCGCTTAAGGTATTGAAGATAGGTGGGGGGTGCTCGAGCAAATGTCATTCATGACGTCATCCAATTGCCAAAAAGCTGAAAAAAAATTCAAAATGGCGAAGAAAAGATGGCCGCCATACAAATTTCGCCGGTGTCCAGCTCGGAGGGTATAAAAGATGGAAGTGTGGTTTCTTGGCAAGAGATGATCAGGGTCCGAAGGTCTACTCGATGAATAGAAAAAAAATTCAAAATGGCGGATTTTTTTTCCCCATAGAAAATGTATGGCGAATATTGAATGTCTCATTCTCCTAGAAAGAGACGGAAAACGATACGATAATGTAGGACAGATGTGTTTGGCTGGTGGAAGCAAGTAGGGAAAAATTATGACATTTCAGAAAAACAAGATGGCGACCGACGTGATTTTTGCAACTCTTTTGTTTTCCAACCGATTTCGTTGAAACTCACAATCTTTGAAGAAAGTAGTAAACGATTGATAGAAAAAGTGGAATTTTTTGGAAAAACAAGATGGCCGCCGTACAAATTTCGTCGGTGTCTATCTCGGAGGCTATAAAAGATGGAAGAGTGGTTTCATGGCAAAAGATGATCAGGATCCGAAGGTCTACTCGGTGAAACAAACTCTGCATGCTCGTGGACCACTTTAGTGGTCCGCGCACCCACGCACCCTACTAAATTATTATCCTAATTTTCAAAAAATAATATGGATATCGTTTTCAGGGTTTTTCAGGGTGCTGATTTTGATAATGACATTTATTTTCAAATCCAAGATGGCGGACTTACATTTTCTACAAAAAATAGAAATGCCTGTCATTTTATGGGGTTTTTCGGGGTGAATTGTGTATCTTAATAAATCAATTTGGTTTGATATAATAAAGTTAACCTTACCACGTCACGTGAGCTGCTTTAGCAGCTCGCGCACCGAGCAAAAACTAGTTATACTATATATAGCTCGATTACCACTCACTGACTCACTCATTGACATAATTGTTCTCCTAGAAAGAGAAGGAAAATGATATAATGATGTAGGGGAGTTGTGTTCGGATGGGGGAGTCGACTGGGGAAAAATTATGACATTTCGGAAAAACAAGATGGCGGCCGAGGTGATTTTTGCAGCTCCTTTATTTTTTAAGGGATTCCGTTCAAACTCGCAACTATTAAAGAATGTAGTAAACGGTTAACAAAAAATGTGGAAAAAATTGGAAAAACAAGATGGCGGCCGAGCCGTAGCGTTTTCAAAATTTTGATTTTTCGACCCCGAACCGCGGCGCCACAGATCCGAAACGGGGTAATCGAGGATAATTATTTTTCTTGGTTTCTCCCACGATTATCCTGTATTTTGACAGAACGGGAGTGGTTTTTAAAACTTCAAGATGGCGGCTGTCGTGGCGGCCATTATGTTAGAGGTACGAAAAAACGCAATTTTAAAATTCAAATATCTCAAAGTTGGCAACATCAGAGCGATTCGGCTTCTATGAAGCGATTGTACATATGAACTTGAGGTATAGATTGGTGGGGAAAAATTACCCCATTTTTCGGGAAATTTTAAGATTTTCGGGAAATTGTAAAAAATCGAAATACGGACTTTTTGCAAAATCCGAGTATGAGCGATTACGTGTTTTGCTCGTACAAATGACATTTGGGTATTTTTGTCACCGGAGACTGGCAACACTGGAATTTATCAAAGTAAAAGTGATTTTCGACGCGGTCTTTTTCACGGTATCCCCTTTCGCGTGGGTGCGAGCGAGAGGAAAGATTGAAACGTCATCGGGAGCGGTATATCCTGTAGTTTATAGGAAAATTATGAAACCGTATAAAATCTTTCTGTGAAACGAGTTGGCGGCCATTTTGTATTTTTTTTCATTTTTCGAAATTTTGATCACGTTTTTGAGGCAGTTGGCAACATTTTGGAAAGTCAATATGTATGAATCGATTGTGTATCTCGGCTGGCAGTATAGAAATATGCAACCGGTGTTGCCACTTTTGGGGAGATTTTCGAGATTTTCAACTAAGAAACTCCTGTAAAATTTTGTATGAAAAATTTTTTTTTCACTAATGGTGTCGTATAGAAAACAAAAAGTTAGTAAGCCAAAATTATGGAGAGAGCTGATGATTGAGGATATCGGAGACGGATGAAGGGCCCGCTTAAGGTATTGAAGATGGGTGGGGGGTGCTCGAGCAAATGTCATTCATGACGACATCCAATTGCCAAAAAGCTGAAAAAAAATTCAAAATGGCGAAAAAAAGATGGCCGCCATACAAATTTCGCCGGTGTCCAGCTCGGAGGGTATAAAAGATGGAAGTGTGGTTTCTTGGCAAAAGAGGATCAGGATCCGAAGGTCTACTCGATGAATAGAAAAAAAAAACAAAATGGCGGAATTTATTTTTTCATACATTTTGTATGACGAATATTGAATGCCTCATTCTCCTAGAAAGAGACAGAAAACGATACATTGATGTATGGGAGATATGTTTGGATGCGCAATATGAGTAGGGGAAAATTATGACATTTCAGAAAAACAAGATGGCGGCCTATATGATTTTTGCAACTCTTTTGTTTTCCAACCGATTTCGTTGAAACTCGCAATCTTTGAAGAATGTAGTAAACGATTAATAAAAAAAGTGGAAAATTTTGGAAAAACAAGATGGCCGCCGTACAAATTTCGTCGGTGTCTATCTCGGAGGCTATAAAAGATGGAAGAGTGGTTTCTTGGCAAAAGATGTTCAGGATCTGAAGGTCTAATTGTGAAACAATCTCTGCATGCTCGCGGACCACTTTAGTGGTCCGCGCACCCACGCACCCTATTAAATTATTATCCTCAACTACTCTGTTTTTAAAAATAATAATGTGAAGGTCGTTTTCAGGGTTTTCTAGGGTGCTGATTTTGATAATGACATTCATTTTTAGATCCAAGATGGTGGACATGCACTTTTTAAGAATAAATTGACATGGGTGTCGTTTCATGGGTTTTTCGGGGTGGATTGTCTATCTCAATAAATAAATTCGGTTTATTACAAAAAAATTAACATAACCACGTCACGCGAGCTGCTTTAGCAGCTCGCGCACCGAGCAAAACACTAGTTATACTATATATAGCTCGATTACCACTGACTGACTCACTCACTCATTGACATAATTGTTCTCCTAGAAGGAGACGGAAAATGATATAATGATGTGGGGGAGTTGTGTTCGGTTTCGGGAACCCTCTGGGGAAAAATTATGACATTTCGGAAAAACAAGATGGCGGCCGACGTGATTTTTGCAGCTCCGTTGTTTTCCAACCGATTTCGTTGAATTTTGCAATCTTTGAAAAAAATAGTAAACGATTAATGGGAAATGTGGAAAAAATTGGAAAAACAAGATGGCGGCCGAGCCGTAGCGTTTTGAAAATTTTGATTTTTCGACCCCGAACCGCGGCGCCACAGATCCAAAACGGGAAATTGAAACTAATAATTTTTTTTTGGTTTTGTCTACGATTATCCTGAATTTTGACGGAATGGGAGTGGTTTTTAAAAATTCAAGATGGCGGCTGTTGTGGCGGCCATTATGTTAGAGGTACGAAAAAACGCAATTTTAAAAGTTAAATATCTCAAAGTTGGCAACATCGGAGCGATTCGGCTTCTATGAAGCGATTGTACGTATAGTTTCGAGGTATAGATTGAAGGAAAAAAATTACCCCATTTTTTGGGGAAATTTCAAGATTTTCGGGAAATTATAAAAAATCGAAATACGCACTTTTAGCAAAATTCGAGTATGAGCGATTACGTGTTTTGCTCGTGCAAATGACATTTAGGTATTTTCGTCGCCGAGGACTGGCAACACTGGAATTTATCGAAGCAAAAGTGATTTTCGACATTGTCTTTTTTCAGGGACGATCATTTCGCGTGGGTGCGAGCGAGATGAAAGATTGAAACGATGACGGGAGCGGTATATCCTGTAGTTAATGGGAAAGTTGTACAACGATGTAATTTATTTCTGCAAAACGAGTTGGCGGCCATTTTGTAATTTTTTGAATTTTTCGAAATTTTGATCACGTTTTTGAGGCAGTTGGCAACATTTTGGAAAGTCAATATGTACGAATCGATTGTGTATCTCGGCTGGCAATATGGAGATATGCAACCAGTGTTGCCACTTTTGGGGAGATTTTCGAGATTTTCAACTAAGAAACTCCTGTAAAATTTTGTATGAAAATTTTTTTTTTCACTGATGGTGTTATATAGAAAACAAAAACTTAGTAAGCCAAAATTATGGAGAGAGCTGATAATTGAGGATATCGGAGACGGGTGAAGGGCCCGCTTAAGGTATTGAAGATAGGTGGGGGGTGCTCGAGCAAATGTCATTCACGACGTCATCCAATTGCCAAAAAGCTGAAAAAAAATTCAAAATGGCGAAGAAAAGATGGCCGCCATACAAATTTTGCTGGTGTCCAGCTCGGAGGGTATAAAAGATGGAAGTGTGGTTTCTTGGCAAGAGATGATCAGGGTCCGAAGGTCTACTCGATGAATAGAAAAAAAATTCAAAATGGCGGATTTTTTTTCCCCATAGAAAATGTATGGCGAATATTGAATGTCTCATTCTCCTAGAAAGAGACGGAAAACGATACGATAATGTAGGACAGATGTGTTTGGCTGGTGGAAGCAAGTAGGGAAAAATTATGACATTTCAGAAAAACAAGATGGCGACCGACGTGATTTTTGCAACTCTTTTGTTTTCCAACCGATTTCGTTGAAACTCACAATCTTTGAAGAAAGTAGTAAACGATTGATAGAAAAAGTGGAATTTTTTGGAAAAACAAGATGGCCGCCGTACAAATTTCGTCGGTGTCTATCTCGGAGGCTATAAAAGATGGAAGAGTGGTTTGATGGCAAAAGATGATCAGGATCCGAAGGTCTACTCGGTGAAACAAACTCTGCATGCTCGCGGACCACTTTAGTGGTCCGCGCACCCACGCACTCTACTAAATTATTATCCTAATTTACAAAAAATAATATGGATATCGTTTTCAGGGTTTTTCAGGGTGCTGATTTTGATAATGACATTTATTTTCAAATCCAAGATGGCGGACTTACATTTTCTACAAAAAATAGAAATGCCTGTCATTTTATGGGGTTTTTCGGGGTGAATTATGTATCTTAATAAATCAATTTGGTTTTATATAATAAAGTCCGCGCACCCACGCACCCTACTTTATTAACCTCAACCACCCCATTTTTACAAAAAATGATATGGATGTCGTTTTCAGAGTTTTCCAGGGCGCTGATTTTGATAACACGGCGGACATGCACTTTTTTAGTAAAAAATTGATATGGGCGTTGTTTTATGGTGTTTTCGGGGTGGATTGTGTATCTTAATAAATAATTTCGTTTTAATACTTGTCAACCCAACCACGTCACGAGAGCTGCTTTAGCAGCTCGCGCACCGAGCAAAAACTAGTTATACTATATATAGCTCAATTACCACTGACTGACTCACTGACTCATTGACATAATTGTTCTCCTAGAAAGAGAAGGAAAATGATATAGTGATGTAGGGGAGATGTGTTTGAGTGAGGGAGATGACTGGCGAAAAATTATGACATTTCGGAAAAACAAGATGGCGGCTGACGTGATTTTTGCAGCTCTTTTGTTTTCCAACCGATTTTGTTTAAACTCGCAACTATTTAGGAAAATAGTAAACGGTTAATAGAAAAGGTAGAAAAAATTGAAAAAACAAAATGGCGGCCGAGCTGGAGCGTTTTCAAAATTTTCATTTTTCGATCCCTAACCGCGGCGCCACTGATCCAAGACGGAGAAGTCGAGGATAATTATTTTTTCGTGTTTCGCCCACGATTATCCTGTATTTTGACAAAACGGGAGTGGTTTTTAAAAATTCAAGATGGCGGCTGTCATGGCGGTCGTTTTGTTCGAGGTACGAAAAAACGCAATTTTAAAATTCGAATATGTCAAAGTTGGCAACATCGGAGCGGTTCGGCTTCTATGAAGCGATTGTACGTATGAACTTGAGGTATAGATTGGTGGGGAAAAATTACCCCATTTTTCGGGAAATTTCAAGATTTTTGCGAAAATGTAAAAAATCAAAATACGGACTTTTCGCAAAATCCGAGTATGAGCGATTATGTGTTTTGCTCGTACAAATGAAATTTGGGTATTTTTGTCGCCGGAGACTGGCAACACTGGAATTTATCAAAAAAAAAGTGATTTTCGACATTGTCTTTTTTCAGGGACGATCATTTCGCGTGGGTGCGAGCGAGAGGAGAGATTGAAACGTCATCGGGAGCGGTATATCCTGTAGTTAATAGGAAAGTTGTAAAATTATCTAATTTGCTTCTGCAAAAAGAGTTGGTGGCCATTTTGTATTTTCTTCAAATTTTCCGAAATTTTGATCACGTTTTTGAGGCAGTTGGCAACATTTTGGAAAGTCGACATGTATCAATCGATTGTGTGACTCAACCAGCAGTATCGAAATATGTACAGAGTGTTGCCACATTTGGGGGGATTTTCGGGATTTTCCCCAAAAACTCCTCCTGTAAAATTTTGTATGAAATTTTTTTTTTTCACTGATGGTTTCGTATAGAAAACAAAAAAAAAATCGAGGAAAAATTTGGAAATAGCTGATGATCGAGGATGTCGGAGACGGGTGAAGGGTCCGCTCAAGGTATTGAAGATAGGTGGGGGGTGCTCGACCAAATGTCATTCATGACATCATCCAATTGCCAAAAAGCTGAAAAAAAATTCAAAATGGCGAAGAAAAGATGGCCGCCATACAAATTTCGCCGGCGTCCAGCTCGGAGGGTATAAAAGATGGAGGTGCGGTTTCGTGGCAAAAGAGGATCAGGATCCAAAGGTCTAATCGATGAATAGAAAAAAAAATCAAAATGGCGGAATTTATTTTCCCATACATTTTGTATGGCGAATATTGAATGTCTCATTCTCCTAGAAAGAGACGGAAAACGATACGATAATGTAGGGGAGATGTGTTCGGGTGGGGGAGGCGAGTAGGGAAAAATTATGACATTTCAGAAAAACAAGATGGCGACCGACGTGATTTTTGCAACTCTTTTGTATTCCAACCGATTTCGTTGAAACTCGCAACCTTTGGAGAAAGTAGTAAGCGATTAATAAAAAAAGTGGAAAATTTTGGATAAACAAGATGGCCGCCGTACAAATTTCGTCGTTGTCTATCTCGGAGGCTATAAAAGATGGAAGAGTGGTTTCTTGGCAAAAGATGATCAGGATCTGAAGGTCTAATTGTGAAACAATCTCTGCATGCTCACGGACCACTTTAGTGGTCTGCGCACCCACGCACCCTATTAAATTATTATCCTCAACTACTCTGTTTTTAAAAATAGTAATGTGAAGGTCGTTTTCAGGGTTTTCTAGGGTGCTGATTTTGATAATCACATTCATTTTTAGATCCAAGATGGTGGACATGCACTTTTTAAGAATAAATTGACATGGGTGTCGTTTCATGGGTTTTTCGGGGTGGATTGTCTATCTCAATAAATAAATTCGGTTTAATACAAAAAAAAAATAACATAACCACGTCACGCGAGCTGCTTTAGCAGCTCGCGCACCGAGCAAAACACTAGTTATACTATATATAGCTCGATTACCACTCACTGACTGACTCATTGACATAATTGTTCTCCTAGAAAGAGAAGGAAAATGATATAGTGATGTAAGGGAGTTGTGTTCGGTTTCGGGAACCCTCTGGGGAAAAATTATGACATTTCGGAAAAACAAGATGGCGGCCGACGTGATTTTTGCACCTCCGTTGTTTTCCAACCGATTTCGTTGAATTTTGCAAACTTTGAAGAAAGTAGTAAACGGTTAATAGAAAATGTAGAAAAAATTGGAAAAACAAGATGGCGGCCGAGCCGCAGCGTTTTGAAAATTTTGATTTTTCGACCCCGAACCGCGGCGCCACAGATCCGAGACGGGGTAGTCGAGGATAATTATTTTTTCGTGTTTCGCCCACAATTATCCTGTATTTTGACAGAATGGGAGTGATTTTTAAAAATTCAAGATGGCGGCTGTCATGGCGGCCGTTATGTTAGAGGTATGAAAAAACGCAATTTTAAAAGTTAAATATCTTAAAGTTGGCAACATCGGAGCGATTCGGCTTCTATCAAGCGATTGTACGTATAGGCTCGAGGTATAGATTGGAGGAAAAAAATTACCCCATTTTTTGGGGAAATTTCAAGATTTTCGGGAAATTGTAAAAAATCGAAATACGGGCTTTTTGAAAAATCCGAGTATGAGCGATTACGTGTTTTGCTCGTATAAATGACATTTGGGTATTTTTGTTGCCGGAGACTGGCAACACTGGAATTTATCAAAGTAAAAGTGATTTTCGACACGGTCTTTTTCACGGTATCCCCTTTCGCGTGGGTGCGAGCGAGAGGAAAGATTGAAACGTCATCGGGCGCGGTATATCCTGTAGTTAATAGGAAAATTATGAAACCGTGTAAAATCTTTCTGTGAAACGAGTTGGCGGCCATTTTGTATTTTTTTTTTATTTTTCGAAATTTTGACCACGTTTTTGAGGCAGTTGGCAACATTTTGGAAAGTCGACATATATCAATCGATTGTGTAACTCAACCAGCAGTATCAAAATATGTAAACAGTGTTGCCAAATTTGGGGAGATTTTCGAGATTCTCCCCAAAAACTCCTCCTGTAAAATTTTGTATGAAATTTTTTTTCCCACTGATGGTTTCGTATAGAAAACAAAAAAAAATCGAGGAAAAATTTGGAAATAGCTGATGATCGAGGATGTCGGAGACGGGTGAAGGGTCCGCTCAAGGTATTGAAGATAGGTGGGGGGTGCTCGACCAAATGTCATTCATGACGTCATCCAATTGCCAAAAAGCTGAAAAAAAATTCAAAATGGCGAAGAAAAAATCGCCGCCATACAAATTTTGCCGGTCTCCAGCTCGGAGGGTATCAAAAATGGAAGTGTGGTTTCTTGGCAAAAGAGGATCAGGATCCGAAGGTCTACTCGATGAACAGAAAAAAAAATCAAAATGGCGGAATTTAATTTTCCATACATTTTGTATGGCGAATATTGAATGCCTCATTCTCCTAGAAAGAGACAGAAAACGATACATTGATGTATGGGAGATATGTTTGGATGCGCGATATGAGTAGGGGAAAATTATGACATTTCAGAAAAACAAGATGGCGGCCTATATGATTTTTGCAACTCTTTTGTTTTCCAACCGATTTCGCTGAAACTCGCAATCTTTGAAGAATGTAGTAAACGATTAATAAAAAAAATGGAAAATTTTAGAAAAACAAGATGGCCGCCGTACAAATTTCGTCGGTGTATATCTCGGAGGCTATAAAAGATGGAAGAGTGGTTTCTTGGCAAAAGATGATCAGGATCTGAAGGTCTAATTGTGAAACAATCTCTGTATGCTCGCGGATCACTTTAGTGGTCCGCGCACCCACGCACCCTACTAAATTATTATCCTCAACTACTCTGTTTTTAAAAATAATAATATGAAGGTCGTTTTCAGGGTTTTCTAGGGTGCTGATTTTGATTATGACATTCATTTTCAAATCCAAGATGGCGTACTTACATTTTTTAGAAAAAGTAGAAATGTGTGTCATTTTATGGGTTTTTCGGGGTGAATTGTGTATCTTAATAAATAAATTTGGTTTTATATAATAAAGTTAACCTAACCACGTCACGCGAGCTGCTTTAGCAGCTCGCGCACCGAGCAAAACACTAGTTATACTATATATAGCTCGATTACCACTCACTGACTCACTCATTGACATAATTGTTCTCCTAGAAAGAGAAGGAAAATGATATAGTGATGTGGGGGAGTTGTGTTCGGTTTTGGGAACCCTCTGGGGAAAAATTATGACATTTCAGAAAAACAAGATGGCGGCCGACGTGATTTTTGCAGCTCCTTTGTTTTTTAAGAGATTCCGTTCAAACTCGCAACTATTAAAGAATGTAGTAAACCATTAACAGAAAATGTAGAAAAAATTAGAAAAACAAGATGGCGGCCGAGCCGTAGCGTTTTGAAAATTTTGATTTTTCGACCCCGAACCGCGGTGCCACAGATCCGAGACGGGGTAATCGAGGATAATTATTTTTTTGTATTCGCCCACGATTATCCTGTATTTTGACAGAACGGGAGTGGTTTTTCAAAATTCAAGATGGCGGCTGTCATGGCGGCCGTTTTGTTCGAGGTACGAAAAAACGCAATTTTAAAAGTTAAATATCTCAAAGTTGGCAACATTGGAGCGATTCGGTTTCTATGAAGCGATTGTACGTATAGACTCGATGTATAGATTGGTGGGGAAAAATTACCCCATTTTTCGGGAAATTTCAAGATTTTTGCGAAAATGTAAAAAATCGAAATACGGACTTTTCGCAAAATCCGAGTATGAGCGATTAAGTGTTTTGCTCGTACAAATGAAATTTGGGTATTTTTGTCGCCGGAGACTGGCAACACTGGAATTTATCAAAGTAAAAGTGATTTTCGACACGGTCTTTTTCACGGTATCCCCTTTCGCGTGGGTGCAAGCGAGAGGAAAGATTGTAACGTCATCGGGAGCGGTACATCCTGTAGTTAATAGGAAAATTATGAAACCGTGTAAAATCTTTCTGTGAAACGAGTTGGCGGCCATTTTGTATTTTTTTTAATTTTTCGAAATTTTGATCACGTTTTTGAGGCAGTTGGCAACATTTTGGAAAGTCGACATGTATGAATCGATTGTGTGACTCAACCAGCAGTATCGAAATATGTGAACAGTGTTGCCACATTTGGGGAGATTTTCGAGATTCTCCCCAAAAACTCCTCCTGTAAAATTTTGTATGAAAAATTTTTTTTCACTGATGGTTTCGTATAGAAAACAAAAAAAAAATCGAGGAAAAATTTGGAAATAGCTGATGATGAAGGATGTCGGAGACGGGTGAAGGGTCCGCTCAAGGTATTGAAGATAGGTGGGGGGTGCTCGACCAAATGTCATTCATGACGTCATCCAATTGCCAAAAAGCTGAAAAAAAATTCAAAATGGCGAAGAAAAGATGGCCGCCATACAAATTTCGCCGGTGTCCAGCTCGGAGGGTATAAAAGATGGAAGTGTGGTTTCTTGGCAAGAGATGATCAGGGTCCGAAGGTCTACTCGATGAATAGAAAAAAAATTCAAAATGGCGGATTTTTTTCCCCATAGAAAATGTATGGCGAATATTGAATGTCACATTCTCCTAGAAAGAGACAGAAAACGATACATTAATGTATGGGAGATATGTTTAAATGCGTGATATGAGTAGGGGAAAATTATGACATTTCAGAAAAACAAGATGGCGGCCTATATGATTATTGCAACTCTTTTGTTTTCCAACCGATTTCGTTGAAACTCGCAATCTTTGAAGAATGTAGTAAACGATTAATAGAAAAAGTGGAAAATTTTGAAAAAACAAGATGGCCGCCGTACAAATATCGTCGGTGTATATCTCGGAGGTTATAAAAGATGGAAGAGTGGTTTCTTGGCAAAAGATGATCAGGGTCCGAAGGTCTACTCGGTGAAACAAACACTGCATGCTCGCGGACCACTTTAGTGGTCCGCGCACCCACGCACCCTACTTTATTAACCTCAACAACCCCGTTTTTACAAAAAATGATATGGATGTCGTTTTCAGAGTTTTCAGCGTGCTGACTTTGATAACGACATTTATTTTGAAATCCAAGATGGCGGACATGCACTTTTTAAGAAAAAAATTGATATGGGTGTCGTTTTGTGGGTTTTTGTGGTGAATTGTGTATCTTTAATAAATAAATTTGGTTAAATATAATAAAGTTAACATAACCACGTCACGCGAGCTGCTTTAGCAGCTCGCGCACCGAGCAAAACACTAGTTATACTATATATAGCTCAATTACCACTCACTGACTCACTCACTCATTGACATAATTGTTCTCCTAGAAGGAGACGGAAAATGATATAATGATGTGGGGGAGTTGTGATTGGATTCGGGAACCCTCTGGGGAAAAATTATGACATTTGAGAAAAACAAGATGGCGGCCGACGTGATTTTTGCAGCTCCGTTGTTTTACAACCGATTTCGTTGAATTTTGCAATCTTTGAAGAAAATATTAAACGATTAATGGGAAATGTCGAAAAAATTGAAAAAACAAGATGGCGGCCGAACCGTAGCGTTTTCAAAATTTTGATTTTTCGACCCCGAACCGCGGCGCCACAGATCGGAAACGGGGTAATCGAGGATAATTATTTTTGTTGGTTTCGCCCACAATTATCCTGTATTTTGACAGAACGGGAGTGGTTTAAAAAAATTCAAGATGGCGGCTGTCATGGCGGCCGTTAAGTTAGAGGTACGAAAAAACGCAATTTTAAAAGTTAAATATCTCAAAGTTGGCATCATCGGAGCCATCATCATTTGAATTTTATGAAGCGGTTGTATGTATAGACTGGAGGTATAGATTGGTGTAAAAAAATTACCCCATTTTTAGGGAAATTTCAAGATTTTCGGGAAATTGTAAAAAATGGAAATACGCACTTTTAGCAAAATCCGAGTATGAGTGATTACGTGTTTTGCTCGTACAAATGACATTTGGGTATTTTTGTCACCGGAGACTGGCAACACTGGGATTTATCAAAGTAAATGTGATTTTCGACACGGTCTTTTTCACGGTATCCCCTTTCGTGTGGGTGCGAGCGAGAGGAAAGATTGAAACGTCATCGGGCGCGGTATATCCTGTAGTTAATAGGAAAATTATGAAACCGTGTAAAATCTTTCTGTGAAACGAGTTGGCGGCCATTTTGTATTTTTTTTTATTTTTCGAAATTTTGACCACGTTTTTGAGGCAATTGGCAACATTTTGGAAAGTCAGTATGTATGAATCGATTGTGTGACTTAACCAGCAGTATCGAAATATGTAAACAGTGTTGCCACATTTGGGGAGATTTTCGAGATTTTCCCCAAAAACTCCTCCTGTAAAATTTTGTATGAAAAATTTTTTTTTCACTGATGGTTTCGTATAGAAAACAAAAAAAAAATCGAGGAAAAATTTGGAAATAGCTGATGATCGAGGATGTCGGAGACGGGTGAAGGGTCCGCTCAAGGTATTGAAGATAGGTGGGGGGTGCTCGACCAAATATCATTCATGACATCATCCAATTGCCAAAAAGCTGAAAAAAAATTCAAAATGGCGAAGAAAAGATGGCCGCCATACAAATTTCGCCGGCGTCCAGCTCGGAGGGTATAAAAGATGGAGGTGCAGTTTCTTGGCAAAAGAGGATCAGGATCCAAAGGTCTACTCGATGAATAGAAAAAAATTCAAAATGGCGGAATTTATTTTCCCATACATTTTGTATGGCGAATATTGAATGTCTCATTCTCCTAGAAAGAGACAGAAAACGATACAATAATGTAGGGGAGATGTGTTCGGGTGGGGGAGGCAAGTAGGGAAAAATTATGACATTTCAGAAAAACAAGATGGCGGCCTATATGATTTTTGCAACTCTTTTGTTTTCCAACCGATTTCGTTGAAACTCGCAATCTTTAAAGAATGTAGGAAACGATTAATAGAAAAAGTGGAAAATTTTGGAAAAACAAGATGGCCGCCGTACAAATTTCGTCGGTGTCTATCTCGGAGGCTATAAAACATGGAAGAGTGGTTTCTTGGCAAAAGATGATCAGGGTCCGAAGGTCTACTCGGTGGAACAAACTCTGCATGCTCGCGGACCACTTTAGTGGTCCGCGCACCCACGCACCCTACTACTACTAAATTATTATCCTAATCTACAAAAAATAATATGGATGTCGTTTTCAGGGTTTTCCAGGGTGCTGATTTTGATAATGACATTCATTTTTAAATCCAAGATGGCGGATTTATATTTTCTACAAAAAATAGAAATGCCTGTCAATTTATGGGTTTTTTCGGGGTGAATTAATCGGGGTTAATAAATAAATTTAGTTTTATATAATAAAGTCTACCTTACCACGTCACGCGAGCTGCTTTAGCAGCTCGCGCACCGAGCAAAACACTAGTTATTATACTATATATAGCTCGATTACCACTCACTGACTCACTGACTCACTCATTGACATAATTGTTCTCCTAGAAAGAGACGGAAAATGATATAAAGATGTAGGGGAGTTGTGTTTGGATTCGGGAACCCTCTGGGGAAAAATTATGACATTTCAGAAAAACAAGATGGCGGCTGAGGAGATTTTTGCAGCTCCGTTGTTTTCCAACCGATTTCGTCGAATTTTACAAACTTTGAAGAAAGTAGTAAACGATTAATGGGAAATGTCGAAAATATTGAAAAAACAAGATGGCGGCCGAGCCGGAGCGTTTTCAAAATTTTCATTTTTCGACCCCGAACCGCGGCGCCACAGATCCCAAACGGGGTAGTCAAGGATAATTATTTTTTCTGGTTTCGCCCACGACTATCCTGTATTTTGACAGAACGAGAGTGGTTTTTCAAAATTCAAGATGGCGGCTGTCATGGCGGCCGTTTTGTTCGAAGTACGAAAAAACGCAATTTTAAAATTCGAATATCTCAAAGTTGGCAACATCGGAGCGGATCGGATTCTATGAAGCGGTTGTACGTATAGACTGGAGGTATAGATCGGTGTGAAAAAATTACCCCATTTTTAGGGAAATTTCAAGATTTTCGGGAAATTGTAAAAAATCGAAATACGCACTTTTAGCAAAATCCGAGTATGAGTGATTACGTGTTTTGCTCGTACAAATGACATTTGGGTATTTTTGTCACCGGAGACTGGCAACACTGGAATTTATCAAAGTAAAAGTGATTTTCGACGTGGTATTTTTTCAGGGGCGATCGTTTCACGTGGGTGCGAGCGAGAGGAGAGATTGCAACGTCATCGGGAGCGGTATATCCTGTAGTTATTGGAAAAGTTGTACAACGATGTAATTTATTTCTGTGAAACGAGTTGGCGGCCATTTTGTATTTTTTTTAATTTTTCGAAATTTTGATCACGTTTTTGAGGCAGTTGGCAACATTTTGGAAAGTCAATATGTATGAACTGATTGTGTATCTCGGCTGGCAGTATGGAGATATGCAACCGGTGTTGCCACTTTTGGGGAGATTTTCGAGATTCGAGACTAAGAAACTCCTGTAAAATTTTGTATGAAAAATTTTTTTTTTCACTGATGGTGTCGTATAGAAAACAAAAACTTAGTAAGCCAAAATTATGGAGAGAGCTGATGATTGAGGATATTGGAGACGGGTGAAGGGTCCGCTCAAGGTATTGAAGATAGGTGGGGGGTGCTCGAGCAAATGTCATTCATGACGTTATCCAATTGCCAAAAAACTGAAAAAAAATTCAAAATGGCGAAGAAAAGATGGCCGCCATACAAATTTCGCCGGTGTCCAGCTCGGAGGGTATAAAAGATGGAAGTGTGGTTTCTTGGCATGAGATGATCAGGGTCCGAAGGTCTACTTGATGAATAGAAAAAAAATTCAAAATGGCGGAATTTATTTTCCCATAGAAAATGTATGGCGAATATTGAATGTCTCATTCTCCTAGAAAGAGACGGAAAACGATACATTGATGTATGGGAGATATGTTCGGATGCGCGATATGAGTACGGAAAAATTATGACATTTCAGAAAAACAAGATGGCGGCCTATATGATTTTTGCAACTCTTTTGTTTTCCAACCGATTTCGTTGAAACTCGCAATCTTTGAAGAAAGTAGTAAATGATTAATAGAAAAAGTGGAAAATTTTGGAAAAACAAGATGGCCGCCGTACAAATTTCGTCGGTGTCTATCTCGGAGGCTATAAAAGATGGAAGAGTGGTTTCTTGGCAAAATATGATCAGGATCCGGAGGTCTACTCAGTGAAACAAACTCTACATGCTCGCGGACCACTTTAGTGGTCCGCGCACCCACGCACCCTACTTTATTAACCTCAACTACCCCGTTTTTACAAAAAATGATATGGATGTCGTTTTCAGAGTTTTCCAGGGTGCTGATTTTGATAATGACATTCATTTTTAGATCCAAGCTGGTGGACATGCACTTTTTAAGAAAAAATTGATATGGGTGTGGGTTTTATGTGTTTTTGTGGTGAATTGTGAATCTTAATAAATAAATTTGGTTAAATATAATAAAGTCAACATAACCACGTCACGCGAGCTGCTTTAGCAGCTCGCGCACCGAGCAAAACACTAGTTATACTATATATAGCTCGATTACCACTCACTCACTCACTGACTCATTGACATAATTGTTCTCCTAGAAAGAGACGGAAAATGATATAATGATGTAGGGGAAATGTGTTCGGGTGGGGGATTCGACTGGGGAAAAATTATGACATTTTGGAAAAACAAGATGGCGGCCGACGTGATTTTTGCAGCTCCGTTGTTTTCAAACCGATTTTGTTGAATTTTGCAATCTATAAAGTAAGTAGTAAACGGTTAATAGAAAATGTAGAAAAAATTGGAAAAACAAGATGGCGGCCGAGCCGTAGCGTTTTGAAAATTTTGATTTTTCGACCCCGAACCGCGGCGCCACAGATCCAAGACGGGGTAGTCGAGGATAATTATTTTTTTTGGTTTCGCCCACGATTATCCTGTTTTTTGACAGAACGGGAGTGGTTTTTAAAAATTCAAGATGGCGGCTGTCATGGCGGCCGTTTTGTTCGAGGTACGAAAAAACGCAATTTTAAAAGTTAAATATCTGAAAGTTGGCAACATCGGAGCGATTCGGCTTCTATGTAGCGATTGTACGTATAGGCTCGAGGTATAGATTGGAGGAAAAAAATTACCCCATTTTTTGGGAAATTTCAAGATTTTCGGGAAACTGTAAAAAATCGAAATACGGACTTTTCGCAAAATCCGAGTATGAGCGATTACGTGTTTTGCTCGTACAAATGACATTTGGGTATTTTTGTCACCGGAGACTGGCAACACTGGAATTTATCAAAGTAAAAGTGATTTTCGACACGGTCTTTTTCACGGTATCCCCTTTCGCGTGGGTGCGAGCGAGAGGAAAGATTGAAACGTCATCGGGAGCGGTATATCCTGTAGTTAATAGGAAAATTATGAAACCGTGTAAAATCTTTCTGTGAAACGAGTTGGCGGCCATTTTGTATTTTTTTTAATTTTTCGAAATTTTGATCACGTTTTTGAGGCAGTTGGCAACATTTTGGAAAGTCGATATGTATGAATCGATTGTGTATCTTGGCTGGCAGTATGGAGATATGCAACCGGTGTTGCCACTTTTGGGGAGATTTTCGAGATTTTCAACTAAGAAACTCCTGTAAAATTTTGTATGAATTTTTTTTTTTTCACTGATGGTGTCGTATAGAAAACAAAAAGTTAGTAAGCCAAAATTATGGAGAGAGCTGATGATTGAGGGTTTCGGAGACGGGTGGAGGGCCCGCGTAAGGTATTGAAGATAGGTGGGGGGTGCTCGAGCAAATGTCATTCATGACGTCATCCAATTGCCAAAAAGCTGAAAAAAAATTCAAAATGGCGAAGAAAAGATGGCCGCCATACAAATTTCGCCGGTGTCCAGCTCGGAGGGTATAAAAGATGGAAGTGTGGTTTCGTGGCAAAAGAGGATCAGGATCCAAAGGTCTACTCGATGAATAGAAAAAAAATTCAAAATGGCGGAATTTATTTTCTCATACATTTTGTATGGCGAATATTGAATGTCTCATTCTCCTAGAAAGAGACGGAAAACGATACGATAATGTAGCACAGATGTGTTTGGCTGGTGGAAGCAAGTAGGGAAAAATTATGACATTTCAGAAAAACAAGATGGCGACCGACGTGATTTTTGCAACTCTTTTGTTTTCCAACCGATTTCGTTGAAACTCACAATCTTTAAAGAAAGTAGTAAACGATTGATAGGAAAAGTGGAATTTTTTGGAAAAACAAGATGGCCGCCGTACAAATTTCGTCGGTGTATATCTCGGAGGCTATAAAAGATGGAAGAGTGGTTTCTTGGCAAAAGATGATCAGGATCCGAAGGTCTACTCGGTGAAACAAACTCTGCATGCTCGCGGACCACTTTAGTGGTCCGCGCACCCACGCACCCTACTAAATTATTATCCTAATTTACAAAAAATAATATGGATATCGTTTTCAGGGTTTTCCAGGGTGCTGATTTTGATAATGACATTTATTTTCAAATCCAAGATGGCGGACATGCACTTTTTAAGAAAAAAATTGATATGGGTGTCGTTTTGTCTATCATTTGGTTAATTATAATAAAGTTAACATAACCACGTCACGCGAGCTGCTTTAGCAGCTCGCGCACCGAGCGAAACACTAGTTATTATACTATATATAGCTCAATTACCACTCACTCACTCACTCACTCATTGACATAATTGTTCTCCTAGAAAGAGACGGAAAATGATATAATGATGTAGGGGAGATGTGTTCGGTTTCGGGAACCCTCTGGGGAAAAATTATGACATTTCAGAAAAACAAGATGGCGGCCGAGGTGATTTTTGCAGCTCCGTTGTTTTTTAAGGGACTCCGTTCAAACTCGCAACTATTGAAGAATGTAGTAAACGGTTAACAAAAAATGTATAAAAAATTGGAAAAACAAGATGGCGGCCGAACCGTAGCGTTTTGAAAATTTCGATTTTTCGACCCCGAACCGCGGCGCCACAGATCCGAAACGGGGTAATCGAGGATAATTATTTTTTCTGGTTTCGCCCACGATTATCCTGTATTTTGACAGAGCGGGAGTGATTTTAAAAAATTCAAGATGGCGGCTGTCGTGGCGGCCGTTTTGTTAGAGGTACGAAAAAACGCAATTTTAAAAGTTAAATATCTCAAAGTTGGCAACATCGGACCGTTTTGGTTTCCATGAAGCGATTGTACGTATAGGCTCGAGGTATAGATTGGAGGAAAAAAATTACCCCATTTTTAGGGAAATTTCAAGATTTTCGGGAAATTGTAAAAAATCGAAATACGGACTTTTCGCAAAATCCGAGTATGAGTGATTACGTGTTTTGCTCGTACAAATGACATTTGGGTATTTTTGTCACCGGACACTGGCAACACTGGAATTTATCAAAGTAAAAGTGATTTTCGACACGGTCTTTTTCACGGTATCCCCTTTCGCGTGGGTGCGAGCGAGAGGAAAGATTGAAACGTCATCGGGCGCGGTATATCCTGTAGTTAATAGGAAAATTATGAAACCGTGTAAAATCTTTCTGTGAAACGAGTTGGCGGCCATTTTGTATTTTTTTTCATTTTTCGAAATTTTGATCACGTTTTTGAGGCAGTTGGCAACATTTTGGAAAGTCGATATGTATGAATCGATTGTGTGACTCAGCCGGCAATATCGAAATATAGAAACGGTGTTGCCACTATTGGGGAGATTTTCGAGATTTTCAACTAAGAAACTCCTGTAAAATTTTGTATGAAAAATTTTTTTTTCACTGATGGTGTCGTATAGAAAACAAAAAGTTAGTAAGCCAAAATTATGGAGAGAGCTGATGATTGAGGGTTTCGGAGACGGGTGGAAGGCCCGCTTAAGGTATTGAAGATAGGTTGGGGGTGCTCGAGCAAATGTCATTCATGACGTCATCCAATTGCCAAATAGCTGGAAAAAAATTCAAAATGGCGAAGAAAAGATGGCCGCCATACAAATTTCGCCGGTGTCCAGCTCGGAGGGTATAAAAGATGGAAGTGTGGTTTCTTGGCAAGAGATGATCAGGGTCCGACGGTCTACTCGATGAATAGAAAAAAAATTCAAAATGGCGGAATTTATTTTTACATACATTTTGTATGGCGAATATTGAATGTCTCATTCTCCTAGAAAGAGACGGATAACGATACGATAATTTAAGGGAGATGTGTTTGGGTGGGGAAGGCGAGTAGGGGAAAATTATGGCATTTCAGAAAAACAAGATGGCGGCCTATATGATTTTTGCAACTCTTTTGTTTTCCAACCGATTTCGTTGAAACTCGCAATCTTTAAAGAATGTAGTAAACGATTAATAGAAAAAATGGAAAATTTTGGAAAAACAAGATGGCCGCCGTACAAATTTCGTCGGTGTCTATCTCGGAGAATATAAAAGATGGAAGACTGGTTTCTTGGCAAAAGATGATTAGGGTCCGAAGGTCTACTCGGTGGAACAAATCCTGCATGCTCGCGGACCACTTTAGTGGTCCGCGCACCCACGCACCCTACTTTATTAACCTCAACTACCCCGTTTTTACAAAAAATGATATGGATGTCGTTTTCAGAGTTTTCCAGGTTGCTCATTTTGATAACGACATTTATTTTGAAATCCAAGATGGCGGACATGCAGTTTTTAAGAAAAAAATCGATATGGGTGTCGTTTTATTGTGTTTTCGCGGTTAATTTTGTATCTTAATAAATACTATCGTTTTAATACTTGTCAACCCAACCACGTCACGCGAGCTGCTTTAGCAGCTCGCGCACCGAGCAAAACACTAGTTATTATACTATATATAGCTCGATTACCACTGACTGACTGACTCATTGACATAATTGTTCTCCTAGAAGGAGACGGAAAAGGATATAATGATGTGGGGGAGTTGTGTTCGGTTTCGGGAACCCTCTGGGGAAAAATTATGACATTTCAGAAAAACAAGATGGCGGCCGACGTGATTTTTGCAGCTCCGTTGTTTTCCAACCGATTTCGTTGAATTTTGCAATCTTTGAAGAAAATAGTAAACGATTAATGGGAAACGTAGAAAAAATTGGAAAAACAAGATGGCGGCCGAGTCGTAGCGTTTTCAAATTTTTCATTTTTCGACCCCGAACCGCGGCGCCGCAGATCCGAAACGGGAAATCGATAATAATACTTTTTTTCTGGTTTCGTCTACGATTATCCTGAATTTTGACGGAATGGGAGTGGTTTTTAAAAATTCAAGATGGCGGCTGTCGTGGCGGCCATTATGTTAGAGGTACGAAAAAACGCAATTTTAAAAGTTAAATATCTCAAAGTTGGCAACATCGGAGCGATTCGGCTTCTATGAAGCGATTGTACGTATAGTTTCGAGGTATAGATTGAAGGAAAAAAATTACCCCATTTTTTGGGGAAATTTCAAGATTTTCGGGAAATTATAAAAAATCGAAATACGCACTTTTAGCAAAATTCGAGTATGAGCGATTACGTGTTTTGCTCGTGCAAATGACATTTAGGTATTTTCGTCGCCGAGGACTGGCAAAACTGGAATTTATCGAAGCAAAAGTGATTTTCGACATTGTCTTTTTTCAGGGACGATCATTTCGCGTGGGTGCGAGCGAGATGAAAGATTGAAACGTCATCGGGAGCGGTATATCCTGTAGTTAATGGGAAAGTTGTAACATTATCGAATTTGCTTCTGCAAAAAAAGTTGGTGGCCATTTTGTATTTTCTTCAAATTTTCCGAAATTTTGATCACGTTTTTAAGGCAGTTGGCAACATTTTGGAAAGTCGACATGTATCAATCGATTGTGTGACTCAACCAGCAGTATCGAAATATGTAAACAGTGTTGCCACATTTGGGGAGATTTTCGAGATTCTCCCCAAAAACTCCTCCTGTAAAATTTTGTATGAATTTTTTTTTTTTCACTGATGGTTTCGTATAGAAAACAAAAAAAAAATCGAGGAAAAATTTGGAAATAGCTGATGATCGAGGATGTCGGAGACGGGTGAAGGGTCCGCTCAAGGTATTGAAGATAGGTAGGGGGTGCTCGACCAAATGTCATTCATGACGTCATCCAATTGCCAAAAAGCTGAAAAAAAATTCAAAATGGCGAAAAAAAGATGGCCGCCATACAAATTTCGCCGGCGTCCAGCTCGGAGGGTATAAAAGATGGAGGTGCGGTTTCGTGGCAAAAGAGGATCAGGATCCAAAGGTCTACTCGATGAATAGAAAAAAAATTCAAAATGGCGGAATTTATTTTCCCATACATTTTGTATGGCGAATATTGAATGTCTCATTCTCCTAGAAAGAGACGGAAAACGATACGATAATGTAGGGGAGATGTGTTCGGGTGGTGGAGGCGAGTAGGGAAAAATTATGACATTTCAGAAAAACAAGATGGCGGCCTATATGATTTTTGCAACTCTATTGTTTTTCGACCGATTTCGTTGAAACTCGCAATCTTGGAAGAAAGTAATAAACGATTAATGGAAATAGTGGAAAAATTTGGAAAAACAAGATGGCCGCCACACAAACTTCGTCGGTGTCTATCTCGGAGGGTATAAAAGATGGAAGACTGGTTTCTCGGCAAAAGATGATCAGGATCCGAAGGTCTACTCGGTGGAACAAATTCTGCACCCACGCACCCCTACTTTATTAACCTCAACTATCCCGTTTTTACAAAAAATGATATGGATGTCGTTTTCAGAGTTTTCCGGCGTGCTGATTTCGATAACGACAATTATTTTGAAATCCAAGATGGCGGACATGCACTTTTTAAGAAAAAAATTTATATGGGTGTCGTTTTGTGGATTTTTGTGGTGAATTGTGTATCTTTAATAAATAAATTTGGTTAAATATAATAAAGTTAACATAACCACGTCACGCGAGCTGCTTTAGCAGCTCGCGCACCGAGCAAAACACTAGTACTATATATAGCTCAATTACCACTCACTGACTCACTCATTGACATAATTGTTCTCCTAGAAGGAGACGGAAAATGATATAGTGATGTAAGGGAGTTGTGTTTGGTTTCGGGAACCCTCTGGGGAAAAATTATGACATTTCAGAAAAACAAGATGGCGGCCGGTGTGATTTTTGCAGCTCCGTTGTTTTCCAACCGATTTCGTTGAATTTTGCAAACTTTGAAGAAAATAGTAAACGATTAACAGAAAATGTAGAAAAAATTGGAAAAACAAGATGGCGGCCGAACCGTAGCGTTTTGAAAATTTTGAATTTTCGACCCCGAACCGCGGCGCCGCAGATCCGAAACGGGAAATTGATAATAATTATTTTTTTCTGGTTTCGTCTAGGATTATCCTGAATTTTGACAGAACGGGAGTAGTTTTTAAAAATTCAAGATGGCGGCTGTCATGGCGGCCATTATGTTAGAGGTACGAAAAATCGCAATTTTAAAAGTTAAATATCTCAAAGTTGGCGACATCGGAGCGATTCGGCTTCTATGAAGCGGTTGTACGTATGAACTTGAGGTATAGATTGGTGGGGAAAAATTACCCCATTTTTTGGGAAATTTCAAGATTTTTGCGAAAATGTAAAAAATCGAAATACGGACTTTTCGCAAAATCCGAGTATGAGCGATTATGTGTTTTGCTCGTACAAATGACATTTGCGTATTTTTGTCGCCGGAGACTGGCAACACTGGAATTTATCAAAAAAAAAGTGATTTTCGACATTGTCTTTTTTCAGGGACGATCATTTCGCGTGGGTGCGAGCGAGAGGAGAGATTGAAACGTCATCGGGAGCGGTATATCCTGTAGTTAATAGAAAAGTTGTAAAATTATCTAATTTGCTTCTGCAAAAAGAGTTGGTGGCCATTTTGTATTTTCTTCAAATTTTCCGAAATTGTGATCACGTTTTTGAGGCAGTTGGCAACATTTTGGAAAGTCGACATGTATCAATCGATTGTGTGACTCAACCAGCAGTATCGAAATATGTAAACAGTGTTGCCACATTTGGGGAGATTTTCGAGATTTTCCCCAAAAACTCCTCCTGTAAAATTTTGTATGAAAAATTTTTTTTTCACTGATGGTTTCGTATAGAAAACAAAAAAAAAATCGAGGAAAAATTTGGAAATAGCTGATGATCGAGGATGTCGGAGACGGGTGGAGGGTCCGCTCAAGGTATTGAAGATAGGTGGGGGGTGCTCGACCAAATGTCATTCATGACATCATCCAATTGCCAAAAAGTTGGAAAAAAATTCAAAATGGCGAAGAAAAGATGGCCGCCATACAAATTTCGCCGGCGTCCAGCTCGGAGGGTATAAAAGATGGAAGTATGGTTTCTTGGCAAGAGATGATCAGGGTCCGAAGGTCTACTCGATGAATAGAAAAAAAATTCAAAATGGCGGAATTTATGTTTCCATACATTTTGTATGGCGAATATTGAATGTCTCATTCTCCTAGAAAGAGACGGAAAACGATACAATAATGTAGGAGAGATGTGTTCGGGTGGGGGAGGCGAGTAGGGAAAAATTATGACATTTCAGAAAAACAAGATGGCGACCGACGTGATTTTTGCAACTCTTTTGTTTTCCAACCGATTTCGTTGAAACTCGCAACCTTTGAAGAAAGTAGTAAACGATTAATAAAAAAAGTGGAAAATATTGGAAAAACAAGACGCCGTATAAATTTCGTCGTTGTCTATCTCGGAGGCTATAAAAGATGGAAGAGTGGTTTCTTGGCAAAAGGTGATCAGGATCCGAAGGTCTACTCGGTGGAACAAACTCTGCATGCTCGCGGACCACTTTAGTGGTCCGCGCACCCACGCACCTACTTTATTAACCTCAACTACCCCGTTTTTACAAAAAATGATATGGATGTCGTTTTCAGAGTTTTCTAGCGTGCTGATTTTGATAACGACATTTATTTTGAAATCCAAGATGGCGGACATGCACTTTTTAAGAAAAAAATTGATATGGGTGTCGTTTTGTGGGTTTTTGTGATGAATTGTGTATCTTAATAAATAAATTGGGTTATTAAATATAATAAAGTTAACATACCCACGTCACGCGAGCTGCTTTAGCAGCTCGCGCACCGAGCAAAACACTAGTTATTATACTATATATAGCTCGATTACCACTCACTGACTCACTCATTGACATAATTGTTCTCCTAGAAAGAGAAGGAAAATGATATAGTGATGTAGGGAAGATGTGTTTGGATTCGGGAACCCTCTGGGGAAAAATTATGACTTTTCGGAAAAACAAGATGGCGGCCGACGTGATTTTTGCAGCTCCGTTGTTTTCCAACTGATTTCGTTGAATTTTGCAATCTTTGAAGAAAATAGTAAATGATTAACAGAAAATGTCGAAAAAATTGGAAAAACAAGATGGCGGCTGAGTCGTAGCGTTTCAAAATTTTTGATTTTTCGACCCCGAACCGCGGCGCCACAGATCCGAGACGGGGTAGTCGAGGATAACTATTTTTTCGTGTTTCGCCCACGATTATCCTGTATTTTGACAGAACGGGAGTGGTTTTAAAAAATTCAAGATGGCGGCTGTCATGGCGGCCGTTTTGTTCGAGGTACGAAAAAACGCAATTTTAAAAGTTAAATATCTCAAAGTTGGCAACATCGGAGCGATTCGGTTTCTATGAAGCGGTTGTACGTATAGACTCGAGGTATAGATCGGTGGGAAAAAATTACCCCATTTTTAGGGAAATTTCATGATTTTCGGGAAATTGTAAAAAATCGAAATACGCACTTTTAGCAAAATCCGAGTATGAGCGATTATGTGTTTTGCTCGTACAAATGACATTTGGGTATTTTTGTCACCGAAGACTGGCAACACTGGAATTTATCAAAGAAAAAGTGATTTTCGGCATGGTCTTTTTCACGGTATCCCCTTTCGCGTGGGTGCGAGCGAGAGGAGAGATTGAAACGTCATCGGGAGTGGTATATCCTGTAGTTAATAGGAAAATTATGAAACCGTGTAAAATCTTTCTGTGAAATGAGTTGGCGGCCATTTTGTATTTTTTTTAATTTTCCGAAATTTTGATCACGTTTTTGAGGCAGTTGGCAACATTTTGGAAAGTCGACATGTATCAATCGATTGTGTGATTCAACCAGCAGTATCGAAATATGTAAACAGTGTTGCCACATTTGGGGAGATTTTCGAGATTTTCCCCAAAAACTCCTCCTGTAAAATTTTGTATGAAATTTTTTTTTTTCACTGATGGTTTCGTATAGAAAACAAAAAAAAAATCGAGGAAAATTTTGGAAATAGCTGATGATCGAGGATGTCGGAAACGGGTAAAGGGTCCGCTCAAGGTATTGAAGATAGGTGGGGGGTGCTCGACCAAATGTCATTTATGACATCATCCAATTGCCAAAAAGCTGAAAAAAAATTCAAAATGGCGAAGAAAAGATGGCCGCCATACAAATTTCGCCGGCGTCCAGCTCGGAGGGTATAAAAGATGGAGGTGCGGTTTCATGGCAAAAGAGGATCAGGATCCAAAGGTCTACTCGATGATTAGAAAAAAAATTCAAAATGGCGGAATTTATTTTTCCATACATTTTGTATGGCGATTATGAATGTCTCATTCTCCTAGAAAGAGACGGAAAACGATACATTGATGTATGGGAGATATGTTCGGATGCGCGATATGAGTAGGGGAAAATTATGAAATTTCAGAAAAACAAGATGGCGACCGACGTGATTTTTGCAACTCTTTTGTTTTCCAACCGATTTCGTTGAAACTCGCAATCTTTGAAGTATGTAGTAAACCATTAATAGAAAAAGTGGAAAATTTTGAAAAAACAAGATGGCCGCCGTACAAATTTCGTCGGTGTCTATCTCGGAGGATATAAAAGATGGAAGAGTGGTTTCTTGGCAAAAGATGATCAGGGTCCGAAAGTCTACTCGGTGAAACAAACACTGCATGCTCGCGGACCACTTTAGTGGTCCGCGCACCCACGCACCCCACTAAATTATTATCCTAATTTACAAAAAATAATATGGATATCGTTTTCAGGGTTTCCAGGGCGCTGACTTTGATAATGACATTTATTTTCAAATCCAAGATGGCGGACTTACATTTTCTACAAAAAAATAGAAATGCCTGTCATTTTATGGGGTTTTTCGGGGTGAATTATGTATCTTAATAAATCAATTTGGTTTTATATAATAAAGTTAACCTTACCACGTCACGCGAGCTGCTTTAGCAGCTCGCGCACCGAGCAAAAACTAGTTATACTATATATAGCTCAATTACCACTGACTCACTGACTCACTCATTGACATAATTGTTCTCCTAGAAAGAGAAGGAAAATGATATAGTGATGTAGGGGAGTTGTGTTTGGTTTCGGGAACCCTCTGGGGAAAAATTATGACATTTCAGAAAAACAAGATGGCGGCCGACGTGATTTTTGCTGCTCCGTTGTTTTCCAACCGATTTTGTTGAATTTTGCAATCTTTGAAGAAAATAGTAAACGACTAATGGGAAATGTCGAAAAAATTGAAAAAACAAGATGGCGGCCGAACCGTAGCGTTTTCAAAATTTTGATTTTTCGACCCCGAACCGCGGCGCCACAGATCCGAAACGGGAAATTGAAACTTATAATTTTTTTCTGGTTTCGTCTACGATTATCCTTAATTTTGACGGAATGGGGGTAGTTTTTAAAAATTCAAGATGGCGGCTGTCGTGGCGGCCATTATGTTAGAGGTACGAAAAAACGCAATTTTAAAAGTTAAATATCCCAAGGTTTACAACATCGGAGCGATTCGGCTTCTATGAAGCGATTGTACGTATAGGCTCGAGGTATAGATTGGAGGAAAAAAATTACCCCATTTTTTGGGGAAATTTCAAGATTTTCGGGAAATTGAAAAAAATCGAAATACGGACTTTTCGCAAAATCCGAGTATGAGCGATTATGTGTTTTGATCATACAAATGACATTTCGGTATTTTTGTCGCCGGAGACTGGCAACACTGGAATTTATCAAAGAAAAAGTGATTTTCGACGTGGTCTTTTTTTAGGAGCGATCGTTTCGCGTGGGTGCGAGCGAGAGGAGAGATTGAAACATCATCGGGAGCGGTATATCCTGTAGTTATTGGAAAAGTTGTTTTACGATGTAATTTATTTCTGCAAAACGAGTTGGCGGCCATTTTGTATTTTTTTTAATTTTTCAAAATTTTGATCACGTTTTTGAGGCAGTTGGCAACATTTTGGAAAGTCGATATGTATGAATCGATTGTGTGACTCAGCCGGCAATATCGAAATATAGAAACGGTGTTGCCACTATTGGGGAGATTTTCGAGATTTTCAACTAAGAAACTCCTGTAAAATTTTGTATGAAAAATTTTTTTTTCACTGATGGTGTCGTATAGAAAACAAAAAGTTAGTAAGCCAAAATTATGGAGAGAGCTGATGATTGAGGGTTTCGGAGACGGGTGGAAGGCCCGCTTAAGGTATTGAAGATAGGTGGGGGGTGCTCGAGCAAATGTCATTCATGACGTCATCCAATTGCCAAATAGCTGGAAAAAAATTCAAAATGGCGAAGAAAAGATGGCCGCCATACAAATTTCGCCGGTGTCCAGCTCGGAGGGTATAAAAGATGGAAGTGTGGTTTTTTGGCAAGAGATGATCAGGGTCCGACGGTCTACTCGATGAATAGAAAAAAAATTCAAAATGGCGGAATTTATTTTTACATACATTTTGTATGGCGAATATTGAATGTCTCATTCTCCTAGAAAGAGACGGATAACGATACGATAATGTAAGGGAGATATGTTTTGGTGCGCGATATGAGTAGGGAAAAATTATGACATTTCAGAAAAACAAGATGGCGGCCTATATGATTTTTGCAACTCTTTTGTTTTCCAACCGATTTCGTTGAAACTCGCAATCTTTAAAGAATGTAGTAAACGATTAATAGAAAAAATGGAAAATTTTGGAAAAACAAGATGGCCGCCGTACAAATTTCGTCGGTGTCTATCTCGGAGAATATAAAAGATGGAAGACTGGTTTCTTGGCAAAAGATGATTAGGGTCCGAAGGTCTACTCGGTGGAACAAATCCTGCATGCTCGCGGACCACTTTAGTGGTCCGCGCACCCACGCACCCTACTTTATTAACCTCAACTACCCCGTTTTTACAAAAAATGATATGGATGTCGTTTTCAGAGTTTTCCAGGTTGCTCATTTTGATAACGACATTTATTTTGAAATCCAAGATGGCGGACATGCATTTTTTAAGAAAAAAATCGATATGGGTGACGTTTTATTGTGTTTTCGCGGTTAATTTTGTATCTTAATAAATACTATCGTTTTAATACTTGTCAACCCAACCACGTCACGCGAGCTGCTTTAGCAGCTCGCGCACCGAGCAAAACACTAGTTATTTATACTATATATAGCTCGATTACCACTCACTGACTCACTCATTGACATAATTGTTCTCCTAGAAAGAGACGGAAAATGATATAGTGATGAAGGGGAGTTGTGTTCGGATGGGGGATTCGACTGGGGAAAAATTATGACATTTCAGAAAAACAAGATGGCGGCCGATGTGATTTTTGCAGCTCCGTTGTTTTCCAACCGATTTTATCGAATTTCACAATCTTTAAAGAAAGTAGTAAACGGTTAATAGAAAATGTGAAAAAAAATGGAAAAACAAGATGGCGGCCGAACCGTAGCGTTTTGAAAATTTTGAATTTTCGACCCCGAACCGCGGCGCCACAGATCCAAGACGGGGTAGTCGAGGATAACTATTTTTTCGTGTTTCGCCCACGATTATCCTGTATTTTGACAGAACGGGAGTGGTTTTAAAAAATTCAAGATGGCGGCTGTCATGGCGGCCGTTTTGTTCGAGGTACGAAAAAACGCAATTTTAAAAGTTAAATATCTCAAAGTTGGCAGCATCGGAGCGATTCGGCTTCTATGAAGCGGTTGTACGTATAGGCTCGAGGTATAGATCGGTGGGAAAAAAATTCCCCATTTTTAGGGAAATTTCAAGATTTTCGGGAAATTGTAAAAAATCGAAATACGCACTTTTAGCAAAATCCGAGTATGAGTGATTACGTGTTTTGCTCGTACAAATGACATTTGGGTATTTTTGTCACCGGAGACTGGCAACACTGGAATTTATCAAAGTAAAAGTGATTTTCGACACGGTCTTTTTCACGGTATCCCCTTTCGCGTGGGTGCGAGCGAGAGGAAAGATTGAAACGTCATCGGGCGCGGTATATCCTGTAGTTAATAGGAAAATTATGAAACCGTGTAAAATCTTTCTGTGAAACGAGTTGGCGGCCATTTTGTATTTTTTTTAATTTTTCGAAATTTTGATCACGTTTTTGAAGCAGTTGGCAACATTTTGGAAAGTCAGTATGTATGAATCGATTGTGTATCTCGGCTGGCAGTATGGAGATATGCAACCGGTGTTGCCAGTTTTGGGGAGATTTTCGAGATTTTCAACTAAGAAACTCCTGTAAAATTTTGTATGAAAAATTTTTTTTTCACTGATGGTGTTATATAAAAAACAAAAACTTAGTAAGCCAAAATTATGGAGAAAGCTGATGATTGAGGATATCGGAGACGGGTGAAGGGTCCGCTTAAGGTATTGAAGATAGGTGGAGGGTGCTCGAGCAAATGTCATTCATGACAACATCCAATTGCCAAAAAGCTGAAAAAAAATTCAAAATGGCGAAGAAAAGATGGCCGCCATACAAATTTCACCGGTGTCCAGCTCGGAGGGTATAAAAGATGGAAGTGTGGTTTCTTGGCAAAAGAGAATCAAGATCCAAAGGTCTACTCGATGAATAGAAAAAAAATTCAAAATGGCGGAATTTATTTTTCCATACATTTTGTATGGCGATTATGAATGTCTTATTCTCCTAGAAAAAGACGGAAAACGATACATTGATGTTTGGGAGATATGTTCGGATGCGCGATATGAGTAGGGGAAAATTATGAAATTTTAGAAAAACAAGATGGCGACCGACGTGATTTTTGCAACTCTTTTGTTTTCCAACCGATTTCGTTGAAACTCGCAATCTTTGAAGAATGTACTAAACGATTAATAGAAAAAGTGGAAAATTTTGGAAAAACAAGATGGCCGCCGTACAAATTTCGTCGGTGTCTATCTCGGAGGCTATAAAAGATGGAAGAGTGGTTTCTTGGCAAAAGATGATCAGGGTCCGAAGGTCTACTCGGTGGAACAAACTCTGCATGCTCGCGGACCACTTTAGTGGTCCGCGCACCCACGCACCCTACTAAATTATTATCCTAATTTACAAAAAATAATATGGATATCGTTTTCAGGGTTTCCAGGGTGCTGATTTTGATAATGACATTTATTTTCAAATCCAAGATGGCGGACTTACATTTTCTACAAAAAATAGAAATGCCTGTCATTTTATGGGGTTTTTCGGGGTGAATTATCTTAATAAATCAATTTGGTTTTATATAATAAAAGTTAACCTTACCACGTCACGCGAGCTGCTTTAGCAGCTCGCGCACCGAGCAAAACACAAGTTATTTTATACTATATATAGCTCGATTACCACTCACTGACTGACTCACTCATTGACATAATTGTTCTCCTAGAAAGAGAAGGAAAATGATATAGTGATGTAGGGGAGATGTGTTTGGATTCGGGAACCCTCTGGGGAAAAATTATGACTTTTCGGAAAAACAAGATGGCGGCCGACGTGATTTTTGCAGCTCTGTTGTTTTCCAACCGATTTCGTTGAATTTTGCAATATTTGAAGAAAATAGTAAACGATTAATGGGAAATGTCGAAAAAATTGAAAAAACAAGATGGCGGCCCAACCGTAGCGTTTTCAAAATTTTGATTTTTCGACCCCGAACCGCGGTGCCACAGATCCGAAACGGGAAATTGAAACTAATAATTTTTTTCTGGTTTCGTCTACGATTATCCTGAATTTTTACGGAACGGGAGTGGTTTTTAAAAATTCAAAATGGCGGCTGTCGTGGCGGCCATTATGTTAGAGGTACGAAAAAACGCAATTTTTAAAGTTAAATATCCCAAGGTTGACAACATCGGAGCGATTCGGCTTCTATGAAGCGATTGTACGTATAGACTCGAGGTATAGATTGAAGGAAAAAAATTACCCCATTTTTTGGGGAAATTTCAAGATTTTCGGGAAATTGTAAAAAATCGAAATACGCACTTTTAGCAAAATTCGAGTATGAGCGATTATGTGTTTTGCTCGTACAAATGACATTTGGGTATTTTTGTCGCTGGAGACTGGCAACACTGGAATTTATCAAAGAAAAAGTGATTTTCGACGTGGTCTTTTTCCAGGGGCGATCGTTTCACGTGGGTGCGAGCGAGAGGAGAGATTGCAACGTCATTGGGAGCGGTATATCCTGTAGTTATTGGAAAAGTTGTACAACGATGAAATTTATTTCTGTGAAACGAGTTGGCGGCCATTTTGTATTTTTTTTTATTTTTCGAAATTTTGATCACGGTTTTGAGGCAGTTGGCAACATTTTGGAAAGTCAATATGTATAAATCGAATGTGTATCTCAGCTGGCAGTATGGAGATATGCAACCGGTGTTGCCACTTTTGGGGAGATTTTCGAGATTTTCAACTAAGAAACTCCTGTAAAATTTTGTATGAAAAATTTTTTTTTCACTGATGGTGTTATATAGAAAATAAAAACTTAGTAAGCCAAAATTATGGAGAGAGCTGATGATTGAGGATATCGGAGACGGGTGAAGGGCCCGCTTAAGGTATTGAAGATAGGTGGGGGGTGCTCGAGCAAATGTCATTCATGACGTCATCCAATTGCCAAAAAGCTGAAAAAAAATTCAAAATGGCGAAGAAAAGATGGCCGCCATACAAATTTCGCCGGTGTCCAGCTCGGAGGGTATAAAAGATGGAAGTGTGGTTTTTTGGCAAGAGATGATCAGGGTCCGAAGGTCTACTCGATGAATAGAAAAAAAATTCAAAATGGCGGATTTTTTTTTTCCATACATTTTGTATGGCGAATATTGAATGTCTCATTCTCCTAGAAAGAGACGGAAAACGATACAATAATATAAGGGAGATGTGTTCAAGTACACGATGTGAGTAGGGAAAAATTATGACATTTCAGAAAAACAAGATGGCGGCCGACGTGATTTTTGCAACTCTTTTGTTTTCCAACCGATTTCGTTGAAACTCGCAGTCTTTGAAGAAAATAGTAAACAATTAATAGAAAAAGTGGAAAAATTTGGAAAAACAAGATGGCCGCCACACAAACTTCGTCGGTGTCCATGTCGGAGGGTATAAAAGATGGAAGAGTGGTTTCTTGGCAAAAGATGATCAGAGTTCGAAGGCCTACTCGGTGGAACAAACTCTGCATGCTCGCGGACCACTTTAGTGGTCCGCGCACCCACGCACCCTACTTTATTAACCTCAACTACCCCGTTTTTACAAAAAATGATATGGATGTCGTTTTCAGAGTTTTCCAGGGTGCTGATTATGATAACGGCATTAATTTTGAAATCCAAGATGGCGGACATGCACTTTTTAAGAGAAATAGAAGAGCCTGTTATTTTATGGGTTTTTTCAGGGTAAATTGTGTATCTTAATAAATAAATTCAACCAAACCACGTCACGCGAGCTGCTTTAGCAGCTCGCGCACCGAGCAAAACACTAGTTATACTATATATAGCTCAATTACCACTCACTGACTCATTGACATAATTGTTCTCCTAGAAGGAGACGGAAAATGACATAATGATGTAGGGGAAATGTGTTCGGATGCGGGATTCGACTGGGGAAAAATTATGACATTTCGGAAAAACAAGATGGCGGCCGTCGTGATTTTTGCAGCTCCTTTGTTTTTTAAGGGACTCCGTTCAAACTCGCAACTATTAAAGAATGTAGTAAACGGTTAACAAAAAATGTGAAAAAAATTGGAAAATCAAGATGGCGGCCGAGCCGTAGCGTTTTGAAAATTTTGAATTTTCGACCCCGAACTGCGGCGCCACAGATCCGAAACGGGGTAGTCGAGGATAATTATTTTTTCGCGCTTCGCCCACGATTATCCTGTATTTTGACAGAACGGGAGTGGTTTTTAAAAATTCAAAATGGCGGCTGTCATGGCGGCCGTTTTGTTCGAGGTACGAAAAAACGCAATTTTAAAATTCGAATATCTCAAACTTGGCAACATCGAAGCGATTCGGCTTCTATGAAGCGATTGTACGTATGAACTTGAGGTATAGATTGGTGGGGAAAAACTACCCCATTTTTCGGGAAATTTCAAGATTTTGGGGAAAATGTAAAAAATCGAAATACGGACTTTTCGCAAAATCCGAGTATGAGCGATTATGTGTTTTGCTCGTACAAATGACATTTGGGTATTTTTGTCGCCGGAGACTGGCAACACTGGAATTTATCAAAAAAAAGTGATTTTCGACATTGTCTTTTTTCAGGGACGATCATTTCGCGTGGGTGCGAGCGAGAGGAGAGATTGAAACGTCATCGGGAGCGGTATATCCTGTAGTTAATAGGAAAGTTGTAAAATTATCTAATTTGCTTCTGCAAAAAGAGTTGGTGGCCATTTTGTATTTTCTTCAAATTTTTCGAAATTTTGATCACGTTTTTGAGGCAGTTGGCAACATTTTGGAAAGTCGACATGTATCAATCGATTGTGTGACTCAACCAGCAGTATCGAAATATGTAAACAGTGTTGCCACATTTGGGGAGATTTTCGAGATTTTCCCCAAAAACTCCTCCTGTAAAATTTTGTATTAATTTTTTTTTTTTCACTGATGGTTTCTTATAGAAAACAAAAAAAAAATCGAGGAAAAATTTGGAAATAGCTGATGATCGAGGATGTCGGAGACGGGTGAAGGGTCCGCTCAAGGTATTGAAGATAGGTGGGGGGTGCTCGACCAAATGTCATTCATGACGTCATCCAATTGCCAAAAAGCTGAAAAAAAATTCAAAATGGCGAAGAAAAGATGGCCGCCATACAAATTTCGCCGGCGTCTAGCTCGGAGGGTATAAAAGATGGAGGTGCGGTTTCTTGGCAAAAGAGGATCAGGATCCAAAGGTCTACTCGATGAATAGAAAAAAAATTCAAAATGGCGGAAAAAGTGATTTTCGACGGGGTCTTTTTTCAGGGACGATCATTTCGCGTGGGTGCAAGCGAGATGAGAGATTGAAACGTCATCGGGAGCGGTATATCCTGCAGTTAATGGAAAAATTGTAAAACTATGTAATTTGCTTCTGCAAAAAAAGTTGACGGCCATTTTGTATTTTCTTTAAATTTTCCGAAATTTTGATCACGTTTTTGAGGCAGTTGGCAACATTGTGGAAAGTTGACATGTATCAATCGATTGCTTGACTCAACCGGCAATATAGAAATATATAAATAGTGTTGCCACATTTGGGGAAATTTTCAAGATTTTCCCCAAAAACTCCTCCTGTAAAATTTTGTATGAAAATTTTTTTTTTCACTGACGGTTTCCTATAGAAAACAAAAAAAAAATCGAGGAAAAATTTGGAAATAGCTGATGATTGAGGATGTCGGAGACGGGTGGAGGGCCCGCTTAAGGTATGGAAGATAGGTGGGGGGTGCTCGAGCAAATGTCATTCATGACGTCATCCAATTGCCAAAAAGCTGAAAAAAAATTCAAAATGGCGAAGAAAAGATGGCCGCCATACAAATTTCGCCAGTGTCCAGCTCGGAGGGTATAAAAGATGGAAGTGTGGTTTCTTGGCAAAAGAGAATCAGGATCCAAAGGTCTACTCGATGAATAGAAAAAAAATTCAAAATGGCGGAATTTATTTTTCCATACATTTTGTATGGCGATTATGAATGTCTCATTCTCCTAGAAAGAGACGGAAAACGATACATTGATGTATGGGAGATATGTTCGGATGCGCGATATGAATAGGGGAAAAGTATGAAATTTCAGAAAAACAAGATGGCGACCGACGTGATTTTTGCAACTCTTTTGTTTTCCAACCGATTTCGTTGAAACTTGCAATATTTGAAGAATGTACTAAACGATTAATAGAAAAAGTGGAAAATTTTGGAAAAACAAGATGGCCGCCGTACAAATTTCGTCGGTGTCTATCTCGGAGGCTTTAAAAGATGGAAGAGTGGTTTCTTGGCAAAAGATGATCAGGGTCCGAAGGTCTACTCGGTGGAACAAACTCTGCATGCTCGCGGACCACTTTAGTGGTCCGAGCACCCACGCACCCTACTTTATTAACCTCAACTACCCCGTTTTTATAAAAAATGATATGGATGTCGTTTTCAGAGTTTCCCAGGGTGCTGATTTTGATAACGACATTTATTTTGAAATCCAAGATGGCGGTCATGCATTTTTTAAGAAAAAAATCGATATGGGTGTCGTTTTATGGTGTTTTCGCGGTGAATTTTGAATCTTAATAACTCGATTCGGTTTAATACTTAGGTATCAACCTAACCACGTCACGCGAGCTGCTTTAGCAGCTCGCGCACCGAGCAAAACACTAGTTATACTATATATAGCTCGATTACCACTCACTGACTCACTCATTGACATAATTGTTCTCCTAGAAAGAGAAGGAAAATGATATAGTGATGTAGGGGAGTTGTGTTTGGTTTCGGGAACCCTCTGGGGAAAAATTATGACATTTCGGAAAAACAAGATGGCGGCCGACGTGATTTTTGCAGCTCCGTTGTTTTCCAACCGATTTCGTCGAATTTTGGAAACTTTGAAGAAAGTAGGAAACGATTAAAGGGAAATGTCGAAAAAATTGAAAAAACAAGATGGCGGCCGAACCGTAGCGTTTTCAAAATTTTGATTTTTCGACCCCGAACCGCGGCGCCACAGATCCGAAACGGGAAATTGAAACTTATAATTTTTTTCTGGTTTCGTCTACGATTATCCTTAATTTTGACGGAATGGGGGTAGTTTTTAAAAATTCAAGATGGCGGCAGTCGTGGCGGCCATTATGTTAGAGGTACGAAAAAACGCAATTTTAAAATTCGAATATCTCAAAGTTGGCAACATCGGAGCGGTTCGGCTTCTATGAAGCAATTGTACGTATGAACTTGCGGTATAGATTGGTGGGAAAAAATTACCCCATTTTTAGGGAAATTTCAAGATTTTCGGGAAAATGTAAAAAATCGAAATACGGACTTTTCGCAAAATCCGAGTATGAGCGATTATGCGTTTTGCTCGTACAAATGACATTTGCGTATTTTTGTCGCCGGAGACTGGCAACACTGGAATTTATCAAAAAAAAAGTGATTTTCGAAATTGTCTTTTTTCAGGGACGATCATTTCGCGTGGGTGCGAGCGAGATGAGAGATTGAAACGGTATCGGGAGCGGTATATCCTTTAGTTAATGGGAAAGTTGTAAAATTATCTAATTTGCTTCTGCAAAAAGAGTTGGTGGCCATTTTGTATTTTCCTTAAATTTTCCGAAATTTTGATCACGTTTTTGAGGCAGTTGGCAACATTTTGGAAAGTCGACATGTATCAATCGATTGTGTGACTCAACCAGCAGTATCGAAATATGTAAACAGTGTTGCCACATTTGGGGAGATTTTCGAGATTTTCCCCAAAAACTCCTCCTGTAAAATTTTGTATGAATTTTTTTTTTTCACTGATGGTTTCGTATAGAAAACAAAAAAAAAATCGAGGAAAAATTTGGAAATAGCTGATGATCGAGGATGTCGGAGACGGGTGAAGGGTCCGCTCAAGGTATTGAAGATAGGTGGGGGGTGCTCGACCAAATGTCATTCATGACATCATCCAATTGCCAAAAAGCTGAAAAAAAATTCAAAATGGCGAAGAAAAGATGGCCGCCATACAAATTTCGCCGGCGTCCAGCTCGGAGGGTATAAAAGATGGAGGTGCGGTTTCTTGGCAAAAGAGGATCAGGATCCAAAGGTCTACTCGATGAATAGAAAAAAAATTCAAAATGGCGGAATTTATTTTCCCATACATTTTGTATGGCGAATATTGAATTGTCTCATTCTCCTAGAAAGAGACGGAAAACGATACGATAATGTAGGGGAGATGTGTTCGGGTGGCGGAGGCGAGTAGGGAATAATTATGACATTTCAGAAAAACAAGATGGCGACCGACGTGATTTTTGCAACTCTTTTGTTTTCCAACCGATTTCGTTGAAACTCGCAATCTTTAAAGAATGTAGCAAGCGATTAATAGAAAAAGTGGAAAATTTTGGAAAAACAAGATGGCCGCCGTACAAATTTCGTCGGTGTGTATCTCGGAGGCTATAAAAGATGGACGAGTGGTTTCTTGGCAAAAGATGATCAGGGTCCGAAGGTCTACTCGGTGAAACAAACTCTGCATGCTCGCGGACCACTTTAGTGGTCCGCGCACCCACGCACCCTACTAAATTATTATCCTAATTTACAAAAAATAATATGGATATCGTTTTCAGGGTTTTCCAGGGTGCTGATTTTGATAATGACATTCATTTTTAGATCCAAGGTGGTGGACATGCACTTTTTAAGAAAAAATTTACATGGGTGTCGTTTCGTGGGTTTTTCGGGGTGGATTGTCTATCTCAATAAATAAATTCGGTTTAATACAAAAAAATTAACATAACCACGTCACTGTGTGCAACACCAACAAGTGCTGATTTTGATAATGACATTTATTTTGAAATCCAAGATAGCGGACTTACATTTTCTACAAAAAATAAAATGCCTGTCATTTTATGGGGGTTTTCGGGGTGAATTGTGTCTCTTAATAAATAAATTTGGTTTTAATATAATAAAGTTAATCTCACCACGTCACGCGAGCTGCTTTAGCAGCTCGCGCACCGAGCAAAATACTAGTTATACTATATATAGCTCGATTACCACTCACTCACTCACTGACTCATTGACATAATTGTTCTCCTAGAAAGAGACGGAAAATGAAATAATGATGTTGGGGAGTTGTGTTTGGTTTCGGGAACCCTCTGGGGAAAAATTATGACATTTCGGAAAAACAAGATGGCGGCCGATGTGAGTTTTGCAGCTCCGTTGTTTTCCAACCGATTTCGTTGAATTTTGCAATATTTGAAGATAATAGTAAACGATTAATGGGAAATGTCGAAAAAATTGAAAAAACAAGATGGCGGCCGAACTGTAACGTTTTCAAAATTTTGAATTTTCGACCCCGAACCGCGACGCCACAGATCCGAAACGGGAAATCGATGATAATAATTTTTTTCTGGTTTCGTCTTCAATTATCCTGAATTTTGACGGAATGGGAGTGGTTTTTAAAAATTCAAGATGGCGGCTGTCGTGGCGGCCATTGTGTTAGAGGTACGAAAAACTGAAATTTTAAAAGTTAAATATCTCAAAGTTGGCAACATCGGAGCGATTCGGCTTCTATGAAGCGGTTGTACGTATAGACTCGAGGTATAGATTGGTGGGGAAAAATTACCCCATTTTTCGGGAAATTTCAAGGTTTTCGGGAAAATGTAAAAAATCGAAATACGGGCTTTTTGAAAAATATGAGTATGAGCTATTACGTGTTTTGCTCGTACAAATGACATCTGGGTATTTTTGTCGCCGAAGACTGGCAACACTGGAATTTATCAAAGAAAAAGTGATTTTCGACGTGGTGTTTTTTCAGGGGCGATCGTTTCACGTGGGTGCGAGCGAGAGGAGAGATTGCAACGTCATCGGGAGCGGTATATCCTGTAGTTATTGGAAAAGTTGTACAACGATGTAATTTATTTCTGCGAAACGAGTTGGCGGCCATTTTGTAATTTTTTGAATTTTTCGAAATTTTGATCACGTTTTTGAGGCAGTTGGCAAAATTTTGGAAAGTTAAGATGTATGAATCGATTGTGTATCTCGGCTGGTAGTATCGAGATATGCAACCGGTGTTGCCACTTTTGGGGAGATTTTCGAGATTTTCAACTAAGAAACTCCTGTAAAATTTTGTATGAAATTTTTTTTTTTCACTGATGGTGTCGTATAGAAAACAAAAAGTTAGTAAGCCAAAATTATGGAGAGAGCTGATGATAGAGGGTTTCGGAGACGGGTGGAGGGCCCGCTTAAGGTATTGAAGATAGGTGGGGGGTACTCGAGCAAATGTCATTCATGATGTCATCCAATTGCCAAAAAGCTGAAAAAAAATTCAAAATGGCGAAGAAAAGATGGCCGCCATACAAATTTCGCCGGTGTCCAGCTAGGAGGGTATAAAAAATGGAAGTGTGGTTTCTTGGCAAGAGATGATCAGGGTCCGAAGGTCTACTCGATGAATAGAAAAAAAATTCAAAATGGCGGAATTTATTTTCCCATAGAAAATGTATGGCGAATATTGAATGTCTCATTCTCCTAGAAAGAGACGGAAAACGATACATTGATGTATGGGAGATATGTTCGGATGCGCGATATGAGTACGGAAAATTTATGACATTTCAGAAAAACAAGATGGCGGCCTATATGATTTTTGCAACTCTTTTGTTTTCCGACCGATTTCGTTGAAACTCGCAATCTTTGAAGAATATAGTAAAGAATTAATAGAAAAAGTGGAAAATTTTGTGAAAACAAGATGGCCGCCGTACAAATTTCGTCGGTGTCTATCTCGGAGGTTATAATAGATGGAAGAGTGGTTTCTTGGCAAAAGATGATCTGGATCCTAAGGTCTACTCGGTGAAACAAACTCTGCATGCTCGCGGACCACTTTAGTGGTCCGCGCACCCACGCACCCTACCCTATTATCCTCAACTACCCCGTTTTTACAAAAAAATATATGGATGTCGTTTTCAGAGTTTTCCAGGTTGCTGGTTTTGATAACGACATTCATTTTCAAATCCAAGATGGCGAACATGCACTTTTAAGAAAAATCTGATATGGGTGTCGTTTTATGGGTATTGCGGAGTGAATTGTGTATCTTAATAAATAAATTTGGTTTAATATAATAAAGTTAATCTTACCACGTCACGCGAGCTGCTTTAGCAGCTCGCGCACCGAGCGAAATACTAGTTATACTATATATAGCTCGATTACCACTCACTGACTCACTCATTGACATAATTGTTCTCCTAGAAAGAGAAGGAAAATGATATAGTGATGTGGGGGAGTTGTGTTTGGTTTCGGGAACCCTCTGGGGAAAAATTATGACATTTCGGAAAAACAAGATGGCGGCCGACGTGATTTTTGCAGCTCCGTTGTTTTCCAACCGATTTTGTTTAAACTCGCAACTATTTAGGAAAGTAGTAAACGGTTAATAGAAAAGGTAGAAAAAATTGGAAAAACAAAATGGCGGCCGATCTGGAGCGTTTTCAAAATTTTGATTTTTCGACCCCAAACCGCGGCGCCACTGATCCGAGACGGAGAAGTCGAGGATAATTATTTTTTCGTGTTTCGCCCACGATTATCCTGTATTTTGACAAAACGGGAGTAGTTTTCAAAAATCAAGATGGCGGCTGTCATGGCGGTCGTTTTGTTCGAGGTACGAAAAAACGCAATTTTAAAATTCGAATATGTCAAAGTTGGCAACATCGGAGCGGTTCGGCTTCTATGAAGCGATTGTACGTATGAATTTGAGGTATAGATTGGTGGGGAAAAATTACCCCATTTTTCGGGAAATTTCAAGATTTTTGCGAAAATGTAAAAAATCGAAATACGGACTTTTCGCAAAATCCGAGTATGAGCGATTATGTGTTTTGCTCGTACAAATGACATTAGCGTATTTTTGTCGCCGGAGACTGGCAACACTGGAATTTATCAAAAAAAAAGTGATTTTCGACATTGTCTTTTTTCAGGGACGATCATTTCGCGTGGGTGCGAGCGAGAGGAGAGATTGAAACGTCATCGGGAGCGGTATATCCTGCAGTTAATAGGAAAGTTGTAAAATTATCTAATTTGCTTCTGCAAAAAGAGTTGGTGGCCATTTTGTATTTTCTTCAAATTTTCCGAAATTTTGATCAAGTTTTTGAGGCAGTTGGCAACATTTTGGAAAGTCGACATGTATCAATCGAGTGTGTGACTCAACCAGCAGTATCGAAATATGTAAACAGTGTTGCCACATTTGGGGAGATTTTCGAGATTCTCCCCAAAAACTCCTCCTGTAAAATTTTGTATGAAAATTTTTTTTTCCACTGATGGTTTCGTATAGAAAACAAAAAAAAAATCGAGGAAAAATTTGGAAATAGCTGATGATCGAGGATGTCGGAGACGGGTGAAGGGTCCGCTCAAGGTATTGAAGATAGGTGGGGGGTGCTCGACCAAATGTCATTCATGACGTCATCCAATTGCCAAAAAGCTGAAAAAAAAATCAAAATGGCGAAGAAAAGATGGCCGCCATACAAATTTCGCCGGCGTCCAGCTCGGAGGGTATAAAAGATGGAAGTGTGGTTTCTTGGCAAAAGAGGATCAGGATCCAAAGGTCTACTCGATGAATAGAAAAAAAATTCAATATGGCGGAATTTATTTTTCCATACATTTTGTATGGCGAATATTTTATGTTTTATTCTCCTAGAAAGAAACAATAAACGATACGATGATGTTCGGGAGATATGTTCGGGTGCACGATATGAGTAGGGAAAGATTATGATATTTCAGAAAAACAAGATGGCGGCCGACGTGATTTTTGCAACTCTTTTGTTTTCCAACCGATTTCGTTGAAACTCGCAACCTTTGAAGAAAGTAGTAAACGATTAATAAAAAAAGTGGAAAATTTTGGAAAAACAAGATGGCCGCCGTACAAATTTCGTCGGTGTCTATCTCGGAGGCTATAAAAGATGGAAGAGTGGTTTCTTGGCAAAAGATGATCAGGGTCCGAAGGTCTACTCGGTGGAACAAACTCTGCATGCTCGCGGACCACTTTAGTTGTCCGCGCACCCACGCACCCTACTAAATTATTATCCTAATTTACAAAAAATAATATGGATGTCGTTTTCAGGGTTTTTCAGGGTGCTGATTTTGATGATGACATTTATTTTCAAATCCAAGATGGCGGACTTACATTTTCTACAAAAAATAGAAATGCGTGTCATTTTATGGGGGTTTTCGGGGTTAATTATGTATCCTAATAAATCAATTTGGTTTTATATAATAAAGTTTACCTTACCACGTCACGTGAGCTGCTTTAGCAGCTCGCGCACCGAGCAAAAACTAGTTATACTATATATAGCTCGATTACCACTGACTGACTCATTGACATAATTGTTCTCCTAGAAAGAGACGGAAAATGATATAGTGATGTAGGAGAGTTGTGTTCGGATGGGGGAGTCGACTGGGGAAAAATTATGACATTTCGAAAAAACAAGATGGCGGCCGACGTTATTTTTGCAGCTCCTTTGATTTTTAAGGGACTCCGTTCAAACTCGCAACTATTAAAGAATGTAGTAAACGGTTAACAGAAAATGTGAAAAAAATTGGAAAAACAAGATGGCGGCCGAACCGTAGCGTTTTCAAAATTTTGATTTTTCGACCCCGAACCGCAGCGCCACAGATCCGAAACGGGGTAATCGAGGATAATTACTTTTTTCTTGTTTCGCTCACAATGATCCTGAATTTTGACAGAACGGGAGTGGTTTTTAAAAATTCAAGATGGCGGCTGTCATGGCGGCCGTTAAGTTAGACGTACAAAAAATCGCAATTTTAAAATTTAAATATCTCAAAGTTGGCAACATCGGAGCGATTCGGTTTCTATGAAGCGATTGTACGTATGGAGTCGAGGTATAGATCGGTGGGAAAAAATTACCTCATTTTTAGGGAAATTTCAAGATTTTCGGGAAATTGTAAAAAAACGAAATAAGGACTTTGTGCAAAATCCGAGTATGAGCGATTATGTGTTTTGCTCGTACAAATGACATTTGGGTATTTTTGTCGCCGGAGACTGGCAACACTGGAATTTATCAAAGAAAAAGTGATTTTCGACATGGTCTTTTTCCAGGGGCGATCATTTCACGTGGGTGCGAGCGAGAGGAGAGATTGCAACGTCATCGGGAGCGGTATATCCTGTAGTTATTGAAAAAGTTGTACAACGATGAAATTTATTTCTGTAAAACGAGTTGGCGGCCATTTTGTATTTTTTTTTATTTTTCGAAATTTTGATCACGTTTTTGAGGCAGTTGGCAACATTTTGGAAAGTCAATATGTATGAATCGATTGTGTATCTCGGCTGGCAGTATGGAGATATGCAACCGGTGTTGCCACTTTTGGGGAGATTTTCGAGATTCGAGACTAAGAAACTCCTGTAAAATTTTGTATGAAAATTTTTTTTTTCACTGATGGTGTCGTATAGAAAACAAAAAGTTAGTAAGCCAAAATTATGGAGAGAGCTGATGATTGAGGGTTTCGGAGACGGGTGGAGGGCCCGCTTAAGGTATTGAAGATAGGCGGGGGGTGCTCGAGCAAATGTCATTCATGACGTCATCCAATTGCCAAAAAGCTGAAAAAAAATTCAAAATGGCGAAGAAAAGATGGCCGCCATACAAATTTCGCTGGTGTCCAGCTCGGAGGGTATAAAAGATGGAAGTGAGGTTTCTTGGCAAGAGATGATCAGGATCCGAAGGTCTACTCGATGAATAGAAAAAAAATCCAAAATGGCGGATTTTTTTTTTCCATACATTTTGTATGGCGAATATTGAATGCCTCATTCTCCTAGAAAGAGACAGAAAACGATACATTGATGTATGGGAGATATGTTCGGATGTGCGATATGAGTAGGGGAAAATTATGATATTTCAGAAAAACAAGATGGCGGCCTATATGATTTTTGCAACTCTATTGTTTTTCGACCGATTTCGTTGAAACTCGCAATCTTGGAAGAAAGATATAAACGATTAATGGAAATAGTGGAAAAATTTGGAAAAACAAGATGGCCGCCACACAAACTTCGTCGGTGTCTATCTTGGAGGATATAAAAGATGGAAGAGTGGTTTCTCGGCAAAAGATGATCAGGATCCGAAGGTCTACTCGGTGGAACAAATTCTGCATGCTCGCGGACCACTTTAGTGGTCCGCGCACCCACGCACCCCTACTAAATTATTATCCTAATCTACAAAAAATAATATGGATGTCGTTTTCAAGGTTTTCCAGGGTGCTGATTTTGATAATGACATTTATTTTCAAATCCAAGATGGCGGACTTACATTTTCTACAAAAAATAGAAATGCCTGTCATTTTATGGGTTTTTTCGGGGTGAATTATGTATCTTAATAAATCAATTTAATTTTATATAATAAAGTTAACCTTACCACGTCACGCGAGCTGCTTTAGCAGCTCGCGCACCGAGCAAAAGCTAGTTATACTATATATAGCTCGATTACCACTGACTGACTCATTGACATAATTGTTCTCCTAGAAAGAGAAGGAAAATGATATAGTGATGTAGGGGAGATGTGTTCGGGTGGGGGAGTCGACTGGGGAAAAATTATGACATTTCGGAAAAACAAGATGGCGGCCGACGTGATTTTTGCAGCTCTTTTGTTTTTTAAGGGACTCCGTTCAAACTCGCAAATATTAAAGAATGTAGTAAACGGTTAACAGAAAATGTGAAAAAAATTGGAAAAACAAGATGGCGGCAGAGCCGTAGCGTTTTCAAAATTTTGATTTTTCGACCCCGAACCGCGGCGCCACAGATCCGAAACGGGAAATTGAAACTAATAATTTTTTTCTGGTTTCGTCTATGATTATCCTTAATTTTGACGAAATGGGAGTGGTTTTTAAAAATTCAAGATGGCGGCTGTCGTGGCGGCCATTATGTTAGAGGTACGAAAAAACGCAATTTTAAAAGTTAAATATCCCAAGGTTGGCAACATCGGAGCGATTCGGCTTCTATGAAGCGATTGTATGTATAAGCTCGAGGTATAGATTGGAGGAAAAAAATTACCCCATTTTTTGGGGAATTTTCAAGATTTTCGGGAAATTGTAAAAAATCGAAATACGGGCTTTTTGAAAAATCTGAGTATGAGCGATTACGTGTTTTGCTCGTACAAATGACATTTGGGTATTTTTGTCGCCGAAGACTGGCAACACTGGAATTTATCAAAGAAAAAGTGATTTTCGACGTGGTGTTTTTTCAGGGGCGATCGTTTCACGTGGGTGCGAGCGAGAGGAGAGATTGCAACGTTATCGGGAGCGGTGTATTCTGTAGTTATTGGAGAAGTTGTACAACGATGTAATTTATTTCTGTAAAACCAGTTGGCGGCCATTTTGTATTTTTTTTAATTTTTCGAAATTTTGACCACGTTTTTGAGGCAGTTGGCAACATTTTGGAAAGTCAATATGTATGAATCGATTGTGTATCTCGGCTGGCAGTATGGAGATATGCAACCGGTGTTGCCACTTTTGGGGAGATTTTCGAGATTTTCAACTAAGAAACTCCTGTAAAATTTTGTATGAAAAATTTTTTTTTCACTGATGGTGTTATATAGAAAACAAAAACTTAGTAAGCCAAAATTATGGAGAGAGCTGATGATTGAGGATATCGGAGACGGGTGAAGGGCCCACTTAAGGTATTGAAGATAGGTGGGGGGTGCTCGAGCAAATGTCATTCATGACGTCATCCAATTGCCAAAAACCTGAAAAAAAATTCAAAATGGCGAAGAAAAGATGGCCGCCATACAAATTTCGCCGGTGTCCAGCTCGGAGGGTATAAAAGATGGAGGTGTGGTTTTCTGGCAAAAGAGAATCAGGATCCGAAGGTCTACTCGATGAATAGAAAAAAAATTCAAAATGGCGGAATTTATTTTTCCATACATTTTGTATGGCGAATATTTTATGTTTTATTCTCCTAGAAAGAACCAATAAACGATACGATGATGTTCGGGAGATATGTTCGGGTGCACGATATGAGTAGGGAAAATTATGATATTTCAGAAAAACAAGATGGCGGCCGACGTGATTTTTGCAACTCTTTTGTTTTCCAACCGATTTCGTTGAAACTCGCAATCTTTGAAGGATGTAGTAAACGATTAATAGAAAAAGTGGAAAATTTTGGAAAAACAAGATGGCCGCCGTACAAATTTCGTCAGTGTCTATCTCGGAGGCTATAAAAGATGGAAGAGTGGTTTCTTGGCAAAAGATGATCAGGGTCCGAAGGTCTACTCGGTGGAACAAACTCTGCATGCTCGCGGACCACTTTAGTGGTCCGCGCACCCACGTACCCTACTAAATTATTATCCTAATCTACAAAAAATAATATGGATGTCGTTTTCAGGGTTTTCCAGGGTGCTGATTTTGATAATGACATTTATTTTCAAATCCAAGATGGCGGACTTACTTTTTCTACAAAAAATAGAAATGCCTGTCATTTTATGGGTTTTTTCGGGGTGAATTATGTATCTTAATAAATCAATTTGGTTTTATATAATAAAGTTAACCTTACCACGTCACGCGAGCTGCTTTAGCAGCTCGCGCACCGAGCAAAAGCTAGTTATTTTATACTATATATAGCTCGATTACCACTCACTCACTGACTCACTCATTGACATAATTGTTCTCCTAGAAAGAGAAGGAAAATGATATAGTGATGTAGGGGAGTTGTGTTCGGTTTCGGGAACCCTCTGGGGAAAAATTATGACATTTCGGAAAAACAAGATGGCGGCCGAATGGATTTTTGCAGCTCCGTTGTTTTTCAACCGATTTTGTTGAATTTTGCAAACTTTGAAGAAAGTAGTAAATGACTAAAAGAAAATGTGGAAAAAATTGGAAAAACAAAATGGCGGCCGAGCCGTAGCGTTTTAAAATTTTTGATTTTTCGACCCCGAACCGCGGCGCCACAGATCCGAGACGGGGTAATCGAGGATAATTATTTTTTTTGGTTTCGCCCACGATTATCCTGTATTTTGACAGAACGGGAGTGGTTTTTAAAAATTCAAGATGGCGGCTGTCATGGCGGCCGTTTTGTTCGAGGTACGAAAAAACGCAATTTTAAAAGTTAAATATCTCAAAGTTGGCAACATCGGAGCGATTCGGTTTTTATGAAGCGATTGTACGTATAGGCTCGAGGTATAGATTGGAGGAAAAAAATTACCCCATTTTCAGGGAAATTTCAAGATTTTCGGGAAATTGTAAAAAATCGAAATACGCACTTTTAGCAAAATCCGAGTATGAGCGATTACGTGTTTTGCTCGTGCAAATGATATTTAGGTACTTTTGTCGCCGGCGACTGGCAACACTAGAATTTATCAAAGCAAAAGTGATTTTCGACATGGTCTTTTTTAGGGGCGATCGGTTCGCCTGGGTGCGAGCGAGATGAGAGATTGAAACGTGATCGGGAGCGGTATATCCTGTAGTTTATAGGAAAATTATGAAACCGTGTAAAATCTTTCTGTGAAACGAGTTGGCGGCCATTTTGTATTTTTTTTAATTTTTCGAAATTTTGATCGCGTTTTTGAGGCAGTTGGCAACATTTTGGAAAGTTAACATGTATGAATCGATTGTGTATCTCTGCTGGCAGTGTGGAGATATACAACCGGTGTTGCCACTTTTGGGGAGATTTTCGAGATTTTCAACTAAGAAACTCCTGTAAAATTTTGTATGAAATTTTTTTTTTCACTGATGGTGTCGTATAGAAAACAAAAAGTTAGTAAGCCAAAATTATGGAGAGAGCTGATGATTGAGGATATCGGAGACGGGTGAAGGGCCCGCTTAAGGTATTGAAGATAGGTGGGGGGTGCTCGAGCAAATGTCATTCATGACGTCATCCAATTGCCAAAAAGCTGAAAAAAAATTCAAAATGGCGAAGAAAAGATGGCCGCCATACAAATTTCGCCGGTGTCAAGCTCGGAGGGTATAAAAGATGGAGGTGTGGTTTCTTGGCAAAAGAGAATCAGGATCCGAAGGTCTACTCGATGAATAGAAAAAAAATTCAATATGGCGGAATTTATTTTTCCATACATTTTGTATGGCGATTATGAATGTCTCATTCTCCTAGAAAGAGACGGATAACGATACATTGATGTATGGGAGATATGTTCGGATGCGCAATATGAGTAGGGGAAAATTATGACATTTCAGAAAAACAAGATGGCGGCCTATATGATTTTTACAACTCTTTTGTTTTCCAACCGATGTCGTTGAAACTCGCAACCCTTGAAGAATATAGTAAACGCTTAATAGAAAAAGTGGAAAATTTTGGAAAAACAAGATGGCCGCCGTACAAATTTCGTCGGTGTCTATCTCGGAGGCTATAAAAGATGGAAGAGTGGTTTCTTGGCAAAAGATGATCAGGGACCGAAGGTCTACTCGGTGGAACAAACTCTGCATGCTCGCGGACCACTTTAGTGGTCCGCGCACCCACGCACCCTACTTTATTAACCTCAACTACCCCATTTTTACAAAAAACTATTTGGATGTCGTTTTCAGGGTTCTCTAGGGTGCTGATTTTGATAACGACATTTATTTTGAAATCCAAGATGGTGGACATGCACTTTTTAAGAAAAAAATGGTATGGGTGTCGTATCATGGGGTTTTCGGGGTGAATTGTGTGTCTTAATAAATAAATTTGGTTTAATGTAATAAAGTTAACCTGACCACGTCACGCGAGCTGCTTTAGCAGCTCGCGCACCGAGCGAAATACTAGTTATTATAATAAACATAATATATACTTACCTAAGTGGAAAAAAATCCTAATATTTAAGTAATTGGATCTTTTCAAAATATTATTTTGCCTCTATTGTCCGTAGCTATACACGTTTCTAATACCCGAGTTAACAGATAGTGATTATTGTGAATTTGCTTTTAAAATAACTACTATCGTAAGTTCGTCAACCGTATTCTGGGCGAATATTTGAAATAAGCTCAAGAATAGCCGCTATTGTATTTTTTTTTTTTTTTGATTGAAACAGTTCACACGGCATTTGCTACAGCAAGAGCTACGAGATTCGGCTTATTCCGTTTATCCACCCTAAAACAGCGAGTTAGGGTGTATACTCACTTATAAACATGTACTTATCCATCTATCCACCCCGCATTGGGTGGATTATCGGATTGTTTTTTTTCTGATCGACTATAATTCCTACAGTCGTATAGACTATAAACACGACTGATCCAACATGCTTACTTTACTTACTATTACTTGGACTTAAAGCATCCCTAGATGTTTGACTTTAGATTCATTTTAGTAATTTTTTTATGCCATGGCCTTTTATTTTATGGCCTGTATCGTTCTGGAATGAATTTCAAGTATATATTTATGTAAGTAGGTACATAGTGGATGGAGAAACCCCCTGTTTTAGGATGGATAAACGGAATAAACGAGTAGGTATAGGAAAATTAGCTCAATCCCATTCTTAAAATCTATGATCAATTCTCAAATAATTTTTATAGGTACAAACATTCCGCAGAAAAATCCTTAATACATAACATAAAATGGATGTCTTCGCCCATTTGCATCCCTAATTCAAAATGACTAGATATCAAAGTATGTGTAAAAGTTGTGTATAGTAGACTAGATTTTCTTACAGATTTCCGTAAAGATCTGCTGAACCGAGCGTTAACAACGGAACTAGGTACTTACTAACTTAATATTGTAAACACCCAAGTTTAAAAAATAGTGTGTGTAGTGTGTATAACCTTAACGCGGGAAAGAAGTTAAAACTTCTCTGATGTAAACTTATACAAGGGTAAAAGTTCACAAAAATGAGATTTTTGGATTTTCCAGCCAAACGGTATTTATTCATCCAAGGGTAAAAGTTCACAAAAATGAGATTTTTGGATTCTCCAGCTAAAAGACTTATACATGATATTGATAAGATTCTGATCCTTATTATTATTCTTAGTTTTCATAATTTTATATATTATGACTACATATTATTTTTCAATTTCATTTCTGTCTTTCTATAAGTGCAATATTTTAATCTATATACTAATAAATAAAATTGAAGTGTCTGTCTGTTTGAATGGGCTAATCTTCGGAATGGCCAAACCTATTTTGACGGGACTTTCACAGACAAGTAGAGGCCAAGGAGTAACATAAGCTACATTTTTAACAGACTTTGAAAAATGGAGTTGTGTTTTCTACCTATGTACACTGATCTCTCCGAGATTTCTGAACAGATTTGTGTAATTTTTTTTCGATAAAGGAACTTTACGACATTGTTCCATAAAAAATTTGGACTACAACTCCTCAATCCCGATGCTGCAGGAGATCTGACCAAACCACGCGGGCGATGCTGCGGGCATCATCTAGTGTGTTTAATAAGTCCTTCAACGTGCCTTGTATATTTAAATTAATCCAGCAGATCATTACGTTACCTTATAGTTATGTACATTGTACATATTTCAAAAATAACACTAATTTAGTGTGACTTTGCCAACGCGATATATAAATTCTGAAGGAACTAGTTAGGTACTTAATACCCAAGTTTAGTTTCCACGGCACCGAATATAAGAGCGGCCAGACATGGGCAGCTTAAAGCAGGACCATAATCGATCGCTTCAGGCTGCGACTGCATAGCGAACCATCTTCTTCCTTTCATTTATACCTAAACGTATTTTCAGAAAAACGTTCCAACTGAACAATCAAAAATTGAGATATTATGAACAGACTGGTTACCGCTGGGCGATTACGGTAAAATGACATATCGTATCTCAAAAGAAATGTTCTGATTATATCCTGGTCCCTCAGCCAGATAGTCAGTTTGTTAATAATATATCTGTATTGACTTGATTGTTTATTGAAAGTTGAAACGTTTTTCAGTTACACTAGACAGGGTAATTGACGACTGCTCGAGCACTCTGTGTATGTTCAGCGATCTACTAACTAAGCTGTTTGTGTATGACCAGTCTAATAAAAATAAAAAAATGACATAAAATCTAGTATGAATATTGCGTTGAATGTAAATAGGATTATGGCCAGTGTATATGTAAAAATCCATGTCTTTGATTATGGCATATTTATCGCTGCAAAGGTCGGGTCTGCTGCTGATATTTTGAACTAGTTTAAGTATTCCATATCAACTTTTTCATACCTACCTACAGAAAGAATAACCGGACACGTGCGAGTCAGACCCGGTCACCGAAGGTTCCTTAGATTGGAAAGAAACATACTTATTTAAATAGTAATTTGGTTAAATAAATCTACATCTCGTCAAAAATCCCTTTTAATAGGTCTGCAAAACTAACTTCGATGGAACTGTAAAGTTTACATAACTATCAATTCTAAATCTTTCAGATTTTTGCTTTGCAAACTTCGATTTTTTGCAATTGTTATAATAATAATTGTCATACTTGGTAAGTAAATTGTTTAATTATTTACTTAATTTGAAATAAGGTTGGGCAAGCATAATTTAAAATTATTTCAAAAAGAAGCCTATAGCATTAGTTCCTATTAGTACGTATTGTAAACTGAAATATAAACAGATGTGACAGACGGATAGAATCCCATCATAAGCCCTAATTCGCACGAGCGTTAAAAAAGCGTTACGTTAAAACCTGGCGTTGCGCTGACAATACAAAGTGCGCGTTAAAAAAAGCTTTGACGTGTGAACAGATACTTGGGAATGCATTTTGTTCTATTGAACGCTTTTTTAACGACCTTTAAAAAAGCTCTCGTGCGAATGAGGCCTAAGGGTTAGAATTTGTACCACTTTGGTAGGAACCTAAAAATATTTTTGTGCGCAATAATATTTAGGGCCAACACACATACTGCATTTAGCATCAGCCGTGATCCGCGATTTCATCGATTTAATCGCTTTTCGGAAGTTCTGATTGATCTTTTAATCTCCACATATTTGATCATTTGTATTGAAAGCTACGACAAATTGCAGATCGCAAATGCTAAAAGTTAGCGTGTGTGCTCGCCCTCATGTCAATTTGACGGAATCGTTCCGACATCGAAAACACAGTTTTTCTTAAAAATAGGTCACATATAAAGCGATAGATCGGTTTGACTAGAGAGCCGAAGCCCTACGAGGCTACGTTCGACATTTTGATATTGAGTTCCAGACATTTTGTCAGCTAGTGGCTCTGATCACAATTTAAAATTCTATCATGGCCTCAGAACATCAACATTGCGATACATTAATTAATTAACAAAACAAACTATATACACAATATGATCAATATTAAAATATCGACAAATTCATATAAAGTTCACCATTTTTTTGTGACTGTAAAACTTACTGTTACTAGGTTTGCTGTTACTGTGCGAGTGATTGTCAGCCAATCAGCGATCAACGCACTGCAGCTGTCAAGCTTTCGTGCAAGGCCTTTAGGCTTTAAATAAGTTTTATAATAGTTACGTTCGTTTAAGAACATTTATTACTATTTTAAAGGGTAAACGGGCTGATTCATCACTAATTTGGGCGCAAAGCAAAGTGGACCAGAGACGACAAAGCGACGTGAAGCGTTGTTTCTTAAATGTTGAAAAGTATACTGAACTTTATAGCTATTTGATATAAAATATATGCAGAGCAAGTTGTCGGCCATTAGGGCGCGAATATGCACATCGACTTGCGGATACTTTGTGCAAAGATAAACAAACATATAAACAAACAAATTGAAGATATGCCTTAAGCACAATTCCATTTGGGATTTTACAAAATGATATTATGTTGGTGTTAAATCCCTAAACCTTAAATTTGAAAAATAATTTTAATGAAATTATTAGGTACATATTCTACGAACTTATCGATATTTTAACATTTCTATAACATGTAACATCCAGCGACGGTCGCTGGCGACTAGAATAACGTCTCACGAGAATGAGATGCGCGATCGATACGCAGCGACAGCACCGGGCGGCTCGCCAGCTCCGTGCCGTCGGACGGGCCGGCCTCGGGGCCGCCGCTGTCCGTGGAGAACTGCTCCACCTCGTCGTCCGTGGAGTCCACCTCGTCCTCCGCGAACACCGAGTCCGCGCCCACCGACGCCAGGTCGCACTCCACCGCGAACGACGGGCCCACGCTGCCGACCGACGCGAGCGGCGCCAGGCGCTCGCTCGGGCACGGCGACAGGCGCCGCTCCGGCAGCGCGCACACCACCGACGAGCCGCGCCGCTCCAAGTACGAGCTCCCCGAGCTCGAGCACGTCGCCGAGCTCAGCCGCCGGTCGCGAGCCGCTCCGGACGCCCTCCTCTCGCTGAACCGCAGCGCGGAACCGGGCAGCGAGTCCCCGCGCAGAGTCGCCAGTCTACGCGGAGGCGCTAGCAAGCTACCGTACCCGCCGCCGTACGAGGCGAACCGCGCAGTCCGCGGCCAGTGCGGCACTTCCCCTATCGATGGGCGGGAACGAGCTCGTTCCGAGAGAGCCTCCTCTAGAGCCGCAGTCAACTGTCGCTCCTCTTCTACGGCTTGCTCCTCGGCGACGACCGCCTCCGCGAGCTCTACTAATTTAGGATCATTCAGCGCTTTCACAGATTTACTCCGGCTCTTGTAAACGATTAAAAAGACCATAAGGGCGAAGAAACCGCCGAGGGTGGCGGCTATGCGCACGCCGGTCATGACGTCGTAGGTGGCGTAGAACTCGATGCGCACGCGGTCGCGGTCGGCCTGCGTGCGCTCGGTGCTATTGTCAGCTGCAGCCGTTCCTCCGCCGCTCCATCCATCTTTATGTTCCATGGCGCGGTCAAGTGTTCATTGCCTGCGGACAATACGTTCGTTGTTAGGGACCTGGTATCGAATACTTGTAATACATTGCTTTAAAAAGCTTTTAGATAAAATCCCGGCTGATAGGAGAAAAAGATAAGCAGCCATTTGCAAAGTAACATAATTTTGGCAAAACAACTTTCGCTGTCACATCACTGAATACCTACTGAATTGATTATCATAAATTTCATTTTTCGGAATGGTTCATTAAAGTAACTTTATTCGAATGAATAAACTCTGAAAATCGTTCTCATTGTTTTAATGTTGAACTTCGCAATGCTATTAAAAACACTATTAAAATATGTAGGTACTAAATAACTTTGGAAGATCAATAAAATTCACACAGAGTACATATTTTGTGTCGTTAATGTTTATTTTCTAGATGTAGAAAGTAGCTGTGAGACCGAACAACAATGTTGTCGCTAAGCGATTTCCGTTCACCAGTTGCCGCCCAAGCCACGACCGACATATCTGGGACACGGTATATCGCATTATATACAAGTAGCTTTGCTTTCTCGCCTAGATCCTTACATTTCCAATAATAAGATTTATTCACGTTGGTATTGAATATAAAAATTACAATGTATCATTGGAAATGAAAATTGCTAAATTACATTTTGCGTGAACAGGGTGCCGACTATAAATTCGTCGACACAAAACGTCTCCTTCATTGCTAAATGAATTCTACAGCAGTGTACGGGAACATTACCTATATTACATTTCAAGGGCATAACTTTACGTTGTTTTATTGTGTATGGATAATGGATTTGGTTTGGCTCAGCTCGTGAAATTATCAGTTTTACTATTATGATCATAATCGAATATTAATGCATATAGGTACTATTTTTGGCCTTTGCTCCTTGAATACAAAACGCAATATCGAGATTATGGCCTGTCCTTAAAACCTGAACGTTCTATTTATAATTACGGACATCGCAGTAAACATTCTGGTGATGCAAACCTCACAGTGGGATTTTAGTTGTTTTCAGATTGAAAATTCAGATGACACAATACCTGGCTGAGTTTTTTGAGGCCTTCTTCTTTGACCATGTTTGGGAGCTGTAGTTTTAAATTGACGGAAACCATCATCAGGCCTCTCCTCACAATTAGGTATAACGAAAAATGTTATTTAATTATTATTTATATTAAGACGATTCAAAAGAATTTGTGAAGGTCTTTCTGAATGGAGATAAACTTCGTTGTCTTGGAGCTGTCTTCAGGATTTCAGGAGCACAAAATTTCTAATTCTTAATTTCTTAAAAAGCATGCTATCTCTCGAATCATTTTCGAGACCATGTATTCGAGGGTAACTAATACATGACAAGGCTAACGAAAAGGAATATTTGGCGTGATTAAATCCTCTGTTAAAATTCTGAGATAAAGTATCAATGTTCATCGACCACCAAAAAAGATCATGACCTCACAGCCTAATCGACGGAGATCAGAGATCTATAGAAAGGCGGCGAAAGCTGCAGCGCTGATTAGATGGAATTGGTCAAGGTGGAATTGCAGAACATCGGATTGGAAGTGGGGGACATAATTAATCACAGGACATAATTAATCACAGATTAAAAAATATAATTAAAGCAGGCCCAGGCCTATAAACGGTTAGGTATATCGCTAATAATAATGATGATGAGAACGAACGATGAATGTACTAGGATATAAATAAATACATATCGATATTTAAGGCCAAAGCCATAAAAACTACAACAGAATCTTTATAGTGGGCTGTGATTTAAAACAATGAGTAAGAATAGAATAGTTTTGTACAAGTTATAATCCCGCTCGTTCCTGGATGCCTTCGCTGACCGGTTTCGTGTTAATATCACTTTCCGGGACGCAAGCTACCTCTGTATCTTTCATATAAATCGGTTAAACAGACGGGCCTTTAAGAATCCTGTTGGAACTCTTTGATTTTCCGGGATAAAAGTATCCTATGTCCGTCCCCGGGATTAAGCTAACTCTGACCCTCTCAACAAAATCGGTTAAACTGTGGGCCGTAAAATCTAACAGACAGACAGACAGGCAAACACACTTTCGAATTTATAATATTCGTATGGATTTAATGTTAGTAAACTTGGTTTCTACATCTCATGAAGTTGTCAGTTCCTAACCAGCTATCTTCGTGGTCGTCGATAGCTGCGATTCGTTTGTTGTTTGTCCACCTAGCGGGGGACTGCCAACGCTGCGCTTTCCGGTTCTAGATCACCATTCAAGCATCTAGGTACCTCAACGTCTATTAGTTCTTAGAAGTGTGCGTTGTCTTCACAACCCGTTGCGCAACGGTTACTGGTTACTCTCATACTTCTACGGATATCCTCAATTCTGATTTGATCACGTGGAGAAACTCCGAGTATAGCTGTCTTCATCGCCCGCTGAGTGACTCCAAGCTTTTTTGTGACACCCTTTATTAGCGACCATATTTTATTGGATCGGTAGGAATGCCAATATAGGCAACATGCGCTATTCGAAGTTCTTCAGACACTGAGAAATTTTTGATGAGATGACATCTCGAAGCTTTTCAAAATCTGCCCAGCCGAGTTGAATATGGCGGCTAAACTCTTTATCCTCTAATCTTTAGCATCTTTTTTATAGATTTGCGCCTGATGCAATAACTTCTGGTATTGAAGCAAGACACATAATGTCTTAATGTCTTTTACACCCGACAGTGATGTAAAGATTTGAGATATCCATAATTTTATTTAGTGGTAGTAACAACGGATCTCCGAAGGATATACGATTTAGTTCACGAAGAAAGCGAAAGAATGCACTGTGACTGAGCAACTGACTAAATACTGTAACTGACACTTTCAATTGTATAATTATTATTAAATATCAATCCTTATTAAAATATTGTGTGTCAGTTATCTGCTACCTTTACAACGCCCACCGATGTTAACGTTTGGTACTGAGGTAGCATGGGAATGTAGGCTACATTTTATTCCAGAAAATCACAGTTCGCTGAACGATTTTTAAAACCTAACTCCATGTGGATAAAAGTTACGAGCATCATCAGCTATTTGGTACAGAAATAGAGACATCCACTAGACAGATATGTATATTTTATAGGCTACTATTTATCTCTGAAAATCAAAAATTAAATTAATATTAATTAGCGCAGGTAGGTATCTATTATAATCATGCAAAAATACTTGACGACATCCCGCGTGCAGCGGTGTGAACACCCCGCCTTGAAAGTAAGAATTCCCGATTGAGTTAATTTAGGATGTGACCTTTTATAATTTGGCTCCACAGGCTCGCGTCTCGTGAAAAACATCTGCCACGCTAGTCAGCGCGTTACTCGATAAGCCGTGCCTCCAAACATGTTTATGAAATATCATGACAGTTTAAGGTTGCCCTTCTTACGCGCTTCTCCATTCATATGTATTACGCCTATTATTTAATAGTCTAGACTCTAGATCTAGATCTAAAACAAAGTCAGATATCGAATTATCTCTTCATTAAAATTCTCTTCTCTAATTCTCCAAAAAATTCTCTGTTTCCCTAAAACAATAAATATAGTAAAAATGTATTTATTTCGAAAGTTGAAGACCCTTGAAACATCTCTATTTTAAGCCATTTAAAGCAACTTCCTGTGTAAATAAACCACATAAGAAACTACAAAATTGGAAAACTATTGGCTTTATGGCAAACTGTACTTAATAATAACTTCAAATCTCTTTATATTATTAAAAAATATTAATTTATTTGCAAACAACATAATACAAAATGGTGATTCATGCTTTTTACACATCATGCATCTCACTCTTGAGTATGTTCCGCTCGTAAATGTTAAATTTACAACAGCATGTTCTCACGCTCGAATTGCGACAGCGATCATGGAGAGAGCACTCTTAATGTATAACAGAACCAAAAAACTTTATGCTTTTGCATTTTATCAGTTGGAATTAATATAATTAGGACTGATCTGTGGCGACAGCGAGAGTCCCCTCTATAGTTATAATATACGTTCAAATACATGGTTACATTGTATTTCACGATCTCATTGTGAACTTGCGATGTTGTGAATTCCGTCACAAAAGTTGGCAACAAGGCTGAGATCTATAGAGCGCACTTTGACTTTGCTCAGACTTAAGACACTGTTAAAAAGAGACAGTGTTATACTACTGGCTTAAATCTGTCTCTTTTAAGTCTAAGCAAAGTCAAAGTGCGCCATATAGATTTCAACCTACAAGGCTCAGATAGTATAGTCAATGTGTGGCCAGGCAATTAGTATAGTCATTGTCCTTCTAAAAATTTTTTTGCTTATGTAAGAAAGTACAAGTTACATTACTTACTTAAAAACTATGTTATTCATAGCTTTAAAGTAAGGTATGTTGGTTTCAGACTTGATGGATTATTATAAAAGATATGTTCACACCTATTATATTGTGTGATGTCTTGCATCTTTGAAGTCTGTTGAACAAAAGAATTACTTGAATATTGGAGTATGTAAGCCTCAAGTGTTAATTCTTTTGTTCCACAGTAGGTAGCTACAGAGTTCAAGCTTGAAGGAAATCAATGGATTGCAGCACACACAATGAAACTATATATAGAACACACAGGTAAACTAATAAACTGTTGGTGAATAAACAATGTTCAAAATTACAGTGTTTGTTTTCAAACTTACATGATTATAAGTCTAGTACATGATCATAAGTACTACACAGGGGAGACAAAGGAACACAATAATCATTATTCACACATAAAACTCTAAATGTGAAAGTCTGTCTGCTACTTTTTTTTCGGCCCATCTGTTTAACCAATTTAGACAAAATTTGGTACAGAAATAGCGTTCATCCTGGGAATGGGCATAGGTTACTTTTGTTTTGAAAATTAAAAAGTTCCTATGGGATTTTTAAAAACATTTAAAATCCACACAGACAAAGATTTGGTCGGGTATCTTTTTGTTGATGATATTTTTCTAATTATATTCTACACATAATAATAAGACTAAATTATTGTTTATAATTTAGTCTTACAAGATGCTTCATGTAATCTATCAGAATGAACCTAAGCAAATGAAATAAGTACTCAGTTAATTTTACTTTTGTAAATTAAGAATATTTTTTGCTTCAATATAAAAATCTTTGAATGTATTTGTTTGTTTGTCCTTTATACACCCCTGTCCTAACCATTCATCCAATTAAGTATTACTACAAAACTTTATAGTCATTGGCTGGAACTAGTGGCAAGATTTCTGACTATCAACGGGCAATGTGTATAAGTACTGTGTTGTTCTACTGTAAACAATTTGTAAAACTAAATTAACATGGCAATTGGCAGGTCTAATTAATATATTACTATCCCTTTCATAATGCCCCTTGCAGAAAAGGATAGCATTAGATTTAGACCTATCAATTTAGAGAATTAGCCAAAATAGTTCATGTGCGAGATGTTCATACAAACGGTATTACAATTCACGTTGGTTCATTAGCTAGTTGCTTTATATAAGTATTTACATAGGACACAGCACATAACATCAAACTCTAAGCTTGATAGTAATTAGTACCCAGATTAAGATTATATACATTAAATAGTGAATTTTATTAAAACTAAATATAGCAAAGACCTGGATACCAATAATAATAATAAATCATATCGTATATATACAACAAAAGTGTCCATGTCATAAATAGATTTTTAACAAAGTGTACATTTTAATTGTATAGTGTAATATTGTAATTAATTGCTCTTTTGATTACTCTACATCTACAGTAACCACTTCAAGAAAACAATCTTTGAAGTAACCACTGTACATAAAAGAAACTGAGTAATTAAGTCAAAAAAAACATCACCTTTATACTCTGAATATGGGTCAGTAAGAACAATAAAGAACTTGGATGTAGTGAAATGTATATTTACCACTTATGCATGATCCGTAGCCCGCACAAATTGTCAAACATATAGAGTGACGAGAATTTATTATGAACATGTCCTTGGTATGTTATTAATATTTAGCCACATATACATTGAAAATAAACAAACACATGTGATGAATATTAAAGTTTAAACCAACAGTTCAACTCGCGCCGACTTTTCGTAAGATATAAATTTATTTCGCATCAATAATTTCAATGTGATAGTCCATTGTGCAAAAAGTACCACAAAAATGTCACCATGAGAATGTAAAACACTCTTTTAAAATACAATATCTTAAGAAATAGATCTGATATTTTCAGTAATCTCATCTCATTCTTATTCAATTAATTTAAAAACATTTTAGAATTTAGGAACCACCACCTAGCCGGATGACACTTAAAACACAGACTAATAACCTAAGTCCTAACCTCATATTCTCAGAACAGAATAGAATAGTATATTCGAAAAATGCCGATTTATCGATATTTTTAGCTATATTTGACTTCCTTTCGATTCGATTTGTCCAGAATTTGTAACCCAGAGAGAATTTTTTTATACACTGTGTTTTTAACAGCCAATGTTGGTCAATGTCAAATGTCTGTGTTGGCGTTTGCTGGCGCGCGTGCCTATGCCTTTTTGGAGTGTTTTTTTTTTTTTTTTTTGTTAAAAGTGGCCGGTTTTTGTGTTTTACTGGTGTTTTTTGGTGGAAGCAATCTAAAGAGGCACCGCGCGTGCGTCGGCGAGCGCTGGGTCAGATGAAGTCCATACTTATATAGAGTTTTCCTAACTTGTAAATAACTACAAACTTGACATTGGCTAATCTGTGTAAAGCCAGACGAGAGAGAAAAAAAATAAACTTGTGTCAAATGTGTTTCGGAAATCGTCTCAGTGACACTGACATCTGGAGCTTGATTTCGGTAGAATGACTGCTATAATGTCATGATCGCCATCACCTCTGATTGGTTGATGCTCGCTCACTATTGGCTACAATGCATTGTTGCAACAAGAATACTGTAAATTCAGCCAATCACAACAATTGCGATTGTATAGATATAGATGATTGATATAGATTGTAGGTTTTACAGAATTACGATATATAAAAGGCAAGGACTTCGTCTGTGATGGCGTTTGCTGGCGCGCGTGCTGTGCTTGTTTGGAGTGTTTTTTTTGTTAAGAGTGGCTGGTTTTTGTTTGGTGTTTTTTGGTGGTGGAACTGACTGGGAAGCGCCCTAAAGGGGCGCCGCGCGTATGTCGGCGGGCACCGGCGCAGACGGAGTCCATACTTGTATAAATTCAATAACTTGAAAATATTAAAAACTTGACATTGGCTGATCAGAGTAAAGCCAGATTTAAAGAAAAAAAAAAGAAAAGGCAAACAAAATCTTTTGTTTCTGGTCGGTGAATCCTATATGTTATTGGTCTGTGAATCTGTGAATCAAACTGCGACAAAAGAATTTCAGGATTTGTATACATTTTATTAAATTTTTATTTATTCTAACTTTGAATTTTCATAAAATGTCTGAAGAATGGAAAGCTTACGTAAGTGACTCTAGAACAGTGTGTAAATATGGTACAAAATGCTATCAAAAAAATCCAGAACACCACAAACAGTATAAACACCCACCAGACCTTAAAGCTAAAGCTAATAAGCGACAAAATAACCGTTTCAAGCCTTATATCAAAGAAAAGAAGCCTACTGTTGCAGCTAAGGCAAGTGATGACAATATTCAGAATAGTAAAGTTGAATTAGATGCTGATATAGGTGACAAGGCGGAAACAACGAAAGCTCAGAATGATGATAATCCTGCATCCAAGTCTCCACGAGTAACAGAAGTTGAAGATGTACCCAAACATCTCATCAAATCAGCTTCCTTTTATGACAAAAATACAGATCCTCTTATTTTAAAAGAATGTTTTTTGGTGGAAATGCCAGAAGACTTCTTCCAGTTTTATAAGTGCCTTCAGGATGATACAGATAATGTTGAGAAATTATTATCTAGTGTTAATTTACAGCTTATTGGACCATATGAGTTATTTTTAGGTAAATTACCCAAATTGGAAGATAAAGATCTGTATTTAATTCACTGGAGATTTTTCTTTGACCCCCCTGAGTTTCAGGTTAGTTCTTATAGAATGTGATTCAGTTTATAAGTAAAGATTATTACGGCTATTCTTACTCACTTAATTAATCGATGTAAGCCTGACTAGTTGATTTACTTTCTTGATATTTTATAGAAACTTAATTTTTATCTAAATTACTATTACCTTATGTTTTTCAGGCTGTTTTAAAAAAGAAAGGTAAAAGTGAATTTCACATAGGCTACTACAGAGACGACCCACAAGAGAAACCAGTGTTTCTTGCTAAAAATGACAGTTCTGCCAATTACACTATAACACCAGTAGCTGAAAACATTTTTGGAGCAGTTTAGTATGTATTATTTCATCCTTTTTTTTTACTACATACTTGACAGAAAAATATACATTCACCCATTTCATGTACAGACATTTCTAAATTGAGGAGCTGGCAAACAAAATTATGTTACATTTCTGATCAAAATACTTTTTTAAAAATCCAGTTGTGTCTAGTGCACTGAATATAAATCTGAAGTAATTTCCAAGCAAAACGAACAAAAACTGCACTGAAATTGAGTCATGATTTTGAAGTGATGAACTTGAACTCATTTTTTTACTAAAAAATATCAAGCAAATGATCAGGCAGGTCACCTGATGTCAAGTGATTACTGCCGCCCATGAACATTTGCAGCAACAGAGAAACAGATGTGTTGCTGGCCTTCCAGGAATTTGTTGCTCTGCACCTTGGATAGCCCCTTGTAATCCAACTAAAACAGCCTAAAACTGTTGAAATTGTGTGTAATTTTATTTTGTGCAATTCAATCGTTTTGTTTGTCAGCTTCATAATTGAAATACATAATGTTGCAAAGACTTCTTTCTGTTTATGATTGTTTATATTGTAGATGTAGCTTATGCACGATGATGATGATGATCATGATTGTGATGATGATGATGGCTATGATGATGATTGATGATAGTGACTTAAGATCAGAATGTGATTGGAACCCTCGTAGCTTTAGTTTACCACCACTATATCCTACAAATTTAACAATTTCGACCATCAAAAGGAGTACAATTGTACCTACTTTGAATAAATTTTGACTTTGATCAAACATCTATCAAACTACAGTCGATGTGTTCAGATTTCATTCTGGGCCACATTTGATGCATTACTAGATGACAGACAGACAATCACAATCGCACTTATATATATTTATACCTGGAGACATTTTTCATCCCGGATTTCATATATTTCCTATTGCTGTTTAGGCATTGTATAGAACTCCTTGGCAAAGTATGAAATGAAAAATATTTTGTACATTGCCTGAATGTTTTTCGTATTCTATAGAATGCCTAGGTATTGTGCGATACCAGATTATACAGATTGCGGGTAACATATGATTAAAGTAGCAGGTTAATATTTAAGAAAAAGCAAATTATTAAAAAATGTTTCAGTGCATTCTTACAAAATGAAAAGAAAACATCACCATTTATTTCTATATCATGTCAAAAGCTAATGGATAAGGTGAAGAAGTGGGCAGAGCAGTATAATTACACCATAGAAGAATATAATATGAAAAAAAGGAACCAGCAAATGGTCTGTCGGACCTTTAACAATGCAGGCATTGTTGTACCTTATAATAAGAAAACTCAGCTTGGATATAGAAAATTGGCTGAAAGTGACAGTATGTACACTCAATTTAGTAGTACGTAAACTTAAGAAAGCAAATGCATGTTTGTAAGCGTCAAACTGAAACTTAATAAGCAAATTCACCATTATCTCCACAACGTAATGTTCCTTCTACTATAAAAAGAAGACAGCAAATTCCCGCGTATTCAACGAAATTCGTGTGTCTGTGCGTCTGAAGAAGACCAAAGATTTAGGTTTTTAAGAATCCTGTGGGAAGTCGTAGATCTTCCGTGATAAAAAGGTGCCTAAGTCAACTTCTGGAACACAAGCTACCTCTGTGCCAGACACACACAAATCGGTTAAACGGATGGGCCTTTAAGAATCCTGTGGGAACTCTTTGATTTTCAAGGATAAAATGTAGCCGTCCCCGGGATATAAGCTTACTCTGTACCCGTCAGAATTGGTTAAACTATTGGGCTGTGAAAAGCAGTCCTTTCCCATTATGGGAATAGCAATATATTTAGACCTGACATTTTAGGTTAGAGATGGTGTTAATTGTGTGTGATGGTGTATTAGCAACAAACTTTCTATTTCTGTAAATTTTTTCATTCACAGCTGATATAAAGAAAATGTTCAAACAATTAAAAGAAGCTAAATCCCAGGCTGAGAAAGATAAAGTCCTATCAGAATTACAGCCAGTGATCACTTATGCAAGTATAGCGATGGATGAGTGCGATTTCGGAACAGGACTTGAGGCTGGCATTGCCTTCTTCTGCTCCGGGCTGCCTGAGCTGCAAACTAGTGCCTTGAAAAATCTAGAAGTAGCCTATTCTCTGTTGGGCAGAGGAGCTTTTAGTAAAATTATACAGGTATACTAGTAAAATATGATGATCATTTTTTTTCAAGATTCTATTTAATAGACTGCTTCAACACTTACCACAGTCAAGGAACTTGTCTGTATTGTGTGCGACAGGTTGAGATGAGAACCAGCATGGGGACCGCGCTAACCCGCTGCGGGTGACGCATGGACGTCCCCCCGCCTCATATCCCAATTGCCATCTAAACCTGTCGCGTACTATACCTACTTGCCACTATGCATGCAGTAGACCTTATTCACTCAGTAATAATTATTTACAACTTTTTCAGATACATATGAAATATCGGCGCAAGGGCCCGGACATGTCGGTATTGGGAAACGACTGATGTGAAATGATGTTTAATAATTTTTGATTCTAATATATTTTTTTAAGATTTATTGTTGACATAAGTAAGTATTAAAAACAAAATAATTTTTGGCAGGATACTTTTTATTTCTTCAATCACCAAATTATTTGACATTAAAAAAAATTAAATTTGAAAAAAAATTACAATTCCTTAGTATAAAAAACAAAAAATCACAGTAAAACAAAAAGAGGTACAAATTATATATTGTTTTCATTAATAAACAAGATTAAAATGTGAAAAACAAAATGATCTATCTAAATCTAATCGGTACATTCTGCATTTATGTTTTGATGCCTATTTACAGAACTATTTTAAACTTACCTACAATAAAAACCTTTATTTCTGCATATTTTTAGTTTGGAGTATTAAAAATAAAATTACTTTGACAGACTGGACAGACTATAAGTAATATTATTTCTTCATAAATATATTAAATCTTAGAATTTCCTCAATCTCCAATCACCAAATAATTTGTCATTTCAAAAGGTTTGAAAAAAATTATTTTTAATCATGTCAATTAAAATAAAAAACAAAATACAGCAGTCAAAAATAAGGGCAGGCAATGTGTTAATACAAAAAAGTTACAAATATTTTTGTTGACAAATGGAAACAAAGTGACCTATCTAAAGCAAATCGTTACATTTTGCATTTATATTTGTTGTATTTTTGCAGAACTATTTTATTTTAAACTTACAATACTTCTAACAAAACTTATAATCATCATTTCTGCCTATTTTTAGGTTGGAGTATTAAAAATATGACCTACCATGGCAGAAAAATATCTGTTTCTTAATCTTCAAATAATTTCACATTTCAAAATTAGTTATAAGAACAAAAAATCACAGGACCTACTTAATACACAAAAGTTACAATAATTTTTGTTTTCAAATGCCGTTAAAACGTCAGAAACCAAGTGAGCTATGTAAAGCTTACATTATGCAAATTTTACAGAATAATTTCAATATTAATAACCTTAATTTCTATCTGATTTAAGTTTGGTGTGCAAATGCACAAATATTAATAAACAATCAATTCAATTCTGTAGTCATGTATTGTGGACGCGTAGTAATTATTCCTTAGGCTTATCTGCGCTGCTTAGGCGTAGGAATAGCGTTAAAGGGCAATGGTCGCTTCCGTATACTTTGTCTCTTATGACGCTGTCACATAGCGCCGGCACCAACCTTTCTGATATAATGAAGTAGTCAAGCCGCCTGAAACAAAGTATTTTTATCATTTAAAAAAAGTCAGTAGGCAGAAACTATAAGAGATACAAGAGATACATAAATGTCTCTGATGAGTTTAAGCTAAGTGAAAGTATGCCCTTATAGATCTCAGGCCGAAATGTTTTGACTTTGCTCAAACTTAAGTTTCACTTAAAACGAGACATTTATTCCAGCTATAATATAGCGCTATATTATATTATAACGCTGTTTCGTTTTTAGTGTGACAGTGAAACAGTGTTTTAAGTCTGAGCAATATCAAAGTACACTATAGATATCAACCACAGGTTTAGGAAGACTCTAGATATCTTCAGTACGTGTGACCTTGCCGCCGTACTCAGGTCTCGGAGGACCCTCAGCGCGCAATGTTGCATGAAAAAATTTATCGCGGTAAGTGCGGGAGTAAAAATGGTGTATCGTATCATTTCCCGCTGCGGAAATTCAATGGGGAAGTGCAATATTACGTCTCTTAGAGCCTCAATAGCTCAACCGGTAAAGGAGTGGACTGAAAACCGAAAGGTCGACGGTTCAAACGCTGCCCGTTGCACTATTGTCGTACCTACTCCTAGCACAAGCCTGACGCTTAGTTGGAGAGCAAAGAGGAATATTAGTCATTTAACACGGCTAATATTCTTTGAAAAAAAAAAAAAAATTCTTACCATCCCACGTTTTTGGCTCGACTATTGAACATATTGCTCCAGAAGGTGTAAGCGCCGGTTTTGTCGGGGTACAAGTGCCGAAACGTGTCCACGAAGCCGTCGCCGAGCAGCTCCGTCATTCCCGCGCGCTCCTCTTCAGTGAAACCAGCGTTCCTTTTGTTTGATTTCGGATTTGTTAAGTCTGCAATACACGTTTAACGTTTGCGTTACTTTTCAAAGGTACTTTACTTTCTGACGACCTTCCTGGCGCAGTGGTAAACGCTGTGGTCTATTGGTGGGAGGTCCCGGGTTCGATTCCCGGCAGGGGCAATTTGGGAATTTATATTTTCTAAAATTTTATCTATGAAGAGATGTGAAGGCTTCGGCCGTTGCTAGTTACCACCCTACCGGCAATGCCGTGCCGCCACGCGATTTAGCGTTCCGGTACGATGCTGCGTTGAAACCGATCGGGGGTATGGGTTTAATGAAACTGCCATATCACTTCCAAGTTAGCCCGCTTCCATCTTAGCATCACACTTATCATCGGTTAAGATTGCAGTCAAGGGCTTGTATCAGAATAATAATAAAAAAACGCATCTAGAGCTAAAAACCGGTTAAGTGCGCGTCGGACTCGCACACTAAGGGTTCCGTACCATCGTATGATATGGTACCTAACATTTTTATCTAAAACTGTCCAAGTTAATAACGGTCTGCGCCATCTATATGTGATTTAGTGAATAAAATTTTTCGTGAACACATTTTAATTTTTTTTTTGTATGATAACCGCACGTTCACGGTTTTCGGATTTATTCCATACTAGAGGATGCCCGCGACTTCGTCCGCGTGGATTTAGGTTTTTAAAGATCCCGTGGGAACTGTTTGATTTTCCGGGATAAAGTTGCCTATGTCAATTACAGGGACGCAAGCTACCTCGGTACCAAACATACAAATCGGTTAAGCGGACGGGTTTTTGAGAATCCCGTGGGAACTCTTTGATTTTCCGGGATAAAAAGTAGCCTGTGTCCGTCCACGGGATATAAGTAATTCCTGTACCAAATTTCGTCAGAATCGCTTAAACTATTGGGCCGTGAAAAGTTAGTATGGATCAGCAATAGCATAGATCATAATTACCTATTTCATTATGCGCTACGTTCATATCGCCGCATATTATCACGGGCTTTTTGGCGTCCAATGCCTTGACATATTTCCTAAATTCTTCATTCCATTTCAATCTCTTATCCAGCGTGACAAGTTTCCGGCCAGCGTTAGGCACGTATGTGCATATTAAGTAGAACTGCTCGTACTCTGCTGTGATAATTCGGCCTTCTGTATCTAATTCTTCGTTTTGTAGCCCATACTGTACATTCATGGCTAGTTTTGTTGTGTAGATGCATACGCCAGCGTAACCATCTTTGTCGCTGCCCAGCCAGTATGCGTGGTAACCGGGCACGTTCTTAATCTCATCCGGCAACTTTTCTTGTGAACATTTCGTCTCTTGTAAGCACAGTATATTAGGTTTTTCGTATTTCAAGTAATCTAATCCACCCTTTGACATCCATGCCCTGATGCCGTCTACGTTCCAGCTCGATATTTTTAAATTAAACTCTTTATCTTGAGAATTTTTTGAGTTGTTAGAGAAATCTAATGATTCATAGTCTGTAACATTTTTGGGAGCTTTCTTTTTATTATCATCGGCGACTGAAAAGAAATAGCATTAAACCTGTTATGTGTTGTTTGCCTATTTTGATCATCTCTGTAAATCAATCTAAACAATAGTCATAAATCCTTAAATTGTAAGTTTTACTTTTGTTGTAAAGCCAGCAATTTTTATACTATGAAAAGAAAGAACACAATTTATGTTTCTAAGTTGTAGTTCTGTTATTAAAATAAATAAAATTAAATCTTATATATGTACTTAAAAGGTACATTCCAGCAATAGGCGTTTTATACGATTGTTGCACCATTCACTAATATAATAACCCCTCAACCTCAACTGATACTATTTAAATATTAAATTTTAAAATAAAGAAGGGGCGAATGAATTTTCTGAGAAAGTTATGATTTATGGAGGATTTTTGTTGCAAATTAGGAATAGGAGTTATTTATCCATATTTATTTATTTCTATTATTATGTAAATTAAAATCGAATCTTTTAAACATTCCTAAATTTTAGTACAGAAGAATCAACTAGCTAAGAAATGACATATTACAGACAGATCTATAGAGTAAACTTTGACTTTACTCAGGTCTAGCTCCAGTTAATTCAGGCAAAAGAGGCATATTTATGATTGATTTGTGTCTAGTTTTGACTCTGTCCAGTTTCATGACAGGTGGTTACTGTTATGTTCCGGTTATCGTTAACTTTGACCACAAATCAAATCAGTATTCATACCTCTACGATAAAGATGAAATGGCCGAAAGCTAAACTATGACATGTGCAACTCATTTTGCTTTTATCGACAATCAAAGTTTCACGGTAATCGTAAAGTAACTTTAACCGCCCGTCATGCAATCGCACGTTAGTCTGAATAAAGTACACACATCAATTTTTTTTCTAAATCATTATAGTCAGTTTATATCAGAATAATAAACAGACCAAAATATTTGTCCTTTGATGTGCTTACACTGGCCTTTACAAAACAACGACTTTAACCTTGTTAGTACCATAATTCTCTTTCTATGATCAGTAAATAAGTAGCAAGTACTCAAAGTTAATTAGGTATGATAAGAAGCATAATTTCAAAGGTAAATTTTATATAAATAACTGAACCAGCAATATTTTGGAAACTGTTTATTCATAATAATAAAGAAACACAATCTTATTAATCCGAAACAATCATAGATGACATTGAAAAATGAAGTAATTTATAATTAACAGGACTAGTTACCCTTTTCGTCGGCCTTTCGCCGACGTTTCGTAGCGGCTTCGCCTGTATCTTGCACTTCCTCAGTGTTGGCGGGTTTGTCTGCTGCCTTCTTTGGTCCTCGCTTGCCTTTTGTGGGTTTCGCTTCAAGAGGGCTGTCTTCATCATCCTCTTCTTCATCCTCTTTTGTGTCTCCTAAAGATTGAAAAAAAAAAACCAATTCAAATGTCTATGAGTACTGCTGTTTTGTGAACCTTTATAATTCTTTATTTAACAATGCTTTTAGTGGTAACGTTTTCAATTAAATACAAAAAGTACTTTAAACAACAAACTTTTACCTTTTCCTTTTTCTTCTTTTTTAGAGCCTTTCCTTTTTTTGCTAGCAGGAGCTTCCTCTTTCATGTCCTCATCTACCTCCTCTGGTTCTTCTTCAGGCTGAGCTTTCTTTGGTGCGTTTTTGCGACCTCTCTTTTTGGGCTCTTCTGGTTTTATGTCTTCCTCATCTTTATTTTCTGTTGATAAGTTCTCACTTTCTTCATCTGCTTCTTTCTCTGGAACAGGTTTTGGTTGAGCCTTTTTTCTGCCTTTGGCTGCAGGCGGGGCTTTAGTTTCCTCCTCTTCAGGGTTTTCCTCACTCTCAGGTTCAGGTTTTGCTTGTGGCTTTCGCCCGCGGCCTCTGCCTTTCGGCTTTTCTTCAACTGCCTCATCTTTATCACCTGCATCTACGTCCTGTTTGGCATTTTTCCTCCCCCTACCTGTTTTAACTTCCTTTTCAACAACTTCTTTTTTCGGCACCGCCTTCTTACGACCTTTAGCAGGGGCCTTCTCTTCCGAGTGGCCATTAGATTCAGTTTCTTCATTATCAATCTCATCAGCTGGGGTTGTTGTGCCCTCCTCAGCAGAGTCATCTCCATTTACAGAAGTTACTTCATCTGGAACAGGTTCGTCAATCACCTTTGTGTCAACATTCTTCTTTCTTCCCTTCTTTGGTGGAGCATCTTCATCCTTGTCTTCATTGTAATTGACAATATTCTTCCCTCGTTTGTTTTTCTTTTCAGCTACTACAACCTTCTCTTCAACTTCATCAATGTCCTGGTCTGGCTCAGGTGCATTTTTAGCTTTGCCTCTTCCTTTTTTAGGTTCAGATACTTTTACATCTGCAGCTTTCTGTAATCAAAAATAAACACATATGATATTTAAAAAATGCAAATAAGTAATCAGCATCACATCAGTATTTTAAGATAATAATAAAATATAAATTAATAATTAGCTTAAATTTATCAATAGAGAACAGCCCCAACTTGAGAAGTGTCATGTGCTTGCCACTGATTGCAGATTGCCAGAGAAAAAAATTCTAAAAGATTACAATTTGTTCAAAAACTCATCTGGTTTTTAGTTATCATACCCTGTTACCTGGTAAATTAAGGTTTACTGATTGCACACACATTTTTGCTATAAATAGTTTTTCAAGGACATTCCAACAGCAGAAATTGAGGTTATAATAATATGTATGTTCTATTTTATTTTAAGCTATTGCAATAAAAATCAAGACACAGAGTGCCTTGTTACAAAAAAACATAAATAAACCTAAAATTTCTCTATCTAGTTAAGTCCTTTCTTCATTATTATTATAAAAATATCTATACAACTAAACAGCTACTCTAGTTAGTATCAACAATGATAATAGACTTTTTGATCTTGTCTACACTAATTTGTCTCCACAAATTGATAAGCCAAATAAACATGTAATACTTCTATTATTTATAATGTAGTGATGTTTTAACAATTACCTCTTAATATTACCTACTGAATCAAATTTTGTTTGAGAATTCATATACAAGATTACTATTGGTTTGAATGAACTGGACTTTATTATTAATGGTCTTTGAATTTCAGTCTTATTATGGTAAACATCCTGTTGAACTTCGTACTTACCTCGTTTTGTAGAAAATTGTATCTGATTTACCGAAAGTTCAACCACAAGATACATAAAACAAAGACGATTTCGCCTCTATACAGCGTTGTCGAAGAAGCACGCGGTTTTTAAGCTCTAAAGCAGAAACCATGCATGATGTTTGATCCAAAAAAAACTGACACGAAATTGAGTCGCATTAGACTAAAATTTACAGACCATTTTGTTTAAAAATTAACTAACAAATAGGCATTAACGTGCATTACTTGTCGATAACGCAAACCTGTTTGCTTACAATATCAAACATACAAGACATGCCGTTTATTTCAATGATATAAATACCTTGGCCTTGGCTGTACGTGGCGCCATTTCACTTTTATGTGATCAAATAGCACTACTAACTTTAACAAATAACAATTTGTTACTACTAAATATCTACTAAAAGCCGGCAATCACGACTTTAGCGGCAGCGCGTCTTCCAAAAAGGGGTGGCCGAATTGTTTCCGGTAAAAATGACAATGACAGCCAACGCTACGAATGGCGCCAATTTTTTGACAGACTATAAATATAAAATATCCATTGCTCAGACAGATTGCTCTATATTCTAAAATCTAGACCATAGTGTATGTCAATGCCGGTGCGGTCAATGCTCTTAGAAAATGTCGTACAGGCCGACAAGGATCTTTTGGCACTTGAATGACATTGACAGGAGGGCGTAGGTTGTAGAACAAGGCTGCCAGCAAATAGAATCTCCTCAATTTTAGGGAATATGTACTATTATATGGGTATGTTTTGTTATATGGGTATATGTATGTAAATGACAATGTTGAAAATCGACTAAGTTTTATCTAATTTTAACTGAATGAGAAATTGGGAAACCCCTCCCTGTTTCCACATAGGGGAAAAATAATAACATGTGTAAATTAAAAATTTATAACACCCCCGACGATCCAAAGTATTTGAGTTTTCCAAAACATCATTTTCAAATAAATAATTATGTATTTAGGCAACGTCCATCTTGACAGCTTGACATTTGTCTATTGACATAATATTAAAAACCTAACGGTTATCTAACCTTCTTTTCTACAAGAAAACTAGAAAAGAGCTGATAACTCTTAAACGGCTGAACCAATTTTTTTGGATTATAGCTAAGAACACTCTCGATCAAGCCACCTTTCAAACAAAAAAAAACTAAATTAAAATCGGTTCATTCGTTTAGGCGCTACGATGCCACAGACAGATACACAGATACACAGATACACAGATACACAGATACACAGATACACAGATACACAGACACATAGATACACATATACACACGTCAAACTTATAACACCCCTCTTTTTGGGTCGGGGGTTAAAAACCATTGATAGGCCATGAACTTGCAATCTATCAAGTTAACCTGTTCAAATACTCTAATACTTACCTGGTGCTAAATATAGCTTTAAGATGCAGACTTATTTAAGCTGTATTTATTATCAAGATATATCCCAAAATTATGTCTATGGAATGGGTCCAATATTTAAAAACACAGTGAAATTCAGATTTTTTATCAAGCAACACCACAAACAAAGGAAGAGTTTATGGCCACCACAGACGAGAGAGGAGAGAGGAAGGAAGAGTTTGTCACTTATCAAGATAGTTCCAATTTTGACCCCGCGCCAAAAGATTTATATCGCACTGTTGATCATTGATTTGATAAATCTATGGTTGTGATAGCTGATAATTGATATCAATGGCCTGTGGTCTATATATTATACGTTTCTTGTGTAGATACCTACCTATTTGTAAAAAAACTATGTAAAAGCGTGATTGATTTGTTGATTTTTATGGATTTTTACTTATTACTTATTAAAGAGAATTAATACCATTCCCAAAAAATACAATGTCGACAACTAGGAAACGGCAAGCGTGTGAACAGGCATTTGCCACAGCATTTGCTGCTTGCTAGCCATTGCTTCAAACCACAGACTTCATACGCTTGGCAGCGCTCCGATTGGCAGGCAATTATTTGACATACCGTAGTGCAGTGATTATAATTATATTGGTTCTCTTTGTGACATACGTTGACAAACTTTTAGTAACGTGCGTGGTAAAGTTATTTAAACCTTTAATAGTTATTACAAAAGTTAAAATCAATATTAATTTAACATAAATGTTTTTGTGTATAAAATAATGGTATGAAATTAATTATGCCTATAATTAAATGAGAAGTTCAATCTTTGTAGGTTAGGTCGTTCGCAAAAAATCAGATTTCGTTTATAATATTTTTACTGCTTGTTGTCCTGTCGCTAATTAAGAAATTATTGTTTTATGAACCGCTAAACTAATCTTGACCAAATCATAAAGCTAAAATATAAGAAATTTTATATTCTGAGAGGTATTTAAATATTTATCTGTATCCTGTTCTCTTTTCATTATTTTTATACAGGCAAACCTAGATCGCAAAGGGACGTTTAAGGTAGAATACCTTCAAGAAATTGAGAAGTATGTTCAGGAACGATGGGACAGAGAAAAGATTTTCGAAATGGAGGCACCGGATGGGCCTCGTGAAAAATTCATGTGCACTTTTCCTTATCCCTATATGAATGGCCGCTTACATCTCGGACACACGTTTTCTTTGTCAAAATGTGAGGTATGTATGAGTATTTGAAATTTATTATCACAAGTAATTATCTGTAGTAATGTTCAATAGTGTGTAGTAATGTAAATTAGTGATCTCTTTAAATATACCTACTTAATATTAATCTTTAATTTAGAAATTAAATTTGTTTTGACAGTTGTTGAATAGGAAACTGTCAAGTTTATTCCTCAGGTTAAGTATCTAAGGACTTGAAAAATTGCCCCTTTCTAATATTATGCAATCTTGATCTATTATAATAAAATTATGTCAACAGTTTGCTGCAAGGTATTTCCGACTGAAGGGTCGGCTGGTACTGTTTCCCTTTGGCTTCCACTGTACTGGAATGCCTATCAAAGCTTGTGCTGACAAGTTGAAGAGAGAGATGGAATTGTATGGGTGTCCTCCGGTCTTTCCCAATGAGGAATTTGTAGAAGAAAAAGAACAAGGTGACATAGTACCTAAGGTAAGTTAATATAAATGAAAATCAATTTAGTTATTCTTCTTCTTCTCTCTGGGCTGGTTTCCGCACTTAAACGTTTCCGTCTGTTGTGCGTGCGCTGCCCCTCCCCGCCGAAGTCTTCACTCCAGCCATCCAAGCTCGCTCCAGAAGCCAAGTAGACCGCCCAGGTTGCCGAGGACTTCATGGAGTGAGGTTGGGGAACCCAAATGGCGTTCTCGTTGTTCTGCCACGACCATGCACTCCAGGAGCACGTGTGTCGGCGTCTCATCGACCTCCATGCAGGCCCTGCACAGAGGACTGTCGGTAACACCTATAACGAAAAGGTGTTTGTTTAGTGGGCTATGCCCTGTTATGAGTCCCACCACCTTCCTAAGTTTACCTTTGTCCAGGCGGAGTAGTTTGTTAGTTTGTCGTATATCTATGTTAGGGAAAGCCTCTTTGGCTTGCCTGCAGTCAGTTGCGTTTGCCCATAATTGGGAATGCTCCTTAAGTGTTAGTTCATGCAACCAAGTTTTATACTCACTGAAGGGTATGGGTACAATAGGCTGAGGCCCTGTCACCTTCAGCGTCGTGGCCTTGCGTGCTAATGCGTCCGCTGCCTCGTTTCCCTGGTCCCCATCATGTCCTTTGACCCACCGTAGGGTGATATCATTCGACATGGCGAGTGTTTCCAGAGCCTTATGGCAGTCTTGTATGAGTTCGGAGGTTGTCCAGAATTTAGCCAAAGCTTTGAGAACAGCTTGGCTATCTGAGTTAATGTTAATCTTAAAGTTTTTTACCTGTCGATTTGCCATTGCTATGGCTGCGGTTGTAATGCCTACACACTCTGCTTGGAAGACAGAGTTGTCCTTACCGAGTGCGTGACTTATTTTCATGTTTAGTTCTTGGCAGTAGGCCCCTGCTCCTGTGCCAGTTTTTGTTTTGGATCCATCGGTGTACACTTCTATTGCATCCCGTGTTGACTTCGTATCTATGTTTATCTCTGGATATATTTTGTATGGTTTGTCCAGTATGTGTTGTTTCCTGGTTCTGTCACATTTCCACTCCAGGCGTGGTTCTTTGGTTATGCTTTGCACTAGATTTTTAGTGTGCCTTGTGTTCTGTTCTTTCCATAGACCTGAGGTTTTCAGTCTCAAGGCTGCGAGCGTTGCTTCTTCTCTGATTTGTAAGTGTAGGGGCGGGATCCCCAGTATGATTTCAAGTGCTGTTGTTGGTGTGGTACTCATGCAGCCTGTAATGGCGAGGCATGCTTGTCGTTGAAATTTCTGTAGTTCTTGCTGGGCGGTCGTAAGAAGAGTTCTCGGCCACCATATCAAAGCGGCGTATGTTAATGAGCTTCTTACTACCGCTAGGTATAACCACTTTATTATCTTTGGTTTAAGCCCCCATTTTTTCCCCAGCATGCGTTTACATTGGTTTAGTATCGTAAGCGATTTATTAATTTTATCTTCTGTATGCCTTTTCCAGCTGAGCTTGCTGTCCAGAGTCACACCAAGGTATTTTACCTCAGTTGACAGTTTGAGGCTTGTGTTGAACAGAGTTGGTGGTTTGGTTAGCTCTATTTTCCTTTTGTTGGTAAACAGAATCATCTCTGTTTTCTTTGGATTTACGGTGAGTTCATTTTCATTGCACCATCTTTCGATTACGCGCAATGCCCGTTGCATGACTTCATATAATGTGTTCTCTAGTTTTCCACTGATTAAGATGGTGAGATCATCAGCATAACCAATGGTGTAAAATCCGCTTGTGTTTAGTTTGTTTATCAAGTCGTCAACTACAAGGTTCCACAAGATTGGTGATAGGACACCTCCTTGAGGGCAGCCTCTCGCTACTATGCCTTTTGTGACTCCGTTGATATCTAGTTGTATGATTCTTAGTTCTAATAATGCTCTTATCCAGCTGCGTATAGTTCTTGGCGCCCCGTATCGTCCCAAGGCCCTGTCTATGCTATTAAAGGTTGTCTTGTCGAAAGCTCCTTCAATATCAATGAAGACACCCAGTGTTGATAGTTTGTTTTCTAGATCATGTTCAATTTTGCCAACAACGGAATGCAGAGCGGTTTCCGTTGACTTGCCAGTGCTGTAAGCATGTTGGTGTGAGTGTAGGGGTACATGTCTTAGGGTTCCATCCCTGAGATACCGATCAACCAGTCTCTCGAGTGTTTTTAGTAGAAATGATGTAAGGCTGATAGGCCTGAAGGACTTTGGTAAAGTGTAGTCACTCTTTCCAGGTTTTGGTAGAAAGACTACCTTTACTTCTCTCCAGGCTGTTGGGATATATTTGTATGCTATACAGGCCTTATATATTATTTCCAGCCATGGTGTCAGTTGAAGTTTTCCCCATTGTAAAAGTGCAGGGAAAATTTTGTCGGTCCCCCCTGATTTAAAAGGGTGAAAGGTGTCAATAGCCCAGCTGATTCTATCTCGCGTGACTGTGTTGTTAGCAAGATCCCAATCCTCATCTGTGGGATGGTGTCCTAGGTTGTGTTCCCAGTCTGCTGAGTCTACTATTCTACAGCCAGGGAAATGCGTTTCAATGAGCGTTTCGCTTATTTCTTTGTCATCCTTCGTGTATGTTCCGTCAGCTTTCCTCAGCGAGCCGAGTGTGCGGGTGTTGTCGTCTGCTAGAATCTTACGTATGCGGGCTGCAGTGTCGTTCGACTCTATGCTTGTACAAAACTTTTGCCACGCGGTTTTGTCTTTTTCTCTGACGCGTTTGTTGTATTTGTATTGGGCTTCCTTGTAGTTGTCCCAATCTTGTTCTTGTCTGGTGTTTTTTGCTCTGTTGAAAAGATGTCTGAGGTTTTTCCTCATTCTTTCCAGATCTGGGCCCCACCAGCTGTTTTTTGGCAGTCGATTTGTGTTGATTTTCTTCAGAGGACAAGCTTGTTCATAACTTGTCTTAATGCACTCCGTTAGTTTGTTTACGTTTTGTTCGATGTTGTCGATATCGTCGATGTCGTTAGGTTTGTTTGTACCTATCCGATGCGTTAGCAAGGTTTTGTATTTTAGTCTGTTAGTTTTCCTTGGATTTCTCTTTGGTGCGTGTTGGGTTATCATCAGATCTAGCTCATAGCATATCCGCCTGTGGTCGGAGAGCGAAGGCTCGTCGCTGACATGCCAGTTCGTTACTTGGTCTGCAGCTCTGGTTGACGCTAAGGTTAGATCGATTATGGTTTGGTACCTACTCGACACGAAAGTCGGTTCAGTGCCCTTGTTAGTAATTGTTAGGTTGGTTGTTAGTAGAAAGTCCATGAGATTCTCACCTCTTTTGTTGTTGGCTGTGCATCCCCACAGGTTGTGATGTGCGTTGCTATCGACAGAGATAATTAGATCTATGTCGTTGTCCTCACAATGTGTTGTGAGGTCCACCAGTTCTTTTGTTGGTATTCGGTCTTCTATGGGCATGTAGAGTGAGACTAGGACCACTGGTCTTGGTGGTAGTCCCACGCCCTGTTGTATTCCATTTTTTATTTTTACTGCTGTCAGATCTCTGGAACAGTATTGTGTTAGTAGTGACGCTGTAATGCAGCGCGGAATGTAAATGCATGTTCTTGGTGCTTCGTCATTGCAATGTGAAAAGATCTTACCATTGCAGCTTCCGAAACCGCATATGGTTTTACCCCTGACCCACGGCTCCTGGATCAGTGCGATGGTCTCGGGTTCAACCTCCAGCTGCCTTCGTAGTGTGGCCGTGGCGAGATGTTTGTGCTGGAGGTTGGTCTGGATGATTTTTATTTTGTCGCCCTCTGCGCCGGTGGTTGTTCGGCGGGGGCTGTTGCGTCTGGAGCGTTGTGTGTCGCCTTCCTCTCCCGTGATTTCGTATTGGTCCGGGAGTCCGCCAGCACTTCCTCGATATTGTCTAGGACAGCATTCACGGAAGGCTCAGGTGTCACTGGGAGCTGGCCGGTTGGTCCATCCACATCCATGTCCCGATCCGCATCAGGCTCCTCTCGAGTTTCAGGCGCTGAGTCATGCCCGGGCGGTACATCACTCAGTCCTTCACTCGTGAAGAACCTGATGTAGATGGAGCCCGTGGAATAGGCGACCTTCCTGCCGCGCGCCAGAATCGTTGGCAGCTCTACATTGGGGATTCCTAATATTAGGAACACCCCAGGAGGGCTGCTGGTTGTTCTACGGTAGCTGAACAGGGTCCACTGTGACACTCCGTACCATGGGTTTTGGTGAGATAGGACCTGGTGTAGCTGGCCTATCTCCCCGTCGTAGTCAGGGACATAAAGTCCCGACCTAACCCTGACTGGGATTTCGGTCTGTTTTATCACAGTGAGCCCTGTTCCGCTCCTGGGTGATGTTAGTTTTGGCACCACGTTTATGAGCCAGTTACAGGCTTGGTCATCGTGGCACCACATTTTTAGTACACCCTCGCTGAGGAAGGCCTTACCCTCAAACGCCGGGGCGTATCGGGTTTGGCCTGGTGCCAGAGGCTCGATACAGGCCGCGAAAATCGCCTTCTGTATCTGGGCCTGAATGGCATTCGCCTCATCTTGGGTAAGGTCAACTCTGGGGGTGGTGGTTACAGCGACGCTCAGATGCGATTGGGCTGCTGTGGCATAGGAGCCCTTCGCATCTCGGGTGTGTCTGTCGTCAGTCCGTGCGCGTTTGTGTTCCCCCCTGGGTGAAATCGTGTCGTCAAGTCTGTCTCTTTTCTTGTTCGTCTGACTCGATGACGTCCCGGGGTCCTGTCTGTCTTTTGTCTGTCCCCTGTTCCGCTTCCTAAAGCGCGGGCGTGCCCTCGCTTTAGGTGGGTTCAAGGTCTTTGTTGCGTCTGTTTTATCTGTTGGTTTGTTGGATGTTGTTTTTGTTGTTGTTGTGGTTGGGGGTCGAGCGGTGTTGGAACCGCCAGGGCCCGTTGCGCCCCGCGCCTGGATTGGGTTCCCGTCGGGGTCAGTGTGACCACCATCGTTCCCCCTGTCCTCGACTGCGGTTTGCCCAGCCCCGACAGTGGTGGTGCTCGACTTCCCCGAGGCATTAGGGTTGCGATCGGGGGCCGATACCTGCCCGCTCGCCTGTTCGCCTGCGGAACAGCCAGGGGTTGCGCCAGTGTCCGCAAAAGGCCGGCCGCCACTTAGTGGGGGTCGTCCCTCGCTTCCACCTTTGCTTCCTCCGGCCAAGTTGCTGGCGTCCGCGCTTGGGCAGTCGGGTTCCTTTCGCTTCCCGCCTCCGTTTTCCCTACCGTCCGTCGGTCGGGTTTTCAATTCGTCCGTCTGTTCGTCTGCCTGTGTGTCCGTTTGTTTCCGTGTCCGTCTGTCAGTCCTGTTCCCCTTGTTTTTCCGTTTTTGCTTGGGGGCCACAAGCGTCCATGTGCTTGCACTGGCAGGCACAGGGATCGCTGCAGCTAGGGAGGACATATCCATGTTACTAGCCGAGGTCGTTGTTTCCATCATTGTCGAACCGATGGTTTGCGGGTCTTTGCCCCCTCCTGATACGGTGGGGCAGCCTGGGCCCTGGGCGCCGTCGGTAGACGTCGCCTGGGTGCCAGGGTGGGATTTGGGCACTGAGCCGCTACCCACCAGGAGACCGAAATTAGTTTTAAGATCCGCCATTTGTTTCTAATATTTGTGTGTTATCTGAGTAGTGTTTGTGTGTGTCTCTGTGTGTAAGTGAGTGTGGAGTGTGCGGGAGTTTAGGATTAATTGAGGGACTTTTATGATAGGACATTTGGTTTAGGAGTAGGCTGGGGGAACACGGGAAAGGGTTACTTGGACACTGCTCGGTGTTGGGAGTGGTACCGTAGCAGTCCTTCTTGTCCAGGGTCCTGGGGACGCCGGCGATCCGCAACCCCGCCGACCCGCCCGGTTGCATGAAGGGTGCCTCGTATAGCCGAACCAGCGAATGTCTAGGAGCCGCCTGGTATAGGCTACAACCCAGATCATTCGCTAGTTCAGCCACGCCGGGTATTTAGTTATTGTAACTATACTAATTTTTTTTATTGTACCTACTACAAAAGTGAGCTTTCAGTCAAGTAATGCTTATTTATCATCTCTCTGCCAATTTCGGGATACAAAAAATGGAGATAAGATAAGAAGAAATAATAATAATTAGTAGCTGTAGCTGTTGCCCGCAACCTGCGGGAACTGTATTTCTCCATAGATTTTCCAAAAATTTTCTTTCATACAAACCTTGTCCTGACAATTACAAAGTTTTTAAGTTTATCCTACTTTTCTCTTACAATGTTAGTTAATTTTCAATGAAAGCCCTCAGTTGGCTTGATTTCTTCTGACACCTTGAACAATTATCTTCATATTTCAATAAATTAACACAAAACAATATTACAGTATACATATAAGCCTTCCTCTTGAATCACTATCTATTGGTGAAAATCACATTAAAATCTGTTGAGTATTTTAAAAGATCTACACCTAAAGATAAAGCGGGAAGCGACTATATGTAGATATTGAGGATATAATATTTTACATAAGTAATATTTTTCATTTTTTATTCTAGTGAACAAAAATTAGATTATTTCAGGACAAAAGCAAGGGGAAGAAAAGTAAAGCAGTTGCAAAGACTGGGGCAGCCAAGTATCAGTGGCAGATCATGCAGAGTATTGGCGTGTCAGAGGAAGAGATCAAGGAGTTTGCCAACGAGAGCTATTGGCTGGAGTACTTCCCACCGCTGGCCGTAGCTGATCTAAAGAGGATGGGAATTCATGTAGGTTTTATTCAGCTCGACCACTGCTATTTTTCCTTTAGTCTTAAAATATTTAAAAAAACACAAAAACCTCTTTCTGAAACTCAGAACTGAAAAGGATGGCTAAACACAGCGTAAAAGATGTTTTAGAGTTAGATTTTTGACTTTTAAATGTGATATAGTTCATAGTCAGAACGTCTTAAGCGCAACGCCAGCACTTTGTTCTTGCTTCGCGCTGCGTTTTATACGCGCTTCAGTGATTAAGGGACAGACTAAAATCCGAGGGGTAGGTTAGAAGACAGAATACTTAATAGTACCTACCTTACAGCTACAGAAGGTTGAATAAATAGCGACTCTGTTTACGAAGTAATAAAGTGCAATTTAGCTTGCACAGAACTGTTTAATTCACTCTTCTCTATCGACTCTGATCTCGTATATCTTTCTCTTGTGAGATCGAAAGGGATCGGGCGTCGTGTATATCTCAGAATGTGAGGCCGAATGAGCTTGGCCTGGTTCAAGTTTCACTCAGTCATGTTTAACATTTCACTTTACTTCAACCTTCGTGCATATCATAGAATTATGCAGATGAAATTTTTTTTTTTTTTCATAAAAGGTGGACTGGCGCAGAAAATTCATAACAACTGATGCAAATCCATTCTATGATTCGTTCATAAGGTGGCAGTTTTACCACCTAAAAGAGCGTAAGAAGATAATGTATGGGAAGAGATACACTATATTCTCTCCGCTGGATAAGCAACCATGCATGGACCATGATAGGAGCAGTGGAGAGGGAGCGGGACCTCAGGAGTATACGCTTATTAAATTGGAGGTGTTACAACCTTTGCCCAATGTACTTAAGTAAGTTGTTAATACAAAAAACTATTTATTTCCATAGACCTCATTAAATTCCTTTATTTGGTTTCAAACAATAATAATAAATAGATATTTAAAATTTATGATAACAGTTTAAGGTAGTAGTAGTAGGTAGCACCAGTATATCGTTAGTACAATTGCCATACAATACCTATATGTAGTACAGATATGAAGTGTGTAGTTGTACACCATAATACACTTGTATAGTGGCCGGCAAACAAGTTGGACCTGAAGCAGCGTAGTGGGAAAATTTTGGCGAATCCGGGAAGCGAAAGTCGACGTATCAACCAATCGCGTGCACCACATTCGCACATTCGCCAGCCAATCGCGTCAATGCTCAAGTTGTTTGCCGGCACTACATGTATTATGTATGGTATATGTATATTGTATATTCGACTACTTTTAGCTCAAATTGCAGTCAGTCTTTGTCAGTCGGTTCATGGGTAGGTAGTAGGTACCTACCTATTTGAATTTGAATAATCATAATTAAATGTTGTCTTTGTCTTACCATTTCGCATATCATACCTGGACTTGGATCATAGTTCTTAAATGACGTCATAACAAATTAATCATAGAAATATTGCAACTAAAAGATGATAGAGATGAATCTATTGAGTTTTGTACCAAAGTAACAATTTTCAGAACATAAGCATAATAAAAAATCTCTTTTAGGGCATTTAAAGGCAAAACAGTAAGTTTTGTAGCGGCGACTCTACGTCCAGAAACCATGTATGGTCAAACAAATTGTTGGGTACATCCTGACATCAAATACGTCGCTTTCGAAACAGTTAAAGATGGTATATTCATTTGCACAAAACGAGCTGTGAGAAACATGTGCTACCAAGGGTTCACCAAAACAGATGGACAGTTTGAAATTCTATTAGAAATTGTCGGACAAGATCTTTTAGGTATCGCCCTAAAATCTCCATTTACGTGCTATCCAAAAATATACGCTCTCCCAATGTTAACTATAAAGGAAGATAAGGGTACAGGAATAGTTACTAGTGTCCCGTCGGATTCGCCCGACGACTACGCAGCTTTAGTCGACTTACAAAAGAAACCAGCATTCAGAGAAAAGTATGGTATTGCTGATGAAATGATTCTCCCGTACAAACCTGTTCCGATACTCGAGATTCCCGAATTCGGGAATTTAGCTGCAGTACATTTGTACGATAAGCTGAAAATCCAAAGTCAGAATGACAAAGACAAGTTGACTCAGGCTAAAGAAATGGTTTATCTCAAAGGGTTTTACGATGGAGTTTTATTAGTTGGAGAATTTAAAGGTAGCAAAATACAGGATATCAAAAAGAAAGTACAAGCAAAACTCATAGAAGAAGGGGGAGCGTTGGTTTACTATGAGCCCGAAAAGACAATAATTTCAAGATCAGGGGACGAGTGTGTGGTAGCGCTGTGCAATCAGTGGTATTTGGACTACGGTAATGAAGAGTGGAAGGCGCAAGCAGAAAAGGCTTTAGCAGCAATCAACACGTATCACGACGAAGTTCGGAAGAATTTCCTAGCGACACTGAAATGGCTTCATGAGTATGCTTGTTCGAGGACTTATGGGCTTGGTAAGAAAGTTATAAACTTTTAATAATACGATTGCATTCAACGACGATCAATTAGTAACGCGGCGTGCACCGTACGCGTTGATTTTATTCGTGTTGTATTCGATTGCTAGGTAAATTTTTTTGACAATTTAAAAGCATTTGTAAAAATTTGAATAAAAATATATTATATTTTACTCATCTGAACTTGAGTCGAAATATAATTATGCACATTGCAGTGGAATTCTAGGGGTGCATACTGCTTAAGTAGATATCTACTTATAAAATCTAAGAATTCGATGCTTGCAGTTAGTAGGTATCTACTGTGTATTCACCCATCACTTATTGAAAGGCTTTTTCAGGAACTAAATTGCCCTGGGACCAGCAATGGGTGATAGAATCCCTCTCCGACTCTACGATCTATAACGCGTACTACACGATCGCTCACTTCATCCAAGGCGACACGTTCAGAGGAAACGCCGAGAACGCTCTCAAGATAAAACCCGAGCAAATGACAATCGACGTTTGGGACTACATATTTTTCAAAGATGCTCCGTTCCCGAAAACTACTAAAATCCCCAAAAAATCTTTAGATCTCATGAAGAAATCGTTCCAGTTCTGGTAATTATTTTCTACACAGGTTAAATGATTTGTTTTTCATCCTTATTGTAATTTTCTTTTAACTTATGAGTAGGTAGGTAGATGTGCCAAATACATTATTAAAACTAAAAAAGGTAAAATAATATTTTCATTTACTGAGACATTCTTACATCTGCAAAGAATATAATCGGATGTCACTATAAATTTTTTACCATTTGTTCCTATCCAAACACTGTTTAAAACAGTTTTTCAAAGCATCCAGTTTGTGTCAGAGAACTTGATCCATTTGTGAATACTATTTGTTTTTGAAACGGCTATCGGATTGTAGGTATCCAGTCGACCTCAGAGTATCTGGAAAGGATCTTATACAAAACCATTTAACGTTCTACATCTACAATCATTGCGCGATTTGGGAGAAAGAGGAAGACAAATGGCCAAAAGGGATAAGGGCGAACGGGCATCTGATGCTGAATTCGGCTAAAATGTCCAAATCCGAGGGAAACTTTCTAACGCTTTCGGAGAGTTTGGATAAATTCAGTGCGGATGCTATGCGGTTAACTCTAGCGGACGCGGGCGACTCGGTAGAGGACGCGAACTTTGTGGAAAATACTGCTGATGCGGCTATATTGAGGCTGTTTACGTTTATCGGATGGGTGAAGGAAATCATCACGACGGAATCTACTCTGAGAACAGGTACTTTATAATTTGCGGCAGTCATTAATCAGGCTAAGTAATAAGTTGGTGGCTTGTGCTTTAGCTCTTAGTATGACAGGCAATTAAAGTTACCTGATCCTGACTTGTGCAGCTCATCTATATAACTGGAACTTAATTGAGTTTTGAGTTATGGGAAATAGTTTTTACTTACTTTTTGTAAGCGTAAAATGTAAAAGGTTCGCCATCAAATATTTTTTTATCTATCTACCTTTGTGGTATATAATGTTGCAAAGGTTTTCAAAGATGCGAAAAAGAAAACTGTAATATAAAAAGCGTGAAGACATTAACAATTTTTGTGGTGTCATTTGTTGTTAGAAAACAGGCCGTGAGAAATAAATCTACATACCTTCAGAGAAAATTTTCAGCCTGGGAATACGAGTATTCTAGCGAGTGAACGTTTAATTAAATATTAAAAACAATAATATCTACGTTTACATTAAAAACAGCTTTATAAGACTAATTTTCAAGCTAAAATTATTTTCACAGGCGACTATAACTTCCACGACAAAGTGTTCGTGAGTGAGATGAACACCAAAATAAATCAGACAGATGACAACTACAACAGAATGCTATTCAAAGAGGCGTTGAAGACAGGTTTCTTTGAGCTCCAAGCGGCTCGGGATAAATACAGGGAGCTTTGTTCCGATGGAGGCATGCATTCGGAGTTGATGACGCGGTATATAGTGACGCAGGCCAAGCTGATATCCCCGATATGCCCACACGTGGCTGAACATGTCTGGGAATTGATGGGAAATGTATGTATAATCTTCATTCTATAATTTTCTGATTGAACTCATTTGGCTCATTGAGCTTTGTTCTGGAGAGGGCATGCAATCAGAGTTACTAATGCGGTAAATTATCGTAACGACGCGTAGCTCTATTTGATATAATATGCCGTGAACCCCGATCTGGGAACTGACAGCAGATGTAGGTGTGCGATGTTTCGTTCTAGAATTTAGATTTTGTCTTAAGCAGATTTTAGTTTAAAAGTTAAAATTTTATAATGAGGATTCAAAATATTCAAGTCAGCTCTGAGAATTTCCTATATTTAGCTATAAAAGTAAAGGCTGCTATTTGAATTTTATTGCACAAGTCCACTCGGCTATTTTTCGGCGTGCCTCTTAATTATTCAGACCTAAAAATTCCTACGTGGTTCCGAACCGTGATCCATGGATTTAAATAACATTATTTATTACGATGTCTTTAGTTTAGCGCGACAAAAAAAACACTTGATTTGAAACAAACTTTATTTTAGAAACAAAGTATCCTCCACGAACGATGGCCGATAGCAGGTGAAGTGGACGAAGTTGCCGTCAAAGCCAGCAACTACCTGATGGAAGCGGCACACTCCTTCCGAATCCACCTCAAGAACCATTGCGCGCTGAAGAAGCCCAGAAAAGGAGAGACTCCCGCGCCGGAACCTAAACCGAACAAAGCTGTCATATGGGTGGCGAAGGAATTCCCCAAGTGGCAACATATTATATTGAGCACACTTAAACAACTTAATGGGGTGAGTGATTGGTGTTACTAGTTTTTATTTCAGCAGACAAAACATACTTTTGACATCAATTGCAAATACCTCATTAAAATTTAATCGCGTCAGCCCTGATAGGTAACTCAGGTATTTACTACTTAGAAAAAGTTGGTATAAACCGTCCCCCGTCTCGTTTTTTCACACCCCTGATAAAAGACATCCTTAACGACCCCGACGATATACGCCCTATCTTATAGGACAATACACACAACCTCTGCACAGCGTATTCGCCGGGGAAGACGAGTTCCCCGATTTCTAAAGCTACCCGGAGGTCAGTAAATTACGTTACCTATCTCATTTTCGTGAAATGAACCTCAATTTACTAGAAAAAGCAATCTTATAATTGCGACATAACTGTTTGCACTTTGCACATGTATATCGCCTAAAAAGTTCTTGAAAATTAACTACTTTCTTTTTGTAACCTGTGTTGTATTTTGAGTTTTGTGGTGCAATTAAGTATATACATACATACATACTTAATAATATGTTGTTCCAGCCCTCAGGCCTTCCAGACAACAAGATAATCTCAGCCAAACTGGCAGAGATCCCGGAACTGAAGAAGTACGTGAAGCGAGTGATGCCATTCGTGCAAGCCACTAGAGAGAATATGGAGCGAGTGGGCGCAGACGCGCTGTCCGTGGGCCTGCCCTTCGACGAGGCGGCCGTGCTGACTGCCAACCTGCAGTATTTGCTGCAGACATTAGATGTAAGTCAATAACAGGCTTAATATTGAATTTACAGTTTATTTTCTCGCTGCAACTGCATTTTTTAACCAATAAAGACTAAAGAGAGAATCAGTCTTATCAGTGGTGATTGCGATCGTCACACTAGTTGTCAAACCAAGGTTGTAGGCCTCAGTTCTCTTGAGAACTCAATTTTTTGAAGGTTTTATCCCTCAGTGTCAATTAATAAGAATTCTTGATATTATTTGCATCAATTTTGTAGTACAAGTTCACTTGTCTATCATCTTCAAAATACTTGAAATTGCTTTTTGCTGCCCAACCATTTGACTTCAAGTCTGTTTCCCTTCATTTCTATCCTTTTTCCATCGTTATTCTCGCTTGTAATAGAGATCATAATTAATTAAGTGGCAAAATCTTCACAATCTTGACTACGGTGGGGCATACTTGACTATACGTCTTCACTTCTCTTACAAGCTTGAGCCTCGATAGCTCAACGGTTGAGGAGCGGAATGAATTCCGAAAGGTCGGCGGTTGAAACCCCACCCGTTGCACTATTGTCGTACCCACTCTTGGCACAAGCTTTACGCTTAATTGGAGGGGCTGCATGCAAATAAAGCTGCATTTATGTAAAAAACTTTCACTGTAGATCTCCATAGTCACAATGTTGACAGTAAAAAATTCTTGCAGCTGGATTCAATCGAAGTGAAGCATACAGACAGTAGTGAAGCGCCAGAGAAGTCCCGCGAGGAATGCGCGCCAGGGTCTCCGCACATAACATTCTCGGCCGAGCCGCGCGCCCGTATCACGCTCGCGAACCCCGCTCCGCGCTCGGGCCTGTTCTCCATGAGCCTCGCGCTCGCTGACGGGGACACCGTGTCCAAACTCAAGGCCAAGCTCGCCAAGGAAGTTAAGGCTATCAAAGGTTACTATATCCATATCATTTGCATCTGTATACTAAATCGAAGTGATCTGAAATAGGCAGGTGCAGGCGGATTATTACCTAGTCTATGGGACCGTAATCTCGGGCCTCCCAATCTTAAAAAATCCTCTTTACTCAAATCTTTATTTCCAAATTAGGTGGAAATATTAAGCGGTTAAGACGCCCGCCTCCTAGTTGGAAGTCTTTTTTAAAAAAGCTATTTATTTCAGATGTAAACTCTCTCAAGCTGTGGAGGTACGCAGACCCCGTGCTCGGGCCGCGCAGGATCCCCGTCGTCGGGGACCACGAGAGCAGGTGCGTGGTGCTGCACAACGCCGCGGTGTTCCGAGTGGACGTCAGCAGGGAAACCGTCGAGTTGGTGGATAACGGAACCAACATCAACGTTGGCGTGCAACTTTTGTATACTTACGAATAAGAGTTAATAAATAATTTATTTATTTATTGCAATATTTGGTTTTTTTTTACAACTACCTGTAATCCAACAACGAAGCTTTTCTTCCATAATAATTGTCGTTACTCGTATACTAAACTTTGCTTTTGCTAAATGGTTTCGCTTTAATAGCATACTTTGACTTTGCTCAGACTTAGGCAGCCAAAGTGAGACATTCATATCTTTCACATAAGATGAAGTCTATATCGTTTTATTTAAGTCTGAACAAAGTAAGCTCTATTGACCTCTAAGATTACTTGGCTTTGTGAGCCAACCTACCAATCTATTGAATATATCAGAAATACGATATTTAAATAACTGTGAGAAATGAGCTCTAAAACTTTTCGCTTAGTATGCGATATTCACTAAATCTCTTAAACTGTCAGATCTAAAAATTGTACTAACTTTTTTATATTTGTGGAATATATTATGTACATATTAATTTTTTACTTATCATCGCAGCCATTTCTATTTCTCGGTACACCTATCCACATCTTTTTGGGAAATATTTTCATTTTAGCCCCTAAGTCACCTCCTGACGCCTGAGTCTCACATCGCAAACAGTATGTCTAGAGGTAGGTATAGGTTATTTTTTGGTGGAAATAAAACTATGTATAAATTCTATAATATAATTTATTAAAATAAACGATTATTCACAGAAGAATGTTTTACATTGCGAGTTGGGTATGGCTGCGCATTTCCGCTGCGGACTCCACGCGAGCGTGACCAGCCGTGGCTGTGCTTACGCAATCGATTTTATAGTGATTATTTAATTTCATCATACATAATAATAGAAAATGACGACTTTTTTATCAAAAACAAGTTAATTAATTACCGCAAACTGTGTTTAAAACTGTAGTAATTGTCTGTGATTTTTATAGGCTTTTGCTCTGTGTAACGATTTTTTTTATGAAACAGCAAACACGCTTTTTAAAAACTTTAACATAAATAACAGTACATCTGCAATAAAAGTTGACTTGTATAAATAACAAAAACAAAATAAATAAAAAGGTACCAGTACTGCTACTTTTAAGTTGCTGATGTACCTGCGCAGAAATATTTTTGAATGGAGCGAAAATCATAGCGCGCGTCCGGCCGCTCGTTACCTACGCGCCATGAATATGAGCGCGAAAGAACTAGTCTCTGTTGTTCTTGTGTTTAAAGTCTTAACATCAAGCAATAGGATCCGTATTTCATTGATTTACATTCGCTTTTAGTCGGCGTTAAGTTGCGCAAAATGAATTTTGCCAAGCGACTTATAAAAGTGGCAGTACTGTAACATTAATTTTCCTCAAACAATTAAATGGTGTCTGTTAACGCATTGAAAATATACATACTTATAACTATTTTTAACCCCCGACCCAAAAAGGTGTTATAAGACATGTGTATCTGTCTGTGGCATCGTAGCTCCTAAACTAATGAACCGATTTTAATTTAGTTTTTTGTTTGAAAGGTGGCTTGATCGAGAGTGTTCTTAGCTATAATCCAAGAAAATCGGTTCAGCCGTTTGAAAGTTATCAGCTTTTTTCTAGTTACTATAACCGTCACTTGTCGGTGGTGTTATAAATTTTTGATTTACACTTGTACTGTATAAAAATAGTAAACGTACATTATCAGGTTCAGGAACACATACATAATTTTAACAAATCAGTATACAAACAAAGTATCAGTCAGTCAAAGTGTTAATTTCCAAAAAAAGTTGCTAAAACCAAATATATATTTTAAGCGATGTTAAAGTGCATCCAGATTATTGCGTGCAACTTTTGTTGTTTAACAATTAACATGTAGAGTATGTGGATTGTGTTGGATATAGATGCGGGCAATATGCAGTGTATGGAGCAAAGCCATATTATATTTCACGTGACACTATATAGGCGTAAATGCTGAACAATAAGACTGAGATTTATAGAGCACACTTTGACTTTGCTCAGACTTAACACTGTTTACAGACTTAAGACACTGTTTACAGACTTAAGACACTTTTTACAGACTTAAGACACTGTTAAAAGGAGACAGCGTTATGTAGCTGGTATAAATCCGTCTCGTTTTTTCGGAAACTTAAGTTTGAGCAAAGTACTCTATAGATTTCGATCTTAGACGGTTCCTTTTAGATACGAAGCGAATACACCAAAAACAAATTACGTAAAATCCATACAACTAATTTAGTTCATTAATCATATTATTTTATCAGTCAATATACGCATTACCAACACTTGGGCAAGCAAAAAGTTATCGTATCTTTTAGATACATTTTAATATAAAAATAAAAAAATCACGTTCGCATGGTTCCACATTGTTATTCTCGATCTGTTATACTATTTTCCATTCAACGTTGCGCGGCACTCCGTTAAGCCAAGCTAAAGAGTTCACAAGGTTCAAAACAACAGGTGACAGAAATGAACATTAACTTTTGTATTTCTTGACTGTGTAGATTAAGAAACCATACTTTTGAGGAGTTAAGTCACGCATTATTTATATTCCATTCACAAAAGCATACTACATGTTTAAATACTCCGATACAACCTATTAGTGCTTTTACAATTTGTATTAATTAAATCTGTATGATGGCATTAGAACTGCCTGACCACTGATTTTGAGGCGTTTGAAAAAACCTGAAAGTTAGTCTGGTGGTTCTTCTGGATTGCCTGAGAAATGAGTATGCTAAATTATTCTTAGGAACTGACTAGTAATTTGTGTGGAAATAAGATCGTTGAATTTATTAACTTAGATTTTCATACCTTCAAAGCAATCAAGTAATTATGTATCTTTTCATGACGCCATCTGTAAGATATGGGTCGATCAAATAGATAATTTGCGGAGGTCCAAAGCTAATCCATCAAATAGAAAAATAGTATAACGGAGGAGGATAAAATTTATTATTTAATTTATAAACTAGTATGCGAGGCTTGGCCGGCGCTATGTGGGCGCGTTAGTATTGAAAAGCTTCTCTAGCCCGGCGCCCTCGGCCGAGTCCACCGCGCTCCGCGGCTTTTCCTTCGGTGTGTTCATGGTAGGCAGGTCCAGAATGAACACCTCTTTCTTGAACAGCTGGCCAACGTTTCGCCCGATCAACTGTGAAAGAACACAACTTTACATGATGGTGATCAGTATTATGAGTCTCAAAGTGCAGTTACACTTTTCTGACAATTATAAACTAACTTAGAAGCAAACCCTTAATTTACTATTTTTTTGTAATTTATTAGACAAACATTAAACGCAAGGTTACCTCTAGTACTTATTAACATTATACTATTCATTCCCAAAAATTTAAGCGTCGAGAAACGCCCAATAGAAGCGAAGCTTCGTCACATTTTTCGGTGAAAGTAATTTCGACCGGACCGGACTCGTTCGTTGCAGTGCAGTGCAGTTCAGTAAAAGAAGTTGTAATTTCGTGTGTCTCGGGGTAACTTAATGTCTCGGTACGGGGTATTTCATAGTAACGTTTTCATTCATTTTATACCCTGGCGGCGGGCCGCTAAGCGCAACGCATACCTATAGAGTGGAATGGAGCTGAAACCCGGGGTATTTTTTTCTTTAAACTCAACTTTATTTTGACATGTCACTCACTCATGTTTATCTCACTGTAAAAAATGTTTCTGCAAATAAAAATCTTGAATCTTAAATCATGACTTTCAATCTGTGTTATTCATTGTGCCAATATCAACTGTATTTCATAGTAAATAAAGCTGAGTTTTAGTTTTTATCAAAAGAAACTTTCAATAAAACACAGCCTCTTCAACTCGTGGTGGCGGCGCTGTGTGGGTGCACGCAACTCACCCTCGACGTGATCTTCTTGAAGAGGTCTCGCTTGCTCTTGTCGATCTTGGCGGGCTTGTTGGTATTGGCGGCGAGCTTCTCGTCGAGCCTCTGCAGGTCGTGCGCGTCCACGTCCGGAATAGCGCGCAGCACCGCCGCGACGTTCGGGAACCGTGGCCGTAGCGCTTCATACGTCTACAAACAAACCACGTGGAATCAGACCCTCACACCTCGTGCAAGTGCTAACAACAAGCCACGCCACTTCACGAAATTGGGCGAGCTACGCTCACATTAGCAAAAATTAAGTCGTGGGGGGACGGCCGTCAGAAGCACAAATTTTTCAGAGAAAATAGTTTTGCCCAGACTAGAAAATCAAAATGGCCGCCATTTATCGAAATTCGGAACTCGAATGGTCGAATCAGTTATGCTATACCATATCTGCAGAATAAAGTTAGTACAGCGTTCTCTGTTTTGTATGGGATTATGACGTAACAGAGAGTAGGAAGACAGGGTCTATAGTATGGCTGAAATAGAGCGCACTTTGACTTTGCTTAGGCTTAAGTTTCAGTTAAAACGAGAAAGATCTCAGCCTACGTACCTGTACAGCGAGTGCCAGTAACGCAGCCTGGTTGGCCTCGTGCTGTCCGTGCAGCCGCAGCGCGTGCAGCACGGCCGCCAAGGCACCGGCGGCCTCGCCCGCGCCCAGCGCACAGCCGCCGGCTTCGTGCGCGGAGATGGCCGCTCGTAAGGCGGGCAAAGCCAGCGCGCACGCGCGTAACGATGACGTCGAGTCGTTCCAAGTCAACGCGCGGAGTATCTGGACAGTGGACAATATATACAGCATGTATAATGATAACTGGTTCTTTTCGGTGGGCAACGAAATAACTACGTCAGCAAATTCCAACACTACAGTAATAGAAACTGCCTGTACTGAAAGTACACATAAATAATAATTTAAATAATAAATTAGGTGTTTTATGTGATATTTCAGGCATAATATTTTATTCAAAACAAAATCGCGCGCAGTTGAATCAAATGAAAATGAGTCCGGCTAGGAACTATTTGCTTTTGGATTTTCGAATGTCACTTACAGTATGTAAGACAGCGGGTCCAGCGACAGGGTCAGCTAGTATGATGGCGCCCAGTTCGGACACCTGTTCCGGAGCTCGGCCCGGGTTGGTGGGCGGAGTCTCTTCCTCCATGTCCGTGCACGGCTCTGTGCTCACGCCACCTTCCACTAGAGACACCTATACCAACAATAATGCAAATGTAAATCAAGCACTTCAGTGACCACCGCTTTTAAGGTGTTTGATTGTAGCTGAAACTTGCTATGGTTGTTCTTTTGCACTATTTGAGTATGGCTTATAAAAAATCAAATTTTCCGGAACAAAAAGTATTATATATCCATTCCCAGGATTCAAGCTACATCCTTGCCAAGTGTGAAATCGGTTCAAGGGTTAAGTGTGAAGAAGTAACTAGAGTTACTTTCGCATTTAAAATTATAAATGGGTAAGTATATTTACGGCTTCACTGAGACGATATCTTGTGAAAAACCTAAAGAATTACCTCCTCACTGCCACCCTCCCGTAATTTGCACTCTTTGCCAGGAATCGTCTCAGTCAAGCGGTACAGCTACACATACCTTCAACAGCTCCAGGTGTTCCCTGGTGAGGTGTCGCACGAGCATGTCCTCCAGCACCTCCTGCGACTCGCTGCCGCCCTCCTCCTCCAGCTTGCCCGACTCGTACAGCGACGTCACGTACTCCCAGCGCTGGTTCAAGTGGACCAGCACTGCAACACACACATTTCACGTCCAGTCTCAGTTGGAAAGGTTTCTTGCCAGACCAAAATATGCAGAAAAAATATTTTCAAACAGTACTTAAATGTGGAATTAAAGAATCGATGGACAAGACGATAGCTTTAATATACTTGACTGTCCGCTCAAATAAAGAATGAGATTAGAAATAATTAGGATCAAGTATATGCAATGTTCAATAAATAACAATATTTCCACATTTTTGGTCCTTTGAGTCGAATAATTATGGTAAGTACTTATGGGAGCGAGGTGTCGCATCAGCGGCAGGGCTACATCGGCATAATGCGCGGGAGGGCAGTGCAGCATTAGCGGCCTCAGCGCCGCCCGCAGCACGCGTCGCAGCCAATGGTCGGGCAGGGTCTCCGGCGCCGCCAGGAGCGACAGCGCGAGGGCTTCGGCAAGATTCGCCACCCCGAACAACTCGCGACCCAGCGACGCTGCCGCCGCGCCCACTAGCCCACACACCTGTAGTCAATGTGGAAGTTTTCATATCGGATGTGGATGGTAAAAAGGTAATGCTGATCGCGTCAGAATTGAAGCTGCTCAAATATAAGATACTTATCTATCTGAACTAAACATAAAAGTTCGGACTGAAGCAGCAAACTAACAAAATATGACTCAAGCGAAATTCTCATAGCGTATATCCACTAAAGTTACAGCTTTAGGTTCAAAGGTTGTGGCACTGCATGTAAAATTTATTGGTTTAAGAGTGGCTAAGTCAATGTTTAACACCTCAGAAATGACGGCGACAAAATTGTGGGTGTCTGTAGATAGTGTCTGCATGGTAGATATTGTGTGGTATGAGATTCTTTTCACCCTTCCTTCCCGTTTTTGAGACACAAGAAAGAAAAATCCATCAAAATCCTACACAGTGATGCAATAATAAAAGCTCATACGTACATTTTCGTGCAGCGTATGCAACAGATTCTGCATGCGGTCTTGAGGAGTGGCCACGGGTGTGGGCGGAGCATCGTCCCTCAAGCCCAGTAAGTTCCGCCTTTCAGCGGGCGGCGGTTGCAGCGCGCGCGCATGCGCCGGGTGTCGCAGCGAGGCCGCTTGAGGCGAGTGTAGCTCGTGTAGCGCCCGCGCGAGGGACAAGGCGGCCGGGAACAGCGGTAGCACGTGAGCGCCGCACGGGTTCCGCCATACTGGGTTGCCGGATGGAGTTACGCCCGCGCTAAACCCACCTGGCGACAAATACGAAATTTTTAAACCTTTTTTATGTTTGCTTGTAACTGCAACATAAGGTTTCTCAGACTGCATTTCCAAATGAATATCCAACATTTTAAACATGATCCAGATTTCTTTAAACCTCAGCTCACCTCACGGTAGTCAAAAGTCAATCACCTAATGATTCCGCGATATAACTCTAAATAAACGTGAAGCCTTATCAGATTTCGCTCTTTAGAAAATTATTATCAGAATACTTTCCGATAAATAAAATTATTAATTATTTAATCTGTTTAATAATTAGTTAATAATTAATAATTGCCGAAATAAATAAGTACATACCACGTGAAGCCTTATCGGGGTCAGCAGGAACTTGCGTACGTTTCACAACCCCCAAAGTGAGGGTAAGGGCGTGGAGTAAGGTCCGCCTTGCTTGTGCCTTTTCAGGGTCGTCGTCAGAGGCTGGGGAGTCTAGTCCGACCAGCCGAGCCAACCCTGCGGCTGACTGTAAATGTGGACTGAGGGCTGCCCACCGCTCTCTGCAGTCACCGAGAACCTAATCAACAAAAATACTTTTTTGTGAGGAGTTACTATACGTATTTTAAAATGGAGCTATTCCACTCTGAAGAAATTAGATTTAGATTAATTTATTTGTAGTGAACGCAGCATGCATCCATCCAGACATTTCTAGCATATAACATTATACAACCAGGTCGTCTGGTGGGGGGTAGTAAATAGTGATGCCGAGTAGAAACTGATCACGGATATGGGTTTAATGAAACTACCATCCACACCCGAGTTAACCCGCTTCCATCTAAGACTGCATAGTCACTTACCATCAGGTGAGATTGCAGTCAGTTGCAGAGCTTGTATCATCATAAAAAAAAGCGCCATACCTGAGCAACTAGGGCGCTCTGCCGCTCGTAGCAACAGAAGTGGTTGGAGACCAGCAACAGAGCTTCCTGCAACGTGACACTCTCCAAGGCGCTGAGGTCGGGGCGCGCGAGCGTGTTCTGACACAGCTCGTGAAGGCGCCCGAACACGGGCAGCAACAGCAACGGGTACTGGAAACAACACATAAATCATACTTGAAGCAAGGCATAAAACCTACTGGATACGAGACTAACAAATCTATATGAACCTCGCGGGAATGCTTTGATTTTCCGGGATAAAAAGTAGCCCTTTCCCGGAATGTGAGCTAGTTCTGTACCAAATTCCATTAAAATCGGTTAAACTGTTGGACCGTAAAAGGCTAGCAGACAGACAGACAGACAGGCACACTTTCGCATTTATAATATATGGATAGTCTTACTTTGGAGCCGAGTCTGACGAGTAGGCTGGCGGCGTGCCTGCGAACATTCTTCACGTTCCGCGAGCTGCGGTCCTCGGAGGCCGTGCCCTCGTACACCAGGGCCGCGAAGATCTTGTCCAGCACGCGCGGCAGCAGCTCCGCGCCCGCCGACCCCACGCCTGGCCCTGACAACCAATAAATAGATATCCCGTATCCTATGCGCAAAACTCAAAACTGATATAATAAAAACGGGCCGAATTGAGAACCTCTTCCATTTTGAAAGTTAAAAATTGAAGATTATTTCAACTTATAAATAAAGGGTATAACCAGAACGCTAGCAAAAACTAAGCTTTATTATACTACCTTACCATAATTAAATGCCAATAACCATTTGCCCTATCTTTTAGTTTTAGTATTTTCCAAACCCGCATTGTACAGCGACGCGACATTGACTTCGAGTGACCTAGTCACGGAACGTACGTTGACCTCCAGTGTCAGTCAGTTTTGTTTGCCATATATTGTGAAGTTTAAAACAATATTTTTTTTCGTAGTTTTATTATGGTATCTTAACAGTGGCCATCTGTACTATCACCGGTCTTCGTTCTTACTAGCGTTCTGGTTACACCCTGTATGTCTGTCGGCTAAATTCACGTGTTAGTCGGAGTGTGCCCGACTAGTTTCGAACCCGTTCACGATCCTTTTTCAATGGTCCTCTATGTTCTATCATTTGATAATGTAACTACTAAGAATGACATCTAGATTCTATCATGTTTTTTACAATCCTACCTGCAAGTTGGCTGTAAGCACAGCTGAGGAACACGAAGAGCGCGGATATGAAGGACAGGAGAAGTGACAATATCAGCGGAGCCCGAGGTTCCGTAGCCACGCAACGTTGCAACAGTCTTAGCCCCTCCGCTACGTTGGGACGAGGTTCTGCTTGGAGTAAACGAGATAGCACTACCTCGAGAACCTACAAACAAAACATCATTAGGTATCCTATCCTACTAATATTATAAAATAACTGATGCCCGCGAGTTCGTCAGGACTTCGAGGAACCGTAAAGCCGTAGCCGTTTAGTAGCCGTAAATTCTTCAAACAAAAACACCTTCATTACCTGAGCTAATGCTTCCCACTCCACGTGTAAGGGATGTGTGACGTCCAGCTGCAATGGGCACGAGTCCACTTTGTCCAGAGCCGTCTGTGTCCATTGTTCCACGTACGACCACGTCACTAGCGGCGCGGCCGTCATGCAATACCTGCAACCAACATTGAACTAAATATACAGGACAGCTATATTCCGAACAAAAGTCGTGTTCCACAATGCTGTCAAACCAAACATTACTAAAGCCTGGGCTAAAAAGGCATGATCTCAAGCTAAAATATCAATCGGCATAATCAAATTCTTGAAATACATTTAAGCCAATAGAGTTGCGCACATTACAAGCCAATTATCCAAGGATGTAGTATAATGTCCAGATCAATAAAATAATTTAAGATAAGACAATCATTTAAAGAACAAAGATAAATGATATTATAGGCGCATCATTAAAAATGCGAAAGTGTGTGTCTATCTGTCTGCTAGCTTTCACGGGCCATCCATTTAACCGATTCTGATGTGGTACATACATAGGCTACTTTTTATCTCGGAAAATTAAAGAGCCAAGTACAGTACAAGAAAAAATATCAGCAAACATAAACTTTAGTTTCTTAAAAAAAAATGAATGCTGATAATGATGTTTAAATTCAACACCTAAATTAGAACCGTTTTTCCCCCGAAGGGTAAAAAAGGCTTGAGTGACGTGTTGATGGCCGCCGCGCGCTGCCTAGCTAGGCATTCCATTCATTCATAACAGACAAGGACAGGTATAGTCAAGACATCACGGATTTACCTAGTGTGCGAAAGAGATAGAGGGTGTTGACGACGGATATTGGAAGGGTAATCTCATATGTGGTTCAAGCCTAGGCTCGAACACCTAAATAAATTTTTCTTGCTGATAGGTTATCATGTGGTGTTTAATAGATAGGAACAAGATTATGATACTAACCTGAAACTCTCCAATATCTCTGTTCTGCAGCGGTTGAAGAAGATGGCGAACTCCTGTTCGCTGTCGTAGTCCATGCAGGCGTACGACACTGCGTCGTTGACGCCGCTCACTCGCGACGACGGGTACGTCACCTGACACCGAACAATACGGGTGACGCTTACTAGTCTAATCAACTACTTTTTAGGGTTCCATACCTCAGGGAAAAACGGAACCCTTATAGGATCACTTTATTGTCTGTCTGCCTGTCGTGTCTGTCAAAAAACCTATAAGCTACTTCCTCTTGACCTAGAATCATGAAATTTGGCAGGTAGGTAGGTCTTATAGCACAAGTAAAGGAAAAAATCCGAAAACCTCGAATTTGTCGATAAATCACAAAATAAAAATGTGTACATGAACAAATAATTATTAGCAGATTTTACGAATTTTGGAAGACTCTGTATTTAATAATTACTAAGAAGTAATTTATTTTTGACACAGACACCAATCCCAATTATCAAAATCTATTGTAAAGACTGTATCTGCTCTTCTTTAATGCCTGGACAGCATATCGCCCATTTTTGTTATTCACACATACAGAAATTACGCCTTCACATTTCTAGCATCGAAAGCAAAGTAAATTGAACTATACCACGATGTAAATACGTCAGTTTTTACAAAAACGCGCACTGGTACTTCACTAGTTATATTGCGCGGCGACAAGCTTGGCCCGGGAATAATAATGGTATAAGCAGTTGGTTTTAGGGTTAACTCACCTTCAAAACTTTAGGTGCTGCAGCTTGGAGCCAACGTGGCACCATGGCCAACACATGTGGCAACTTGGAGATCTGCTCGTGTTTGAGGAAGGCCAGCCACATAGAGTTGGCCGTATGCGCCAACGTGAGGGACGGATGTGATGATAACAGTAGCATGGTCTCCAACAGCAGTGGTAACCAGGTTTCAGTGTTGGTTGCAAAGTTCCACAGTGATGTGAGTTGTTGAGCCAATCCCGCGAGGACCTGTGGGTAACAAACAAATAATAAAATAAAAAAGGAAGAGTGAATAGACGCCTTTAAGGCAAGTGCGCTCCGCTCCACATAAGGCTCCTCCTACCGTTTGGTGAGATTAGATTCAAGGCTCAAGCCCAAGCCTGTAATGCTGGAGGGGGAGGTGGGGATGATTAGGTAGATGAGGGGAGATGGGGGAAGGTGGTGAGAGATGGGGTAAATGTGGGGGAGTTAGAGGATCCATTAAATATGTCACATTTTCACAGTTCTAGAGCCCCTTCCCATGTATTTGTTACATTTGCGTATCAATCTGTTATAACGTCATTGTTTACGTCCCCTTCACGACATGGATGGGCTTACCTATTCTATTAAATAATTTTGAATGTGTCATAAACAAATTATAAAGCTTACTCATGAAATATTTTACACGACCTGAAGCTCACGTCTTCGACGTTGATTTAGAATATTTGACAATCTTGAGGGATCTCAATTTTTTTATTACCCGACTACAGCAAAGCCGAAAGGAAGGGTTATGATTTTAGTTTAGGAAAAGTATTCTATATCTACCACAGGATGCAAGCTCTGTACCTGCCCAGACTGTTTTAGTAGTTGAGCCGTGAACATGCAACAGATATTGAATTATTGTTATGTATGAATAATTAAAACCCTGAATACATGACTTTCAACACAGATAGCGAATTCTTACTATTTATCTTTTAGATATCATGAAAAATCACCTGTCACATGAAACTTGAAGACAAACCTGTGAGAGGGACTTCGTCTGTGTTGGTGTTAGCTGGCGGGCGTGCTCTGCCTTTTTGCAGTGTTTTTTTTTTTGTTAAAACTAACTGGAAAGCGCTCTAAAGGGTGGCCGTGCGTATATCGGCGAGTGCCGACACAGACAGGGTCCATACTTGTATAGTTTAATTAACTTGTTACAAATAACTACAAACTTGACATTGGCTAATCTTTGTAAAGCCAGACGAAAGAGAGAAAAAAAAACCTGTGAGAGCTTCTTCAGGAACAAGTAGTGAGGCTCATCAACCGCGCCAATGCTCTGCAGCGCCGCGCGGTGGATGTACGAGATGGCATTCTCGCTGAACAGTATCATCAACGGCTTGCGCTCCTTTGTCTGCATTTACAACATTCACTTCAATTAATTTACTTGTAGGACATTAAGTGATATTGTGATAGTAAATAGAATAACCGATTGAGTTTGCTGTGGGCTTCTTTTCAGACCAGGAAGCGTCTGAAACCCTCGTAGCCTTAGTTTTAAGTTTACGTAATTATCACCATTACATCTTTAATGCTGCTTTGTTTATTTACTGGCACAGGTTTTACAGAATTACATACAGAATATGAATCTTCAGCGCAAGCGAAACGAGCTCCACAATTTATTTAGGTAATAATATATAATCCATACATGACATACATACGTTTCCTGCAGAGCTGTAGACATTAAAAATATAATACATCATAGGTGCCAATAAAGAAATGAATTCAAAATAGAAATCATTAATTCAATCTCACTTACACAGTCTACCTGCGTTAGTGTGTGAGTGCGACTTTCTTTTCGATTCATGGCATAATATTGTATATTAAATCTTTGAAAAGAGCAACCGCCGAGTTTCTTGCTGGTTCTTCTCGATAGGAAAGGCATTCCGAACCATTGGTAGATGCTTTTGACGATTCAAAAGAACTTGTAAAAGTCTAATTGAATAAAAATATTTTGAATTTTGAATTTTTGAATTCATTTCTTTATTACTATTTTTTATAAATGGAACTCACAGAGCCCTTCCTATTGACGATCTGGAGCAGACACTCGGCAGCGGGCAGTTGGAAGGCGTCGTCGCTGAGCAGGATGCAGAGGATCTCCAGCAGCCTGCCGTTGTTGCTCACCACATGATTGGTGGACACCCACTCCACAAACCCTGTCAGGGTGAGTAGCACCACCTAGAAAGAGCTTGGGGGTGAAAAGTAATAGAAACAAAAGTTTTCTAATAAGTGATTAACTAGATAGGACCAAGATTTCAAGTCAGTTTTTAGTTTGGTCCTAGAACTTTTTAGAAACATCAGTTTGTGAAACTCCCACTTTTGTGGCGCTAATTCAAAAATTACTTTTAGCAGAAAGGGATGACAATGCATTAAGCTATACAAGCATAACCTAATATCCTGATGAGATGTAAATTTTATCATAATTATTTCAGAATCACACTAAGCAGAAGTTTACACAAAGCAGTTTTGAATAATAGGTTTCTTAGTTCTTGATTATATAAAATGCAAGTTCCTGCTAAGTCTCTAATGTCACACAATGTCTCCTACCTGCACAACTCGGCCATTGCTCGCCGCTGCGCCGTAGTCCCCAGCTGCGGTCTTCTCTCTAAACTCCTGAACATGCAACTCAATGAGGCGCATGAAGAACGCAAATATCTCAGCCATGTTGCTTGTCAGAGCCTGGTATATGTCCTTGCGTCGCTGATGTTGTTCTAATGTCTGTTGGTGTAAGGTATTTGAGGATACAAACATGTTACTATGCGAAACGGGCAACCACAGAGTTTCTTGCTGGTTTTTCTTGCTAGAAAAGGCATAGGCTATAGTGTTGGGATAAAGGTGTTCCTGTTATTATTAAAAACTAGCTGACCACCGCAACTTCATCCGCGAGGATTTAGGTTTTTCAAAATCCTGTAGGCACTCTTTGATGTTCCGGGACAAAAAGTTGCTTAAGTGTTAATCCAGGGTATAATCTATTTCCATTCCGAATATCAGCCAAATCTGTTCAGTAGTTTTTGCGTGAAAGAGTAACAAACACACACGTACATACACACAAAGGAGAATGCCCATGGACAGTACTCTCACAAGAAGCATTGTACCTTAAATTTTTTATTCTTTTATTAAAGCTAAAATAAAAACATAATTTCTCACAAAGTTTCATGAATATTTGTTTTGGGATTATTTTTTTCGTAAATAAAAGTGTTTTTAAACTTCCGGCTGTTATGTAAGCCATTATTGTAGTTAGTTTTAACTTTTAATTTTTATCCCCTTCAGGAAAGGCAAAGGTCGTAGACCATGCAGCCTGGTAAGAAGCAATTATTGTAGTTATTTACTGATTGCCATTCATTTGTCACAAAAGTACTGAGAAGGGATGTCCATTTTTAAAAATGATATTATTGTTTGTTATATCGATTATCTAGGTCTACGATATCGATTTTTTTAATTTGAGTTTTGTTACTCTGAATTGTTAGTATTATTTTTAGAGCCTATTTTTACTGTGAATAATATTATCTTTATTTTTACCGCATTTATGATTTTTTAACCCTCTGAAATGCGGAGTAATTAATAACACATTTTAATGTAGGTACTTACATAATTCGAAGAAAATTAGTTGTTGAAAGTCGAATCGATTTATTTTTATCGGCAAGAGTACATAGCCCCAGTCTATACTGTCTATGTTTGAGACGCCTAGCGATATATAGACGCCATATTTTTTGTTTGTTTAGATTCTATTTAGTATGTTTTTATTTCGGTTTGTGTATGTTACGCGCCGAGTTGAGTAGCTATAGGACTTTGCTCATAGCAGAATGAATTATCCAGTACAGTGGTAATTAGCCACAGCCAAAGCCTCCCACTAGATGTATTATATTCTGGTCTCATAAAGCTAGGTATCCAACCATCATCATTATCAACCGCTAGACGTCCACGACTGGACATAGGTCTCTTGTTGAGACTTCCACAGACCACGGCCTTGTGCCGCCTGAATCCAGCCGCTTCTTGCGACTCGTTGTCTTTCCACCTAGTGAGGGGTCTTTCAACGCTGCGCTTTCTGCTACGAGGTAGTGATGCCAACACTTTTGGGACCCAAACGCCTATCGTTTTTTCGAACTATGTGTCCTGCAAATTGCCACCTTCTGTATCCAATACGGATGATATATTATTTCCTAATTACTATCCAATCATTCATACTAATTATTACTACAGAACATGTAGAGTTCTGTCATCGGTGTTAATCGTGTAGGTCAGCGATGTACCTATATATGAACGGGTACTAGGTATGTAAGTATTCGTAAAATAAAATGCTATATTTTTCATTCTCTGCTATCAGTCGAATACCTACTCGACTATTTTGTTTAAAAAAATCTGAAACCGACTGTTTTATTAAGCCTTTAAAGATCCTTTCTTACTTTTTAGCTGGACCTAACCTCAAAATATTGTAATTTTTTATGGTTAATATTTCGGAAATGCAGAAACCGTTTTCACTAATTTTTTCTACAAATATTCTGATGATGTCATTGAACAGATAGAACTTGATTTGATGGTGATACAAAAATCTTGAAGACAGTACATTTGTTCATACTTGAATGGGCATTGTCTTTTCGGATTTATAATATTAGTGTGATAATGTAATTGTCAAAAACATAACAATGTCAATATTTAGAATGCAGCACCTTTTGTACCAATGATATTTTTGAATGAGGGATATGAGAGTCACCTGTTAAATCTTGACAGAAGTCAATCAGACTTTACCTCACAAGATTTACGCATACACTAGATGACTAGAATGTCCATACAAACATTCGATAACATACTATGTACAATTTAAAACATCGTAGAGAAAAATCAATTCTATGAACTCACTAGATAAGCGTGTTCTTCAAACTGACGAGCGGGCAGACGCGGCGGCCCGCTGCCCGCTCTCTATACCACTCGGCATTAAGCGTTTGGTCTACACGCTGGCCGCCTCGCTGCACGCACCCACTCCCAGCTGCAGGCTGCAGACTTACAGGTACAGGGTAAGGTAAAATCAAAGTTTGGGTATACTCACTTGTAATGTAGCAACATCCTCCACTAATCTCAGGAACACGTGCAGCACAATCTGAGTGTGCAGATGGCCCCTACTGCAAGCGTCACTTAGCTCAGCAAGCAAAGTGGACCACTGCTGGGGCCACTCGCGTTTTATCATCTCAACTATCACTCTAGCTAGTGCATCATTCAAGTGGCCTATTTCCCAACCACCCATGTTCAGGAGTTTCATAGCATTTTCCTAGAATAAAAAAAAATTTAAACATATTAAAAAAAAAGTAATGAATTGACTGACTAATCAACACCCAGCGCAAACCCTTAGTCCTGGAAAGCTGAAATTTTGCACAAAGGTTTGCTTTATAATGTAGACAGTGAAAAGGCAGCATTCATCCTTTTCACGGAAGTGAAGCTGCAGGCTGTTGAGAGTTTTAAATTATAGATAAAGAACCTGATAGCAGATTATGTAAATGAATTTAAAAAAAAAATTGTTAAACTTGGAGAAGCAAGTAAACTTGATTTCTTTCTATAAAAAAATTTGTCTCATTGTCATGAGTTAGTAACAATTTCTTCATATTGATTTTACTGTAGTTGTAGTGTAATCTGTAGTGTTCCATTTAACTTTGTACCTATAAAAAATAAGAAAATTAACTGCTATAATATAAAAATGGAAGGATCTGAGAGCCTGATGCATTATGAATTATTATTATTCCTTGAAAATCCTTACTAATATATGTTTTATGGAAAGGGGTCACAACATACTTGCACAAATACACACATTAGATAATATGACACATGCATAAAAGAAGAATGTAACCTTAATGAATATCTTCTCAGCCTGACTAATATGTGTCCATCTGTACTTGACAGTATGCTCCATCAACTGCAGACCAAAATGCTTCACCACTGGTGAATATTGGGGCCCGCTGGCCAGTAGCAAGCCTGCCTGCGCACACCATGGTGAGTTGTCCTTGAAACTAAAACAAAAAACATTTCCATACATTACTATTATTCTTGATGACTTTCTAAGGCCCAGATTTTGATATATTATGTACAGTTCAATGTACATAGGGACTTATTAGAATATAACAAAGTATGCAAGTCAAAAGTTTACCTCTCACAGGCAGTATAAGCTTGTTTCCTTGCTTCGTGCGCCACAGTGGGATTGAGAGTCAACTCCACTGCATTACTCAGCTCATCTGCAATGAGAGCTACCTCCCTCTCACCAAACGCCCCAACATTCATGGTAGCTTATTATTGCTTTAAAATAAAACAATTTTGTTACACAAATATATTTTTAAACTGGCTGCACAGCTCTGGCTTGTTGGCATTAATAATATTTTTGAATCTCTTATAATACTGTAATTTATTGCCAATTTTAGATGAAATTATTATAAGAAATAGCATCCATTTTTGATGCTTGAATTTGTGAATATGTATCTTTGATAAATAAAATTAATCAATATTAAAATTATTCAACTATTAAAGTAGCATAAGATGTTAGTTGAATTTAATTTTATTATGCATTAATAATTCGGCTCGTCTTTTGTATCTTATTTTATACTAACAACAAAGTAAGTTACTGATGAAATACTTGTTATGATTATTTATTATACTTGTAAACAATAAAGTTTAAATACTTACCTACTTGTTCGATTCAATTATCCCTTGTGATTTTTTACTTCATATTACTCGTTTTGTTGCTGTAATTAAATGATAAAATTTTCAAGGTTTTAAGAATTCTAAACTCTCAAGGAACATATTCTATGGCATACACCCGGTGTTGGTCATGCAAAACTATATAATAAAACTCTAAATCACATATTTTAGAATCAGAACCATTTCTTGATAATTATTTTAAAATGTAGAATTTATATTTTAGATTTGAAATTGCAATTTTCAGGACTATTTATGAAATCAAAATTCAAAACAAAAAATACCTCGTGTGGCACAAAAATCGGAGAATATTTGCCATAGACAATTTTCCTTTTTTTTTCAAAAACAAAACGCAAACGCACTTAGCATTTTTGACTCAGCCAGAAAAATAAATTAGATGTAAAAAATTGTCTACGGCGATTTGTTGGTTTCTGTTAATGAACGCGCCTCATGCTCGTGACAAACAGCAAACAGCAAGCTCTTTTTGACGGATTTTTGCGCAAGCTTGCCAGCCTTCCGATTGGCAGGCAAGCCATCTGTGGTGTTTGCTGCTGTATGTTTGCATATTATTCAGTGTTCAAAATATTCTATGGTTGTTTGCACAAGCACAAGCGTGAAGCGCATCTAAAAGATCTTGTCCGGATTCGTGGTCTGTGAGATCTATAAGTACCTATATCTGGCGTTGGCATTTGTTTATGGTTTTGTTTGTTTGTTTCACGAAGGTTTCACGTTTGACGTTTGTTTCGTTTGTTTTGAATTTTTGTCAACATTCAATTCAGCGGCACGCAGTTTCAGTTGGAAATGCATGTTTCAAAAAGAATTAATTTAGTTTAATAAGATTAGAATTTAATTTAAATACATTTGTAACAGAAATGGATGGAAATACTTTGTGTCTAGATCCGTCTTTGGAAAAACAACTTACAGGCCATCGCAACAGTGTAACAGCTTTATTTTATAATCGCAATGAAAGACAATTGGCTAGTAGCTCACTGGACAATAGTATCTTGGTAAATATTCTTCGAGGAAGCTTTTAATTGCCCTTCTTGTTGTAAAATATAGTTTTTTGCTATTAATTTTTAAATGCTAGCGAAGTGATTTGTTTGTGTTTTATAGCTATGGGACCTACGTGGTACCATGAAAAGCTATAGATTCCAAGGCCACGAAGAAGCAGTAATGGATGTAACGTTTTCACCGTCAGGGAAGTATATGGCTTCTGCATCCAGAGACAAAACAGTCAGGATATGGGTGCCAACCGTCACAGGCAGTACAGGAATGTTTAAGGCACATTCACAAACTGTACGTTCTGTTCAATATAGTCCTGATGGAACTAAGGTAAGATTGTTTATTTTTTCTTAAGAACCATTTTAGTCTTTTTTCAATGCCAAGCATTATAACCACACCTCACGAACAGTAGCAGTGCAGTCTAAAATATCAGTCTAACTTGGAAGAGGTATGGCAGTTTTAATAACAGTTTCTTTTTATTTAGGTACCTATCTGTGAAACATTTTTCCTTAAATGTTGTTTCTTTAAACTAAATTTTAAGACTGCTTTTGCACAGACCACCTCTGTCATAGAAAAGAGGGGATAATATATTGTGTTAAATAATAATCCACAGGTTTTACAGGCAAATAAGTAATCAGGCTATACATAACCCACTCTCCTAAGTTATTGACTTACAATACTTTCCTTCATAGAGTAAAATCATAAAGTTTATTTAATAGCAAAAAAAATGCCTGCAAGTTTGTCCATGAAGATTTAGGTTTTTAAAAATCATGTAGAAACTTTGATTTTCCAGGATATTAAGTTGCCTCCGTCCTTCCCACTTAGGTAGACACACTTTTGCATTTCAGATTACTAAACTTACCATAATATAAGTACATAATAAAATATAGCTTTTAATAATATTCATTGCTGATATTAATTGTAATATATTTACAGATAATAACAGCTTCAGATGATAAGATAATAAAAATATGGTCTGGTGATAAACATAAATTCTTAGCCTCCTTCGTAGGCCACACAAACTGGGTGAGACGAGCATCTATGTCCAGTGACGGCTCAGTTATAGCATCATGTTCTGATGATAAGACTACCAGACTATGGAACCCAGACACAGCAGAATGCATACATACATACAAGGACCAGAATAGTCATGGAATGTATTTAGCTTGGCACCCATCTAGCTGTTATGTTGCTGTGGGTACATCAAAAGGCAATGTAAAACTATATGACATAAGAACACATAATCTTGTTCAATATTACAGGTAAAAGTTGTATAATTTATTATTAGTGTCCAATCTAAGGTTGATCTGGCCTAAGCTGATTAATTTGCTATTTTCACAACCTTCAGCAGTAGCCAAAAGAACCCTAAGAACATCCTAGAAGTGAATGCAGTAGTTTTTTTGTTGACTGTTGAATTGTTTAAATTGTCCTTTATAACAACACTCGCCTCCTCGTCGCGTCAACTTTTTTATTGCGCTCTCGCGAATTCGTGACAGTTCTTTCAATTTTGGCGCTAGAAACATTCGACTTCGGCCAAAACATTGGAGTTTTATGTTGGCATATAAAGTATATTATTTATTTCATCAAATGATATACTTAAATATATTGCTCGCTCCAGCGATGCGCGGGGCTGCAATGGCTTGTATAGTATGGAATATTATTGTAAATTTAACAATTGAAAAGAGCAACCGCCGAGTTTCTTGCTGGTTCTTCTCTGTAGGAACAGCATTCAGAACCAGTGGTAAATTATTTTGCGATTCAAAAGCACTTGTTAAAGTTTATTTGAATAAAAATATATTCTATTCTATATTCTATTCTGACCTCGTTTTATTAGGGTTCCATACCCAAAAGGTGCCAACGGAACTCTATTGATAGCCTCTGTTGTCCGTCTGTTCATCTGTCTGTCTGTCACTCGGCTGTATGGCATGAACCATAATAGGTAGAGACTTAAAATTTTCACAGAATGTGTAATACCGCTATAATAACAAATACTAACTTAAAAACGGCCACCATGACAATTAAAAAATATTAAAGTGTAAATAAAAGTATGAGGTGCTTGGTGTGCAAGTCTGACTCACACATGATCTGTTGTTTTTACATAAGTAAAATTTATGTATTTGCCTTCAGTAGCACAATACTACAGATATATTTATACTTTGTAGATTGTTTTTACAGTTGGCATTATTAATATGTCCCAATGTTGTTTCAGTGTACACAATGATGCAGTCACACAAATAGCATTTCATCCCAGTGGGAGTTACATATTGACTGCAAGTAAAGATGGTAAAATGAAGGTGAGATATACTTAATCCATTCATATGTATAAAAAGACTTGTCTTAACTGACTGATTGATTGATTGGTATTTGAACTTCATTTATAAAGGACATCATTCATTTTGGACCAAAAAATGAAAGTGCCGGCCAGAAAAAAAAAGTACGATATTCGGATAGAATACATAATTTCTATCATTTTTTACTATGACTTCCAATCTGTGCGCACAATGGTTACGTCGTAATAACATAAAAAATATTTTTTTTTTTTTTAATTCTTAGGTGATAAAAAAGGTTGGAGTGTCATCATAATATAAAAAATATTGTATTATTAACATCACATCGGGACATGACACTCTAGTCCACATTTTGCCAGCCATTTGTACTATTTCATCTTCCCATCTTTTTAGAGGTCTGCCCTTTTTTCTTTTAGCCCATCTGGGTTACCAAGATGTTATTATTTTTGTCCATTTGTCTGGCCCTCTCAAAACATGTCCGGCCCACTTCCATTTCAATTTTTTAGTTTTATAATATGTTACATCAGTAACACCTGTCATTTTTCTCAACTACTTGTTTTCTATTTTTTCTATCATTTTCTTCCCAATCATACTCCTCTCCATAGCCCTCTGCCCAACTTCCAGCATACTTGTATGAGCTTTTGTTAGTGCCCAAGTTTGGCACCCATATGTTAGAATGGGTAGAATGCATGTATTAAATAGTTTTCTTTTGGTATTTCTTTAAAGGACCAGAGTCTTTTCCAGGCATTGCCAATTTTTTTTTGTATATCTTTGGTTGTTATATAGTATATTGGTTATTACCACTGATTTTAAGCAGGAATTAAGGTTAATCTTGTCTATTTCTTCCATCGCCATCACACCTTGCCAGAGCGTTTCTTTCTTAGTTAGTAATGTTGCCCTTACCTTGTAATACCGATCAAACAAAATAAATGCTGTTTAGTACTTGATAAATATTTTTTATTTTTATGACTAAATATTTTTTTCCAACACTATTCATCAACCTTACCACTGTGTTTTAGTATCAAGTATTATATCATAACGATATCCATGCTTTTAATAGTGACACTCCAACCTTATTATCACAAAAGGATTTTTTTAATTATTTTATTACGACGTAACCATTGGGCGCACAGATTGGACGTCATAGTAAAAAATGTTAGGAATTGTGTACTCTATCCGATTATAGTACTTTTTCTTTTTGGCCGGCACTTTCATTTTTTGGTCCAAACATGTATGAAACGTGAATGATGTCCTTTATTTTATAAATGAAGGATACATTATAATTTAATTTAAGTTTATGTAATTATAATACGAAGAATATATTTTCAGATATTAGATCTATTGGAGGGGCATCCAATATTCACTCTGTCTGGTCATAGTGGCGGAGTGAATGCTGTTACTTTTTCTCCAAGTGGGCAATTCTTTGCTTCAGCTGGTGATGACAAAATGGTTAGTGTTTTTTTAAAAAGGATTTGTGCAACTATTTAACAATTGCAAGTCAGTTAATTAGTCTTTATTTCCAGGTATCTTTGTGGAAAACGAATTTCACTGAACTTGGGGATATAAAAGAGAATGTCGAAGATAACTCAGTAACTCATAAACCTCCAAATACCAAAGTTAGTGAAAAGAAAAGAATAAAAGGTTTAGGTCATCCAAGATGGAAATAGTGATAAGAAGAAATAGTATTGTAGTAGTAAAGAGTAGTTATACCAGTAGATAGCTAGAAGCAGGCAATTTTAATGTTTATAAAACACAATGTAACTGATACTTTTGTTTAGGACCAATCATTGGAATGTACCAAGATAAAGTACACTTTAGCTATTCAGAAACTAGACTTCAGAGAGAATTGTAATCTCACTAGGAACATGTTACATGAAATTAATTATATAAAATAATAAAACTCATGTTAATCCACCTCGATAGGGTGTGAAGATGTGGTATCACTGTTATCACAGCAAAAGGTATCCTGTGACAAATTTTGTTCATATTGATAATGCAGTAGAAATTACAAATGATTCTGTAAGAAATGCAAGTTTCCATGAAGGAGTCCCTAATGCTAATAGTACTACTATAGAGTCAATACGGCAAAGCGAATATCACAGCTCCTCAAGACCTAATTCACAGAATCTAAATAGAAATTCACAATGTCATGGTGAGTGTCAGTCGACTGAATGCTCTGCACACAGTGTGGGGCACATAAGTCATATTCCTCGCACTCCACCAACTCCAGGCACTTATACTATTCCAAAAATTTTCAATAAATCAATTGGAACAGAGAAACAAGATGAAGGTATTTTTGGTATGATCAAACTTGGGGATAATGATGTGTGTTACACAAGTGGAAATATAGAGTGGGTGGGTCGGAAGAGAAGTTTTCCCATCAATAGTGGCTTTAAAATACTTAGTCAAAGCAATGAACAGCATGAGTCTGTTGTAAAAAAAGTAAGAAGACTAAACGCCACTTATACAAGTGGTGTGGATAAAATAAGAGAGTGTGATTGTGCTGATGTGTTGCCAACTGTGAATGCAATTGTTGATCACTTGAATGCACTCCATGAAGCTGTAGACCTTGTTGATTTAAGGCTTAATACTTTAGAAGACGCTGCCAGCAAGAATGATTAGAATTAATTTATTGACAATTTGTGATATTTTATTAATGTAAATGAAGTAATTGAAAAATAAAGTATTTATTATTAAAAAATATATTTTCTTAAAAATTCGATACCTTAGTCTCATAAGCCTAATTGTATCAGAGCTGCGATTTATTTTAATGATTAAATAACAAACAATATATGCAAATAAGCAAAATGTAACAATATTATTTATCAATCACTTAGGTAAACAACCAATAAAAAGATTAGTTAATATACAAAGATATCTTGTAGGTGTACTTTTTAGGGCTTCTGTTTCATATTCTCCTGTAGAAGAACTGTTATTAAAAGTCTGCAATTTTTATAATGTAAAATATAGTACAAAAATCTTGAAGTTAATACTGGCCATTGCTCAAGATAATAACTATTTGAATTTCGGATAATCATGACTAAAGTTTGTCTTAAATTTTGGAAGATGGTAGAGTAAAGTGCCAGTGGTTTTGGAGTTTTTTTTTAATATTTTTGCAGCACATTTCAGTAAAAGATCCTTTAAAGTTTATCTTATCATATTCACATATTCATATCACATTCCTGCCCATCTGAATACAAAGTTACATCTGCTTATTAGTTTTTTTTTTATTGTGTGCCAACATAGCTGGTTTTTTTCCCTGTTTTCTTTATAACTTCAAGTAGCTGATCTGCACTAAGTGTTGATGTTACAGACACTTTCTGTTCAGGTAATGAGATAGAGACACTGTCCACACCTTGACCTTTTAATCTTCCAAGCACCCTGTCCACAGCTCCAGAGCATCCTTCGCAGGTCATCTCAACATTGAATATGTGTGTCTGAAAAATATTTTAAGTAAGTAATTATTTTAAGTGATAATTACCAAATTTAAGCATCAAATATGGTCAACATAAAAACAAGAAATAGCAAACAATGCATTTTCAGTACAGACATGCTTTTCAGTAATAGCATCAACCGACTTTCTTCGAAGAATTTGCAGCACAGTAATACTTGTTGCATTTGGAAACCACATTTTGAAATAACCACAGCTGTGTGCTACAACTTGGCTACAACACTGTTTGGATATTTCTATCTGTTATCCATACCGTTTTCAGTGCACGTGAAATTACCATATTTAAGTTGTAAACTGATAAAATGAAGGCTAACTTAGCTAAAATAAGGCCAATTTATTCGTTTTATCATTTACATGGGTTCATAATTTTACTATAGCACATTAATGTTAAAAAAACATTTTAACTTAGAAGGAACTTACCGTAGACATTGTGATGGGGGTACTTGAATTACTAAATTAAAATCAGATAATGTAGAGTGATAAGTGCAACTTTATCAATTTAGATAAAAAGATAGGTATCTCACAAAAATGTAAACGTAAGACAACTCCGGTGCATTGACCTTTTGACATTCTTTGACATTGACATTTGTTCTGGGTATCGCACACCAATGAGTGCTTTTTTTAACTGGATTTACGGCTCTGGAGTCTAGCTCTTTTGAGCCTCCAAGCTCAAACCTCAGAATAAGCAACAAGGGCACAAACCAAAGCAACATCCTTCTTCTTAGCCATTAAAAAGGTTATAGAATGTAAAAGATTTATTTTTTTATTTTTAAAGCTACCCAGTTTCCCTCCGACTTAATTCTCTTTTCTAGGCTATGGTCAAAGATTATTGTTCTAGGGTAGTTCATCTGTGGCAACGAATACAGACCAGCAACGAGCTTGATTCCCTGTATTTATACTCTTTGGAGTTTGACAAATGGGCAAGTTGAATACGGTGTGTCTGAGAGGTTTTATTTAATAATTTCGTTAATTTTGTGATATATTTTCAATACAAATGAAAACATGACACTCAGAGATAGTCTCAGGGATCTGGGATGGTAAGTGGAGCATTTCAAAAACCCTCAAAACAAATACGGTTCACACTTATTAAATGTAACATTACGATATTTTTTCTAGGCACTTAAGTCAAGAAGGTATTGATATTATTAGCGAAAATGGTCAAATACAAGATGTAAATATCCTTAGCCGAAGGGCTCTAGACGTAAGTACTGTGAAAACTCGTATTTTCCACTTCTTTGATCGTCGATCGGCCCACACAGATTGTGGTGCTCATGACTGGCTTACTTTATATTTCAGTTCGATCTGAGGGATATAGGCGAGGCAGCCTTTCCCGAAGAGTTTACAAAAGACCCTTCTAAGTTAGAGAAGCCAATAGTCGTTCAAATCCAGAAGATAAGAAATGTGGCAGCCCCTAAAGCTAATGAAGAGTCCACATCAGCTCCTCGTATGTTAAAGTTTACGTTACACGACGGGAAATCTTCGTGTACGGGTCTTGAGACAACTTCTATTCCCAATCTAAGCATTAACACCCCACCAGGAACAAAGGTGTTACTTAAGAATGAGGATCTTGAAGTGTGTCATGGTGTGATTTGGCTGACTCCTTCTGTGGTGTCAGTGCTGGGTGGTAAAGTGTCCCATATGATTGAAAAATGGGAACTCAATAGAAGTCTTGCTAAGCATACTAGAGGTGAGTCTGTGAGGAATTTATTAATTTCCTTTCTATAAGAAATATTTTAAATAAAAATAAGTTTTCATGTATTTACATATTTAGAAATCTTTATTGTATCCATTTATACAGGAAAATAATTCCAGATAGAGTATATTAGCTTAAGCAATCCCAAGTTTTTGTAGCTAATTCATGCAATACTTATTAGATATTTGATTGCTTATGTTTTTCTTTTATTTATAAATTGTTTCAATTAAATATTTTATACTCTTATTAGACTGGTCAGTGTAGCTAATTCTGTTGCATACAGTCTCTAAACTAAATTGACAAATTGAAATCTAGTGCTACCCTTTCCTAGAAAGAAGTTGTCTAGGAATGGATAGCACTAGATCATTAGTAAAGGAATAGCAGTACATTTAGACCTGATTTTTTGCATGGGTGTAGTTAAAGACCTGGAGAGTGACATAGGCTACTTTTTATCTCAAAAAATTAAAGAGTTCCCAAAAGATTTTTTTAAACTGAAATCCACGTTGATGAAGTCACTTGAAGTCAAGTATTGATTTTTTTATATGTAAAAGAAAATTATAGCAAAAATGCATTCATTAATGCTTTGTAAAATATTTGGTGTTTATTAAATGTTGGTTTTGATAAATTTATTGGTACAATATTGTAAATTTTATTTTTCCAGGTGGCATTGGAGCAGATGGTGGTCCCCCACCATGGATTCCATTTGGTCAAAGGCTGGAAGCATTACCTGTTGATAAACAATTCAAGAGTTTGCAAGAACAGGCCAAACAAGACAATGCTGAGTTTGAAGCTCAGAGGAAGGGAGCTATTGCAGAGGCGCAGAGGATGTCTGGTGTTAAAAAGGTACAATTACTCGGAAGGGAATTGTGATCCAATGGTTATTCACATGACAATTTCAAAAACACTCAACAGCACTTTCAAAAGCACTTTTTTTTTTAATTATTCTATGCTTATTATTATCTGCAAATTTATTTAGCTGGCTTTGAAAAACTGTCAAAAAACACCAACAAATATTTTTAGAATTTAAAATACAAATATACTAGTACAATGACTTCGTCAAGTCACAAATAATATTTTCTGAAGAAATTATTTCTATTCTTACAGGTGTTTGGTGGAGGCACTAAGCCTCTATTGGATGCAAATGTACAGAAAATTGTTGATGCAGGATTCTCTGAAGAACAAGCTGAGAACACCCTCAAGTATACCAAGAACAATGTCGATAGAGCACTTAGAATATTACAGAAAAGAGACAACTCGGAAAATAGGAGTAAAGAGAAACCAAAAGAGTCCGATCAGCCAAGTCAACCAAAACGTAAAGGGAGAAATAAAGACAATGACGAAGACGGTGTTCCCGTCAAACCTTCAGGAAAAGTATCTCTATTTGATTTCTTGGAAGACAAACTTCCTAATGTACCAGATAAGGATAAGAACAGTCGGCGAGATTATAACACGCCTTCCGAAGACAGGGGTGAAAGGAGTTATGGTAATAGGGATAGAAATGGTGCCAAAACTAACCCACGCTCACACGGTTCACGATACGACGGCCCCCGAAACAGGTATTTTTAATTTATTTACTTATAGTCTTTCCAATTTTCAGTTGTGTTATGTTTTCTGAAATAAATAAAGTTTAATGAATGTCCATTGCATTCTGGAGAATGCAACCATTTCTTTCAAGATTAGCTTAGCAATTGAACCAAAAGATGGTATTTGATAGAAGGATGCATTTATAAAATAAAAATTACCTATTTCTACCCCAGTACAATATTATTTAACTTTATTGTATCAGGTCTGATCGGGGACACTACGACAACTATCACAATAATACACATAGAGAGGAACGCAAATATCAGACACAGAACGAAAAACCACCAAGATTCCAACGAAAGTTGGAAGAAAAGAACAAGCAACAGCAGCAAGCCAACAATCTCAACTTACATTACAACAATGCATATCACAGTCAACCCCAGAATCAGTATCCCGAGATAAACATGAGGAATGAACACTTTAACAATAATGACATGAATCAGCAGCAACAACAAAATTATCGTAATATCAACCCCATGGATAGTTTAGTTGATGCAACAGCCAATTTGAACTTGCTCTCAAACCAACCTCGGCCTAACGAAGAAGTCTCTCCTGGGAGAAATTATCAATCCTATCCGGAACAAGCGTACCAGCCAAAGCAATATGTTCCTAATCAAGCCATGCAGGATATAACTCCATTTAGGAGAAATAACGATATGCCTAAATATCAGGAGCAGCCGTATCGCAGGCAGCAACAGCAGCCAAATGGCTATATGGAGCCGCAGCAAACTCCCATGTATTCTAACATGAACTATATGAATGCTCAGGTATGTGTAGCGAACAGAAATATTAACAATGTTTAACAAGTTTTTTATTTAATTAGTTTTTTTTTTTTTTTTTTTGATATTTTTGGCTATCTGCAATCAGTCATTTATGTGGATTATAATTGGATTATATGAGTGTGTTAAGGGTTGGGAGAAGGTCACACCATCAAGAAACTCTTCTCATAGGGCATTTAATTAGCTAAAATTAATTATAACATGTTGAAATCAACTAAATGTTAAAATGAGCAATGAAAATTCACTTCCACAGTTTCCATCTTCTCAGTCTTCATTTCGGTACTATTTATGTGTTATTTTAATGAATGAGAATTTTTTATTCATTCATTCAGGCAGTTTTCATAATTATTATCATTCATTTATTCATTCAAGGAGGTTTCATAATTGTTTTCATATATTTATTAATTCAGGAGGTCTCATAATAATTGTTTTCATTCATTCATTCAGGAAGGTTTTGTAATTGTTTTCATGCTTTCATATAGGGAGGTGTCATAGTTTTCATTCATTCGGCCAGGTTTCGTTATTGTGTCCATTCATTCTTCAGGGAGGTTTTGGCGGTCGTCAGTACGGCTACGGCGCCCGTCCTCAGGAGTACAGCACGCTTCGCACGGGAGGCCCGTTCCTGCCGGGCTCGTTGCTGGGGTTCCAGAACGCCGCGGTCAATGAGCAGGCGCGGGCGATGCTGGGCGTCGCCGATATCAACTGGAAGGTCGGGGACCGATGCCTCGCTCTTTATTGGGAGGATAATAATGTAAGTACACAGACAATCAAAATGAAAGTTAATGATAAAATGAAATATTTATGTGCATATTTGCTAAAATACAGCTAATAATATTAGACATACATGTTTTGACTCAATTTAGATTTGCAAAGGTAGTTAGTTTCTTTACATTAGAATAAATAATAAAACCTACCCAATTTATATGCTGTATGATATTGAAGTCTAAATTACCAGTTGTTGTAGTGGGCAGTGGCGTGCAGGTCATAGAGGCATAAAAGCACTGCTTACCCTAGTTGTCAGGGGTCAGTGCTGATTTTCAATATGAGTTGCCACACAGTAAGTTCCTATCTATTGAATGCCTACCCTGACTCTAAATCCTGGACACGCCATTGGTAGTGGGGTACTAAAAAGCGTTTTATTTACCGAAATTTTTACCGTATTTGGGATTCACATACCATACATTCTATTCAATGAACACGGGGAAACACATTCAATGAAATAAAAATATGTTTATGTTTGTTTCAGTTTTATGAGGCGGAAATCACTGGCATTTCAGCAAACACTGTAGTAGTCAAATTTTGTGCATATGGTAATCACGAAGAAGTTCTTAAGTCTAATTGCTTGCCGTACCCTAACCAAGGTAGGTTAAACTCCTGATAAATACTAATGCTGCCTTTAAGATATTATGTTATCTTTTTTGAATATATTAACAGTTGACACCAATTCTATATGAATGTGTTCTCTTTTTTTACAATTTTTAAATGATAATTTTATGAATACTATGTTACCTTCTTTTGGATTAAAGTAGTATGTACATGCATATATTTCAGTAGTTTTATCTTAAGACTAGCAACCCGCATGGGTAGCTAATTACAATTTTCTAATAGATATAGACATGTCACTCAGGAATATTATAGATTTCTACTAGTGAAAGAATTTTCAAAATCTGTTCAGTAGTTCTAGAGATTACTTCCTACAAACAAACTTACAAACTTAACCTCTTTATAATCCATACTATTATATAATATTATAAATGCGAAAGTCTGTCTATCTGCCTGCTTTTCACAGCCCACAGCTTAACCGATTTTGATGAAAGGGACAGAGTTAGTTTACATCCCGGGGATGGACATAGGCTACTTTTTTCCCGAAAAATCAAAGCGTTCCCACAGGATTCTTAAAGACCCATCCATTGAACCGATTTATATGAAATTTGGTACAGAGATAGCTAGAGTCCGTGAGACTGACATAGGAAACTTTTTTTTATCGCAGAAGATCAAAGAGTTCCCACGGAATCCACGCAGATGACATCGCGGGCATCATCTAGTTTTAGTATAGATTACTGAACTAAAAATATCAGATCGGCTCCATTTCAATAGTGATGTCCGTTGCAGCGGCGTCGAGCAGCGGCGGCTACCTCGCGCGGCGCGCCTAGGGGTGCGGGGCGGCGCCCTCCCCCGCCGCCGCCGTCAGCTGACGTCCCCGCGTGACGCCCGAGCGACACACGCGCATCACGCCCTCTACTGTGTACTTGACGTGCCTGCTTCTCGCTTGATACGCGCCGGTAAACAAACGAATCGAAGCGAAGCGGCGCTAATCGTTCCCTCTCACTCACACACACAGGTTACTGTGTAAGTGAGACAGAATGATTGACGCTGCTCTTTTCGATTCTTTTCTTTACTGGAACGCGTTATACTACTTTCATTTGATAATGGTGCTTATTCTTTTGTACATAGAGCTCTTAACTTTTTCAAGTCTTCAAGCAGTGCTTTCCTTTTCGCAATATTACTTGCAGAAAAGGATAGCACTTCTCTTGAGACTTGTTTTAGTTTAGAGATTTGTGTACATCCAAGTTGGAAACTTTTGCAGTTTTATCTACACTATGAGCATCTTGAGAAATGAGAATACTAACAGGATAGGTACTTTAAACCTGGGTAAACTACGTTACAAACTAGGTAACAGAAATACACGAAAAACCGGGATTGTAGTGGATAGGGATATCCTTAATATTTAAGAGCCCTCAAATATTAATTGACATACTAGAACAAAGAACATTAGGTACAGTACTACCACTTGTATAAGTTACGCCGACGTACCTGCGCAGAAATCCTATTTTTGAATGGCTCGAAAATATATCAGCCAATCATAGCGCGCGTCCGTAAGCTATTGGTTGTTGTTGTACGGGCGAATTAAGAGCGAGATAGCATGAGTATGTTGTTCTTGTGTTCAAAATCTTACTGTCAAGCAATAAGGTCTGTACTCCATTGGTGCACATTCGGTTTTGCCGCGGAAACCTATTTTGCCAATGCGACTTATAAAAGTGCTAGGTACTGAAAGTAGCATATGACTGTCGCTAGCAGTATAAATTTAGATAGCCATTATTGGCATAAAAGCCACTGAATTGAACTGAACTTGAACTGAACAAATTCATTCAACATTCAATATTTCCTTTGTGCAGATGGCATGCTGTTTGCAAGTCAGTTCCGAAAAGTATAGCAGAAATAGTCAAAACAAATAGTACCAAAGGCCTAAGTAATGATAATTACTAGTTGAATTTTACAAAATTCTTATAACATTGAAACAGCACTTTTTCGATGGTGTTAATTCTGTTGTACAAAATCTCTAAACTACAGGTCTAATTAATGTAGTATGACTACATTTTCCGTAAAGAAAATTATGAAAAGGATGACTAATTTTATACCTGTCATTCGTCAATTTCTTCTTCTCGTGCCTCTCCACTATAGGAGGCCATCACCTCATCATATAATTTCCCAAATTAAAATCTTTCGCCAATTTATCAATTTACTTTAGAGATTTAGCACAACCAATATCTTTTTGTCAAACAAAATGATATTCGAACTATTTCTAAATAATTCTAATGAAATAATTTTATATAAAAGTCTCAAAAAGCTAATGAGACGCATGTTATGATATACGGGATGGTGCAGAAAGGGAATACTAATCCAAAATGTGGTTACTGGAGGCACTTTACTTATTGATCGTTACAAACGATTATTACTTTGGGATCAACCCTAAATGGAAAAATCGGTCAAGTGCGAGTTGGACTTGCACACAAAGGGTTCTGTACCATCGTACAAGAAATAACACTTAATAAAAAAAATTGTGATGTAATTACAAACTCACAGTTTTCGGTTTTTGTCGTCTACTTGTGTTATAAAACAAACTACCTGCCCAATTTCATATTTCCAAATAAACGCGAAGCACCCTATAGGTTTTGATTCCCTTGACGGGTTTTGACAGACAACTAACGGACAACGAAGTAATCCTATAAGTTTCTTTTTCCTATTGAGTTACGGAATCGTAAAAATCAGCTGTTTCGTTGTTAGTGCCACCTTCCTGCAGAAACCTGGGGCTCGATTACCGTAAAATGACAGCTACAGTGTGACGATCGCAATCACTGATTGGCCGACACTCGCTTACTATTGGCAAAAAAATATATCACAACAATATTGTGATTGAAATGATTGATGCAGGTTTTCTGGAAACGACCTACTGTATATTTTTGTGTGCGATATGATAGGGTAACATTCGAAATGTACAAATGAATGTGGACCATAACGGTTCGTTCCGAGTGACTGCACGCACGTCAGGTTACACGACGCGAGATTATAATTAATTAATTATTATTTTTATATCTTACTGTGCAGCTGCAATAAATTATATTTTGTTATGAAATATCTAAATACTGACGTACTATGTTGTCCTATGTTGAACTTTTGAAGTGAATGTTGTAACTGTGTATTGATGCTAAAGGCGGAAACATACTTAGGACTCACAAATAAAATTGGTCTACACACTCGACACCGTGTTGCATTCGGTGGTTTTAGTATGTTTCTTTTCAAAAGCGCGAATCGCGGCGCGAATGAACGGGAATCCATACGCGTCAAGTTACATTGGTGCCGAACCACGTATTTTAAGTTTGTTTTCGCCTTCATTCGTTTGTAAACAAATTCTATGCATAATAATTGTCTTTACAATGTCTATACGTAGTGCCTTCTTTCTACTGGAGTCAATGTGGCTAAATTCATTGTACATGAAACAACAAAGCATTATGAAAGGGATGACAATGTAAGGCTTGTCATTTTATATAACAGACTGTTCACTATAACTTGTCCCTTGTCGTCATGTTGGCACCATTGCAGTTCACACAATAATAAACCCTAAGTTCTAAGGAATAAAGTGAACAAAGCAATGGTGCCAACATAACGGCAAGGGACAAGTTACTGTGAACAGTGTAGTTATACAATATTAGCCGTATTGTGACAAGGAAGGCACAAGGTTTTTGTATACAATCGAAGTAGCAAGATTTTTATTAGGAACTATAACCAGTGTTGTAAACAGACAAACTTGATGTAAAATATTATACTTAGTGTAGCTCAATTGTATTTCATAATAATAGGTGTAAGCTCAAACTTGGATGTTATCGATGTTTCCCGGTTATATGTTAACTTGTTACAATAAAGGCTCCCACAAAGTGCAGACTTGATCGGCAGATATTTTTGTTGGATCGTGTCGTGCCATTTGCCATGCAGTTCGAAATGTCGCTATTCGGAGACTATTAGCCGGCCGATTAATATTTATTAATTGAAATTGTGCATTCGTGACCATATCGTAACAACCAATTCTGCCCACCGTAGTTTGACTATTGGTGTGACGATCTCAGTCACCTCTGATTAGCCAAACACTCTTGTTATTGCTTGAAATGTATTGTTATAGCGAAATACCATAAATTCAACCAATCACAACAATTTGAGATTGTAGCAATGATCGATGCAACTTTTACGTAATGGACAAGTGATCGCACTTATTATATTAATGTCAAACTATGCTTATATATCGATTCGTGAATTGTTGTCGATAGCACAGTTTGTGTTAATTGTGTGGACTGCGCCTGTGTACGGCGAAGAGACTAAATATCTAAATGAAAGAAATTTTTCTATATGACAAGCGAAATATGGGTAGGTACCTCCAAGATCTGATGAGCCGCCATTGGTATAAAGTTCTTTTACCTTCCTATTAAATTATCGGCCGAACTAAAGCTTGCAGTCTGTGGTGGCTTAGTATCGATCTTTGTGTATAATTTTGTTTAAGTATGTCTCGATATTGTTGACTTAGCTATTGTAATTGAACAGGCCTAAACTATATCACCATTTATTCGTTCGTTCTGTGCCAGCCATTTGTGTTCTATAATAACTCCAGTATCGGTTGGTGAGCAAAACCCTAAGGATTCCTTTATGTATCCATAGTCCGTTTTAACATAAGGAGAGTCCTATATACTCTTTCCGTGGAGAAAAGTGAGTACTATAGGGCTCTTTCTGTAATATAATCCCATAAAAATTCCTAAGACAAAAAACTGTGGGCGTTAACCATTTTGAGTTGCCAACCAATCACACCCATGCTTTTGAATAACAATTGAAATTCAATTCGAAAATGTTTTCAAAAACATTCGAAATTCAATTTGTAAACATAGTTTCGTTTGTGATTGGTTGGTGCCCCAAAATGGTAACGCCCACTGAGTTTATTCTAAAACCGTTTTGAGAATTTGTATGGGATTACGTAACAAATACAGCCCGACACTAACTTCTCTCCGTGGATTGTGTGCCACTCAGTGTTCTATTTATTATTGATGCGTGATAAATCAGGCCTACATTAAGTTTGATGCAATCAGTGCAGTACGTAAATGTTGCATAATATTGGGGCTGGTTAATAACTTTTTCTGACCATATTATTGTTTAAAAGCTTGGCTGGGAATATTATTGTCATCACAACTCGCACCAGGGGTTAAGCTAAGCTTTATAGGTATTAAAATCTACCTTGTCATGCTCTGGTGTAAGCTGTTTGTTATACCCTCACATTCACAACCGTGTTGTGATTTTATTGGATGCTGCACAGTAATGTGTCTCGTTTTCATAGTTGTTAGGGAAACTAAACTAAAGGATGTAACTCTCATGCATTATGCCGGGAACACTATGTAACACGCCAACCTACGCTACATCAAACAACGCGTGTTGAAACAAATCAGATTGTATTTTCCACTTGGTGCCATGTTAACTCGACCCGACGAGAACATATTTTACTCGTCGAATATTCGTCAAGTCAAGTTAACACACCTCGTCTGAATGCGAAAAAAATCCTTCTTTGCGCCGGAAACATTACCGTTTCAAAATTTTTAACGTTAAAACTCCGAAACATTTGGTGAATGACGCTACGAAAAAAATGCCGGTAATTCGGTCTCTGCTCTGTGTCATGCCTAATAGTCTTGTGAGCTCAGTTGGCGTATAATTATGGCGCCATCAGCGCCAGGTGCTAAGTTAACTCGACCGTGTCACAGAGTAAGGATACTTTAGTACCGGGTGTATTGTAAACTCCCGGGTCCCGGGAACCCGTTCTTAGACATTTGTTGGTCACGGAAAATGCTACGGATCGCGGCACATTGCGGCAGCCGAAGCGGTACGACGCGTCTTTTCTAAAATAAAAATAAAACTTACTAAACTTTACGTATCTAATAGTCAAATGATTTGTTTTTGTTTTGTTGAATTATTCAACAATGTGAGTTCCTCACAAATAATATGTACGTATTACTTAGCAGTGGCGAAATGTCCATGTAACCCGATTCCAATCGGCTTCCCTTTAAGAATTCGCAAAATATAACGTAAGCACTCACTACGTACTTAGTGACAAATGTAGGGCAAAAGTTCGATTATTATCATGCAGGCTACCAGAGTGAATGATGCTACCGTACCAAATTTGACGCCTAAAAATTTACAAGTGTCAGGGAAAATCTATCATCAATAGAAAATAGCTTCGATAACCCGTAACCATCCCGGCTTACTACTTAGTATTCCATCTCCTTCATTTCCTTATGAAGCGAACTAAGTCTGTCTCACTCTACGGGTCGCCAATATGGAACCACCAATTAAAGTGGCCCCGGAACGAATACGAATTCGTCTCTCTGACAGGTCAGCTAAATATGGTTCATAAGCCGATGCTCACCGGCTTATCGTACCTCCAAATTAAAATTTTTATTTATACTACTATTTTAATATTTTGTTTTTAAGGGTGATTTAATACATTCGTTTACCTATTAATTATGATATTCTGATATTCTGTTAGGTCAGATCTTTTTTTGCTCCGGCTTCCCTTTTTCAGATCTGCACCCTTCGCCACTGTTACTTAGAGAAGATAAAGTTCAGTTTTCTCTAAATTTCAGAAAAGACTTACATCCACTCTTTTTATTTTACCCGCAATGTGCCTTGCGCCTATGATTTTTGACTCTGGGTATGTGGTGTGTGGGATGGGATAGCGTGTTACAATGTGTCTGGCTCATTAATTTATTATCAGTCTATGTAACCAAGCATCGTAGCGTAGCTTGTAATAAGTGTATTTGTTGTATTTCTAGCGCAAAGTGTATAATATATTGTTTCGGATTATCGGAGTATAGTTTGAAGCGTTTTTTTTAATTTATAATTTACAATAGATGTAAAGAATTGTATAACGTACGTCAAATCACCATTTATTTACTTAGAGAGGTTTTAAATTTAATTATGTATGAATTATGTTATCTTTGTTTTTTAATGTAATAAAATGATTGCTATCAATTAATTACGAATAGAAGAACTGTTAGTACGTTTAGGAGTTCAAATACAATTTGAACTTCAAAACGATGATGTAATGACCGGTTTACATTATTCCAGTTGGTACGTCCAGTGAGGTCTTTCCAACGCGAACTAGTAAAAGTTGTCACTATAAATATAGATGATTCTAGCTATACTCACGTGTTTAATCGACATACGAGTAAACCCGACAATCTAGTTTCGAACCCATCCGGGGTTCTTTTTCACGGGAACTCAGCTGGCAAGGCGACGCAGTTGAGACTGAAGTTATCACGTGAACTGGAATTTTATTGGTTCGATCGTGAATATGCCAATTGCACGGAATATGACGCGCTTTCAAAGGCTTGTAAAAGTTTATTTTACATAAAAAAGTTTCTGTTCTATTCGTAGTTTTGGAAAATGGACTTCCAATCTACTTGTTACTAGATTTATTAAACTGTACTGGATTTAAAATATTACCCTCTAGCAAATTATAGCTTTGGATTAGAAAGATAAACTGGAGCTCTACTAGAACAACGTAAACCGGCCATTAACTTAGTTCTATTCACATTATTGGAAACAAAAATTGGGGACAGTTAATGTATACTAAAGCTCAGTCAGTGTTTTGACGCGTTGCCACGGTTTTTGTAGTTCATTGTCAGCTTTCGATACATTTGTACTAATTTTCTGTTAAATTAACCGTTTTATTAACTGAAAGCTAATAAAAGAAGTTTATTCAACACATTTTAGTTTTTTTTAAATACACGAACGAAAACTTAAATTGGTGATGATAATGTTGTTTATCAACTAACTCTTACGATTCGTAAAAATAAATTGGGTCGGTTAGAACTTAGGATAACATAACTCCAGACATAACTACCTACGTATGAGGTCTGGCATCAAAACTTTTTTTTTTAAATCTTTTTGAAGACGTTAAATATTATAAAATTCAGTTTATTAAAGCAAGTAAATGCTAACGCACGGTTTTTTAAGAATAGGTAATCGTTGCCTCCAACAATAGTTTTGTACAATTTTTGGATTTTAGATCATCTCTAATGAGCCATTGAGGCACGATAGTATCCTATTATTCTGTGTGACCCTTTAAAAACTAGCGAAAACGCGATATCACTTTTGTATAAACCGTGCCTTAGATGCGTAGGTAATAAACAACGACATGCGGTCTAAAGCATTGATAAGCAACAATGTATAAACATCAAATCCATAAATACAAACAATAAACGGTTTGAAAATCGTATGTGGTGGTAGCCAATAAACATACAAACAGAAAATACTACAGGCTTCCATCGAAGGTGTGCGACTTCCACGCTAAGGCCTTATGGTGGGGACGGAGGCGTCATTCCAACTTGTTCAACTTGTAATACGAACCAGTTGTATTTCTCTCGCTGCGAGTGGCGTGCATAACAACAAATTACCGTTAGGTATTCGAGTTAAGTAACTTTGTGAATGAACGTAGTGATTTTACGTGACACTGATAGTAAACGTAAGTAGTGAGAGTGATGATTAAGTGACCGGATAATTGAACCACTGATTTCGCTGACAATATCCGATTTAATTTCAAAGGTGAGCAGCATTTTTTATTGATCCAACGTAAATAATATTTTTTATTATGGGATTTTTCTGTAGGCTTATTTTACGTTACTATTAAGTATTCTTCAGTGAAGAATCGTCTAAAAAGTTGCTACTTTGTTGATTGAACTTACTCATGTTTCAAGTTTGTTTACTAATATCAACGCATTTCTCCGAACAACCGGTTTTTCAAACATTTTTTTTGTCAGCGTTACTTACGTTAGGTAGGTACACAAGTTCAGAAGATAATGAATGTTGTAACATGTAATTGTTTTTCGGTATACTTTTGAGCTATAGATGCAATGACTTTCTAAGCAAGGACATCGCACTGGCGCGCATAACAAGGGACCAAGTAAGTGTGCTTATACTCGGTGTAAGCACACTTTCTTCATTAGTCGCATGTTGACTGCAAAGCTGTCAAGACGCCTAAATGCGCGATCAAAAAGTGCCGAAATAATACGTTAACGACGCAGAAAAGAGATGGTGTGACTTACCACCGGTAAGTTAATTTTATTTACGTAAGATAACATGCGAAAAAGTGTAAAATACTTAGTAAAACCATTGAAAACACTAGAAATATCTAAAATTATTTACAATGTTTCCATTCCTTTCTCTCACGCACATCGGAAAGAGACAGATGGAAGGGCGCGTCACGAATGTCCGAAAAACAAAACTGTGGAGTAGCTTTTTTTTTGTTCAATGTAAAATCTATTGGCCATTATTGTATCACATTTATTTTATTATCTTTTGACGACCTCCGGTGCGCAGTGGTAGCGCGGTGGATTTGTATGACGAGGGTCCCGGGTTCGATTCCCGGCTGGGCCGATTGAGATTTTCTTAATTGGTTTAGGTCGGCTGGTGGGAGGCCTTTGGCCGTGGCTACTTACCACTCTACCACCAAACGATTTAACGTTCCGGTACGATGCCATATAGAAACATCTATAACGGGTATCTGTATCTTATGCTATGCGTCGAAGGCTGTTTTCGTAATAAATACAGAAACAGAAAATGTTTTAAGACATTATAATAAACTCAGCGGCGGCAAGTACATGCTCAGAAAGTATGATAAAACCTTTTTGACAGTAAAAGTACTGAAATTGCTTTCAACTGTCAAAATATTTACCCAAATCGATGCACACACAAAAGAACAGTATAGTCATTTTTTTTTTTTAATATAAATCATCCCACGTAAAACCATATACATATAACTAGTAGGGCGCGTGAGTTCGTGGCCCGCAAGCGGACCGCAATTTTTCTGCTCATCAAGTTGAATTTCGGGTCCTGATCATTTTTTGCCAAGAAACCACTCTTCCATCTTTTATAATCTTCGATATAGACACCAGCGAAATTTGTATGGCCGCCATATTGAATCCGCCATTTTGGAGTTTTTTTCAGCTCCCTGTCAATTGAATGAGGTTCTGAAAGACTTGTTCGAGCACCCCTCACCTATCTTCAATACCTTGGCCGTGCTTCTCACCCGTCTCCAAAATCATCAGCTCTCATCATTTGTCAGAATGAGAATTCTATAAAAACAAATTTTGAAAAGAAACCGTATCAAAGTCTTGCATAGTTCCCAACTTTTAGTCTCTTCAATATTCACCATATATTTTATATCAAAAAAAAAAAAAACACCATCTTGAATTTTTTTCTGTTCACCAAGTAGACTTTCGGGTCCTGATCATCTTTCGCCAAAGAAGCATTCTTGTATCTTTTATATTCTCCGAGATAGACACCATGAAATTTGTATGGCCGCCATCTTGAATCCGCCATTTTGGTTTTATTTTTCAGCTCCCTGTCAATTGGATGCAGTTCTGAGTGACATTTGTTCGAGCACCCCCCACCTATCTTCAATACCCTGGCCGTGCTCCTCACCGTAATCCTCAATCATCAGCTCTATCCATATTTTTCCTCCCAATCATTTTTTGTCCTCTATACGAAACCATCGGTAAAAAAAACATACAAAATTTTACAGAAGAGGTGATCAAATGAGTCAGTCAGTCAGTTAGTTAGTCAGTCAGTCAGTGAATCAGCACGAGCAGATATAGTATAATAGTTATATAGTATAGATATAGTATAATAGTTTCATATTTACAAAAACGAAAAATCTCTCAAAGAAATAACAAAAATTAATAGTGCTACACTACTCCATTCCATTTTTTGTTCAAGTTTGCTTCTAAAATCACCTTATTCAGCTTCGAGTGCTTAATTCGATTTACATTGCGGCTTAATCACTGAGGTTACTTTACAGGACTTGAATGTTAGCGGGAATGTATAAATGGAGCAGTTGAAGCTACATAGGGTGAATTTAGAAACGTGTGCCATGTTTGGGCTCTTGTGTTGTATGCCGTGATGTGTCCATGCTTAGAAAGTCATTGTATAGATGCAACTTTCACCTGGTCATCGAGAGAATGGATTAGATGGACCTTGTATGTAGAGTTGTGTTATTCAGTGTATAACCTTGAGGCTGCGTACGCGCACCGGGCGGCCGCGTGGGGCCAGGACACTTTACAACGTAGGGGAGACAGGGGTACAAACGTACACAATGCTTTTAGCTCTAGTATGGCCAATAAATTTATTAATATTTGTTTGATCAAATATCTTTAACTTAACTTTTATCTATGCTTTATAATGGTACTTATAGGTACCTACCCAATATGTATTCATGTTTAGGATTTATGATATTACTTATAAGTAAAGCTTCAAAAAAAATCTTACTTATCTTTCCTTTTGTCCACATTATATTATGTTAGGTACTTTTATACTAACAACACAAGTTCAAGGTACATATTTTACGTCGTTGCTTTAAGTTTAGACCTACAGGTAATACTCATGAGCGCCGAATGCACGCCGCGACGACTGTTCGTAAATGAGGGAGACAGGGACACATACTCACTCTATAGACACAAAATGTGCGGTGCTTCGGCCATTGGACGGGTGCTTTATAGCGTTTTTTACTTTTGACATGGTGCGCCGCGCCATTACATTTGTGCCCGGTCTCCCCTATTAAGTGTGAGTTTACGATGCAGGCTATATGTACAACTACATAGTAATGTATAGTTAATAGTAAGTACCTGCGTGACATACATATTAAATGCGTGAGGACATATTTATCGCCGGTTCACATACTTCTAGCCGCCTGTAGAAGGTACCAGTGGATAACTTTGTTCCAGCACTGTTGACTGGAATGGAAGAATGGGTGGGGACTGGGGTGGCAACTGACAAACACTGGCTGGTGTTCAAAAGTTAACGACTTGATTATACCTGTCGCGCTGAATTGGACACACTGCAGAGTTTCAATCAGTCACTAGATTAACTATACTAGTCCTACTACCCTAGTAATTGAAATCAATAAGTGTTCACTTGCCAGTTATAGCTACAGCAATACAGCGCTGGATGAAATCGCTGGACTGGAATGCCACTGGAATAGTGTGAACCGGTCGTTAAATTGGTACAAAATGGAACATACGTCGCTAATTATTGTGTAGGTCGGGTTATGTCACCTCTGCTTACTCATCATTATATCGTACTCGTAATTTTTTTGTTGATGGGACGTACGTAAAAGCAAATGCCCGCTGAGTTTAGGTAGTATCTGCAGCAGACGAGTAGGTAAGGCTTTATTGTGTTGCAAGAATTCTTATGTCCTGAATTATGATAGTATCTTGTGACTATCTGAGTTACCGACTCCATAACTCGAAATGAAGGTAGCTAGATTTTTTTTCAATTATACGGTGACCAGAGATATGACACAATGAGCCTTGTGAGTCGGGAATTTATATTCGAAAATGACGGTAGCAAAATAAAAAATCCTTTGAATGTAATGTCAAAACAAAAAGCGAGAATTTATGGAGTCGGAAATGCTGAAGGGAATTTTAAAAGTATCCAATGATGCACCAAGATCACGACATGTGCAGTCAACTACTGGCCGCAAGCGCAGCCAACTGCATTGGAGGTAAGATATTCTATGCCGTGGTGTACTAGACTATTAGGTAGGTAAGTTAAACCTATCAAAATAAACATGTAACAGTACCTATGTGGTTTGCAATTTATCAATTCAATGGTCAGAAAATGTAAGACATTATTTTGTGTTATCGTTATTATATTGCAGACTCGACTGGCTATTTAAACGAAGCCAGTCGAGACTAAATGGTCATCTGTAGACAGTATAAATATTTAAACGTAGGTTTACTTACACTGGTATTTAAAGCAAATCACAATACAGGAGCCTTGTTCAATAAACCATTCTATCAAACCGGACCTTTTTTAAAGACAGAAGCTGCAAGTTCAATCTAAAGGATCTTACTTACCATGTTATAATCAGTAATAGACTCAAAGTCTATGAAAGAAACATTTTCGTACAAAAAACCGAGCCGCAGGATCCAGGCCTGCAGCGCGCGCAAGACCGTGGCGTAGGAACCTACCTACGTGGAAGTACTTGAAGAGACCTAGATGCACTATGTAAAGCAGTGAACAGCTATCGGTTCATGACAGCAACAATGCAGGAAAAGTTACTTGAAAACGTTGAAACAATTTTTATTTGATTGCAGTTTGGCTATGGCCATGGGCGGCGCGATGGACAGCTGCGGGCGATGCATGAAGGTCTCACTCGTCATCATCAACGTCCTCACACTTGTAAGTTGTAAATACTTGCGTTTATATTTCACTGTCTTCCGGCACTAAGTTCGCGTGGATATACTTACCTACTTAGATTTTATGAAAATTTCTTATTCCGCTTAAGCGCACCCTTTGTCAAGACAGCCGGACTGCATTTTGACTGTAAGTCGACTGCGAAATTGCACTTGGGAATTGGGATGCAGTTTCATTGTACTTTATACAAGTGGATCATAACTACCGACCAACTGCGAATGCCCGTAATAGAACTGCACGCCGACTGCACGCAGATTACGCGGTCAGCTGGCAGTTGCAATGCAGTTGCGTCGATATGTGTCAACTGCACTGTTACTTTGCCAAATATGCTATTAATCTTCAAAAAATTACAGGAGTTCTTGGCCTGCAAATTATCTTCTAAACTTCTACATTTTCTCAGCCAAATCCATCCTAAGTCCGACTCGCACTTGGCCGGTTTTTATACTTGCTCGTAGATAGAATATGTTGTTAGTTGTTTCACCTTACTAATCTTACCTACCTATTTCTTTGATTAATCACCACAATTAATAATAATAAAACAATGGTACTTGGTAGGTAGATATATCTAGAAGCCGGATGGATTAAGTACCTACCTACCTACTGACGATGACTTGTATCATTACCTAAGTATATAAAGCAAATATTACTTAATTATACCTAGGTAGATAAGTATAATTAAATATGAGTTTGTGTGGATGGTGTAGCAGGTAGGTATAGTTAGTCTAAATGGAGTGTAGTGACCCGGTTGAAACGGAACTTCAACTGAGGCACCAGTGGGATGATCAGTCCAATAAGATCAGTATCTTACTGTCTAAGCGTAGATTTTTTATTAGTAGTGGTTCACAGGTAGATGTTGGTGTGTCAAGGCAGACGAAAATACCTAATCTCTTTCTGCTGAGTCAAGATTTCGTTATTACAAATCTCTTAAATATTTATTTTGAAAAACAAAAACTTCCCACGGGTTGGAGACTTTACACCTAAATTTTTGAATTTACACACACACACACGCGCACACACACACGCGCACACACACACACGCGCACACACACACACGCGCACACACACGCGTTCATATTCAGAACGTTCAGGTGGAGCTGAGATGACCTACTATCATACCTACATAAACTTTTCGGGGGCATGTGGTGAGCAAATTGGTACTTAACTATGATTTTTTCGTTACAGATAGGTGGCGCTTTAGCTCTAGGCATTGGAGTATGGATCTGGGTGTCCCGCTCGTTCCCCAGCACGCTGATGATGAACAACATGTTCATCGCGTCCGTCGCGGTGATCGTGGTGATGGGCGCCGCCGTCATGTTCCTCTCGCTGCTCGGCTGCTGCGGCGCGGCCAAGGAAGTCAAGTGTATGCTGTTAACGGTAGGCATATCTACTGAGCACAGACAAACAGCTGTTAACGTTGCAGATAGGTGACGCGTTAGCTTTAGGCATCGGAGTATAGATCTGGGTGTCCCGCTCGTTCCCCAGCACGCTGATGATGAACAACATGTTCATCGCGTCCGTCGCGGTGATCGTGGTGATGGGCGCCGCCGTCATGTTCCTCTCGCTGCTCGGCTGCTGCGGCGCGGCCAAGGAAGTCAAGTGTATGCTGTTAACGGTAGGCATATCTACTGAGCACAGACAAACAGCTGTTAACGTTGCAGATAGGTGACGCGTTAGCTTTAGGCATCGGAGTATAGATCTGGGTGTCCCGCTCGTTCCCCAGCACGCTGATGATGAACAACATGTTCATCGCGTCCGTCGCGGTGATCGTGGTGATGGGCGCCGCCGTCATGTTCCTCTCGCTGCTCGGCTGCTGCGGCGCGGCCAAGGAAGTCAAGTGTATGCTGTTAACGGTAGGCATATCTACTGAGCACAGACAAACAGCTGTTAACGTTGCAGATAGGTGACGCGTTAGCTTTAGGCATCGGAGTATAGATCTGGGTGTCCCGCTCGTTCCCCAGCACGCTGATGATGAACAACATGTTCATCGCGTCCGTCGCGGTGATCGTGGTGATGGACGCCGCCGTCATGTTCCTCTCGCTGCTCGGCTGCTGCGGCGCGGCCAAGGAAGTCAAGTGTATGCTGTTAACGGTAGACCGTTCAGTACTGAGCAATAGACAAACAACTGTTAACGATAGGCTAATCCTAATAAGTTCACCTAGACCAGCACTCAAGTGTGATCATACAATTCGTTACTCCCTAAACTGCCAACATCTTCGATAGGAGTTTGTCACGGCAGAGTTGGCGCTTTACGATAGGCTAATCCCTAATCCTAATAATATGTATATATCCTAATAAAATATAATCTAGACCGCTGACCAGCAAATATGATTACCTATACAATCAAACCATCGCTGGCTAAATACTGCGCAATATAAATACTGGGAGCCTTCAGTAACTCTAGAATTTCTGAAATCTACTTACAGCACTTATCGAACCTATCTAAACTATTTATAACCGAATTCATTGCTGCCGTGGTATGATATTAATTTAAAAAAAGACGATTGAAAAGAGCTTAAATAGCCTTGCCTAGGTATGTACATCTATTTTCTAAAGTGTTATCCGAGAAATGTAATAACCCAGGCATACATTATTTCCTTTCAGTACTACATCCTAGTGTTTATTATCTTCGTGGTGATGTTAGTGGGTGGGATCCTACTGTTCGTGTTCCGGGCTAAAGTGCTCACCACTCTGGAGCGAGAGATGCACGCCTCCATACCGTACTACGGTGCTAAGCACGAGTACACCAAGGCTTGGGACGACACGCAGACCTACCTGCAGTGCTGCGGCGTCAAGAGCTATAAGGACTGGAACGACAATGTTCCTGAGAGTTGCTGTCAAGAAGTCTACCCGGGAAAGGTGAGGTGCTACGTAGTTATCAGAAACTAGTTCACTGTAGCGTGAGTGTAGCCCTTAATACCTTGTTATCGAAAAGCTCACTTCGCTTCCACGTAAATATGTGCCCCGCCAAGTGAGTAGTCCAAGTGGTAGGGTCAGTTTGTGAAAAGATTTTTGCAATTAAGATACCTGTGTCATGTTATGGAATGACTATGATGTTCATGCAACTAGGAACCAGGCTTAGCTTATCATTTAGGAGATACTTCAGCGGTCAGCCGCAGCAACCCTTCCGTTACGGACACTATAATCAGGGGATGAAAATGGTCCTCCCATTCTCTTATACCTACTTATCTAATAGTGGAGTCAATAAAGCAGTAAAATAGCCAATCTTAGGAAGTCCTCAGAAACACTGCTCTGCGCTGCTGAAAAAGAGCTGTTTCTGAGGACTTCCGACGAAAAGTCTTCGTTTACTTCACTATAATGGTAGTTTGCCATTTGACTAGATGGTATACAGTATATGTACGATATACAGTATAGGTACCATCAAATGAGATAGCGATCTACTTATTCAGCGAAAATCTAAGCTAACCTTATACATATCTAGATGATAAAACTATGGCTGCTCGATTTCAAATGAGTCATCTTGCAAATTGCAATGCGAATCACGCTGAAAGTTTTTCCAGCAGTCTGACGATTTAACATCGCGTCGCAGTTTTGAGTTTTTTTCGTCCAACCCCAGTTCAATAAAAAAACCGTTGTTTGCCTAATTTGTTGTTATGATGTTCCCAGCGGCGGGAATGCCAGTACTCTCAGAACCCGACGACGATGTACATGGACGGCTGTTACAGTAAGACGGTGGACTTGCTGCGCGAGGACGCCGTTTATGTTGGCGCTGTGGCCATCGTTGTGGCATTGATTATGGTGAGTTATCTCTCATTTTCTTAGTAGTTCTCTAGTTTTAAATATAAATATTTTTTTATTACGAATAAAAGTTAAACTTACAGCCAATTTTACATGTCATTAAGATCGATAGGTACCTGAATCTTCAGTTAAGTTTTCCATTTATTAATACACTGTTTTTCTAATTACAGGTATTGGCGCTAATATTTTCATGTGGATTGTTTGTGAAAATAGAGTGACGATATGATAACTTTGAAAACTTTGTGGTGACCTTGTGTAGTTGATTAGGAAAATTGCGTTGATTAATCATTGCCTGGTTTTAATCAGGTTTAACGCCTTTAGCACACCGACGCATTCGCATGCGGTAGCAACGTATTAACGCCTTCATTTATGTCATAGAGACGCTGTGCAGTGACGCATAGGTTGACTTTTGCTGCAGCATGCAAATATGTCGCGTTCGGTATGCCAATGGCGCTAAAGCTCGAAATTTTGCTAAAAATTTACTAAGTAATTTATTTTGTAAATGTAGATTGATACATGTCTGAAATAAATTTTTATACTGATTTTAACAAGCATTTTTTATTTATATAAATGAAAAGGTAAAATAGTTTACTAAAAATATAAAGAACTGAAAAATACCTACCTATACAAAAAACAGCAAAAGAATACAATACAAAAAAAACAAAGTCATAGAGGTCTCAGTCTTTGTAGATACGCGAAACGAACTGGTACGAGACAGTGTCCCTGATATAGTCCAAACTCCAAAGACAATGGCGTTGTCCAAGGAAATCCGGGTTATGCGCTAAGGGTGGTGAGGTCGTCTGTACAAGATTGGACTATGAAAGTCAATCCAATAGCATCTCGGAGTGCGACACGTACCTAATCGTAATTCCCAGAAGTTCTTGACCGTTGCGTTGTCTTCAACGTCTTCTAGGTTTAAAACGATCCCTGCTCCACATTTCCACGTAGGTCTATTTTATACTAAATCGATCCACAAAATACGATTCAATATTCTTACAAATTCATCTTCTGTAAAAGGTTTGTATACTCGTAAGTTTTGGAAAAACATAACACACAAAAACATAACATTTGCGAAGCGCGTGTCGGACTGTAAACTAAATCAGCGTGGTGTTTTATGTACATATCTATGGTTTTATCTACCAGGGAGTTTGCAACAACGGCGGTACTTCAAAAGGGTATTTCCTTTTATTTTCGTCGCGGTGGGAACTTGATGGTGTTGGGGTTGCCCTCGCGGTACTGTCCGGTGCGCGTGAACCAGCCGCAGCACCGCACTATACAGTCGGCAGTGGTGGTCCCCAGAGGCAGACCGAGCGCGCTTATACGCTCCAGTGTTTGCGTTGGACCGGCTATTATCTGGAATTTAAGATTCAGTCAGAAGATTTATTGTAAAAGTGACCGGCAAACAACTTGAACAATGGGTCGTAGTCGATTTTTAGGTCCTTTTGCAGGCCGAAGGAAGTGTGAGGGGATTTTTATCACGCAAGCGCACCCGATTGGTAGATCAGTCAGCCCTTGTCTCCCAAGATAAGTCAACTTTCCGCTACTACGCCGTTGTACGCCGCCCTTTTTTTTCAAGTTGTTTGCCGCTTGTACAAACTCTGTGCCATATTATCACCTCTCCTATGTACTGTACTTACCTGTATTGTAAATACTCTGTACCTACACTTTTTATGTCCTTTTATAGCTCAATAGGCAAATCGATCTTTATAGATAGATAATATTGGTAAATGGTTGAATATCTTTATAACTATTAACAAGGATAAAGAAAAATTATAAGAGAAAGATTTTTCAGCAGAATAATCTACCATTTACCCATGCGTAACTACCTACTTTTAGAACAAGAAATTGGCGGCCATTTTTTTTCTAAAATCATACTTACTCTGCCAAATACCACATGTTTACCATCAAACTGAGGTAATGGTTTGAATATTATGTTAAATTGACCATAAACTTCTTTATCACAGCTTACGACCATGGACAGTACTCCTGCAAAAGTTCAATACAGATGTTATGGAAAATAAACTCAGAATGTGACAGAGGGGGAATCGTGGTTTCAATTCACAGCTGGTTCAATTTTATAATTTTACAGTCTTATATTATAAAATACGTAAATTGGTTCAGTTTTAGTTGTAGCCTTTAGTTACCAGTAACTGAGCCCCTCCAAGCAAATTGCATTCTTACGATGTCTTACACAGAATTAGATGTTTAGAATTTATTAAACCACCATAACCCCTCCAAACTAGCACATTTTTATCATGTAAGACAGGATTTAGCCCTGTTATGGAATTATAGTCAAGCGAAAACTTGTCAATGAATAAAAAAATAAAAAAATAAGTACCAGGTACAGAATGTTTAAGCTTAAAGCTCTCTGGAGCCATCGCTTCTTCCACTTCATCCGGCTTATAAGTACCGAAACCATTGTCTTTGCAAACATCTCCTCCACGGCAGAACAAGTTGGGTACAATCCTGTACCCAAAAAAAAAATAGGGTTGCTTAGGAAGAAGCGTGTTTAAAGACACAAAATCTAGAATTGGGTGATAGAAAATATTCCTGTTTCCTGTCCAACCACGTCTACTCAAAAGATGTCTACATGTTGAGAATGTTTGTTTTTTAAGGAACATGGCACCTAGCTAGGTTAACCGGTCTGTGCAAAGAAAATGTATCTTAGAAATTACGGAAGTTTCAGTCAATTTTGTCGTCACAGGGTACGAGAGATATATTGTTAGTGTGGATTCAGTATTTTGGTTTGGACTATAGAGAAGTCAATGGTCTGAACTGAACAAAGTACGTTTGGATCTTAAATAGATTGAGAGTAAAAATGCGGCTATCAAATATCTGGCTGCCATGGATGCTCGACTGCTTTAGTGAGATTGCAAGTAAAACATCAGCAGCATCGAGAAACTTAAAACTCATTGGTAGATTATTTTCACGATTTAAAAGCACTTGTAAAAGTTTAATCGAATAAAAATATTTTGAATTTGAACTCATGATCACTTGCAAAATGGGCGGAAACCCCCGCGATTGTAGGTGGTCGTAGCCCCAGTTGTTGTTCAGATGAGGTAAGAGAGGTATTCGACATACTCGTCATGTGGTGCTTGTTATTCGCATGGCCTAATAAGGAGAAATATGGAATGAAGTCATTAAAGGAGTGTTTTCTCTAGGGATTCAGAGGAGGGGAAACATGTCCGCTTGTTACTATAATACAATAATTTATTTTTTAGAATTCTTTATTAAATACAATGTGAGACTTATTAAGTGCAGTATTTCATTTAAACAACTCTTGCAAAATCTTAGCTCAGATTCCACCGTACTCTGCTCATCAAACCAACAATCACAACATCCAAGTTGAAGAAACGAAGTAGGTATTTACCTAAAAAGCCTAGTGCCCATGTAGGCGTGTCCATCGCCATCGCCACGTATTAAATTAAGGAACAACTGGCACGTCTTGGGCACAATATCCGTGAAAAGCTCTATTGTAACTTTGCCAATTTTGGAGCCGCCCACTACCCACAACTCCATGGAAACCCTGCAAAAGTCTCTTTTGATTTTTTATGCCGACCATTCAGATGGAGTGGAGTGGAGCAGAGTCTTTCTGATAACAACTTAAACTCAACTTTATGGACATCAGCATACGGTGTATTCCACGGCGGGCTCCATTCCACTCTGGCGGTGTGAGTTGCGAGCTTAGTGAAATGATATTAATTTCGAAAATCGTAAAACGAGCAGAATTTTTTATACTCGATTTACTCGATTACCATTATAAAATCCAAGGAGTTTTTGTAAGAAAAAATTATGTAGCTTCGGATCCCTGGCACGTGTAAAAATGTGTATTTTCAAAAATAAATTTAAACCCAGTTTCATTTTCTTTAAAATAGACGCCATGGTTTTTTAAATTCAAATTCAAAATATTTTTAATCAATTAGACTTTTACAAGTTCTTTTGAATCGTCAAAAGCATCTACCACTGGTTCGGAATGCCTTTCCTACCGCCTTTCCTGCCTTGCCTACCTACTTTAGTCCCAATTCCTCTCATTCTCCGGCTCGACATCACTCAAAATAAAACTGTAGATATAGGTACCTAAATAGATTTCATTACACACCGTACTTCGCCGAGTTTCTTGCTGGTTGTTCTCGCTAGGAAAGGCATTCCGAACCAGTGGTAGATGCTTTTGACGATTCAAAAGTACTTGTAAAAGTCTAATTGAATAAAAATATTTTGAATTTGAATTTACTGACTACTACATATAGGTTAAGAGTTGCCTGGCTGAGATGAGCTTAATGAGGATTCCATGGTAAAAATAATAATTCGTAGATAAAATATTACTTGGTGCGGTTAACAGACGGGGGCTTATCAAACGCGGGATCTTTTATGTCGCGATCTATTTTTCCAGTCTTGAACAGGATGAACGGTAGTCTGAAAGAATTTATATTGGTAACAAAAATATGTACAGTTAAATATAAGCGTTCTGATTACATCCTGTATACTACTTATTGGTTGAATACATAGAGTGAGATGGGTTAATATTAGGGTTGAATACTTACGTTGCTCCTAAAATAAGTTTGTGTTTTGTATCCTTCCAACTTTCTTCAAGTTCTTTGGTCAAAGGTTGCTCAGATCTCTAAAAGCGTGAAATATAACAATAAAGATAAATAAATAGGTTTTTAATTTAAAAGTTCGGAGCTAGTTGAGAAAATAACGTTTTCGTGAATTAGCTAGAGATATTTGTTTTCTTTTAACACGTGAACTTACCGCTTTAAGAAGCCTGGAGTAGAAATAGAGATTTTGCCTTCGCATTTCATCGAGGACCCGTTGTCTTTGCTTGCACAGCATCTTATTGTATGTATCGGTCGGTTCTGGATGCAACCAACAATCTACAAAACCCTATTTGTAAAAAAAAATATTTAAAAAGTATGTTCAATGGATAAGACGATAGGAAAAAATCCTTGCGATATTGTAGACGTAGCTTAGTTTGGTTTGGTTTTAAACAATTCTTTTAGTTTGGATGGCATTTAAGGGAAGAGGGACATTATTATTGTTTATTGAACAGCAAGGATACCAGTTCTCTAAATGAGGTTGATCCTCTTGAGCAGATCTTTGTTGACGTTCATGTGATCTGAAGTTTCAGTACTTACATCGTGGATAATTCCCCAGGGCTGAATGACAGTTATTGAGGGAAGGGTAACATTATTATCGTTAAATTAACAGTATTGACCCCTGTCCTCTGTATGACGTTAATCTTCTTGAGGAGCTCCTTGTTGACGTTCATGTTCTCCTCGAGCTGGCGCGCGTAGTAGTTGAGGCGGCGCGGCTTGAGGTACAGCTCGGGTATCAGGCGCGGCGGGTGGTCGTCCACAAAATGCTTCACCATTTGCAACTGAAAATATAGGTACAGTTTGATTCAATTTTTTTGGCGGCTAAGACACATCATTTAGACCTTAGGGTACGTGACCCCTGATACCCAAAATCATGCCATCACGTTTAAATGACTCGTGACTATAAAGTTTCTGAACTGGCAATCACTGGCAACTTTGAATCCAATCGTCCAGCAATAATTTCTACAATTGGCGTTACGGAAAAAGACCTTTGATTTAACTTACGCAGTAGATTTATCGATCAATTTGGTTTGTGAAACCGCGAAGTCAAATCACACAATTGGTTCGAAGTCTGCAACCCGCGTGGTTGTAAAGAAAAACTACCTCTCGTGTAAACAGAATCACCACTCTAACTGAAACATCCTTACCTTACGGTTACTAAAATAATATTTTAAAAAATTACAGTCTGTACTTAAACTACTCAGGTAAATGTATCAGGGAAATTTGTATAGGATGCCAATGCTATTAAGGTCGAAAAGTACCGAGTACCTACCTCTTTCCGATGATTGCACCACGAGGCATAGAATTCTTTCGATAACAAAGGAAATCTTGGTGGCTGAAATGGAAAATTCCCATTTTTCATAAGTGAGCTCAGCAGAAGCACTATAAATGTGTCCACGTGGAAACAATGCCTAGAAAAGTCACAGTTCCATCCTAGCAGTGGCAGGGGCAGTAGTCAAAAGTCGAGACTCAATTTTATTAATTTGGCCTCTGACCCAGTCCTCAGAACGAAATAAAGTAGGTGTGTAGCCCGTAAAGGTGATACATTATGAAATGCTGTCAGTACTAACAAGTTTGAACTCTCTTATCCTGCGCGCGCGCGGCGGCCGTGGCTTCTCCGGCTCGGGCGGCGGCGAGCGCAGCTGATTAAGTTTCTCAAGCACCTCATCACAAGCTCGCTCTCGGAGAGGATGCATGTTTCAGAGTTACCTAGAAACTCAAGATTAGGTAAGTGTTGTCTTCTCTGCTTGCCTGTGACCTATTTGCTAATGTAGTAGCCTACACGTAACTCGCTTAAACTAGCTTAGTTTGCGTTGTGAGCGGTTAAAGGCACAACATATGCTGTTATAATATCATCATCATCATCATCATCAACCCATCGCCAGCTCACCACTGAGAACGGTTCTCCTCTCAGAATGAGAAGCGACCCGTGAGAATTATAATAGATATACCTAGGTATCTACCTAATAAAAAGGATACTTTAATTTCTAAACTTTACCACAATCAGCTCAGCAACTATTAATTTTGCTATTAAATATTAAAAAATAACTTCTAAAGTTTATTATAATTATTACTATGTGCCATACTTACGTATATTTAACTGACAATCTTGGCTCTTCTTGACAGTTCTTTAAATTCTCTCTGACCGAGACAAAAAGATTTATAAAATAGGCCATTCTTGTTTGGGCTGAAATAATCTTTGGTAATGAATAGGGCGGGCTACCAGAAACAAAATCATATAAAATACAATAGTTAATTTGAGAATCATCATCATCATCATCATCATCATCACCACCAATCTTTTAACCGGCTCACTACTAAGCATAGGTCTCCTCTCAGACACGTTTATTATCTGTGGTACTACCAATCTACTAATTCTACTACGAGTAGTAAGTACGGGAAATTTGATTATTTACCTTTGCTACCACTGTAGTAGTACGGCTGAAAGAATACCTAAATACGATGTACCTACTAACTTGTAAGTGGAACTAATGAAGGTTTTACTGCTCTACTATAAAATGAAAAAGCTCAAAACTCAAAATTCTCTGATAAACGTCTTTAGTTGCGTCAAATGTTGAAATTTAAATAAAACTCGGTATAACAAAAAAAAAAAAAAATTTATTACCATTATTTATTACATTAAGTTTTGCTTTAATTCAAATAATTTGTGTTTTCATCAAAATGCGAAGTAGCGGATTAGTATTATTCGTATGCTCTGGTCTTCTGTTGGTAAGCGGATATATTATTCTCATTTCAACGAGATTTTAAATAGGAATCATAATCCATCATAATCATAATGATTCTGTATTTAGTAGCTCTGATCTTAAAATGTAAAGAGGTAGGCATGGACAAAGATTTATAAAGCTCTGTATATTAAAATTTAGAAAAGTGTTTCGCAATCATTCGCAATTCATTCGATTCGCTGCCAATGTGAATCGCGACCCTATATTATGGTTAAAAAGGGAATGATGTGAAATTCCATCGGGTAATAAATGTCTCTAAAGAAACTATCCTATTTCTTAAAAAATCGGTCAAGCGCAAGTTGGAGTTGCACACGAAGGATTCCGTACTATCGTGCAAGAAAAACATTTCATTATTTTTTAAACCATGACGGTTCTTTTGAAAATTTCATTATTTATATAGCTACATTATGTGAAAATTTCAACTCTACCTATTACGGTTCATGAGATACAGCCCACAGACACAGAGAGACGGAGGGATAGCGGGGCCTCAGTGACAGGGCCCCCGTTGACACCTTTCACAGACAGAACGTTAAAAAGCTAATTATTTCAGAGCGGAGGAGCGATCCTCGGCGGCTCCACGCTGTGGAGCTTGTTGCGTATATCGTATTACTTCTGGACGACAGACCTCGGCGTCGAGTTGGGTTCTAGCGCGCTGTTTATATCGGGAGCCCTGCTCTGCCTGCCGGCGTGCTGGCTGGCCACCCTCGTGCCCTACCATCCTAGATCGCATTCACTCTTAGCAACGGTACCTATTTACAATTTATTTAACCATTCTCTCGTTCCTTCTCGTACCTAGTATCTTTTGTGAAGTGCTTCACATCAACGGAGTCATTACTGCAGTTATCAAGTTAACTCCAGAAGCATAGCAGGCCTAATCCATTATCCTAGCATTTAAAGGTCATAAGCTCAGTAGAACCAGCCGATAGGTACCCTTCCTGCACCGCCGCGCCTCGTGCGGTTAGTACATCGACTCCGTAGCGTCAGCGGATCGCCTGTTGCTGACGCTACGGAGTTGATGAAAAGAGCGTATATGACCATAGAAGTCCGTATAAAGAATACGATCTGGTGTCGGGTGGCTCTAATGAGCTTACAACCTTTATTCTTCGTTGTTTGTGTCGTTTAAATCTCGTAAGTAGGTACTTTTATTTTATTCGACCACAAGTGAGGGCTTGATTGCAATTTCATCTGTACAAATCAGAAGAATGATACTAAGACAGAAACGCGCTAACCTGGAAGGGATGTGGTCAATATACCATGTCCTTAGTCGCTTGGCGATACAGCTTCATTCACAAAATTAATTAACGATAAAATAAAATAAAACGACTGCTTTTTGTGGCGCTGAACGTACCTAACAAAAATGCCCTGTATATTTTGCAAGTTTAATAAATAAGTAGGTATATAAATAAAAAATATAAAGAATTGGCAGAGACACGCCCACTACGTAAGCTTGTAACCATCTATCAATGTTGGGCTTTGTTTTTTTAAAGATCATACCATCAGAAGTGGGATTCAAATCTTTTACACCTTTTTAATAACTATATTTTTTTTTGTCTACCAACGTTCCAATTTTCAGCTAATGATACTTGTAACATCCGGCATGATGCTGTTGTCTGTCGGCATGTCGTCCATCATGGGGTTGTCGCGGGCGGTGCGCGAGGCGGCCACTCTCAACACCAGCATGACACGAGCCATGTCCTCCGCGGCTTTTGACCCGGCTGTTAAGAGTGCTTTTGCTTCGATGCAGTTAGAGGTATATCTTTATTTTTGACTACCTGATGCCCGCGACTTCGTTCGTGTGGATATAGGTTTTTAAAAATCCTGTGGGAACTGTTTGATTTTCCGGGATAAAAAGTAGCCTATATGTTAATCCATGGTATAATCTACCTCCATTCTTTTCAGCCAAATCTGTCCAGTAGTTTTTACGTGTAAGAGTAATAAACATATACACTCATACGTTTGGCCGCGCCGGGAAAACCCGTAAAACACCGTCACGTAGACTTCACCCTTCATTAGCGCGTGGCTACACTACTCTTGAATATTTCGCTCTGTCGGCAATTCTCCCAACGCCATCCGTTTTTTATTTCTACTTTATTTATTTTTCAGTTAAAATGCTGCGGTGTGAAATCACACACTGATTGGCACCAATATGGTCGACCATTGCCACCATCGTGTTGCGGCCGGGTTTGGAATGGAAAGGTTTACAAAATATACTTACTACCTACATAATCAAAGTCAAAGTATACTTAGTGGTCTAATTTCATTTAAATTATACTTCAATATTTATCGCAGAAACCTTCCACAATTAAGTATTGTGATGCCGACCTTAATATCTGTAATTCTGATCAGATTTTGATATAACTTTAACTAGCAGGTAGGAGATTTTACAAACATGGGATGCGTGCGGCAAGCTTAATTATAGTACCTATCTAGGAAGGTATTTCCCTGGACCCTGTGCGTCGTATTGACGCCCCGCACACCCGCACGTTGTCCGCGCTATCTCGCACCGGGTTAGCGCAGGGGCTGTGCGGGTGTGCGGGGCGTCCCCAGCGCGATTGCCATCTCGACCTGTCACGCACTATAGGTATTTTCTTGGGATAATTAGCTATATAGATAGATATGGGACATAAGAAGGTACCTACATGTGTTTTCAGAATGGCAACACATGCGAGACACCTCTTCATAGCATTGGATGCCTCCGACCTGCCCGCGCCGAGCTGCGGATGTATGCCAACTCTATTGCTGTACTTGCTTGTGCCCTCATTATCGTCAAGGTAAATGTTCTATATTAATATTGAGTGGATGTTATCTATGCCTATACAATAAATAAGTAAATATAAAAACTATTCGGAACGCCCTTAATATTAATTACTTTACCCGTAATGAAGTTTTAATACTTATTAGGTATTACCTACTACTTGTGTTAAAAAGCTTTGTAACTTTCCAGGCAATAACGTTGTTCGCAACCGCTTATACCCTGGTGACGGGCGTGGTGGAGGGCGGCGCGGCGTACAAGCCGCCGCAGCCGCTGCGCATCGCGTGCCTCGCCGCGCCGCTCGCGCACACCGCGCCCTGCTCCTACTCACAGCCGCGCGCCAACGCGCCCGCCGCCGTCTAAACATGCCGCCCACGGAGGATACTCTGGGAGTTTTTTTTTTACTTATTTTTTTTTTGTATTATTGGTGTTAACTTTGTGTTAATTTTTGTTCTTTTCTTGGCGTTGCGTGACCTGGCTGGTGTGTAACGGGGCTGCACGTTAGTAACTAAACTTAAAAATACTAAAAAATAAGTATGAGTTGTTTGTGGGAGTAACTTTATTGGTGGAAACGTTTAATAATATTGGCTATATCGGAAATAAATAAGTATTTATTGTCATACATTTTATTTTTATTGACCAGATAATTGATATCGTAACAATGTTTTTCTAACTTACTTACAGGATGGGTACAGTTATTGAAACGAAATAATTAGGATATCTTTTTAATTGTAATTTTTTGAACACAATACAACATGCAAGCATTAAAATGCTTCACGAAATCAAGAAACAATCATATCTTCTCTATATTTGGTACCTATTTTTGGTTATCTTCAAAATATTCATGGAAACGATCTCTATATAAAGACAAACAAAAAACTATAATATATTATGAAAAAATTCGTACAACAGGGGCGCGAGCGCACGGGCGGCCGCGGGCCCGCTCCTACACTTGGAGCAGGTGCACCAGCGTCGGCGACAGGAGCGGACGGCGACCCGCGCCGCCCGCCGCCGCGCCCGCGCTCCCCACGCGCCCGCGCGGCTCGCTCACAACAATAGCTACATAGTACAAGTCTAAGATAATAATTATAAGCGATCGTACTCAATAATTTAGAATTGAAAGATTACAGATGCGGTGGGAGCGACGCGCCAGTCGGGCGCGCGGGCTGCTCGCGTCGGCCCGCCGCGCTCTCTCGCTGCTCTCACGCACTCGCTCGTTCACGCTCGCGGCGAGCCGAGGCCGCCGCGGCGCGCTCGTCGCGCGGCCCGGCCCGGCGCCGCCGGCGAGCGCGCCGCGGCGCCCGGGGCCGCGCCGTCCGCCGCGCCGATCGGTCGCACTACAAGGCATCACGTTCGCGGCACGCTCTACGACCCTACCTATACGATAACTATAATATTGCTATAACGAGGATAAACGTTCGGCGCGACGGAGCGGCGTGCGGCCCCGGCGGGCGCGGGCGCGCCGCTCGCTCAGTTAAGGCCGGGAGCGGGGCGCGCCCGCGTCAATTGGTTAACATTAGGTCTATCTAGAATAAATAGGGTGTGCGTGCGTCGCTCAGGGCGGCTCTAGCGCCGCGCGCCGCGGTGCTTGCGGTGCGGGCGCGGCGCGCGGCCCCACCACAGCGCCGCCAGCGCCAGCGCCGCCGCCACGTCGCGCCGCGCTCTGCACACCACACACCACACTCCTCAACACGCGCTCAACACTCGACATCCAGCGAGGAGCGACATTCCACAACTGACGTATTGCAAAGACTTCGTACTCATAGCGAATTTTACAAATAAGAAAAACGAGGAACTAGATACTATTCGGGACTAGATATTATTAGGAACTACATTGCTAATAATAATTACTTAAATTAAACTACCTACTTACTAAGTAATTAAAATCATTCTTACTAAACTTATTTACTGTATTGATACTATGATAGTTAAAAAATATCATCTAGTTTAATAAATCTTTGAAATACTTCAGTTGAGGAAAAAATATTATTTAAAAAATAATATTCAATTAATAATACTTAATTATAAATAATAAATAGATAATTAGTCATTCATTAGATTACTTATAAACAATTACTCGTTTTTTTCATGTAGGTATGCCATGGTAGGTAGGTACCTAATCGTAAACTACTGTCCAATTTTATGGAATTTAACTAGCTACCTACTGACTTTTTAAAATTAATTGAGAAATACCTACTAATAAAATTAAAAACAAAATATTTGCTTAAGTCTACTACAGTCTACTCCTAATAGTGATGTGTTTGGATAAGCCTCATGACGTATAGGAAATGAAAGAAACACCTAATAAGGTAATTTTTTCTAGCCATAACATGCTAACTTGATGGTAAATATGAAAAATTAAATTAGGTACATAGATTTCCAAGAATATCACCATGCGAAATGGACAATCGATAAGTAAGTAAATAATACATGCAAAGTAACGCGAGCCCTGAAATGAGGATGCCTTCGATTCAATATTTATTCGGAGAGGAATATCGTGTATAGTAAAAGAAACATGAAGACACATGTATGATAAAGAACTAATAACTTTTGCTCAAGTTGAAAATAAATAAAACAAGAATTAAATGGGGCACAGGCGCAACGCACGCCTGCAGAGTGGAGTAGCTCTGAGACCAACGTCTTTTTCGATAACAACTCAAAATCAGTTTTATTTAGTTCGGCATAACAACGGCGACTCAAAGAAGCACCCAAATGTGCTACGGCGTCTTATTTTTTCCATTTTTTTTTTAAATGTTTTATAACAATTTCAACTATATTATGGTAAAGCAAAATCAAACAGATTTGAGCTGTTTCTAAAAAGAGACTTGAACTTCGGCTGCCCTCCACTCGGCAGGTGTGCATTGCGCATTGTTTCTACATAAATTGGCTTCAGCGGCTCAGGTGGGAATATTAAATCGAAGACACAAGCACAAATAAAATGTTATTAGCAATGTAGAATGAGTAAGAAGAGTGGGGATGGTTACCGATGCACACAACACGCGAGATTGCTCACCAAAGTAGCACACTGCCCGCCCTGCAACAAGCGGAAACTTCACTTTCACACCAAGCGTCTCACTCCGAAGCTTGGTTAACTTCGACGAATTACCCACGGGACGCGAAACCCGCCCATTTTCGCCTTCACCCTTCTCGCCTCTAACTAACCGTGTCTTTTGTAGATTCGGTAGCCAGTTTTACTCCAGTGCTCAAAAATAAAACTATAATAATGAACTACTCAAGAAAAGTACTAATGCATCGTTTTACCGACAAAGGACAAAGTTACCACTTCCGAAATAATGACCGTTAGATCGCAATTTACATTAGTTGGATATGCTCCTCCTTAACTCCAGAAACATGGATAAATCTCAGGACAGTAATTTATTTATACTGTGTCCAATATCTCTTTTTGTAGATAATTTTCTAAGCTATTTCATTGAGACGGTTCGTAAGGTAGGGCGCGGGATGCGGAAGGATGGCATATGACAGTTGACGTAAAATCCAGGGATTCAACGTCGCCATCACTCTCTCCCAACTCGCAGCCTACCCCACGAGCCATCTCAGTCAAACGCTTGGATGTAGGAAACAATAATTCTTGTTAGTCAAACGAGAGACCTATAGTAATTCACTCCCCCCATACCTCGTAAAAATTGGTACTCCTACTCCTACTACAATTTGTTTGGGCGAAACGTGTCCAGTTGGTAAATCGTTCGAGTTTGTTAGTCACAAGTTATTATGTAAGTAGTACATTAAGCGGAACAGAGCAAGCGCTTGATTCATCACTTTAGTTTTTATTATAATGCTCGCAAATGCGTTGTGAAGCTCCTGACTTATGGACTTACCTGATTTTGGAAATGCCTTATGAATACCCTTGAATATTTAACATTTAGCAATATACCATGTGGGATTATGAAATTAGCCATCAGAGTGTAAAATAAACGAGCTGAATGCATAACGACGGAAGCAGAGACGAGCGGAATGGGGACAAGATGCGCAAAATATACTTTTTTAAAGATTTAGACATGCGCTGGCTGCTATCACACCAAAGTAGGGCATAATGTAGCTTAAGGTGGAACGCTCTTGTCTAGAAGGTGTCACTTTTCTTTCTGTTGTCTCATTCTGTTCACTCTTCTTAATTTGAAGTCCTTCAAATTAAGAAAGAGAAAGTTTTGTTGATTCTTAGTTTAAAGTATGAGGATTTAAAATAGTTTGAGAGATGGCATTTAACTCATCTCGTCTCCGTTTCAGTAGTAACGCACCCTTAAAGCTATTATATAGGTACCTACTAAACTATCAGTGTTTTACCTAAGTCTGCCTTCCTCTTTGCCCTGACCTTGATTACTCAAGATTATGGATTGTAGAGGAACTGATTTATCTTTAAAAGATGACTGAGACCTACCTAATGTTGTAATCGTAAATCCCAAGACACAAATTCCGGAAACTATTTCAAAGATACGCTTAAGATCCAGAGGCCTTAGTGAATTTATTCAAGCTAACGGTTTAACAATAACTATATTTTATCATTTAGTACAGACAAGAAAAACACATTGGGAAAACATGATTTGAGTTTTGTAACTGTTTTTGACAAATTTACTTTACTCCGGTGTCACGTTTTTTTCACAAACTCACAATTATTTCTCAAATGCAAATGACAAGCGTACCCTTGAACGATGACAGTTATTATCATAATCAAATGCTAACAGGCACAATGACTGCTGGTAAATTCACTCACAAGTCACAACTTGTGAGGATATTAATTATCGATGTGGTGTAGGTATGCGTGTGAATGTGCGTGCGTGCGTGTGGTACGTACTTGGCAGGTGGGGCAGTGCGGCGGCGCGCAGCCCGCCAGCTCGAGGCGGTGCGGCGCGCGCCACGAGCCCCCCTCCGCGCCACTCCGCTCCGCGCCCGCCGCGCAGCAGCTTGTGCCCTCTTCACACTCGGGCTCCCAACAGTCTACTTCTCCTAGCTGAAAGTTTTCATAACAACAATATAAGACTAGACAGATTCACAGACCTGGGGCTGGTCTCTTGCTTGGTTATTAGCTAAGTCGATTCATAGCTCCATGGTCCATTGTCAGTCATGTTTGATATGTCAACTATTATTTTCAAACAAGATTATGGAGACATATCGTGGTGGCTGTAGTGGAAGCGCGCCTCGCAGTGTGGCCAGATCGGTCAATAGTTTGTACGTACTAGACACTCGCAGATCTGGCACTGGTAGAGCCAGCGCTCGCCGCTGCGGAACGTGACGTGGTGCATCTCCTGGTGGCGACAGTGGAAGCGCGCCTCGCAGTGCGGGCAGCACGCCGCCGGCGCCAGCGACAGCGACGATTCCGTCGAAGCAAACTGGAAATTGTGGACGGCAACTATTAGGTGGTGAGACGGAAGCTACTCCATCAGATATGCATAGTTTGATTATATTTGCCAAAGTCAGTTCTGTGTAAAGAATATACGTGATGGTAAACAAAAATCAATACAAGTTCTACAGAACTGACACGCAATTTACCGATCAACACGAAATCTACCCAAATTGTACCTAAATTATGGACAATCAATCACATTACCTAGGAAGGTGGAGGTTCATAGAAAGGTATAGCATCACATTAAATACATGTCCTCCACGGTTTCATTGGCAGGCCTCTTTATAGAGCTTGCCAGCAGACAAAATATAAAAGTGCGTGCTGCTAGAGTATATTAGGATTGTAGACAAACACGGAATCTATCTGAGTTCCCCAGACATACTGTAGGAATTGATGTGCGGTTTGCTGCTCGAATTCATACCGAGAACTCGGATAAGCTGACATACGCAGTTGCTGCACCGCCCCCCTTAAGGCTTACAATATTCGGATTAATGTGCCCACCTTCGGCACTCCTCCCTTTCTTCGTTCCCCTTCCTTCGGAGATAAGGCCAGTCAGTAACATTTCCTATACATTCTTCGACATGCGCCAAAAATTTTGAGGTGGTAACAAATAAAGGCTAAACTTACAGTAAGCGAGGTATTGTCCCTGTCGCAGGCGCAGAGCGCGCGCTCACAGGACGCGACGCCAGCGTTGCAGGAGCAGGCGCGGCAGCCGCCGGCCTCCAGCCAGCGCTCGCCGTCCGACAACACCTGGCCTTGCCACGAACAACCTGCGCCAATTATTTATTATTGATCGAATATGTGCCGGAAATACACTTACAGAATATCACCCATCTCAAGCCCCTGCTATGCATATTCAAATCGTAGTCAAGTCACATTGTATGAATAGAGACAGCACAAATATCTGACAACGATTTTCTGTGTCAGCTCTGGTTCTTCCGTTTCCTTTTCACGGTACGCACCTCTACGTTATAATAGTTTAATACCTTTGCTGACATTCTATAGTTTTCGTACGATGCTTTCGAGGTTGCTTTTTCTTTTTTGACTGCTGGGATATGCCCTTACATTTTCCTCCTCCTTTTATAAAATATTGTGTACCTTCAAATCAAGAGTGAACAGGTACCTATAGGCAAACGCATTCTAACTTAGGCTGCATCTTCACAGATACATGTCTGCAAGCAAGCGCTGGTCTATTAATTAGGTAAACCCCCTTTGGGACAAGCGTTAGCGAGGGTTTTAAACAGTATTCTGGAGAGAAATCTTGATTCTTACAAAATCAGGTAAGTGCACACTTACTAAGTTCGCAGGAAGGTGTATCACATTGACATCTGAAGCCTCCCTCTGTGTTGATGCAGCGGGCACTCGGATGACACGTGTGGAAGCCTTCTATACATTCGTCTACATCTGAAACAGTTGATGACACTTCGTTGGCATAAGGTAAATTCCCTGTAAAGTGTGTGCTTCATAAACGTTATTTCATTTCTTTGCTTGTGAGCGCACGGCACGCGGCGCGTCTCGCTCGTACACTCACCTTCGCAATGATCTCTGTGCGGGTCGCGCCGGTACCCGTCGCGACACACGCAGTAGTAGGAGCCGGGCGTGTTGACGCACAGCGCGCGCGGCACGCACGGCGCGTGCGCGGCGGGGTGCGACAGCGCGTCGCACTCGTCCACGTCCCGCTCGCAGCGTGCGCCGCCGAAGCCGCGCGCACAGGCGCAGTGCTCCGGCGCCGCGCACACCCCGCCGTTCAGGCAACCGCCTGTGCAGATCGCTGAAAGAAAAGAAATTGCATTATGTTAATCTACAAAAATCTTAGTAGACACTAGCCGATGCCCGCGACATCGCTCGCGTGGATTTAGGTTTATTGAAATCCCGTGGGAACTCTTTGATTTCCCGAGATATAAAGTAGCCTATGTGCTAAATCCAAGATATTATGTATCTCCATTCCAAATTTCAGCGAAATCCGTCCAGTACTTTTTGTGTGAAGGAGTAACAAACATACACACACACACACACATACACACAAACTTTCGCCTTTATTATTTTTTTATTTATTATTACGAGAATGTGAGAATATAATATTTTATACGAAAGTCAAGTAGAGCGATCAAAAGCTTACCCGTAAAACATTAGTTCACTTGTATGTTATTTATAAATGGCACTCACGTGTGCACGTGTAGCCGTCGCCGGAGTAGCCGTCGCGACACCGGCACGAGTAGGAGCCGGGCGTGTTGCTGCACTGCGCGTGCGCGTGGCAGCCGTGGAGCTCACTCGCGCACTCGTCCACCTGTGTGTCACAAAACATAGTCTCAAATAATTAAAAAATACTCCCTATCTTTGCAGTATATGTATGGAGAAATTGTTATATTTTTCAAAAATAATTTTATATTAAGTATGTATTGACCGAATTATGAGATCTCCGAATTGTTTTATGATAATAACCCTTCTTTGGGTTTCCCGCAGTCGGGTAAAAATATCAAGTTTAAGGAAGTTACCTCAACGCAGTTAAACTTGTCTCGCCTGGTGTACCCGGGCAGGCACTGGCACACGTAGCTCCCGACCACGTTCACACAGCGTGTGTTGGAATGGCAGTGGTGTCCGTACAGCCCACCGGCTGCTTGACATTCATCCACATCTGGAACAAAAATAGATGATTTTACGAACGCTGTCGAAGTGTGTTATACTTATATTGTCCCGATCAGAGAAGATATGCATCGGAAAAATGTGGTGTGGTATTAATTTAAAATTGGAGCCATACGAATGGCACCAAATAGTTTGTTAACCCCTTCTTTTATCTATCAATGTTCTTTGATAATATACCCGTGCCTGGTGGGGTCTCTTCCACTCTGTCGTGGTAGTGATCATAAGTTTCTCGATGCTGCTCATAATATAAAACTGAAGTAGTCGAGCATTCGTAGGGAAACCCAAAGAACATTGATCTGACCAGATAAAAGAAGTGACACACTCTTGCCTAAGGCATGGCTTCAGCCAAAAATGGCAACAGTGTGAAGAAGGTGATATCTCGAGAGAGCCACGTTCCTCAAAGCTAAGGGAACCGAAGACGTAAGAAAAGCAGATACGAACATTATCCTTGAAATTCTTGGATACTGTGTCTTAATACTAGCAAAAATTTTACGCTTATTGAATGGGTGATTTAAGGGAAAAATCATTCTATATTAATAAATTAAAAGAAGTGAGTTAAAAGATAAAACTAATCTCACCTTCACACGTAATTCCATCTCCTTGGAATCCTTGATTGCACTTACAAGTGTACTTTGTATTGAGATTCATACACGTCGCGTTCTCGTCACACGAGTGACCCATGCTGCAGTAGTCCACTCCTGGAACCAACATAACATTTTGTAAACATTTATTGCAGAATCAGTTAAGTTTTCTTTCGCGACTATCATAGAGGAAGGTGAGAGGTACGGACCCTGGAAGCATATCAACGTGCTACGTACCGGGACAGAACTTGCAGCACTCGCCGGGCACGGTGAACTGGTCGGGCTGGTCGCAGGGCAGCGGCGGGCAGGCGGTGTCGGGGTCCACGCGCGCGCACTGCATGTTGCCGTCGTGACACACGCACTCCGCACACTCCTTCGGCGCGAATCGCTCCCCGTGCTCGTATAACGTTCCTTTTAATAGACATTGCCCTGAAAACAGAAAGAAAACGTTCAATATGGCCACTTTTAAACTAAAATTCAGTTATACCAAGGTGCTCTGTATTCAGTGAGTGACTTTGGATCAGTTAAATATCATATATAAGTGGTATTTTAAATTTAGTGACTGACATTGGGCTTTCACGTAATATTATGGGGATCAAATTTTATTCGAACGTATAGAACTAGGCGGAGCAATCCTTTTCTGCTTTGATGTTTTACGATAACTTTAGACGAGCACGTTACTTACTTAGACATGTGGGGCAGCATTCGCCAGGATGTAATACAGGATTTTTACACTCTGCTCTATCGCACTCAACTGGCCTGCAAGTTATCTCGCCATGCTGTAAAAATAAGACAACTTCAATGATATTTCTCAAGAAGAGGGGCATAGTTAAATCAGAATAAAGAATCGAATATTTTTTATGATGGCGTATCTGGCTCCCCATTCTCCTTCCACCACTGTGCGGCTTTATAAGTGGGACTTTGTTCCTGATTCGGACAATTTACAAGGTTTGGGTTTGTTCTGGTGATTTTGGCTGTGATTTTTATATTTCCATGGGTTTGACTCTATCGTAGTTTGTGATACCGTAGCAGCCGGCTTAGCGATATCTTGTAGAAACCGGTTAGGAAACTGCCAAAGTCTTTTCAAGTTTCAACGTCATTTCCATTATAAATTGCATCGTCGACAACCAGTTAAGTCAAGCGCCAACTTCCCATAAAAAATGTTACATAAATAGATAGTTTGTTACCACGCAGGAGCAGCGATTGCAGTCCTTCTGCCAGGAGGCGCCGTCCGCGTGCACGGTGCCGTTGGAGTAGCACGACTTCTGACAGTCGCACTGCTCCAGCCGCGCCAGCCGCGCTTCCGTGCCCACCAACTGTGCCAAACACTGTTTCTATAGTGGCTTTATATATTTTTTTCGTATTTTTTTATAATAAGCAGCACATATTATTAAAACTGACCTACTGTACCTACTTTGAGTAGTAAACATGACATAACCAATGAAACATATGTATATGGGGGGAAATTGAGGTAGTGTCCATGGGCATTAAGCTTGGATGAATAATTCATCCAAAGCACTAAACTATCGTGCTTAACACGTATTTCTGTTTATAAAAGAAAGAAAATTACCTTAAGCGAAAGGTCATGGATGTGTGTCGTGAGCTCCTGCACGGTCGCCTGCAGCAGCGCGAACTGCCCGCAGGTGGGGCACTCGGAGTCCAGCCCCGGGCATTGCACCAGGTATCCGTGAGGCCCGCTCACTAATCTTACCTCTTGAAGAGTACCCTGCAAACGCAATACAGTGCTTGCTCCTCAAAATTGACAAAGTCTGCAAAAATGTGATGAAATAAAAATGCTAATTGTTTTTTTATTCTCACCTTAAATAAAGAATGTTTGCTATTCCTCTGTCCTACCCACAGAGACAGCTGCGGCTGGGTGAAGTTGCGGTCGGGCGGCGGGATCAGGCGGCGGTACAGCGGGTGGCAGTCCACGAACAGCGTGGCCTGCGCGCCCGACACCGCCAGCGCCACGCGGTGCCACGCGCCGTCCGCCAGCCGGAACGGGAAGGTCTCCACCCGCGCCGCGGCTCCCCCGGCGGCCACGTAGTGCAGGCGCACCTCGTCGCGGCGCCCGCTCGACTGCAGCTCCAGGTACCTGCGTATCGCACAGCCCCATCGCTACTAAGCATCGATACCCGTCGCCGCGCTCTCGGAACCTCCCTCCGAGCGAACTGTTCCGAGGTACACAAAAACAAAGCAAACAACATAAATACTCGGACGGCAGACGGGATGGGACCGGCCGCGAGCGGACTTCGGCTCGCTCTACATCTCAATATCGCTCGCTCGGGAAGGGGACCATGTACCTCGGAACGAATCGCGTTCGACAGAGCTACTCGGTGTCGATAGAAAGCCATAGGGAGAACGCGCTTTGCGATGTCCGATCGCAGATGGAAATTCTGGAGGGAGATTCGGCGTCGACCGGCGTGCGATTCGCTGACTCTTCCGGTTGAAGCGACGATTGCGAGCCCGAATCATCAGCGTGGAACGAAATGCACAGTTACTGATTCCCATGTCGCTTGGAATGCAAGTGCGGAGCCCGGCGGTGGCGCCTCGAGGCGGGCGCGGGTCGCGGCGGCAAACAACAACATCCAGTGAACATTAACAAAAGACGGATCATAAGGGGCGGTTAGACAGATAAGAACAAAACACGTCAAGACACAGAACACAAGACGGACGACGGTGGAGGAGGCACGATGAACGCATGCAAGTCGGCCCGCTCGCGCACACATACGGCCATGCAGGGTCACAGTGAGCGCAATTAGGTTAACGGATGGATCGAGGAGGGCATTCCGAGGCACAGGACATTCCAAGATACATGATTCTCCCCTATGCGCGCGCACGCATGCCGTCGGGGTGCAGGATGCATGCGCGCGCAGCGATGTTGAGATCTAGAACTTACCGGAGAGCGTCGCCGGCTCGGGGTCCCCCGCTGCTGCGCGCCAGCCGAGTCGCAGCCGACCGCACGGGCGCCGGCCGGCCGCGCCGATCCTCTACCCGACATCAAATAAGTCAACTTATTAGAAAAAGGTAGGTATCTCAAAACACGTAATCTACCAATGAATATGTTTTATAAAAATAGATGACAAAATATTTAGGCAGTAACCACGCAGTAACTGACGCATCACTGTCTAATAAGGTAGTAAGTTGGTGATTGTGACCTTAGGCATAAGGGTATACGCACTAAACATGGAGACACACTTCATGCAAAACATTAGAAAAACTACTCATTTTATAGATACAAATATTAATTACTAAGCCCGTAAAAATTTATATTTTTATTCTGTAAAATTTGATCTTCTGTACTGTATTGGATTATAATCAGTACCAGGCAAAGACATTCAAGTGTATTAATCTGTCGGGTACCAGGGCCACATAGGCTGAAGGCGATGAGCGTTACCTGTTGTATCCGTGCGAGAAGGAGAGGATGGTGCCGGAGTTGGCGGGCTCCTGGCGCAGCGCCGCGAGCAGCGTGAACTCGGGCGAGCGCCGCAGCAGCTCCGCGGCGCGCTCGAACGCCGCGCCCTCCACTTGCAGCGACCGCGATTCCCCTGAAGACAACATACTAATTAAATTCCTAAACCAATAAAAATCGCAAAGTAACTATCTAAATCGATAAATAATCGGTATTCTATAAAACGGATCAACTTTGAACGTGAGTGTATGGGCGTGTCATACCAACGCCAGCGCTACCTTAGAACTTACTTGGTGTCTGGAGCGAGTTTCGATAGCTGGAGTGATACTGTACTCATAATATATATTCAAACGTAACCTGCTCAGAGGAATGAAAGATGAAAGATCCCAATCAGTACAGTTATCTTCTTCGTTGTATCTTTGCCACTACTGACATCACTGAAGTCGATTGTACGGTTTCAACTAACCACGACCTTGTTCGTTTGTGTCTATAAAGTTTTTCAAGAGAGCCTAATTAAGGCTTTTTGAGGAAACTATGTTTATTCGCATATATTGTATAGGTGCATAAGCGAATGAAAAAGAAAATGGTGACTAGCATTACTTGTCTAAAAGGATTAGTGACAATAGCCAGTAATAAACCGAGCTGATTCCTAGTTCTATGGCCATGTCAAATCAAATCTTCTTTCTCCCCCTAACTTGAACTAATATTTTAAATGTTTGCTATTATAGGAGTAGCTGTGCTGTATGAAAATTTAGTAGATTTGAACCTATAACGTTTGGATTTAACCATAATAAATAAAGCCTATTATAATACCTATACCAACATTACTCGACCTCATTAAGTACGCTCATGCGGTGCAATAAATTTCGATAAAAATCAGTAGGCTCGCTACTCTCCGTGATTACGCCGCGACGCGACGTCTTGTACGAGGCTTTAGATATACTGGCGGCCTGCCAACTTACAATTCCGACCAAATAATATATTCTAAGAAAGTTTTCTATATTGTTTAATTTCATTTAAGCGTTTGGTTGTACAAGATAGAGTTGGCCTTATTGAGAATCACATACAGTACATCGTTTTTTAGTATCACAAAACCAAACTTGATTTTACTAAGCCATCATCAGTAGATGTATTCAAAGACAAATATCAGTGGGTTTCTTGAGGGAAAAAACTAAATTTAGTTAAGTAGGCACTTACTGGAAAATACACATATCCTGAATTATGGAGGACCAAATAAATCCAATCACTAACCTTTAACCTTTGATTTTTTCATGGTAAATGTAACGAAGCGAAATAAGCCAAACTAACAATGTCACGAGTACAGGCGAACAAGAGCGCAATACAGTGATTTGAAAGGGGGCGGCATGACGAACACGTGGATGCGTGATGGACCCCTGCGGTACAATATCGCGGAAGGGGACTCGGCCCTGGCTCCTCGGGGGACTGCGATTGCGAATGAAATAACCTTAATTGTTGTAGAGTGAAATTTTAATTAAAATCTAAGCTTTTACGAAGCTTGTCGGTCATGTGGGGTTGGTATTAGGTACATTAAAAGCCTGTTAATATTGTTGCTAAGAGTTGTTTTAGATATACTCAGATCCAGACCACCCAGACTATGAACTCATATGCCCAGTAGACTAATTGTGGGCACTGAATTTTTTAAAATACCACAAATGCACGCTGCGCTGTTATCTAATAACTTGTATCTTTTTTTATTCCATTACAAATTACCCCTTGTCTGCGATCTCACCTGATGATAAGTGATGATGCAGTCTAAGATGAAAGCGGGCTAACTTAGAAGGAACATAGGATCTACATGTAGCCGAGCTACGCCGTAGCAGCTTCGTATCCTTCAGTAGTTCAGTACATCAATAATGACTAGCACTAAACGACACGCCCCGGAAAGTGCAGGATTTTTAAGGATTGGTCACTAAAATGCTTACTTGTGTTTTTGGATAGGGTGTATATCTGGATCGCGGTGAGTCAGTGACATAACGACGAAGCCATTAGCATTTTAATTTATTGCTACAATTACTCCAAACGATCTGCTTTTAATAACGGTACTTAACCTATGTTTTTTGTTAAATTTTTAAACTAGCGCTTGACTGCAATCACATTTGGTGGCAAGTGATGATGCAGCCTAAAATAGAGCGCACTTGCCAAGAAAATGCCTATTAAAAGTGTAGGAGAAAATTGATGACGGAAGGGCGTTCCATATCCTAGTGGTTCGAGTTAGAAACGAGGAGGCAAATCGCTTCGTACGTGTCCGTGGAATTTCTACTTCGAACACTATGTGTATTATGTATAGCAGATTAAAAGCAACAACGTCCTTCCTCGTCTATTTTTATATAAATTGTATTTTTTTACAAGACGAGGAATTACATAAGAAAATAAACTAAAGCTTTCAGTACAGTCAATAAAAAACTATCAAAAGTTCAGAGAGCAATTTTCTACAGCAACGAGTCACTCGTTGCCTCAAGAGTCAAAAGCAAGTTTGAATGCAATAATTCGCATCCGGCGCAAAATCTCTTTCGACTTAACTTTCCCGACAAGTTCCTGACAGTGCGTTGAACTTCGAGAAGCATTTACGTCCTCTAGAACCCGAGAACTAAAAAAGCTTTAAGAGTAAAAAGAGTTAGCAAAATAATTGAACTACAAACAACAAAGTTGTTTGCATTTTACACAACTGCAACAGCGGAATTGGAAACAATTTTATCAAACTTCTTTGACAAGGATATTTATTTGATGCTTACTAGAATAACGTAATGATAAAAATTATCCGTTGAAGATCTAAACGATAAATTCAGGACGACATGACAAAAGTAAAAAATAGATATCATATTATGGTTAATCAGCAAATTATAGAGATGGGAGCTTTTTCTTTGCCATACGCTGCATTATTGTCGTTTAAATCGAAAGATTGTCCCTCCTAAAGCTAATAAGCCTCAAATAACATGACTCTATGCGACTGAACGAAATTGAAGAAAAATAAGCAAAAGCACTTGTTAAAGTTTATTCGAATAAAAAATCTGTCTATTTCTATTTTTTTATAATAATCTGGCCTGTTACGTTTTTATTATAATATGGCCTTATTTGAATTTTATGCTTGTTTGCAATAGGAGAGTTTCGTCAATTGATGTCGAAACCACATAGTAGAGTTACGTCAGTACCACAATAAATGTTAAGTTATTGTACATGTGATAATAATCTATTCAATCTAAGTGGATTACTTCGTTTACAAACACGGTGTGGTTTCTGTAAGAAAACTCCTTTAGATACCTACTGCCTGGCAAATGTTTTGTGAAAATGAAAGGAATTCTCCGAATTCCATCTACATTCATGAGATGAGATTAGGAGCATTATTTCTTCGCCGTTATTTTTTTATCTTAGCTTATACTCTCTATGCGTCGTATTTTTCATCTTGTCGTTCTTTCGTTAAAAAGCGGCTAGCCCCAAAAAATAATTTTCGAGTTGTCTATTGCGAGACTAATTTTATTTAAATACCTTAGTCCCATGAAGCAAACTTTTTTAGCATCATCAGTTTTACGAAATTCCTACATTTTTTAGAGATAGCTCAAAACTCACTTTTTAGGGTAAGCCTCATGATTTACTTGCTCTCAAAATTAATTTTTAATATCTATTAGCGGACTCAAAGTAATTTACGAAAACAGCCACTGTATTTTGAACTTCTAATATCCACATTTTCATACAATCTTTGAATGTCTTTTAATTTTGCAAGAGGTCTTGTTATATCGGTTGGTTATGTTCCCTCGGAAAAAGAAAGAAGATTTTTATTACATTGCTTAATATTTCACTTTTCGCTCGCTAAAATAATATGTATTAGGGTACACAACAATGGCATTTTAATTTTAATTTTGGCGCTGGCGAAATTGAGCCATCAATCTACACAGCAAACTAGGTAGCTGAAATTAATTTTTCTATTCGACACTGTCTTGAATAAACTACGAATTAAACTATGCAGTCCTATCCCACCACTTAGTTATTATGCAAAGAAAAACAAGACTATTATCGACAACAGATGACGAAAGGATGTATATGCTGTTTATATATTTTAGCAATTTTATTGGTTAAGTATTAATTTCTTCAAAATTTATCACTATAAGCAGTGAATGCCACATAGCAAGTCCTCCACAAGAATAGGGTGAGGAAGAGTTCAACGGAAACTATACCCGGCTAGTAAAAAGCACTGCATCGGGCAATAAAACACATCAATCGTCCGACTCCAGAAATCCAGCTCAAATTTATTTTATGCCATAACGCGAGAGTATTAACGGGACACAGTAACTTATGTGCAACCCTTAGGTGTTTTGGTTTCATTAAAGCACCCTTGTCGAATTTAGCGACATACAAATATTTGCTCCGCTTTGTGTAAACACCGTTGTGTGGCACCCTGCGGTGGATTTATTTATTGGCTATCGTTATGACATGACCAGTGACACTCATCCCCTTTGATATGCGCCCGATATGAAATGCAAACTTGACAGCATCTAGGGAGAAATGTACGTTTTACGGGCAGATAATGGCAGATAGGACAGAATTAGTGTACCGAAGACTTTCTTTATAGTAAGCAGTAAGTATTTATTTCCACTGTGTCCACAAGATATGCACTGGCATATTTCGAGCAGTGTCGAATTTATGTTAATTTCTTCTAGAAACTCTCACATGTTCTACGCTGATGCTTTGAGACAACTCAAGGTGTTGTGTTTAGCTTTACTATCATAATGAAAGCCATACGATTACTGAGCGGCGTAAGTTTGAATCTACAAAGATTTTTGGCAGCACTCCATTCTGCAATTTAATAAAATAAGTTAGGTAAAATAAGTTTAGGTATTGTAAGAATTAATACTCCTACTTAATATTATAAATTCATTTCATTGTCCAGTTGTGATTTTTCACAGAGCCATTGGCTTTAGCGTGTCACATGACTTCACTTTGGAATTATAACGGATCAGTGAGCAAAATCACTGCAGTTCAGTGACGCAAGTGGGCACCAACTCACGCTCGGGACATGGTGTTTGAAAAAGCATTTCGAAATAAAATAATGGACCACAATTTAAAAACAGCTTGAATTTTTTAATACTAGATTGGTACAAAGGTGATGCCCTAACACTCATTACCACAACTTTATTAAAGTACTAGATGATGCTTGAGATTTCGTCCGCGTAAGTTTCGGGTTTTTAAAAATCGCGTGGGAACTTTTTGATTTTCTGGGATAAAAAGTAGCCTATAAGTACTCCTCCCCGGGATACAAGCTATCTCTGAACGAAAAAATTTCATATCGATGACCTTTTTAAAATCTCATGTGAACGCTTTGATTTTAGTAGAAAGCTTCATTAACATTATGCTGGTATTTCTATTTTCTATGATTTTTCACGTGTCGAGACATGGTTGATGTTCAGTATAAAACGTCTGAAAGTTAACTATGTGTAGGTGCTAAAATATGAGCATAAAGTAATCCTAATAGGCTTAAAATATTACCATTAACTAAGTCATATTATGTGTAACTACTTCCTAATAGATACTCAGTGGGCAGCGAAGGTTTTGCTCAATGTTCTAGCCTATATCTGAATTTGAATAATGTTATTATTAATGTAGAGCCATCTGAGAAGTGTGACAAAGTTTAGTGCTTAGACAATAAGATAGCTCGCCTGCAAGCTAGGAGTTACGAATAAACTTTTAAAATTGGCGACAACTTACTAATTTATTTTAATGTACAAATCCTGTTTATTATTTTTGCATCAGTATATTGGTCATCAATTTATCATCAAGTAGCTACGGATGGTCTGCGAAGTATGAACCATACGTCTGTCACTTGCAAACTTATCGAGATATGGACTACTATCTACCCTATCAGCGGTAACGGATTGAAGCGATGTCTGAAACAGACAGACGTATTGAATTGCTATTGTTATCTATTATGTTCAGCTGAGATGTGGCTATGCGAGGGTTATGCTATTGTTATGACAGATTCATCGTACTTGCAGTTCACCCCTTAATATATACAAAACAGACCGTATTAATCGAATTTAAAAGCGAGTGATCTAAATATCACTTAAACTGAAAGTTAATGCTGACTAACTAACTGATCTATCAACTCACAACTACTGGACGGATCGAAGTGAAATTTGGCATGCAGATAGACATCCGCTAAGAAAAGATTTTCGAAAATTCAACTCCTTAGGGAGTAAAAAAGGGGTTTAAAATTTATGTAGTCCACGCCGATGAAGTCACGGGCATAAGCTAGTATTTAATAAGAGAAATTCGAGAAATTATGTATAATATACAGAGAAATTAGGTCACCGAACCGTTCAACTTTTACTTGTTCTGTTAAGATGGATTGGAAGGATAGCATCGACTCTACTCTTCGATCGCTTCTCGGCGTCATAAGATAGATGGTGTATTTTCTCCAAATGTCGCAGTGGACCTGTCAGTACGTTTTAGTAGATTGCCACGTTGGTAAATAGTACTGTAGACAATGGGCCGACGTTTGACACCGACACAAAGCGGACCCTACAATTAGGGCGGACACCCTTCGACAATTACGCAAGCTAGCTCACATCTCGACTAATGGTGCGCTTTACGACACACCTAAAGTGAATCGTGTGAAAATGCAGGTCCCCATTTCACTAGGGCTGCTAACAAATTCGAAAAAATAATGAGCTCATCCAAACTGTTCAAATTAAACCAATCACCTTACATTTCCTTTTACACTAACTTAAGATGAATTTTGGAGAACATGTAGGTAACTACCCAAAAAAATGATTAATTGCAGCAGTCTGTACGCATTTTTTGCAATGTTGCAACTTGCAATAAACGCTAGTGTTTATTATTTCAGAGTCAACGAAACCATTCCAAATCAAGAAATACGTATTAATTTTTAAATCAAAAAAAAATCAGAGAAAATGGCCAATATACTTAAACAGTTACACTCAATCCATTTTGTATTAAAACCGGTACCCAGAAAAATAAATACGCACATGAAGACTACAGATACACTCCACTAAATAGTTTAAATATTTAATGAAAAAGCCGGTCACAAAGAATTGTTCTACGTGTGGTTCAAATTCGAAGATACGCAGCATCTATTGGTGGAGTGTGTGCGGAGTGAGGAAATGCGAGCCTCAATGACTAGACTCAGTTTTGCCTACATTTGTATTAGATGTGGGTATTTTCCAAAGTGTTCCGCGATGTCTTTTCCCTCAGCCGCGAAAACTCTTCTGAATTTATTTTAACAATAATAGAAACTTAATAATATTTTTAGTAAGTAATTAATAAAAAAGATCAGTAATGCGCTTTACCCATACTATTGCAGAATGAGTATTCATGAGTAACCGACAAGTGACAACCCTATTCGAATGTGACAGATTGAGTTCATATCTCGGTGCGTTAATCACCGTTTGCGGCACCCGCTGAGAGATGGCGTATTTGCCGGGAGGATTACGGCCGCTCATTGATAATGGACTGTTTGGGACTGCCCTAGGGGATTACAATCAATTGCCCGAGAGATTACAGCTAGATTTCCAGTTTCAGATACATTAATGTAAACCCAAGGGTATGTAAAATCTCACATATTAGAACATTTACTAAATAAATAGCATGAAATAAAGTTCTATTTAAAAATATGTTATCAGAACTTAATATATGCAGATTTACTTTGACGCTCAAGATCAAGATATTGAAATATTAAACTGTTTGGTTTTTTTTTTTTTTTTTTTTTTTCTTTAAATCTGGCTTTACTCTGATTAGCCAATGTCGAGTTTGTGATATTTTCAAGTTATTGAATTTATACAAGTATGGACTCCGTCTGCGCCGGCGCCCGCCGACATACGCGCGGCGCCCCTTTAGAGCACTTCCCAGTCAGTTCCACCACCAAAAAACACCAACTAACACAAAAACCAGCCACTCTTAACAAAAAAAAAACACTCCAAACAAGCACAGCACGCGCGCCAGCAAACGCCATCGCAGACGAAGTCCAACTGTTTGGTTGGATTTAAAATGATGGAGAGGTGTTGTAGGTGACGTCTTTAATTGTTGGAGGCTTATGATCGACTCCTCTTATGGACTAACATTAATTATAATGAAATCTTATAAGCTATTGTCTTACAGATATTTCTTAATCTAACCTAAATAATTTTGTATCGCCTTTTGTTCAAATTCAACGCGTAAGCAACCTACATATTACAATATAATACGTTCTCTCCCTTAGCTATTATTATTGGCATTGACATCGATGCAGGATATCAAGATGTGAAGGTATATACTTTTACTTAAATCAGACTTACTATGCCTTTACCTTTTATGTAAAGGGGCTCATGTTTCATAACAAATAGTGATCACTTACTAACCATACTAACTTAGGAAAATAAGGGAAATGCATACTAACAGTACTAAATACATCTACTACGTAACTAACTAAAGAACATAAGAATAACAGACTTTTTATCGTTCGTTTATTTATTTTAATTTATTAAATACAATCGTTTGTGTGGTATCCAGCCAATAACGAAGAAAAGTTTGCAAAATTAGCTCAATACTTGTAAAGCGCCTACTTTGCGTGCCGTCACGGTACAAATTGCCCAGTCACAATATTATGAAATTTCATTCCATGTTCTAGTAAATGTAACATTCCCGTTTTAATATTCAAGAAGCTTCTATGTGTTAAACCCACTCCCCGAGGTTTTATCATGTTTGCGGGACAGAACAAGAATTTTGAATAACCGTTATGAACTCATAATACTGACTATATTATATGCGTCTTTCGAGGGTCTTTTTTTCGTAGTGGTTTTATGTCAGGAAAAATGCAATTTCATCTCGCGATGTCCGGCACGTGCGGTAAGGCACCCATCCCATTGAAGCGTGTCAATAAACTTGCGTTTATACAACTTTTGATTCTCTACTATAAGAATTGCAAACGAAGTGAGTGGGGTGCGTCCCCTTTGATTTGAATTTATCCGGAAATAAAAACGATTCATAATCCAAACACAAGCACCGGATTGTAGCAATATTGTACTACTTCCTGTCGCAATTTTCGAAAGCTCTATTTTCTCTGTATACTCTGTTATTTTTAAGTTAACGTGCATCATGCGGTGTCCTCTTCTAAATGAAGCTCGGCTATCAACTAGAAAAAACTTTTGCGGTCATGCGCAATCAAAGTCAAAGTAAAACATTATAATAGGACTTTTCAATAAGTTTGCATTTTATGAAATCTTTCAATTGTTGAGAGACAAGTGAGATGTGGAGACTTTGTCAATATATCTTCTGGGAGCTTATTATAATTTCAATTTCCTTAATTTCCGAGTAGTAATATTAGGTTCACTGTGCCCTTATAATCAAAGAACATATTCTCTGACGGCCAGGTGCCTTTTTTCGGCTATCTTGCCTTCGAAGGTCACCCGTGGCAACTCTAAGAGGGAACTTCATTGTCGGTGACCGAAAAATGTAACCTTCTTTCGTAAGTTAAGTTTACCTAAATCAGCCAAAATTATATAGAAATATTGAATTATAAGAAGTTAACTTCCATTCCAAAAGACTGATTTACACACCATTAGGTAAGGTTAACTTGAAAAATCACACTTGAACATACTCGCAGTTGAAAGGTTAATTTTACGGAACGAAATCAAAAGAACAAAATAGAAAATTAAATATTACATTTCGTGTTCATTTCATTTTCCAATAACTAGCCACTTCGTAATGGCTGTAATTTTCGCCCCGGAAACAAGGTAAGACCGTGCAAACCTAATCGACTTAAAATAACAATGCAATAAGATCTTTGTCGGCATTAGGTATGTGGTTAGAAGTGTAAATTATGTGAAACATGCGAGACCAAAGTTGTTAGACTATAAGCAGAGAGAAAAGCATAAAGTATTTTTCCCCATAGCGTATCAAAACATATACTTAGTAGTAACAAATGTAAATTAAAAATTTATAACACCCCCGACAAGTGAAGGTTACTAACTAGTAATTAGTAACAGTAACTAGAAAAGAGCTGATAACTTTCGAATGGCTGAACCGATTTTCTTGGATTATAGCTATGAACACTCTCGAACATGTCACCTTTCAAACAAAAACAAACTAAATTAAAATTGGTTCATTAGTTTAGGAGCTACGATACCACAGACAGATACACAGATACACACGTCAAACTTATAACACGCCTCTTTTTGGGTCGGGGGTTAATAATAATGAGACAGGTAGGGCTGAGGGCACTTTATAATATTTTTGCGGGAATTCTTTCTTGCCAAAGATTTTATTAATACAAATTATACAGTAAACGCCTTGTCAACGCTTTCTATCTTACAAACCATCTACAAACAGATACCTATTATTATCTAAAGCAGAAATTATTATACATCATACAGACTTGTGATACACATTTAAAACTTTAAATACCTGTAGAATATGTATATTTTGTCGACTCTCGCAAAGAGGACGTAAGCATGATGGCGGTTTTTGTAAGACGGTAAAAGGTACTCTTAATTATAAAATAATAATAGGCGGATACAGATACATAATTATATGAATGAATCATATTGTAGAACTCAATATAAGGTTCGTGTGGGGAACAATATTGGATAATGTAAAGAGGCGTGCCGTTGTCGCCCGCCGCCGTTCGATAGAGGCTCTAAGTGAAATTACACCTGGAAATGGATTGCACCTTACACCTTCCGCCTTGCCATGTTTACGATCCATTACACAACATACGTAGACGTGGTGTTTTAATTTAATTGTCTTTACTATCAGACTGTACTTTATTATGTTAGGCTTATAATTAAAAAAACTAAACGCGGCCAGCAGGTCTAGCTCGGTGGCTGCACAACACAATATAGACCTTGCAGGGCGTAGGCGGTCCGCTGTGGCTGCATGCCTGGAGCGACGCTAACGCCGGCGCGTGACGTGTTGTGCAGCGACAGCGTGTGACGTGTTGTGCAGCAACAGCGCAGCCAGCAGGTCTAGCTCGGTAGCTGCACAACACAATATAGTTACCTTGCAGGGCGTAGGCGGTCCGCTATGGCTGCATGCCTGGAGCGACGCTGACTCCGGTGCGTGACGTGTTGTGCAACGACAGCGCGGCCGGCAGGTTTAGCTCGGTAGCTGCACAACACAATATAGTTACCTTGCAGGGCGTAGGCGGTCCGCTGTGGCTGCATGCCTGGAGCGACGCTGACGCCGGCGCGTGACGTGTTGTGCAGCGACAGCGCGGCCAGCAGGTCTAGCTCGGTGGCTGCAACAACACAATACATTCATTTAAATACGGAACGAACTGGTCAAGTGCAAGTTGAACTCGCACACGAAGGGTTCCGTATCATCGTACTAGAAATAAAACTTCATCTTTAATCATCATCAAGTTTGTAAATGGGTTACGCTAGAAGACTCGCTCCGTCGCCCCTATATTCAGACCTTCTTCGCGATCTTCTGGCTTCGTGCTTTACAAAAACTGACTTTAAACTGAGCGGGAGTTGGAGAGTTCAGATTTCGTTCTAGTTTAATGCTCAGAACGCGTAGTGGCTTTTCTTCAACGCTTTGTGAGCGTTTTGATAAGAGTCATAACACAAATTTTGCGTCGTGGCCTTTCTGCGAATGCCACAACGCGTTGTGTGCTATTTTTCGCGAAATGAGCATTTTCAGTCTTTGAGCGTAACATATACAATTATGACTTGAAAAATAGTGCAACAAAATGCTATAAAAAGTCAAATACAAACGATCATGAAAAGGAAAAATACATAATAATCCATTATTTTATTCAAATATATATCCAAATATCCATATAGTGGTAAACTAATAATAGTAATAATTATCCATATAATGGTAAACTATTATTTTGACGATTCGAAAGTCTACTTAAATAAAAATCTATTCTGTTCTATTCTATTCTATTCATAAATGCGATAGTGTCTGTCTGTTGCCTTTTCACGGCTTATTCATTATACCTTGCACCCTGGAGATGACAAACTTTTCATCCCGAAAAATTAAAGAGTTCCCTTGAGTCCCAAAAAACGCAACAAAAATAACGGCAACTCTTAAAAATGAAGCTACATAAAATGGCAAGCTATAAAAGCAATGTTTTCGCAGTAATAATTGTTTCGGCAATCAAATGTATACTTGATTACCGATAAAATGTGGCCTACTTTCCTCAAATCAATACGTCTCAGCCCAAAAATTGAGAACAAACAGTAGGCATATCGATCCAAGACGATGTTACTGTAAATATTATACCAGTGTACGCGACCTTGTAAGTGGATCGCTAAGGCTAATATACGAATTTAGTTCTTTCTTGGAAAAGTATTCACTATTCCTTGTGATTATAGGCACCAAGTATAGAACTAACTTTGAAATGGATCCATATCGCAAACGAAAGAACTTACTTAACTGATGCTAGGAACTTCACTTGTTTGAATTTAGGTGGGATAAAATTATCCTATGTTGCTTCTGGATGCTAGCTAACATGGTCAAAATCTGTTTCTTAGCAATTATTGAGCTATGAAAAGTAACAAACAGAGACACTCTCGCATTTGTAGTATTAGTATCTAAGTATAAAGTAAGAAATACCTAAATTCAATATTAGTCGTAATGTCACTATTATTGTGAAAATTATGTAGGTACCTATTGCTTTCCCCGGCACCATAAAATACCTACCTACTAAGTCCTTAGGTATAAGTGAAAAAAACGGTCTAATAAAGAAAGTAAAGCATTCTTTATAAGAGATTATTTTACTTTTCTTCATTACTTCTTCGTAAGTTATAACTCAAATAAAACTGCCTTAAAACCTGATGTTTCTCCAAAAAGATTCGTCTCATTCATAAAACTGTACTAGAGAATGTATTGCTCCGTTTTTTGCTAGTTTTGTCCCTCGAGTAAACTAAGTACAAAATATAAAGTAAGGCGGGAGCTCGTTTGTCTTTATGTTAGCAACATCCATCAAGTTTTAATCGGTCACGTAGTCATGTAGCGCGGCGTAGCGGCGTAGACCCCGGCTAAGCTACGGCCAATATTGGAGTCAAAAATTGGCCCAAATGAGACCCAAAAATTGTTGACATTTAATGTTGTGATGATTAGTTGTGTTATTTTTCTCAACTTTAGATTTTTTATGAATAAGACGTTAATATAATCAGCTGATACATCCTGGTACGCTAAAACAGAATTCTTTAAGAAGAGGAAAAAAGATATGTGTTGGTAAAGATTTGAAAATTTAAAATCCATTGAATATTTGTTGAGATTAGTGCTTTAAAAGTTTAGAAAATAAAGAAAGCATCTCAAAATTACTTTCTGACAGAGTTTTGGGAGATTCCAAACTTTATTTGTACGTGCTAATTTTCATTTACTTTATAAACTCCCAAAGGAAATTCAAGCAAATTTGGTTAGGCTTAATTTTCTCTTTCGAGCGCTTTTCTCGTCACAGAGCCGTGTCTATCAAAGCGGCGGGTTTTTGAGCTGAAAACTGAATTAGTACTAACGAGTCGTACAGAGGCGCTCTCTCAATTCCGACTTCAATGGAAAAGCGACAGCTTATGTCGAGATCTCTCGTCGCCGGGTCTTTCGTGACGCCTCTAAAAAAGGGTATAGTTAGTAGGTTCTCCATTTTTAACTCACTACAATACCCTACTAGTTAATTATACCCTACAATGGCTGCATGTTCTAATTACAAAACAATGTTAGTTGAGTTAGTATGAGTTGTTAAATGTTTGCCTACAATACATATAGAAAGTACCTATATTGTAACTTCAGGGTCGTGGTCATTTACAATAGACTTGCTGATGCTATGTCTCGCCGAAGTCACGATCCTTGTAACTTTTCTATTTATCTTAATCATTGATTACATTCCAACCTAGACCTCATCATTGCTTTCTTAAACATGATTGTCGTCAACCGGAAGCCTATCAAGCAATATAAAAAAGTATGGTATGAAAATCAGCTAGTAACAGGTAAGATAGGTAACGGTAGGTTGAACTGACACGATATTCGCCAATTTATTATGGAGCTATCACAGTTTCAATTATTGAATAATCTTAATAGTTATATCTTCGTAAATTTTGTTATTAATAAAGGTATATTGGCAATACCTACGCATGAACATTCATATTTAAGTCCTAGGAACAGTCTAGCAGCGATGACATTCACAGCTTAATCTATTATAGGTATCAGCATTCGAGGAGTGTGTCATCCCTGAGTAGGCGCCCAGCCGTCGCCACTTCGTCTGCCTCCCTCGGACGAGACTGATACAAGTTGACGGCCCAGATTGCCCCGTAAACTGCCGCCTTGCTACTCGTATCAGCTAGGGTTGCCGGTTGCTCAAATTTTTGTAAAATGATTTTATAATGATCGCAAGATGATGAAAAGAAATGTAATGCTGCGGTGTATGCCGATCGTTCCTTACAGCCGAGCCGAACCCCAAGTGACAAATTTTCCATATCGTGAATTCGTTTCATCATCATCATCAACCCATCGCCGGCTCACTACTGAGCACGGATCTCCTCTCACAATAAGAAGGGTTCGTTCATAGTCCACCACGCTGGCCAAGTGCGAATTGGCAAACTTCACGCATCTTTGAGTTAATACATTATTGAGAATTCGTAGGCATGCAGGTTTTCTCACGATGTTTGCTTTCACCGTTAAAGCAAGTGATATCTATTTGAATATTCAAAACGCATATAACTCCGAAATTTTAGAGGTGCATACCCTGGTTTGAACCTTTTTCTTAACCACTAGTCTATCAGTGCTACGTCAGAAACCGTTTAATTATTTACGATTTACGATTGGTAATTATATACGAATGACAGCACGAATTTTTTAAAAATACTGAAAACCCTTTGCTTGTGGATCCTGTCGTAATATACGGTCCGTTTAGAATAGATACGTATATTATATTATCTCTATGTTCTAAGTACACTTGTAGATTAATTATATTATGTACTTACACATTTAATACTATGCATCATTTAAGAATAATATCTACTCGGGAAAAGAAAATTCTTACTTATACACTGAAATAAGCAAATCGCTACAGTCAAAATGCTATGAATAGTTTTATTTAAAAAATCGTTAAGACAAATAAAACGGTTGCAGGTTACTTATTTATGAGATAAGGATGCTGATGTAATAGCCATCTGGTAACCCTACTACGAGTATAAGCTCGATTCACGATTGTCTAGCAGAGCTATCTCATATAGTACGAATAGGGGGCAAAATGAAAACAAGCTACGCTGCTAATGAATGTGCTATTTTTTAACGCGTATTGTTTTGTGCGAACAATACTCTTGATGTCTTGAAGTGGGACATCAAGATTGAAACAGCTGAAGAACATTGCTCAACTCATCATGTCTTCAAAAAGTTTTTCATTATGTAGATAAGTAGTTAGCTGAAAAAACGGTCGAGCCCATAGTCTCTTTTTGTGATACTAAGTATACTTATGTAGTATACTTGGTAACCAAATAGTTTTTAAATATTGTTTACCGTTGTTACCATTGGTTTTGTCCCCTAAAATTTATTCTGAGGTTATTACATTGAATGAATACAATAATAATATACATTTTCATTAAAATTATTGTACCTAACCTAATTAATTTACAGAATACAAAGATAAACGCTGTAGGTATTAAATCTAAAAGAAATCACCTAGATATGTTTTTTTTTCCATTTTATATTCGTAATATACCTACCTACTAAATGATAAAGGCTCATAACATTATTACTACTGCTAGAATAGATATCACATCCCTTCCGCATTAATAGCCTTTAGTAGAGCCATAAAATGTTCTCCACGCGATCATAAATACGGCTAGTGCAATTTTCAAGGAACTGTTGTAAAACTGCACTTGGAAACAACCCTAAAACGCCTGGCCTGAGCAAATTCCTAGTAAAACAATCTGATTTCAATCTCAATGGAATAAAGCTCCATTTTATTTAAAAATTCTGCCGTGTTGCTACAGTTTACGAAGCGAAAAACAGAACTCTATTTGATACTATGTTGCATTGGCGCAGTTTATCGAGTGGAAAAACGTTGAACATTGCAACGTGATTCAGTCTGCTATGGGATTAATTTGAAACTAATAGCCTTTTAGGCGTGATTAAAAACCTTTAAAAATAGAAAGCAAGGGTTTTATTCACTAGGGATACTTTTTGCTTTTTTCAATCTCGTAATGTAAGGCTTACTCATAATAAATTTAGCTCCTAGCAATTTAATACAGGCAATAACTGAAAAGCCATAAATACACCGAATGATGTATTACGAACCATGATACACATAAACTAATGTCCAGTTTCGATGCTCAAGCCGTAATATAAGAATAGCTTAGTAATAAACTAAGAGCCGCATAAGATGGACGACTAAGGTGTCTAACGCTGAGATTCTTGCCCGAACGCGAAAGAAGTTCTTCTGTATTATTCAGAACTATCAAAAATAGAATAGAATAGAATAGATTTTTATTCAAGTAGACTTTTTACACGTGCTTTTGAATCGTCAAAATAATTTACCACTGGTTCGGAATGCCATACCTACCGAGAAGAACCAGCAAGCAACTCGTAAAGCAAGCAGCGTAAGATCTCGTACCTAGGCTATATTTTGCGAAACGATAGGTACCGCAGGAATAAGAGGGATGGGAAGAAGGAAGAAGTCATGGCTTCGAAACATAACGGCCACTCTCTTATGTTTACTAGAATGAAAAAAATCTGATAACTATTCCGCCTAGCCATGGACAAGGAGTTTATAAAACTGACCACTGACTTTCAACTAAATCAAACCAATAGTAACGTGTGATCCACGTCTCTTTAGCTGTGAAATTAATAAAATTAATGAATGATTCTGCGTAATTGTTACAGAAACAAATTGGTTAATATAATATGGTAAGTAACAAGAGCGATTAAGGCAATTCATCAAATTGCCTGTAGCAATAATTAGCCCGTTTTGCAAAAGGTTAAACGAGTCGGAACAATTTCAGTTATTCGGGCTCTTGCTCCGAAAATTAATTATCGTTTGAGCTGTGTCGAAAGCTTTTTCATTGTGGGGTGTGGATACCTCTATTATCTTCCATTTTGTGAAGCCATTTTAGCTCTGTTTAATTACAATTTTTGTTTGCAATACGTTTTTGTCACTAAAGTCTCGTAAAATTGAAACAGAAACAGTCTAAAAAGCCATTGAGAATTTCAGGAACATTTTCAGGGACAGAAAGCTTATTGTTTTTGGTTTCTATTTCTTTATCAAAGTGAGCCTTGTAATCCTCGTCCTTGAAAAGTTAACTAGGCCCTAGCGTAATTTTTCAAGTAAGGTAACGTGGTAATATGTGTTGTCGTAAGTAGGTAGTGATTTTTCCGTACTTTGGCAAATTTTAGTAACTCCAGAGTCACGTGTATTTCTGGTCTATACACGGATGTATGAAACAATAATTCTTAGATGTATCTCCCCAATTCCATGAGTCCAGAATACGCAACCGTCTCGTAGATTTACGTGAAGAAGGTAATTCAATTTTTCCATTTGCAAATATTGCTTTAGGTCTACTACATTTAATGATTATCAGGATATCACGAAATATTAGGTGGCTCTCAATTTATTCACGACTCAAATAAACGGTAAAATAAGATTGTGCGCACGTAATAAAATAAGGCTCGTAGGGTGCAATAAAGCATTCCCTTAGGGGAGGAGATATTTCTCAAGTAACCTCGTATTGTGGAAGCCTACACGAAAATGCTCTATGCGTGCCTTTGTCTAGTTTATTACAACACATCTTACTTAAATGGAGGAATTCCCTAAACTGAATAGGCGTTTAAGAAAATTCCCGTAAAAATGATTTGTGTGAAAAATAAAAACACAAAAAATACACTGTACGTTTAAATAAGCCTTCTTTTTACTTCTTATCACAATTGTAGTCTGTCAATCCTTTGCCCTAGAATTTAAGGAACAACATGTAATTAATCTAAATGTGTATCTCTGTGGGCGGTACATTAGTAAATAAATAAATAAATCCGTACTGGGCCAGCGTGGAAGACTAAGGCCTAAACACTTCCCATTTGAGAGGAGATCTGTGCTCAGCTGTAGTGAGCTGGCGCGGTATTGAGGAGCCAAAAAAAATGTTTTAGGTATTTTTTACTTTACTTGAAGTTTGTAGCGAATGTCGCGAATGAACGCGTCAGCAATAACTCCAATTGCAAAACTCATGAAGCAACAATATGGGCACTGTTAGAGAAAAACTAAAATTATAAGAAATATTTTCTTCTTACAATGGTTTATCACAGTTTTGGATGTATTCCAAGAACTTCTTATTATTTAGTTTACTAATTAATTTCTCTCTGCACCCGCTTTTCTATTTTATCTAGAATATCCTAGAACTGCATATATTTTAATGAATACCTACTACAGGCTGCAATCTAAGTTAAGTATTCAGTTACGTATGTTATACCACTAAACCCTATCTTCGTGACCTTATTTGTCCATTAGCTTAAAACCTAATGTAGTATCTATCACACTCGACCATTATCCATCGTAAGAATCATTGAAAGAGTCTTGACTCGATACCAGATAAAAACAACTTTATTTTGGACTTATTAGTAAAACAGATTAGATTTAAGTATATTAAATTTGGATTGGATGTCAGTAATTTATATTTAGATGAAACGTTTACTAATATAATGTACATGTACATATCTATATAGCTACTACGGTCTATATGTGTAATAAAAATACATAAGTAAAAATCATTTTTACAATTATTTTGTCTAAGCTGTGTTAAATATTTAAGTACTTATATTGTTTAAAAATTAAGACTAGTATCGGATAATTGCTCATTTTCCGCGTGACACACGACTAGGTATCGCAACCCAATGCTCTGTGAAATGAGCTATCCTCTTACACAGGTCGATGCGAAGGGTTACAACAATTAATTGAAGTCCTGCGATGTAACCCGGCACGTGGACGAAACCTGTTGGTGCGTAATTGACCATATGGTGGTCACTTGAGGGTTAAATGACGCAATTTTATTAGGGTGCCGTATCTCAAGAGGAAAAAAAGGAACCGATATCGGAACTTTATAAGTATTTAACAATCTAACACACAGTTCTTGGCGGTCCCTGTGGTGCTGCAAATTTTCATGAGTGCCGGTAATCACTTAACATCATGTAACCCGCCTGCTGTTTTCTCGCTATTTTTATAAAAAAGGTGTTCTTTTAGACACATAGTATGTGAGTGTAAGATCAAAGTTTTTAATTAATTAATTTTATAAGGTGAGTATCCCAACTATCTCATTACCAGCAAAAATAAGGGAATAATCGCAATTTCCTTCTGGAACTAAGCATATACCTAATAAATACTTCGAATAAATACGAGTGTGTACCACCTAATGTTACTTCCAGGACATTGCTTTAAAATACAAAACTTTTTATATAATTTACTTAAACTTACTGGTAGCTGAACCCTTCAATTGACAAATAATTCGTTAAAATATGGTTCCATGCCATGCCCTTTGTAAGCAATGCCTTTTGTTAGGAGCGAAGAAAAAATGCCTAATCAACAACAGAACTAAAGGCGTCACTCTACTAAATGCGATCCAAAAAAAGTGCGATTTCCTTCCATCAACGACTTTTATGGACTGGTAACGGGCCGCCATATTTTGAAGCATGCTCATAGGTGTCGTTTTACCTAAAGGCACGTAAACATCACGAATATTATATGAGCTATCTAAAGTTTTATAGTATTACATAAACAAATATTTGATAAAACGTACAGAAATTTAAGATATAGAGACGAAATTATTTGGAGAAATCAATAGTAATTCATTATTAACTTTAAAAGGCAACACAAATGCTTAAAACTACTAAATGTGTTTGAAATTTTCTTTACCGAGGCTACCAAATCTTGATTATTTTCTGAAATACTCTTTATTAAAGGCTTCTTTACAGACAAGAAGTTTTTAAGGGTTAAAGAGGGAGAGGAGAGGCTATAAATAAAACTTAAATATAAAGTTACGCTTGAGTTAGATTGCAGCCTTTATAGGAGTAGGTACTCACTTAACGGAGGGTTTCTCGCGACATATGTCACGCGCGTGCCTGCACTCCGTGTCGACTTACATTACGTTTTTTTAAACCAGTAAAGGTACGAGTAATAAACCTGGCTATAATTCCAACTTTCTTTATTACCTTCTAGTAAAGAAGTTATATTGCCGTCAAGAAACTTCGATCGCCATTTCCTATTGAACTACTGTCTGCTCTAATTTTACTTCTTTCTTTTACCGTTTTGGCGTAGAGAAAATGCTTCTCAGTTTGGTTTTCTCGTTAGATATCATAAATTTGCATCGGTGTCTACCCTAAGGGTCACTAGGAACCCTTCTAAACAAATGACCGTATAAAAAGAAGTTTTTAAACGAAAATAACAAATCCAAAAAAATACGAAGTTGTTTTGACAATAATAATACAAGGCACTAGACGAATATTTTCACAGTTGGAAAAAAACCATACAAATTAGCAAAAGGTAATAGCAATCAATAAATCAAAATCAATCGCTTTTTTCTCAGACTGAGTAAAACAATTCGCTATCGTAACCAATAAAACATAACATTGATGCTAATTTTGAAGATAAGCAGAATCAGACAGGCAAATTACTGAATACTTATTTCATATTTCAAGGAACAGAACAAACGACACGCGACGTTGCGTAATACATCTCAGTAGCGAGTGGAGGCATCGCGCGATGTGGTGTGATGGTGACTCAGATATAATCCGCTGACGGATCCAATATTATGATATTGTTAGGAAGGGAACAATACAATTACCTAATCGATGTTTAGTTTAGCGAGAAATTTATAAAGAGCCATATTATGTAACAATACTTGTGCGCGATTGTTTAATTTAAAAAAAACAATTGAAAATAATACGATCCCCATTCCAATATTATTAATATTATAAATGCAAAAGTGTCTCTGTCTGTCTGCTAGATTTTCACGGCCCATCCTTTAAACTGAATTTGATGAAAGGTTTTTACAGAGATAGCTTGCATCCCTGGGAAGGATATAAGCTGTGATATAAGGCTACTTTTGGTCCTGGGAAATCAATGAGTTCCCACTTAGTATAACATAAAGATAGTCTGTCGTGATAAAGTTTTGGACTGTTTTAATCAAGTCTTTACCTGGTTTCGCAGAAACTGTAGATAAACAGCTACGGTCAAAGCGGGATTTAGGATGTAGGTAGCTTTGTTGGGACAGAACTGGGTCTGAATAAATTAAAAGTAAATATATTCATGTAAGTACCTACTAATTCGGTCAGACGCAAATCCAAGTTGCGGTATAGCCGGGTAAGGCCGGTAGGGTCCGGGCACGATATGGCACGGGGGGCGCAGCGGGCCGTGACCGCCACCTGTCAGCCACCGGTGCGCTCTCACCCGCCCCGGCGCCTCATTAACGGACTTTATATTCCAAAATCCCGAGCGAGTTACACTACCAACCCGCCTGGGAGTGTTCCACATAAAAATACCTACATAATTTAGCTATACTTATAAGGCACAATTCCGTAGTCAAATGTTGCAGCAGTAGGCGACGTGTCGCCACGACACTACTGCATTCTGGTATTATTAGGGTCCTGTACCTCAAAAGGAAAAACGGAACCCTTGAATTTGTGGTTACATCATTAAACAAAAATTAAAGTGTATTTAAATTTTCAAAGTAAGATAACTATACCAAATGGAGTATCATATGTAAGGGCTTTAAGTATCCGTACATTCTAAAACAGATTTTTATTCATTTTTATGCATAATAGTTTTTGAAATATCGTGCAAAATGTAAAAAAAAATACCCGAGTACGGAACCCTCGTTGCGCGAGTGCTATTCGCACTTGGCCGGTTTTATTTGTATGAAATACCTCCAGTGACTAGCGAGACGTTGCGCGTCCTCTGAAAGGTATTTCATAGAAATACATTTAAAACCCCGTAGTGTCGCCCGCTGCTGCCTGCAGTCGGCTACGAACCATACCTTTCCTTTCGTATTGATTGGAACCTTGAATTTTGACGACGCTGCAGAAGTATTTAACTGCCCACCAAAACACAAGAAGGGATGTGCACGTTATGTATCGATAGATAGTCATCAAACGAGTTCTAACTTCGTATCCTGATGCTGCAGGATATCTACATAAACCATGACGACGGACGGTGAATCTGCCGGTTGTGAATATTTAGATTTTATGAGCAAAATTAAGCAGTTTAACTTTGTTTAATCGAGTACCGGAGATAGGTGACTTAGGTGATAGGTATTTTTTTATTAATATAACTTTTTGAATGAACCATTTTATTGCATTTTAATTCGTTCAGTTACCTACTCTTTAAAGTTGAAATGGATTTGAAGATGTTCTACATAATCTACATAGCATAAAATATAGTCTTAATGATATACTTATTGGAACAAAACTTCTAACTTAAGTTACCCAACAACTGTTATTATTAGACTGATAATAATGGATCGATATATTATGCTGTCCTCAAATACCAACATTTGTGTACAACAGGATCTCGGTAACTAATACAAAACAATAAACGCATTAAAGCGGTTAGAATTAATACCGCTCACTTATTTATACCGCAAATAAGTACAAAGAGACGTATCTAATAAATATCTCAATACAACATCATTTTTCAAATGGCGTGATTTGAAATTCATATCGAAACGTCCTTCACTTACCCTTTACCGTGTGCCCTCTTGTCAACAACTTCCGATGATCGAGACCGTAAGAATATGTGGCCTGATTTAGTAAAGAATTGGACACACATAATGCGTAGCGGAAACGTATCTAATGCAGCTTTTGGGGATTGTAATACAGGGGACTTTATTAAGGCGTTTGCACCGCAAACCGCGTGCTGTAACCGTCGTCGCACTCTGCAGCTTATGACATGCTTCACACAGGTTTTGTTTTCAGCTCAAAAAAGCTATGGGGGACTTTAAAGGAGATATGTCATAAGCCCACTGTGCTCCACCCAATAGATCGATAACAAATCACCAATTGGGCAGTTCAAAGCTATTTTTTGTGATGCCAACTGTGCAGTCCTTTGCATTGTAATTATATACTAAGCGTACGCGCCTGTTCAATCAGACACGGCCTTTCGTACATTTAAAGTGCACGTCGGTAACATCGCGCTTTATATGTCTAAGCCTTTATCTTCGCAAAAAGTCTGCTTATTTACAGATAACACTGCTTACATAGTACGTACTTGGTAGCTTGCTATACATAGTATGCCAAGCTCTGCATAATGCACATATCCCCTTGGCAATAGGCTCTCAGCCCCGAAGGGAACCTTAATCTATTCAAACATTCCTGCACCGGCACAGCGGCGCCTTAAAATTTACAATTCGATTTGATTCAAATCACATTTAGATTCAACGTTTTTCCACGGTTATATTTCAGGAAAATATCAATTTATCCCACATATCTAGAATATTACGATAATGGATTCGCTTCTCTTACAGGTAGGTAAAAAATTCAGACTGTAAAATGTAGCCGTCCATTGTCAACTGTAAAAGTATTTCTCTACAAAGGATCTAAAGTTGCAAAGTCTATTTGATAAAAAAGTTTATAGTCTCCAGAGAGAATTTAATTAACTCCGAGATTCCCTAAATGAACAAAATTAGACCATCGTGATTATATTATTACAGCTTTCTGTGCGATGGTGGCCGCGCCGTTAGTTTTCCTCTTACCTATTCGATTATATAGAATGGTACTTAATTTATACTACACGACTAAAATTTTTTAAAAGTTTTAAAAAATATGCATAAAAACAAGCAGAGGTGCCTTCCACTTAAGTGAGTCAAGAAGTTTTTGAACTTGACATTGGCGCCTAATTTGGTATCGCAGTAATCCTAAAGTAAACATTGAACTGATAAGGAGAACGTTTTAGGTACATATTTTATTAAGTTGTTCTTTGTTACTATGGGGAAATAGAGGAAATGATTAAAATAATACTTATCATAAGTTAATATTATAATAATCATAAGTTAATATTATAGTAGGCGATTTAGGTGGTGATTGGATCACAGTTCAGAGAAAAAAGCCCTTAGTGAGAAGTAGGTTTGTTAGTGAGGTAGGGAATGCGAGTCAGGATTTAAAATTCAAATCTGCGCCGAACTTAGTGCCATTGTATATATCTAACGTCTGTAAACAAACCGTTGAGAGTGATATTATAGAGTACATTAGAAATAAGACGAGTGAAACAGTAGTATTAGAGAAAATTAGCTGCAAGAGAGAGAGGGATTATAACTCGTATAAGTTGACTGTACCGAGAAATAAATTACATGTCTTCATGAATAGTAATATCTGGCCAGAAGGTATCTGTTTTAGGCGGTATGTATTGTTTAAGAATACAGGTAGGCAGCAACGCTCTGAATCGAGTAATAACAAATAATCCCTCGCTCTAGTAAAGTAATATTAAAAGTAGCTACTCGTATACCTTTTATAGATTAGTGAGGTTAGATTAGATTTTACAATGGACAAAAAAGTGTGTAAGATGGTTAGTTTTAATTGTAAGTCGCTAAAACGGTCGATAGGTGGTGTAAGGGATTTATGTTCGTATGCGGATGTCGTAGCCATACAGGAGACCTGGCTTCTACAGTATGATCTGCCGTTACTAGGTACGGTTCACAAGGATTTTGACTATACGGGGAAGTCTGCAGTAGATTTATCTGACGGTTTGACTGGGAGGCCCCACGGTGGAGTGGCCATCTTGTGGAAAAAAGGTATTTTCAAGTCGGTGACAGTAATAAACTGTGATAGCGTAAGAATAAGTGCTATTAAGGCTGTGTTGTCAAATAACAGAAGTATAATTATTTTTAGTATTTATATGCCAACAGATAAGAATGAAAATTTAGTGGAATTTACCGACTGCTTAAGTCAAATTAAGGCAGTAATCGAAAATAATGAGGTTGAATGTATCTATATGTTAGGTGACTTTAATTCCCACCCCCACCAGCCATTCTGGAGCGAGCTTTGCGACTTTTGTAAGGAACAGTCATGGTTATGTGCGGATGTAGAAAAGCTGGGCGTGAACTCAAATACATTTACCTACATAAGTGATATAAATGGTAGTTTAAGATGGTTGGACCACTGTATAGTAACACGGTCAGCCTGACAGACTGTTTTGAATGTTAGCGTTCGTCATGATACCTATTGGTCGGACCACTTACCGCTCTTAGTAGAGTGTGATCTAAGTTTAATCGTGCCAAAAATATATTCTGGAGATGACTTATATAATAAAATCACATGGGGTCATAGATCAGAAGAGCAGATTAAGAGGTATTACGACTATTGTAACAGTAAGCTTAGAACTATTTGTTTCCCTGAGATTTTTGTGTCGTGTGGAGGTAAAATGTGTACGGATCTTAAACACAGACAAGGGTTAGAAAATATGTACAAAGAAATAGTGAAAGTACTGTCTGATGCCGCGACTGAAACTTACAGGGGTAATAGGTGTTGCAAAAAGGGTCCGATAGTTGGATGGAACAAGTACATACGCGCCGCGCACTGTGAGGCTCGGTCAAAGTATCAAACGTGGTTGTCATATAACAAACCGGGGTCTGGAAGAATTTGGGACGAGATGTGTGACAGCCGTAAAATATTTAGAAGTCGATTAAGGTGGTGTCAAAACCATCAGGACCAAATAAAAATGGATATAATTGCTTCACACAGATCGGCTAAAGATTTCTCCAGATTCTGGAAGTCGACAAACAATTTGAACGTTCGGCCGAGCCTTCCAGTCAGTGTCGCGGGTTGTAGCACGCAGAAGGAAATAGCCAATATGTTTAGGGATCACTTTAGGGTATCATCGCCACTGGGGCCCTCGACTCGAATGTGCGATGCTCGGATAAATCGTGACCACGAGTTACTGCGTTTTTCTACCAAGCAAGTGTCAGAGGTAATTCAAAAAATGACACGAGGAAAGTCGCCTGGGCACGATAGTCTGAGCATTGAGCATTTGAAGTACGCAGGTTTTCACCTTCCCAGGGTACTAGCAATGTTCTATTCACTCTGCGTGAGTCACTCGTATTTACCGGGTGATATGATGAGAACTATAGTGATCCCTATCGCGAAAAATAAAACTGGTGATCTTTCTGATAAGTCCAACTATAGGCCCATTTCGCTAGCTACCATTACAGCTAAGATTTTGGACAGTCTGCTTGACAGAAAGCTGAGTGAAACGCTCGATTTCCACGATGCTCAGTTCGGCTTTCGAGCTGGATTATCGACTGAGACCGCGATACTAAGCTTAAAAGAGACTGTATTATATTATACAAGCAGAAAAACACCTGTGTACGCCTGTTTCCTTGATCTTTCCAAAGCTTTTGATTTAGTTTCTTATGATATACTTTGGAGAAAGATGGAGGAAGCAGGTGTGCAACAGGAGTTGCTGAGTGTTATGCATTTTTGGTATGCAAATCAGATAAATAATGTCAGGTGGGGGAGGGAGCTCTCTGATTCATACAGGTTGGAGTGCGGGGGGAGGCAGGGGGGGTTGACCTCGCCGAAGCTCTTCAACCTGTATGTTAACGGACTAATCGAGGAGCTCAGCAGCAAGCCAGTAGGTTGTTGGATAGACGGCATTTGCGTGAATAACTTAAGCTATGCTGATGACATGGTGTTGTTGGGTCCCTCGGCTGGTTCGATCAGGGAGTTACTTCTAACCTGCCAGGAATATGCTGCCAGACATGGTCTGATATACAACGTGACCAAAAGTCAATACATGGTATTCAAGGCCCCTCGTAAACAGGTGACATACGAACCAAAAATTACATTGAACGGAGCTTCACTCATACGTGTGCAACAATTTAAATACTTGGGTCACTATGTTTCGGAGGACCTTAAAGATCATGTCGACATCGAGAGAGAGAGAGAAGGGCCTTGGCAGTTAAATGTAATATGTTGGCCCGCAGGTTCGCCCGATGTAGTAAAGAGACAAAAATCACGCTTTTCAAGGCATACTGCCAAAACTTCTACTCGGGAAGCTTGTGGGTCAACTTTTCAAAAAAGGCCATAGACACCCTAAGGGTGCAGTATAATAATGGTTTTAGGATGCTGTTGGGCTTGCCGCGGTTCTGTTCAGCCTCAGGCATGTTCGCAGACGAGCGGACTGATGACTTCTTTGCAATAATGCGGAAGAAGTCCGCATCACTGCTGAAAAGACTGCGCTCAGGTTCCAACAGCATCCTGAACATGTTTGCGAGCAAGAAACAAAAAACACATTGTTAAAGTGTTGGTGAGGCCACCTTTGTAATTATTTCTGTCTGTTGCCACGAATATAGTTTAGGTAAGGTACTAACATTAGGTTTTTAAGTGTCTGTATACTAACAAATTGAGCCATAGTTGCTTTAAATAAAAGGATTATTATTATTATTATTATTATTATAAGTTTTTCTTTACCTAATTTAATATTACAAAGGATATCTTGTATCTGGCTTCAGTTCTTAAAAATATGCTTGTAACAGATGAGCAAGAATTAGGTATTATCTTTACGAAATAAATACAATATCGATCATCTTAGCATCTACGAAATCTGTGTTTCGGTTTAGAATACATAATAGTATTGGTTCAAGTTAAACATATTGTGTTAAACAATAGAACTTATAGCGAACGAACTAATGCCGGTATGCATTGCAATGCCTTTTGCTTGCACTACCTATTTTTTGTTAATGGTTCCAAGTCAGAAACCTTCACACCCTGTATACACTTGTTATCGACTCACACGTGACCGATTTTTCAAAATAAGGTATGCCTATCAGATTTTAAAATCAGGTTAACTACCGAATTATGTACCTGGTGTCTTGATCATGTCTTAGTTACAAACGCCAGACAAATTCTTTGCGAGAAATGTATACCAGATTTCCTAAAATTTTGAAATTCCAATAAGATTTTCGGAATCAGTTTTGAACTTGGCATTGGAGCACGCGGCCCGGCCGGCGAGATTACTTGAGGTAATCCTGCGCATACACCGACCTGATAAAGATAACGTATCGCACGTGTTCTATTATATGTTGAGAAAACTACATGAATTGAGTAAGCGTCTCTACTCTCCATAGAGGCCATTCATTTGGGTATAGGAAGGGGTCAACTTGACTTTATTTTGTTTGAGACCTTTAAAGCGTAATATTTGAATTTGGTCAGACTTAAGACACATTAAGTTTTATTGTAATATTTTTAGCTAATAAATAGTATATTTCTAAATAAAATAAAAGTTCTCTGATTTCGGCACCGTATATCAGTAACTGCCCTACCTTTAAACTTATTTACAATAGGTCGAACAGGGATACATTTTTCTATTAAGTATACTTAATCATGAACTCATGGTCCACATAATATACCAATTAAAACAATTGAGTTTATTTAGTTACAAATCGATTTGTTTGTGACATTTTAATAAATGTTCCCCCAACAAATTGAATCTACAAATAACAGATACATTTATTCCGTAAAGGCACTAATCCCGGGTGTAAATAAACGAGAGCCAATTTATCACGCGTAAATAAAAACTGTAGGTAATGGGGCGCAATAAAGTGGCTAATACTGAATGCGCAACAACCTGTCGTTAGCAACCCTTCAACCAGGGGGTGGCTCATGGCTGGGCTAAGCATCGCGCTGAAATAAAAAAAGAAACGAAGCACGTGCCGGGCTTCACTTGATAAGTAATTTTAAGCTGTAGGTTAGGTAATGACTTTTAAAGTTTTACTAACATGATATGCACATCACCGCTGCTTTTTTAGGTTTCCGTACCTCAAAAAGAAAAACGGAACTCTTAAAGGATCACTTTGTTGCCTGTCTGTCTGTCCGTCTGTCGTGTCTGTCAAGAAAATCTAAAGAGTACCTTCTGTTGACTTAGAATCATTAAATTTGGTAGGTATAGGTAGGTCTTACAGCACAAGTAAAGGAAAAAATCCGAAAACCGTAAAATTGTGGTAAAATGTGTTCATGATCAAATAATAATAATAATTAGTATTTTTAATTTTCAAAGTAAGATATCTCTACCAATACAAGTGGGGTATCATATGAAAAGGCTTTACCTGTGCATTCCAAAACAGATTTTTATTTATAAATTTCTTCCGCGATCTGTGTTTCCTACCAATTACAATCCGGGTATCTTTAAAACAAGAGTGAATAGGCACCTTCTAGGTAAACGCGTCCCATCTTAGACCACATCATCACTTTCCATCAGGTGTGATTGTGGTCAAGCGCTTACCTATAGTGAATAAAAAAAAAAAAATCTTATGTGGGACTATTATTATTAATTGTCCTTCATAAAATAAATACTTCATTGTATTTTATTATGATTCTTAATTATTTTATTTTATGATTTGAAAGAATAATAGCTGGAAGCAGTTGTCGAATCTATTTTTCTAGTTCAGGCACTAGTGTTAGGAATTCAAACCTAACAACTTTTTGTATTAAAATAGAATCTTTTATATAAATTATAAATTATACATAACATAATATTATTTTACGAAGTTCATTCGCCGGGTATCGTACTTATCCTCTAGAATTATTATTAAAGTATTGTAGTAGATTCTATCTTGTCTAATTGGATATTGGAGGTACCTAATTTCTATTTGTGAAGAAACACAATCTTTGCGATTGTCCATTGCGTAATATTAAAGCCGCAAACGGCTAAAAGCCTGCAGCTATTCCAGAAACCTTTCTACAGTAAAACTTTGAAATGTCTTTTTCTTCTGCGAATTGCGGACATTCTTCGCCTTGAGCTTTCTACTCAGTTCATCTTTTGGCTTTCATATTTTCCAAGTGAAAATAAAGAGTCATTTCAGAGAGTCACAAAAAGCAGGTTCCAAAGAGTGCATTGCCAAAGCATACTTAAACGTGCAATATTGAGATGTTTGTAATTGCATTTTTCTATGGGAAAGAACCACAGAAAACTAGTAATTGTAGGTACAACTATTTTTTTATTATTTAGGTATGTGCTTTAAACGAGCAATTTTTGGAATATGAATAAATATTATATATAGCTGGTCTCTTGGAAACGGCTAAAGTTTTGGATTAAATTTTGTAATTACTCACTGGGTACATAAAATTCTTTAAAATTAGCGGATTTTATACGCTTTAATATGCGGTCTGAACAGGATGCAGTGCAAATCGCAGTCCGGGGTTTTTGAAAACTTTTTAAATGACTAGTTCTTTGGATATGTTTCAGCCAATAGGATAGATAGGTACGAATTTACAGGAAGCAAGGTTTTAGTTCGTAGCGAGCCTTATAACGTTAGCTAAGCGAGTATTATAAGGTTTTAACTGTGTGATTAATAGCTAATATTCTACCTAGAAAGCGTATGAAATATGAAGCACTAATCCCTAAGGATAAATAAATAAGCACCTTAATCTAAACAGGTCCTTATTTAATGAAGAGGCAGCTTGCGCGTAACTAAGCACAGTCCCATAATCCCTAACTAGATTACACTAATTAATTACTTTTGACAACTTTCGTAGCATGTTTCCATTATTTACTTTCATACGACAATTTCCTTAATCTATGTAGAGTCCACCTCTACGGCCTTACTGTCAATAATTTTTAGTTAGCAGTTTTGACCACTAAGTAAGGTCTACCGTTTTTTAAGTCGTACCTATCCATCAGCAGATATAACTAGTGTAGTTCTTCTAAATATTACTTATATTTTTACCTATCATCAGGTCTTGACGTCTATTTTAGACTATTTAAACTTTAGTTTCGGTGGAATTTTAAGTGTGAAAATTCATAGAGCCAAATTCTGTTATAAACGACATCTACGAAAGCACTAACGTATTCCCATAGTGGCCCTTTGGGGGCGTCATAAATAAACAAGTTGTTTGCGTAGTGTAAAGAAGACCTAATTACGTGCCGTGGGCGTACATAATTCAAGACACCCGCTGTATACAGTGGAACTACGAGGTGAGTTGGTTGCGGAGATCGATATGGAAGTTTTGGCACCACGTGGCTCCGTCGCCGAGCAACGATAGGCGGTGCATCGAAGGGTGGGCTGTAAACGCATAGATCATGACTTTGAGTTTTTATTTGAATGGTTATGTCCACGGTTAAATTTTCATGGTTTCATCTTATCATTTTTCATATAATAAGTTTAGTAGATGATGAGCGACATCGTCCTCTGCGTGGATTTAGATTTTTAACTACCCCACTTTGGTTTCAGTGGTACAAGTAATCTATGTCCGTTTCCGGGATGTAAATAAACCAAAATAAAAAATATAAAATCTTAACATGAAATTGTCTCTAGAAACTTAGATATCTATAGGACCCATGTCCACGCGCAATGTCTGGTGAGAAACGTATTCCTCAATTTTATTTTAAACTTATAAAAGTAGAAACTTGTTGACCGACATACGAGTATAATAAAACTACTGCCCGAGTCAATGTAGAGTTTTGCTATAAAGTAGACTCCCAAGTAAGAAAGGATTTTTAAAAAATCCACCCGTGTGAAGTCAGGACGGGTGAGCTAGTATGAAAAATAGCTCTAAAACCACAGGTGTTACAAGAGAAAACCCAGTTCGGGACGTATACCCTAGCCTTGAAAACCACTGATGTTAAAACAGAAAAACATGTACTCACATTAAAAATAGACGCAGACAAGACAAACGTGATCTACTCATACGATCAGTTTATATAATATCTTAAGCGTTAATCGTCTAACAATATTATAAACTCACAACGCAAGCTAAACGAAACGTAAACACATCAGGTGTTTGATGTTACATTTCTTTCTACTGGTCATGAATAAACAACTTTTTGCGCGCGAGATATCACGTAAACATATAAAAATAAACTGAATTTTTAAGCTAATATTACTGGTATCTTCTTAATGATTACTAATGCCCAATGGAATAAAAAAATTGAACCGACAGTAACAAAATTTCAATTCCTACTTGATAGTGAGATACCTATTAGAAATCGTACTTAGTTTAAGTTCTTACATAAGTAAGAAGTCATTTTTTGGCGGCTTTAACATTTCAAAGCCATTTGCTAGAGAATCAAGAAATGCATCGTTTCGGCCAGCCCAAAACAGAAAAACGTCCAACAAAAATTCTTAAACAAATGAAAAAGCAACGGCTTGGTATCCCTAACAACACAAATCTTTAAAAACATTGAGTTTTTTGCCCTCCTGTAAAGTTGCTAATTTTAACTTACGTGGTGTTAGAACTTAAAGACAAAATGGAGATCTGTGTGCTAAATTAAAACTGTGCACTTTTTACGTATTTTTAAATATTAGTAGCTTTTGATTTAAGACACAGCTGTATAAAGGTTTGAGTTACTGATATGATCTAAATAAATGATATCTAGATTTAGAGACATGAAAAAGAAAAAGAGCAGTTAAAAAGCCTGACGTTTGTTTTCAAAATTCAATCTATCTGTATTCAGTAGATAAGTTACTTAGCAACATTATTATTTGACAAAAAGACTATAGGTACAATTTTTGGAAAATAACAACGTTGCTAAGTAACTTATCTACAGATTACAGGTAGATTGAACATTGAGAATGAACGTTAACCGTAGTCGCGAAGCGTTATCGGCAATGTCAGCCAATCGTTGGGAACTATCGTGGAAGTATCGAACGCGTGCGGAATAATATAAAATGAAATGTTTCAGGCATTTCAGCGGCCGTGAACGTGAATGAGGTCAGATCAGACTGGCGGAGCTCGCAGGCGCCGCATTGCGCTCACTGCGACACCTGCAGCCTGCAGCCAACCTCCACTATCCACATCTTATCCGGCACCGGTGCCTGCCAGCCATCCGGTGCCCAAACATGTATTAATCCGACGATCGGGGATTACTTGTGCACATATTCACTAATTATGGAGTTCGCTTGCCTAGAAGATGCCCATTCACTCTTGCCTTGTAGGTATTTAAGTTATGCTTTTGGTGTTAGTTAAGTACATTATTATTTATTTATCAATCGTGTATTTTCAGATTCATCATTTACTTGTGATCTATTCTTTATCCCTTCAGTAGATCTTAAGTCGACTTTTACAGTGGCAAATTTTGACCCATCCTTTTTCTGAAATTAGAAACTATACAACAATAATAAGAAAGAATGATAAAATATCATCAACTATCACCGCAAATAGAAAAACTTCGACTAGCGTCAACCTTTTATAACTACTTTTTCTCGAAAATACGATATTATTTCTGCCGAGTTTCATGGAAATGTTATAGGGGAACGGTGGGGCGGTATAAATGTTTTATTGATGCACAGGTTGGCTAAACTAATCAGTGTCATTTGCCAAGGATTGGATAAATAAAAATACATAACGTACCACATATAATACATCTACATTCTACAGCAATCTCGTTGCCATGTTCCCTAAAAATACATATGTAAGTACAAAATTTGTACAAAATTTCATCAAAATTGATAAAAAAGAATGGAGCGTGAAAAGCTAGAGCAGACAGACAGACATACCGACACACTTTCGCATTAATAATATTAGTATGGATTAGTGTTAATAAAAGTATCTGAACTTTATGTCATTTAACAAATAGGAGAGGATTTCTGTTCATTAAGTTAAAAATAAACCCTTTAGGAATAACGAGTACTTACTTTTTATATTTTACTTCCTTAAAACTACTTACTGAAAATTATCACGCTAATAAATAATATCAAAGTGGAAGGGAAAAATAATCTACGTTATAGGTTACAGTTACGCACTTTGCGTGACCCAAAGGGCGCGTGTCAATCATAACTGACGTGCAAGTCCGGTAAACTTTCACTTATTTACTGTAACCTGAATAAATGAGTAACGAAAATTGACATTTATTATGCCGATATTCAATATTTTTGGAGCGAAAACTTCTTTGGGCACTTTGGACGATTTAGTAAATACTTCAAGGTCACGTCAGTGACATGCTAATTTTTAAAAATAATCGCTTTTACATTTATGTGTTTTTGGCTATGGAAAATTATTCTTACTTAACTACTGAGAAATAAATTTTAAATTTATTTGCAGCAAAATCAAGAGTCTTATTTTCATAATTTATTAACATGGCTTTAAATATTTATTAGCTACGTACTGTATGCGTGGTGAAAAAAATCACTACGCATGTAGGTACATAAAAACCTTGATATTCAATTTTTGCTGTCCTAAATTCCGAAACCGTTGGTAGCCAAAAAATAGATTGCGCGGTTAGAAACACGTCATCTATGTATATCGTCTCCACTATGCCATGATTAAAACGTCAAAACTTTTCAATAAAGGAAATGTGAAAATCTTAGGAGAAATTCCGGCATAGGTTCGCCGACCTATACCGTAGGCCGTAGGCAGCATAGTGAGATAAACTGTTAACTGTCACCTATTCCAAAATGCTTTTGCTAGCTAACACTCCCGACAAGTGAAGGTTACAGTAACTAGAAAAGAGCTGATAACTTTTAAACGGCTGAACCGATTTTCTTGGATTATAGCTAAGAACACTCTCGATCAAGCCACCTTTTAAACAAAAAAAACTAAATTAAAATCGGTTCATTAGTTTAGGAGCTACGATGACAGACAGATACACAGATACACACGTCAAACTTATAACACCCCTCTTTTTGGGTCGGGGGTTAAAAATTTCCATACAACTATCATATTAAGCATGAAATAAATTAAACTGATCTCATTGCACCAAATATATCAATTGGAAAATGATTGTGTGAGGGTTCGCGCGAGGAATGGTTATCACACGTGGGGGAAGATTTCGGGGCGGATTGCAATCTCGATTTTATTTCCTGTAAGAAATATTTACTAAACAAACTTTGAACGCAACAATCTTCTCGTCACTATAATATATATCAATAGGTTAGTATACATGTATATGTCGTATAGGTATATGTATATTTTATAAAGTTTAAATTGATTTTACATAAAAAATATTGGCACTATGAAAAAAGCGATTAACTGCAAAAAAAAATTGCCGTAAGGTACAGAGAACATAATGTTATTATTAATAAATAAAAATCAATACATCTTATATCTAAGATAAGATTTTCCATGGGAGTTTTAAAACGTAAATCTACGCGGACGAAGACTTGGGCATCATTTAGTAGAGAAAAATGTAGATATACAATTCGCTATGGAAGTCTAAGTCATGCGATCCTAATAAATAATATTACAATAATAACACGAAATACCTAACCGTTTAAATCTCACGCTAGTTACAAATGGGGTATTAAATTATAAAAGACCATAATAAATGACATGAAAGTTGATTTTAATTTAAAGGGAGTCATCAATTAAATAATGTTCCAAATAAATTGAACAGAACGTCTCGTATTTAATGGTGCTGTTATAACGCCTTTAGGTATTTATGAAACGTAATGCGAGTTTCGTGTAGTTGGAAATGTCGAAAGGTCCCAGACATTCCACGTTGTTGGGGCGGGGGTGCACGCGAGCCTCTACGCTCACTTGGTAGTCGGTTATTTCAGCTATGTAGTCTTCACACACTGAACTGTACGACAAATTTGTCGCCATCTCTTTTTGCTTCAACCGCACGTAAAGTCATACTAATGTTTTAATTTTTTTGTGCACAATAATCACTAATATTGTTGAGACAAAAGTTTCGAAGTTCAAAAGCATTATTATTAAATTGTTATACAAATACTACACTAACTTTGAATACACAAATTCATATTAGGTATATTATTAGAACCCGAAAATACCTTACCCGACTCGAAAATTTCGAGACCCGAGGACTAAGTTGCAAATGCAACCTAATACTTTAAAAAACCATTTAACCATAGCAGGTAAAAAGTTTCTGAAAATATGAAATGATAAACTTAATCGTAAAATGTGACATAAGCTGGCAAAAGTAGCGTGCAGAAACTTACGACAAGCAAGCAGGCAAGTGAAAGAGTTTTTCATGACAGTTAGACAAGAACTACATTAACCGAAACAAACGAATTTAATCTTTACAGTTGTCAAGCTAAAAGCTCATCAATATATAGTTTGAAATAGGCAGTAGGTACTTTGTTTTAGCTCCAAGAAGCACGCTATTGGCTATTACTTACCTATTTGCCAGAAATACATTTCAGAAAAAAAAAAATTGAAAAGGATGTCTACATTTTTTACCGCCTTCAAGTAGATCCACGTTGCTGTGGATAACTATTAGCACGAGTTGTAGAGTCATTATCTACCTACTTATCAGCACTTACTTATTAGCATCATGTAAAGATTTTACGAAATTCTAATAGAGCCATCATAACAAACCCTTGTTGTCTAGGGTGCTAACATTTACCACTAATAGTGGTTTGCGAAAATTGTTGAAGCAGACGACTTAATGGACTCGCGAAAGAACGGAGGGGAAATAAATGAATGTTAATTAAAACGTGATGAATCAGTCAGTTCAGACAGTCGAAAAGCCAGCAGATACAATAACGCAACGATGTTAATTAATAATAATAAAAAATAGATAGAGTGATTAGTGACATACTGTTATAATATAGGTAAATATATAAAATCTATAACAAAACACAATAAAGACAGGCACGGCAAGTAAATCTACAAATAAAACAGTTATAATCGCAGTCCTCCCCTCCATATATTTACCATGATGGAAAATGCAGAGTAATATTTACGTAAAACCCGACAATATCATTGCAAAATAAAACAGTAGTTTTAGAATACTATCCAGCTTTTTGTTTTTTGTAAATGAAGAAGGTATTATAATGTGCGCAGGCACTTATTGTTTTACATTATTGGCTAAGGACGTCGAACCCTTAAGATTCTACTTTTCAGAGTTTATTCATTTGTTACGAAATAGAGAAATTTTCTTTTTAGGTAAATAACCTTCGTGTTCGTGCTGTCTTTTTGTAAAATGAAAATATTGCATTAGGATAAAGAAATCCTACAAAACGATAAAATTACTTTCAATCGTAGTGTATTAGATATTTTTCTCCTTAAAGACGATGAAATAAAACGCTTAGGTGTACATACCTACCTACTTTTTATTTTTTCCACATAAAATTAATAAGATATTTACTACATGCAATTTAGAACGTACGTAGACGTACTTGGAAGTTAAAAACAAAAAATAATCATTTGATTACTGTTTTAAGTGGGCAATAAAAAATTAACCAATTTACCATTTACATTTCTTTTGAACTCTCGTTTAATAAACATTTCATTATAATGACTTAATGAAACATTTGAAGAGTCAATTATTGACTCTCGAAATGTTTTATGTTGGTGAGATTTATCGCCGAAATCCTTCGGAAAATTGGTCATACTGAGAAACCATGGCGATATTTTTTTGAGTATTTAATAGTCATAGTTGAAATTAATAATTCATGTAAGCCTTCTGATTATGATATGGGCAAGAACCTCAGTTACCGTCAAGATCTAAATATGGATCTGAGCTTTTTTAATCATATGACAGTCGTTTCTGACTAACATAATATCTCGATTAGTGGCTCGGTGCACAGAACTAGCGAAACGCAGAATTTTATCACGGCAATAAAAAATATTACGACAGTACCATATTTACTTCCACTGATGCTTTTTCTCGATTATGTTTGTTTTACTATCCCTTATTGCCACTATAAAGGTGTTTTTATTTTCGGAGTTATAATATAAACGTATACTGAATGTGGATACGCTTCTGTGTTTCATTTTTCTAGATGACTTAAGCTTTTTATTTTGTTACCAACTGGTCCCCGCAATTTTATCCTTGTGGATTTAGGTATTTTAAAGATCCCGTTGAAAATTATCAAAATCCTTTCTTAATGGAGGTCTATGTTTTATATAGAGAAGCTACATACAAAATTTCAAGGTTCTTGACGCAGTATGTCAGTAAGTCAATTTCTAATTTTATGTATAGATATAGTTTGTTTGTTTGGAGGATTCCATAAAGATAATTAGGTAGGTAGTAATTAATTACAGCAAAAAATATTTAATTATTACTCTATTACTAATTAAATGTGTAAGTTGCTTACAATATAAAAATAGACAGCTCTTTAGATACCTAGGGCCCTTATCAAATGACCCTTACTAATAAAAATTTAATTACAATGTTACGATTTATACCCATCAAATACATATTATTATACTAGCTGATGCCCGCAGCTTCGCCCGCGTGGATTAGGTAGAAATCCCGTAGGAACTCTTTGATTTTCTGGGATAAAATGTAGCCTATGTGCTAATCCAGGATATTATCTATCTGTATTCCAAATTTCAGCCAAGTCCCACCAGTAGTTTTCGCGTGAAGAAGTAACAAACATACACACACACACACACACATACACACAAACTTACGCATTTCGGAACTTCAATAAGTTTCGCTACTGAAAGTTTTAACGTTAGAAAGGCGGTCCAAAATTCGTAAGATTGCGATGAAGATACTGAAACTGACAACTGAACTAAATCAAAGATAATAATCTCTGTGAACTTCCTAAATAAGTCGAAGACTACTTTTTTATCGAACTAAGAAACTGGAACTAACAATTTGGTCGAAGATATGATATGAGCAAACTCAAGCCTCAATAGCTCAACGGTTAAAGGAGCGGGCTGAAATCCGAAAGGTCGGCGGTTCAAATCCCACCCGTTGCACTATATTGTCGTACCTACGCCTAGCACAAGCTTGTCGCTAAGTTGGAGGAAAAAGGGGAACGTTAGTCATAATTAACATGGCTAATAGCCTTTACAAAAAATAAAACTTCTAATATTTCAACTAAGCTACATCCAATAGCCAGGGAGTAGTGGCTGGTGTCTCATGTCCCCAATACGCGTGTCAACTATCAATAGTTCAATGGCAGACCGCGTTGGAGTTTATTGTATTTGTGTTTGGTGTTTGCTTTGGCGGATGCGGACGTTTCCCACAGGGACAGTGTTCCGAGAAAATGTTTGACTACAAAACGTGACTTTATTAATTTGTTATAATAGGTTTATAAGTAATAAATTCAAAAATAAAAAAGTAAGATAAAGAAAAGAGGTACAGAACCCTAAAAATGAAAATGTTTTATTGAGTTCCATACCTCAAAAGAAAAAACGGAACCCTTATAGGATCACTTTGTTGTCTGTCTGTCTGTCTGTCTGTCTGTCTGTCTGTCTGTCTGTCTGTCTGTCTGTCTGTCTGTCTGTCTGTCTGTCTGTCTGTCCGTCCGGCCGTCCGTCGTGTCTGTCAAGAAAACCTATAGGGTACCTACTTCCCCATTGATTTTGAATTCCTTTCCGTTGACCTAGAATCATGAAATTTGGCAGGTAGGTAAGTCTTATAGCACAAGTACAGGAATAAATCTGAAAATCGCGAATATGTGCTTACGTCATTAAAAAAAAACTAAAATTTGTTTCAATTTTCAAAGTAAAATAACTATACCAAGTGGGGTATCATATGAAAGGGCTTTACCTGTACATTCTAAAACAGATTTTTATTTATTTTTATGTATAATAGTTTTTTATTTGTCGTGCAAAATGTAGGAAAAATACCCGAGTACGGAACTCTCGGTGCGCGAGTCTGACTCGCACTTGGTCGGTTTTTTTGATAATGTATCCCAATGAAGAATGTGTAACATTATTAACAAATATCAAGGCACAATGAGCATGCTCATGTGTACTGTGGAGTAATCCTACTCCTTATCTGCTACGGATTAAACATCAAACAGATTCTCGATAAGATAACATATTCACAACATACCTACTGTCTCCGAACTGAAGATAATTGCATATTTCTACGAGTAATTATGTATTATGAATAGACTTTTAATTTCCTGTAGGTTTAACAGCACTTATTTCAACGTCTACTTATTTATATGTGTATTTTTAAATTTACGTATAGAGTCCTTTAATAGTCAATGTTTGCAGAAAATATTTAAAGCAAATAGTAAACGTTAAGTTAAACGGCCATGCCGTAATTTAGGGTACGGTTTGTAGAGTCAGGGCTTATAAATAGAGCTAAATTTTGTTGTTTATTGTTATAAATGTGATACAGTCAAGAATCCTTAAGAACTACTATATACTTTGGACTTGAGACAGGCCTCATGAGCAGCACAAATCAAAGATCAGTTAATGGCTTGGCTCTACTAGAGATCTCATAACTTTTTAACCGTGAAAGCATTATGAACTTACGTGCGTCTTGGCAAGCTTTACATGAAGTGTGTTTGGTGGGATCTGTCTATCTGCTAGCTTATCACGGCCCATCCGTTTAACTGATTTAAACGAAATTTATACAGAGATAGCGTACATCCCGGTGGCGGCAAGGCTAATTTTTGTCAGAGAAAACGGGATTTTTTTAAATGTTAATCCATGGCGAAGAATTCACAGGCATCATCTATTTGGTACAGAGATAGCTTACGTCTCGGAGATGGATGTAGGGTACTTTTTATCCCATAAAATCAAAAGTTCCCCACGAGTTTATAAAAATGACTAGAGAATGCTCGCGACTTCGTCCGCGTGGATTTCGGTTTTTAAAGATTCCATGGGAACTATTTAATTTTCCGGGATAATAAGTTGCCCGTGTCAATTGCAGGGACGCAAGCTACCTCGGTTCCAAATTTCATGCAAATCGCTTAAGCGGATGGGTATTTAAGAATCCCGTGGGAACTCTTTGATTTTCCGGGATAAAAAGTAGCCTATGTCCATCCCCGGGATAAACTAACCCCTAACTCTGTACCAAATTTCGTCAAAATCGGTTATACTGTTGGGCCGTGAAAAGGAAGCAGACAGACAGACAGACAGACACACTTTCGCATTTATAATAGGTGGAGGATGGAGGATGAAGTCGCGGACATGACTTACTTTACAATAAAAGAAACTCAATGGACTTCATCTCATTCAATCTTTCTTTCTTAATTCGATATGCACTTCGTTATGCGCAGTGACAGCTCTCAACATTTCTTTATCACTTGTGTACTTATGTACTCACAGTTTACAATTCACCTTCTCTCGAACTTGAATATAAATTCAGACTTTAGCACGAAAGTGTATGAAAGGCTTTTCATACACTCTCTTTGAAATCTTTAAGTCCCATTTACTGCTACTTAAGATTTCATAAGTGCTAAGATTTGATTTCTTTGTTCTTTTTTTCTTTTTCTGTTTTATGGCGTTTTATTAAATTTTTTACTAAGCATGGCAAAGGCTGTGGTATAGGTAAGAAATTGTAAAATGACTACACGAAAAGTTACGGATGCAGATATGTTGAAATTCAACATTTTATTCGAGGACTCATATTATAACAACCATAACATAAAACGTTAAATAAGCGGATTACTCTGGAAAACCGGCCAAGTGCGAGTCGACTCGCACCCAAAGGTTTCAGTATTATAGTGCACTATGTACCTACCTTTTAAATTTTTATTTTGCATGGCGGCCATTTGAAATTCGCCATTTTGGTTTTTTATTATGGTATGTTCCATAACGAAGTGTGGCATAGCCCGCACGGTATTAGTAGGTATTTTTTTTGTCTTGGGTACTGAACCCTAAAATTGTAGGTGCTCTTTTTTCGTTGCCGAATTTCCTCAAGTAACCATAATATATTCCGATAAGACGGCGGTAGTATATAAAATTTGAATGCGCCAAGTACGGGGCGAAACGATAAAAATTCAATGCGGTAGCGAAGCTTACGTAAGGCGGGCGCCGCGAGCCTGCCGCCCTCCGTAGCCCGTAAAAGCCCCAAGAAAATTCGATGAATTCCAACGATGTATGTTCCACTAGATGCGGCACTTCATAGTTATTAACCAACATCGGTGTTCGCACTCCTGTCAATCGTGATGCGCTTTATAAGCGTAGTCCCGTATCTACGAACATATTTGGAACAAAGTATAAGTAGGTACTAAAATTACCAAGTCAAATGTGATTGTGTAAATAATAATAATTTAGGATTATCGCGCAAGTTTGATTTTTAAAAAATAACTGCTTCTAAAGTGGATTACGATTAATGGGAGTGCGAATACGGATGTTCGTTGGTACATGTTCTCACTATGAAGCGCCGCATCTAGTGAAACATTTATATCGATGTTGGAATCATTCAGTTATTCAATAGAATCGCTTCTCGCTACATAATCGATTAAAAGTCTGATTCGGAAGATGGTCTTTTCGCCGAACTGATGAATTATGCACGCGATGAAACTTTTTGTTGAAGATGAGATTTATGTTTCTGCGAAGATAATTGCATTTTATAATACTAATAGATAACGCCCATCACTTCGTCCGCGTGGATTTAGGTTTTTAAATGATCCTGGAAGAACTTTTTGATTTTACGGGATCAAAATCAGCCAATTGTCCTTCCCCGGGATGCGAGTTATTTCTGTACCAAATTTCATCAAAAACCGTTAACAGATTGTCCGTGAAAAGGTGGCAGACAGACAGACACACTTTTGCATTAATAATATTATATAATGTATTAATATCCTATCCTATGTATACCTATGTAGTATGGATTATACAATACACATACTAAAATAACATAGAGCCTCAGCACTTATTAGGATTCACACTGTTCTATGACTTGATATAAAATTATAATTAAAATCTTATATAAACATAATTATATGAGAAAAAAAAACAAGTCATAATAACTACAGGTAAAAACCGAACTTCACACTACTTAGAATACCCGACATTTGATAATTCAGAAGCCTGTACCACTTACAGGTGAAACTGGCGCTACGCCAAATATGAGAGGTCTTGCATTTGGCACCACCCTCACTTATACCGATGACCTAATAACCGTCAATTCTACAGCGATAATCTTCAGAATTCTATATATTGATAAAAATATTTCTATAACTTAGTATTTCTGTAAGTAAAATCTGATGAAAACTACATAATATATTACAACGGGAAGGCGAATTTCCCAAGAAGCTTTTTAACCATCATACTAAAAAAAAACATATTTTTTTATAGTGCAAGTGAATAGGTGATCTCTCTATACAGTATATCTATTGTTCTGTCCATAGATATAGTCAGTAGGAATTGTAAATCTATGGTCCTGCCTAGTTGTAATTTAAATTGGAAACGCTAACGTTTCACGGAAACGTTGCCAAAGCCGAATGCATTAGAACTTACTGGTTTCTCTATAATATACCTATAAATTATGTTGATCTTGTGAGTAGTAGTGCTGTTTAAAACAGATATGTACTGTTATAGCTGTCGTCGTCGAATATGACAAAGTTACGACATAATATTGTAGAAATCATAATAATCATACAATGTTAGGGTTCCGTACCTCTAAAGGAAAAACGGAACTTTTACAGGATTACTTTGTTGTCTGTCTGTCTTTCCGTCCGTCCGTCCGTCCGTCCGTCCGTCGTGTCTGTCAAGAAACCTATGATACTTCCCGTTGACCTAGAATCATGAAATTTGACAGGTAGGTAGGTCTTATAGCACAAGTACAGGAATAAATCTGGAAACCGCGAATTTGTGGTAACATCATTAAAAAAAATTAAAATGTGTTTCAATTTTCAAAGTAAGATATAACTATACCAAGTGGGATATCATATGAAAGGGATTTACCTGTACATTCTAAAACAGATTTTATTTTTATTTTTATGTATAATAGTTTTTGAGTTATAGTGCAAAATGTTGGAAAAGTATCCGAGTACGGAGCCCTCGGTTGTACAAGTCTGACTCGCACTTGGCCGGTTTTTAAAATTAAGTACTCATAGAAATAAATAAAGGTATGTCTAATTTATTTAATAAACTTTAAACACCGTGAAAACTGTAAACTTTAGCTTCAATCATTCCTAATTTAAAGAAACGCATCCCTAACTAATACAGATTACAGGCAGTCTATTCGAGCATGCAAAAAGTTATGGCAAGAAGTAGAAATATGCCCGGAGTCTTAAAACTAGGACATTAAAAGTAGAAACACGATGGTATGGCCTCAATGTAGGTTCACCGGGTCGCTGGCCCGGCTTGACTAATGTTTAGAGGAAATGACAACAGCCTTCCTCTAGTGACATCGTGCCAGATGCTCCACTTTGATAAATTACCAATTTGCCACATTTCCCATCACTATCCATATTATAAATGCGAACGTGTGTTTATTTGGTGGTTTGTCCTTCAATCACGCCTAATCGGACCGACGTGATTTTTTACATGGGTATAGTTAAAAATCTAAAGAGTAACGTAAGCTATTTTTATCCGAGAAAATCAAAGAGCTAATTTTTAAAACCTAAATCCACGCTGATTGAACAGACATCAGTAGTAGGTATATTCAATCACATCTTTCAATCATCGTTGTTTCTGTTGCAGTTATACTATTATATCCAGTAGTATAGGGAACGTTGTTCCTACTTTTTATCATCAAAGAGTTCCCTCGGGATTTTTAGTAACCTGAATTAATTCACACAAACAAAACAAAACAAAAACCCAAAAAAATATATTATCGAAGATAAAAAGTTTTAAATTCATTTTGAGTGAATGGTACTTTGTAAAAAAAAAAAGATTCCGACGAATTGAGAACTTCCTCCTTTTTTGGAAGTCGGTTAAAAACTAACAACACACGTAGAGTTATCTTGTAGCGCTACGCAACTGTTGCTACAGTGTCGTTGATCTGACTGAAATTCATTTTTTTTTTAAATTATTTAATGTAAATTTTTCTTTGTAAAATACATATGATTAAAGATATGGAACTAATTAGTTTCGTTTACATTAATATTAAAAGATTAATTTGTTTTAAAAAACAGAGGTCTCAATTTTGAATGGGTGCGCGTTGAAGTCTTTTTAAAGAGATTCCAATTTTGAGGTCTATATTTTGGTTGCAATTATTTTCTTTACTATTATTTCTAGTATTATATAAACTTTATCAGATTTTAACTATGTTGATAAATCTCCAAAAAATCCAAATTTCTATAATTTACAGCACTTTTAATTAAAGTTTGATTAATGAATAGGCATCTTTTAGGTTCTAGGCAAGCGCGCTCCATCTTAGGCTGTATCATCACTTTCCTGCAGGTCTGAATGCAGTCAAGCGCTAGTCTATAAATAAATAAAAAAATAGCTGACTCACATCATGCGTGAATTCACACGGGTGGGCATACTTATTAACATACATGAAAATGCGTTATATATAATATAAACCTTTTTAGTGAACTGTTCAAAATAAGGGTGAGAGTCACCTTAATTCTCTAAGAAATTTATGTTGACTAACGACTATTTTTATACTATTTAGAAGTAGTTATTGTGATCTTAAATAAAATCTTTTATTTAATTAAATCTTGCAACTGAATTTTAAACCTGTTCCCCACAACAGAGTAAGCAGTTTGGAAACAAGTGTAAATTAAAAATTTATAACACCCCCGACAAGTGAAGGTTACAGTAACTAGAAAAGACCGAAAAGACCTGATAACTTTCAAACGGCTGAACTGATTTTCTTGGACTATTCCGCGCCTACGATCTAAAGTATCTGAGTTTTCCAAAACATCATTTTCAAATAAATAATTATGTATTTAGGCAACGTCCATCTTGACAGCTTGACATTTGTCAATTGACATAATATTATGAACCTAACGGTTATCTAACCTTCTTTTCTACAAGAAAACTAGAAAAGAGCTGATAACTCTTAATTGGCTGAACCAATTTTTTTGGATTATAGCTAAGAACACTCTCGATCAAGCCACCTTTCAAACAAAAAAAAGTAAATTAAAATCGGATCATTCGTTTAGGCGCTACGATGCCACAGACAGATACACAGATACACAGATACACAGATACACACGTCAAAGTTATAACACCCCTCTTTTTGGGTCGGGGGTTAAAAATATGTTACTTCAATGATTTTGCAATAATATGGTATCATGGAGGTTAGTCTCATGATGGAGCTGGGAGGTGGCCATAGGAACTCCCCCACTTCTCAACATAACTTCGTCGTGTTTAGGCTCGTTGGATTTGTCTTGGCAAGTACCAGTGACCGAGATGATGTCCAGGGACTCATGATGCAGCCGGGACGTGGTCATAGGAACTCCTCAATTACCTATCATAACTCCCTCGTGTTTGGCCTCGTGGAGCTGTGCGTTGATAGATCAGTCAGTCAGTTAGTCAGACACTTTTTTCTTTTATATATTTAGATAATCACTTCGGAAACCTCAAATCGCATCCGATGTCTTCTATCCTATCTTTGCGATTCTCTGATAAGATGTGGCTAATTCAAAATTCTCGTCACGACTCAGCTTGATATGACGATTAATATAATTCAATTCTTGATTTTATGGCTTTTCTCTGTGCCAAATGGGCAAAATTTACTTCGCCAATATCGCGTGCAGACGATGATTTATATGTTTCGTATTATTTATAAAGTATCTAATATGGGATCTTTCATTTCGATCTTGTTTACAGTAATCTTTGATGTGAAAAATAAAAAGGAATGCATTCTGTCTACGAGCTGTCTAGGAGATTTAAATAAAATCAAAGAGATTTAGATCTATGAGTACAACGAGTACAATCACATAAAAGCATCGATGTATAAAAGTTAATTTATACATCAAACTAATGCTTAGGTCTTTGCGAACCATGCTGTGGATAGTTTTCTAAGGATTGCATTATTACAAACAATTATTTATAGTAGACTAGATGACGCCTGCGGCTTCGACCGCGTGGATTTAGGTTTTTATAAATCCAGTGGGAACTTGTCAGTTTTCCGGAATAAAAAGTAGCCTTTGTCCTTCCCCGGAATGCGAGCTATCACTGTACAAAATTTCGTCAAAATCGGTTGAACAGATGAGCCGTGAAAAGCTAGCAGACGGACAGACAGACATACTTTCGCATTTATAATATTAAGTATGGAAGCGTGGATTAGGTGATGTCCTGTATGCATTGCAATGCGATTCACGAACCAACTATTGTACGTTGATGGTACTAATTACTATGACAGAAACCTTTCTGCAAGTCTGTATAATAACACTGTACATACTTTCAACTCAATCAATGACGAGTCGAACGATGCACGACCGTATGGGTACAGAAAAACATTAATTTTTATGTATAAATTGCGTTGTATATTTTTATAGGCTTTCGTTTCATCTTTGCACACTGCTGAGGATTGCGGCTCCAATTCGATATGACCTGCTTAACGATGTCTATTCAGTTCTACTCTTCTTCGCGATTCGCAGTGTAACAAGCATTGCAGATGGGAAAATCAAGTACTTCACCGGTGCGTTCAGTCTAGGGCTACGTCCACGTGGATTCTTTTCTGCGACCATGAGAGGTACGAATTGAACCTACTTAGCAGAGTTTAATCCGCTTCTCTCTCTCAATACTGAAGATCGTGGTCCTGGCAAGAAGCCTGGAATGGATCAGATGTTTCCATTTCCTTCTGCTGGTGGCCATTTTAGTGATGGTCTAGAACTGGCACGAATTGGAATCCTTCAGTTGGTCAGATCATCTAGTTGGTGAGCAGCCTCTTCCCCTTCTGCCCTCAGTGTTGCCCGTAACAATCAGATTTTCTAGACTGTCATTCCCACGCCGCTTGATGTGCTCAAAATAATACGCCTAGCGCTGCTATTGGCAAACATAGCAAAAAATTGTGACAAAACATATTGAAGGAAGTACAATATTGACACGCGATGTCCGGCAGGTGAGGGGAGAATGCGCCTGCACTGGGCAGTGCGATAAGGCGCGATACTACGCTGGTGGCGTGATGATGGTCAATATTTACCCAAGATTCTTTTCGGCGTATGACGTAACTCGTTTAAGTATTTAGTAGTGGTCGCCGCAAGGACGTGCCTCCTCGCGAGTATATTAGCTATCTGCCATTCTATTTTTTAATTTTTAGACTAGCGCTTGCTTGCAATCAGACCTACTGACTAGTGATGATACAGGCTAGAAGATATCTATTTCCTCTTGACTTGAAGGTAGGTAGTAGGTACCCATTTTAAAAGCTATTTTTAAAAAGCGTTAAGTCCAAAAGTATTATTCTAATAAGAATGTTACGTAGGACCAATTTATCTAAAAACGTTGGTCCTACGTAGGGTTATTTTAAGAAACATCAGTTCCATTAAATTTCCTTTCTCCTCCTTCCTCAGTATTTTTTACAATTTTAAGAAATTGGAGTCTCAAGGTGCAAGGATGGCGACCTCGCACGGAAAGCGCAACGTTGCGTTCGAAGGGGTGCCTCACTGGGTGAACAGATGACATCAAATAAGTCGAGAGTGTGAAAAAACAAGTGACCTATGCCCAATATCTATTGGTTGATGATGATGATGAGAACTTTTGAGAATTAGCTGGGCTGCAGCCACATCTAACTATAAGAATCTCTGATATATTAGAGCTTCTTCACAAATACGATGTCATACATCTATGAAAATCAACAGACCAGTTATTAAGAGATGAGAAAATCTTTGCAGTACCTATATTATTACGTGAACGCCTCTCTATTTCACACCGAATGGTGTACCTACTTTTAGAAAATTCCTAACAAAGTTCTCATAAATAAAACTTATAAAACATTGAGTGATAATGAAAATGCTGCACAGAGAGAGGCCTTGATTTTTTCTGTTTACTTTTCGATTGCTGCTGAATATAACGCTGAAGCAAGACGTGTGTAATTTATTCTTTGATCGCTAAAAGCAAATAAATGAAAGTTTCTAAATCCAAACGAACTTTTGACCAATTTGGTTAGCAACATAAAGTTAACAATGATTATTATTTATTATTTATTATGTGCTCTATGGAAATGTTTACATAGAGCACATTTTTTTAAATAAATGACAAACGGTTGGTACCCTCGTGCTCATGTAAACTATGCCGATCATAGAGATAGCAAAATGCCGATAGAGACAACCTCGAACTTTGTAAATTGTAAGTAAGAAGGTATTCGTAGACACTCCCCGCGCTACGATACCGCATGCGACTTTGTCAAGAGAACAGACATTACTTATTATATTTGAATTCGCTAATGAGAAAACTTTTAAATAATTCGCCCTTTTCAATTAACACTAGCTAAATAATAAATAATTACAATTAAGATTAGCTAAAAAATCAAATCAATTTGAAATAACTATAAAAATAACAAAATTGTGCTTAAGAAAAGCAACTCCTCTGAAAGCCTATCGAAAACGTGGTCCATATTATATTCTAACTACCTTGAATTTACCCAAACTTGGGCCAGTATTTCCATCATTAATAATTGTAACAAAAAATATGAAAACTTAGCGAAGCCTTTCAGAGAATTAATCCTACATAACTAGTAATACTTCTTTCAACACAAATCTATGTATAAGTAGCAGTTCATATATTATGTTTCTTGGAACGGTTTAGCTCCTGAAAATTCCTTATGTAACCGTCAATTCGGGGTGAAACGTTGCCCATGCTTCAATTAGTAGAATATCTAATTATTGAAATGCCCTGATAATAATATCCATTTTAGCGTAATTTTATATCTAAACCAAACTTAATTAAAATTTTCAATATTTTCAGTACCAGTTTCTTCACTTTTTCAGCTTAAATAGTTATTATACCAATTAGCAAATGAAACTTAACTACGAAATGTACCTACATACTTAAAATGCACTACCTAATTAATTTAACATAAACCTGCCTAAAAACTGAAACAACGCGATCGATATAAATACTAGGTGCATTTTAAACGAACTTGAACCCTCGAAGTCATTATACTCGGGAGGGGTGATCGCGGATAAGGCACACGTAGCGGGTATTCTTGAAAAATCGACCAAGACGTTAATTTCGAAGGAAAAGCTGAAAACTGATCAGCTGATCGACACACCTCGGGAGTACAAATCTTGTAAAAGCGGCAGAACGTGACTTATATGAGGCGATGAAGATACGATCAGCTGATCGGGGTGACCGTAAAATTGCGAAATCAGAGGGGTTTTTATGGAGTTCAGCGTACTCACCGGCTGCGTTCGTCAGCCACCACCAGCAGCAGCAGGCGGCCACGAGCGCCCGAGCGCCGGCCATGTCAGCGGCAGCGCATCTCACGCGCGCTCTCGCCGGCCGCCCCGGGCGGACTGATCCGCACGCCGGGCCGCCCCGCGCGATCGATGCACGCGCGCGCCGCACGCACCCTCGCACCCCCGCCCCGGCGCCCCGCGCACGCCCCGGCACCCCCATGTTTTCCCGAGAGCCGAGTTTCCTCGGAGAGCGCGCGCGCTGCCCTCTTTCCTTCGCTCGGATCGCTGACCGCCCCTAATTGATTGGACCCGTTCATTTGCCGAATACGTTTTAGGTCACCATCGCCGCAGAGACCCTGCGCAATATTTATTTTGTGCGAAACTTAAGTAACTTCGTTGTAAGACGTGAAACTTTGAGTTCACGCGAATGACCTTCCTCTAGAAAATGGTGTAACTAAAACGTAAAAATGTGCACTTATATCGTATTTATAATCCAACTTTAAGAGTTGGCATAACCTTTTTAAGAGTGAACAGCTCTGCCCTCGTAACTCTACAATTTGCAGTAATCGACACTTTTGCGATTTTCACTTTTTTACAAAAATGGAATCCCCAAGGAGCTTTCCGATACGACTAAATAAGATCTTGCACATTTTTAGTTCTGGGTATGGACCCAAGCCTCTACGACTGATAGTTTTAGGAGGTCGTTGAGGTAGGTACCTAATCGAGTTATTTTTTCCACATTCAAAAAAATTCCGCATTTTCCTGAACGGACATTTATAAGTTGTATGCGCGTAGTAGAGGAAAAAACATCAATTCAAAAATGTTTAACGGAGAACGGAGCCTTTTAGAAATTTTATAAAAAATATTCGATGACCATCTTTTTTTACCGTTTTATCAACTTAAGGTCTTAAGGTCTTAAAGTAGGTACTTAAGGTCTTTAATACTTAGTAAGCCTCTATAACTTACACTTTTTGAGGGCCGTTGGAATACTCTACTTTTCCACATTCAGGATATTTTATATTGATTCTAAACGAAAATTTAAAGCTTTAGGTATACAAATGTATAGTGGATCTTTTTTACCGGCTCACCAAAGGGCCCAAGGTCTGGAACAACATTTGTTTTGAGGCCATGCCTCTATCACACTATCACTAATAATATTATAAAGACGAAAGTTTGTATGTATGTGTATGTGTGTGTATGTTTGTTACTGCTTCACGCAAAAAACATTTGACGGATTTGGCTGTGGAATGGAGATAGATAATGTCCTGGATAAGCACATAAGCTACTTTTCATCCCCGAAATTAAAAGAGTTCCCACGGGACTTCGAAAACCTAAATCCACGCGAACGAAGTCACGGACATCAGCTAGTAACTGATAGTTTTTGAGGGCTGTAGGGATACTCAACTTAATTTTCCACATTCATAACGTTTTGTATTTTTCCTGAAAGAAGATTTTAAAGCTCTATGCACACATAGGTATAATGGGGGGGAAAAGGGGGTATAATGGGGGGGGCATACAAAAAATATCTGGAGCGCTTCTCGAATATAACATACATTTGTATGGAGACTATTTGTAGAAGTTATCGTGGTGGTCTCATAAAAATTTCTCAATCCAACTCCTTAATCCTGATGCTGCAGAGTTACTGCTCGCCTTTTGCTCATCAAGAGCCGAACGATTCAGGTCTTGATGAGCAGAATGAAATAATATTGTAAGTAAATGCCGAGCGATGCGACTTTGTTATAGCATTTTAAGTTCTAACTCTTTAATCCTGATGCTGCAAAACTCCTAAGCTGTGTGAATTGCGAAAGTTTTGCCGGTGAATTGATATTATAGGTACCAAGCAATGACTGAGTACACTAAAGAACGTATACCTAATAAAAACTTATATTAGAAAAGCCGACTTCCAAAACCACTAAAAAGTACTTAAAATAAATTGTTTCTACACGTATGTAAGTACCTACGTATGTATGAAGTCGGGCGAGCATAATAAAAGAAACAAGAAATCTAAGCGTGAAGCTCGCCCGACTTCACTATACACGTGTAGAAACAAAAATATATTTTTTTACTTAGTAGTGGTTTTGGAAGTCGGTTTATTTTTAATTTATTTTTTATTTGCTCTGTGTCCTCCGTGTTTCCTGCTTACAATCAAATAATGAATAGGCATCTTCTAGGCAAGTCCTCTCCAACCTAGACCTAATCATTGCTTTTTTAACCGACTTCCAAAAAAGGAGAAGGTTCTCAATTCTACAGGATCTTTTTTTTAATTTTTTATTAGGCATGATTGTCGTCAAGCACATACCTATCTTGCACTAAAAAACAAAATTACTAACTTTAAAACGAAAAGTCAATTTTTTCATTAATTTATGGGGTGCACCTGGGAGCACACACCCTAGTCCTTCCATTTGATCGGATTCAAATTTTCAAAAGCGGGAAGTTCGTTTTGTAGATCTCAAACAAACAGCTCGTTAGAAAGCCTGAAACACCGCAGAGACGTAAGCTCTTTGTTGTATTTATATTTTACATTTTTTTTTATTAAGAATATTATATTTATATTTTACATTTTTTTTTATTAAGAATATTATTATATGACTAATATCCCCCTTTTCCTCTCCAACTAGCTTATCGCTTTTATAACTTTTATAACGGAGAGTGTTCTGAGGAGTTATGACCTATTTCACTCTCCCTTTTCTACTACCTACTGCACCGCATGTCACCGAAAGTAATTTCATCTTCATCACTTATTGTCTGGTACCTACCTATATTAATATGTAGATATAATAATATTATTATAGATTTACTTTGAGCAGCCGTTGTGCTCAAGTTGTGCTAGATCTTTTATCCATTCAAAATGCAAATTATTATGCGAGCAACTTCTTTCGGCTGTGTTTCGATTGTTTCCACTAGAAGATGAAGCTATTCAAGATGTGGATCAAAACTGAATTCTTATAAAGCCTGCAACGCATCTAGGTGATTCCTCTAGTAGCTGCTATTGTTTATGGGCGGCGGTTATCATTTAACATCAAGTGACCTGCCTGCTCGTTTGCTCGCTAGTTACGTTATATTATTATAATATTTTGTTATACAACCCTTCCTTGATTTTAGATCGCAGTCTCGTGAAAACTTTAAAATGTGTAAAAATATTAATACACCCGATCTTTGCTAGGCACTTGAGCTTTGTGCACTGCAGCAACGTGGCATCAACTGCACTGGTTTCGAATACGATTCGGTGCTTGATGAGGATTGTTCTATGGTTCATAAATTGTTGAACGAACTTTTGACTTTTTGTTATTTGCCACTGACAAGTGACAGATGACAGCGATCGCAGCAATTCGTGGTCTGTGGATCGCAGACGCTGTCAAAAATTCAAAAGAAAATATTTTTGTTTTATATTTTCGTTTTTATCATTTTAATGTCCAAAAACCATAAAACAAAATAAGAAGAAGTAAAAACCAAGCATACAAAAAATATTTAAAAGTGATAATTTGAAAATTGCAGCATTTATTTCTATAACGCATATTCTAACCTTCGTATCTAATAAAATGAAATTGAGACATGGGTACTACGACATATTTGTGCGAACTTGTGCCAAATACCCTTCCAAAATTGCTATGAGACATTATGATAACGGCGGGTACAAGAATTACACGTATTCCGAACTGTATGGAGTGTGCGAGTACATATCACAGAACCTGCAACAGATGGTTTGCGGCAAAGGCATCATTGCCTTAGTTTCGGAGAGAAATATAATTATACCATGCGTTATCGCTGCGTAAGTTCTTTTACTTTCTGAGATGTTGCAGATCTTCAGATCAGATCTCTATATTACGTAGACCATTAATAATTTATTGTGAGCAACTCTATCTAAACCTTGACAATACTTGTTGCTGTCAGACATAGCAGTTAGCACCACTTTTTTGACTTTAATCACCACAGTAAGTTATGAAGAATTATATAGTGCATATTAAAATAATATTTACTTAGGAAACTTGAAATATGCTTAAATTAGCTATGGCTCTTTACTTTTCCTACTTGTTTGGGTGAAGCAGTATCTTTGCTCTAATAGGCTGGTTTTGATCGAAGTAATAGCAATATGTAGGTATGTAAAGTACATAATAATCATAAATTATACATCATTGCTTTATCCTTTGAGATTAGGTGTTTGTAGTATAAGCCAAGGTCTCACCTTTCTACCACTTATTGAAAGCAGAGAAACTGCACTTTATTTTTTGTTGTTTTTTATGTTGGTACTCATATTGTTTTATGTATTATGTAAAATTTCATGAAGCAAACTTTTCTGAGCAATATTTTCTTTTAATATTATTACCATAGTATTATGCCAGATTAATTATATTTATCTGATCATCTAAAAAAAATTACAAATTTTTACATCTCTTTCAGTAACTTATTTGAATCTTATTATTTTACTTTCAGGGCTCACAAATGCAGTACAAGTTTCATGTTTTTAGATCCTTCACAAGATGTCCAGGCTATTACTAGTCAAGTGAATTGTAAAATTCTGATTACAATCAAAGAGTTTGAGAAAGAGGTTTCATATAAGCTAATTGGTAAAAAGCCAGACAAAAGGCTCATTGTTTTTAACATGATCATAGACTTCCATGACTTACAACAGAGTGGAAGCCAGCACACCTATAGACATATTCCAGAGCATTCTTACATAGCAATGACGTCCGGCAGCACTGGAGAACCAAAGCATATCGAAGTCCCTGTCCATTGTCTCCAACCAAACATAGATGATCTCACTAAACTGTTTGAAATTTCACCTCAAGATGTCATTTACTTCTCAACACCATTAACTTTTGATCCCTCAATGATTGAAATACTCCTAGCTTGTATGAATGGAGCCTCTCTACTCATAGCTCCAGAGAAAACAGACATACTATTCCCAGAGAATAAAGAAAATTCAGTCACATTTTGGCAGACCACTCCATCAAAATTTTTCCAGTATTCAAATGCTGACATTAAGAATAAGATTCTTAGTGCAAATTCGACGCTTAAAACGTTAGCTTTGGGTGGTGAACCTTTGAATGGTGTAAAGAGAGTAAAAGAACTAAAGGATGCTATGAATAAAACAAGAATATTTACTTTGTATGGTGTGACTGAGATGTCATGCTGGGCTTGCGTCGCTGAGCTGGATCTCAGTAAAATATTGGATGACAGGGAAATACCACTTGGTGAATGCCTCTCTGAGACACAAATAGTGGTAGAGCCAAGCAACCATCAAGAGAAGGACACTGGAAGAATAATCCTAGGTAAACTTAATGATTACTTCTTTTTATGAGAAATAAAATTCATTGCACATATTTAATCATTGCCAAATGGGCCTATGTATTGTTTATGAGTTGTTTCTATAGAGACTTGAAAATGCTCAAGAGTTTGATATTGCACAGAACAAAGAGTTTGGAAGTTCACTGACTTCACCAGGTTTGTTACCACTAACCAGTGAACAGCTTAAATAACAACAATTGTATTGATTGAAATCATATTTTGTGTTTTTCATCAAAACATATTAATTTTGTTACAGTAAGTAAGACAAGAAAATGTGTAATTCTAAACAAGTCTATTGGCACAGAAGAAGAGAATTCATTAAAATTCATTGACACTGGAGACATTGGCGAAGTTAGAAATGGCACTATTTATTACAGAGGAAGGAAAGATGATATTATCAAAAGATTTGGTCACAAAGTCAACTTGCAAGCAATAGAAGCAGCAGTGATGCAGTGTCCGAGAGTTAAAACCTGTTCATGTGTGTGGCTTCCAAAGCCTATGCTGCTAGTTGTGTACTTTTCTTCTGAAAGTCTCAGTAGTCAGGAACTTTTGGACTTCCTAAAATGTAAGCTTGATGACAAGCTTTGGCCTGACAAAACTATTAAAGTGGACAATTTACCAACAAACCCACATGGCAAAGTATCCAAACGAATACTTTCACAATTGTTTGAAAAATCTTCACAAATGCCGAAAACATTAGATTCTTTAAGATCAATGTTTTTGAAGGAACTGAAAGTATCATTAGGTTTAAATTTAACATATGAAGACATTAAGCACAAGGACTTTTTTGCAATTGGTGGTACATCTTTCCTCGCCGTTTCTATGTGCAATAGGCTGTCTTTAATGTACCCACAATTTGGGAAGTTTATTTTGCCATTTCTAGTCATGCGAAGAAAAACTATTGATGAAATTATTCAATTAGCTTACCAGGAATTGAATTTAGAAATAAAGAAGTCAAAAAAACGTTTAAAAAGGTCCAGATCAAATACAGAGAGTTTTATATCAACTGCTCAATCTACTAAGAAGTTGATTGAGAATCCTGGCCAACAGTCTCCCGAGGAGTATGTTGTGCTTTGGTCGTATGACACGGGCAAATGTGTTGATGCATCTCCCACCTTATATCAGCATGGATTGTAAGTTCATATTTGCCCTAATCAGTAGTATCTAATCATGCCGAGGCTGCCAACAAGAGCCTTTGCTGTCCGTCTGGCTGTCTGTCTGTCAGGGGGTTGTATCTTATAAAATGTAGAAGATAGAGTTGAAACTTTCGTGAACATTAAATAAATCAAAGTTATTTCTTGTATGATGGTATGGAACCCTTCGTGTGCGAGCCCAACTCGCACTTGACCGATTTTTCTTTTTTTATTAACCCTGCGGTGAAAACGATATCAATATATAATTATTCTTTCGCAAGATTAAAAATGAAGATTAGCAAGAAAAAATGAAGATTAGCAAGAAAATTATTTTGCTATAATCCGCCAACAGTTGGCGGATTATAGCAAAATAATTTTTAACTGTTTCTTGCTAAACATGAACTTCCGCAAAGTAACGCCTGATTCTATCCAATAATTATTCTTTCATAATGCATTGGCGCATGATACTAAGCTAAAATAGTTTTTCCATTACAGCACCTTGTACGTTACAGTAGGTAGTCACTCAGGACAAATCGTAGTCATAGACGCGATTAGCGGGCTAACTAAAGGCGTTATCAAAGTGAAGTCGCGGGTCGAAGCTGCAGTTTGCTGTTCCACCGAGGCACCTCTATCTACGCCGTGTGGCATGGTGGGCACCTACGATGGCACCGTAGTCTGTTTCACTCTAGAAACTGGCAAAGAGTTGTGGAGAATCAATGTAGGTTCGATGATTAAGAGCAAAGGAGTGTGTTGCAAGGGATTGCTGTATATTGCGTCGTATGATGGGAATATACGATGTATGGATCTTTTGGTATGTACCAAGAATATAACATAGCCTATGCCACTCTCCAGGTCTTGAACTATACCCATACAAAAAATCACGCTGATCCGTTGCAACGTGGTTGAAGGACAAACTAACAAACCAACACATTTATAATATGACTAACTATTTTCTTTTAACATGGTCAGAGATAGTATGTATATTGTATATAACTTACTTAGCACCTATGAGCTACATAGGTAGATAAAAAACCATTTTTTTTTTTTTTTTGCACTTTTTCTTTTGCTTGCTTGCTCCGGAAAATCAAACTAATGCTTATACTTTTCTAAATGTTATTAATGCAACGTGGCGTTTGTGTTGTTGAAAACACGTGTTAGTGAGGTTTTGCATAATTTTAACTGTTGTGTCAATTTATTAGTTGGTGTCTGGACGTGAGTATTTAGATTAAGTGTTGGTGAAGGGAGAAACCCGAGTATGGAGGTCGATCCTCCGCCTGAACCTCCTGATCCGGGTGAAAATGTAACCGTCATGTCAGACCCCATTGAGAGCCCGCAGTCCATATCTATGGACTCAGAATCAACCCATCGTGGTACTAAACGAGCAATCCCGATAATTGATAACGATCAAGTTCCATCGTCCACTAAAAAAACTGTAATAGGGCCAAGCTCGACAGCCCCTTCAATGCAATCCGTTTACCTCCATCCTTCACTCTCAGACTCCCCAAAAAAATATACAAAAGATGATAAAGGTCCTTTCGTAGTGTACGTATCCCGTGAAGTGTCCGACCCTTCAGCCGGCGCTTCTATGAGAGCGATCAAATTCGGCCAGTTCCTTCACAAGAACAAAATAAGGTCAGTTCTTAACGACGGCGTGAAGAATGTTGGTAGAAACAAAGTTTCAGTTGAATTTGCAAATGGTCAAGCGGCTAATGAATTCTTAGAAAACCCTATACTTACCATATCCAAGCACATTGCATATATACCCACATTTAACATCACTCGCATGGGATTAGTCCGAGGTGTACCTGTAGACTGGCATCTGGACGAGTTTATTGACTCTGTGGAGCTCCCTGTAGGCTGCGGGGAGATCCTTAAAGCCCGACGCTTAAATCGCAAGAACATATTAGACAATGTTATGACCTGGGTTCCAACCCAATCCATTGTTTTAACATTTAGAGGACAAACTCTCCCTCCTAGAATTTTCTCCTATCATACATCTCTTCCCGTGGAAACCTACCGTCTCCCCACCATCCAATGTATAAATTGCTGCCGGTTTGGTCACATAAAAACTCAATGCAGATCAAAACCTCGTTGCTTTAAATGCTCCCAGCCTCATTCAGGTGAAACTTGTGAAGTACTTATTGAGAATGCAACTTGCTTACTCTGCGGTGGTAAACACATGGCTACAAATAAGAGCTGCCCTGAACACTCTCGGCAGCAATCTATAAAACTTGTCATGTCCGATGAAAATTTGTCCTATCAAGATGCCTCCTCCCGCTTCCCTCCCGTTCGCCGCTCATATGCCGATATGGCTAAAGAAATGTTTACCGCTCCTGCATACTCTCCCATTTTTAATCCTGTCAGACCTCGTCCTACACAAGCCCCGTCCAAATCTTACAAACAAACTGTCACCCGCTCCCCTCGCCCCAGACCCCAACCTGCAAAGGGGTACGATAGGCAAGCCCATCAGGACATCATCCACAACTTTCCTTCTTCCACACCTAATGGTTGCGCTCTGAATGCAGAACGTGATCACTCTTATGCTCAACCACCCAATGATAATAATACTCGTATATCTCTCACCAAATCCCTCACCAATATTCTTGAAAAGATAAACCAAAACCCTCCACCGTCCAACGTTGCTGAAATTATCATCAAAATCGCTTCTGTATTAAATAATGGCCTCCCTGGAGATACTCCAGTGGAATAGCCAAAGTATACGACGGAAAAAACATGAACTCGTTCATCTCCTTAATAAACATAAGCCCGCTGTCGCTGCCATCTCTGAGACATGGCTCCTGCCGGACTCTCGTTTCAGGGTGTCAGGCTTTGCCTGCCTGAGGGATGACAGGGATGACGGATATGCAGGTAGTGCTATTCTTGTTAGGCGCTCCCTTGCATACACTTCTATTTCCCTCCCGCCTCACTCTCATCAGCTCAATGCTGTTGCTGTGAGAGCCCTTGATGTCTCCTTTCTATCACTCTATATTCCACATCCTCATTCCTCTCTTATCCCTGAATTAAAATCTATTCTCTCCTCTCTTCCTCCCCCGGTACTAGTGATGGGTGATTTTAACTCCCATCACACGTCCTGGGGTTCCCATTCCTGTGACGGATTTTCCACTCTCTTGCTGGATGTTTTTGATGAATTAAATATTTGCATTCTTAACGATGGCTCTCCAACAAGAAGAGTGTATCCTTATCAAAATCCTAAAACTGCTGTCGATCTATCTCTTTGCTCTCCCTCTTTGGCTTCTCTTACCTCCTGGAAAACCCTCCCAAGTACCCACGGTAGTGACCACTTCCCTATTTTACTCAACATAGCACAAAAATCCATTCCACAGTATAATCCTAATCCCCTTCTTAAACACAAACTTAACAAGGCCAACCGGTCTGCTTTTGCGGAATCAGTTGACCTTCTTATTGATAACTTATCAGATGAAGACAGTACAGTCCTTTACTACGATAACTTTGTCAAAATTTTGAAATATTCAGCCGACCTCCATATACCACTCAAAACTACTAAACGTGATTTTATGGCATCTCCTCCCTGGTGGGATGAGGAATGCACCAACCTAATAAAAAAACGTAAAGATGCAGAAATTTCCTACACGATGTTAATGTCCCGTGAAAACTTTTTGGAATACCAGCGCACCGATGCCAAAGTCAAGAGATTGGTATCAAAAAAGAAAAAGCGAGGTTGGATTACTTTCTGCGAGTCTCTGGATCCCCGATCCCCATCTACCTTGGTATGGGATAGAATGAAAAGATACCGGCAATCTGTCTCCTCTAGTGACCCAACTTCCAATAACGCATCTGTTTGGTTAGATGCTTTTGCTGACAAACTTGCTCCACCATTTGTTCCATGCGAATATTCCTGTCCTCACCTAACTCCACTTACTTCCTCAGACACTATGGATGCCCCATTCAGTTTCTTGGAGTTGCAGTGTGTTCTCTCGGACCTTAAAGACTCAACTCCAGGGGAAGATGGTATCCCATATTCCTTTATTGTAAAACTTAACAATAAAGCGAAACACTGCTTTCTTAACATGATAAACAGGTTTCTAGAATCAGGAATCATCCCGGGACCTTGGAAAACGCAAGTAATAATCCCCATTAGGAAACCTGGTAAAGATCCTTCTGACCCAAATGCTTACCGCCCGATTGCCCTATCTTCAACTTTGGCCAAAATTATGGAGCACTTGATTAAAAACCGCTTGGAATGGATAATAGAAAGCAGAGGCTTAATTGCCAAGTCTCAATTTGGCTTTAGAAAGGGCCTTGGTACAATGGACAGCCTTGGAGTTCTTTCAACAGACATTCGAATAGCCCTAGCTAAAGGAGAGTACCTTGTGGGTGTATTCCTAGATATTGCAGCAGCATATGATAACGTTCTTCTCCCGGTACTCAGGCAGAAACTGCAACAGCTGAGCATCCCACCGAGATTAACTCAAATAATATGCAATCTTCTCTCATCTAGAACCATTCTGGTGAGAACTAAATCCCTAAATCTTCCCCCCAGAATGGTCTGGAAAGGTCTCCCTCAAGGTTCTGTTCTGAGCCCACTGCTCTACAATATTTACACCTATGATCTTGAAATGTCTGTTGAAAGTTTTTGTAACATCCTGCAATATGCAGATGACATAGCTCTGTACGCCAGCTCCAACTCCATGGACGAAATTTCTACCTGTTTGAACTCTGCTTTGTATTATCTAGGCCAGTGGTTGTCAGATCATGGGCTTACACTGTCAATCGATAAGTGCAAGGCAGTCATCTTCACAAGAAGAAGACAGATTCCAATACCCAATGTTATGTTTGAGGATCAACACATTTCTCTCGCATGCAAAACCAAATTTCTTGGCGTGGTTCTAGACTCCAGGCTGAACGGTGTAGCTCACTCCGACTATGTTACCCGTAAATGTGAAAGCAATATTAATATCCTGCGAGCCTTGTCAGGGGTATGGTGGGGTGCCCACCCTTACACCCAAAAGTTATTATATAACGCCATAATCCGTAGTCATATGGACTATGGATTATTTATTTTAGACCCTATAAATAAGTCGGCTTCAGAAAAATTAAATAAAATTCAATATAAATGCCTAAGGCTCATTCTTGGGGCCATGAAATCTTCTCCCACCAATGTATTGCAAGTTGAATGTGTTGACCCTCCTAGACTTCTACGGGCTCAATATCTCAGTGATCGCTTTATCTGTAAAGTATTACAACTCTCTTCCCATCCTTTATTGGACAAGCTTCATAAGCTTTCCTCCGTCTTAAGGCCAAACCATACCCGTCCATGCCTTTTAAAAAGTTTTGTCAAATATACTCAACTGCCACATCCACTCTACTCTTCTCCCAAACTCCCCTTGTTCTCCTCCTCATTTGCAGGGTTAACATATAACCCACCGATTGCCAGTCTAGGTCTTCATAAAGACACAAGTGAGGCAAATGCAAAATTTAATGAAATACTTCAAAACAACTGGTCCGATTCCTTAGCAATATATACAGATGCCTCCAAGTTATCCAACAATGGTTGTGTTGGTGCTGCCTGCTGGATTCCAAAATACAAGATAGTCCTTCAATACAAATGCCCCCCTGAAACATCGGTATTTACAGGAGAGTCTATTGCTATATTAGAAGCTACCCTTTTTATAGAGTCCCATAACGTACAACAATCAATTATACTGACAGACTCTTTAAGTTGCCTGCAAGCACTTAAAGGAAATCCCTTCCGTAGTAAAGCTCTGATCTCCATCATCTTTAAAATCAAAGAAACTCTATACTCCTGTCATCAAAAAGGTCTCTCTGTTACATTGGCATGGATCCCAAGTCACTCTGGTATAAAAGGTAATGAGAGTGCAGACTCCTATGCAAAGCTCGCCACTGAATCAGGTTCTCTAACATATTTTAAAAATCACTCCCAGGATCTGTGTGCTCTTGCAAAAACTGACCTTATTAATTCTTGGAACACATTGTGGATTGAATCAAAATCGGTTAAAGGTAAATATTATGCTTCTTTGCAATCTGAAATTCCTCGAAGACCGTGGTTCTTTTTTCATCAAAATATGGTTCGTTGGGTTGCTTCAACTATCACCCGGTTACGTATTGGGCACTCTTGCACTCCAGTCCATTTGGCCAAACTGAGAATTAGAGATCACTCTTTGTGCGAATGCGGTTTGGATGAAGGGTCACCCTCCCATATCCTCTTTTCCTGTCCAAGACTTGTATATAAACTTTATGATGTTCTCCCTCCTAAGATCCCTCGTCCCCTAAGTGTTGAATGTCTCTTAATGTTTGTGTTTAGTCCCTATGTAAAATTTTTGTGTAAATATATTAAGTCTAACAAAATAAAATTGTAAATTAATCTATTAAGTTTAAAATATTCTGTATATATTATTGTTTATGTAAGTACATGTACATAATATTTTTTTTTGTGTTGTTGTAGGTTATTTACTAACATCATAACCCATCTAGTCCAGTTACCTACCACAAATCGGACTGGGATTGTCCAGAAAAGACTTGGATGTAAATAAACCGTTCAACCTCCTTTGTGTTTTCTCCAAACAACGCGTCTTTGGCGAAGTGAATTGTGCTGTGTGGCACAACAAAAAGCCACTAAAATAAACAACAACAACAATGTTATTAATGCTTAAAAATCCTATAGAAATAGAAAATTATTTTACTTAATGAATATTATGAATAGATAGGCACCTACCTAATTACTACAACAAAAACTATTTTCAATAGACTTCTATATAATTTACAAGACCTATTCGATGCGGTAGCAGTGTCTGGAAATTTCAGACCTGTTTTGACCTTGGCAATTCAAGCGTAACGTAAAAACAGCGTTCTGAAAAAACAGTAGGTGCATAGTTAGGTATATATTATCAGTTAAGAACCCAGTTTTTTTTGAAGGCACAAAGAGAGATCTACTCATGTAGCACTAGCTAATGCCTTAGCAATGCGAAGAGCGCGCACCCCTTGATGATACTGTCAGATACCTTCCCATAGGAAAAAAACGAATTACTTTCTCACTAACAAAGCATCAAGTTCAAAAAAAAATCTTGGATACTGAGCTACTAAGTACCTACATAATATCCCCTAAAGAGTCTCTATCTACTTTCTTCACGGCCGGGGCACGGCTTTGCCGGTAGGGTAGACAAGTGTTATAATTAACACTTCTGATTAAAATAATGCTCATTTTGCAGACAGGTGAAATCAAACACACTATCAAAGTGGCAGAACAAGCCATATCAGCAGACTTGGTACTCGCCAAGCAGGAGTATATTCTGCTAGGCACATTATCTGGAGCGTGCGCCAGTGTACACGCCGAGACTAAAACTGTAGCGTGGCGCGGCGTACTGGGCAGCCCGGTGTTCGCGAGCCCTGCGCTATATGACAACGACAAATATGTGGTCTTCGCTGAAGTTAGCGGGGAAATACATTGTAGGACTGTGGAGAAAGGGATCCAGGTAAGGTGAAATGCTTTCGATTCTTTAGTTGGTACGTTAAAAAAAGGGTAGGTCCACTAAGCACCAGCTTAGCTGATGCTCTAGCTAGTTAAAAAATGTGAGGTTTCTTTTGACTCCTATTGAAGTTTCTGACGCTATGAATAGAAAAAATTATACTTGCTTAATAATAATGTCTTGCTTGCTTTCATTGGTAGTAATGGGTGTTAATGGGCTCTGCTCAGCCTATCAGGAACATGTTATGAGTTTTATTATTATGAGTTTGTTCGTTTTGGTTTTGGCGAATTTGGTCCCAAGTCCCCACTCCCCATACTGAACGAAGCTTTGAGTTAAAATCTATTTTACACTAGTGTATAAAGATGAAAAAAAATTATCGATTTTTTGACAATTTTTTTTTGATCTGACATTAATTCTGATATAGTGAGATTCACTTCCTGAATGAAAAAAAAAAAACAGAGTGCAAGCTTTTTAACAAAAAAAAAAATTCATTTAAATAGATGTGTCAAACTTCAAAGTTTTTGTATTCTAACTATGAACATCCATTTTCAGATTTGGAAGTATCAAGGAGCAAAAGGAAACATATTCTCATCAATTTACATAAAGGAAATTGACAGATTAAAATGGCAAATGGTGTTTGGATGCCATGACAACAAAGTGTACAGCATCATGGTCAAGAACTTCCAACCATTGCTGCATTGGAAAACCCAACTCACAGCCCCTATTTACTCTACTCCAAGAAGCTTAGGCGACAAGTTGATATTGGCAGTTTCAAACAATGGGATACTATGCATCCTTGACTCTGATACTGGAACTGTAATTTCAGAGTATACTCTACCAAATGAAATATTTTCAACTCCTGCTGTGTATGGAGATTATATTTTTATTGGGTGCAGAAATGACCATCTGTACTCTTTGAAATACATATTGAATGTATAATCATACAAAACTTCTAGTTGCTTGTACAGCAAGTGTGAAATGTTACTGTGAATTACAGTCAATTGACCTAATTTTTTTTATTGGAATGACTAAACTAGAAGTTTAGTTTGGTGAGACTGTGGCATACCTAAATAACTTATATTTAGTACAAAAATATAAATTAATCTAGTCATATTCAATAAGAATAAAGTATTAATATCTGAGATTGTTGTATTATTTCTTTAAAATGAAACCCAAAACATAAAATCAAATACTTTTTTGTCGTAATGTAACTTTATTCATGATCTTACACAGAACATTAAAAGTGTATAATGAGCATTCATATTATATTTATTGACATGTTACAAATGTGATATTGATCCAACACGAAACAGTACCTCAATGGAATGCATGTTTTGATGCACAGCTATACATATACCACTTGACTTGTGCCGATCATTAAATGTATCTCATAAATCTTAAATTATACATAAAAAGCATCCTTAAAATCACAAATAATTCCTATATATAATTATACATTTTTGAATAGTTTAGTAAAAATAAAAAATGTTGAGTGAATACGAGCACACAGCTCAAACATCTAGTAATGCAACAAAGCTGTAAAATTTTCCCAATCCCTAATCAACATTTTATTCCTTTAGCCAATATGTATAAACAAATATTAAAATTAACAAGCAATATACAATAATAGGACAATATTTACTGCTCCTCCTCTCCCAATTCCAGTTTCACTTTAGAGAAGTCAAAATCTTCACCTGTTCCTCGCTTATAGATCTTGAGGACATCTAAGCAAGTGGTCTCAAAGTGTGAGGTCGCATCATATGACTCGGAAATGAAGATTTGGCTTTGGCTACCATCATCAGTAGGCTCGTAGTAATCTGATACTGATACAAACTTCTGCCTGATCGACCCCAACAGATCCAAACCAGGTTTGATCTCAGATTCAGGATCATTAGTCTCCACAGTAGTTGACACCATAGCAATAAACCAGCCCTTAGCAGCCACCTGGTGGGTGTAAGACACCAGAGATACATAAATATCAGAATTCCTTCCAACCTGTTTCTGAGGGATGATGATCTGAGTAGACAGAGCATCTTTAGTGTTACTAATAGGGTGATCTAGCAAACAAATACACCTGATAACTTGTCCACGCTTGTTCACTCGCTCAGGAACGTAGCTGGGGTCGCAGTATACTTGTTTGCACTTAGCAACTTCATTTCCAGAGCGCACGCCAACCACCCTGCCTCCCTCGCCCAGAACAATCTCATCAATAGGCTTGTCTAACATGTAAGTTCCACCATAGATAGCAGACAGCCGAGCAAAGCCTTGAGGTAGCTCTCCTAAGCCATACATTGGATAAAGATATGGTGACTTTCCATACCGAGCAAGAGAATCTGAATACAACTTAATACGGTTAATTGTTTGAATAGCTGGCTGCTGAAGGTAGGTATCATCTAAATAAAGAGCCAAAGCGTGCCCTGTAAAGTCTTGGGTGTTTCTGTCAAGTCCAAATTTGTCATACAATGACTGCATGTTCGCAGTGCTGGGGTCGAAATCCTTCCAAGTTTTCGTGTCCTCCTCTTGGAAGTCTTGCACGTAGATCAGGAAGTTGCGGAAACGCCTCTTTTCAAACATACCCATCAGATCGGACGCCAGCGCCTCTTTCTGGTCCACCGGGACTTTTGCGATCTTTCCACCTTTGTACACATAGCTGCCTTCGACGGACTTGAACTCCAGGTACCGGGTGACGCCCGTATGGATCAGCAGCTTGACTAGAAGACCATTCGCCATCAAAAACTTTGGTATCAAATCCACATTCCAGTCGCGACCTCGACCGTATGTTTCATCCGGAGCCGGTGCATTGAACTTTGCGAACAATTCTTCTAACGGGGTAATCGAAGCAGATTCACCGCCGTAATACTTATTCCGATCAATGTGTAGAACTTTTTTGCCGGACACGGACAGCATACCGCTGAGGATACATTCCTTCAGACCGGTGCCTAGAACGATTGCATCGTATTCTTCATCCATGCTGATGAAAGATCACACGATGAAATTCTTACAAGATTAGAAAATACACGGATAACTTGAGAGTTAAACGTCAAAATGTCGGAAGTTTCGGAAACTAAAATTAATATGTCGGCCGGCGCTGACGTCGACGAGTTAATTTTAATACCAGTGTTGCCAGTGGCAGATAGTCAATTGTAACACGAGACATCTCAAAATGTAACATTTTCACGAGAAAAGTAACATTTCCTTATTTTTCGTGGAAAATAAAAGTAATAAGGTGCACAGGTTAATATGGCACTTTATTATACAAAAATTTTAACAGTTTTCTTGTCCCATTAGTTAAGCTTAAAAAGAATCGTAATAATAATTGTTGATTGAATAAATTGACTGCTGATCCTGAAAAAGAAAAACAAATCAATATGTAAAAGAATAATATAACAACGGATTTAGAAATGTCTTTGAATAGCTAACTATAACTTATTTTGTTAATCAATTTATAATACAAGTGTAAATTAAAAATTTATATCACCCGAACAAGTGAAGGTTACATTAACTAGAAAAGAGCTGATAACTTTCAAACGGCTGAACCGATTTTCTTTGATTATAGTTAGCTAAGAACACTTTCCATCAAGCCACCTTTCAAACAAAAAAACTAAATTAAAATCGGTTCATTAGTCTGAGAGCTACGATGCCATACACAGATACACACGTCAAACTTATAACACCCCTGTTTTGGATCGGGGGTTAAAAAGATTAAAATCGTCTTATATCGGGCGATCTGGCAACACAGGACTGTTTGAGTTTGAGAGGCTACGCACTAGGTGGACTTTGTCTGTGTAGCGTTTGATGGCGCGCGTGTGGTGCCTTTTTGGAGCGTTTTTTTTTTTTTTTTTGTTAAAAGTGGCTGGTTTTTGTGTTTCACTGGCGTTTTTGGTGCTAGAACCATGCTGGAACTAACTGGGAAGCGCTCTAAAGGGGCGCCGTGTGTATGTCGGCGAGCGCCGGCACAGACGAAGTCCTTACTTATATAGTTTCCCTAACTTGAAAACATCTACAAACTTGACATTGGCTAATCTTTGTAAAGCCAGACGAGAGAATAAAAAAAAAACGCACTAGGTAGGTACGCAGTGAAGAAAATTACGCGGGAATTTCAAATTCGTTTTGTTAACTGAACAATACTAGGAAGGTACCTAACTACTTACCTTGGTCTCAGCAAAGAGATCGATAGATTCGATAGCAAAACTCAAATTTTAGGTTACGCCTGCCGGTATCTACTCAGCTCGCTCTCATTCCTGTAAAGAAAACCGAAGTTACCTACAACAATAACTACTACATGAACTTCTGGAAACTAATGTGACTTAATAATAATGGTTGCGCCAGTTAAAAATAAATACAAATTTAATTAAATTACGCGGTGCCTTCCTAAATTCCACTTTCCATACACCCTGAAAGCACTGAAGGACCAAAAGGCGAGAAGCCAGAGCTGCCTCAGTGGACAAAATTAGAAAAAAAGCTACAACGATGGCGCCACTTACACACTTCGAAAAGCAAGGAAGCAATGTGTCGTGCTCGTAACATAAAATAATAATTTTAACGTATTCCCGACTTTTTATTTCTATATGATTGTGCCAAAATATCAGTGAAGTGATCCGCGACGTGCATTCGGAGAGGAAGAGGCAACGGCGCCGTTAGCTGTCCAGAAGATAGACAGACCAGAGGTTAGTGCTGTTCCCTTCTTCCAGAAAATTCCTATCTCTTTTTTATAGCACCGCGTCACTTTTTTGATTTTAATATTACAGTCCACTACTATCACAATATCATAAAATAACATAACGTAACTGGCGCAATCATATAAGTGGTCCTTCGAGCCGGATGTAAGTGGTGACTTCTCCGGAATATTTCAGCATATTTCGTTTATTAGAAATACTTTTTAGGCTCTAATAAATGATATTTTATAATATTTACATGTAATATTCATTGAGAATATATGTATTTTACTATTTTAGTTAAAAAGAAAAAACGTGGCAATTGCGTCATCTTTCTTCTTTACCTAAAATACTGGCATAAACAGCTTATAGCATTGAGCTAGCTATTTCCCCAGTTAGGCATACTGTTTATTTACGTGTATTTATGTATATTTTGATAAATACATAGCTTATTTGTATAATATTAACAATTAAAATAAAACTTGAATACCTTCATACTTACCGTCTATTTTACGACAACTTGAAAAAGTTATTGCGAGTTACTTGACTCTTAAGTTCTATCGCATAAGATCGAGATTCGTTTGAACTAGACGCGTGTCGATCAGATTGCCACGGGTCGGGCGGCGCGGACGGCTGCATCATCGCGCGCGCTCCGGCGCTCGCTCGCCGATTACGTTAACTACGCATTAACTGACTTTGCTTGTTTATTTTCGTATTTTAATAATTTACCTATACATTTTGTGAATTTGTTTACATATTAATTACCTACGCGTTATAAAAATGCCGCCTAAAGTTGATGCTAAATCGAAAGAAGATTCAAGTGAGGGTGAAGATATTCAAGATGCTAAATTGACTATTTTACTTGCTAAACGTGAAGCTACATTTGGAATTATGCAAAATATCTTCGAATTGTCTCGTGATGACGACATTCATACTAATGACGAAAAACGAGAACATTTTCTCGATGAATCGTCACAGATTGATTCGTTGCGCGAAAGATTCGAGTCCATCGTGGACAATTGTAATTCTCGTTTATTGCAATTAAATCCTGAAGCAACTCCTAATTATCACTGTCTGTATGCTTTTGAGACTTTGTATAGTAGGGTCAAACGGATTCTGTCAAAATGGTCAACTTCCGATTCGACACCGGAAACAAATTATAATGTGAGTCCCGCGCTTCTAAAGGCCAAGCCAAAGCTGGCTCCCATATCGATATTAGATTTCGATGGTGACATAAAATCCTTTCAGATGTTCTATACGACCTTCAAGTCAGTAGTAGATAATAATCCATTACTCACTGATGCCGAAAAGCTATTTTATCTATTACCGAAGCTGAAGGGAAAAGCAAAAAGCGCGATCGCGGGAATTTCTCCGTGTGCTGAAAATTATCAGTTAATTTTACAGACGCTTATCAATCGCTTCGATGATAAACGAATGTTAACTTCCGCATATTTACATGAATTATTTCGTTATAAAGGTTTTCAAATTCCCTCTGCAGCTAACTTTGAATCTTTCATAGACCAGTTCGCTGGCGCAGTGAGCGCTTTAAAAAACTTAAAATTAGATAATTTGGCTGATCTCATTATATTGCATATAGCTACACAAAAGATAGACACTGAGACAGTACGCGCGTTTGAAACAAAGTGCGGAAAGAAAATACCTAACTTCGACGATTTTGTGGAATTTATCACGACTCGCGCGAAGGTATTCGAACGTACTAATAAAAATACAACAAACGTTTCGGATACACGTCAAAGTAAAAATATAAAACAGACAAACCACGGGTCTTCTGGCAGTGCGCCGAAGTACCAGGCTTATGTAAGCACAGTTGATAAGCCTACCTCGTCTAAATGTCTATGTAAAAATATATCGCATACATTTTTATATAAATGTGCCGATTTTAATAAATTATCAACCCCTCAGGAACGTTTTAAATGCGTTAAGGATAGAAATGCCTGTGTAAATTGTTTGTCTGTCTTACATAAAGTAGGTCAATGCGGGGTCCCCCCTCACTGTTCCTGTGGATTATCGCATAATAAAAGACTTCACTTTCAACGTCGCGAAGAAAATAGTCACGCGTTAAGCATAGACGGAGCTGTGACGTCATCGTCACCGCCTATACCTAACAAATCGTCGCTCGTAGCAAGTGAACGCACCGACGTAGCTCCAAGTGCTACGGACGTAGGCGCTTCTACAAGCGCTACGCATTCGTACAGTAGTCAAATATCGAATCGTGTAGGAGATAAGCGATCTACTGTCTTATTAGCTACAGCACAAGTTGCAGTTTATGATAGCAACGGTAAGCGACATATAATTCGTGTTTTATTAGACAGCGCTTCTCAAGCAGATTTTATATCTCGAGAATGTTGCGAACGTCTAGGCTTTCAATGGTCAAAAACAGAACCTACTATTGTTAAAGGATTCGGTGGAATAGAAAAGGTTATTCAATCCAATTCAGTTAATTTTAAATTTTATTCTCGCTTCAATGACGACGTTAGCTTCAATATTTCGCCACTCGTCGTTGACAAAGTGACAGATAAATTACCTACGGCTGTGGTAGATACGTCGGTCCTATCACACCTTAAGGGTATCCCGTTTGCTGACGAAAGTTTCGGCGTACCTGATAAAATAGATGCTTTAATAGGAGCTTCCCTATTCCCGCATTTGCTTCTGCCCGACGACGTCCATACGTCACGTCGCGACTCGTCGATGCCAGTCGCACTGCGCACGGTCTTAGGTCTCGTGCTCATGGGCAATGCGCCTACGATACCTACCGTGAATACATACTCGGCCTTGACATGTTGTTTCGTTCAAGAGCCTCCCGCTATTGACTCTATAGTTAGGCGTTTCTGGGAACTCGAAGAGCTTCCTTCCGCTTCGGTTCAACATCCCGACGATGCTGAATGCGAAGACTTTTATACTTCGACTACTATCCGTGATCCTGTCACTGGCAGATACGTTGTCGGCCTGCCATTTAAAGAGGACGTATGTTCCCTGGGAAATTCTATGGACGTAGCGAAAAAACGTTTCGCTTGCCTCGAAAGAAAGCTCGAAGCTTCACCTAAATTGAGGTCAGCGTATGATGACGTCATAAAAAATTATCTCGCGAAAGATTATATATCTCCCGCGCCTTCGTACGATTCTCAGGATCCTGTTCCTATCTATGTGATGCCACATACAGGAATCCTAAGGGAAGACAAATCGACGAAATTGAGAATGGTCGTAGATGCTTCATGTCCTTCCAGCTCCGGTCAGGCATTGAACCATCTGCTACATTCCGGCCCTAATCTACAGGGTGATCTATTTAAAATAATTTTAAATTTTCGACTACATGAGATAGCAATGACAGCCGATTGTCGCGAGCAATTTCTACAAATAATTATGCGCGAAGCTGATCGTCGCTATCAATGCTTCCTATATCGCTTTAGACCACAAGACCCTCTCGTGCTATATCAATTCAATCGTGTCTGTTTTGGCCTCACTTCGAGTCCATACCATGCACTGCGCACGGTACGACAGCTCGTTGAAGATGATGGCGCGAAATATCCGCTAGCGAGTAGCATTGTGCTACCGGCGCTATACATGGATGACGTTGCTTTCTCGCTTCCTTGCGAGCGTGAAGCAGTCACTGCGTCACAACAGATGATTGACTTGTTCAAAGGCGCACAGTGGGATTTAATCAAGTGGAATAGCAATTCTCGTGAAGTTTTAAATCATATTCCAGCTTCGCACAAACTTCCTACTGAAGTGGAGTTTGATAAAACCGTGCACCATAAGATACTTGGTTTGCATTGGTCTACCGAAAATGACTCGTTTTATTTCAAAATTTCCGTACCCGACGATGTGACATGCACTAAGCGCTCCATCTTGTCGACTGTTGCCCGTCTGTGGGACATAATGGGCTTCGTTGCTCCCACTGTCGTGTATGCCAAAATATTAATTAAAATGCTTTGGCAATTAAACCTTGATTGGGACACTGTAGCTCCACCACACATCATTAAGATGTGGAGACAGTTTTGCGATGAACTACCAGCCCTGAACAAACTTCACATACCACGTCATGTGGGCGTGACCGAAGGCTGTGAAATAACCCTTTTGGGACTGTCAGATGCTAGCCTCGAAGCTTACGGTGCTGTAGTTTATTTGCACGTGAGTTCACCTTCTGGCAACACTGTGCGTCTTGTTTGCGCGAAAAGTAAAGTTTCGCCGACAAAACCACATTCGATCGCGCGTCTCGAGCTACTAGGTGGCGTCTTACTATCGAAATTGCTTCGTACTGTACATGACAATTATGCTGAGCGCGTCCCAATCAAAGCTACGTATGCATTTCTCGACTCAAAAGTCGCCTTGTATTGGATCAAGAGTTCTCCGCATAGATGGCAGACTTTCGTCGCGAATCGCGTGGTTAAAATAACAGAGAATATCTCACCTGATAACTTTTATCACTGCGCTGGCACTGAGAACTCAGCTGATATTTTATCCAGGGGTGTCACTCCTGAGAAACTCGTCTCACACCCTCTGTGGCTCCATGGTCCGCCGTGGGCCTCGCTGCACCCGTCTCAGTGGCCGCTCAAGACTCTTGATGGGCAATGTATAGATGACTTACCCGAGCGAAAAATTCTGACACATCCTGTGTGTACGTCTGTAAAGCAATGCGCTTTATATGAGCTTGCCCTCCGTACTTCCTCGTGGAGTAAACTTCTACGTATAATCGTATATATTTATAGGTGTTTAAAGTTACTTCCACGTCGTAGTACTACAACAATAACTGCTGAAGACTTAGATTTTGCAGAGAATAGGATGCTTCGCGTTCTGCAAAATCAATATTTTGCTAACGAATATTCTAAAATTCAAAATAACGCACCATGCTCGCCGGCGTTTAATCGCCTGCGACCATTTATCGATAATGGTTTGATCCGTGTCGGCGGTCGTCTTGTCAATTCGGGACTCGACTTTGAAAAAATACACCCGGTCGTATTGCCTCGCAATGACCATGTGGTAAACATGATCATCGATTATTACCACATTAAACATCTACATGCTGGACCAGAACTTCTAATGGCTTTACTTCGGCAGAAATTCTGGATTTTGTCAGCACGCCGAATTATAAGGCAGAGAGTCCACAAATGTAATACTTGCTTTCGCGCCAAGCCGCGTCCGACATATCCGTTAATGGCGGATCTTCCTGATATCCGTACGCGTCCCGCGTTAAAAGCTTTTACTTTCACAGGCTGTGATTATGCAGGTCCTATACCATACGTTCCGGTACGCCGCCGTGGCGTACACAGCGAAAAAGCATATATAGTTCTATTTACATGTCTCACTACGAGATCTACACATATTGAGGTCGCTACCTCACTTAACACTCCCAGCTTTCTTGCTGCATTTAAAAAATTTCTCTCGAGACGTGGGCCTATTCAGGTGCTTTATAGCGACCGAGGTACGAATTTCCAAGGTGCTGCTTCGTACCTTCGTGATCTATATAAGTTTCTTAGAGATGATTATTATCCAAAGCTAGAACAAGAATGCGCCGAGAGTCGCATAACTTGGAAGTTCATATGTCCCAATAGCCCGCACCAAGGGGGTGCGTGGGAGAGTATGGTAAAGGTAACAAAATCGATTTTGTTTAGAGTCATAGGACAACAGCTCCTTTCCTATGAGGAACTGTGTACTGTACTCACACAAGTCGAATGTCTACTTAATTCGCGTCCGCTGACGGTACTCAGCTCTGATCCCGCGGAGCCTTCAGCTCTTACGCCAAGTCACTTTCTACATACTGCGCCCCTGCTTTCCTTACCTGCGCCTGATGTCAATTCAGATAAAATGAACTTACTTGACAGGCACTCGTTAATGGATAAAATGGTCCAATCCTTTTGGAATCGTTGGAGGATGGAGTATCTACATAGTCTACAGGTTAGACAAAAATGGAATACTCCTTCCGCTCCAATCACACCAGGAACTGTCGTTGTAGTCATAAACGATAACGTACCGCCCCTGGCTTGGCCTCTAGCAGTAGTGGAGAAAGTGCACCCCGCGAAAGACGGCATAATTCGCGTAGCGACCGTGAAAATTTCTGGGAGAACTTATCTCCGTCCGGTTGTTCGATTATGCCCTCTTCCAACGCAGTAAGCATTATATAAAGCTTCAAGTTTAGATAGTAAATTAGCTTATAATTTTATACCATATCCTATATATATTAAATACTAACATTCTTAATGTAACTTAACTCGATATAATATTTCATGTCCCCTTAGACTAATTTACACGCAATGTGCGTTCCTCATAGAGCCCTATTCGCTCTACTTCTTGTTAAAGGTGACCCTTTAAAGGGGGGTGGATGGTTGCGCCAGTTAAAAATAAATACAAATTTAATTAAATTACGCGGTGCCTTCCTAAATTCCACTTTCCATACACCCTGAAAGCACTGAAGGACCAAAAGGCGAGAAGCCAGAGCTGCCTCAGTGGACAAAATTAGAAAAAAAGCTACAACGATGGCGCCACTTACACACTTCGAAAAGCAAGGAAGCAATGTGTCGTGCTCGTAACATAAAATAATAATTTTAACGTATTCCCGACTTTTTATTTCTATATGATTGTGCCAAAATATCAGTGAAGTGATCCGCGACGTGCATTCGGAGAGGAAGAGGCAACGGCGCCGTTAGCTGTCCAGAAGATAGACAGACCAGAGGTTAGTGCTGTTCCCTTCTTCCAGAAAATTCCTATCTCTTTTTTATAGCACCGCGTCACTTTTTTGATTTTAATATTACAGTCCACTACTATCACAATATCATAAAATAACATAACGTAACTGGCGCAATCATATAAGATGACAGTCAATACAAAAACAAACTGCTTTCAGTTGCAAATACTATAACTTTTTTTTTCTCTCGTCTGGCTTTACACTGATTAGCCAATGTCAAGTTTGTAGTTATTTACAAGTTAGGAAAACTATATGTATAAGAATGGACTTCGTCTGTACCGGCGCCCGCCGACATACACGCGGCGCCCCTTTAGAGTGCTTCCCAGTCAGTTCCTTGGTCAGTTCCACCACCAATAAACACTAGCAGAACACAAAAACCGGCCACTTCTAACAAAAAAACACTCCAAAAGTCACAACACGCGCGCCAGCAAACGCCACCACAGACGAAGTCCACGAATAACTATTAGCCAAAACGGTCTTTGGCCAAAACAACGTTGAGTCACAGAGGAAAACAAACAAAACACTTTTTTAATCACAGATTAATTACAAAACAAAGTGAACTTAGACCAATAACTTAGAGAAAGTGAAATAAACTAACAAATGGGCCAATGGGACAAAGAAAACTGTTTTGGATGCGTTCCGTTTCACGATTATTTTTGGTTTGCTGGGAAAAATTTGAATATTTTTATGAAGTCCTAAAAGTAACGTAAAGTAACATTTTGAGTCGTGTAACATGGAGGAAACATGAGGGGGTCAAAAGTAACGTAAAATGTTACAAAAGTAACATTCTGGCAACGCTGTTTAATACCAACATTATGAAACAAATATCCCATAAACAAAGTTTTTGTTTTTCTTTTGGCGGCGCCACATGCTTGCCACAAGCAACATACAGCAACATTGGCAACACACGTACTTTTTTGCAGCCAATCAATCATCGATTTAATAGATGTATACGTCAATACAATCAATACGAACGGCAATGCTTCTCCCAAGCATTGGCAAGCGTACGCTAACAGCCATCCACATGTTTGACAGTGCTTGTTGTTTGCTGTTTGTTGGAAGCATCTGGCGCCGCCTTAAGATTTCAAACAGAGGACAGCTGTTTACAAGGGACAGGAAACTTTTGACCACACTTAGCGACGTCTAAAGAAGACCCGAAATTTTTCTAACAGGCAATTCTAATTTTCTGTCACAAAGAAAACGTCAATTTGAATTTGTCACAGTGTTTCTACTTCTAAGGATTTCGCCCCATTTTAGGGCGAATGATAAAATTATATCTTTCGCGGTTTAGTGCATTTTTATGTAAGAGGGATCTAGGTAAACTTGGACTTCAGGAAGTAACCCAATTTTTTATGCCCGCCCACCCAAAGATTTCTGCCAATCTGCATTAAAGAATAATAGCGTATTTTTACAGTATAATGACTAATTATTAGCTCAGTATTATTATTTGTGTGTTCCTGAGAGTTTTTCTTATTACAAATTTGAAGCGGATGAAATTAATCACTAAACATCTTTCTCGTCGAAAGACTTAATTTTAAGGATTGTGAAATGAAAAAAAAAAATGTTTACAGAAACTAGGGAAAACCCAAAATCATAAGTGGAAACACTGATTTTTCATTTCCATTCCCTTTAGTTTCGTTTCGTATCACGTCAATGCCGTCGCCCGTCACGGCCGTCAGTGTCAGTCGGTCGGTCAACTTTACAAGTTTGCTTGTTTTTGAGTTCGTCTTGTGCACACTTCGCAATCGAATGTTTTCTTCGCGGCGGTCAAATATTTACTGTTATTTGTCTCTAAGTTCGCTCATCTAAACATGTGCATTATACGGCTTTCTAAATTATACAACGCTTTTTGTGTACATCCAAAACAGGACCACGAGTGATGTGTAACAAAGTGAACAGATGATTTCAACCCATATGCTTCGACTTCACGACACGTTCTCTTTAGTTTTATCGAGAGCAAATAAATATACGGTCGGCCGCACCAAATACCGCGATTTTAAATGAGAAGCAAAAGCGAGCCGAACGTCCTTCAGATGAGTAAAAATGTCAACAGAAGGAAGCGGAGAGACTCCTGCAGCCGTGCCGAGTTTGCCAGGCGCACCGGAACAAACTTATCTCTTTCCGAAATCGAAAGGTCACTCGAGATCGGTAAGTCATGGAGGGACGCCTATGTTGGGGAATACCGCTGGCGCGCGGCCGGCGCTCAAGTCGGCGATGCGGGGCCACCAGCGCGCGCTGTCGCACGGCCAGATCGGCGAGGGGCCTCGCGCGGCCTCCGGGCCCTGCCACAGCCGCACCGGTAGCCGCACGGACTTCATTCTGCCCCCGGGCCACCGCGAGCCGCTCCCGGCCAGCGCTCAGCCTCGCTTGGCGTCGGTGCGCGGGCACTCGCGGCAGGCGTCGCGCTCGGACTCCATCTACACGCTGCGGCGCGCCTCCGTGGTGACGCCGTGGCGCCGCGCCGTGTTCTGGCTGATGCGGCGCCAGCAGCCCGCCGTCGACAACCGCCACCTCATCGTCATCCCCAACCACCTCATCCCGGACAAAACCCCCCCGAAAGATCACCCCAACGGACAGAGATGCAACAACAAAGTCAGGACTACCAAGTATACGCTGCTCTCATTCCTACCCAAAAACCTATTCGAACAGTTTCATAGGATTGCCAATGTGTACTTTATATTCATAGTGTTGTTAAACTGGGTGCCAGCAATCAATGCTTTTGGCAAGGAAATAGCCATGCTGCCTGTGTTGTTTGTGCTCGGAGTGACTGCCATCAAAGACTTGTTTGAGGATCGCCGCAGGCACTTGTCTGACAAGAGAATTAATAATTCTTTCTGCAGAGTCTATAAAAAGTGAGTATATTTTATTTTTATCACATTATCTCATTAATTTATTTAATTAATTCAAATAACCAAAAAAAAAACAAGTTCTTTAAAAAAACAATTAAAATATTATAATATAACAATAGAATAGTTAGGAAATGAAAAACAGTCCTATCTATCGAATTTAACAACACAATAGTTATCAGATTGCATCAGATTTTATTAAATTTGCTAGTTATTATTCAAACTTTGTGAGTTATTATTTATTTGAATAAAAATCTATTCTATTCTATAATTCATCTATACTAATAAATAAAATTGGAGTGTCTGTCTGTAATTTCGAAATAACTACCTCATATTAAGCTCATATGGTTATTTGAACGATACCATAACTGAATCACACGTTTTTAAAATTTTTGTCTGTCTGTCTGTCTGTCTGTCTGTCTGTCTGTCTGTCTGTCTGTCTGTCTGTCTGTTTGAAAAGGCTAATCTTTGGAACGGCTGAACCGATTTTGACGGGACTTTCACAGGCAAGTAGAGAATTGACCAGGGCGTAAAATAGGCTACTTTTTTAACCGACTTTTAAAAAGGGAGTTGTGTTTTTCTACCTATGTACATCGAAATCTCCGAGATTTCTGAACCGATTTGCGTCATTTCTTTTTTAATCGATAGAGGAACTTTGCGACATTGTTTCATAAAAAATTTGGAGTCCAACTCCTCAATCCTGATGCTGCAGGGGATCTGACCAATCCACGCGGGCGAAGCTGCGGGCATCAGCTAGTTCAACAATAAATTCCAAACAATGTGAAATGTGTTCAATTTCTATACAAGTAGGACAATAAAATGAGATTATTCATTTGGTATGGAATTTATGCAGAATTCTAATTTCAGAAGCATTATTGTATTATTTTATAATTTCAGTTTTTTAAGGTAGGAAAGTTTACTGTCTACCTATAACAACATAAAGTAGATTTATTTATTGTAACAAATAATACAGTAACATAGTAACTAAGGTGTTTAGTAATTTACTTTATTTTGATAGTCCCAGAGGGCCTAACATGTGCCCCTTGAGAAAAAAAGTTCTTTGCATTTTCTCTTGTAAATGCGGAGGCAAAATTTTCTCATGGGCGCATGTTAGGCATGTAGTCTTGGATTGGAAAAATTTAGGAAATTGATTGCTTATAATAATCTTTACTTGCTTGATTGAAAATTGAACCATGGATTTCTTGCAAAGTCATTTTAATACCAACTCTAAAAAAGTTGTTGATTTGTGCACTTTTTTTTATACGTTTTTTAATTCATTTTTAGCACCCATTTATTATTTAAACATGGATGTGTCTTTTGTGGTTAAAATTAGCTCTTAATGGTTCCACAACATGTCCTATTTACAAAGGACAAACAGTATAACAATTTTATAATACCCATTGTAGTTTTGTAATTAATAATGTTTTTTGTCCAAGTTCTGACTGGTAAAACATACAACATAATAAAACAAAAAATATTTCATTCAGTAACATGTATTTTTTATCAATAATAGTTTTTTGTGCTTTAACTAATTAAGTATAGATTCACTTGATATGATGCAGTCTAATATGAAACACGTTATGATAGTTGAGGTAATGATTACAGATACTCATAGAACAAGGTTCATAAAGAGGATAGTAACAATAAGTGTGCAGAGATTTCTTTTTTCTATATGGGAGACTAGATATAGTAGATGT